>NC_091847.1:75043149-76393149 GCF_037783145.1 Equus przewalskii | reverse complement strand
GCCGAGGCCGGAGGGCGGGAGCGGGGCGGCGATCAGCACCGGGTGCCGGCGGCCGGGCAGGGCGAAGCCGGGCGGGCGGCGGCGGCGCCCGGCGGCCCGAGGCGCATCCCCGGGGCTCCGGGAGGGCAGGATTCCTTTAAGTTTCGCTTCGGCGCTTCCTTCACTCCGATTTCGGGAACAACAAATCCTCTTCCTCGACCGCAGCGAAAAAGGAGCCTGCCTCCATGGACAAGCCCGCAGCCCGCACGCCGGGCGGAGCGCCGAGGGTCCCGCGGGCCGGCGCGGAGGGGGCGGCGGGGTGGTGCCGGGTGCGCGCCTCGCTCGCTCCTTTTTATTGCCGCCGCTCGGTCTCGTCTGAGGTAAAGTCCACCGTGGAAGCCTCGTCTTCTCCAGTCAATGGCTCCTGTGAGCGAATCCAACCCCCCCCGAGGAAGCCGCCGCCGCCGCCGCCGCCTCGTTCTCCCGCAGCTCTGGGCTCCGGGCGGAGCTCGGGCGTCGCGGGCCGAGGGCGGGGGGCGGCGGGAGGGCGGATGTAGGCGCTGGGGAGGGGGGTGGGCGGCGAGGCGGCGAGACAGCCCGCGCCCCTCCGGGAAGCACTTCCAGTGGCTCCGAGCAGACCAGACACAAAGGGGGGAGTCGCCGCAGCTGCCAGTCTGCGGCGCTCCCGGTCACCGGAGTCGCCCCGCCTCCGCCGCCGCCTCCGCCTCCTCCTCAGTCTCCGGCTCTTCCCGGCCTGTCTGTCTCGGGCCTGTGGTGCAGCGCGGGCGGCGGCGGCGGCGGCGGCGGCCGCGGCGCGACGAGGCCCGCACTGCGCCTGCGCGCCCGCGGCCCCGCCCGGCCCCGCCCCTCGCCCCGCAGCCTGCCGAGGCGGGCTCCACGGCCCCCGCGCGACGCGGCTCCCGAGCCGCCGAGGGCAGGGTGGGGCCGGCGGGCTGGGGGCGCGGCCGTGGCGTCTGTGCACACACACGCACACACCTTTCCTACGTGCACGCTTGGCATGTGTGTGCGAGTGTAAGCGAGGGCGGCCACATCTTTTGTCTGGCCTTTGGGAGCGCCTCCGAGCTCGGCGGCTTAGCCCCTTTCTGAGGCGCTGCCCTGGAGCACAGCCCGGAGGGCAGGGCGGCCCCGCGGTGTCTCCGGCCCGGGCTGGCCTCTCCGCCGCCCGAAGAATCCGGACGGACCCGCCTTTCCCAGCACCGGAGCCTGGGGCTCCTCGGCTCGGCGCACTACCCGAACAAAAGCCGGAATGGGAGAGACCCCCCTGAGCGGGTGTTTTTGCCCTTATCGATGTCCTGCTTCCCTCAGGCCCGCCTTCCCGTAGCCCGTCTGAGGGGACCGGAAGGTGGAATATGTGAAAGGATGCAAAGCCAGGAAGAAAACTCCTTCTTTCACAATTCCGTGCACTGCCGGGCTGTGTGCACGGCTGTCCCTGCGGCGCGGCCCCCACCTCGCGGTGGCCCTTCGCTCCCGGGGGCCGGGGCCCTGGGGGGCTTCTTCGGGCCGGTGACAGGGAACTCGCGCTGGGGGGCTGCTGCCCCGGCGCGAAGGGCGGGGCCGCGTCTTCGCACCCAGGCGAGGGAGAAGGTCCTGTGGGCGCCGCAGCCGCCCTGGATCGGGAAAGGATACTGTTAGTGGGTTTCGTTGAATTGCAAAAACCCGAGCAACCCGGAGAGGGGAAGGGACTTCTCCCGCCCCCCGCAGCGCTCACACAGCCCTGGGGGTCAGGTCGACGTGGGTGGGATTTTGCCGGGGGAAGGGGGCGGGGGCGTGCGAGGCGCCATGATCGGAAGTCTGGGTTTGACTGCTGCCTGCGAGGTGGAAAATTCGCGGGGGTTGGGTGACGGCGATCCGAGAGGTGGGGTCCAGCCTCCCCTGGTCGTGCTGGTAGTTCTCGTGGGTAAGGGCAGTCCCGAGGATACACTTGTGAAGTCAAACTCTTTGCTGGTTTATTCAAGTCCCTTTTTATCTCTTTATCTGAACTTAATGTAAATAAATCTCCACATTCCTTAAACTGGTTGCTTTTATCATACTAAATATCTTCTATAATTAGAGATTGTGGTAATACCAGCCCAGGATTCTCAGACTCTTTTTAGTGGAAATATTTTTATACTGTTTACCCTTCAGGCAGAGGGAAATTTTTCTGTGTAGTAAAATCCCTTAAAAAGGAAAGAAAATTAGAAGGAAGATATGCTTTGATTCGTTAGCTTTATTACTATATTTTGTTTTACCCAAAAGGCCTAAATAAGAAATTGGTATTGTTTTACCACTGACTTTCAAGAAAATCCAATCTAGCACTCAGAGAAATAGGATTTTCGTATGTTAGAGGTGCAGAAAGTGTAGTAGTTGGTAGTGTGCTGTTTTTCTTTCTCAAATTGGGATCAAGTACTGGATTATTCTATTTTTATTTACATCAGAGTTTTCCTAAGAAACAATAAGTAGCCTATACATATTATAAATGTGTGATGAATTATATTGAAAAGAAGAAAGGGTCCTAGGGAACTCACATAAAAAAATAGGCCACTGACTTGGTAGGAATAATTAGTAGACAACTAAATAGGAAACTCTCTTCCCTTTTCTGTTGCTCCTTGTAATACCTCGCTTGAGACATGGCTGTTCACTCACTATGAGAAAGGACATCAGAGAAGAGCTAGAATCTGGCAATCAGTCTGTCCACTCAGAGTGACAGACAGACAATGCAAGTCAAGCTCAGGTGAGAACAAAGGATTGGCAGGGCAGACAAGGTTTGGTATCTCTACTAGTTAGGATAGGCTAGGTTGTAACAAACATCTTAGCAGTTTTTTTGCAACAAGGGTTTATTTCTCACACGTGGCATGTTTGATACAAATCATCAGAAAGCCTATGGAAAGTGGGGTTCACTGGGAAACAGATCCTGAAACTCTGAGATCTGCATGCAGGAGTTTATTTGGTGGTGTTCTCAAAAACAATCTCTGGAGAGTGAGGGTCACAAGATCTGCATAGATAGAAGTTGAACTGCAACTCAGTTGCAACTGAGGCTTCAACCAGTTCTGCAGGGAGCTCTGGAGCTGGGATGGCCCTTGGGTGTTGTCCTAAATTGAGGTATGGAGCTAGGTCTTTATACCCTCACATCAACCAGGCATTGGATATGGGCTGCACTCAGGGAAAGTTCCTCGGTTGACAGTGCTCTCTTTAGCCAAGAGCAACTTCCAGAGAGGGGCTCAGCTGAGAGGTGTCAGCCACCAACATTTCCAGCAGTTGGGAGAGGTTGTGCTTTAGTCCTACAGGATGGATCCGGGGAGCTAAGGGCAACATCCACTACGTGGACTCTGCTCATTGTAGTCACTGAGGTCCCAGACTGATGGAGGCTTCACTGAGATACATGCCTTCAAGACTGCCACAGCAGGGATCATAAAATTTAATTGCTAGTGCTGCAGTGTCTTGCTCTAGCCATTAAAATGCTTCCACCCAGAAGCAATGTGCTTTACTTCCATTCACATTTTATTGGCCAAAGAAGTCACATGACCAAACCTGACTTCAAAAGAGAAGGGAAATGTAATTCTATATCATGTTACTAGAAGGAGGAGAACGTGAAAATTTGTGAACAACCCTAATGACTACCATGGTGTCCAAGGGGAAAATAATCCCCAGCACTCTAATCACCAAAAACTTGTTAGTAGAATAAGAGGGTCTTCTAACCTATGGGGAAAACTCTGCGGTAAGGAACTGGGAAATGAGGGGAGCCACACAGCAATCCAAGACTGATGGATTATGGTCCCTCATGGATTATATCTTTTCTCTGAGGCGGAAGACTTGCAAAAGCAAAGCAAGGCCCTGGTTTCAGGAGGGGACTAGGGAGATTAAGCAGATTGTTAGTCAAGGATTGGAATAAGGACCAAGGCAGAATCCCTGTTATATGAATGAGGACAAATAGCATTACCTGGGTTCAGAGATACTGAATACTTCTCAGAACAAATTTTATCATCATAAAGGGGTGGTAGCAAAGAAAAACTCTTAACTCTAGAAGAAAAATAATACAGATGCCCAGAAGTAAGCACTGGGACACCCTTCAGGGTTAGAGTAACAAAAGGCAATTTAAACCTCCTTAGAAACTAACGTTTAATCTTTAGGATTAAACTGAGGAATGGGACATGGCACAATCTCTTTTTGGAAGAGTAAGGTATAGTTGTAAACCCAGTTGTGAAGTGCAAGAAAAATGAGATTGGAGATTGACCCCCCCTTGACATCCTCTGGACCTAAGAGCAACCTTAAATCTCTCTCTAAAACAAGCAAAGCTTTAAAAAAAAGAAGAAAAAAAAAGCTTTGGGGCTGGCCTGGTGGCATAGTGGTTAAGTTTGCACACTCCACTTCGGTGGCCCAGGATTCACCAGTTGGGATCCCGAACATGGACCTACACACTTCTCATCAAGCCATGCGGTGGCAGGCGTCCCACATAAAGAGTAGAGGAAGATAGGGACAGATGTTAGCTCAGGGCCAGTTTTCCTCAAAAGAAAAGGAAGCTTTGCTTTTGGAACCTGAATCTATTGTCCCATCTCTTTCCTTTCTTTTTACCTAATTTTGGTTAGCCTAGCTTCTGGAGTCACCTTTCCCTTTAAAAACACAATAAAGTTATCTGAGCCTCCCATCCAGAGTGACTGCCAGCAGGAGAATCCAGTTTCTCCCCAGGCATTGAAAGAGCCCGAAAGAGGACTTACATTTTCCACAAATTTACCTGATTTGCTCTGGACTTCTCTACTGACATCTAGTAAGAGCTTTTCCTGGGTAATGCCAGACCCTGAGCTCTGCTTTCCTCCAAAGAGTAGGTATAGGAACCTTCATTTATTCTCCAAACTACTGCAAGAAAATGGTTAAACATTTTACTAAGGCTTAGAATTTTTTTAAAAAAGAACTACGACATAGTAAAGGAAATCTTAAAACAGGATATCAGATATCACTGTTCCCTGAAGTCCTTGAACCACACATTTCCCGCCTGTGGATCCCCTATCTTTGAAAGTAGTATTCCTCAGCCTGTGGCCACTAACCATGTCCCTAGGATCCAGTTCCATCCTCTCCCACCATCCAGATGAAATCCATTGGTCCATCCACCCATCCTTTCACTCATTCATTTATGTAACCAACAAATCTTTATTGAATTCTGTGCCAGTCACTATTCCAGACATAATGATACAGCAAGGGACAAGGGAGCCAAGTTCCTTCCTCCCATCCTCTCACAGTACTTACCTGTATTTGTTTTCTATCGCTTTTAGCAAATTACCACAAACTTAGCAGCTCAAAACAACATGCATTTATTTTCTCATGGTTTCCACACATCAGGAGTCCAGGCATGATTTAGCTGGGTCCTCTGCCCAGGGTCTCACAAGGTTGCAATCAAGGTGTCAGCCAGACTGTGTTATCTGGAGGCTTGACTGAGGAAGAACCTCCTTTTGGGCTCTTTCAGGTGTTGGCTGTCTGCCAGGGGCTGGAGGCCACTGCATTTCCTTGTCATGTGGCTTTCTCCATAGATGTTCTCAAACATAGAGCTTACTTATTCAAAGCCAACTGGGAGAGTCTCTCTTGCTCCAGTCGGCTAAGACGGAGTCTTATATAACACAACACAATCATGGGAGTGGCAGCCTATCACCTTTGCCATATTCTGTTGATTAGAAGCAAGTCACAGATTCCACCTACACTGGAACGGAAGGGATTTTACAAGGATATGGATGACTGAGGGTCACCTTAGGTTATGTTCACCATATTACCTTTTAGCAAGGAGAGACAATATGAGGGGGACAGCTGTTCTCCCTTAAAAGGACTTAACAGGGAAGACCTGTTTGAAGAAGTGTCACTTGACTTGAGACTTGACTGAGGAGAAGGATCCTAGCAAAGGGATCTCTGATGGGGAGAGATCTGGTAGAAGAGCCTTCCTGGCTTAGGAAACAAGCAAAGGCCCTGAACTAGTTAGGATAATCTTGCTACATCTGAGGAGTGAAAATGAGGCCAGTTTATTGTAGTATAGGAGATGAAGTTAGAGGGGTAGGCACGTGCCACATCATACAAGGCTAATAGGCCGTATGATAGCAAAGAATTTCCAGTTCCTCAAACACACGTGTCTTTGAACCTTTGCACTTGCTGTTAGATCTGCCAAGAATGCCCTCCCCCCCCAATTATCTCATTAATTTTGTTCACCATACAACACCCAGCTCAGACAATACTACCTCTAAGAAGATTCCCCTGACCCCAAACTCCAAACAGAATTCATTAATCATTCTTTGGGTTACGTCTATACCTTTTATAAACTTCTAATGTTGCGCTTGTCAGGCTGTGTTTTTGATAACTTGCTTTCGTTTTCTCCCCTACAGAATTGTGAGCAACTTAAAAAGAAGCATGATCTCTTATTGATCATTGTATCCACAACAGTAAGAACAGTAACTAGCACATAATAGGCCCTCAATAAAGACTACTGAAATCAATTGAATTGAAATTGTTTAGGACTGCCCTTATAATGGGGTGAATAGGGATGGTGCTGAGACCTTGGAATTCCTTCTGAGGAAGCCTGGCCCATCCTCCTCTACTTTATATGTGGGACGCCTCCCACAGCATGGCTTGCCAAGCGGTGCCATGTCCGCACCCGGGATCCGAACCGTGGAACCACAGGCCGCTGAAGCGGAACGTGCGCACTTAACCCCTGCACCACTGGGCCAGCCCTAGTTTGTTGTTTTTAAAAGATTAGTTATGTAAGATGCCTATATGGTGCCTGAATTCCAAAATTAGACAGGCTTTCTGTTTTCTTCAATAGAGGCATTTTTCTTTATTAAATTTTAGGTACCTCCACCCACCCCATATTAATGCATAATCAGTCATTTATACCTTTGGTATGAATTTCTTGATAATATACTTTCTAACAGTTAACCTAGAAAACATCTGTTAGGAGGGAGAAGGAAGATTGAGGGTATTGATTATTTGGGTTTGGGAGTTGTCCAAAAGGAAAATAGATCTTGAAATGAAATAGGATGGAAGCACAGAGGAGCTTGATTACTTCCTAAATTTGCCTGGGCTAGCCATGTCTGTGGCTAAGGCATTATAGACTATCCTTATTTTATTTTGAAAAATGAAACACATACATTTCCAAAATGCCAATTACTCAAGTGTATATACCAAAGGAGAATCAGAGTGAAACATTGAACTCAGACTTCCTAGCTCAGTCCAGGGTTCATATCCTCAATACTGTTATCTCTTTTTATTCAACTTTATTATTGATCAACTCTTGTCAGAATTACAATGTCCATTACTTTCAATTCTGTACTAAAAGTGTTACCTACTCATGTATTCACACAATATTTATTAAGCACCTATTGTGTGCCCATCAGTGAATACAACACAAAGATCTCTGTCCTCTTGGAACTTCATTCCAGCAAAGGGAGGCAGACAATAAGCAAAAGACGTGAAAAATAAGTAAAGTATCTAGTATATAGAAGGTACCGAGTACCATGGAAAAAGAAAAGGAAGATAGGTTAAGAGTGATTGAATTTGGGGTAGGGAGGCCAATCAGGTAATAGCACAAAATATGATAGTCAGGGTCAGACTTGTTGAGAAAGTTAAATTTGGGCAAAGATTGGAAGAAACTGGCCTCTGGAAGAACCATAAAGCCTACGTGACCAGTTCTTGAGGGCTGGGAGGATGCTGGCAAAAGAGATCGTTGGTGGACTATGATAAGCATTCGGTCTTTATCCTACCAGCACTGGGCAGCCGTTGAAGGATGTGAAGCAGAAAAGGAGCATGACCAAATATGTATTTTGCACAAATCATCCAGACTGCTAGATGGAGTTTGGTTTAGAATGAGTGGATCAAGAGATCAGCTGGGAGGCCACCTCACTTAGCAGAAGAGAAGGCCTTTGTGTCAGAATAGGAATCCCTTATACCAGGGGAACTATGTACCTAGAAGTTAATAATAGAACCAGTACCTCATAGCCATAGCTACTCATTAGTAACAAGTAACGCTTTCAGAGATACTATAGTTCTACTTTAGACTAGTTCTTTGCATCAATCTCACAGGTAACAAATCTCAAAATTATTGGTTACAACTGGAACTAAGGCACAAGGGATAAAATAGGGATGAAACAGGGCATAAGGTGGGCTGCTGTACTTTCAGAAAGAGACAGAAACCTAAAACCAGAGTGAGTTTTAACCCGAAGATTAAAATGCTAAACCCCAGAGCTGTCATTGCACAACCCCTTCCTGACTGTGATCGTGGGAGAAGGTGGGCCTAGGCTTGCGGCTGGGACCCAGGTAGACTGACAGGAGAAGGATGCAGTCTGGACAACAGGCAACGGTCCCGTCAGAAGTTTGGCTACTGTGACATTGTGGCAGAGACGTTGGTGCTCCACAAACATATCATCTGCTCCCCAATACTTCCAGCTCCTTGTGAAGCGGTAGTAGAAGTAATGTGTGTCACTTCGAACCAAAACACAGAAGAGCCAGCATTACGCTCCAGTTCTCTTTTCCCTGCCACAGCAACTGGGAAGGCGAGGTACTCCAGGCAGTACAGCTACAAGGCGGTGCAGCCTCCTTTAGTCTGGGCCCCTGATAACTGAGCAGAACCCCTCCTTAACCTACACTAGACATGTATCTTGAGTGAAAAATAAACTTTTATACTGAGCTGCAGAGATTACAGGATAGTTATTGAGCATAATCTAGCCTATGTAGGGTAACGTAACATGTTACCTTCAACAGATGAAGTACCCAAATATCAGGCAACATCAGTGTAAGACTACTATTACGTCAGCACGTTTTTACAAAACGGGGCCATGATTCACAAATGAGAATTACAAAGGAGAATAGCTAACTGTTTAGTTAAATTCCATCTATTTAGCAAGGATTCCATGAGGATCAGCATAAGGGTCGGCAGCACCTGACCTTAGTCGTGGGCACCGTGGGTACAGGAGACACAAGGCAGGTCACAAAGACTGACCACTGGAAGAAAATTATCTAAAACTATAGTGGTTGAAAGAGTCAAAGTGGGCAATGGAAGAATTTGAATATGAAATTTTTGAGTATTTTTGCAGTTTTAGGATTTGGTTATTTACATAGTAAGAGAATCGTATCAAGTTATCAAGTTACTGGATCAATTCAAGGAGTACCATTTATTTTTTTTAAGCCAAAGCAGAATAGCAAAATTCAGCATCCATAGAATATCTAAATCCCTCCCATTTGTGATTATAGGAAAGAATTACGTGTAACGGTGGGGAAAAAATATTAAACAAAAGTTTTAGTAACAGCTTCACTACTGATTCTGTGACTTTGAGCAAATCTTTTCACTTTTCTAGGGCTCAATTCCTCATCTGTAAAACAAGTTTGGACCTGGGGCTGCCCCGTGGCCGAGTGGTTGAGTTTGCTGGCCCCATTTCCAGGCCCAGCCTTTCGCTGGTTTGGATCCTGGGTGCGGACATGGCACCACTCATCAGGCCACACTGAGGCGGTGTCCCACATGCCACAACTAGAAGGACTCACAACTGAAAAATACACAACTATGTACCGGGGGCCTTTGGGAGAAAAAGGAAAAAATAAACTCTATTATTTATTTACATCAGTAACTTGCCAACATTAAGAAAATTATATATAATGACAGGTTTCATTTTTACCCTAAAGGACATAAGTTGAAAACAGAAATATTTGAGAAAAAGCCTTCTTACAGTATATTACTTTGTATTAGTGGAAAGGTAGTAATTCTTTATTTAAAATTATTTTATGAAATAGTTGGAGTTATTTGTATAATTTTGAGTCCTGAGTCATACAGTTTTATAGGGAAGAAATCGTTTTTTACATTTCTTCTTCTTCATCGTTTTCTTTTTTTCTTTTGGTGAGGAAGATTAGCCCTGAACTAACATCCCTTGCCAATCTTCCTCTTTTTGCTTGATGAAGATTGTTGCTGAGCTAACATCTGTGCCAATCTTCCTCTACTTTGTGTGTGGGATGCCACCACAGCTTGGCTGGTTGAGCAGTGTGTAGGTGTGCGCCAGGGATCTGAGCCTGCAAACCCCGGGCTGCCAAAGCAGAGTGTGTGAACTTAACCACTGTGCCACTGGGCCAGCCTCACATTTTTCTTCTTAATGTGTCGTGATTCCCACTGTTCATAGGCAGAGCATGGAAGCAAGATATTTTTCCACTGATATCCTAATATGTGATCAGATATACCATTTGCCTTTTATGACCCCCAGAAAGGTCTGAATCACTCCTTACAACTTATTCGGAAATAGTCTGACTTATGAAAGTTACTAAGCAATCAACAAGCATTTATTGAATCCCATTTGGGTGTATACTTCTGTATTAGTGCTATATCAGTATTAATTTTTAAAAGCTCTCTATTTCAGTATGGTGAGAATAACAGTTATCTAATGTTATCAAAGAAGTGATAAAAGCATAAGATATTTCTCTCTAATTATTTCTTGTACAATTATTTAATGTGTGAAAATCTTATTTCGCTAGAAAGATTTATACTATTGGAGAGCAGTGACTAAATCATATGCTGCTACACACCCAGAAAACATTCAATAAATAGTCATGAAGTGAAAAGCCAGCCAAGTGAGGCCACAAAACAAGGCAAAAATATTTGATCCTGCATAGGCTTATTTGTATCTTGAGGATTAGAAAAAAGTCATAATGAGGGGCTGGCCTGGTGGCGCAGTGGTTAAGTTTGCACATTCCGCTTCAGAGGCCCGGGGTTCGCTGGTTTGAATCCCGGCTGTGGACATGGCACCGCTCAGCAAGCCATGCTGTGGCAGGCGTCCCACATATAAAGTGGAGGATGGTGGGCACAGATGTTAGCTCAGGGCCAGTCTTCCTCAGCAAAAAGAGGAGGATTGGTGGCAGATGTTAGCTCAGGGCTAATCTTCCTAAAAAAAAAAAAATCATAATGAATACTTTTTCTTACGGCACATTCTGTGAATGTTTGATATTTTTCAATACTTCTTCTAGTTATTAAGCACGTCAACATTGTCCTCACTTAGCTGCTGAGGCTGTTGCATAAGCATTTGAAATGCGCTGAAGTTAGAAAACAAGACTGTCTGACGGCCTTGTTTCTGGCTTTTGATAAATATTTATCTGGCCTTTCCTGATGACCTCCAAATAACTGCACTGGACTATCTGCTTGCACAAATTACACAAATAATTTTAAGAGCAGCTGAAACTACTGTCATACCCATCCTCACGACCTTTGCCCTGTTGCGATAAGGATGTATTCACCCTTTTTAGAGGCCCCTGAAACACAGAAATATCCACATCAAAAATTTACTTTCTTCTTTCTTAATCTAGAATTTCCCTACTTAAAATTGATTAGATATTTAGAGCTAAAATGTGATGTTTTTTATTTTCCATACACAAACTAATCACCTCTTCCACTTGAATATATTCCTTTTCCCTTCAACTAAAAGACCAATTTTAAAACCTCTTTTGTGATAGGAAATCAAATCATACAAGAAATTTAGGATAAAAATCTTTGTCTAAACTTGGTCTCAAAGATGTTCAAAAAGCTAGATGACCATCCACTCTTTTTTGTGGAGAGAAATCCAACTTTCAGTTATAAAAATAATTTAAAAGAAGGCTGATCACTGGGGCCGGCCCCGTGGCCAAGTAGTTAAGTTCACGCACTCCTCTTGGCAGCCCGAGGTTTCGCCACTTCAGTTCCTGGGCACGCACATGACACCGTTCATTAGGCCATGCTAAGGTGGCGTCTCCCATACCACAACTAGAAGGACCCACAACTAAAAAATATGCAACTGTGTACCGGGGGGATTCGGGGAGAAAAAGCAGGAAAAAAACAAAAAGAAGGCTGATCATGGGCTGCTCATCTCAGGGCACGTCCTATTTTATCAGTGAGAGGCTCACAGTATCTCTGGCATCTTAAATGTTCTTCTGCATCAGAACCATCACTGCTTTCCACTAGCTAACTCATTGCTTTTGGGAGACTGTTTTCCTTTATATAGTTCTCATATTAATCAATTTTTTCAGTGTATATCTGCTACTATTCAGAAATAGACTCTATGCATTTAGTCTTCTTAAAGTACAGAATAAAAAAATGGAACTACCAGACTGACTTGTGGGGCTTTTTTCCTCTTTCATGTATTACAGAATAATCTTTCCATATACCAAAAATAAATGGCTTTAGGAAAATGCACCAAAGACAAACTATTACTAGAGTGGTATTCACTGCTAAGGATTGCTCATAGGCATTCTGTTTGCCAAGTTTTTATGTAGAACATCTGTAAGAAATCTTATTTGCCATTGTCTCGCCTTCCTACATCTCCCTATAAGGACTTTTTTCCCTTGGCCACAAAACTCTAGAAATAGAAAAATGGAGAAAGAGAGGAAAATCTGGTGAGGTGATTAAGCTCAGTAACAATTTTCTAGTTAAAAGGTTAATGATCAACATCGCATTGCTAGTTATCTATTACCTCACCTATCTCTGCATAACTCAGGACAATACTATAGGATAAAACCTCACTTCTTAGCTTTAGGATCAAAGGTCTTCACGGATTTTCTATCCTTATCCCTTTTTTAATCCTTGTTGTCCAGACCCACTGAACCTCTTACAGTTCACCGAACGTACCAGGCACTTTTTCAAATTTTACCTTCTTTCTAATTAAACGAAGGGGTGGTATTGGGGGCCTTTATCGTTTTGTACAGATTACTGCTTCTGCCTTCAGTGCCTCTCCCTGCCCCTTCTCCAGGCAATCTCCTGCTCTTTTTTCAAAACCCAGTACAACTGTCGCCTCCCAGGTTAAGCGCTCTGCAGTTTCCAGAGCAGCATTCCCTGCCGTGTCCTCTGCGTTCCCGAAAGCTCTGGCCACACTCTGGAGGAGTGCAGCAGTCCTCTTCTACTCTTATTCTTCCTGTTTGATTTGGGAAAGGAGGGGACGTGGGTGATTTTTAATTTTATTTTCTTCTTTATACTTTTCTATATATTTTGACTTCCTAAAATGTATTATTTCTTAATTACAAAAAATAAATATAATTTCAAAGTAGTGGTTTAGGACAAAGATAAAAAAAGTAGTCTTTGGTATCCAGAGCAAAAATTATACTCAAGGTAAGGAAATGCAAAAAAATTAAGCGAACTCTCTGCATATTACCAAAAAACAAATTATTTCACACATGGTGCTTTATCATCAGCACTATATCCTAATATTTACTAAACTCTTCAGGATGTGTTAATGCTGTATTTAATACTCTGGTTTATTACTGGTTACATTTGTGATTCTGTCTTTCATTTTTATGTTTTTCTATTTTATTTTATTATATCATTCATGTAAGCCTCCTCAAGCCCTTTGTAAATAAGCCATTTGGCCGCTGGAATTTTAAATGTCCCCGGTGGGTTCCACCAGATCCACATGTTTAGCTGGAACGGGAGTGTTTCCTTAGGGCAAGACGTCATGAAGAGAGAAAAACCACTAACCAAGTGGCTGAAACCCACAGGATAAAACAGCTCCCCTATGCGGTCAGCACGAGCATGTCTATAGGCAACAAACCATAAATGATATGCGCAAGGTTCTGATATTTATTTGCATCTCCTCTTCATTATAGAAGCAGTGAAACCCTTAGCTGCAAACGGCTAAGTTGTGTTTTCTGTTTTAGTTTGTCTTCTTGTGTAGTCCAACGCTGATTTTCTCCTGTGTGTTCTGTTCTTAGACCATGCACATCTGGCTGAGATGTATGGTGGCTTCTGAAATCAGTGCCTTTCTGATTATTTGTAAAAGCAACGATATTTTCTAAACCTGTAATTTCTGAGGGATCCTTCAAACGGAGACTCTATCAGTTGCATTGTGGAGGAGGCTTGGCCAGTGCTCTGCCCAGCGGGCTCTGCTCTGCTTCAGTGTCTCTCACTCAGCTGTCTCCATGCCGACGCGATCAGCATCTCCTGTGCTACGTTGACCAATGAGAGGTGAAATTAGTACACTGATTTTTTCCACCTTGCACAAAAACGTGGGCTCCATTGTATTTCCTTGGTAACATTAGTGCAAACCTTCTTGTCTATATCCCTGCAAGGATTTTACTGTGGAGCCATTTTAACCTCCCACTGTGAGGTCTACAATAGCATTTACAGCATTGTATTGCAAATTACCTCCTTAGGCAACCAGGAGATGGTGAATTCTTTAAGGGCTAGGATTTTAGCCTCAGGGTTTAGCATAAATCTGGTTCATATTAGGTCCTCAATAAATGCAGTACTTATTTGAATAAATAAATGAATGAACATAAAGCATATCTCTTTTTTTTTTTTGCTGAGGAAGATTCACCCTGAGCTAACATCTGTTGCCAATCTTCCTTTTTATGTGGGCTGCTGCCACAGCAAGGCCACTAACAGACGTAGGGTAGGTCCACACCCAGGCTACAGTGAACTTAACCACTAGGCCAAGGGGGCTGGCCCAAAGCATACCTTCTAAGGAGCAGAGAAGCATCAAGAGAGATTTTAAAATGAATTTAAGATATGAAATGAATTTCCTGAACTAAAAGTGAAAATCCAATTTAAAAACGGGCAAAGAATCTAAATAGACATTTCTCCAAAGAAGATATACAAATGACCAATAAAAATGTGAAAAGATGCTCAACATCACTAGCCCTTAGGGAAATCCAAATCAAAACCACAATGAGGGGGCCAGCCCATGGACAAGTGGTTAAGGTCTTGCACTCCATTTCAGCAGCTCAGGTTTTTGCAGGTTTGGATCCTGGGTACCGCTCATCAGGCCATGCTGAGGTGGCGCCCCATATAGCACAACCAGAGGCACTCACAAGTAGAATACACAACTGTGTGCTGGGGGGCCTTGGGGAGAAGAAGAAGAAGAAAGGGAAAAATAAGGATTGGCAACAGATGTTAGCTCAGGTGCCAATCTTAAAAAAAAAAAAGAAAAACCACAGTGAGGTACACTTCACATCCACTAAGGTGGCTAAAATAAAAAAGACAGATAAAAGTGTTGACAAAAATGTGGAGAAATTGGAACCCTGTTACATTGCTGGTGGGAATGTAAAATGGTGCAGCTGCTTTAGAAAGCAGTTTGACAGTTCTTCAAAAGTTAGCATAGGGGCCAGCCTGGTGGCATTGTGGTTAAGTTTGAGTGCTCTGGCTTTGGCGTCCTGGGGCTTGTAGGTTCAGATCCCAGGTGCAGACGTAGCACCACTCATCAAGCCTTGCTGTGGTGGTATCCCACATAAAACAGAGGAAGAGGGCCGGCCCCATGGCCGAGTGGTTAAGTTCACGCGCTCCGCTGCAGGCGGCCCAGTGTTTCGTCAGTTTGAATCCTGGGCACAGACATGGCACTGCTCATTGGACCACGCTGAGGCAGCATCCCACATGCCACAACTAGAAGGACCCACAACTAAGAACATACAACTATGTACTGGGGGGCTTTGGGGAGAAAAAAAGGAAAAAAAATAAAATTAAAAAAAAAATTAAGAATTAAAAAAAAAATTAAGAATTTAAAAAAAAGAGGAAGACTGGCACAGATGTTAGCTTAGTGACAATCTTCCTCAAGCAAAAAGATGGAGGTTGGCAACAGATGTTAGTGCAGGGCCAATCTTCCTCATACACACACAAAAAATTAAGCATAGAGCCACCCATGATGGCCTAGTGGTTAAAGTTTGGCACTCTCACCACTTCAGCAGCCTTGTCACAGAACCATACCACTTGTCTATCAGTAGCCATGCTGTGGGGGTGGCTCACATAAGAGAACTAGAAGGACTTATGACTATGATATACAACCACGCACTGGGGCTTTGGGGAGGGAAAAAAAAGAGGGAGGAGAAGATTGGTAGCAGATGTTAGCTCAGGGTAAATCTTTCTCTGAAAAAGTTAAGCATGGAGTTACCATATGACCCAGCAATTCCAATCCTGGGTATATACCCAAGAGAAATGAAAACACACCTGCACAAATGCTCAGAGCAGCACCATTCATGATGACCATAAAGAAGAAACAACTCAAATGTCCATCAATGGGTGAATATATGTGGCATATCTATGCAATGGAATATTATTTAGCTGTAAAAAGGAATGAACTACTGATACATGCTATGACATGTGTGAACATTGACAATGTTATGTTGAGTGAAAGACCACAAATTATATGAAATGTCCAGAACAGGCAAATCTAGAGACAGAAAGTAGGTGAGTGGTTGCTGAGGGTGGGAAGGAGAGGAGAGCTGGGAATAGATGGGGAATGATCAGAACTGGGTAAGGGATCTCTTTTTGGGGCGATGAAACTGTTCTAAAACTGATGTGGTGATGGTTGCACAGCTCTATGAATACACTAAAAACTATTGAAGTGTGCATTTTAAATGGATAAATTGTATTCTATGTGAATTATATCTCAATAATGCTGTTTAAAAAAAAAAGGAAACTGAAAGGCATTTTGCCAGTAACAATTACGTTGTTAATTCTCAAACTTTCCCTTCTTTTGCAGGATACTTTTTAAGAACACAACCATATTTGAGGAATGCAGTGGATTCTTAAAGGAAAAATTTCTTAGTCCTCATATTAACCTCAGGAGCAGGACAAAATCAAGATGATGAAACTGGATCACTTCTTTCCCCTGGGCCTTTACCTGATACTATCGGCATATTTATAAATAATTTGGTTTGTTGAAAACACTGCCTGAGATCTTAAGCTGTTTTAGGATATATGAAGGGAAAAAAATCTTTTAACCTGTAAACTTTAGGTCTTGAGGTAAATACTAGAATTTGCAAGCGTTGCTTGGATTACCAGTGGCTTTTCCACTTCCTTCAAAACTCTTGCACAAGCAAGAGGTGTATTAAGCGAGAGATAGAGCTGTGATAAGAGGAGAATTTCTTATAACAACAGCGCACCAGCACCCCTGCTGAGATATCATCTTTTTGGTGACAGACTTGTTTTAATTTTTCTCAGAGAACTGCCAGCCAGTAATACTATCATTTAATCCCACGCAACAATTACAGCAACCGGGATGATGACATTGATAAACAACGGTCCGAATCGCTTACAGTGCCAAGGCTGGTCTCCCCATCACGGAGGATTTCAGTACAAGGGCTAGAGAAGGAACAGTTAATGAGGTCAGAATGGAAAACAAATGACAAGGGAACAGTGAGTGAAGTCACTAGCACACTGGAGATACTTAGAAAATCAGCTGAGGTCTGCAAGCATTTTTGCAAATACCATCACAGCAGGAACGGGAAGGTCCTTGCCTTCTCGAGCAGTTCCAGGAGGATGCATTTATATCATTTGTTTAACAATCAATAAAGTGCCGTTCACCTAACTTTTACACACTACAAATCACTGTCACATCTGTTTTGCATCTGAGCCTCCCTCCCGTGAGGAGGCTGGAGCAGGTATTGTCTCATTGTCACTATCATCAGAAATGACCTATATTGACTTCTTGAATCCCAGGCAAAAAGTGTTGTTTTGACCCCACCACTTTAACCCAATGAACTTTTGACTGGGTCACAGGGAAAAATGAAATTTCATGGAAAGAACAGCTGTGAAAGAAACTCACCATAGCAGTAGTTAAAATTGACAGAGTTTGATAAAGATAAAAACCTGATGGACTGAAGGGAATCTCATTGTCAAATGTGCATGGAAAAAGTTGGTCCTGAGCATAATCATTACAGTAAAATAAAAATGAGAATAGAAAAAAGTTGGAGGGGCTGGCCCCGTGGCCAAGTGGTTAAGTTCATGCACTCCGCTTCGGCAGCCCAGGGTTTCTCTGGTTTGGATCCAGGACATGGACATGGCACCACTCATCAAGCCATGCTGAGGCAGCGTCTCACATGCCACAACCAGAAGGACCCACAATTAAAAATATACAACTATGTACTGGGGGGATTTGGGGAGAAAAAAAGAGGAAAAAAAAAAAGAAGATTGGCAAGAGTTGTTATCTCTTAAAGATTAGCCAATCTTTCAAAATAAATAAATAAATAAATTGCTTATAATTATTGTTAAATGGATATATTTACAAATAAAAAATGACAGCCTAAAATCATGCTCTAATTCAAGTGGAAGAGAGGGCCGAAAAACAAGGAGGAGGAAATGGAAGGATCAAATTGGCATTGCTGACTCGATCTGGAGAATCCTGATTGCCTTCTTACCTTATTCAACATGTCACGTTAAGTAAGTCTCACTCTCAGGCCCTCTCTTTATCTGCAATGTGAGAAGTATAATGACAGGAAGTACTTCATCACGTTGTGGATTAAATGAGATAATGCACGGAAAGTGGTTAGTGTAGCAGTGGCACAAGTGAAGGGTATTTTAACCCTGCCTTTTCCAGGAATTTATTGTATCCTTCAGTGTGCCAGGTCAGGATCTTTAAAAATGGGTCTCCTAGTCACTAAACCACATTATTTTATCTGTAAGTATCTCTTTTTTTTTTGTAATTGACAAAATACTTAAAGCTACAACAGAGCTTTACCTCTAACTATATATTTTAAAATATAAATTTTAATTTAGAAAACATTATCCCAAACAACTATTGAGGTATAGGGTAAATTAAAAATACTCCAGATTGTTTAGAAACTATACAAAATAAAAATACTTGTGTTTTTTAAAAAAATTGACACATGAATAGTTATTTTAGTTTGGCTTCTCCACCCCAAAATTACTTTCTCTCTTTTCAGGAAGAACAACAAAAGGCCAGTGGGGTAATGGCATTCTTAGTTTCACTAACCATAAGGAGGTGTGAAATACTGGGAAATCATTTAGCCTACCAGTCTTCTCATATGGAAAATAGATGTGATACATGTACCTACTTCAAAGTTGTTGTGAGAACTAATTAATATTTTTAAACTGCTTTGAAATTCCCATATGAAGGACACCTAACCTGGTCTTTATCTAGGAGAGGTGGGTAAGGTGTGTATGGGAAGACATTGCTCACGTAGAAGCTAAAATTGGCTCTTGCTTGTGTAACTTGAATTGCTACTTGGCAAGAATGTAATTTAGCAGAGGGAATGCTGTCATACAATTTTTTAAAGGCATGTCTCGAAAGCATATAATAATCATTTATTTTTTCATTATTTCATTCTTTACATAGTAGTTATATGATACCAACCACAGATATACAAAGTGTTCAGTTCAGTATTCAAACACATACAGCATGTGGAACTCTTTTGTGTGTTTGAGATATTTTTTAAAATCTTTCTTGCTTTGTAGCCAAAAGTACGCAATTGTTCATTGTTTTCTAACACAAGATTTCAGAATTGTATGACTGAGAAAGTGAAAATCCCCCATAATTCTATGCCGCAGAAAATCCACTGCTAATAGTTTGATATATATTCTTCCACTTTTTCCTTTAACTAGTAATACACACACGCACGCACACATATGTAATAACATATATATTACATAATTAACATATAGATACACATATGAATATATTACACATATACACACATGCACATATGTATATGCCTTCCAAAAAGTTTGCACCAATTCACCCATATTATATATGTTTGTTGATATATAATTATTATTTACAGATACAGGATTATATCATGCATACTGTACTGCAGGGCAGAGACTAGAAGGAAGCAAGAGAAGAGAGAGCCTAGGATGTAAAATGCAACGAGGCACTCGCCCTCAGGGGCCGCTCCTGCGCTCCCACCACCCTAACAGTGAGTGCTTCCTGAAGCATCCTGCCCTAAATCCAGGGCTAGCCTCGCCTCGTACCAGGCCCTGCTGCAACTTGCTTTTTGTTTTTCCCGGTTAATTTATCTTGAATGTCTCTCCACAGACAACTCTCTCTTTTCAGTGGCTGCATAGTTTTCCCTACCCAATCACCTTATGAAGGACATTTGTTTCTAATTTCCCGGTGAGCATCCTTGGTATAGACCTCTGTGCCTGCTTGTGTTCAAATTTATCTGTGTTGAATTTCTGAAAGAGAACAACCGGGTCGAAGTCTCGTGTGCACTTGACTTTTTTTTTAATAACCAAAGGCATTTTGCCCTCAAAAATATTTGTGCTAATTTACACTCCCATCAAAAGTGCCTAGTCCCGAACACTCTGACCAACACTGGATGCTATGAATTTTTAAAAGCTTAGACGGTTGGATACACAAAAATAGTAACTTGTTTTGGTTTTAATTTGCATTTCTTAAAATGATGCTGGGCATTCCTTTCTTGTAATCAACCATTTGTATTACTTCTTTTGAGAATTGCCTCTTCTTGCTGTTTGACAACTTTCCCAACATTTCCCAGTTTTTTCCTGAAGTTTTATGAGATCTTTGTATATTAGGGATTCTAGTCTTTTTTATAAATATATTTTGAAGTACTTTTTCCCAGATTGTGTCGTGTCATTTTGTCTTCTGATGGTGCTCAGTCATCGTTTTTGGTTTGTTTTGTTTTATTCTTTGAAGTTCTGTTATTTTTGTGGAGTCTAACATGTGGGTCTTTCCTTTATGGCTTCCGGATAACGCTACATGTTCAGGGCACCCTTTCTCATTCAAAATATTTTTTGCAAGAGCCTTATTGAGATATAATTCATACACCATGAAATTCGTCCTTTTAAAGCAGACAGTTCAGTGGTTTTTAGTATAATCCAAAGTTGAGCAACTATCACCACTATCTAATTTTGGAAGATTTCATTACTGCAAAAAGAAACTCACGCCTATCAGCAATCACTCCTCATGGCCCTTTCCTTCCAGCCTCTCACAACCGATAACCTACTTCTCTCTCTATAGATCAGTCTATTCTGGACATTTCAAATAAATGGAGTCATGCAATACGTGGCCTTTTGTGCTTGGCTTCTTGCACTTAGCACAACGTTTTCAAGTTTCATCCATGTTGTGGCGTGTGTCGGTGTTTACTTCCTTTGCATGGCTGAATATTGTTTACACATATATCAACTGATGGACCTTTGGATTGTTTTCACTTTTTGGCTACTATGAATAATGCTACTGTAAACATTCATGTACACGTTTTTGTTTGAACACCTGTTTTCCATTGTTTTGGATATATACCTAGATGTGGAATTGCTGAGTCATCTGGTAACTCTATGTTTGACATTTTGAGAAACTTCCTGTTTTCCTAAGCAGCTGTGCCATTTTACAATCCCACCAGTAATGTACGAAGTTTCCAATTTCTCTACATCCTTGTTAACACTTGTTATTGTCTGTCATTTTTATTTTAGCCATCCTAGTAGGTGTGAAGTGGTATCTCATTGTGGTTTTGATTTACATTTCCCTAATGGCTAATAATGTCAAATTATCTTTTCACATGCTTATTGGCCATTTGTATATTTTCTTTGGAGAAATGTCTATTCAGATCCTTTGCTCTTTTGTTAATTGGGTTTGCTGTTGTTGTTGTTGGATTGAGTTCTTTATATATTCTGGATACTAGAGCCTAATCAGATATACATGATTTGTAAATATTTTTTCTCATTATGTAGGTTGTCTTTTCTCTTTCTTTGTACTGTCCTTTGAAGTACAAAACTTTTAAATTTTGATGAAATCCAATTTATCTATGTTTTCTTTTGTTGCATGTGTTCTTGGTGTCATACCTAAGAAACTATTGCCTAATCCAAGGTCATCAATATTTATTCTCATGTTTTCTCCTAAGAGTTGCATAGTTTTAACTCTTACTTTTTTTTTTGCTGAGGAAGATTAGCCCTGAGCTAACATCATCTGTGCCAATCTTCCTCCACTTTATACGTGGGTTGCTGCCACAGCATGGCTGCCAATGAGTGGTGTAGGTCCATGCCCAGGATCCAAACACGTGAGCCTGGGCTGCCAAAGTAGAGCATGCTGAACTTAACCACTAGGTCACTGGGCTGGCCCCTTTAACTCTTACTTTTAAGTCTTTGGCCCATTTTGAGTTAATTTCTGTATATAATGTGAGGTAGAGGTCCAACTTCTTTCTTTTTCTTTTTTTTTTAAAGATTGGTACCTGAGCTAACATCTGTTGCCAATCTTCTTTCTTTCTTTTTTTTTTTTCCCTTCTTCTCCCCAAAGCCCCCCAGTACATAGTTGTATATTCTAGCTGTGAGTGCCTCTGGTTGTGCTATGTGGGATGCTGCCTCAGCATGGCCTGACCAGCAGTGCTAGGTCTGCACCCAGGATCCAAATGGACAACACCCTGGGCCACTGAGGTGGAGAAAACAAACTTAACCACTGGGCCACAGGGCCGGCCCCCCAACTTCTTTCTTTTGCATGTGGATATCCATTTGCCCCAGCACCGTTAGTTGAAAAGACTGTTCTTTTCCCATTGAATTGTTCTAGCATCATTGTCAAAAATCAATTGATCCTTCACATATGGGTTTATTTCAGAACTCTCAATTCTAATTGATCTTGATGTCTATGCTTATGCCAGTACCACACAGTGTTGATTCACTATCACTTCACAGGAAATTTCGAAATCAAGAAGTGTGGATCCTGCCACTTTGTTCTTCTTTTTCAAGATTGTTCTGGCTTTACTGTGTCCCTTTCATTTCCATATGAAATTTAGGATCAGCTTGTCAATTTCTGCATAAAAGCAGCATCTTGGATTGCTGTCATTCAAATTTTATCAATATATTTACTGATGATTTCTTTTAGGACTTTTGCCATGCCTGTTTTCTCAACAAATCCCTCACAAATGCACGTTACTGATTTCAGCCTTGTGATCTAGAAACAGGATGTGAAAAGACACAGAATTTTCCGGCCCTCTAAATACTTGCCTTCTCTGTCCAGTTAGGCATAAAAGATGCCAAACCACACAATATTTGATTACTACCTAGAGGGAATCATTAGTTGCACACATAAATGTAGCTTGGTGCTGTGCCCATGTCCAGAAACCAGATTGTGAATCAGTTGTAAGCACTTGGTTTGCCATCGCCACCTTAAAAGCTTTCCTGCCATTTTATGTCCATGTGCCAAACGACTGAGACTTTCATTCGTGCCTATTAGCACCCTGCTCACATATGCCTGATGGTATGGCATAAAGTTGGAAAGCAAGACATTTTGGTTAATAAGAAAATTCTATATTTTATTTTGTAAAACATCTCAATGCAATACAAAAATAAATTTATGATCGATTTGACTTAACTCTGACTCCCCTGGCCAAAATTATAAGTCAGAGAATTACTCTCTACTATATCATCTATACCAAATGCAGACCACGCATGTAGGGTTAATTTTAGCATACTTTATTAGACCCTGTATGACACATTATATAAGTACAACCTTAGGGTCTTAGTCAAAATTAATGAAATTAGCATTCAGATACTCATTTGTTGGGGTTAGCTGACAATACATTTTTTGACAGTACATTTTTGTGACAAACATTTCCTTTTCTTTGCAAACTGCTCTACCACATATGTTTATTTGCTCTATTAGTGTAAGTCTTTCCAATTACCATTAATGACGTAACTTTCTAATCAATAATTTAAAAATAAAAGTTAATACAATCTTATATTTCATTGTACTTTGTCTCCCAAGCCATAAACTTCTCACCAGCCAGAAACTCAACATGAATGAACATCTTCAAATTTCAGAAATAGATCCAACAGGAACCTGGCAGTGAGACAAAAGGCTGACACATGACCAAAGGGACAGAGGAAAGCCTTACCAACCAAGCAGTAGTGTTAGTTGCCTTCCATTTTCACGTTCTGGCCTTCTGATCCATTTGTCCATTTTCAAGGAGAGAAACATTTAGACTCAACCACTCAATGGAAGGTGTTTCAAAAAAATTGAATGCTGGTTTAAAATCACCAACACTTGGCATCTTTATACACATAGCTGCCACAAAGCCTTTTACTTAAGCCCTTTATTGGTGGCACAGTACAGAAGAATGGTCTCCAAACTGGTGGTCACTGTCAAGTCTGGATCCCTACACGTCCTGGTCAGTCAAGACACGGCAGCACGGAGTTCAACTTTCTCAACAGAGGGTAAAAATTGTTTCAACTGAGACTTCACAAAAACTCAATTGAGGCAACACAGATTAAGAACAGATTAATGGTTAACGGTGTGGGCTCTGAAGTCCAATCACCTGGATTAAAATCTCAGCTCTGCCACTTTCTAATTGCATGACCTTTAGTAAATTAACCTCTCAATGCCTTAAGTTCCTGATATGAAAAATGTGGATAATAATATTACCTTCCTCATGGGGTTATGATAAAGCTTAAATTAGTTAATACATATACAACCCTTAGAAGAGTGCCTAGCACATAGAGATTACTCAATAGATGTTAGTCATTATTATCAAGGCTTCTTAATTTGGACTATGTAGAGTGATTTCATGAACTCTTTGAAATTGTGTGCAGAATTTTGGACGTTTGTGTATACTGCCTTTTCTGGAGGGCTCAGATTTTATCCCATTCTCAATGAGGCTCCACAGCTGCCAGTTTTAAGAACCACTATCTTTCAGTTAAATATCTTAGAATTGTTTACAAATTCAGATAATTTTAAAAGTTTCTTTGCTGTGCATAAAATTATAATGATATTATTACCTTTATTTTTACTGTATTTTTAATAGTGTATTTATAGTATGTTATAGTATAAATAGTGTATTTTTAAAGTATGTGAAAGGGAACACACCAAAAAATATTAACAATAGTTATCGTGAGGTAGTAGTTTCATTGGTTGTTTTTAATTTTCTGTAAATTTTCTGTACTTTCCAAATTTCCTGTAATCTCCAATCTTACTTTTTTAATCTGAACTTTAAAAAATTTTAAGGATAGAAAAAGAAATCTGACAAATATTGAGACATTTTGTTACAAAGGCTACCTCAGAGAAAAGGAATCAAACATCGTCATGCTTCTCCTCTTCAACACCAAGTGCCTGAAGACCGCGAGGAAACATCCACAAAATTTGAGGGAAAATTACTATGAGTCAAGAATCCTATATCCAGCTGAGCTATTGTTCATATGCAGCACCACAGAAAGTATTCTCATACATTCTTCGTTCTTTCAAAGACCCAGAAAATATACTATCTATGTATACTTCGTAGAACAATATTACTCAGAGAAGTACTCTAGCTGAACTCCAAATGATTTAATTGAAAGAACTCTTGAATAGGAAAAGCTATGATAAAATCAAAGGAAGTAAAAACAATGATCAAATTATACCGAATTTAACCCAAATGAGTTATAACAAAAAAAAATTCAGGGGCCGTCCCCATGGCTGAGTGGTTAAGTTCGTGCGCTCTGCTTCAGCGGCCCAGGGTTTTGCTGGTTCAGATCCTGGGCACAGACATGGCACCGCTCATCAGGCCATGCTGAGGCAGCATCCCACATGCCACAACTAGAAGGACCCACAACTAAAATATACAACTATGTACTAGAGGGATTTGGGGAGAAAAAGGAAAAATAAAATCTTAAAAAAAAAAAATTCAACCAAATTTCCCTACTTATTTACTCAAATGTTTCTTGAGAAAAAGAAACTAGGACTCCTTGCTCCCTATGAGGCATTTTTAAGTGAAGCTCCTTCTTGGCAAATAACACCTACTCACTGGAGACGTGTTCATCATGAAGCGGAGGTGGGAAGAAATCAGCCCTCGGGTGTCTGGGCTGCTAGCTGTAG
Source organism: Equus przewalskii (assembly GCF_037783145.1). NCBI lineage: Eukaryota > Metazoa > Chordata > Mammalia > Perissodactyla > Equidae > Equus > Equus przewalskii. Next base: position 76,367,680 of record NC_091847.1, on the reverse strand, counting down.
CCGTGTGAGCAACTGACTTTCGTGACTCAAGCCAAGAAATAAACAAGGAGTGAACCTGAATGTCTGGGCAGGACCCAGCTTGATGGGGCATCAAGGGAATTCAAAAACAATCATCCGACATTACGCAGTTTGGGCCTTTGCGTTCAGAACACTGTAATCTTTAGCACTCTTTGCCTTGAACTTTCTATTATTGGATAGAGCCCTTCCTGGGGATTCTTTCAAGAGTCTCCCATCATGTCAGCCTGAGGGTCATGTTATTTGTTCCAGAAGTGCCGTGAAAAGAATACCAGACCTAGTGATGATGCCTGGATTCTAGTCCAGCTGTGTAGGTAGTGGAGTCATCCTTGGACCTCGCTCCGAGCCTTTGTGTCCCTATTCTTCACTACCTCAGTCAGGGTGGAATAAATTAATGAATGCAAACATGCTTGGAACATTCTAAGATGCTCTAGAAAGGTCAAATACTATCATTCTGCTTTGACTTTGAAACCAGCATTATTAAATCAGTCTGGATTGCATGGTGCCCTTTTTGCTCTTAAGATTAGTATCGATGTCAGTTCCACGATTATCAGTATTGACAAGTACCAGACATTTCCTGAGCTTGAAGCCAGATCTACCTGAGATAAGTAAGCAGAGTTCTCATTGGCACTCCCACCTCTAATCTTCCTTCCCATTTTTCCAGGGACCCGGAATTCTTATGCTACCTTGAAACCTTCAGACAGTCAGTAAAATGAACCAGCAGACGAACTTACATTAAGGTGTTAGTGTCGTCCCTAGTGGTGCATTTCTATTTCAAAAGAAGTGTCTTATAATTAAAGTGCATGCTGTTCTCTCCACCTGGAAAAATCTTCTCTTTGTGTTTAACTGGCAAAATTCTATCCATCCTTCAAATCCCAGTTACCTGCAGCCTTCCTAGCGAAAACTTTCTAGATTTTCCTAAAAGAATTGCCTGTGAATCTGTCACCCTTTGCACATCCCTCTGTTATACCTGTCACTGTAAAGGTCAGCATACATGTTATGGTGGGAAAATGTTACATATGAAACAGCTGCACCAGTCTTCCTGGGGGTGAAGAAAGGAGGGGGGTTAGGAGGTGAGGCTCTGAGGGGCCTGCGTGCAGGCGGAACTGTTATACAGCAAACAGGGAAAGGAGTTGGTAGTAGTTTACTCCGGAGATGTGGGGCAGGTGAAAGAGATACTCAGACGGGAAAGCATATCTGGTGCTCTTCAAATCCCACTGTTGCGGACCATCCCTATATAATGCCACTCCTGCCTGGGATCCTCTGGGTCTTCTGTGAGGAAAAATTAGGATATTCAGGACCAAAAAATTTAGATAAATATCTAAGCATTTCTTTGACCTGCCTTGCTTCACGTAGTTAGTGTGGGAACCACATGGAACAGAACCAGAGAATGTGTCAGTACCTTAGACACCATCTAGTCCCACCCACATTTTACAGATAACAAAACCAAGACCCAGAGAACTTGGGACATGTCCAAGGCTTCAGAACACAGAAGTGGCTGAGGAGTTCTAGAACACAGATCTGGCAGTGTGGCACTTTTCCCCTGTAGACTTTACTGCCTCATAACATATGCAAAGTACTTGAAAAATATATAGCATCTTAGCCAAGGTTCTTCTTATTGCGAGCAAGAGAAACTTTCCCAGAGGGTAGCTTATTACAAAGATACAGGGAGAGGAAGTAGTCAGACCTCAGGAGGGACTGGAACCAGGAACTGGAAAGATGTCAGGAATCAAGACAGCTACTTGGTCCATCATGCTCTCTCTGCATCTCTCTGGAGCCATGTGGTCTCTCCTCTGTTTAATTTCTCTGTATTTCCATACCTTCTTCTGCCTCTCTGCGCTCTTACTGAAGAGAGTCACCAGATACATTTTAATTTACCTAACATTCTGGTTCAAGCACCTAACAGAAACTAACTAGATCTTAGTCGAAATTTCCAGAAGAAAGAATCTGATTGGCGTATGTTGGGTCAGGTGTTCACCTACTGCTGGTCCAATAAGCGATGGCCAAGGCAGAGGGTCACAAAGTCTAAATTTAACGGTAGAGCTTGGCCTAGGGTCCCCCAGACCGTGAGTCCCCACAAGACTGTCCTCACTGCTGACAGCAACCGCAAGTCTAGAGTTTCCCAAAACCACCCTAAGGCTAATAATAATAATAGAAAGACTCACAGAACTCACTGAAAACTAATACACTCCCAGGTGAGTTTTATTACAGAGAATGGCTACAAACTGGAACCAGCCAAGGGAAGACACACGTAGGGCAGAGTCCAGGGAGGTTCAAATGTGGGGCTTCTGGTCGTGGCCTGTGAAGCCGTGGATGGGCAACCTTCTCCCAGTTTTTACTGGGGCTCCATGACATGCTGCCAGTGCGGCTGACCTTTAGTCTCCACGGCTTCCAGAGGCTGGGCTCATATCTTTTGTCTCCATTCAGTCCAGAGGTCAGAACTGATACCGTGTGGCCCAAAGCCCTCATCATAAATCACACTGTTAGACGGTCCAGTAGCTAAAACCCCAGGAAAACAAGGACGCTCACATCAGACGGGACATTCCACGCCTGGAGATCACCTCCCAGTAGCTGAGAGCAAAGACCAGACTTCTGTTTGGGTGAGGTTAATTCTTCACAGTTCAGGCCCACTCCCATTTGTGCAGGAGAAAGTTTCTCAAAGGAGTAGGACATCTCAGTTTGGGAAATACCCCCTAAGGTACACTCCATTGTGTGTTAGATAAGCAAATAACTCCAGCTGTTGTAATAAATAAACCCAAAAGGCCAGTAGTTTAACATAACAAGAGCTTATTTCTCGTTTACAGTCCATTGTGAGTTGGTGGAAGGACTGAGGAGAGGAAGGAAAAGAGAAAGGAAGAAGTAGGAAAGAAGAGAAAGAGGAAGGAAAGAGGGGGAGGAGAAGGAGGTAGGAAAGGTGGGGAAGGGGCCCTGCTCCACATAATCACTCATGGGCCCAGGCCTTTTCTGCCTTGTGGCTCCATCCTTTTTTTCTCCTTAAAGTCCTCTCCCCTTCAGCAGGAGAACCGATGGCAGAGAGTGAGGATTGTGCTTGGGAGGTCTTCAGGGACCTAGAAGTCGTGCCTGCTACTTTGCTCACACGCCGTTGGCCAGAATACAGTCACGTGGCCACACCTAACAGTCCTGAGCCTGGAAAATGGATTCCAGCTGTGGGCCAGGAAGAAGAGAAGAACGTCATTATCGGTAAGCAGCAAGTCTCTGCCACACGTAAGCAATCAAGTGACACCAACATTAGCTATGTCAGAATTCATTTTCCTTTCTTTGGAATCCCTTCAGCATTGACATATCCCCATATCATACTTTGTCATAACATTCAATTATTTATTGCCTTAGATTCATGTCTCCTGCCTCCACTTTTATATCATAAGCAGGGGTCATTCTTCAACTGCTTTGACATTTACCATAGTGCAGGCTATATAATAGCCACTATAAACAGATTTTAGAATCCTGCTGGAGCCTGCCCTGATGGCCTAGTGGTTAAAGTTCAGCGTGCTCCGCTTCAGAGGCCCAGGTTTGGTTCCAGGCACAGAGCCACACTACTTGTCTGTCAGTGGCCATGCCATGGAGGCAGCTCACATAGAAGAACTAGAAGGACTTACAACTAAAGTACACAACTACATACTGGGGCTTCGGGGAGGGACAAAAAAGAGACTGCAAATAAATAGGCAAATAAAAATAAAAATCGGGGGCCAGCCCCGTGGCTGAGTGGTTAAGTTTGTGCACTCCACTTTGGTGGCCCAGGGTTTCGCAGGTTTGGATCCTGAGGCACCGCTCATCAAGCCATGCTGAGGTGGCGTCCCACACGCCACAACTAGAAGGACCCACAACTAAAGATACACAACTATGTACCAGGGGGCTTTGGGGAGAAAAAGGAAAAATTAAAAAAAAATCTTTATAAAAAAAATCATGCTGAATGATTTCAGTAAAGATGTAGGAAGCTGGGATTTGCAAATCCTTAAAATCTGGAAACGATTAAGTTTGGTTTAGTTGCTATGGTACAAAATAGCAATTAAAATATATACAATATATACATTTTTAAAGTAGAATTTTAAATGATTTGTTTTCTTTTCAATTTCAAATACATTTTCATATCCATTCCAGTAGAATTTTTTCTCAAAATTTAACTTGTGTTCCAGCTAACTAGCATGATAAAGAATCTGAAAATATTTGTCTATTTATACAGATGTCGAATTATAATGTTGTACACCTGAAACTTATATTATATACCAATTTTACCTCAATAAAAAAACATTTTCCATCTAAATAGTGAATAAACAAACAAATTCTAGAAACTTTCACGGAGTCTCATGGCGACAGCCTCTCTGGGAGACTCTGTACCGACTAATTGAATTTAAGAGCAACATCTATGTTAGAAATGACCATGAGACAAAGGCTAGTTTCCCACAAATGGTTCTGGGAGGACAAATTCTGTGCCGAGAAAAATTTTACGACCATCTTTAAACACAAGTGACCATTTTTCCTTCGCTACCTGAGCAAAGCTAGAAGTGAAAAGTGAATTTTTCCTCACACTCCAATTAAAAATAAATGTTTCCTGATTTTGAAAAAATAAAAAGAAATATATATAAGGTTGTTTATAATAGCAAAAAGGTAGAAAGCAAGTTAAGTATTTATTAAGCGTAGGTATTGACATGGGAGACATTTTAACAATACATGTGTAAGAGATGCACATACACATCCTGGAAAGGAGAAAGTACAGAAAGGTATTAATGGTAATTGTCACGGGATAATGAGATAATGGGTGATTTCTTGTTTCTTATATGAATTTCCTAATTTTTCTACAATGAACTTAGATTACTAGTGTAAATTTTTTAACAAGTGAAAAAAAAATCAAAGTAGTTAAAGATAAACCATGAGTCATCATAATAGCAGCGCAATCTGGCTAGGAAGACACCTGTTAAAATGGAAGCTCTCCTGGACTCACTGGGGAACTGCTGAGCCCGTCGTCGTCATGTTGAGAATAAGAAGATAAGTGATCTTTCATTTGTATGTTTTAAAATTTTTATATGGACAGGAACACGTCAAAGGGATACAAGGGCCAACCTGCAAGAACTCTAGGTAGACAATGCTGGAACAATTTGAGTAACAAAATTAATAACATAGTGTTGGATTATAACTCAAAGTAAAAATGAGTGCATGTGCATCCATACAGATATAAAGGAATGAATGAAGAAAGAAAGAAACAGGGAAGAAGAAACACAGCTTCCTGGAAGGAGAATTCCACTTACTCCAGGTAAACGGTCCCTCTTCTCAGGGTGAGCTTACTCTCCACTCCTGCCACCTTCTTGAGAGTAGGAAGGGTTTGCTTCCAAAGAACAGATTACAGAGAGGGAGAAACGGTACCTTGAGAGGGGAGGATGCTGCAAACTGCACTACCCAGTGATGGAGGTCAGCTTCCCCAGGGAGGTCTTGCACCGCCATCCACCTCGACGCGATGAGAAGGGCACCTCACCTCCGAGGGACGCTGTCCAAAACCCACAACTCCAATCTAACCGAGAGGAAGCCACCAGACAATCCTAATTTGAGGGAGATTTTACAAATGTCTGACCAGTATGCCTCAAAACTGTCAAGGTCTTCAAAAAACAAGGAAAATTTGAGAAACGGTGACAGCGGAGAGGAGCCTCAAGAGACAAGATGATTACACGGGAAGTGGTGTCCTGGCTGGACTCTGCAATGGAAAAAGGACTTCAGGGGAAAAGCAGCGAAACCCAAATAAAGTGTAGAGTTTAGTTAATAGCAACGGACCAGTGTTGGTTCTGTGGTTGTGACAAACGTGCCATAGTAGCACCAGATGTTAACAGTGGAGGACACTCCATGAGGGGTCTATGGGCGCTCTGCACTTTGCAACTTTTCTGTAAATCAAAAATCATTCCAAAATTAAAATTTTCGTCAAACTTATAGAAAGTGAGAGAAAAAGTAATTCCTTGGAAGGAGCTGTAGGTTATATAAAACACTTTCAAATAAATTGTTCCCCCTCGAAACTAAGTGGTCCTCCCAAGAGACAGAGAGGCCCTGGGACAGCGAGATGCCTTGGGAAAGGGTCCCTTAATTTTGTAATCTGTGTCAGGGCAGAACGTGTCAGCGTTTCGTCTGAGAACTCCAGGCTAAGCGTCTAGGAGGAAATTTTTAGAACATTCTCATAAGCAGCACAAGGACCTGCCTGTCCTTGCCTGCGGCTTTATTCATCTGTCCTTGTTTTCTGGAGAAGCTGTGGGTCTGACACCTAAAGGGACATTTTCCCACTGATTTCTCACGCTAGCCTGAGGCCTCCGAGAAGCAGGGGGTGCGCCTTCCAGTGGAGCTCTGACCTGGGGGGTTGGGGGGTGTGGTCAGCCGGTGTGTGTGTGTGAGCAGGCGGATGTGTGCGTGCACGTGTGTGTGTGATTATGCAGACCGAGCTTTCCACATTGTCCCTTCCTCCGCTTGGCAGCACAAGCACAAAGTTCTGAAGATAAAAGGCTTCCATTAATACCAAGCCAATGGAAATGAGAGATTGCTTGACTACAGTTCAGTCATAACCACAATTTCTCTCCTTCTTTCTTTTTAAACATGTTTATGAAACGAAGTCGGATTTTGACTCTCCTGGGCTATTTTCCAGTTTCTATACTGGAGGAGCGCAGCAAGAATCAAATGCAGTTTTAATGATTTCCAAGGATGAGCAGAAGCAAATGCCTTAATGGCTGGCAGCTCCTTTTCCAGCTTCCAAGGAAAGGAGGGAAATAGGGAACAAGGGAAACCGTCTTTCCCCCTCTGCCACACCGTCGTTCCGTACTTCATAGACACCGCCTTTCTCCGCCATCACTTGCTGCGCCAGGGACCCCCCTCACTTTCACACGCGGCCTCGGCACGGTCACTGCTCCACTTCCTGCACTAATGTGCTCTCTGGCCACAACCTCCTTCCTTGTTGGCTTATTTATTTACTCAAAAACAATTAGTTGAGCACGTCCCCTTCTACCGAACGAGGTGCAGGAGACAGGGTGATGCACAAGATGAACTAGATCCTGCTCTCTGGCACTGACCGTCTACTGGAGGAGGCGGACAGGGACTCTCAAGAAAGACCTGAGATCCTGGAAAGTGCTGGGTGGGGGATGAGAGACATGGTGGAAAGGCGTGGGAAAGGCTCCTCAGAGGAGGTAATATGGGTACCACAGCCTGAAGGAGGAATCAGCCCCTGAGTTGGAGGAGGAGTGTTTCAGACAGAGAACCAGAAGTTCTAAGACCCTGGGGCAGGAGTGAGCGGAACGTGCCTGGGGATCTGCGTGGCTGGAAGGCTGTGGTCCAAGAACAGAAGGAAAGGAGATAAGGCGAGGGAGATAAGCAGGGGCCACATCTCGGGGACCTTGAAGGTCCTGAGAAGGGGTTTTCAGTTTCAGTCACGGGAAGCCATTCAAGAGTTACAAGCGGGACGAGCGCGATCGATCGAGCCCTTTTCTTTGGAGGAGCTAACTTTTTCCATACACCCTTTACTCAAATTCACCAGTTGATTGTATTTTACCCTCATCTGTTTTATCATTCTCTCTCTTCCATTCTGTAAGACCTTTCCTATCTTGTAAAATAAAAATATCAACAACAAAAACACCTCTCCTGGACTGCATTTTCCCTTCCCGCTGCTGACCTCACTTCCTTCACCTCTGGCAGCTTCTCCACCTCCTTCCCACAGGCTGCCCTCCCTCTACCCGGGTTGCCTGCTTTCTGGTACCCCTGCCCCCTCCACTTGGCCAACATCTGTTTCTTCGGGTCTCAGCTTACAAGTTACTTCCTCAGGGAGACATTGTCTGACCTCTCAGTTGGAGAGACTCTTTGCTCTGTCTTCCTCCAGTCCCCTTTCCCGTCACATCATTCCTCACACCTTGTTGTAAGTTGCCCACTGACCATCTGCTTTCTCCCCTAGGCGCCGGGAAAACAGAGGCTCTCGTTTTCTTTCTCTCTCTCTCTTTTTTTTTAAACAGAAACTTTTATTTCTTTTCTTTTCCTTTTTTTTTTTTTGAGGAAGATTAGCCCTGAGCTAACGTCTGCTGCCAATCCTCCTCTTTTTGCTGAGGAAGACTGGCCCTGAGCTCACATCTGTGCCCATCTTCCTCTGCTTTCTATGTGGGACGCCTGCCACAGCATGGCTTGCCAAGCGGTGTGGTATCCGCACCCAGGATCTGAACCGGCGAATCCCGGGCCGCCAAACAGAACATGTGCACTTAACCAGTGCTCTACCGGGCCGGCCCGAGGCTGTCATTTTCTTGTTCACCACTACATCCTGGCGTCTGACACAGTGCCTGAAACATAATTAGTGCTCAATAAGTAGTTGCTGAATGAATGTATAACTGATCGTCAGGCATTTTGGTAACTTGCAAAGGCAATATGTTGTTGAAGGGAGTGCCATATGTGATGAGAGTATTTTTTGGGATCCCAAATGGTCTGTTAACTCTGCATATGGATCATTAGTTAGGAGATGAGCAGCAGGTGAAGAACTTGCACTGACAGCAGTGGACACAGGAGCTGGGGTCACTGGCAGACTGCTGGCCTCATTCCCGGGGTCGCTAACTCCCCACCCAGTCTCTCCAGCTGCTCGCGCTGGCTCGTTCTGCTGTGGACGTCTCTGTCTGTTTCGGGCCTTAGCCCAAGCGCAGAAGCTTTGGGAAAACAGTTCAACATGAGGAATTTCACTCTCTTTGGGGTGGGGTTTGCCCCCAGTCCCTAGCTTTCACAAGACCATGGAGGGTTGCCCTCCTGGGCAAGCTCCTCTTGTCTCTGACCCTGGTCCTCACTGTGGAATCTCGGGCATGGACAGCAGGGGCCAAATGCCTTAAGAGTTAGGACTCTGAAGTCAGACAGCCTGGGATCCAAACCCAGCCCTGTACTTTCTAGCTATGTGGCCTTAGACAAATTACTGAACGCGGTCTCTAAGCCTCCCTTTCCTCTTGATACACCTGTCTCATTCAGAGTGGTGCCAGGAGTCAGAGAGATCATGAGGACCAAGCTCTTAGCACTACGCCTGCTGCACCGAAGTGCTGAGTAAGTGCTCCTCGTTACAGCAGAGTGAGTGTGCCTGTCATCCAGGAATGCCTCCTCTTTCTACAGTTTCTCCGACTGTCAGGAGAAGGCGCCAGTGTTATTGAGATTAATTACCCACTTCCAAATAGTCCTTAGATTCTGAATTACCGGTTTACTCAGAGTCAGCCACCTCCATCACCCACGCATTTGGGGGTTAGGCTGCACCCCTTCAACTCCCAAGTGCAGACGCCTGACTTCACAGGGAAGCCATCTCTGGCTCTGCACCAGCTTTTACTGATTTCCCTGACAATGACAACTTCCAGATGTCCAGCAGGTAGCAGACTATTAGCTGCAGAGACACTGCTCACTCTGGACTGGGGAGCCTAGTGGTTAGTTATGCAAATGTAAAGACTCTGTTTAGAAAGAAATATGTCTTATACTTGCTTAAGAATCAGACTGAGATTTTGGAAAGAACGGGTCAGAGTGTGAGTGTTCTGACTTCTGGAAGAGAAGAGGGAACGAGGAGAGGTGCAGATCCACGGGATGGTGGTGAGGGAGATGCAGGGTCGGGAGCTCCGAGGTTTTGAAATGGGCTGTGGGTGTCAGTAAAGCAGGTTTAAAGAAGATGACGAAATGTTTTTGGCACATGGTGAATTTGAGTTGCCCATGAGACATCCAAATGGCAATACTGAGTATATAAAATTCATACATATGTATGTTGGTAGACACATACTGGAAGGACACACACCAGAGTTTTAACAGTTATTACCTCTGAGTGGTAGGATCGTGGGCGCTATGAATTCTCTGTGAAGCACATGTACTATCCGTGTGGGAAGGAGGCCCAGGAGATGCTGCTCGCGGCACCTCGCCAAAATTGCTTGCTCTCACCTCCTCCCACTTTGTTTCTTGTCCACTCATTTCCATTCTGACCCCAGAACTTTTTTCCCATGTGGGGACTCTCTTCGTCCTCAGACCCGACTCCAACTATGGTCTCCTTGGCCTTACCAATTGTTTCTCTCTTCTAGCCCAGTTTGGAGTCTCCTTCTGGCTGTGGTGCTGCTGGGCCACCCTGCATGACAATAGGGAAAAGGTGCTGGGTACACAGCCAGGTGCACCCCACTGTGACGTATGACTTCACTCTGTGGAATCCTGCAGGACGTTAAGATCGCAAATGCAAAGTAAAGGATTGGCAAGATGTAACAGACTTATGAAGTAGATGAAAGCAAAGACTCATTTCAGACTGACTTGCTGATTATTTTTTGAGGCCCTTAAAATGAGCTAGAAAAATTATTCTCCACCTCCACAAAGGGAAGACCCAAAGAAAACGGGCTGAAGTTGCAAAAAGGGGATTCTGGTTAGATCAGTGACTTTTAAACTTTTGGTTATGGAATCCTTTCTTTAAATAAAACAAAACCTGGGAGCCCATTACATAAAACAGAAAAAAGGAAGCCGGAGTGGGACTGCCTCGCCCACCCAGCTCTTTCTACCCTGAGGACCTGCCAAAGCAGCTGAAAAGCAGTGGTTTAGATCAGGGTCCAGCAGACTGTAGCAGCTGCCTGTTTTTGTACGGACCATGAGCTAAGGACGGTTTTTCCATTTTTAAATAACTGGGGAATAAAGAATTGTTTTATGTGACATGCAAAAATCAGATGAAATTCAAATTTCAGTGTCCATGTTTTTACTGGGGGCCGGCCTGGTGGCATAGTGGTTAAGTTCTCACACTATGCTTCAGCAGTCCAGGGTTCACGGGTTTGGATCCTGGGTGCAGACCTAGACACCGCTCATCAAGCCATGCTGTGGCAGCATCCCACTTACAAAATAGAGGAAGATTGGCACAGACATTAGCTCAGGGACAATCTTCCTCACCAAAAGAAAACAAACAAACAAACAAAAATTTTCTTGGCACACGGCCATGCTCATTTGTTGGACCCAGGTCCTGTCTGTGGCTGGTTTTGCACAGGCTGGCAGAGTTAAGTAGTTGCAATAGAGAGCATATGGTCTGTGAAGCCTAAAACATTTACTGGTCTTTTGCAGAGAAAGTTTGCCAAACTCTGGTTTAGACGAAAGAAAAGGTTTTATGATACTGTTTTTAACACTGGGATATGTGTTCAATGGCGTCTATATGATTTTTCCTTTTGGAAGGCATTAAAGTGAGGCTAGGCTGTGGTTTAAAAGAGGTCCTGTCTGTGTGGACGAGAAATGACTGGTCTCAACCTCCTGGGTTCCCTGAAAGGCTGTCCCTTCAGCCCTGGGAGGCTGTGGTTCTATGCTTGGGCTCCAGCCAGTCGCCTTCACATGGCTGAAGGGAAAAGGAGGCAGTTACCTGGCACTATGCCACAACATCCTCCCTCCCATCCAGTTTGGAGCCTGGAATTCCTGGCAGTTAAAAAAAGGATTTCCTTCTGAAAAACACAATTGCAGTAATGCTCTGGCGAGCCAGTCACTAGATTTCACAGGGTGGGAAAACATCTGTGATTTGGGAAAAGGAAAGAGAACCCAAGCCTAAGAATTGACGAGAGATGGAGGAAAGCTCTTAGGAAGACCAGGAGAAAGAGAAAAGCACGCCCAGAGCAGGCAGAGAATGAACAGCAGAATCTTAATATCTGTGTGTGCGTTCTCTCAAATTATTACAAGATCATTTCCAATCAAATCAGACCATTTGCACTGACTTATACTTACCACAAGCCTTTGGTTTCCAATCTGGCATTTCACCAACATCACGTTTCTCTGATATATTAAACAGGTGGAAGCTGGAGTTAGAATTCTGTCATAATCCTGCTCTGATTCTCGTTCTGCTATAAAATGGGGATGAGACCTCAATACCTTCAAAACCGTGGGGTGATTTCCTAGCCTGAAGTGTGAAGACTAGTCAGGGACTGACGGGGGGGCCTGTGAGGGGGACTGAGGACTCCCAAGGAGCGTGTCCATTTACAGTTTCCACTTCCCACTGTGTTCTTTCCCAGAAAAGGCCTGGTGATCACGCTGGTGAAACCACAAGGCTAACAAAATCATGCACTCCTCATGATCTCTGCGGGGAAAAACGACACCAACAAACACAACGCAAAACGCAGCGTCAGAGCTTCAGATAAAACATACCGTGGTGGTTGTGACTATAGCTTCATTTATTTTACATTAAAAAAAATAATAATACATGTGAAAAATAACCAAGGCACGTGATTTTTAGAAAATGAAACAATGCAGAAAGGAATGAAAAGCAAAAACCTTCCTCCCCATTCTCTGACCCCTAAATCTCCAGCCCCTCTCTCCAGCGATGTCAACTGTTGGCAGTTTCCTGCATGCGGGTCCAGGGGGGAAGAAAATGAGATACATATCCTTTCAAAAACTTTGCACACATGCTTTCACACTGTCCTGCAGGTTGCTTTTCCCACTAAATACTGTATCTAGGAGATCTTTCTGTATTTTAATGGCTGCGGTCTTCGGACATACAATTATTCACAAGCCCCTGTGTATGGGATATCGTGGTTGTTTTTTTGTTTTACTATTGTGAACAATGAACAATCCTTGTGTCTACACCTTAGGGACTTTTGCGACTATATTCGTACATTAGACTAGTAGTATCATTGTTTGATTGGCATTTTTACTTTTAATAGCTATTTTCGAAACGCCCTCAAAAAGCTTCTGCCAGTTTATACTCTGCCTACGATGTATGTCTGTTTTCCTACAATCCAGCCAACGCTGGGTATTATTATTATTTAATTTGGGTAATTTGAATGGGTAGAACTCTCCTTGTGTTTATTGATCATTTGTACACTCTTTTTCTAGGACTCCCTCTTATTTGTATTATGTCTTTTTCTTATTAATTTAACCTCTTTACATATTAAAGAACTCATCTCCTTGTCATATTTTGACTATTTTACACTATTTTTGCTATACAAGTTTTTATGTGGTCAATTTTATCAATTTTTTCTGAGTCGCATATACTTTATTTTTTGCTTTTTCTTCCCAAATCCCCCCAGTACATAGTTGTGTATTTTCAGTTGTGGGTCCTCTGGTTGTGCTATGTGGGACGCCACCTCAGCATGGCCTGATGAGCGGTGCCATGTCCATGCCCAGGATCTGAACCGGGGAAACCCTGGGCTACTGAAGTGGAGCACTTTTTTTTTTCCTGCATATACTTTAGAAAGAACAGCTCACTCCATAATTATAAATTTCTCTCGGTCTCTCTTTTAAGGCATAAATGGCTTAATTCTTTATCTATTAAAGAGGTTTTGTTCTTTCAACCTTGTTTAGTTTGATTTTAGGTTTTTTCTTTGCTATGTCAGTTCTGACAGTCAAAAAACAAATGACAGGGGGTGGCCTGGTGGTGTAGTGGTCAAAGTTTGCGCACTCTGCCTGGGTGGCCCAGGGTTTGCAGGTCTGGATCCTGGGCGTGGACCTAGCACTGCTCATTCAGCCATGCTGTGATGGCATCCCACACAAAACAGAGGCAGACTGGCACAGATGTTAGCTCAGGGACAGTTTCTCACCAAAAACAAAAACAAATGATAAAGAAAAAATATTTTTTGCATGACAAGATATATTTGATTTGACAATGAATTCAACTTTTTAAAACTATGTGGGCCAACATTTTGTGGAACAAATTAAATATTTTGGCACCCAAACCTGAACCAAAGGCAGACTGTACGATCTCTGATCCAGGAGTTTAGCAATCCTAATTTCCCTTCTCACCTTTGAAAATGTGGCTGTTACCAAGACTTCCTCTAGGATGGTGTCCAAGGTTACACCAGCTGCTGAAACAAATCAAAATATCTATTAGGTTGAATCATATGAAATTATCACTTTTATGGGTCAAAAATAGTACAAATATTGTCAATTTCATATGATTCAAGCTAATATAACAGCCCAAACGTAACAAAAACTTATTTCTTCCTCTATAAAGTCCAAAAAGGATGTTCCTGATCAGTGGGTAGCTGTGCTCCAAGCCACTGGTGAGTCAGGGCCCCAGGGTCCTGTCACCTTGTAGCTTCTCTATCTTGAGGCCCGGCTTCCAAGGTTACGGTGTTTGTATGGAGCCAGCAGCTGGGGGGGTGTGTGTGTGCGTGTGTGTGTTAGGGCACCGAGGAGTGCAGTGGTGGACTTTTACGGACCAGGCCTCCAAGTGATGTACATTACTGCCGCTACTGTTCCATTGGCTGGAACTGCTCCACGGCCACAGCTAACTGCAAGAAAGGCTGGGGAATAGTCCAGCTGCGTGCCCAGAAATGAGGGAAAGTGGGTCTGGCAAATGGCTGGCTGGCGGCTACTGCAGAAGGTTCCCTCACCTCTCCACTGACTTCTGCCCTGGAATCCATCACTCTTTGCTCATCCTGTTTTTAAGTAGAACAGACTTTCAGTAATACTACTTACATTTGCTCAGTTTACAGGGAATTTTTGCATAAATTATGTCATCTGAGTTCCCAAGAGCCTTATAAGATAAACAGAGTTACTGTTTCCATTTTATAGATGAAGAAACTGAGGCTCAGACAGGTTGACTTGTCCAAGGACATGAACCAGTAGGTGGTGAAACCAGCTCACAGTAACAACAGCAGGAATACTTCATATGCCGCTTTTTGGCTGATGCAGCGCTTCCACGTCTGTTATTTTCTCTGACCACGAGTGCAGGGCTCTCGCCATTCTGACAGTTGGCCTGTGGCCTCTCCATCATGCCCAGCTGGTTATTAGCATGTTGCTGGCCCAGCAGATTACGAGATATAAATAGATGCATTTGTGGTCTGAGCAAGTCTTTTCCTGGAGTCAGGCACATTTATCCCTGCTAGAAACCAAGGCCTTCTCTGCTTCTTGGCTCAGGTTAGGAAGGCGGGAGGTTTGGTGGCCCCAAGAACCACATGACAGCTTCCCTATGCTTCTATGGCCTAGAGTGGCTCTCCAGGTGAGGATCAAATTACCCAAGCTCAAAGGAGGCTGGACAAGAGTTTTAGGGTGGGGATGTGGGGTACAACAGGATGCAGCTGTACTTACAACTCTGTTAATCTGCCAATGGGCATTTCTCTGCTACTGTTTCTTGTTTTCTTCACTGTGTGGTATCTTGTGGTTAACAGAGCAAGGGAGAGAGATTTCTCCCCCATAAACTCAAATTCCACTTTGCACTTTTGTCTTCGTCATTTCCGTACTGCTTATCTCCTATGGGGATCCCCGCTTGGTGCTTCCCCGCATTCCCCCTTCCTCAAGCAAGAAAGGACTCGGAGAACAGGACCTCCTGCATCAGGAGCTGAGCTTTGAGCCCCACCTCGTGAACTCCCTGAGGGCTGCAGCTGCGGCAGCTTCTGCTTCCTCGAGTTCTCCTGGCCCAGAGTGGGGTCCCCAAATGCTGGTTGACCAAGAATGCTGTCGAGCTTTAACTTAGTTTTCAGAGATAAAGAACTCAGAGTTAAAAATAGCATGTTATTACTTTAAAAAATAAGACTTAAATAAGATCTTTTCAAGCACATAGAGAAAATAATAGGATGAATATCCATATACCCACCACATGTTTCCACAAGGTTCCAATTATCTTTATTATGCTATTAAGAAATGTTCCAGGAGCTGGCCTAGTGGTTAAATTCACACACTCCACTCTGGCAGCCCCGGGGTTTGCAGGTTCAGATCCCAGGCATGGACCTACACACTGTTCATCAAGCCAAGCTGAGGCAGCATCCCATATACTAAGTAGAGGAGGATTGGCACAGATGTTAGCTTAGGGCCACTCTTCCTCACCAAAAAAAAAAAAAGTTTCAACATAGAGTAGCTTGCACTTTTCAGAATACAGTACTGGCATTAGAGGCATTCTGAATGATTTGAATGGCACTGACAAGATTCCTTGACCTCTCTGTGCATCAGTTTCCTCTTGGGTAAAGTCAGCATAGTAGTGTTTGTTAGAAAGGGTAGTTAGACTGAAAGTCAATAGTACCTGACACATAAGTGCTCAGTAAATGTTAATTATCATTTTAGGATTACTACTTTGTATTTTCCAATGATAGTAGACCATAATTAAGAACCACAGAAGCAGCACAGGGCTGTGCTTACAATTATGCGAGTTCTTTGCACAAACCTGACATGGGGGCAGGCATTGCCTAGTCATTAATTTATAGTTCACAAGTTTCTGGCACCTGGTGGTATAGTGTGTTGAAGGAGGAGTATCTTTCCATTCACAAATTAGTAGCACAAGGCTGGGTGGGAGTGTGTGAACTTGAATGATTTCAGTTCTGTACTGATAAGCTGGAATAATCCTGTACATCTTGACTGTAGAATTTTAAGAAGTAGAAAGTGGAAATTATCCAGTTTAAAACCACTTAATTCACATTAATATTTCTAAAAAGTTAATGACTATGTGCAACACTGTTAGCAAGTTAGGGGCTGGGGTAAATGCTAATAAAATGACAATTATGAGACAGTTCCCGAAATAGGAGTTTCCTCTCAACACTGGTTGGAGTAGATAACTACAATATTTTGGAGGCAAATTGGCACTATCTATTTACCCTTACATCACTTTGACACAGTAATTCTACCTCTTAAAATTTATCCTAAGGAAACACAAGTACGTGAAGATAAATTATATGCACAAAGACATTCCTTGCAGCTTTGTTGGTAATAAAACAGCAACAAAAAAACAAAAACTGGAAGCAGTCTAAAGACAAACATTAAATAACAGTAGACACCTGGCTAGGAAAAACGGTGAGGGCTGTGCGAACATTGATCCAACCCATCCTTCAAGTTTACAGCCAACCCAAGTTAAGACGGAGAAAGCTCAGCCACGGGCAGTCTGGGACTGGTCTAGAAACCTATCTGTTTCTTTCTTTCAAAGATGTTTTCGTGTACTTTTTGCTATATGTTGTATGTTGGTTCAAATTTGGTGTTTTGTTTTCACAAACTTAATAAAACAACGACTAAGTTTTTTTTACTTTTATACTAAATATACACAGAACACTTGCAGAATCAGCAATTAAAACCCTTCCTTCAAAAGCAAATGCTCAAGGACAGGAAACAATGGTTTCTGGTACCTATTCAAAGCTCGCCTTACCAGTGTGGGAGGAGCACTGAGCAGATTAATGCCCAGCCTTAGGGGCCTCCTCAAATTATCTACAGCAAAACAGCACAGCTGCTGCCTGCCGCTGGTGTTAAGGTCTTCACTTTAACAAGATGCACAGGCCTGACTTCTTGGCCATCCAATCAGGTTCTAGTTTGGAGTACCAAAGGACAGCAAATCAACAGAAGGGAATCCTCCTAGTGCAGTGGTCAAGGCAAAAGCATGGTCAGCGGGGAACTTGTCAGAATGCATATACTTGGGCCCTATGTGCTAGGTGGACCAAATCAGAAACTTACCTTTTAAAAAGTTCTCCAGGTGAGAGCAAATCCCACAAGTTTTGAGAACCACTGTTCTGATCACTTCTAATTTCTCCTTAAACCAAACGCAGTATCAATACTATCAAATACTTCAGAAGAATTACCATTTGACACTTGCTACAAGAAATGGTTTTCAACAAAAAACTACTGGAAATAGTCTACAAAGTTGTACTTGAAAATGGTCAATGAGTGTTGACTTCTGGCAATATAGCCTACAGTTAACGGCCACAGGACTAAGTATACAGAAATGAGCTCAGAGTCCAACACCTGGGTCTGTCACTTAGGGCTTAGATTTAATGGTCATCTTAAAGCATTCCTAAAGAAGGAAAAAACAAAAGTGGCAGTCTTAATTTTATGTTCATCTGAGTAACACAAAAACCTAGTTAATTCCTCCACGGGTCATTCCCTCATCACTAAACAAACATTAAGGCCCTAAGAGATGCCAGGAGCCCTGCTAGCGATGGGTAAGCACAGACAGGGAAGGTGTACCACTGGGGAGTGGAGACGCTCAGGGAACGCAGGAAATAACGGCTTTTAAAACACTCCCTTACAAACATTCTCCCACTTAATTCTCAGAGGAATCCAGCTTCAGAGAAGGCTCTGAGTTTAAGGAATTTGCCAGAGTATTTACTACCCTAAAGTACCACCTGAGGGTTTGCTAAATATTCAGAACCCTGGGCACCAACCCAGACCTGCTAAGGCCCGCAGTCTGTCAAGATCCCCGGTGATTCTGATGCCCTAAGTTTGAGACATTCAACTCTAGTGCATGTTATTCTAAGTGGTACAAACGAACCAGGATGACCAGAGTCAAGTTTCAAAAGACGGCCTTAGCAAAGTGACAAAAGGATTGAAAGGAACTCTTCATGGAGAGCTGCAGTGTTGTGAGGTTGGAGCTCTGGAGCGAGCACAGCTCAGCCAAGGCCTTGATAAGCATACTGAGGCCCCAGAAGACAGTGCAGATATATAGAAGCAGTTCAAACCAGAAAACATAAATTTACATTTTTGAAGGGAAGGGGGTGGAGTGCAAGGGAGAATCAGTTTCTAAACAGGGAATATTTTATGTTGCCCAGTCACAGAAATTTTCCAAACCTGCTAATCAAAATTAGGTAAATAATATTCACCTGAGTCCCACACTGCAGACTAAGTTCCCACGGCTCTTCACTAGAAGTGCTCTATTTTACGACAAAGGAAGCAGCAGAATGTACCTTTTGGTTTGTGTTTTAAAACAGTTAAGCCTTTAGCGCCTAAGAAAGCTGACAGCTCTGTGATTCAACTAGGTTTCCTTGACCACTCAAAATGACTAGGAGTAGAAGTTGATTAATTAGTATCCTCAGTCCATCCTGTTTCAGATAGAAAGCTTTTTTGACTACACAGTCCTTGGCAGGTCTATGGGCCACTTTCATCAAGATTTTAAAAATAAAAATCTGTTGTGTCCCAAATCAAGAATGTGTCCGGGTACTATGTGGTGATGCAGAACGACATTCCCCAGGGAGGAAATAAGCAGCTTACTACCAAACTTTATCTAGGAATGGCCACGTGTACTTCATGCAGCATTTGCTTCGGTCAAAATATCTAGATCTGAAATGTATTTCTCTCTCTGAAAATCTGCATCATCTCATTTCCTGCAAACCACTCCTGGGAGAGGGGAAGCACACCATTCTCTCTGATTTATGAGTGATGAACTGGAGTTAAGAGGGGCTGCTGGCTTACCCTTGCTTACATGAGCAGCAGAGGTGGAACTCAAAGCTGTAGTCCTTCTGGCCCCTCCGCCTGCTGGATGCATTTCTTGAACTGGGCTTCAGCAGATGCCTGTGGCACACACAGGAATGCAAGACGTAACAGTCTTCCGAAACTGGTGCTGTCATGACGACACAGCTGTCAGCCAGGCTGCGGTTCACATACTGGACACTATTTCTTAGAAACAAAGATTCCTCTTTGGTGTTTGATGTCCTGGTTTACACCTTACTCCTACCGACGTTTTTTCTCATCTTGTTTTCCTTTTATCCCTCATTCTTCACTATAAAATTATCTGGTATTACCTTTTTAAAAAAAGTCACTTTAGAAACAAATCAAGGTTTACGTGAACAATTATTCTGTTGTACCTTTCAGAATTGCGAACAAGTAAAGTTAGGGACACAATTTTTTTCTTTCTGAAGAGATACTGGAAAGCTTTGTTCATCTAATTTTAAAATTTTGAACACAAAACACAGCTTTATTTAAATAAATACGGAGGCAGAAAGAAGAAAAGGAGAGAAATGAAAGACAGCCCAAAAAGGTAAGAGAAACATATTTGAGTGAGGTTCTTAAATTGGTCAATCTAACCACTGCCTTCCAAAAGGCTAAGTTTCAAATGAATGATGCACAACTCTCACCTTTCAGCTATAATTATCGAAACAATGATCATCAAATGCTAAATAAAATACAGAAAGGGCCAAAGATTATCTAAAATGTAGAAATCACAGAACTGCCTTAAAATACAAAGAAAATATTTTTATTTGTATAACAAGGACTCTAAGAAATGATGACATAATAAAGTTAACAGAGCTGCTGTCAAGACACAAATAGGCTTGAAAAGCTATAGCCGATTAATCACTGTGTGTCACCCAACCTCCCCTGGATTATTTCAGAAACCATGTCTGGTACATGCCTGACTGAATCTTAAGCACAATGTATCCAGGTTCAATCCAGACTCAATGATGGTTCCCTTTGATTAGTCTTCAATATCTTTCTTTTTTTTCTTTTTCTTCTTTTTCTCTGGACTCTGCAAATAACCAACAAGAATGCTTTTGAAAGAGCTGTAAATACATAGGTGAGTAATAATAACTTTTCTTTATAAAAAGCAAAGTAGACCTACTTTTCTTGAAAACAAATTTGGGGAAAGATTAAAATATAAAAACCACCTCTATGAAAGCGATCTGTAGCAAATCATATGCTCTCCTTTCCTCAAAGCAAGTCTATTTTATAGTAAGATTCTACGTTTGGGAAATGGACCTTAAAATATAACAATGTCCTTTTACTTTTACCTCACCATCAATGAAAACTTTTTTTTTCCCCTGAGGAAGGCTCGCCCTAACCTAACACCCACTGCCAAGCTTCCTCTTTTTCTATCTGAGCTGCTGCCACAGCATGGCCAGACAGAGGAGCAGTACAGGTCTGCAGCCAGGAACCAAACCTGAGCTGCTGAAGCACAGTGCACCGAACTTAACCACTACGCCACTGGGGCTGGCCCAATGAAAACCATTTTTTCACTGCCTGCTTGTTTCTGATAAAGGGAGTAGAATGAAATACGGAGAGCCTGCCCACGCCAATAAAGTAATGGTGAGTAAGAGCACATACAGCAACTGCCGTGCTGGTGCACGGTTCTTCCTCAGAAAGCGCTTCTTCCTTCACGTGTTTCTTTTTGTCCTTTTTCTTCTTCTTCTTCACAGATGTCTCCTGTTCTTCCACCACGAGCACTCCTTCTTCATCCTCTTCCTCCTCTTCTTCCACTGAGGAGGGTAAGTGTAAAGACACAACAATTAACATTCTATCAGACTTTACACCCCCAAAATCCTTTTGAGTCTTAGTTTTCCCCCGCCAATCTGGTCAACGATCCAGTGTTTATTATATCATTAACTGGAAAGATCCTTCAAACACCCACCTAGTCCATCACCACTAACTTGATAAATGATTTAACGCTCAGAGAGAAGTAAACTTCTCACGATCATGTAGCTATGTGTAGGAATTAGGATTAAAACAAATCCTCCGATCTGCAAACCCACTGTTTCTGGCAGTCAGTCAGTTACACTGGAAACAATTAAAGCCATGCCCTGGAGTGAGGAGGCCTGGGCTCACTCAACCCGCGATGCCTCTGCACTAAGTCATTCAAGCTCTGCAAACTCAACTTCCTCATCTATGGGATTCAGCAATGTCTCTCTCACTGGATTCTTACTAGGACTTAAGATAACACATACAAAATACTTAGCACGATGCCTGGCATGTTAGAACAAAGACTCAATAACGGGACATTTCTTTCATTAGAAATTTGTTCACTGAATACTTATTCAGCACCTACAATATGCCAGGCCCTATTCCAGACAACTGGAGATCCAGAAAGGGATGGAATGGACAAAAATCCCTGTCCTTATGAATCTTTTATTTTGTAGGAGAGTGGAGAGACAAAAGTAAATAAATAAATGAATGAGCAATACACTACACGATATTTTATGCAGTAATCAGTACTAAGGATAAAAATACAGCAGGAAGAGAAACACTGAGGAGGGCGACACATGGACATGTTAGACAACAGAGTCAGACAAACATCTAAAAGAGACAAAGGAGTAAACGACGACATATTTTGAGGGAAAATATTCCAGGTAGAGAGAAGAGCAAATGCTAAGGTTACTCTGGGAGAGAAGGGGGAGGTGGCAGGTTCCAGGAAGAGCAAGGAGGCCAGTGTGGCTGCAGCAGAATCAGATCAGAGAGCTGACGAGGGTGCCACTGTGGCTGCTACATTAAGAACGGCAGTGGTGGATACAAGTGGTTAGATTCTGGATATCCTTTCAAAGTAGAATTAACAGGACTTGCTGCCAGAGTGATCCGGGTTATAAGAGAAGAGTTAAGGTTAAAGGCCAAAGCAACTAGAATTGCCATTTATAAAATGGAGAAAATTGTGGAGTTAACAGATTGGGAGTGGCAAGGATTCAAGAATGTTAAGTTTGAAAAGTATGCATATACAAGTGAAGATACAAATCTGGAGTTTGGTGTTTCAAATGCTAGTAATGGGTTTAGGGATTTCCTTGCTGTGTAATAAGGAAATAGAAACAGGAGTTAAATAACTGGTTTATATTTTCTTCATCCAGGGCAAGAGTCCACATTTGCTGACAGCACACTTCGGACAACTAAGCTATTTAGAAACCAAAAATTAAATACATCACTGCTTTAACGCCTGACTCTCTTGCTAGAGTAGCTGGCTGGTGCTCTAACAGAGGCACAGCTAATAAATGGGGGTACTTGCTTGTCAACTTTGCGAGACAGCCCAGGCCGCTAGAGAGCACCTACTGAATACGATTACTATGACGGCAGGCTGCTCAGTCCACCCATACAAGAGAAACACAGAAAACCACTGATGACACCAATTCTATGCTGAACTATACAAGAAAAATATTTCAGTAACCAATTTAGAAACCATATACCCTTTTCCTTCTATTTTAACCTGATTCTCAAAATAGTTCACAGTAGAAATGGAAGTTTTGGTATACTTAGCATAACATGTAATTCTACATATTCAAAGAAACGCTTCGCACATTTCTCCATGGAGTCTGATGAATCTACCGACATCCTAACTATTCCCAGAGAATATGACGGCTTATTAGAACACGGCCAGCCTTCCACATGGGTGGCTTCACAATCAAGTTCAACAGCACGTACCTTCCCAAGACTTACCGAGTCTGTACTTCTTAAGGAATAGGAGTATAAATGACATTTTAGAAAGTCAAACTAACCTTTAACTTTAACCTTAGCTTTTTTGGCCTTCTTTTCAATAATTTCGTCCTCTTTATCCACTTGTTCTATCTTGCGTTTTTTAGAACAGGTTGGCAGTGTGGAGTCACCAGAAGGATCATAAGTCTTCACTTCACTGAAAGAGCCAAATAATTTTAGAAAATCTCTACAAATATCTGTAAGTGAAATAATTCTAAAGAGATGTAAAGGAAATGCCATTAGATAATACCTACACAAGCACACAATATGCTCGCTCATGTTACTGGCTTTGGGGTAGTTTATGAAAACTAATAGTTTCCAAAAGATAAGTGGTAGCTAAATGAATTCTGGTTTAGTAATCAATGAATATTTTTCTGTACCACAGTCACTACACTCAGCACAGGGAAAAAAGGGAGAAAATTTCTTATACCAAATGATTATACTAGAAAGTAAAATGAAACCAGTTCAAGTTTTAGAACACTGGGTAATTCAAAGAAAACAAAACAGAAGGCCTAAATCAAGTTAAACAGAGAAGACTTCACCCTAAGACCCCAAGAGGCTGAGCAGCAAGAGGACACGTGACCAAAGGGCTGCCTGGAACCCACCATTGGCTTTTGTTCTAACACGGCAGAAAGAACAAATGGAATGGAAGTATTGGGTGCCAAAAATGTGAACTAAATCTCATAATTAGTGCTTTAAGTGCATGTGTTTAAAATCATCAGCATCATGGCACAGGAATACTAAAAACCTGTTCAAAACAAGCTAAGGAATATTCTATTTCTTAAGCTAACCTGTAGACTCATGGCCATTTAACTTTTATAGGTTAACTTTTGTGAGTTATAATTTAAAAAACAAAGATCCACATTTGTCAACTAAAGACCACAAATTAGACATTAAAATTATAGAATATATGGTCATTGTAGAAAACTCGGAAAATTCACAACATACAAAGAAAGTGTTAACACCCACAACTGAATACCTTTGTTTTTTTCCAGAATAAAGAAAAACAACTTTTCTGAATGTGTACATTTAAAAAATATATATTTATGAGATGTTACCATATATTGCTCTTCCTACCCACTTATAGCATAAGATTTTACTATTAAAATTCTTAACGGGCCTGGCCCAGTGGCGCAGTGGTTAAGTGTGCACATTCCGCTTTTGCGGCCCGGGGTTCACCGGTTTGGATCCTGGGTGTGGACATGGCACCACTTGGCAAGCCATGCTGTGGTAGGCATTCCACATATAAAGTAGAGGAAGATGGTCACAGATGTTAGCTCAGGGCCAGTCTTCCTCAGCAAAAATAGGAAGATTGGCAGCAGATGTTAGCTCAGGGCTAATCTTCCTCAAAAAACAAACAAACAAACAACCAAAAAAAAACCTTAACGGATTACAAGAGTCCTCAAAGTAGAATTTATGGGTTAACAACAAGCAATATATATATATATATATATATATATATATATCTATTTTAAAAGATTTTATTTTTTTCCTTTTTCTCCCCAAAGCCCCCCAGTACATAGTTGTATATTCTTCGTTGTGGGTCCTTCCAGTTGTGGCATGTGGGACGCTGCCTCAGCGTGGTTTGATGAGCAGTGCCATGTCCACGCCCAGGATCTGAACCAACGAAACACCCAGCCGCCTGCGGCAGAGCACACGAACTTAACCACTCGGCAACAGGGCCAGCCCCAACAAGCAGTACTTTTAAGGCTCTTGATACATACTGTCAAACTCCTTCCCAGAAAAGTTGTACCACATTCTCACAGCCTCACCAATATTGAGCATTACCTCAAATAATAACCAAACACCTCTCCCCACACATAACTTTCTTTTCTTAATTTCATGGTGAGGTCTGAAAGGTTTCCATGCTTCTCAGCCATTTTTAGACTTCAGTCTTTTGACTCTTTTTTAAAAAATACGTTTCATTGTGGATTAACTCTGAATGGACCTTCTTTTTGATAAATGGTATACTATACAGGAGCTATGAATGACAAATATTCAAATATCAATATCTGAAAATGATTAAGTTAACTATCAGGAAAGAAAAAACCTGCCAAAAGAAGTATACTATGTATACTTATTACAACAATGTGAGAATATACACATATGATTAAAAACCAGAATGTGACTACAAAGAATTGTAAATTGGAAAGAAAAAAATTAGGGGATATTGAGGTGCTTAAGTTTATAATAAAACAACTGCTGTCAACAGTCAACCTTATTTAAATAAGCAGAGACTGTTCATCCACCCTCCCCTAAATGTACTTACCTTTTATGTTCATATTTTTCTGCTTTTGCTAATGCCTTTCCTGTTCCACTTATTTTCCTTATCTAAGGAAAGAAAAAATTATCAATAATTTTCTAAGGCATAATCTCTTTATAACATATCCTCTAGTATATCAATTCTTTTTTTTTTTTTCAAGATTTTCTTCTTTTAAAAAAATTTCTTCTTCTCCTCAAAGCCCCCAGTACATAGTTGTATATTTTGGTTGTGGATCCTTCTAGTCGTGGCATGTGGGATGCCACCTCAGCACGGCCTGATGAGCAGTGCTAGGTCTGCGTCCAGGATCCGAAGTGGCGAAACCCTGGGCTGCCCCCTATCAATTCCTGATAAATTATAAGGCAAACTGTTAATAGCCAGCACAAAAAGAATTTATTAGACAACTAAAATGTATCAAAATAGAACTGTTTGGAGGTGGAATTAATAAGTACATAAACTAGTCAGTTTATTAACTTTTGACAGCTAACACTTCTGCAAAAGGCAGGATGTGGTTCTTACCCCTCTATCTTCCAGGGTCCTCAACCTGGCCTCTAATTTGGCTCTGTTCTCAACTCCCATCGCAGAACTGGAATCTTCACCAAAAGCATCATACCTGATAGCCAAAACGGTTTTGGCAGCCAGCATTCGAGAAATCTAACAGAGAATCCGAAGTTAGAGGCATCCAAACTATATTCCAAGTTGACATGTAAAAATCTTGTTAATTAATTCACAAGAAAACTACAAAAAATCATCAACTCTACCACTCATGCTAGGATTTTTTAAAATCAGGAATTACCGAAGTTTCATGAATCATACAACTGGAGCTTCCTATCCTGTATTGGAATCTTTGCTATGATCTAATGGCTAACTGGTTACACACGACCACCATCATTTTGGTGAGTTAAGAGATATTCTAGTAGCTCATGTCTCAAACAATCTCAAATTGTTCTTTTAATGTCTTTAGTTTCTACTCAGTAACATTAGTTCTACACAAGGTCATCCAACAAAAGTGTAGCCCTTTTTCAAGCTAATTAAGATTTTATTTTACTGAACCCTTTATTTCTCCTATTGCTGCTTTGAATTTTATAAAATTTCAGTTTCTGTTAAAGTACGTATCCTACGAAAAAGCTCAAAAGAACTTAATCTGTTTGAGCCTGTTCCCTCACCTGTAGGGTTATTACAAGAATTCCCTGAAGCCCCATCAAGTGTTCAGCACAGTGCATGTGCTATTATTTTTATAACACACACATGTTGATGTGCAACTTACCCCACCCCTCACCAACAAGTGGATTCTAGAAAAATACAGAGGGAAAGAAAATGGCTTTAACAGGACCAATAACACTTTAACTTTTCTTTCAGTGTACAAAAGTGCTTTTTATTTAAAGAATTCACCATTCTCTATTTAATGAGAAAGAGGAAAAGATTTATTGCATACTATGGAGTAGGAGGAATATGGGTGGCTCGGAGAAAAAAGAAAAACGCCCACCTCAGGAAAACTGTAACTCACCTTCCCTTTGTGTTTGGGACTTGTCTGGCCTACAAGTGAAGCATGATAAATGAGCCCATATTTAGGAGTGTCTCGTCTAGACTTGAGGGCTCTGAAGAGTGCCTTTTCTGCTCCAAGAATCTGAACTGTAGATGCTGCATGCTTGGCCAAATTCAAAAGAGAACCTTCAAAAGAAAAGAAGTAGTTTCAACAGGAACGCACTTCCAAGTATTTGAACGTCCAACGTGGTAAACACAAGACCTATGCAGGCTCAGCATTAGAGCCGCGACACAGGGTTCCACAGTCCAGGACGCCCTACAAGTCCTGACGCCTCCGCATTTGAGCTCCGTCTCTCAGCACCGCAGGCAGAGAGGTCTGCGATCAACGTCAACGACAAACTGAAGGTTAAGCTGATTAGTTCAATTTTACTTAGTCACCCAGGAAGGTATTATCCTTCTGCATTCCACTAGAATACCATGGGAGAAATACAAACATATGTATTCATACACCCTCCAATCTTGCCCCTATTTTTCTGAGATTCTGGACTTCAAATATTCTACTTTAGCTATGAAAAAACATACAAATAAAAGGAAAATTACTGGGATATCTTGGTTCTAGAACTGTGTGATAAATTTCTCACGTTTTATTTACTGCTGTTGTTTAAGATGCGAACGAGGAGATATGCTTACAATAATCAGATACCAGAAGGCGCTGCTTTGCTAGATGCGCTGTGCAGATTTTCTGTCAGAAGACACCCCCAACATTAACACAGTCACTCAACCACCAGACACGTTTAAAACCAACACACACTTCTGTTAATCCTTGCACTTCTTATTGTTGCGAGTTTAACTAAACCTATGAAATTTTGGATGTGGACAACAAAATCAGCCCAGACTATCCCGACCTTGTAGCTGAGGGTATCTGAATGCCACTTATTTGTCTGATCAACAATACAGCTAATGGAGCTATGAACACTTCGATAGATGATAACAATGCCTCCAATAAAACAACGATCTAGTACTTCACTGCATTTGCAAGTATTCAATTACACAGCATTTTTGGTAGTATACTGTCTTTATAATATCACCATACATACATTAAGTTTGATTATCACTTATTCAAAATATTTTTGGATGTCAAATATATATATATTTTTCAAACATATTAAAATAGCACTTCCAATAGTGACAGATCCTTGATCAAGGGTTTATATAATCTGTTGTGATTTCTTAAAACTATTCAAGTTTTAATCTGATGAGTTTTTAATATAAAATATTAACTGACTTCATCCTCCTGCATTCATCTGATTATTCTAATTAACCGTTATAACCTGAAAATGGACCGCCAAGTGTCTCAGAAGAGGTAGTGACTAAAGATGCCTTCATTATCCAAAAGGAAATCGGGCATATAAACAGAAATCATCATTGAACACTTGGTCCTTAGTCCTCACCCACACACCTTCTACCTCTATTTATTACTATTATTTAAAATTTCTTTAATAGCTGTAGTTTAAAGATTAAAATAAAAAAATGCTAACTAGAAAACAACTCAACTTTAAATAGCCACGTTTACAAGTTAAACTAAAATCATCACCTGCATGAGCAATAAGCCGTGCTCCAACTAGCTCCCCAACCATCACTGTAACATTGGGTGCAATGGCCATCATTCGATTTTGTAGATATTCATAGAGCTGGGTTCTATACTCTGAGATTTCAATCACCTAGTATAAGAAACAAAATGAATAGGTCATAAATGACTCAAGAGTAAACAGTCTAAAATTCACATGTCTAAAACATGCAGTCCTAAATGATCACACAGCAGCTGTGCAAACCTGGGAAAATTAGCCACTCCAGACCTCAGCTTCCTATAAAGGAGCTGTGTTGAACATTTTATTAGATACTGTAGGTAAACAATCTAATACACTGCCTAAAAATGTCAGTCAATGTTACCGTTATTTTAAAAAATCCCAAGGGCTAGACATTTGTGTCATCCTGATTCTTGTATAGCTATCCCCAAATGAGGGAAAAAAGTTCACTACAGGCTATAAACACAAAAGTTAGAATGAGTTGGGCCCAGCCACATGGCTGAGTGGTTAAGTTTGCGCACCCTGCTTCAGTGGCCCGGGGTTTCGCCAGTTCAGATCCTGGGCACGGCCAAGGCACTGCTCATCAGGCCATGTTGAGGCGGGGTCCCACATGCCACAACTAGAATATACAACTAGGTACTAGGGGGATTTGGGGGGAAAAAAGCAAAAAAGATTGGTAGCAGTTGTTAGCTCACATGCCAATCTTAAAAAAATAAACAGTGGCCAGCCTGGTGGCGCAGGGGTTAAGTGTGTACGCTCTGCTTCTTGGTGGCCCAGGGTTCGCAGGTTCAGATCCCGGGTGCGGACATGGCACTGATTGGGACACCATGCTGTGGTAGGCGTCCCACATATCAAGTAGAGGAAGATGGGCACGGATGTCAGCTCAGGGTCAGGCTTCCTCAGCAAAAAGAGGACTGGCAGTAGTTAGCTCAGGGCTAATCTTCCTCAAATAAATAAATAAATAAATAATAAAAATAAACAAACAACTCGAGCTATACTTCTCTGCTTTCTTAATGGATTTATAATTCATTATTCAGACAACGCTATATTGTCTGAATACAAATAATACAATACAAATAAATTAGACAGGACTCAACTTCATTTTAGTATATACTTCCCACACTACGTAAATCAAGATGGCATCAGATGAGGTAGTGACTGAACACCTTCATGTTTGTTTATCAGGTGAACAATAAGTTGAAAAATCATCACTGCCATCAGAAAGTCACTGTTACAGAGCTGGTACCATCACAACTAGTTTCTCTATGTGGATAGTCTACCTGAGTGCAGAGATGCAGAATGTTGCAAATATCTTCTTCTGAAACCTCTGTCCCCATTGATATCTCTGCAGCCGCTTTCACTTCTGCTTCCACTTCTTCCGGCAGTAATTCAGAAAGTTTGGCCGTGGCATAATTCTTCCTATCGCCTATGGAATGTTTGCAGAGGATGAGGGAGAATCACTCTTCAATAAATTAATAAAATCCACCAAACAGTCAAAAGAAAAAGTAGAGATAAGCCAATGAAAAGGGTGCCTAAACAAAACAAAAAGCAAACAAGTTTGACCTAGTAATAATTTTCCTTATGTCAAGGCTTGATTTTAGAGATTAAAATCTCTCCCCACCACCTCCCTCCAAAAATACAAATTATAGATTTAGAATAAAAACAATATACTCCATGAAATAGGGCTAATATTGTGATAGACAATTGATAGCTAAGGTTATATTCTTGGACTGGTAATACGGTAATATAATATGAGCCAGGTAACTCATATTTACCAACACTCTTCAGGTTCTAAATAATATATCTGTACTATTAGTATAGGAGATAATACTAACAGTATAGACAGCAATACCACTTTTAGAATTGATTATTATTAATATATTTCAGGATATCCCCCCAGGTTTACAGTTGCCCCATTAATGGCACATTCACTATGAGAAACATTCACCATAAGAAACATCCACCATAAGAAGTCATTTTAAGAAACACCAAATTAGAAAACCATTTCTCTGTTGTATAGGCCATAATATCAGAGCTAATTTTGTTTCTGATATCTAACAGACATTAATATTGCTACACTCTCAAAACATACATAAGTTTCAAAACACTCCGGGAAGTGTGAGAAAAAAGTCACTCTAATGTTTTAGGATGCAAATGCCTTAAAGGATATAGCCACTCACCAACTTTCTGTAAACACTTGCAGTATGTCAAATTATCTGAAATAATTTTTCCTAATTCAGGGAAGTGCCAGCCATACCATTCTCTACACCGCATAATGTAGTTGTTTAGTTCTTTATCCAAGTCATCTAATAAGGCTGCAATAGATTAAAATGAAAAAGAAAACAGGAACTTAAAAGGGTTAATTGTGCCAAAATCAAAATTTACCATTTTAACCATTTTCAAGTGTACTGAGTGGCATCAAGTACATTCACAATGTTGTGCAACCATCACCACTATCCATCTGCAGACCTCTTTCAACATCCCATATAGAGACTCTGTACCCATTAAATAACCCCCCATCCCCACCTCCCCCAGCCCCGGTAACCTCTTCTACTTTCTGTCTCTAGATTTGCCTTCTCTACGTACCTCATAAGTGGAATCACACACTATTTGTCTTTTTGTGTGTGGCTTATTTCACTTAGCATAATGTTTAAAAAATTCATCCATGTTGTAGCATGTATTAGAACTTAATTCCTTTTTAAGGACGAGTTACATTCCACCATATGTACATACCACATTTTGTTTATCCATTCGTTACTGGGTATTTGGGTTGTTTCCACCCTTTGGCTATTGTGAATAATGCTACTATGAACACAGATACGTAAGTATCTGTTTGAGTATTGCTTTCAATTCTTTTGAGTCTTTATCTAGAAATGCAATTGTTGTTTAAAGAGAAGTTTAAAACTGAAAATTGTTTATAGTCTTTGCTGTTTCCAAAAACCACTTAATGGGAGAATGACCTATTATAAAGGTAGGTGTAAAAAAAGGCAAAACACAACACAATACGGATCCTATTTATGGTCTTATTTTTCACGGAAAAAGTCAAATGAACTGGTTTATATTAATAGTATAAGGCACATTATCCCCAACAAGTCAAGTTATGGGTACTTTTTCCTTTTTCTATTCTGCATTTTCCAACTTATTTACTTTTTACTTATTAAAAGTTCTAACTGATCTTTCTCTTCCTAACAGATAGCAGGAAAAAGCATGACCCTCATGTGTAATATACTTACAAATTGCCTGAACAATCATTGTGTCCACTTTATCAGCACTAAATTTCAATCTGTATCGGGACAAGCTAGAGGGAAAGGAGAAAAATTAACAATTACTAAGACAGCAACTAGGAAAAGCATTTAATTAACATCTTAAAACTTTTTTTGGGGCTGGCCCAGTTGCCGAGTGGTTAAGATTGCACACTCCTCTTCAGCGGCCCAGGGTTTCACAGGGTCAGATCGTGGGCGTGGACATGGCACCACTCATCAAGCCATGCTGTGGTAGCGCCCCACATGGAAAAGTAGAGGAAGATCAGCAACAGATGTTAGCTCAGGGCCAATCTTCCTCACCAAAAAAAAAAAAAAAAAAAAAACCAAACTTTTTTTTACCCAAATCCTTCTCCTTGGAGCTACACTGTTTTCTTTTTATTTTTCTACATAGGAAAATCAGTTGAACAATACAATATGCAAGACCAGAAAATACACATTTAAAAAGAAAATAATTTATCTGTCCTGCTATAAAATTTCTGTAATATGAATTAATATATGAACAAGAAATGGGATCATACAGTATAGCGTAATTCATACTGGTCCATAAGACTTCTGCAGCATATTAATGCCTTACACTAGCAGGTAAGAAAAGGTGCAGTAATGTAACCCCTGAAAATAGCAAGCCGTGGAGGAACAATATTGTATATTAACAGTTTCTTTATTTTGGCACTATAGCCACATATCGCTTAATAACAGGGATACATTCTAAGAAACACGTCGTTAGGCAATTTCATTGTTTGTGCAAAGATCAGAGAGTCTACTGACACAAACCTAGATGGGATAGCCTCCTATGCACCTAGGCTGTATGGTATTAATCTTATGGAACCACTGTCGCATATGAGGTCCATCATTGCCTGAAACATCATGTGACCCACGAGTGTATTAACATTGTGGGCCTGATAATTCTTTGTTGTAGGGTGGTATTTCGTGCATTGCAGGATATTTAGCAATATCCCTGGCCTCTACCCATTATATGTTAGTAGCAGACCCCACTTCCAGTTGCGACAACCAAAAATGTCTCTAGACTTCCAAACGTCCTCTAAGGAATATCTGATTGCGCTCGACTGAGAACCACAACTGTGCTCAACATCAATTAACCACGTTTGCATCTTGACTCAGTTTAGCCATTTGTTGTCTCTTAGAAATGATTCCAAAGTTCTTCCTGACTTTTGTGCATTTTGATCATCTCTATAACTCAGTAGCTTTAACTCTTTCATCAATCTACGCTCAGTTTTTTTGTTGTTCAAAAGTACAGACCTTTCTACTGTAGTATTTCTGTAACATAAATTTAACAAGTCTTTTTAACTATGTTAATATTTTGGGGGGTTATTGTGTTTGACAGTTCTCTGGTTACAGGGTTGCATAAGTTTTGAGTAATCTGCCCTTAATCTGTTTTTTCTTCATAAACCTTGTTACTTCAGTGTAATTTCACAGAATGCCAAACTTTTCAGGAATATGGTATAGCAGAAATGTCTGTTCTAATGGACCACTGGTTAAACACGATAGGTTAATGTGCTTCTCTTTGCCTTATTATTATAAAAACTCAATAAAATTCAGAGTAAAGCAAGCAACACAGGCACACACAGACACAGCAGAAGGGTAGACTATATCATATGAGAAAATTTTGGGAGAGGGCAAGTAAATGGAGGAGTAGCAAATGATTTAGCAGAGATAAAAGAAAAAAGAACCCCAAGAATTGTGGGACCCAAGACTAGAGGGGTGGACAATGTCTATGATGACGGTTAGAGTCCAGACAGCGGAGCCAGACTGCCTGGGTTCAAATCCTGGCTTCATCTTTACCAGCTGTACTGACTTTGGGCATCCGTTTCTTCACCTGAAAAATGCGGAGACTACTACCACCTCCCTCATAAGGTTGCTGTGAGGGTTAAATTAGTATTTGTAACATGCTTTCAACAGCACTGTACAATTGTTTATTAAATAAAAATAAGCCGACTTTATTCTCCAGTAAATCTCACCTGTGTGCCAATCCAAGACACATAGCTGCCATTTCGCGTGGTTCTACCCCAGGGATTAATCCATCCATCTGTGAACGGATTCCTCTCATAAGTTCATTAACGACAGGACTATGGATACAACTGAGATTTAGCTTTTCCTACAAGAACAAGAGCATTGGTATTAAATAAAGAAATAAAAGTTTTCCTGAAATCATTTAAATGTTAAAATAGCACTGATTTAAATATATACATCTCTTAGTTTCATAAAAAGCAGTTTCTAGCGTGTTTGTGGGAAAAACACTCGAATACTTGTGGAAGTCAAAATTGATAGAAGCTTCCTGGAAGGGTGCTTGGCTCCATGCATCAAAAGCCATAAAAAGATGAATACAACTTAACCTAGCAGCTTTGTTCTTTTTATTGGTTTGAGGGATCATTTACACCCATACGTTATTTAGCTTCTTTTTAAGATTATAAAATTAACACATAGACAGATTTTAATCAATAGTACTATAGACAAGGGAACCGAATGAGAAGCACAAGTTGTGAGCTTTGGACCGTTTTCCCTAAAGATAAGTAACTTTTAGCATCCCTTATGTACTTCCAAATATATACACATGTGTACACACATACACAAATCTTGATAAATACAGCTTAAAATTTACACATCCCACACAACACGATAAATTGTTCTGCACACCTTCACACAAATATACACAGTTCTAAGTTCACCAAATGCAAATAATGTCAAGCGTGCAAACTGTATATATTGTATCATATGTTTAAAAAACAAATATTTAGTATGTATACAAGTGATATACAGTGGAAGGTTTTGTGTGTGTGTGTGTGAGGAAGATTGGCCCTGTGCTAACATTTTTGTCAGTCTTCCTCTATCTTATATGTGGGCTGCTGCCTCAGCATGGTTCGATGAGCAGCGTGTAGTTCTGCACCTGGGATCTGAAACCACAAACCCCAGCCCTCTGAAGCAGAGTGCACGAACTTAACCGTTATGCCACTGGGCTGGATCCCAGCGTAAGTTTTTCAACTAGACAAATTGAAAGGAAAAAATTAAAGATATCCCATAATCCCACCATTCAGCAATTTGTTCTTCTGCATGCCTTTCTGTGTATATGTTTACTATGCTAAAACTTAATGTTTTTAAAAGGAAAGTATAAACTAAGACTTGTGGGGACTTCAAAGGATGAAGATAGAGATTGACATCATGACAGAAAACTTCATTAACTGACAGTAATTAGAAATAATCTATTTAGGGGCCGGCCCTGTGGTCGAGTGGTTAAGATTGCACACTCCGCTTCAGCGGCCCAGGGTTTCACAGGTTCAAATCCTGGGCGCGGACACGGCACCGCTCATCAAGGTATGCTGAGGCAGGGTCCCACATGCCACAACTAGAAGGACCCACAACTCAAAATACATAACCATGTACCGGGGGCCTTTGGGGAGAAAAAGGAAAAGTAAAATCTTTAAAAAATAATAATAATGATAATTAAAAAAAAGAAATAATCTATTTAAGTGAAATTCTTAAATTCACAATCCTAGCTTTAAAAACCCTCAAAATCTCTTCAGCACTTTCCTACCTACCAAGACCTACAACATAATGAAACCTTTACTTCAAGAATCAGAGGTATGTTCATGAACATAATTAACCTGGCACTATAATATCTACTGTAACTACTAAAGATCAAACTATCACACTGGCTCTCCAACTGCTCTGCTTTTCACGTCTGGGAGCTTACTTCTCCAGGCTTTCTTTCCACTTTCATGTTATATTTAATCTCTAGCAACTCTACCCCCTACTAAAGTTTTCTAATAAACATATACACTAAAAAAGAAATATCATGACCCTAATCATGAAAAAAAGAGTGGGTAAACAAAAACATGGTGGGTATACATACAGTGTTAACAGATTATCTCTGGGTAGCAGGGTGAAAGCTAATTTTTATAATTTTGAGGTGTATTTGTATTTTCTATAATGAATAGGCACTGCTCATACATGCTTAGTGCTGATAATCATATTGGAAATCAATTATGAGGTAGCCTAGGGAAAAAAGATCAAGTATGAGACCTTATGACAAAGAACTCACTACAAAGGCTACACTCTGTCGTCACTGTGTGTAATGAGCTCCGCTTAGCAGGCATGAGAGAAAACCATACTTTACCTTTATGACCCCTCCTAGTTTAGCATCAGCTACAGCCAGGGGTTCATGGGCTTCTTTTACTATTTTCTTCAGAACCTTCTTCAGCTGCTTATTGATTTTGCCCTCCATCAGAGCTGTGAACGCTTTTCAGGAAAAAGAAAAAGAGAAGAGACAACTCTCAAATTTTTAACTCTAAGAGATGAAGATTTTATTTAAACTTTAAAAATAAAGCAAAATAAACACTTCCTCTCAAAGTGCTGCACTTAACATTACTTCTGAAATGAAATTATAAAGATAAAAATGTTTTGCAAGTTCACATTTCATCATCTCATCTGACCTTCCCACCCTCAGTTCTGCTCCAGAATCAGGAATTAAACTGGAGCCAGCATTCCTTTCCCCACGTCACATGAATCTTCTCTGGAACTCAGAGCTAGAATCATAAAATGTTAGAAACAATCCATTTTGGAACGACAAATAGATCCACTCTCCTATGTTATTACTGACTGGCCTGATGCTCTGGATTGTGAAATACCCCAGAATCCGTCAAGACTCTGGTAAAAACGAGTGTATTCATTTTGAAGATTCTTCTGCAGCATAAGCACGTCTGAGTGGAGGCCTTATCTTTCTTTGCTAATCCCTGATCTAGATGTGCTGTCAGGCCTCTGCTTGTAAACTGCAGTGATGGAGAAGTTACTTGTGAAGGCAGCCCACCTGATTTTGGGACTGCTTTCATTTCTGGCGAGTTCTCTATCTGCCGCTTTATAACTCTCACCCTTCCTTAGACCTCCACTTAGATATTCGGGGCCCCTATGGCCTCACACCTCTTCTGATACTTGTCTGGGTTTTGGCTGAGTTTAAAGTATGTTTGGCAGGAAAGAAGTCTGCACAATTTCTAAGGCCAGGTAGTCTGTGCTTAATCAGCCAAGGATCTGTTCTTCCCTCCTGACCAACGTCTCCACCCATCTGGATCACGAGTCCACTTCAGCTGTCATCTGGGAAGAGGAAAGGTAAGGACAAAACCTATTTGGTGACTACACAGCTCTTACAGAGGTGTCTACACTCCAAGAAGCTAAGATTCAAGCTACTTTTGTTGGGTTTTAACCTTTTACATATTGTACAACACTGACTCCTTATAATCTACTTTTCTCATAAGAGTTGTATTTTTTGCTTACAAGTTTTTAATCTTTTATAATTAAAAAATTTTATTCAACTTCCTGCTTCTAGTTTTCAACCTTCCATATCTACTTTTATACTTTAACCTAGTGTTCTCCTTTATTTAAAATTTCTTGAAAGTAAAAATTTCTACTCTAGACCTATTCTAACATTTATAAGCACTTATCTTCCCTTTGTCAAAAGCTTGCTGATTACTCTTCCTAATGTGCATTTTCCGAGACTGCGTAGAGACACAGTGGCCGGGAGAGAGAAAGCTGAGTCTTCCCTCTACTGCTCTTTCCTACCGGCCACGCCCAACATCCCCTAGCAGTCTTCCCACTTCATCCAAACACAGGCTGGCCCCAAATTTTACTGTGGCTATTTACAAGTCTCGCAACTTGAAAATCTGACCAAGAATAAAAATAAACCTATCCATGCAAATGGGATATTTAAACTTCTGGGATGACTATAAATCCTTGACATCGCACCCCATCAGACTCTTTCTTAGGCTACAGGGTTTTAAATGCATACTCTGACATCTACAACCATTTAGTTTTGATTTTGTCACGTCAAAACTGCCTTATAACAGGGAGTAGGAAGTTAATTCTCAGGAAGGACTCTGCTCTCTCAATAAGGTGATGTTCAACTTCCGGTAAAAATAGATGGGAAAAGGCACTGTAGAGGTTTCTATGAGCAGATTCCAGACAGAGCTCACTACTTTCATTCATTTACCCCCAAATATTTATGCACCAGAATCTAGGGATTTGACAGTGAAACAACACTGTCTCGGCCCCCAGGGAACTTATATTGAGGGAGGTGTGTGTGTCAGGGGTTGACTTTAAATTTTCACCTGTCTGGCATTTTCCCCACTTATCTTAGATTATTTTAAAGAACACCAAAAGCTGACTAGGGAAATGAGATGCCTCTCAAGCTTCAGTTCATCATCTGTAAAATAATGATAATATTATCTACCTTATAGGATTGTTTCAAGGATTAAATAATTTTGAAGTGATGAGTGCAAAATCTGACAATCTCATGTAACGAATTATTAGCTATCAAGAGTAAAAACCTGTTTTATGTTTGGGTAGAGGTTGGATCTGCCTATTTAATAGTTTAATGAGGACTGGTCAGAAACACCCCCACAAGATTAGAGGTTATATGCAAAAAGGAATTCAAGAGGCCACTCGGGATTGGGGATGCAGCACTTTACAAGTGCGGGAGGAGCTGTTCAAATCAGTCTGCGTGAGTGACGCCCCCCGGCAAGGTGGAGAATAGCTAACACAATCTTGCTTGGGATTTTGCCAAAATTCTACCCACATTTAATTTTAAAGCTGTGATGAACAGAATTATCTTAAAAAAAATCTCCAGGCAAAAACTACCATAGTTGCTTTATTGCTCTATTAGGTTCTAATTACTGATGTATTGATGAAGCAGCCTTAAAACTATCTTTAAAATTAAAAATCTAGCCCCACTGTTGGGTCTTCCCTCTGTTTACCCTTCTGCCAAGGTTGAAGTGGCTCAATAATATTCCAGCATATTTATTTATTCATGAGGAAGACTGTTGCTGAGCTTATATCGGTGCCAATCTTCCTCTTCTTTCTATGTGGGATGCCACCACAGCATGGGTTGATGAGCAGTGTGTAGGTCCACGCCTGGGATCGAATCTGCAAACCCCAGCCCACTCAAAGTGGAGCATGTGAACTTAACCACTACGCCCCTGGGCCGACCCCTATTCCAGCATATTTAGTTAGATTCCTAATTTTCACAAGACAACTATACCCTTCTCCTGTGGCTGATGAACAAAATTATTTGGGTCTGTCAAATCCTTGCCTAATTTTAAGCCATATTCGTCCTCATGGTCCTTCATTTTCAAATTATTTAAGCCGAGTAGTTGGCTGATTTGAAATACAGAATTTAAGCAATTGAAAAATTCATGATTAGAGTTTTACATCTGGTTTTCTTGTTTTCCCTAACATTAAAAAAACCTTATAAGACCAAGTGCCTACAGAAGCCAAGCCTAGTTAATAAACCCTATTACTATGTCTGTTGTCCCATCACAAGGACTAGTGGAAGGATATATGAGCCATTCATTCTTCTCAAGTGCTAAACATCATGCCCCCTTTAGATAAACAAGTCTTACGCCTCTCTATAGGTTTCTTATTAGAACACACACACACCAAAAAACCTCTACGAGTTCTCCTAAAACTTTTCATTAACATTGTGCTTTTTCAAACTAAAAACGTACCCCGGAGAGCTGCTTTCTTATTCTTTCAACTGTGAATCCTGGCTATTCTCAACTTTACTCTTGGATTAAAATGATTAGAGCGCTGTGTACTTGACCACATTACCTTGGTCCCTTGTAGAACAGCTTTTACTGAATTGTGCTTCAGCATTATGCTGTTGGTTTCCACAGGGAGATCAACTTAACCACTTCTCACCTCTCATCACATGGGGGGAAAAATCAGCCCTATGGTGAAAAAAGCTAACTCAATGTTGTCTCAGTGGTAGTGACGAATGACTTAGATCACTTAAAATCAGTTCCAAAAAGAATGCATCATTGACAACATTGAATAAGGTTAACTCAGGAAACTGAAGCAATCTTTTAATAAGGACAACAAATTGCCAAAATTAAAAACAAAAGGCTAGTCTTTGACTTTACCTGCTAATGCTTCTGCTGTATCCTGAAATTTCTCAAAATGTTTTAGCTTTACTCTAGAGGGAAAAAACAAAACAAAACAAAAAACATGTTATGGGGGCACAGTGATTCTGAAAAGCCACATATTTAGGAAAGAGGTGCTGGACTGTTTCCAAATCATACTCCAATAAAAGAAACTCTCCTGTCATTGGGTACCAGGGTGCAAAGTTAGACATTCTTCATAAAGTGACCAGTTTCTCCAAATGCTAGGCTAGTAATGCCTGGACTATTACACAGGTTACAGGCTTTGAAGGAAACAGAACAGCAAAGAGGTCTGCTACCACATGTAAACCACAAGGAAGACGCTGAAGCTTCCATATAAGCTCTGCTGCTTAAAAGTGGACACAGATGCCTTTTACTATACAGCATAGAAGAGGCCTAAGAAAAGGTATAAGGGTCCCTCTTCAGTCAGGAATCTCATGACATTGATTTGTCCATCCAGTACAAATGCCATAAAAACAGCTTATTGTCAGACCTGATTCCCGTCACCCTTCCTTTACTCCCCCACCCCAACACTACGTGCAGGGTTACATCATTCTGTCTCAAACAGATAGATACAGTTAATTCATCGTTGTCTCAGTGGTAGTGACGAATATTTGAGTTAGATCACTTAGATTCAGTTCCAACAAGAATACATCATTGACAACAATGAATCAGGTTAACTCAGCCAACTGAAGCACAAAGCCTCTTAAAAGGGAGAACTAATTTTCTGTCGTGTCTAAAATAGTGTTATCTTAAGCAAGGTTTTCTTACCTGATCAGAGAACACCCTGGGGGGTCCCTTAAATATGCAATTAATACAAAGATTTAAGGAAAAAAGAGTAATTTCATCTTATTGCATCTTACCTCACCCCCATTTCCATTCGTCTGAAGTGGCATTTGTTCGTACCTTTCTATACTTACATAAATACACGTATAGATCTATAAAAACACTGCAAAATGGGACCACATTATACAAATTACCTGAAGCACGGTTTTCTCGGTATATCATGGACCCCTCTCCAGGTCAACAAGAGATCTATAGGTATATTACAACTTATTCAACAATTCCACTACTGATGGACATTTAAGTTGTTTCAAATTTTGGGTCTGTGCCACTACAAATGCTGAAACTCTGTATTTTCTCTAACTGTTTAGTATCTATGACATTTTTTTGGGTTCAACACTCTTTAGAAGCTTGGAAGTAGTTTCCTTCTATTCTTATGAGTTTTTTTTAGCACTAGCAGATGAAATATCAAATGCCCTTTGGCATCCAAGGACACCATTCAAATCCACATGTATTAAGAAATAAATCAGGAGCCAGCCCTGATGTCCCAGTAGTTAAAGCTCAGCATGCTCCACTTTGGCAGCATGGGTTTGGTTCTCAGGCATGGAACTATACCACTTGTCTGTCAGCAGCCATGCTGTGGTGGCTGCTCACATAGAAGAACCAGAAGGACTTACAACCAGAAAATATAACTATGTACTGGGGCTTTGGGGAGGGGGAAAAAAGAGAGAGAGAGAGGGGAAAATTGGCAATAGGTGATAGCTCAGAGGGAATCTTTCCCAGCAAAAAAAAAAAAAGAAAAGAAGACGAAAAAGAAGAAGAAGAGATAAGTCAGGTCCTTTCCTAGGACCACACTCATCAAATGGGCTATTTCACAAGGTGATTCACAGAAGGTAAAAACAGCCATTTTGACTCGACCTTAAGGAAAAGCCAACTCTCTCTCCTACCAGGTATTCCTTAAGCAAGACATCAAAGGTATACTTCAGGGGCTGCCCCGTGGCCGAGTGGTTAAGTTTGCGCGCTCTGCTTTGGTGGTCCAGGGTTTCGCCAATTCAAATCCTGGGTGCGGACATGGCACTACTCATCAGGCCGTGCTGGGGTGGCAACCCACATGCCACAATCAGAATGACCCACAACTAAAAAAAATACATACACAACTATGTACCGGGGGGCTTCGGGAGAAGAAGGAAAAATAAAATCTTAAAAAAAAAAAAGGTATACGTTAGGGGCCGGCCGCGTGGCTGAGTGGTTAAGTTCATGCGTTCTGCTTCGGCAGCCCAGGGTTTCGCTGGTTCGGATCCTGGGCGTGGACATGACACCACTTGTCAGGCCACGTTGAGGCAGCGTCCCACACACCACAACTAAGATATACCACTATGTACTGGGGGGATTTGGGGAGAAAAAGCAGGGGAAAAAAAAGATATTAAAAAAAAAAAAAGGGGGGGGCTGGCCCCATGGCCGAGTGGTTAAGTTCGCTCGCTCTGCTGCAGGCAGCCCAGTGTTTCGTTGGTTCGAATCCTGGGCGCGGACATGGCACTGCTCATCAAACCATGCTGAGGCAGCGTCCCGCATGCCACAACTAGAAGGACCCACAATGAAGAATATACAACTATGTACTGGGGGGCTTTGGGGAGAAAAAGGAAAAAATAAAATCTTTAAAAAAAAAAAAAGCATGCTTTATTTTCTCGTTCAGAGATCGTGATGAACTCAAGTATACCTTTCCAGGATTTACTATCTAGTTATTTTATTATTCCAGATGGAGCTAGGACATAGAAGTCATAAAGAATAAATAAACTATGAATTAAGTTCAAAAACATTTGAATACCACAGGGGCCAGCCTGCTGGCACAGTGGTTAAGTTCGCATGTACCGCTTCAGTGGCCCGGGGTTCACCTGTTCGGATGCAGGTGTGGACCTAGGCACCACCTGTCAACCCATGCTGTGGCGGGCATCCCACATATAAAGCAGAGTAAGATAAGCATGGATGTTAGCTCAGGGCTAATCTTCCTCAAAAAACAAAAAATATTTCAATACCACAAACTCACAGAAACTAAAAGTTAAATCAATCAGCAACGCATTCTTTTGATAATTATTACTTTTAACAGAAATTTACTTCAAGTATCTTACAAAATAGTAATTTTGGGGTACTATCTCAACTAGTCTGCAACTAATACAAATTAGTTGAGATGGCCTATGCTCCAAATAAAGAATGTAATAATTAGGCCATTACCAATATTATTCCTGATATAGATTTCAAAACAAAAAGTTATGAATATAACATTATATGAGTCAGGAGGGGAAAAAACGTAAAAACAAAAACACCCTGAATGTTAACTGCTAAATTCTTAGTTTCAAGATGACTTACATTTTATTTGCTTTCTCCGGAGTTTCAAATTCTTTCCACAAACTATCAACCTCTTGAAGTTTCTTCTCATTCAAAACCTGTAATAAACATTTAAATAATTTTCTTTAAATTGCACCACTTAGGCATACATAATTATGCTTTTCAAGTACAACTGTACAAGCAAAATGAGGGTGGTGGAAGCTATTTTCTTCTCTGAAATAAACCAGTTTTCTTACTCAGCATAATTTTTGGGTCAAATTAATCGCTCAAGTAGCCCATTTAATAAGCAGATGGAATTCAGGTCTCGCTGGGGCCTTTGTTGAGAACCGTTTACTTTGAAGGAGTCCCTACCTCACAGAGCAGGTCATCGCGCTTCTCAAAGCAAAACATCAAGGCTCTACTTACGTCCTTTGTATAGAATAAATTTTGTTATTTCCTGCTATGATCATCCTAACCTAAGAGCATTACGGATTTCTCTAAAACTAAGATACCATCAATTGCAAGGCACATCCTGATGTAAGAAATTTTAAAATTCAAAGGGAAAAAAGGTGCACTTTTAATCTAGGAAGCACAATCATTAACATTTAGTTTATTCTTCAAGACTTTTTCACTGTCTATGCGACATTTTATTTAGGCAGACTTTTAGGAATCATTTAACATACCATGGATATAATCCTGGGTTTTAACAACCTAGAACTGTATTGTATGAACATACCACCATTTATGCCCTCATTGATAAATATTTATGTTATTTCTAAATTTTTCTTATTATCCTTCAGAAAACATTTTTGGAGCTTTACAAGTTATATTTCTATTGGACAAACTACTGGAAGCGGAGTTAACAGATCATATGGAAATGCATTATTTTACGTTTACAGATGTTACCAAAATGCCTTTAAGAGATTTTATGAGTTTCACTGAAATCAAGAGTGAATAAAAGTTCTTATTTCCTGGGGCTGGCCCAGTGGTGCAGTGGTTAAGTGTGCACGTTCTGCTTCGGTGGCCCAGGGTTCGCCAGTTCGGATCCTGGGTGCGGACACGTCACCGCTTGGCAAGCTGTGCTGTGGTAGGCGTCCCACGTATAAAGTAGAGGAAGATGGGAACGGGTGTTAGCTCAGGGCCAGTCTTCCTCAGCAAAAAGAGGAGGATTGGCAGCCGGTGTTAGCTCAGGGCTAATCCTCAAAAAAAAAAAAGTTCTTATGTCCCTACACCCTCACCAATATTCTGTGATGTCAACTACTCTACTCTAAGATAGAGTGGGATCAATCCTAAAATGCATTTTGCCCCATATTTAACAACCTTGAAACTGAGATGTCTTACAATTGATGGCAGTTCAATTAGCAGTGTAAAATGAGGATGTACTAAATTAGGTGAAATATAGTATGTTTAGATATTATGCATGTATATTTATGGAAAAAAATAAGCTGATACATTAAAAATTATACTTTACTGATAACATGTCATCAAATCTATAATGTCACAGAATATTTACACAGTCACTTATTACCCAGTTATAGTCTAGTATATATTTTTGTGATAAAATATGAAGAAATATGCTATTGCAAGTTGCACAGTACCTTTAATTTCTTTCAGATGAGTACGGCAAGATGATTTTAAGAATGATTTGTTGTGTTGTTTAAATTTAATCCCATACACAGGTGAATTAGATGTATTTACAGGACTTGAAAAGTTGGTCAAAGTAAATCAAACTGGAAAAACTTAGCCATCAGAGTAATGGAGCACTAAATGGCTGTAAAGCATAGTGTTTGTACTGAAAAATTACAAGCTACTAACAGTTCTGTTTTGCATACCATGAAAATTTTAGAATTGAGACATTCCACCAAATCTCATGAATGCACTAAAACATTAATTCAAAGTTACTGTTTGTTAAAGGAATTTCACAGAATAGTCTTGACTTTTGGAAATAGTTTGTTCAGAGAATGCAGCTCACCATACCTAAGTCGACTGAGTGTTCAGAAGATATGTACAAAACGGGATAT
Source organism: Equus przewalskii (assembly GCF_037783145.1). Taxonomy (NCBI): domain Eukaryota; kingdom Metazoa; phylum Chordata; class Mammalia; order Perissodactyla; family Equidae; genus Equus; species Equus przewalskii. Next base: position 76,323,187 of record NC_091847.1, on the reverse strand, counting down.
GACTCACGAGTAAAATTCACATTTTTTCTAGTTGAAAAGCAAGCATTTTTGAAGATAACAATTGGGTAACAAAATTGTCATTAAGAGATATTATCAGTATTCTTAAAGTTAAAGTAACAAAGAAAATGTAATGAAATCATGTTGATTCATGACCACTCAGAGGTCACTAAAGACTGTTACGGCAAACAAAATCTTGGATAATACATGTTCCCAATCATCCTACAACATACTGAAGAGAATATTACTAATAAAGGCAATCTGAACAAAATAAAACTAGAGATAATTGCTATATTTTCTCTTACACATTTCCCCCAAATTTTCAATCATTCATTTTCAGATAGAGAAATCTGAAACATACATACACAAAATCCATTTTAAGTTTTATCATTTTGTATTAAGATGGAATAATTTCCACTTCCAAGAAGAAACAGTGTATAAGCTAGTTACCACTAAAACCTTCAGCACTGCTATTACATTATTTGCTTGTTTTAAAACTAGTCTTTTTTTTTCTTCTTCCTCCTTCTTCTTCTCTCCAAAGCCCCCAGTACATAGTCGTATATTCTAGTTGCAGGTCCTTCTGGTTGTGCTGTGTGGGACGCCACCTCAACATGGCCTGATGAGTGGTGCTAGGTCCGCACCCAGAATCTGAACCGGTGACACCCTAGGCTGCTGAAGCAGAGTGCACGAATTTAACCACTAGGCCACAGGCTGGCCCCTAAAACGAATCTTTGTATTTAACAGACATAAAGCTTATATTTTTATAATCTTCATACTTACAGATGAAATTAAATGTTTAGGATTTGCTTCAAACAATGTAGTGGAACAGGGGAAGAGGGGAGAGGACACAAAACAGCCCTGTCAAAGCTGAGTGATGGAGTACATGAAGTTCACTGTAATCTTCTACTTGTCTGCTTGAAATTTTTCACAATAAAAAATAAACACAAATGCACTCCACCATATGCCAGATCTACCTAGAGCACCCTCCTCGATTCCAGACAGGCATGAGTCTATAAATAGGACAGGGCACACTATACCAAAAGGTATCTTCTCCAATTTTCACTTTTTTATTGGTTATTTTGGGATTTTCTCTATTTTATTTAAACATTTGATGGTAACTTTTTAAGGTTTACTTCACAGACAAAAATGGGTAATACTCTTTTATGAAACTTGTTAGAGTCATATAGGATTACCTGAATAGTTTCAAATGCAAATTATTCAAAAAGGAAGAAACGGATACACGCAACATGGAGCAGCTTCAAAAAGCATGCTAATCGAAAAAAGCCAGATTAAAAAAACTATAACATTACTTCATTTACATAAAACTTCTAGAAAAGACAAAATTATGCAGAAAGTGGCTGCCTAGAGCTGGGACTGACTTGCAAATGGGCACAAGCTAACTCTGGGATGAAGTATTCTAAAACTGGATCGCAGAGGTGCTTGTAAAACTATAAATTTCACCATAAAACATATCGAACTGCACATTTACAACACGTGAGTTAGACAGTATGTAAGTTATTCCTAATAAAGCTGGAAAAAATATATTGCTCAGTAGTCATGTTATCTACAAACCTTGGTATACACATAAAAAATCTCTTCCTCAAGGCTTTGAGAAAACAAAAGAGCACACAGTACTACGCTACACAGCTGCACCGTACAATGTGACTGCCAAAATTTAAATGAACTAAAATTAAAAATTCATTTCCACAGCTTTACTAGACACATTTCAAGTGTTAAACAGCTATCTGGCTAGTGGCTACCACATTGGGCAGCACAGCTACAAAAGATCTGAGGATGAGAAAGACTAAAGGATGTCCTTAGTCTTATTCAGTATGCCATGTGACATAAGGGACACAGGTTGAGTTTTTGCAACATTCTAGAAATAACAGTAATAGTTCTTTTACGTATTGTCTTTGCGTTCATATATAACCTTGTGAACAAGCAATAATTTTCCAAAGGTATTTAATTCCTTTTGAATCACTCTATATATGGATATGCATGTATCAGGTCATGATATAAAATGTACTCACTGTTAACTGAAGTCAAAAAACTGAAAAAACTTCTTAAAGCATTATCATTAAAGTACAAATTTTATGCAACCAATATAATTTTATACTACAACATTTTGAAAGATTATGGGAGGGGGCTAATAACCTTGTACTGTATATCTACTTATTTTTTATTTTTTATTTATTTTTAATTTTTTTAATTTTATTTTTTTTTATTAATGTTATGATAGATTACAACCTTGTGAGATTTCAGTTGTACATTTTTGTTAGTCATGTTGTGGGTGTATATCCACTTTTTAATACGCATTTCACATACCATAATATTCACCCTTTTAAAGTGTACAACTTACTTTTTAGTATATTTTCACAAAATTGTGTAACCATCACTAATTCCAGAACATTTTGTATGTCTATTTTATTCACAAAGAATCAATAACTAATATTAATCTCAAATACTTATAAATGAATCACTATTTCAATGCATTCACGCCTTTAGTTATTTCTCTAATATTAGATCACATACACCACAATTTCAGAGCAACTTGCAGATAAATAACATTAAAAGCTACAACAGAATACGCAAGACTTATTTTTATGGAGAATATTCTTCCTTAATAGAAATCAATAATTCATCAAGAGACACAGAGTTGAATATTTTACGACCCAGGTCTATAAACCATACAATTGCTAAGCCAATTCCTTCCCACCATCAGAGGCAACCCGTGGATTGTGCAGTCGCCCCACTCCCTCAGCATCCAGTTCAGGACAGCATACACAATATCAATTGTGTTGTATTGTGAATATATCTGTGAGTTGATCTGTGAATTTATCCAGAGACACTGATGCAAAATATGACAGACCATGTTGGCTAAGAGAATTTGGGGGCATGTGCAAAACTACTTAAGAAATTAGAAAAGACTGCAAAAAAGCTGGGGGAAAGTAACAGAGACACGTTCCTGGGCTCGAAAGCCCTTAAAATTGCTAATACTGCAGTCACAGACAACTTCAATGAGAGGAAAACAAGCAAAGTCAGCTTTTGGTTTTAGTTATTTTATTGCTTTTCTTAAAAATAACAAGTATTTAAAGTAACAAGTGCAAACAGAAGAATACTTTCAAATGTCAGAAGAAAAACTTGGAGAATAAAATGAAAAAAGCTCCACCAAATCAACATTTTGGTACATACCCTACCAGACTTTCTGCACTCATAACACATACATAGTTTTTTGATTCACAACTAGAATCATACCATACATACTTTAGCTAGCATTTTTTTGCCTTACCAGCACATACAGGAAAAACCTGCTGTTGGGCGCTGTATTGGTAGAGCTCAGAGGAGCGCCTGGCACGTGGACGGCACTCAATTTACCTCATTCTTCCTGACATCTCAACAGCATCTCCCTACACGAATGTCCCATTATTCAATCATTTCCGTGCTGACAAACTTGTAAGTGAACTTCAAACTTTCCCTGTTACAACCACCAAATCTCAACTTGATTATCACCAGCCCAGATTTCTCCCCAGGCCTCAAATTTGAAATGACAATCGCATTTCCACGTCTAAGACGCTCCAAGCTTCACACAGCCCCAAAGGATCTCTTTAGTAACCCCGCTCCTGCCACCGAACCCCAACAACCTTGTTTCTTCTCTCTTCTCTCCCATCACGCACCCACCTTCTTAAACCAAAAATCCATTCTTCAATCCATCGGCCAAACTCTTCAGTTCTACCTTCAAAACTTCTCCCGATATTTGTTTCCCTCCATTACCAACCTTAACCCAAGCAATTCCATCTTGTCTAGATTAATGCAAAATATCTTTTCTTCGTTTCTTCCCCCCTGGAATCTATTCTCTACATAGCAAAGCAACTTGATTAAAAGACATAATTACACCAGGTCATTCCTCTGCTTAAAACCTTTCACTCACTCCTCAAAACACTCAAAATAAAATGCGGACCTACCATACCCTGTACAATCCTAACGCGGCTCCTGTCCACCTCTCTAACCCCGCCAAACGCTCTCACACGGAACCAGCGGGGCCACGTGTTCACCGAGACACGCGCCTCCCGGGCCGAGAGCTCTCCCTTCCTCTCAGGGCAGGGGACAGGAAAGGCACCCAGGCGACCCTGAGCAGCGTCGTGCTCTCCTTGGGTCTTTCCCCCTCCTCGCCCGCCCAACACCCGCCTTCCCCTCCGACCGCTCAGCCTCCCACCTACCTTAAAGATGGCGTAGCCCACGGACGTTTCAAACAGCACCAGCATGCTGAGGCCGGGTCAGGGCGCTGCGCGGCCCGCCGCGAGCTCTAACACCAAGGAAACAAGGCCAAATGTGCGGCCCGCACAGGCCCACCAGGCCGCGGCCGGCCAGCCACGAACGCCTGCGCCTTCCTGCAAATAATGAGACCACGCTGCCCGAAGGTTCCACACCACACGGCAGGCAGAACGCGCGAACGCGCTTCTTCTCCAAGGCGTCTGGATATGACGTCACTTCCGACACATGACGGACCGCCGAGCGAGCAGTCGCTTCCGGTTGGTTCCCGCCGCTGCGGGGGGGGGGGGGGGGCGGGGCACGAAAATATCGCGGGGTTTCTTAGGGAACGAAACGAGGTTTTAGGTGGCTAGGCTGCACCGAGGTCTGACGGGAAAAACTTGGCTTTTTATTACTATTTTGTTGAAGTCCCACATATGATATATTTTACCTTGAGAGAAGTGCGGAGCTGTCTCGTCTGTTTGCCTCGGGCATCCGGAATGGAATTCGGGAAATGGCTGCCGCTAGACTTTGCTCCTTGGACAGCCCTGCCTTGCAGTGAAGTGCTGAGTGACACGATGGCTGTCACTGTACAGCGAGCGCTCCTGGCCCTTCTCTCCTCTCTGGCCAAACTGGTTTTTAGCACAGCTGTCTTTCAGATATGAGTAGGCCTCTCCCATGTTTACTGCCGTGACTCTAGGGCTTGCGTTTAGACTTTAGGTCCTTGTCTTGGTGTAATTTGCTTTTCTGGGAACTTTCAGTCTCAGTGACAGATTTATAACCTCAATTATTCCACAAGTCTGGCTTCCAATAGGAGTAAAATCTCCTTCCTTACTTCCCAAGCCCTATATGCAGATTACCTGTAAATATTAAGTTGCACCCCGCCGAAAGTTGTGGAACACTGAGTAATTTGATTTTCTCAAGCAGTTCTGCAACCTGGGATCAAGAGGAATGAAAACCCTGGACTGAATACCAGAAAAGATGGAAGTGGGGAAAAGTCGAAGGATGGGGGAATCCAGGGAACAGACAAGAGCATGGTAGATTATAGTCATAGGAGGCAGTGCGGTCAGGTTCGCAAGAGAAACCAAAATGGCCGGGGGTGGGGCGGGGGTGAATGAAGCGGAAGCGCTGTGTTTATAGTGTTATATTACTTAATATTTTTTTGTCTAGTCTCCTTAACGGAAGTGCCGTCTGCTAGAGAGTGCAATCTGTATCTTACACATAATTGTATCCTACTAATATTAGCAAAAGATGTCCTTTTGGACATTACCATTTGTATAATCAGCCCAGTGATGCGTTAGTCAGGGGTTCAGAGCTGACTCTGATTTTGGATTTGGCTCTCGTCCAAATACAGTAATTGTCTAAAATTCCCTGTTGCAAGAGAAAAGTAAGTGATTCAATTCTTTATTAAACAAAGTACTAGGTCAAGGGGAGATAGCACAAAGAAATATGAAGAGAAGAACATGGGAGAGTATACATAACCCAGAAGGGGGCTTATAATTTTAGTAGTGGTTTAACATGGTGAAGTGACAAAGATAAGAAATGTGGTTCTTCCGTTCTCTCCCCACCTCCTAGCGCCATCCCTGTCCCAGCTAGAATATAAGCTTCATGCAAGCTCCTTGCTGGATCCCCAGTTCTAGGCTAGTATCTGGTACATGCTAAGGATCCTACAAATATGAATGGTGAAGGAGTAAACGAATGACTGGAAGGATGAATGATGGGATTAAATTATTTCAAGATGCCAGTAGAGGCCCCAGGTACTTTTTGAGACCTACTAATATTAGCAAAGATAGCACTTTGCTCAGAGGCCTCTCATGTGCCTTGTAACAGGGAGGAGATGTTCTAGACCTTTCATGTAGTTTCAGATAGTGAACATGTTTCATGTAGTCAACAAATATTTGTGTCTACTTTCTGCAAGACATTCTTACAGGCGCTAAGGACTTAGCAGCGAACAAAACATGCAAAAAACCTCCGTACTTCATGGAGAAAGGGGAAACAGAAAATAAATACCTAGTATATTAGATAATACTGGATGTTACAGAGAAAAATAAAACCGGGTAGGGGAATAAGATGTTTCAGGAAGGTCAGGAAAGGCCTCATAGAGAGGGTGACATTTGAGTAAATGATTTTAGGCAGCCAGCCATGAAACTATCTAGAGGGAAAGGGTATTCAAAGACACCAAGCATGAGTGTGCCTGGTATGTTCTCAGAACAGTAGGACCAGTACTGGAGTGACTGTAAATGACCCCATTTAAAATTAATGAATTAACATTTTTATTGATGTAACAAATAATATAGCCAGCCCTGGCGGTCTGATGGTTAAGACCCAGCATTCTCACCGCAGTGGGTCAATTTCATTTACCTGTCAGGGAACCACACCAGCCATCTCTTGCATACTGCAGTGGCTGCGTGTTGCTGTGATGCTGCGAGCTCTGCCATTGGCATTTCAGACACCAGCAGGGTCACCCATGGTGGACAGCTTTCAGCAGACAGACTAGGAAGAAGGACCTGGCCACCCACTTCTGAAAAAATTGTTCATGAAACCCCTATGAATAGCAGGGAGGGTTGTCTGATAGAGCACTGGAAGGGGAGAAGATGGCACGAATAGACAGGGCAGGGCTCAGCTTTGCCGTACACAGGGGCGCTAGGAGTCGGAATCCACTTGAAGACACTAACAGCAAACAACTAGTATGTTTGTTTTCAGTGCTCATCGTATAAGGTAATGCTTTCAACAAACTTAGGCAATAGGTGCTCTTATTATTACTCCATTTTCCTTCTCAGAGAAGTGAAGTAACCCAAGGTCACACAACCTCCCACACTGTTTCCCTTAGGAGTCGCCGGAGGATGAACCACGGGGACTGTTTCTGTCGTACAATTGTTGAGCTGCTGCCCGTGGCTCTGTATTCCCTTGTTCTGGTGTCTGCTAGTGTTGCCATCTTTCTGCTCTGTGGACTGCTGCCAGTTTATGGAACACAGGTGCTGCCCATGCCATCTCCCACCTTCTGTAGACCACCACCTTCAGGAGTTCATGCCCCCCTCCAATAGTGGGGAGGCAGCTCTTGTGCCCCCTAACTTGTGACACACGTTTTTCCTTTTGCCAAAGCCCCTTACTTCCAGAGACCATAGATGCTTGGAGGAAAGAGAGGCAATTAGGACATGGGTTGGAAACAGGCTCACAGCCCCGACCATCTGTTCTAACAGCCATGCTTTCATGCTCAATCTGGCTCATCCAACTAGATACACGAGGATTTTCTCTCATGACTCTGTTGTCGCTCTCTCTAGTCTGGCATTTTCTGAGGACTTCCTGCTATCAGATCAGGACCTGAATGAATCTCAATGTCTTTCCCTTAGTTTCTCCTGTGGGCCCTGTGTGAATCAAGAGCATCTATTTCAATGGAGTTCCTGACCATTTCACTTAAAAACTTTCCTGGGGCCAGCCAGGTGGTGCGGCAGTTAAGTTCGCATGCTCTGCTTCTGTGACCCGGGGTTCAAGGGTCAGATGCCAGGCGTGGACCTACACACCGCTCATCGAGCCGCGCAGTGGCAGGTGTCCCACATATAAAATAGAGGAAGATGGGCACAGATGTTAGCTCAGGGCCAATCTCCTTCAGCAGAAAGAGGAGGATTGGCGGCGGATGTTAGCTCAGGGCTAATCCTCCTAAAAAAAAAGTTTCTTGAACATTGGGACATAAAAGTTTGGAGGCGGGGCCGGCCTGGTGGCACAGCGGTTAAGTTCACACGTTCTGCTTCTCGGAGGCCTGGGGTTCACAGATTGGCAGTAGTTAGCTCAGGGTTAATCTTTCTCAAAGAAAAAACAAAAAGTTTGGAGGCTAGTCTACCCAGAGAACACAGTGATGATCTGGGTTCTGGTGAGCTGTGTTGCCCAAGATTACAAAAAAGGCCAAGAAAGACTCATCTGTGACCAGCTAAAATACAGTTATACTCATTCATCACCTTCTTGTGAGCTTGGACAAAATGAGCCATTCCCTCTAAACTAATCAACTCTGGATGAATGGTCAAAATTGAGTTTCTTACTTGTAAAGCGAAAGTCCAGACTCTGAAATATATTGTGGAACAGACTATTAGCTGGCCTCTCTCTCTTTTTTTTTTTTGAGGAAGATTAGCCCTGAGCTAACATCTGCTGCCAGTCCTCTTCTATTTGCTGAGGAAGACTGGCCCGGAGCTAACATCCGTGCCCATCTTCCTCTACTTTATGTGTGGGACGGCTACTACAGCATGGCTGGCCAAGCAGTGCCATGTCCACACCTGGGATCCAAACCAGCGAACCCTGGGCCACTGAAGTGGAATGTGCACACTTAACTGCTGTGCCACCAGGCTGGCCCCATGGTCTCTCTCTTTGACATTACAATCTCTGCTCTTAACTTCAACATTCCTATTCTTTTTTTTTTTTGCTGAGGAAGATTTGCCCTAAGCAAACATCTGTTGCCAATCTTCCTCTTTTTGTATGTGAGCCACCACCACAGCAGGGCCACCGACGAGTGGTGTAGGTCTGCACCTGGGAAAACTGAACCCTGGCTGCCAAAGCATAACATGCCAAACTCAACCACTAGGCCACCAGGGCTGGCCCCAACATTCCTTAACATCTTTTTCGAAAATAAGATCTCTGCATGTTAAACAATTAGAAAATACTAAAGAATAGCTTATTCATTTGTATGCCTACTGCATACTAGACCCTATACTTTGTTCTGGTCTTTCAAAGACATGCAATACATAATTCCTGCCCTCAAGAAACTGATGATTGGCGAAGAAAGCAGACTAGTACATCACAATTACAATACAACAGAAGAAGGCAGGAGTTCAAATCTCAGCTTCACCTCTTACTGCTTATGGATGTTTGGGTCCTTGGGTAAATGTTTTAACTTCTTTGGCACTTTCTTTGTGTGTAAAATAAGAGTAACATCTACCTCACAGAGTTATTGTGACTATTAAACAAGATAATATTTTTATTTGACATAACTTAAGTGCTCAGTAAATAACAACCATTGCTATGTAATTAAATTAAATTAAGGTAATAATTCAAATAGACCAGAGAAGGGAGACATCAAGAAGGAAACTAAAGAAATATGGAACAAAATTGACACTGCCTGCTTCCACAAAGGGTAAAAATACATTCACTCCTACAGGTAGGAGACAAACATACATACACGCCACTTTCTACCCCGAGAAAACAAAACTAGGATTTAGTTCTTGATCCCAGATTAAATGAAACCTTGAGGCTTCCTGTAAATTGCTGATTCTCAAACAAAAACAACTCTCTTTGTCTTTTTTTGTCCTCCTCTATTTTATGTGGGATGTCGCCACAGCATGGCCTGTTGAGCGGTGTGTAGATCTGCACCCGGGATACGGGCCTGTGAACCCCAGGCCACTGAAGCAGAGCATGCAAACTTAACCACTATGCCACTGGACCGGCCCTGAAAAGTAACAACTCTTTCTACTCTCACCTTTTGTAATGCTAATATCTGAGGATGTGGGGAAAGCTTTACAGATGAGATAATCATGTGAGAAAATTGCTTCTTTTCCTCTCTTAACAGACTGTTAACTTGCAACCTTGGTAACTATTTTCCTTTTAATACATGTTGTGTTCATTTCTTCTGTTTTGATTTGTGGTGAGTAAGCCTTTTAAATACTGACCTCCTTAATAACTTTCTTGGCAAGTAAATTTTTTTTTCTAAATGACTTTCTCTTTTAGTCCTCTTTTGCGGTTTCTGAGATTCCACTGAGAAGTCAGGTGGATTTTGCCCATCACATCTGAGCAGACTGCATTGCCAGAGAAGCGTACCATGTGGGCCATTTCCACCCAGACGTAACCTTCCTGGCTCCTGAGTTCACTCTCACGTGGTGATAGCACTTTGCTCTGACTAAATCTCTTTCTGTCTTTCTGGTTCTATGTTTCTGGTTAATAGACAAGTCTGGATGTAGTTCTGGTTTTGATTTGTGTACGACTGCTGGTGGCAGAAACATGAAATCTGGAGTTTATTTATTTGTTTTTTTGTTTATGATATGACCATTTGGTCTCTGCCAGATGGCAGACGACACAGGGAATCTGGTCACGGTTGGGTAGCAGAAGTCAGAGTGTCTGTCCTTTTATGTGTGTTTTTTGGATTATTTGTTGATTTGTCTTTGTGTTTGTTTCTTCTGGCACTCTGTGTTATTTGTCTTGTCTGTGGGTCATTATGCGTTAAATAACGAAAAATATTTTATGTGTCTGTGAACAGAAAGCAGCTCTTTGAGATCTGGAACTGCTATAACCAACTGGTGAGTTTTGTGCTCTGTGTTCTTTTTCAACCCTTTGCTGAAGCTGGCAAACTATGGCTGGTTTTCTTTTTTTTTTTTGAGGAAGATTAGCCCTAAGCTAACACTGCTGCTAATGCTCCTCTTTTTGCTGAGGAAGACTGGCCCTGAGCTAACATCTGTGCCCATCTTCCTCCACTTTATATGTGGGACGCCTACCACAGCATGGCTTGACAAGTGGTGCGTAGGTCTGCACCTGGGATCCAAACCAGTGAACTCCGGGCCGCCAAAGCAGAATGTGTGAACTTAACCGCTATGCCACCGGGCCGGCCTGGCTGGTTTTCTGTTTGTGTAGAAATGAAAAAATTTTTTCAGTCCCTGCAAAAGAAAAGTAGTTAGCCTTTATAATGGTTCATTTATATTTCTGTATCTGTGCTACCCACCCTGTCTCTGAAAACTGTTGGAGATTAATCAGTCATAAAAATGTGTCATTTGTATGCAATCAGAAAGATCACTGTCAAAGGGGAGAAAATGTATACAATGAAAGAAAAAATTGAAATTCTTTTCATATGATGTATAGTAAATAGTTTGACCTTGCCCAAAGAGTGGTCTGGCCTTTGCCCTTGGCCTCTGGGAGGTAATCTGTATCACACCTGATAGGAGTGTCTTTGTTTAGGGTGGAGGTGTGCCGTTCTTATATCAACCTGAAGTGAGTTCGCTCGCCCGTTGCACAGCAAGCCAATCTCTGACACCGGGGGTAGTGGAAGAAAGTAGAGTTTTATTATTGTACAGCACTGAGCAAGGAGAAAGGGCAGCTAACACTGAAATCCCAAACTCCCTGAAAAGCAAAAATGAAGGGTTTTTATTTGGGGTTTTAGGTAGGGGAGGGGGAACATATGGCCTTGTTGTTTGGAACTCTTCCATGAGCCTGTGTTTGACCTTGAGACTACTTGCAGGGAGGAGAAGGAAGAGATAATGAATCCAGGTGGTTGTTCTTGGCCATTTGTCTCCATGGCGGATAGTGGATTCTGGAGCCAGGAAGCCAGGGAGTAAGCAGGGAATGAGTGATTTGGTTTTAACCCCATATATGCTGGGTTTAATGTAGGGAAACTGATAGCAGGGCTGGTATCAGTCCCAGAAAGACCAACTGTGTGACCAACCTGGAGTTCAACTGTATGGGCAATCAATCAATCAATCATGCCTCTGTCGAAAAGCCTCAAAAGTGCTGGCTCAGTGGTGACAGCTGTTAGGTTTGCATGTTATGCTTCAGTGGCCCGGGGTTCACGAGTTCGGATCCCCCGTATGGACATGGCACTGCTTGGCACACCATGCTGTGGTAGGCGTCCCACATATAAAGTAGAGGAAGATGGGCACGGATGTTAGCTCAGGGCCAGTCTTTCTCAGCAAAAAGAGGAGGATTGGCAGCAGATGTTAGCTCAGGGCTAATTGTCCTCAAAAAAAAAGATCAGAGAAAATTTAAAAGGGGCCGGCCCAGTGGCGCAGCGGTTAAGTTCCCACGTTCTGCTTCTCAGTGGCCCGGGGTTCACTGGTTTGGATCCTGGGTATGGACATGGCACCGCTTGGCAAAAGCCATGCTGTGGTAGGCGTCCCACATATAAAGTAGAGGAAGATGGGCATGGATGTTCGCTCAGGGCCAGTCTTCCTCAGCAAAAAGAGGAGGATTGGCAGTAGTTAGCTAAGAGCTAATCTTCCTCAAAAAAAAAAAAAAAAAAGAAGCCTCAATAAAAACCCTGGGCCTGAAAGTTTGGGTGAGTTTCCCTGGTTGGCGATGCTCCATGATGCCCCATCACACGCCGATGCTGGGAGGGTAACAACAGCCTGACTCCATGGGAGAGGACTTTGGAAGCTTTGTGTTTGGAATTCTTCCAGGCTTTGCCATTTGAGCTTCTTTCATTGGCTGATTTTGTTCTGTATCCTTTCGCTATAATAAATTGTAACCACGAATATAACAGCTTTCAATAAATTCTCCCTTGAGTCCTTCTACTAAATTACCGAACCTGAGGGTGGATCTGGGAACCCACTAAATGTGCAGTTAATGTCAGAAGTGAGCGCAGCCTTGTGGAAGACTGTGCACCCTCTAAACATGACAACTGGCTCTAAACTTTGCAGTTTTCCCAACTCCACGCATAGGGATTTAGAACAAAGAAAAGAGAACTTTGAAATGGTTTATATAACACGTGGTTTATATAACAACTATATGAATGAGGCTGAACGTGTGATAAAATGTTATAAACAGAGTAGGGCTTACTGTTTCTGACTTGTCTGGAGCTTCATGATCTCCTGAGATATCTAAAGGGTTCTCCAGGCATGACTTTTTCTCTCTCCTTTCTAAAAGGGAAATAGGAAAGTCCCATGGAAATATACAAAGGAACTAAGCCAAGATGTGAGCAAAAGCTCTATGTATGCACAAGGTGTTGATAAATCCTAAAGTCGTGCCCCTAGATTGGTCCATAATCCGACGGAACAAGTATCGCAAAACACAGTGCAGAACGATACAGAGAGAGATCCAGTTATAAAATTCTTCAGAAATCTCTAGCTTGCCCAAGATTTAAATGAGATTCTTCTATTGTGTGAGTGCGAAATGTTTTCTGAGTAAATGTACTGGTACGCTTTTGCGTATCTCCAGAAAAACGTAATTAATTCAGTTATAAATTGTCTTAAATTTAGTAGAACTCCTATTTTGATTACCTTATAGAGATTAGTAACTACTTATAGGACTTATGTTCATATCTTGTCTCCTCTGATAAGTCTTTTACATACTGTCCTTCTCAAATTCAAACCCCAAATTCTGAATAATAAGACTCTTCAGATGTCTTTACACCTAAACCTCATGTGGAGTTTCCTAGCGAGCAGGGAACAACCACAAAGAAGTTCTCTCACCTTGTAAAAGGAGATAATGTCAATTATAATTAAATATGTTTGGCATTCTTCAGATATTTAATTATTTCAACACTACTGTGAAAGTTCTCTTGTTTCTCAAGCACAAAATTTGAGAACTGCTAAATAAAAAAGAAAAGCACAACTTCTGTAAGTTAATTATATACAATCCAAATGATATCAATTATTATGAGTACGTTTCACTAATTGTGTACTTTTCATGTTGGCTAGAAACACACTCAACTTCACATACAGAGACAGTGTATTAGTTTCCTAGTGTTGCTATAACAAACTACCCCAAATTTAGTGGCTTAAAACAACACAAACTTATTATCCTATGGTTTTAGATATCAGAAGTCTGAAGTAGGCCCCACTGGGCTAAAATCAGTGTGTCAGCAGGAAATCCAGACTCTGGAGGCTCCAGCAGAGAATCTGTCTGTTTCCTTGCCTTTTCCACCTTCTAGAGGTTTCCCACATTCATGGCCCTGCTTCAGTTGATACATCTTCTCAAACTCTGACTCTTGTCTCCTTCTTTTACTTAGAAGAACTCTTGTGATAATATTGGGCCCACCTGGATAATTCAAGGTAACTTCCCCACCTCAAGATCCTTTAATTGCATCTGCAAAGTCCCTTTTGCCATGTACGGTAACATATTCACAGGTTCTGAGGGTTAGAAACAGACATTTTGGGGGGCCATTATTCTGCCTACCATAAACAGGCACCATAACTGTTAACAAATAGATTGCTCTTCTTTAAAAGAAGAGTGATTTTATTTCTAGGTAGCTAGAAAAAATATGGTAATTTAAGGAAATATCCATTTTTTAAGCAATGCATTCTGAAGTACGTAGGGGTGAAACAACGTGTCTGGGGTTTGCCTTAAGAGAATTCAGTAGAGATAGAGAGAAGAAGGAAGTGTGCAAAATGTTGATTTTTGAATCCTGGTGATGTATGTTTGAGGATGAGAAAAGGTGGCTGAAGGAGATATCATTTGAGTCCTGCTAAATAGATAGGAATGATCCAAGTGAGGGGAACTAGGAAGGGTGTGGAATTGTCTTCCAGTCAGAGAGCAGTATTATATTAGTCACTTTTTAAAATGTTTTATGTTTTTTGATGCTTTGACATGCAGGGACCTTAAAGACCCAGAGAGACTGCCCCTCCCTGAGTTAGCTAATTCCTAGAGATAGTGCAGGACTTGCCTGGGAACAGCTCTTTGATATGCAAACCAAACAATCCTGAGTCCACACTCTCGCCACCTCCTTTTCTCAGGCTTCTGCAGTTTGGGACGCTATCCTCCTGCCCTAAGTCACCCCAGGGCCAATATAGGACACCTAGGGACCACCCTAAAGCTGAGAGCCCACCAAAAGCAAACTGTCCAATCCTAAGCCTGCTCAGCTTGCTTACCCTGCCTCATCCATTCCAGTCCATGAAAACCACAATAAAGTCTTGTGCCTACACTTTCCCCTCACTCCCTGTCTCTCTTGGTGTTTCTCTGAGTGGTCCTGTCTGGTATGCCAAGGCTGCTGCTTCCAGGGATCTGTGAGTATAAAAACTTCGTCCTTTGTGACAGTCAATTCCGTGTCTGCGTGTCTTATCATACCTGATTAAAACAAATCCCAGGTACATTTTAAAACAAGCATGCCCTTCCTAAAATAAAACCGTATGAGGAGTTGGAAGAATGCAAGCTCTGTCAGAGTAGGGGCTTTATCTGTTTTGTTCGCTGCTTGAAGTAGAACACTATTGTAAAAAGCAAAACAGAAACAAACCTATGTGGCATTTACATGGCAGGTGGGTGGTGAGCGGCAATGAACCTTATCTCGGTGGCTGAAAAGATGGTTAGCCGTATGAGGTGGCAAAGCACTTGGCAAAATTGTTGCCTGAGATTACTTGAGAAGCAGACCGTGTGTCTACTGAGTCCTGGAGCAAGGGAATAGAAAATAGAAACTTAATAGAGGTTATTTTTAGCAGTGTGTGGCAAGATATTATAAGAAAGCAATGAGATCAGGAAAGAATTCCCTCTTGGGTTTGTAAGAAGAAATAGAAGGGAATAGAGTATAAAATTTGGGGCCTTGCAGGTAAAAATTCTGACTGCTTCTAGACCACAATAGTAAGAAAAATTAAGAGGCTTTGAACTTTCCTTTTCTCTCCCTCTTTCTCCTTCATTTTTGCTGCTTTTTTTCTCTCTTTCCCTTCCTGAACTATTTTCATCCCAAAGTCATTAGGTGGAGGTGAGAAAGTAAGTGTCAACATGGTGTCACCTGGACAGGGGTGTCAGAGCCTGACGGGGGAGAAGTGTGTTCTGTGGAGGGGAGACTCAGCAAGGGGTGTCAGAACTTGGGCAGGGGGAGGAAGACATTCCTGTAGATGGTTGCCCAGCGCAGGATATTGGCGCTTGAGTGGAGCGAGGGCACCCCTGAGTGGTAGCAAGCTGGTGTGAGGTGTCAGAACCAACAGAGGGTCTGACTCAACCCCAGAGAAGGAGATCTTCACCATATTTTTACCCGCTGAGATTTCAGAATTGCTGTGGCCCAGTGAGTACTGTCTGTCTTCAAGTCCTCCTTATTCTGAATGAGAATGTTTTCACCATTTTCCTGTCTTTGTTGCATTACCAATAGGGTGGGTGTGTCTGGGCAGATTACTTGTCCTTTTCATTCATAGGTTACCAGACCATAAACAGCCATATCTGATGAAGAAATCTAGACATCACCAGGAGAGCTTGGACTTTGAGCTGGATGAGACTTTGGGCTGGTCTCTTGGGGGATGGGGGAAGTATTATCTATACAAAGGAAAAATAGTAAACAAGATATTTGATGACAAAAAGAGCTGACTGTGCCACAGTCTGGCTAGATGGTCACCAATCTCTTTTCCTTTCACTGAGTCACGAGAAAACTACATATCTCAGACTCAATTGATTGGGGCTATGTGTTTGGATTCTGGCCAAGAAGATATGGGTAGAAGTCATATCCTGTTTCTAGGCCTAAGTCCTTCTTTCTTTTGACCTCTTGAATGCAGAGAGGATCTGGTCCAGGACTCTGAGAAGACCCTCTATGGCCCATGGGTGAAATCTAGCCCACCACGTTTTTGTGAATAAAGGTTTATTGGAACATGGCAGTGCCCATTCATTTATATATTCTCTAATGGCTGCTTTCATGCCACAAAGGCAGCAGTGAGTCGTTGTGACAGTATGTCCCACAAAACCTAAAATGTTTGCTATCTCTCCCTTTATGGGAAACGTTTGCAGATTCCTGCCAGAGAAGATGGTGCCACCACAAGTTGATGGGAAACAGATCCTTGAATCAAAATATGACAGGTGTCAATTCAGGCTGTGATGTGGATGAAAAATAAAGCTTAATTTTGTTAAGACATCGAGATCCTCGGGTTATTTGTTAGTAGCTAGTTACCTTATTACTAAATTACTACTCTTCCCAGTATCTAGAACAGTGCCTGGTTCATGACAGGAATTAAAAAATTATTTGTTTACAAAAGTATTACATTCACGGTGTAACAATCTAAATATTACCCCCCAAAATTAAGTTAGAATTTGGAAGTCCCTGTAATTGCTCTGAAGCCGGTACCTGAGGGTTACTGTAAATATTCAATAAGAACATGGTTGCCCTTTGACCTTGTTCCCAACACAGAAACACAGGCACAGAGGAAAAGAAGCCAATCCACACGTCATTATAAGCTTATCAATTTTCAGTTTTCTTGTTTAACCTGAGGGGTGACTCAAGGATCACAAGGATTTATGAGCTTGTTTTGAAGAAAAAAAAGAATGCCTTTAAGTAAGTTACAACTGCCAGATCACCAGCCCCCAGCTGCTGTTGACACCCAGAAGTCTGGTTGCCCAAGGGCTTATCAGGAGTGGAAGAAATATGGACTTCCCCTTTGTTTCTCTGAAACTCCTCCTCCCAGGCCCCTTAGCTCTATAAAGATCCTCTGCTTTCTTCTCTCATTAAGGCAAATGTGAGAGAACCTATCCTCCCACCTTCTCTTTTCAGCCAATTCAAATAAACCTTTCTCTATGTCCAGGTACCTATGTCTCCGTAATAGGCTTACTGTGCATTAGGCACACAAACTTGAGATTAAGAGGTTTGGTATCCCCTGCTCAAGAAATAACCATTTTTAGGAGTTTGATGTATATGATTGTAAACCTTGTACATATATGCTTACATACATGTATCAGGTGACTTGGCATAGTGGGTCAACATGGGTTCACTGCGTAAGATGATGGACTCTAGAGCCAGAATGCCTGGGTTCAAATGCCAGTGTTTTGTCTATGAGATCTTGGGCAAGTTACTTTACCTATTTGCTCCCCATTTTGCTCATCTGCAAAGTCTTATTAGAGACGTATCTCAGGGTCATTGTGATGATTAAATGAAATAGTTTATGTACTGTGCTTAGGGCAGTGTCTTAAAAATGGTGTTTGCTATTATTAGTAATAATAATTGTACTACTTAAGTGGTACGTTTTTATTCTTGGCTGATTTGCCCATCAGTTAACACAGCTATGGGGTTCTGCTTCACCCATAGTACCATGCTAGTGTAGGAAGAACCTGTTGTGATTCTTTTTTTGGGGAAGGGAAGGAGAAGAGAGATAAAGAGCTAGTGAAATCAAAGAATGGCCCAGGGTCTGGGCACATAACAGGTGTGCAGTAATGTTTAATTTTAATTTCTCCAAGAATCTTGTTTAAGAAACATTAGAAGATGGGTCCAAGTCCTGTTTTCCAGTCTCTCCAATATTACTTTCAGACCACCATTCCTCTATCTAGTTTAAAAACTTGCCCTTCCGCTTTCCTGCCATCCACCAAACTCACTCACTTGTTCACTGGCCTCCTTACACTCCTGAGCCCTGCTGTCATTGAGAGTGACTTCAATTTCTGTGTGATAACCCATCCAACACCCTAATCTTGTATTCCTCTACCTCCTCATTTCTCGGGACACTTTAGCCACTCACTTCCAAGGCCACACTCTAATCCTTGTTATCACCAAGAATTTCTCCACTTTTGAAATCTTAAATTCAAGCCACCTTCTTATTGTCATAACACACCTGAGGAATGTAAGACACTCCCAGCAATAACTGGTTTACTATCGCTGTAATCCTCAAGGTGAGAAGTGAGGAAGACAGGAACAAACTCCCAAGGGCATTCATCTGCCTCTCAGAGGTTTGGTTAATTTGAAAACCCCCACAGGTGATTTTGATGGTAGCATTTCTCCTGCCCTCTCTACCTGTTGTAAATCACTGAGGAACTGGAGTCAAGATCTCCTGGGTCCAAATACTGACTCCATCACTTATTTAGGTGAGTTCCATCTCCCTTGGCTCTGTTTTCTCATCTATAAGACAAGGATAGTATCACCATTTACTTTATAGGATTAAGTGAACTAATAACCGTATAGTACTTGGAAGAGGGTGTGCCACCCAATAAATTAGCAATTATCATCAACAACATTTATATGCCAATGACTTACAAATCTCTTATCTTCAGCCCAGATTTCTCTCAGTGCTCCAAGTCATTATCAATGGCCACCTGGACCTCTTTCTTTTTTTTTTTTTTTGGAGGAAGATTAGTCCTGAGCTAACTACTGCCAATCCTCCTCTTTTTGCTGAGGAAGACTGGCCCTGAGCGAACATCCATGCCCATCTTCCTCTACTTTATACGTGGGACGCCTACCACAGCATGGCATTTGCCAATCGGTGCCATGTGTGCAGCCGGGATCTGAACCGGCAAACCCCGGGCTGCTGGGAAGCAGAACGTGTGAACTTAACCGCTGCACCACCGGGCCGGCCCTATGGACCTCTTTCCTTGGACAACTCTGGGCACTGCACACTTACATCTAAAACATCATCATCTTTTTCTTTGCAAATCTGCTCCTCTTCTCCAGTGTTGTCTATCAAATCTTAAAATGATATCACCATGTCAAGTTCCCCAAGCCAGAATCTAATCAATTACTGAGACATGCTGATTGTATCCTCTCATTTCCATTTCTACTCCCATTGATCTAATTCCTGTCATTCTCTTTTTTTCTCCTGGGCTACTGCTGCAGCTTGTTACCTTATTTCCCTCTCTTTTGTCTTGCGTCTCCACACTGCAAGCTGGTATTATCACTTCCTCTGATTAAAAACACTTTATGCCTCCCACACCCCTCCACTTCCAACTTTATGCCTTTCAGGATTAACTGCAAATTTCTTTTTTTTTCACCCGACCGGTTTTTTTGTTTTGATGAGGAAGAACTGCCCTGAGCTAACATTTGTTGCCCATCTTCCTCTTTTTGCTTGAGGAAGATTGTTGCTGAGCCAACATCTGTGCCAATCCTCCTCTATTTTGTATGTGGGATGCCTCCACAGCATGGCTTGATGAGTGGTGTGCAGGTCCGTGCCCAGGATCTGAACTCATGAACCCCAGGCCACTGAAGAGGAGCATGCAAACTTAACCACTACGCCACCAGTCTGGCCCTGAGTCCAAATTTCTTAATACAGTTTACCAGACTTTCTGTGAATGGGCCCTTGCATTCATTTCTGGTGTTTTCTTTCTAGCCCCTACCTCCCAAACCATGCTCCTACTATATAGAACTTGTCACACTTGCCTCCTTCCCTCTTGCCACTTGTCTAGGCCAGGAAAAACTCTTACTTCCCATCCTCTAGCTCAACATATGATCTATGGACTAGGGGAGGACCTGAGACCTTTTCAGGGGGTCTGCAAAGTCAAAACCATTTTCATAATAATATTAAGACATTATTTGATTTTTTTTTAACTATGTGGGGTTAGCACTGATAGTGCAAAAGCAGTGGTTTATAAAACTGCTGCATTTTAGCATGGAGACAGTGACACCAACTGTACTAGTATTCATTGTATTCCTCACTGTGATGCACTTGAAAAAAAAACCTAGTTTCACCTAAGGATGTTCTTGATGAAATAGTTAAAAATTAATTATGGTAGGGGCCGGCCCCGTGGCCGAGTGGTTAAGTTGGCAAGCTCCGCTGCAGGAGGCCCAGGGTTTCCACGGATTGAATCCTGGGCGCGGACATGACACTGCTCATCGAGCCACGCTGAGGCGGTGTCCCACATGCCACAACTGGAAGGCCCCACAACTAAGAACATACAACTATGTACCAGGGCGCTTTGGGGAGAAAAAGGAAAAAAAAATTAGTTATGGTAGGCTGAATAATGACCTACCAAAGATGTCCACTTCCTAATCCCCAAACCTGTGAATATGTTACCTTACATGGCAGAAAGGATTTTGCAGAAGTGATTAAGTTAAGGACTTTGAGATGAGGTGGTTATCCTGGGTTATTCAGGTAGTTCAATGTAATCACAAGAGTTCTTATAAAACAGACACAGAAGAGTCAGAGTCAGATAAGAAATGTGATCACAAAAGCTTAGGATGAGTGGGGGGGGAGAGGTCGGGGGAGGGAGAGGATGGAGTTGCTAGAGAACCAGCAGGCCTTGAAGCAGCTCTTGAGGATGGAGGAAGGGGCCACAAAGAATGCAGGGGATCTCTAGAAGCTGGAAAAGGTAAGAAAACGAATTCTCCCCTAGAGCCTCCGGAAGGAACGCAGCCCCACAACACTTTGATTTTGGGACTTTGCACTTCCAGAACTGTAAGGTAATAAACTTGTGTTGTTGTAAGCCATGAAGTTTGTGGGAATTTGTTACAGCAGCAATAGGAAGCTGGAATATTAATTTTATCCAATTTCAATGCTTGAGTAACATCTTTTCTTTTGAGGAAGATTAGCCCTGAGCTAACTGCTGCCAATCTTCCTCTTTTTGCTGAGGAAGACTGGCCCTGAGCTAACATCCGTGCCCATCCTCATCTGCTTTCTATGTGGGATGCCTACCATAGCATGGCTTGCCAAGCAGTGCCATGTCCGCACCTGGGATCTGAACTGGCAAACCCCAGGCCGCTGAAGCGGAACGTGCGCACTTAACTGCTGCGCCACCAGGCCAGCCCCAAGTAACATCTTTTTAATATTCTATGTGAAGAAATGCAGCCATTTCTGCTCCATAAGATGGCTATCTCTAGGAAAAGCAGACAAGAGATCGAGTTATAAGTCCATTTAGCCACTTTCAAAAAAGGAACATTATTTTTGTGTGACAGGACAAACAACAGGTCAATCATGTTTATTCAGACTTGGAAATATAGGAGACATTTTCTCAAAAAATGAACAAATGAGCCTAACACTTAAAAAAAAACTGACAATAATTCTTGCCAATGACAAAATTCGAGCTTTCATGCAAAAATTAGCATTTTGGAAAACTTGTATTCATTACTGTGAGTTTGACAGTTCCTAATACTTAAAGACTTTTTCTGATGAGTCTATGAAAATAATGAATATGATTTTTAGATATTATATAATGAAATGTGTCAACATTTTGGAGATCTGAATAACTCAGTGAATCAATGTTTTCTGAACCACCAATCCATGATGTTACAAAATTTACATCGGTAAACTATGTACCCAAAATTCAGAATAGACTAATGGATTTTTAATGTAACAGAGCACAAAAAGTTCAGTCATATGGTTTGAAGCTCCACATTTCAATTAAGAAACTACCACTTGTCAAGTTTGGATGTGCTACCAAAAAAATATTCATAGTTATCTGAAAAGGCCATTGAAACAGTCCTTCCCCTCCCCTTGCCCAATTACATATCTGTGTGAGGTTAGATTTTCTTTATGTACTTCAACCAGCTGCAACCAACATGGCAACAACTGAATGAAGAAGTAGCTATAACTACCCTCCTGTCTTCTATCAAGCTAGGCATTAAAGAAATTAAAGCCATTTGCAAAAATTAAAAACACCACCACTATTCTTACTAGTTTTCTTTGTATTGGAAAACGTGCTCATTTTTCATACAAATATGTTATTTATGCTTACATATTACATAATAAAGGGCTTATTATTTTTCAATGAATTAATATATATTTTAAAATTTTCTCACTTTTAATATCTAATATGGTAAATATCGTTAGATATAACACACATAAACAAAAGCTCTTTGGGGTATTCAATAATTTTTAAATGTTTAAAGGAGTTCTGGGACCAAAATGCTTAGGAACTGCTGCTATAGCTTGTATCAACTTATTCTGATTTCAATTTAGATTTTATTTTATTTTATTTATTTATTTGTTTTATTTTTTTTTTTTGGTAAGGAAGTTTGGCCCTGAGCTAACATCTGTTGCCAATCTTGCTTTTTTTTTTTTCCTTGAGGAAGACTGTCCCTAAGCTAACACCTGTGCCCATCTTCCTCTATTTTGTATGTGGGACACCTCCACAGCATGGCTTGATGGGCTGTGTGTAGGTCTGCGCCTGGGATCCGAACCTGTGAACCACGGGCCACCAAAGTGGAGCACATGAACTTAACTACTATGCCACCTGGCTGGCTCCTTATTTTATTATTTCTTTTGGAAGATTTTCATGAGCTTGGTTGGATGTGACTGTCCTATATGCTCCCTTATTAACATCCTATGCTTCCTTATTATTAGCAGCTCTTCTCAGAGCCATTTAAAAATACATACATAACAGTTGTACTGAGATATATCATACAGTTCACCTATTTAAAGTGTATAATTTTTAGTTTTTTAGTATATTCACAGAGCTGTGCAACCATCACAATCAATTTTAGAGCATTTTCATCACCCCCAAAAGAAACCTCTCCCCCTTAGCAGTCATTCCCTACTTCTTCGCTATTCCCCCAGCCCTAGCAGAAGGCTGGAGCAGTAGCCCACTAATCTATTTTCTGTCTCTATAGATTTGCCTATTCTTGACAGGTCATGTAAATGAAATCATATTTTGTGACTGGCTCCTTTTACTTAGCACGTTTTCAATGTTCATTCACATTGTATGAGTACTTCCTCCTTTTTTTATAGCTTAATAGTATTCCATTGTATGGATATGCCACTTTGGTTTATCCATTAGCCAGTTGATGGACATTTGGGTTGTTTCCACTTTTTTGCTGTTATGAACAATGCTGCTGTGAACATTTGTGTACATGTTTTTGTCTGGGCATATGTTATCAGTTCTCTTGGGTATATATCTAGGAGTAAATTGCTGGGTCATGGTAACTTTACTTTTAACAGTTTGAGGCAATGCCAGTAGGTTTTCCAAAGCATTTTATATTCCCACTAAGTAGGGTATGAGGGTTCTAATTTCTCCATATCTTTGTTAACTCTTGTTATTATCATCTGTCTTTTTGATTATAGACACCCTAGTGGGCGTGAATGGGTACCTCATTGTGGTTTTAATTTGCATTTCCTTGATGGCTAATCATGTTGAGCATCTTGTCATGTCTATTTGTATACCTTCTTTGGAGAAATGTCTATTCAGATCTTTTGCCCATTTTTAAATGATTATTTGTCTTTTTATTATTGAATTGTAATAGTTCTTTATGTATTCTGAATACTAGACCCTTATCAGATACATTATTTGCAGATATTTTTCCCCATTCTTTAGGTTGTCTTTTCAACGCAAAAGACAAAAGTTTTTTTTTTTTTAAAGATTTTATTTTTTCCTTTTTCTCCCCAAAGCCCCCCAGTACATAGTTGTATATTCTTCGTTGTGGGTCCTTCTAGTTGTGGCATGTGGGACGCTGCCTCAGCGTGGTCTGATGAGCAGTGCCATGTCCGCGCCCAGGATTCGAACCAACGAAACACTGGGCCGCCTGAAGCGGAGCGCGCAAATTTAACCACTCGGCCACGGGGCCAGCCCCAAAAGGAAAACGTTTTTTATATTTGATTTTTTTTTTCGTTTGAGGAAGATTAGCCCTGAGCTAACACCTGCTGCCAATCTCCCTCTTTTTGCTGAGGAAGCCTGGCCCTGATCTCACATCCGTGCCCATCTTCCTCCACTTTATAAGTGAGACGCCTGCCACAGCATGGCTTGCCAAGCGGTGCCATGTCCACACCCGGGATCCAGCCTGGCAAACCCCGGGCTACCCGGTTGCCCAAGGGGAACATGCAAACTTAACTGCTGCACCACTGGGCTGGCCCCTAGACAAAAGTTTTTAACTTTGATTAAGTCCAACGTATTTATTTTTCTTTCGTTGTTTGTGCTTTTGGCGTCATATCTAAGAAGCTCTCACTTAACCCAAGGTCAAGTTTTATACTTATGTTTTCTCTTAAGAGTTGTAGCTCTTACATTTAGGCCTTTGATCCGTTTTAAGTTAATTTTTCATGTTTTGAGGTAGTAAACCAAATTCATTTTGCAAGTCGGTATCCACTTGTTCCAGTAACATTTGTTGAAGTGCTTCTTTCACCATTGAATTGTGGCATTCTTGTGCAAAATTAATTGATGTGTGAGGGTTTATTGATTTATTTCTGGAATCTCAATTCTATTCCATTTGTTTACATCCTGATTCTCTACGCTTATGCCCGTAGAGCCACTGTATTTTGAAAAAGAAATCATAGAAGGATCATCGTTAACTCAGAGCAAGGAATTCACGGGTTGGAATCAGCTCATCGAGATTGTGTCCAATGGGATGACTGTTTTGCTTTCTTTTTTTAATCAAGGTCATGTGTTTGGCAAGCGGGGGAAGCAGGGCGCTGGTTAACCAAAAACGTTAGCTCTGGGGTCAGAAGCACAGGGATTCAATTCAGATTATTTAGGAAGGCTGACGAGCCAGGCCGGGAGACAATAGAAGCGTCGGGCTCGGCGTTCAGAGACGCGCAAGGTGTCCGGGAGGGAGGAGTCTGGGCTGTCGCTACGGTTCCCAACAGCAACTTTGGGGACCGGGAACTGTCGCCGGGGGACGGGCGCGGGCCCCGGCGCTCGGCGGCGCTGAGGAGACTGTCGTTGAGTCACTCGCGCGACCACCAACACAGCGGCGCGCGAGCCCTCCCGGCCGTCGGCTCCCCGCCGTTTTCCCGCCTCGCCTTCCCCTCTCGCCCGTCCCTCCCCCGGCGCGTACCGGAAGTGACGCGAGGCGTAGCGGAAGTCCCTCCAGCCGCGGTGTTGTGCTGTAGGGAAGAGAGACGGATTTGTAAACCCCGGAGCGAGGTCCTGCGTGCCCGAGGCTGCTGCTGCGCGGAGACCCCGGGGGAAGCCGCCGTCACCATGTCTGACCAGGTACCGGGCTGGGCGCGCGCGATGGCGGGGCCGAGGCCCTCCTCGGCAGGGCCGCCTGCCGCTCAGCCGGGGCCGGGATGGAGGCGCGGGGGAGGGGAGCGCGCCCTGGGGGAGGGGGCGGCCGGTGGGGCCTCGGCCCGGGAGGAAGGGAGTGGGCTGGGGCCGCAGACGCCGGGGCCTGCCGCGGGCCTCCGGGAGCCGCCCTGCCGCTCCCCGGGCTCGCTCGTCCCCTCGCCCCAGCGCCTCTGGCCGCGGCCTCCGTCAAGTCGGCCCCCTTCTGTCTCCAGTCCACCAGGTGCAGAGCCCGGCTTCCACCCCCCGCGAGGGTCCCTGGGGAGCCCGTCCGCCTCCCTCTCCGAGGACTGATTGCAGAAGCGGGGCCCTAGGCCCCGGTTATGTAACGGGAGAGAATCCCTGCCCTGGAGGCTCCGGGCCCTGAAAAGCGGCTGTACTCCACTTTTTGGTCTGGGTCTTTGGGTAGTTCCTGAGTGGGGACGTGGGGGCGGGGGCAGGGAGACGCGGTCTCGGGTTGCTGGGAACCTAGAAAGCTCTGCTTTCCGTCCGGATTGCGATTGCGGCGAGGGCCGGGCCGCCGCCGCGCTCGGAGTCTTGCCGTGTGGGGGTGCGGAGCTGTCGCCTCTTTTCTTGTACTTTCCCTTTCCTTACTCGGGATTGGTTGAGCGGCTCTCCAGTTGTAAGAGAGCACTCAGAATAACCAAGAAAGAAAGTAGCACAAAACTGCTAGAGCAACTCAAAACATTTCATCTGGGCATTAACCTGAAGGTGACTGATCCCTTGTAGGAAAAGGATAGGAAAGCTCCGTGTATGGAGAGCAGTTGCAGAACATTTGTAGAAAGCTGCGGATTTTGGCAAAGTGCTCCATCTCAATGTTAGTATTTACTATCAAGTATTTCCTTGGAATTTGCACTCAATCAGGAGTATTCGGTTTTCCGTAGTTAAGTTTTTCTTCCTCATCTTTTTGTAGTTAACCACGCTTATGGCTAGTTTTTAATTCGTAAGGTTTTTGTCTGGACTTCGTTTTGTTGCTCAGGCGACATTGACTTTTTAAAGTATTTTTGGACCTTTTGCTTGTTTAGTGATAGTTATCTAGGAAACTGTTTTTCATTCAACTCCGTAGTGTACTTGAGCTTTTAAATTTAACACTTATTCCCCTGGCTTTTAACCTAGTTCAGTTTTGTACCACTTGGTGAGAGCAAGTGATGCTTTTGTGGATTTGTACTGTCGTGCAAAATGCACATGTATGTTTTTAAAGCTTAACCATAATCTAGATAGTTTTGGATGGGTCTTCTTACTAACAGTCGAGGTTAATTCCCAAGTTGGTATGGGAATGGCATTATAAGTATTTCCCTAGATAGTTGTTTACTTGGTTACCAGGGAGGGAGGAACAGGTGTAAATGCTCAGTTTCGTCAGCCTTTTATTTTGATGCTCAGAAGTGGCTAGGAAGCATGTTGAAACAGAAATGTACAGAAGGACTTATGAAGTAAATGGTAGAATTTATTCCACCAGATTGAATTCCGGTCATTTAAGAAAGACGTGAGGGAAAAAATAAAGGACCTGGGGCACTAACAGGTGGCTGTAGGCCAGAGGTTCTTTAGATCCTTTTCAGGGGGTCCTCGAGGCCAAAACTATTTTCATGATAATACCAGCACATGACACATTATTTGTCTTTTTCACTCTTCATTCTTTCATGAGTGTTTAGTGGAGTTTTCTCAAGACTTAAATGACCTGTGGTATTACAACAGATTGAAATGTAGAAGCAGATGTGAAAATCCACCTGCTTTCTGTTAAGGCAGGCATTGAGAGATTTGCAAGAATGCAGAAACAGTGTCACTCTTCTCATTAGTTTTGTTTTGGAAACTATTTTTAATGAAAATGTTCTTTGCTAATATATAATGAGTTTATTGTTATTTTAAAAATGAATTAATATTTAAAACATTTCTTGGTGGTTTCAGTGTCTAAATATTGTATACCTCAGTAGACATAACCAACCTGACAAAAGCTTTAGGGGGTTCTAAATAATTTTTAAAAGTGTAAAAGAGTCCTGAGACCAAGAAATTTGAGAACTGTTGCTTTAGGTTGATTGACCAGCATCATTATTAATAATCAGGACCCAGTACAGTTCCAGTGTTGAGTACTAAGGATTTAAAGAGATATGCAGCTCCACTCTCACCCTTAAGAGGCTTATGAGTGAGAGTAAGAATCCCAAGTTACAACTATGCAATATCAGCAGATGAGACTGAATCACAATCTTAATTTAAACCAGATTCTTTTAGAATCATGTGTTTTCTGAAGTACCTCTCAGAAGGTTATTGTCTGTTGCTAAGATATTGAAATTGAGTAATAATTTCAGGTTAAAATAGGTGGATATTAAATTCACACGAGACTTAAATTGCTGGGTTCTCCATTGATTAATGAAAAATGATTATTTTTGGAATTTGAGTGAAATGCTTTCTTATAATTCTGACAATGCTGCCATTATGTAGTGGATTTGTGGACCATTATTGAATAATCTTCTAAAATAGTTTCTAAACCTGAGGTTCATGGACCTTAAGGGCTGAAAATTCACTGAAATTGTATAGATTGTTTTGTGAGTATTTGTGCATGTGTATTTTTTTTAAGGGAGAAAGAAATAGCTTTCATCAGGGGTACATGATCCCTCAAAAAGGTTAAGGACTAGACTTTAACCAGTAACGGATTGGGTGCTCTCCTTTAGCCTAATCACCTTGCAGCAAAATTAAGCACTCACATAGAACCAGAAGCTTAATATCAAATGGGCAAGGGTGATTTGTCCAAATATTTTCCCTTTCTCCTTCCCCGTCTTCAAGTTTATCTTTTTTTTTCGTATGTCAGAATCATCAAAGGCAGTGAGGACTTCAGCTCTTCAGTTCAGGTCTGTTAATTTGTAATAATTTGGATGACTGGTTTGCTTTAAATGCTAACTGAATCTGTTATGACAAGGTTCGTTCTCCCTGCCCCCGCCTCAGAGTCAGAGAGAGAGATTGATTGAATGATTTCCTTTTATCTTTGGTCAAGGATTTGGACCATTATGTAATTGAGGTTATCTGTTGGTTCCTAACAAGCTACCTCAAAACTTAGTGGCTTAAAACAACAATCTTGTAATTTGCTCATAAATCTGCCACTGAGCAGGGCTCTGTGAGTTGGACTCATCATCGCTCCTTGTGTGGGGGCCTCAGCTAGGCTTACTCAAATAGCTGGACTGTTCTTACAGTCTCAGGGCCTCTGTGAGTGGTCTCATCATGTGTTCTCTTCAGCCTGGGGATCCCAGGATAGTCAGACCTATGGCAGCTCAGGCCTCACAAGAGAGTGAGTGTTCCCAGAGAAGCGGAGTGGAAACCTCAAGCCTCCTGGGACCTAGCGTTGGAACTCACTTTCGCATTTGGTTGGTCAGGCAGTTCACTGAGGCCAGCCCAAATTCAAGAGATTTATTTATTTTTATTGAGATATAATTGACATGTCACATTAGTTTCAGGTGTACAACATAGTGATTCAATATTTGTATATATTTTGAAATGATCACAATAAATCTAGTTAACATCCATCACCACACATAGTTACAAATTTTTTTCTTGTGTGAGAACTTTTAAGGTTTACTCTCTTAGCTTTCAAATATGCAATACAGTATTATTAACTATAGTCACCAAGGGAAAGGCATTTAGACTCCGTTTCTCAAAGGGAAGAGTAACCGTGAATTTGCAGTTATCTTTAATCTATGACATGAATTGTATTTCTTCTGTTAGGATAGCATTATTCCCTGCAGTGTTCTTTATATCTCCCTGTTGCTGTTTACTGATCTTAGTAATTGTTGGCTTGAGAGAGCAGAAGAATACGATGAACTGGGCGTATATTAAAATTCATAATTGTGTATACTACTATTTATATCATAGAATAAGTACGTTAAACTGTAGCTATGATTTGAGCAGGTAGTGATACATACATTAAGCATTCCATGGCCTAGGAGAGTAAAGATATGTTCTCTCTTCTCTCTGATAGATATATGAGGTGCTGCTAGTGGGTGTTGCAAACATATAGATTATAATAAAACATTTCAAAGCAAATGTCACCTAAACAATACTTAATAATATTTTGAAAACTGAATGTGATTGTTATGGTTAGAGTACTCTTGAAGGTTAGTTGAGTAGTTCAAATTGCAAAACTATAAAGCAATTGTCAAGTATGTCGTGACACCCATTAGTTCCCCAGGGCAGTTAGAATGTCTCCGTTATAGCTTTTTATATAGTGTTACAGTTATTTACTTAAGTGTCTTTCTCCATTGGACCATTTGCTTTTCAGGGTCAGGAATCAGGCTTTCTTCATCCTTTTTTTCCTGAAGTGCCCGGGCAAAGTGACTGGATACTTTAGTAAAAGTTTTTGAAGGAATGAGTGGTCAGATTCATTCATTTATCAAGTATTTCTTGACTGTCAGTGTGCTGTCAGCGTCATTCTCGGCCCTAGAATTGGAGGGGTGCCTCAGAAACATGAAGCAGCAGGTCCTCCTCCTCCTCTTTCAGTTCCCGTGACGTTTGGGTCCGGAGGAAGGGCTGGCTGTCCGAGTGGAGTCGTTTTCCTTTTATGATGCTTTTGCATACCTTCTTGACCTTTACTTCTATTTGCGATAGACCTGGTAACTTTATCTCCAAGATCAAATCATTTGCATCTTCCAGGACATTGGGATTGTTACGGATAATTTTCTCTAAGCCATGTAGTATTCCCATTTTGGAATTTCCTGAAATTGTGATTTTTTTTTTTTGGTAGATAATTATCTGATACTCCAAAAAAGTCATGTTGGTAAGTTCACACAGGTTTTATCATTGAGCACCTTAGTTTTACGGTTAAATTTTGAATATTCCTACAACATGACTCAGATTTATTTAAAGATGTATGGTATTTGTTATGCTTTTCTATTTCGACCATTCTTTTTGCCTGTGATTGCCTTTGCTGAGCTAATGAGAGTCTGAAGGAAAAGACCTGAAGGAAGGAAGGGTGGAGTTCTGTTTGCTGGACTCACTGTTCTCAGTGTTCAGGGCCAGTTATTTTTAAAGGTTTTACTGAAGATTAATATACATATGAAAAAGTGCACATAAATGGATAGTTTGAACTTTCACAAATTGATCATGTTTATGCAGCCAGCACCCAAATTAAGAACCACTAGCCTAACTAACACACAGATTAGTTTTGCCTGGTTTTATACATTATAACATGATATAAGTGGAATCATACAGTGTATACTTCTGTGTCTGGCTTCTTTTGCTCATTGTTTGGAGATTGTCCATATTATTGTGTGTAGTTGTATCTTGTTAAATCTCATTGCCGTATTGCATTCCATTGTGTGAAGGTACCACAATTTACTTCTCCATTCTGCTTTTCACGCACATTGAGGTGGTTTTCTAGGACCTGTTTTTAACATGAGCCAAACGATACCTATTTACAGCACTTCCTATGTCGGGTTAGATTGGTTTTGGCCTGAATATCAGAAAATCTGATATATAGTAAGTTAAACAAATATGCAGTTTATTTTTCTCATGAAATACATCCAGACGTAAGTAGTTCAGGGCTGGTAAGATAGTGCCACAATGCCTTCGTATGCCTTTCTCCTCCATCCTTAACAGCTCATGCTTGTCTCCTTGTGGGCACAAAAAGGTTGCTTTGTATCTTTGTTCCAGGCAGGAGAAAGGGATAAAGCAAAGGGAAAAAGTATACCAAAAACTATGTCATCTTTTCTCTCATTGACCAGCACTGCATCATGTGGCCTTAAGAGAAGCTGGGAAATATTCTTTTTTAGCTGGGCACATTTAGGCTTCCCTTTGTAAGGAAGAAGGGGAAAATGGATATTGGATAGGTAATGAACAACTGCCTGTCTGCCATACCTCATCTATGTGCTGGTACTTTTAGATACGGTCAGGCCAGTTTGTTCCAGGCTTTGCATACGTCCGTAGTCTAGGATCAAAGAGTAGGGTTTACACAACCAGTGCAATTTTCAATTATAATTTTCAGTTCCTGAGAAGTTGTCTGTGCATGTTTAGTGTTTAACCACAATTGTAGGGTTGAATGTAGATTTACAGAAGACCCAGTGTCTTGACAGCCCGACTTAAACTTTGAAGTTATGGAGCTAAATTTGGTCAGTTCCGTTCCAGATCTCTAGTACCGTCTCATTAAGTTTGAATATGTGTAGCATGAAGCTGAAAATGTATGTGTATTTTTGTGTTTTTAGAATTGTGGTAAATTCATTGAATTATGAGGGAGAAGACTTTATGGTGATTTTGGAGTTTGTATTTTTTAATAATGGATATAAGTATTAGAATTATCCAATTTAACCCTTGTTGAGCTTGCTTCATTAGGAAATAAAGTAAACTGATATGTTACAGTAAGACCTATGGTTAACAGAATTTTTGGAAACTTTGAGTGAATGCATTTTTATGAAATGTTTTATTATGGAAAATTTTAATGTACATATAATTGTACCTATATATCCATCTCTTGGCTGTCTTATTTCAGCTGCACAGCCCCACTTGAATCCCTCATGTTATTTTGAAGCCAGTCCCAGACATTTTATCTGTAAATATTTCAGTATGTATCTCTAAAAGAGAAGTACTTTTTCTTTTGACATGACCAGGATATTGTTGTCACTCCTTAAAAAGTGAACAGATTTGTTAATGTCATCAAACTAGGGTAAATGCATTCTTTGTTTTTGGATTTCCTCAGAATCTCCCCTCATTCAGAAGAACGAACAACCCTTGTATGAGTGGAAGGGTCGGTGACAGACTGTGGGTAAAGTGTGATGCTCTCTCCATGTGATTGGATTGTCAGCATACTGATTGGCAGAGCACTTCTAAGCAAAGTCCTTGTTTTTTGACTTTGAAATGGCACAATAAAATCCTTCTCATGAATTTTTTATATTTTTAAATGAGGATCGTTGTGTTTTCTGTCCTTTCCAGTCTAATTCTCTTTCCAGATCCAGCCGTCTTCTATTTCCAAGCTATTCCTTCTATATCTTGCAAAGAAGAGTTGATAGTGCCTGGTGTCTGATAAATTCCTTTACCATTCCAGGTACCATGATTCAGTCTCTGGATGACACCTGAAAACTTAGAGGTTTTCAGTTCCTCTCTTTGATCTTGTACATACATTTACTTTTTCTTAGGTTACCAGGTTTTTCTGCTCTTGGGCTGTGCATCCTCTCCAGCCAAATCAACCGGCCCTCTCTGGGATTCTCTTTTCTCTGATGACCTGGTGTCCCAGACCCAGTGCTGTATGCTTGCACTGTTTGGTAGCTAGTGTGCCATACCATTCTGTATTGGCTGCTTTTTTACGGGGGAGAGAAGGAAAGAGCATACAAAAGACGCTGAAATCTCTGGAGACAAACTTTGGCCTTTTTTATCTAAGATCTTCTCACTTTCCAGACTAGTTTGTCAAAAGAAAAAAAGGTAGCACAGGAAAAATTGGATGGCTGCGTTAGGCAAGCATGAGGCTGTTAAACAAGTGGCACCGATGACACTGCTGTGGGGCTTCAGTCTGGAAGACGTCGCCGAAATGGAGCGACTAGGGAAAGTGGCGCCTTGTTTGTGGAAATAGCAAATCCCTGTGTTCACATGTTCTTATGAACGGAGTGAATTCTTATTTTCAACTGTGAATATAAAAATCTGAAAGGATTTTTGTTTGGACTGACTGTTGTGTAGAGTAGAAGTATGAAGCGTTAGTAACATTTTGTGGTATGATACAGAAAGTAGTGCTGTCACCTTAATTCAGCGAGCATTAAATAATTGCCTAGTATTCGCCTGGCACTACAGAGATTATAAAGATGAAAAACTTAGGACCCTCTCCTTATACACTTACGGTGAGACAAGACATACAAAACCATCACAGAAAACATTAATTTATTTGGCAAGCATATTGAATATCTTCAAAGTACCAGGCACTGTGCTTGACCAGAAATACAAAGAAGAGTAAGGCATGCCAATAAGGAGCTTAGTCTAGTGGGAGATACAGGCATGCGAATGTGGTTATAATAGATACAAGTAAGCAGTATGGGACATTTAAGAGGGTGGTCTGGGAAATCATTTTGTAGGAAGTGATGCCCGAGTGGTCTTGAAAAGGGATTAGGGTAGGAAAGGACATTCCAAGCAGAGGGAATTAGCTTGTACAGAGATAGGGGAGATAAGATAGAGGGTGCCATGTTCAAGGAGTTGTAGATAGTTCAGTATGGCTGGAGCAAAGGGTATTATTAGTAAGAAACAGGAGAATAAGGACCAGCACAGGAAGGACCACTGTGTGTCAGCTAAGGAGTTTGAACTGAACCCTGAAGATTCTGGGCAGGTCAGATGGCATTTTATTTTATTTTATTTATTTATTGTTTTAAAAGATTTTTCCTTTTTCTCCCCAAAGCCCCCGGGTACATAGTTGTGTATTTTTAGTTGTGGATCTTTCAGGTTGTGGCATGTGGGACACCGCCTCAGTGTGGCTTGATGAGCGGTGCCATGTCTGCGCCCAGGATCCCAACCTGCGAAACCCTGGGCCGCCTCTGCGCGTAAACTTAAAACTCGGCCACAGGGCTGGCCCCCACTAGCCTCTATCTTAAAGTTAAAAGCTACTTCTAGTTTAATATTTTCTGTTAAATTTTGAGTGTCAAAGAGTTTATTAGTTTTAAGTTACTGGCGTGAGATACACAGGTAAGGCCGTTATTTTATTTTTAAGATACAATATGGTTGGTTATATTCTTATCAAGCATGGATTAACACTTTGAAATTGTTATGAATAATATAGTATATATTTAAGTAAGTGAATAATTTATTTGGTGGCCAAACAAAGATATAGCACATGGGAAAGCTGCTTCTATCACACCATTGAGTGAAATTTTCCAGGCTTCCTCCTTTACTAAAAGTGGCTTACGGGTCCGCCCCCGTGGCTGGGTGGTTGGGTTCCTCTGCTTTGGCAGCACGGGGTTTCGCCGGTTGGGATCCTGGCTGCGCACGTGGCACCGCTTGTCAGGCCATGCTGGGGCGGAGTCCCGCATGCCACAACTGGAAGGACGCACAACTAAAAAAAATATGCAGCTATGTACCGGCGGGGCTTTGGGGAGAAAAAGGAAAAAATAAAAAATCTTAAAAAAGAAAAAGTGGCTTACTTTTCTTAGATACTTCGTGGTGAAGTTGTTTCAACTAATTTATTGTGTTAGTTTCGTTTTCTTTTCAGTATCCCTTCATTTGGAATTCCTTTGTGACTCTCTTTTCTTTCTTCCAGTCTGGTTTCCTCTTCCCTTTTCCTGCTTACCATTTGTGCTTTTCTCTCATTTAGGTTCAATTCCCCTAATTCTTTTTCAGCCAAGCCTAATCTTCTGACATTGCATATAACGCTTCAGGTAGTCTAAAATAGTAGGTGAGAGAAAACTGATTTGTTTTGACTCTAGAGTATGTTAGGCCAGATGCTTGGCCATTTGATTTCCTCCTAAATAGAGTTTGCTTATGCTACTATGATTAATTTGTGTTTCTTAGTATAGTTTTGTAATGGGCGTAGTTAACTTCTCCCCATAGGCTGTGAGAAGATAATCTTGGGTTCAGAATGTTTGGTTAAGAATTCATGGAGAATGAGCTTCCTTTGACTAATAGGAATTGACTGTAAGGGTAATGGTTTCCAGGTTGTTCCTCTGCCCAGCAGAGTGGTAATTTGTTAGAAATGCAAATTGCAGCCCTACCCCAGACCTACAGAACAAACTGGGAGTGGGGCCTAGGGGGCTTAACCAGTCCTTGGGGGGTTCTGATGCACGGCGAAGTGTTATTACCATTATTGTAGGATATTGTAAGAAAAGAGACCTCGTTCTTGATTTCTAGTGAACTAGTGTTTGGGACAGTAATTGGGTTGGGACCTTTTTTGCTCTTTTCTTTAAATGTCCTTTTCTTTCAGGAGGCAAAACCTTCAACTGAGGATTTGGGGGATAAGAAGGAAGGAGAATACATAAAACTGAAAGTCATTGGACAGGTGAGTTTCATTATTTTTCTCCTTTGACTCTTCCTTGAATCTGTGAATAATTTCTAACACATGGGAAAAGTGATTTAGGTAAGGCAAGTTATTTATAAAAGGCATTTTTATTTACTATGTATGCATCTCTTGGAAGTAGAAGAGGCTGGTACTGTTTTTTTTAATTGGTCTGCTTTGCAGATTTAGATCACCTTAATTTCGCCAAATAAACCTGTTTTTTTCGTTAGCAGTCGTCAATGGCAAATACAGTGGATACTATTGAGTTGATAAGGCTGAGGCCAACCTTAAACAAAAGGACCTCTCTGCCCTTTTCCTGACCCTTTGCTTTTTCCTGGCACCTCATTTCTCCAGACTCTGGCCTGTATCTTACTGACCCTTTTTGAGATGTTTGCTGATACTTAGAAGGTTAGCTGAAAATTGTTGGAGGAATGAATCTTCATAGTTGTTTTTTTTAAAGGGCAAAAGACAGAATTGGTGGACTCTCACCATCAAAGCATCAGCGTACCATTTCCCCACATTCTCCCAAACGTGAAATATTACCAGTCTTTCAATTTTGTGCCAGTATGATAGGTAAAAGAATTTTATTTTGCATTTCTCTATCAGTGAGGTGTAATTTTTTGTCTACTATGTTTATGTTCTTCTATTGTGTGTTCATATCCTTTTGCCATTTTCTGTGATTATCTCATTTTGAAAATTTTTTATGGTGATATAATTCATATACCATAAAATTCTCCATTTTAAAGTGTATAATTCATTGGCTTTAGTACATTCACAAGGCTGTGCAACTATTGCCGCTATTTAATTCCAGAATGTTTTCATCACCCTAAAAAAGACATGCTGTACTTACTAGCAATAACTCTGCATCCTCCTCTCCCTCCACCCTCTAGCAACCACTAAGCTAGTTTTTGTCTTTATGGATTTACCTATTCTGGACGTTGCATGAAAATGAAATGATGTGATATATGGCCTTTTGTGTCTGGCTTCTTTCATTCCGCATATTTTCAAAGTTCATCCAAGTTGTAGCGTGTATCAGTATTTCATTCCTTTTTATGGCCAAATAATAATTCATTGTATGGATATACCAGTTTGTTATTAAGTTCATCAGTTAATGGACATTTGGGTTGTTTCCATATATTGGCTATCATGAATAATGTTGCTGTGAACATTCATATGTAAGTTTTTATGTAGATGTGTTTTTAGTTCTCTTGGGTATATATCTAGGAGTGGAATTGTTGGGTCTAATACAGTGGTAATTTTGTTTACCTTTTTGAGGACCTGCCAAACTATTTTCAGCAGTGGCTGCATCATTTTAATTCCCACTGGCAATGTATGAAGATTTCAATTTCTCCATTCTGGTCAATACTTACTGTTATCTGTCTTTTTGATTATAGTCATCCTACTGGGTGAAGTAGTATCTTTTTCGATTTGCATTTCCCTGATGGCTAATGATGTTGAGTATCTTTTCATGTTCTTATTGGCCATTTATACGTCATGTCTGGAGAAATGTCTCTTCAGATGTTTTGTCCATTTAAAAATTGGATTATTTTTTTATTTTTGAGTTGTAATAATTCTTTTTATATTATGGATATTAGACCTTAATCAGATAGATGGTTTGCAAATATTTTCTCCCATCTTGGGTTGTCTTTTCGCTGTCTTGGTTATGTCCTTTTGCAGCACGTGGTTTTAAATTTGGTGAATTGATCTGTTTTTTCTTTTGCTGCTGTGATTAAGTCTTTGATCATTTTTGTCCGGATTTGAGGTAGATTCTAACTTCTTTTGCATGTGGCTATCCATTTGTCCCAGACCATTGGTTGAAAAGTCCATCCTTTTCCCATTGAACTGCTTGGCATCCTTGTCAAAAATCAAGAGAACATAGATATTATATGGCTTTATTTCTGGGCCCTTAGTTTTATTGCATTAATCTGTATGTCTCTCCTATGCCATTGATTACCTTTTTATTTTTTTAAATTTTTTATTATTTTTTAATTGCAGTAACATTGGATTATAACAATATATAGCTTTCAGATGTACATCGTAATATATTTTGAATTCTGTGTAGATTACATCATGTTCACCACCCAAAAACGAATTAGAGTCCTTCCCCTCACATGTGAGCCTAATCACCCCTTTTGCCCTCCCCCCCTTCCCCTATGGCAACTGCCCGTCCAATGTCCATTGCTATGTGTTTGTCATTGTTTTTATCTTCTACTTAGGAGTGAGATCATACGGTATTTGACTTTCTCTCTCTGACTTATTTCACTCAGCATATTACCCTCAAGGACCATCCATGTTGTCACACATGGCCAGATTTCATCATTTCTTATGGCTGAGTAGTATTCCATTGTGTATATACACAACATCTTCTTTATCCATTCGTCCCTTGATGGGCACCTAGGTTGCTTCCAAGTCTTGGCTATTGTGTATAATGCTGCAGTGAACATAGAGGTGCATGTATCTTTATGCATTTGTGTTTTCAAGTTCTTTGGATAAATACCCAGCAGTGGGATAGCTGGATCATATGGTAGATCTCTTCTTAATTTTCTGATACTCCATACTGCTTTCCATAGTGGCTGCACAAGTTTGCACTCCCACCAGCAGTGTATGAAGGTTCCATTCTCTCCAGTCCTTTCCAACACTTGTTGTTTCCTGTCTTGTTAATTGTAGCCATTGTGACCGGAGTGAGGTGATACCTCATTGTAGTTTTGATTTGCGTTTCCCTGATAGCTAATGATGTTGAGCATCTTTTCATATGCCTGTTGGCCATCCAGATATCTTCTTTGGAGAAATCTCTGTTCAGATCTTTTGCCCATTTTTTAATTGGGTTGTTGGTTTTTTTGTTGTTGAGATGTATGAGTTCTTTGTATATTTTGGATATTAACCCCTTATCTGATATATGGTTTGCAAATATCTTCTCCCAATTGTTAGGTTGTCTTTTCGTTTTGTTGATGGTTTCCTTTGCTGTGCAGAAGATTTTTAGTTTGATGTAGTCCCATTTGTTCAGTTTTTCTTTTGTTTCCCCTGCCCAGTCAGACATGGGACTTGAAAATGTGCTGCTAAGACGAATGTCAAAGAGCATACTGCCTATGTTTTCTTCTAGAAGTTTCATGGTTTCGGGTGTTACATTCAAGTCTTTAATCCATTTTGAGTTGATTTTGTGCATGGTGTCAGATAATGGTCTACTTTCATTCTTTGCATGTGGCTGTCCAGTTTTCCCAACACCATTTATTGAAGAGACTCTCCTTTCTCCATTGTATGCTCTTGGCTCCCTTGTCGAATATTAGCTGTCCATAGATGTGTGGGTTTATTTCTGGGCTCTCGATTCTGTTTCATTGATCTGTGTGTCTCTTTTTATGCCAGTACTGTGCTGTTTTGGTTACTATGGCTTTGTAGCGTATTTTGAAATCAGGGAGAGTGATACCCTCAGCTTTGTTCTTTTTTCTCAGGAATCCTTTGGCTATTCGGGGTCTTTTGTTGTTCCATATAAATTTTAGGATTCTTTGTTCTATTTCTGTGAAAAATGTTGTTGGAACTTTGATAGGGATTGCGTTGAATCTATAGATTGCTTTAGGAAGTATGGACATTTTAACGATGTTAATTCTTCCAATCCAAGAGCATGGGATATCTTTCTGTTTCTTTGTGTCTACTTCGATTTCTTTCAACAATGTTTTATACTTTTCAGTGTACAGATCTTTCACCTCTTTGGTTAAGTTTATTCCTAGGTATTTTATTCTTTTTGTTGCAATTGTAAATGGGATTGTATTCTTAATTTCTCTTTCTGCTACTTCGTTGTTAGTGTATAGAAACGCAACCAATTTTTGTATCTTGATTTTGTATCCCACAACTTGACTGTATTCATTTATTGTTTCTAAAAGTTTTTTAGTGGAT
Organism: Equus przewalskii; assembly: GCF_037783145.1. Classification (NCBI taxonomy): domain Eukaryota; kingdom Metazoa; phylum Chordata; class Mammalia; order Perissodactyla; family Equidae; genus Equus; species Equus przewalskii. Next base: position 76,283,844 of record NC_091847.1, on the reverse strand, counting down.
TCTTTAGGGTTTTCTATGTATAAAATCATGTCGTCTGCAAAGAGTGACAGTTTCACCACTTCTTTTCCAATGTGGATCCCTTTTATTTCTTTTTCTTGCCTGATTGCTCTGGCTAGGACTTCCAATACTATGTTAAATAAGAGTGGTGACAGTGGGCATCCTTGTCTGGTTCCTGTTCTTAGAGGGATAGCTTTCAGTTTTTCTCTGTTGGGAATGATATTTGCTGTGGGTTTGTCATATATGGGCTTCATTATGTTGAGGTATTTTCCTTCTATGCCCATTTTATTTAGAGTTTTTATCATAAATGGATGCTGTATCTTGTCAAATGCTTTCTCTGTATCTATTGAGATGATCATGTGATTTTTATTCTTCATTTTGTCAATGTGGTGTATCACGTTGATAGATTTGTGGATGTTGAACCATCCCTGCATCCCTGAAATGAAACCCACTTGATCACGATATATGATCTTTTTAATGTATTGTTGTATTCGATTTGTGATTACCTTTTTTAAATATTGATTTGTAGGAATTCTTTATGTGTTCTTGATTTTTCTTGTCTGTTTTGTGTGTTGTGAGTATTTTCTCCACTGTCTCTTAACTTTTGTTTATGGTGCCTTTTACTGTATGAATGGTTTATGTTTTTATTAAATCAAGTTTATCAATCTCCTTTTTTTATGGCTTCTAGGTTAAAATCTTGCGTTAGAATAAGGATTTCCTAATGTCAAGATTAGAGGAAAAATTCTCTCTTAAGAGGAAGAAAAAATATTAAAAAAATATTTTGAAACGTTAGCTCTTTTAATTCGTCTGGAAGAATTTTAGTGTATGGTGTGAGGTATGCTGTAGAAATTTTGTCTGTTCATGAAATTATCTATAGGAAGAGAATTTGTTTTTTCTTTATAATTCTAGTCACAAACAAAAGTATAAACATGCACCTTGCAGTAGCATACATTTGTGAACGTGATATGTAATTGTAAGGATTGGCTTTGAAATTTTACAGTATGCAAGTGCCAGTATTCTCTTCAGATGGTTGCCTGTAGTTTGCTTGACAGTCTAGGTAGAAGAAAAGAATCTGTGGTCCTGCAAATCAATTTGACTGACTTGCATTCTTACTCATTTTTCTCAGGTGACAGACCAGACTCTCTGGGGTGACTGTTTATGGCAGGAATCAGTTCCTCAGTCTGTTATTTTATGGTATATGTCTCTCTTGTTGGTTTGACCACCTGTAACGACGCTTCACTTGCGGGGGCTACTTTTGTTTTGAGTTGCTTTTGGGGGTTTGTGACAGTTCAAGTTCTTTTATTTTGAAAATAGACTCGGCACTCAGTATGAAAGAATGCGTTCTTTGACATACATCCTTTTACTTATACTGCTAATTTTAACCCCCAACACACATTGTTTGATTAAGTGTCTTTTGAAATGGGTATAAAGCAACTTTCAGGATGATTAGAGTGTTTTAATAAAACCTGTTAGGAATACTAAAAAGAATGTTTTGGTGGGAAAATGTAGGTGACAAGGTTTCTGTTTTTGTCGTGTACAATCGTCACTCAGTGTCTGCAGGGTGTTGCTTCCTGGAACCCTGCAGATACCAAAACCCGTGGATGCTCAAGTCCCTTAATTGGCCCTCCGTATCTGCAGGTTCCACAGCTGTGGATTCCGCATCCGTGGACTCAGCCAACTTCGCATCCTAATCATAGTAGATACAAGATCTGTGGTGGGTTGAATCTGTGGATGCAGAACCCGTGGATTTGGAGGGCCAATTGTGTGTGTAATTAAATAATTTATTTCAAGCAAAGCAAGTAGTTTACACAAAGAGAGATAATTTTTTTTCTTTTATCTCCTTAGGATAGCAGTGAGATTCACTTCAAAGTGAAAATGACAACACATCTCAAGAAACTTAAAGAATCATACTGTCAAAGACAGGTTTGTATGTATTAAGTACAGAGCTTTATATGTCATTAATTTTTCTTTTAAGGATGATTGCCAAAGGACAAGTGATCTTTTATTATTTTCACCATTAGCAACTCAAGGAGAATACTCCTTATATCCTGTTTAATTGCTTTTTCCCCCTTGTGGCCCATTTCAAAATTTGAGTTCATAAGATATGTGGAACTAGTTTGAAAAATAACTTAGAGTTGTAAAGATAGCTGTATGAATGTTTCTGTCTTGAGAGTTTATAAGTGTGAGTCACAATAAAGGCAAGTACTTTTTTGTGATCACTGTGAAATTTCCTTGTTTCTAACCATGGGTGTTATAGCCATATGTTAAATTTAAGTATTAATATTAGTAGTTTATTATCTTTATACGTTTACTGCTAATTGCATTCTGTATTTTCAACATCAAGGAATTTTCTCTTTTTAAAAAGTCATAAAGAAGTCTAATTAATTTATTAATGCCAAATCCTCACAGATTCTGGCCTTCATGAGCTGGATTATTAGAACAATAACTAATTCCTTTCACCTGCCTGGATTCAAATTCGGCTTCACCACTGTCTGACTGTGGGACCTTGGACAAGTTATGTGCCTTGTTTCCTCCATATTAAAATGGAAATATTACAGTGCCTACCTCATGAAGAGGAAATCAGATGACCTACATAAAGGTCTTAACATGATGCCTAAAAATCCTCAATAAATGTTACCTGTTATTGTCATTATTAATAAAATAGAGGGTTTTTTTTGAGGAAGATTAGCCCTGAGCTAACATTTGCTGCCAATCTTCCTCTTTTTGTTGAGGAAGACTGGCCCTGAGCTAACATCTGTGCCCATTTTCTTCTACTTTCTATGTGGGATGCCTACCACAGCATGGCTTGCCAAGCAGTGCCATGTCTGCACCCGGGATCCAAACTGGTGAACCCCAGGCCGCCGAAGCAGCACATGTGCACTTAACCACTGAGCCACCGGGCTGGCCCCTAAGAGAGGTTTTTAAATAAATGTAATTGGAATTAGTTTATATGGGAGACAACCAAGATATATTTTGATAATTAGATCATATTCCATGATATTAACTCAGGTATTGTAGGTTTTATTTTTAGAAGGCTTGCTTTTTACAGTTTAAATTTGAAACTTAGATAAAAATCACTTTTGCCAGAAGAAAAAGAGATCACCTAGGTGTTAGGATAAGTAAAACAATAAACACTTCTTTCTCTTCTGTTTTTGATGTCAATTGTTAAACTTAATAAAATCTTATTAATTGGGGCTTAACTAGTTCACATTTATAATAATATTGATGGGAGCTAAAATTGAGATGTTCACCAGGGGAAAGGAACATATACGTTAAATGCATTGCGCTAAGGACTTAGGTGAGTTGTCATTTAATCCTAACAATGACTCTGAAGAAGTTTATCTAGTCTTTTCACCCCATCTGATGACCAAGGAGTTGATTATTGAGGAAAAATGGTGCACAGTAAAGAGGTAAATCACAGAGCTGAAGTGAAAATTAAGCTTTGATCCAAAATGGAAAGTGCTAGGTTTGGGGAGATAATTAAAATATAACATCAATTTAGAATAACTTCCAACACTTTTTTTTATGCTTGGGCATATACTTAAAACTTAAGAAAAAGTTATTTTACTTAGTTCACAGAGGCTTGATAGTTTTTCTTATATTTAATGATGTACGACGAATAGGAAACTTAATTTATCTGAACCATGCAACACTTACCCAATAGAGAGAGATTGAAAACTATATAAAGTAAATATTTGTTGAATCATTCTTCCATTTTGATTTTATAGATTGGTTTCTATAGAAACTTTTTTCACTCTGACACAGGATAATGTTTCTTTTTTAAAAGATCCTATAATTAAAATCAAAGACTATCCTGCCTTTGTCAGTTACGTTTATTTTATTATTTAATACAACCCTGGAAGGAATTTGAAATTAAATGGAAGGTGAGTTTGCACGGTCTCCTATATTTATGTACAGTACATATTGGAAGATAGTTTTAATTTTTTTGGATGTTTTTGGGACAGTGTTTGAACACTCAAGCTGGAAACCTTAATACATTAGGTATTGAGCAAAACTGTCATAATACTTTTGGACTAAATAAATGATTCTTGATTTATACTTACTAGTGATTTCTCTTTAAGTGAGTCACCTCTTCCCTTTTAACTATTTGTGTTGACTAAGTGATTGGAAAAATGTGTTTTAATCTTTTGTGATGTTGATAGTGCTATCTGTGCCATCACAGGTTTACTGTAGCTTACCTGGCTAGCTACTGTGCTTTACCAAGTTTCTATGATTTAATCTATTTAAAACCAGTTTTGCTTGTGTAGTTGGAAGCTAGTGAGAGTGCTCATCCAATTTCTGAGTTTATCTTTCATGTTAACTTACAGATTTGAGAGGAAACTATAGAATAGAGCACAGGCTTAGGAACAAGTTTGGCCTTAAATTCTTGGCCAGTTCGTGTGCCCTCTCCATGCTTTAGATTCCCTAGCTGTGAAATGAAGATAAGATGATAATATGTACCTTCTAGGGTGATTGTAATGAACGTTTATGATTATGTATGTAAAATACTTGGTATAGGGAGGGCCTCGCAAAAGTTGGTACTCAATAATTGATAATTATGATAGAATTGGCTGTCTAGTTTTATGTTGTATGTATTCTGTTGAAGCTTTCATGTTTGCTTTTTTTCTTTTTTGGGTGAGGAAGATTGTCCCTGAGCTAACATCTGTGCCAGTCTTCCTCTGTTTTCTATGTGGGTCACCACCACAGCACGTCTTGATGAATGGTTTGTAGGTCTGCACCTGGGATCTGAACCCTCAAACCCCATGCTACCGAAGTGGAGTGCACGAACTTAACCACTATGCCACTGGGCTGGCCACTCATATTTGCTTTTTATGCATCAAAGTTCTTATTATCTTGTATAAGATTTGTGTATACATATGTGTTTTTTACCTTTTTAGGGAGTTCCAATGAATTCACTCAGGTTTCTCTTTGAAGGTCAGAGAATTGCTGATAATCACACTCCAAAAGAAGTGAGTATAATCTCTTCTCTGAGTCAAGAAAAATTTTAAATTCTGCATTTAATGATTTGGTTCACTAATATTAAACTGCCGTTTTTGTGAATATTCTCTGATTTAAGTGGTATATCATTTGTCAGAGAGAAACAGTCTTTTGGATTGAAACTTCCCATATATTGCCTTCGAAAGTACCAGTAAAAAGAGAGGTGGAAAGTGGGAATTGAGTACTGAAATTGTCATTAAGCACACAGTACGTCATATTGAAGATGGAGAGATATTCCCTAGATTTGGCAGATTTCTAATAGAGTTTGATGGTGATGGTGATGTTTTATGGTTTGATTTTGACTTTTGACCCATTTTGCGAGCTTATTAGTGTATAGAAATATATTTGGTTCTGTTGTCTTGGTTTATGTTTTTTAATGCTTCTGTGTCTTCATTTAATTGTTTTATTATAGGGAACATTTTCTTTGTTTATATATTCGCCCCCTCCCCCCCACCCCACCCCCCGCATAGAGGACTCTGAAAGTAATAAAGTGTGAGAGAGAGTGTATATTTATATGTAGACAGATTCCTCCTTCCAAATACAAACTGACATTCTGATAGTGGGAATGATGTATGGTTATTTTTATTTTGAAAACATTTCAGACTCACAGGGTTGTTAGGAGACGAGTGTAATATTCTCCTGTATAACAGCCTTTTCTGTAGATTCACCAGTCACTAACATCCTGCTGTGTTTGCATTATCACTCTCTCTACATAGACATATTGTTGTTATTGGTGGACCACTTGAGATTAATTTGCAGATATCATGACCCCTTCGCCCTAAATATTTCTGTGCTCTCCCCCAAGAGCCACAGTTCAATTAACAAATTTAGGAAATTGAACTTTGATACAGTACTGTTATTGAATATGCAGTCACAATAGTCTGATTTTGCCATTTGTCCCGGTAAGGTCCTTTATAATTTTTTTTTTAACCCTGATCTGGGATTCCATCCAGGATACGCATCCTAACTAGTTATCATGCCTCCGTTGTTTTCTTTATCTGCAACAGTTACTCAGTCTTTGTTTTTCATCACACTGACATTTTTAAAAGAGTACAGGCCAGTTATGTTTTAGAATGTCCCTCAGTTTGGGTTTGTCTGATGTTTCCTTGTGGTGAGCTTCAATTTTGCCTTTCGGGTGGGAGTAGCACCGAGTGAAACCGTGTACTTGCGAGTGCATCAGGTCGGGAGGTGCGTGGTGTCATTGGTCCTGTTGTGTGTAATGTTAACTTTGGTCACTTAGTTAAGGTGGTAACTGCCAGATTTATGTATTGTAAAGTTCTCGTTTTCCTGTGTAATTAATAAGTAATTTGTGGGAGATACTTTGAATCTGTGTGTATGTTCTTCTTTGGGTATTGGCTAGTGGGGGCCCCTTCAGTTTGGCATCTGTGTTCTTTTTGACATGTCTCCATCTTTTTTTAAAGTTTCTATTTTGAAATAATTTTCAACTTACAGAAAAGTTGCAAGAATAGTACAAAAAATTGTACTCTCTTCCACCTAGATTCACCTGTTTTTAACATTTTGCTACCTTTGCTTAATTATTTCCCTCTTTGCCATATATGTGTGTGTATATATATTCCCCGAACCACTTGGGAGTAGATTGCATACACCATGGCCATTAACTACTTAATATTTTAGTGTGTATTTCTTAAGAACGGGTATATTCTTTTACATAACCACAGTACTGTTGATCAAATTCAGGACACTTAACACTGTTAGAATGCTTCAATCTACAACCTAATTTTGTCACTTGTCCCAATTATGTCTTTTATAACAAATTTTCTCCCTCGTCACTGGATCCAGTTCAGTATAAACATATTTTATTGAGGTGTCTCTTCAGTCATTTTTAATTTGTAACACTTCCCTAGCCTTTTTTTTTTTAATCTCATGACATTTATATTTTTGAAAAATACAACCAGTTATTTTCTAGAAAGTCCTTCATGACTGGATTCCAGTTATGTAGTTTTGGCTGGAATATACTACATGAATGGTGATGTGTCTTTCTCAGGGTGTAATATCTGGAGCATGTGAAACCCCTTATGGGTGATGTTAATTTTTATCACTCAGTTTAACTGTCTTTTTTTTTTTTTACTGTGTTATTTTTTTCTTTTGTAATTGAGTAATTTGTGGGGACATACTTTGAAACTATGTGAATATCCTTTTTCTCATCAAACTTGTCCCCTAAGTTTAGTAGCCACCCACCTTCCTGAGTATTTCCTTACTTTTTGGCACGGTATGCTGTTCCAGACCCATGTGGTGTTTTCCCCGTCCTGGCGTGTGCGCTCGCTGCAGCACAGTGGACACTGAGTGCATTTTGCGGCCCCTCCTCACTGTCACTAAGAGATGATCTTTTCACAGGGGTGATGGGGCAGTGGGAGAGCGCAGGTTTTTGGGGAGTGTTCACTCATCCCTACTCATGTGCTGCTTGAAACTGATAGTTTAAGGACACACGCTACCTTCCTGATTTCAAGGTTCCTTGTAATTTTGGAATTTTAGTCCTTGCAGTATTTACTAAGCTATGTGTGCACTTAAGATTAAGTTTTAATAGCATCTTTAGTTAGTAGTTATTTTAATACTCATATATGTACCACAACCAAGAGATCCATAACACTAGAGCCAATCTAATCACTTTAAATCAACATAAGTCTGTGCTTTACTTTCAGATTTCTTAGCATATTTTGATTTTCATATTTTGTAATTCACAAAAATGTCACCTATAAAGTACAAAACTTTTCTCATTAAAGGAGATTATTGACCTTAGACTTTCCTTTAAAATTGTGTTTTCCATTTGTTCTGTGGTGTATCGGAGTTCAGTGGAAACAGTACTAGTTTTGTTTTCAGTCCGCCTAGCACAGTGCCTCCCAGCCCAGCTGCACGCCAGAATCGAGAGTCACGGTCCTTACCTCATGGAGGGCAGCACCTGGGTTTCTGTGTGACACCATGCCCCCAGTGTTCTTTTTTCTTTTTTAAATAAAAGAATACTCATGGTTAAAAATAAAAGTAATAAAAAGCCAAACAACCAAAGTATATAAAATGGAAAATAAATATATTCTGAATATCTGCATTCCCATTTCTCAGAGGCAACCATTATTAATAATATCTTTAAGAAAAAAATTCCAGAGTATTTCAGTGTATATAAATATAAAGCACATTAAAAAAAACAATAATTGCATATACTTTGCTTAAAAAGGGATTTTAAAGGATCCCCTTTTTTTCCTCTAAGAATTGAGAAGGGATGGGCTAAAAAATCTAGCTTATAAAGCTGGAGGTATCAAATAAAAGTAGATGTATAGATAGCTTTTCTGCATTTAGAGTGGTCAGTATCAAAGAAAATAACAGTTATATGCCAGAAGGAACTGTAGATGACAGCAAGACATTTAGAAAGGAATCCTTAGGCAGTATTTTTCTAATTAAAACCATGTGTATTTCAAATTGAGATTAGGCTTTTTGAAAGAGATTCTATCAGGTTATTATATCAAAAAGTAAAATGCTTTTTAGAAACTTATGCCATCAAACTATTAAACTATTAAATACATGTTTCATTAGATTTAACACTCCTTTAAGGTACTTTTCAGAAACACTTAAATTTTCTCTGGTGAGTAAACTGAGAAGTGAAGTTGACTCAGCAAAGTAGGACGAATGACTCCATAGACAGACAAGCAGAGGAAGGACAGACCTCTGCTCTTGAGAGGAAGGGAAACAGGAGTCTTAATCTTAGAACAGGGTAACTGGATCACTTGTATCTTTTTGCACTTGAAAACAGTGGCCACGTAATTGCAGCCAATTAAAAAGTGGTGCTTTTATGTTCTACAGCTAACATATTTTTCTTCCTTCTTACAGCTGGGGATGGAGGAAGAAGATGTGATTGAAGTTTATCAGGAACAAACAGGGGGTCATTCAACGATTTAGATATTCTTTTTATTTTTTTTTCTTTTCCCTCAATCCTTTTTTATTTTTAAAAATAGTTCTTTTGTAATGTGGTGTTCGACACGGAATTGAAAACTGGCACCCTGCCTCTTTAAAACATCTGGTAATTTGAATTCTAGTGCCCATTATTCATTATCGTTTGTTTTCATTGTGCTGATTTTTGGTGATCAAACCTCAGCCCCCTTCATATTGACCTCTCCTTTTTAAAAATTACATGTGTGCACAGAGAGGCCACCTTTTCCAGGACTGTGCATTTTCAGGCTTGTGATAAATAAGACCGACCAATGCGAGTATTCATAATGACTTTCCAATTGGCCCTGAAGTTCTAGCATGTGATTGCTTCACTCCTGGACTATGACTTTCAGTGGGAGATGGAAGTTTTTCAGAGAACTGAACTGTGGAAAAATGACCTTTCCTTAACTTGAAGCTACATTTAAAATCTGAGGGTCTGGACCAAAAGAAGAAGATCAGGTTGGAGTCAAGATGATAGAGATGGTGAGAGTAATGACTGACTCCAAAGATGGCTTCACTGAAGAGAAAGCATTGTAAGATTAAAGAAAAATCTTGACAGAAGATCCCAGAAAAGTTCTAATTTTCATTAGCAGTTAATAAAGTTATTCATGCAGACGTGTATATGACAGAACACTGCTCTTTTTGATTTTATTTGTACTTTTTGGCCTGGGATATGGGTTTTAAATGGACATTGTCTGTACCAGCTTCATTAAAATAAACAAAATATTTGTAAAAACTGTACTAATGTTCATTTTATTTTTAATTGTACAGAAAGAAAAAAGAAAATGCCTAAAACGTAAGGTTTTCTTGCATAATACTGGAAGTTATTGTTTGTACATGGTACAAATAAACTTTTTCTTCAGTATCGTGCGGTGATGATGACCACGACTTTGGAGCACTGAAGGTTACTGAAGTGCCTTCCGAATTACGGGTTTAATTAAGGCAGCAACACCTTCTTAAATACTCAGTGTTCTGCTTTTTAAAAAGTTTGATGTTTCTGTATGGTGCATATATATGACACACTTACCCAATCCTGTTGAATAAATGGACACACCAAAAATTCTTAATTGATTTATATTGATAATTTTAGTTTTCTCTTTAACAATTTATAAAATGTTCTTTGCTTAGTTAAGGTTTGGGATATTTTGTTTATGATTTCCTTTTATTTCTTTGTATCCTAAATATTTAAACTTTGTGTAAAATTAAAATACCAAATTAGCTCCTATTAGAGACCCTATTCTTTTAATTCTTGAATGAGTCACAGAATTCAGTGTGTGTACGCACACACGTAACCCAGTTTGATGTTAGTCCCAGTAGAGTGCCATCTGACCAAGTGAGAAGAGCAAAGAAAATAGCTCTCTCAAGCATTTTGTAAACTGTTAGGGCTTAAATACTCTACTGAAGTCACCTGTTGAAAAATAATTATCTTGCCTTATAAATTTCTCTGTCTGACCTTGAGAAACTATTTGTATTGTGTATATACAGTCTAGGTAAATGACGCTGTTAGACCGTCACCTGGCATGTTACCATTATATTACATAGTGCCTAGGAATTAGGCCCCTTTCTAGAAGATTCTCATTGAGTTGCATGTTTCTGTCAGGCCTGAGTACAGAGCTGATAGGCTATGTGAGCTGTCCAGACTGTACGAGTATGTAGTTTGGTATCCTGTTTTTGTCTGCATCTCTGAAGGCTCTCAGCATTTAGGTGGTGGAGCTTAGCTAGTGGAGAAGTAATTTTCTTGTTTTTAGTTTATTGGGTTCTTCTAAATGCATTGCATTCTGCTATGGTTAACTTAAAAATGTGCTTATCTGGTGTAGTACTGCTGTGGAAAAAGGCCTTTCACAGCAACGATTTAGTAGAATATCAGATTTAGAAGGGACCTTGAGTAATGTTTAGTGTAGCTACCCTACCTGGTGCTTGAGTCCAACATCTTAAGTTTGTAAAAGAAGGGAGAAAATAGTCCATAATGGTACTTTCCCCCACGAGGAACCCTGAGTGTTCTTTCTTCAGTTCTTGGTTGAGTTATTTGAGATGCTCCTTTCTCATCTGGTAAGTACTGTTGAATGATGAGTGAATGTGCAAGTAGGGTGGACAAGTTTGAGAAAAAGTTTAAGTGATTTAAATTCATTATGACTGATAGCCAGTGTTTGGGCCATTTTATTTCTCTTTTACATAAAACAAGGAGTTAAAAATAAGCATCAAATCTAAGCAAGTCCGATAACACAGCAATACAGAATCAAAATTAAGTGGGACTTCTGGATTCTAGAAGTGCAGCTCCTGTAGGAAGCAAATGCCATGCAAGCAGTGGTGGGAAAGTTTTCAGCTGTGCACAGTGAAGTACAGAGTAGAGCCAAAGGACATTCGTGGGAAAAGTCAGGTTCACGTACTGCTTGCTTGAACTAACATCTTTTTATATATGTTGTTAGCTAAGGCTCTTTCATCTCCTTTAACGGTCATTATTTGATAGACGCTTATTACTTATTGATATTAAAGAGATGTTAAAGACAAATTAGCTAATCGAGACTCTTCCTTGATAGTGTGATTTTAAAAATGGGCAAGTTATGTGTCATTGGTTTTTCAGAGCACAATTAGGAGTAAAAACTGAAGATTTGTTAATTTTCAAGGGCTCTAAGAGAACAGTGATGTCCAGTGAAACTTTCTGTGATGGTGAAGATGTTCTCTATCTGTGCTGTCCAGTGTGGTAGCCAGCAGCCACATGTGGCTATTGAGCACTTGGAATGTGGCAAGTGTGACTGAAGAATGCTTTAACTTACATTTAAAAAGCTGCATGTGGCTACTTATTGGGCATTGCTGCTCTAGAATCTATAGGATATGAGAATACCCTCACAAAATAGCTCATTTTGCTCAAATGAACATTTATCAAGTAATTACCTTGTTTTAAATAGACATTAAATTTTAGATCTTAGGATGAAGTGGATGTGGTTTTGCCTTATAAAGATTATAATAGAGGCCTGCCCCGTGGCTGAGTGGTTAAGTTCGCTTGCTCTTGCTTTGGCGGCCCAGGGTTTTGCTGGTTTGAATCCTGGGTGTGGACATGGCACCACTCGTCAGGCCATGCTGAGGGGGCATCCCACATGCCACAGCTAGAAGGACCCACAACTAAAAATACGCAACTGTACCGGGGGGCTTTGGGAGAAAAAGGAAAAATCTTAAAAAAAAAAAAAAAGATAAAATTCTTAATATATGAATTATCTCCTCTTAGCTAATTGAGAGCTATTTGTGTTACAAAATTTTCACTAACCTGCAATTCTTTTAGACACATTGACTGAAATGAAATGCTTGGACTATGCTAAGACTATGTTAGTGTCTTCCTAACTGAAATGCAAACAAATTATAAAACTGTGGGCTAGTTTTAGGCACCAAAGCTTCTGGATTTATGTGAGTGAAGAGTATCACTGGGTTGAGTACAGTGTGTGGTGGGGAGGGGTGGTGGGAATGGAGGTCCCAGAGTGAAGTAGGTGTGAGTTGAGGTAAACCAGATGAAATGGAACTAATTGGGCTCAGTATGGAACTTCATTAGAGAACAAGTTTCTTTTTCTGTCACCATCTCCGAACTTACTTTTTAGTTTTCTTCTAGCCTTAAGGTCTGGGCATTTGCAGGAACTGAAAGTAAGAGTAGACCCATGGTCTGGAAATGTTGTGTGTCCACTGCAGGCCGCTGGCTTCCTTATGGAGGTCTCGGTGGAAGTGAAGATGTTGCCTCAAAGCAGCTTTTTGCCTAAGGAGACAACCCCACCCCAATCCCAGTACTGATTAAGCATCCTGGAAGTTGCCCTTAGAAGCTGTAGAACGATTTTGCATTTGAGTGATCATCAGTTAGACTTGGCGCTGCAGATCTTGCATTTTAGGGGAAGATCGTACACTGTTCCTTAAGTAACTTGATAAAGGAGGTTTAGAGTGCCGTGAGCCACCTCCTGGAAGAGTGAAAGGTGTAACTCAAGAGTTCCTAAACTGGTGTTGCTAAAGGGACTCCTTTGTGTTAGAGATGAGGACACAGGCCCGAGGAGTTAAAGTAGCTGGGCCAAGGTCGCACGAGTGAAGACAAAGTCAAGCCAGTTGGCGTCACGTTCCACCCCTGGGTAGAGTGAGGCTCTGCCCCTCACACCGCCGTAGCCACTTGGACTAGCCTTAAATGCCGCCTTGCCTCATATGCGCTGTCGGTGTTCTCTTTGTGGAAAACTGGAACTCAATAGCTTGCTTTTGGTCTCAATACTTAGGAATCCAGCCCTACTGCTATGATACATGGAATACATAATTTTGAAATTGAATGAAGATTTCTCTAGTGATCCTTTTTGTAATTCATGTAACAGCTGAGGAAAGTCCAGGAAAGGACAACTCAAGGTTAAGGTGGGAAACCTTGAAAGAGAGTTGCTCTGGCTGCCTTCTCTTTCTGGTCCCCTAAAGAGTATTTATTAGCTTAGAGTCAGCTTAAAGAGTCGATTGAAACGACATTACTCAAGAGATTCTCTCATCAGAAAGATGCAGTGACCATTACTGTTATAAGAGAATAAAGGAGGAAGTGACCTCGGCTAGCCCAGCACCCGGCAGTCAGGCCCCCGGACAGTCCCCCTGTGGCAGCTGTCGCCCAAACGTCTAGTACCTGGCTTGCTCCTGGCCTTGTTTCGTGGCTTCCTCCAGAGCCAGCCTTGCCGCTTCCTCTTCCTTTTGCCTTCTTTCCTCTGCTTCCAGCCGAGCCTTCTCTTCTGCTTCCTGTTTCCGCTGCTGGTACTCCCGCCGCTCTTCTTCAGCCATTTCCATCAGGCGTTTCTGTTCTTCTGCTAACTGCATTTCCAATTCCTTCTGCCTTTGCTTCTCCGCCTCTGCAGAACAGAAAAGCGGGTAGGCTTAGCGGGGGTCTCATTGGAGAGAACAGTTCTCTGATCCAACTCTCAAGCCTGTGATTCCCAGGGACGCCCCATGAGATAGTGTGCAGCTCACCTGCCAGCAGGCTGCCAGATCCTCTGGGGGGGGTACCTTGGGGTTAATTTACTAGTTTAAGAGTCCTTTATCAAGCACCTACTATGTGCAGCACACTCTGCAATTAATACAAAGCCCTCGGGGAGAATTTTCCAGAGCCAGGTGTGCTCATGTGTGGTGTGCAGATGGATTGGGCAGGGGTGTCAGATCTGGGTCTGGAGAAACTTGGTGCTTCCTCAGCTGGACTGATCCATCTAAAGAGTGTCATCTGCTGAAGTTCCTTCGTCCTCAAAAGTGAGGCTGTAGAGAGTCCACACTCAGCCCCTGAAAGGCTGCCCTGAAGCTATCCAGATGTTTGTCTCTGTCTGCGAAGGAAGCAAGGGGCAGGGCTGTCTCCGATTTAGGCAGCTCCTGGGCACTGCTGAGAGGACAATGGGAGGGGCAGGGTCCCAGGCTAGGGGATGACTGAATTGGGAGTGGGACCCAAGGATCATCTCCACAAGCAAGTCTCTTATTTTGATTTTCTGTCTCAACTCACTCTAGTCACACATATCAATCACTTTGAAAAAAAAATAGCTCATACATTTGGAGTGCTTCAGACACTAAGGCCTAGGATAGGAATAACTCTAGGGAGATGCAAATGAACACCCACAGTGGGATAAAAATATTTCCGCCCCAGATAGACAGGAGACGCAGAGCTCCAGAATGCCCTCACCAGCCCTCTCGGCTTCCTCCTGCTGCTTCTTCCTCTGTAGTTCTTGCAGTTTCCTCCGGAACTCCTCCTGTTGCTGCCGGGCTCTCTCCTGGGCCACCTGCAACTGGAGCCGCTGCTTTCTCTCCTGCTCCGCCTGCCGCCGCTGCTCTTCTTCGAGTCTCTGTTTCCTCAAACTGAGAAAGCCCACCAGATGGTCAGGGAAATGGCAGAAAACACTGGGGCATCTTTGCGAGACTAGCCAACAGGCAGTGCCCCTGGGGGAGGCTTTGCAGCCCGAAGGCCACTTGGAGCATCCGCTTGAGAGGAGACTCGGTTTCCAAGAGAGGGCTGATGGAAGAGCAGGAGCAAGAACACAGCGGGCCTGGGGCTGGAAGCCTGGAAGTTTCGACACACAGCTCTGTGCTCTAGGGTAGGGGTCTTAGGTTCTCAGAGCTTCGTTTTCCATTCTTAAAAATGGATTTTGGAACTCTTGTCTCATAAGGTTGTGCAGATTAAATTAAATGAGTCCAGGCCTATGAAAGGGCCTAGCACAAGGCAGACAACACGGCAGGGGCTCAACAAGCGTTTGCTGGACTCATCTATCTGGAGGAACCCTAATGGTCAAGGTGCTGCATCTCACCTTCAGGCCAGGTTATTCCTAGGATCGCTGAGGATAGAGAAAAATGAGAGATGCTGTTTTCCTTCAGGACCTGAGCCTCAGTACCCACTTTGCCCTAATGGAGGTCACCCCCTGCCGTTCGCTGCTGCTTCCTAACATGGCCCTGGCCGCTGTGGCTGCTCGACCCGACCCACCGGATCTCCTCCGCACGCCTTCGCTGCTCCAGCTCCAGCTCTTCCTTCATCCTCTCTGCCCTCTCCAGCTGCGCCTGCTGGAGCCGCCTCTGCTCCTCCTGCTCCCTCCTCTTCCTCTCCACCTCCAGCCGTCTCATCTCGGCCCTCTCAGCCCGCAGCCTGTCCCGGAGAGCTCTCTCCTGCTCCTTCTTAGCGAGGAGGTCCTAAGGAACCAGAGTGGCCTTAGTGCAAAGGACAGTGAAGTGTTCACGGGGAGCTTGTCTCAGGAGTGAGCCGCCTGCCCTCCCCACAGTGATGTCTCCCCTCAGAGATGGGACCCTTAAGTGGTTTCTACCCTCTGACCACAGCTGCATAAACTCTACCACCACTGGCTTGGGCTCTGGGTCTGATTGATCTGGATCCACATCTCTCTCTCTTACTTGTGTCAGGATTTGGGGATCACAACTTAACTTTTCTGATCTTGTCTTCCTCGTGGGCTGTTACTGGGATTAACTGAAAGAGTGACAGTGCCAGCCTAACGCCTGGCACATCGTCCATCTAGAGTTCTCAGCCCTACCTGCGCTTTAGAATCACCTGAGGAGCTTTCAAAAATTACTTGAGGCCAAGCCCCACCCAGACCACTAAGTGAGAACACCTAGGTGGCGGGCCTCAGTGGTTTCACAGAACTCCTCAGGTGGCTCTGACGCGAAGCCAGGGCCGGCAGCCACAGCTTCTGGATGGAGGCTCCTTGGCCAGGGGCAGTCTGAGGTACAGACATGTCAGACTCGCATTTAACCCCATGCAAACTCACTTTTTCAGTGAAAGGTTCTCTCAGTTTCCGTGAAGGATGTCTTAGCTTTCCTTCTTTGCTCTCATGCCTCCTCCTCAGTCACAAATATGCCCACGAGGGGAAACTGGGAAGGCAGCTCTTCCACGGGAACTCTGTGTTCAGCATGGGGTGAGACTGCCTTGCTTTTCAGCCTTTGCAGAGGCAGCACAGTATTATGCCCTGACACCAAATCTAAGAAATTCTGATAGTCTAGCAGGCTCAGAAAAATTCTGCCCACAGGTTAGAATGCCACCTGCTGTGTAGAGCAGAATTCTGTAATCTAAGCAGCTGGGAGAGTTGAGAACTATAAAAGAAAAATCTTTCCGAAATCCCTTTTGGAAGGCTATGGGCTATAAAACAAATAAATACATAATAATTTAAAATAGTAGGGCCACCCCATGGCCGAGTGGTTAAGTTCATCCGCTCCACTTCGGCGGCCCAGGGTTTTGCCGGCTTGGATCCCGGGTGCAGACATGGCACCGCTCATCAGGCCACGCTGAGGTGGCGTCCCACATAGCACAACCAGAAGGACCACAACTAGAATATACAACTATGTACTGGGGGGCTTTGGGGAGAAGAAGAAGAAAAAAAATAATTTAAAATAGTGACAAGAGCTCTGATTTTGGAGTCAAAGGACCTGGGTTTAAGCCTTGGCTCTACAACTCGATAGTTGTGTGACTTCTGGCAACCGATATTTAACACCTTCAAGCCTCAGTTTCTAGGTCTGTAAAATGGGACCAGTCATACCTAGCTCACAGTGTGGCTGTAAAGGTTAAGTGAGAGGCAGCAGAGTTGTGCCATATGTACAGGTGACTCATGTGAGTTTAATCATAGTGGCTTAGCTGTGGGTGTGCTGCAGTGTTGAAAGATAGTTTTTTTTTTTTTGGTATACAGCAGACCTAAATGCAGTTCAGCACCTTCATCTCAGTGGAAGAAACAGTGATCTATTCCAATAGCAGAGGAAAAATTGGCTGTGTTCAGTCTTATTGAGAGATGTATCTGTATAGTATTATTTTTGTCTAATTACAGGGATTTTCAAGGGTAATTTTCCTTAGAATCATTCAGTTTTTCTCTTAAATATTCGACATTAGAATCAAGGCTCCTGGAACAGAATGGCTCTTACACGCAAAGGCACCTTGTAAAGGCAGATGTGTGTGTTTCTGCAGCCTGTGGTCCAGTTGAGCCACAGATGAGCAGCTCAGTAAAGGAGGAATTTCCACAGCCTTTGGGAGCCGTTTGAGTAACTGCAATGTCATTTGGGGCAGTTTTTCCCACCCCTGCAGTGGCATCAGTGAGGACAGGAATCCCTCTGGCCACGGCAAGAATATCGGACCTACCTTGGAAGGGTCCTCGAGGCTTCTCTCTTCTTCAGATTCCATGTTTCCAGTGACAGCTACAGTCTGAGTGGGCGATGATCTTCTATCTATTGAAACTTGGCTCTCCGGAGCATCATATCCGGGAGAAAGCCAAGGGTCCCCTACAAGGGAGCCTGAAGGAGAGAAACCTCTATCTGATGTGTCTTCTGTTTCCTCGGAGTTAATGGCATCAGGCCCACTCAGCTCCGTCTCCAGACTCCTTTCCTTCTGTGGCCTTTTCCTTTTGCTTCCTGGTTTTTTTGCTTTGGCGGTTAGCTCGGGTTTCTTTCTAGCCTTTGATTTCTTTGACTTCCCTGGGGACGAACAATCAGGGACAGACGGATAGCTAAGTACACACGGTCTCTGCATCCTTTTCAGCAACTTCTAAACTTCAGCATGGATGGAATCGCCTGGGCTGCAGTTCCTGAGCCTGACTCCCAGAGTCGGATTCTGTAGGAATCTGCATTCTACCACCACTCCGAGGGTTTTGAGAAGGGTGGTCCACAGACCATCCTTTGAGAAAGTGCCTTATCCTCTCTGGATTAACTATAATTTAGTGGTCTTGCTACTAAAAAAGTTCTGTCTTACCCTGCCCTATGGTGGGGGCAGGACTCTCTGGAGGAGAGACCTGTAGACACAGCTGGAAAGTCATGCCTCAGGGGCCTGGCTTGAGGTTGCAGCCATGTAACCCGGCAAAGTTTAAGCCTTCCATACTCTAAGGACTCTTGCTCAGTTCACCTCTGGGAGCCACAGGTATTTCCTTTTCCCAGTCCTGCTAGTGCTACCCAAGTCTTGGGCTACAACAATATAAACTCGGCAAGACTTTAAAGAGCAAATCGTGAAAATAGGTCTGGCCCAGGAAGCTATCCAGTGTCATCCTTTCTGACAGCTTTTGATTTGTTTGGAGGGTCTTCTGAATCGTGGTCAGTAAGGACGGGTGTAGGTTTAGGCTAAAGAAAGTCTTCAAAGCACGGGAATCTGAATTCCTTGTAAGGTGCAACACAAGGAACCAAGAAGGAAAACGGTACCTGGGGTAACCATTCAGAGCTTGTTGCATCCTTTCCCTTCCCAAATGCCCTCACTGCCCAGTTCTCAGATTACACTTAAGTTGCTGGTTCACAGACGCAGTGGTAATGGCGTGCATTTGCAACCTAATGGCAGGACAGACCCTGGGTCCATCCTTTTACTGTGTGACTCGTTTGATCTTATGCAAGTCAGGCAACCTCTCTCAGCCTCCACTGCCACATACTATAATAATAGTCCTTACTTTATGGAGCTGTGGTGGGGATTTCATGGTATCATATATGCAGGGCTCCTAACGTAGTGGGTGTTCAGTGAATAGGTGCCGTTATTATTATTATCACACCCTCTCCTAGGTCGGTAGGCACCCCCGGTCTCCTCTATCTCTGTCTCCTAAGATATCAACATGAAGTAAGCCTGCAATACCGTCTTAGCTGTGGGAGTCAAGGAGACTCAAAACAGAGAACTTGTCCCATGGGATCTGTGTTGATTTTCCATGAGACCTCCGGGCCCCCATTAGGCATCTTCTCCTGGGTCATTCCTGGAGGGGACACTCCCTTACCAACGGCAGCCTCTGCTTCCCTGCGAACCTTTCCTTCTCTCTCCCTTTTGGGTGCCTTGGACTTGTCCATCTTGGTTCTTTTCTTTCTCTTAGCTTTGTCAATCAACTCCATCTCCTAAAGGTGAAAAATTAAGGAAAGGGACCATGTAGGAAACAAATAAGAAATCCATCAACGAAAGATTGTTGAACAAGGTGACAGAATGGCTTAGAATGGAATTCGTGTGGGTTCCAGATGAAGCAGAAGAGTGAGGCTTAGAGAGTGTGGAGTTGGTGGGGAGATCCTAAGGTTCAGCCTTTGATTGGAAACTGCTGGTCTAATTTCATAGGGGAAAAGAGGACTGGAACACACACTATGATCTGCCCCTTTTTTAGATGCTAAATCATGGTCTTCAGAGCTGGATCAAAGTGAAGCAGTTTTCACCTTTGATAGATTGCTGTTGCCGTGATTAACGGTTAACTAGTTTAAGTCAAAGCCAGCTTTATTCATGGCTGCATCATTTGCTAACTTTCAGGAAAGCACGAGCAGATGGCCACAGGCATGTCAGTCTTCGCCATTCCCCATTGGCTGGGACAACATGGAGGTTCCTCCTAAAAGAAGATGGCAAAGTGGGGCCATGGCTACCCACTCGGTACCTGTGATATTGTGACATAATAAGAAATATATATTTGGTCTTCATCCCGAGTCCCTGGCACAGAGTTCCTAAAACCCTTGTTAATGAGCTGATTCTGGAAAGCCCCTAAGGAGGGGGGGCTGGTTGCCAGGGGAACCAACCATGTGATCAGAGGGTTGGACATTTCAGCCCCATATCCCTGACCTCAGAGGAGCCAGTCACCATTAGACAATGATTTAATCAACTATGCCTACGTAATGAAGCCTCCATAATAATCCTAACCAAAGGACTTCTGAGAGCTTCTGAGTTAGTGAACATACCCATGTGCTGGGAGGGTGGCACACTCCAGATTCCATGGGGACAGAAGTTCCTGTGCTCAGGACCCTTCTGGACCTTGCCCCATGTATCTCTTCATCTGGCTGTTCATTTGTATCCTTTAAAATATCTTTTGTAATAAATCAGTCATAGTAAGTAAATGTTTCCCTGAGTTTTGTGAGCTGTTCTAGCAAATTATCAGATCTGAGGAGGGGGTCATAGGAGCAGTCTGTTGAAAGCTATTGAAAGCCTGTTGGTCAGAAGTACAGGTGACAACTTGGGACTTACAATTAGTGTCTGAAGTGGGGGCAGTCTGTGGGACTGAGCCCTTAACTTGTGGGGTCTGTGCTGACTCTGGGTAGTTAGTGTCAGAATTGAATTGCTGGACCCCCAGTTGATGTCCAGAGAGTTGGAGAATTGGTTGATGTGGGAAAAACTGCCACACACTGGGTATCAGAAGTGGTGTGAGTGTGGGAAAACTGAAGTTCCCTTTTAGTACCTTTGTAGGAATGAGAAATGGGCACTCCATCCTCCAGAAGGATGCAGCGAAGGTTGAGGGGGCAGGGCACGGTGAGCAGACCACAGACCGGATTTCAGCTCCCACTTGCCTACTTTGTCAGGTGCCCCTGTACGGTAAGCAGTCTACACAACTGTACATGGCAGCCCTGATGGGAGCACGATCCAGGCAGAGCTTCTGGACAAAGCTCCCGGGTGTTTACACTCACATGACTGATGTTGGCTGGTGTGTGCTGGCTGAACAGTCTGGCTTCAGTCTTCCATTCTCTTTCTTTTGGAAGAAGAGATGTATCTACAGGACCCAGCTTCTCTGAGGACTCAGGCCCGTGTCCTGGAAGTCTTCTGTGCAGATGGTGTACATCATAATCTCTGCCCCTTTGAAAAAAGCAACCCAGCAGGACCAAACTAAAGAGAAAACGCTCGTGGACAAGCAAGAGGGAGGTGAGCAAGCTGACTCAGCACTGGGTCCCACCAGGCCCTGTGGCCAAATGCTCACTCTCTCTCTTTTCTCAACACATCCCCAGGTAAGGGAGATGAGAAAGTTTCTTCTTCACTTTTGGGGTTCTCTCAGGCTAAATCCTAAAACTTTTGGAGCAGGAGAACCAGTCTGCCTCTCTGGGGTTGCGTACGGTGCCTTTAATTGAATGACATAGGATTATCTAACTGAAATTTCTTTTATCAAAGGCTTGGCTGAAAAAAAGTGACCTTTACAAAAGATTGTCTTAGGAAGATCCAACTATCCGTGGGTTCCTTGATGCCTTCTGATCCAACCACTAAAAGGTCATGTGCTGTGTAAGTGTGAGCCCTTGTGGAATTGCTGTCGCTGACCATGTGCCTTGAGGTTAACTGAGTGACGTTCTCTGGGTAAAAAGGCCACTAGGAAACGGCACATGGACTTCAGTAGCAGCTGCAGCAGCAGCTCTGTGTGCCAGGCTGGCTCTGGGCAGTTCATTTTTTAGCAAAAGCAGGATTACATTTACTGTGCTGTGCTAGCACACAGCCTTACTACAGAAACTTGAGAAATATTTGTTGAATGAGGTCACTGGAATTTCCTGTAAATATAGGAGTCTTTAAATCGTTCAGTGTCACTCTATAAAAACCCATAGAAGAAGGATCTTTAGAATTTAGTGCTAGGAAACCTCTCTCCCCCCCGAGGAGCAGGTATGTGCCAGTGAGAACCACGAACCTGATGGCGTTGCGCCCGTGTCTTCCCCTTTCCCCTTCAGGACTCTCTCTATCGAGTCTGAGAGTCTGAACTTCAGTCACAATGATTATAATGACTTTTGTGGAGTGTTGGTGTTCTTTTTTCTTTCCCTCCTGATTTAAAGACAATTTTTTGATTATCTCATCTCTTTTTTGGTGAGGGGGTAGTTGTAAGCGGTTTAAATCCATTGTGGAAAAAGATGAGGTGTAAAAGTTAAAAAATGGAATTCTTCAGACAGCTGCCTCAATACCCAAGCGCCCTTCGCCCTTGTTCCCAGGGAACCAAAGGCTTTTTGACCCAGGAGGGAATCCTTACACCACGAGGCACGTGAGGGCAGGTTCTCAAGTCACCGTGGCTCAAGGCAGGTCACAATAAGCTACAGTTCCAGCTGCCACTGCCAAACGGGGCTGAGGTCAGCGATGGCCTGACCGCTGAGCCGCTGGTCAGTGAGCTCATAGTGACATGCAGAAAGCACTTAATACATGCTAGCGTTAGTATTCGTATTATTTATTTCACCTAGAGCTGAGTGAATGCTGAGAGGAGAAACTAAGGTTGAGTTGACAGCTTTCTAGGCCTGTCTGTAGATCTCAGATATGCAGACAAACAGAGAAAGCTGCTTCTGTTTGGCTGGAGTTAAACTTTGCTCTTGGCCCACCCAGCCAGAGTGTGGTTTAAGGAGGAAGCACATCACAATATAATCCTCCCCAAGAATCTTTGTTTCTCAGATAGCAATTTAATTCCAGCTGTCAGAACATGCGGTTAGCTGAGAATCTTCATGCCTCTTAGAAAAAACAAACGAGATTAATTGAAAACAAAGAAAAAATAAAAGTAGAAATGTCCATGTCATTGAACTTTGAACACTTACACCTTGTGGACAGCGTCTGCCTCAGGGGTCTGGATGTGCTCAGCCATGGAAGCATTAAGAGGTTCAAGGGTCATGCGCCTCAGCTCTGCATCTGGAAGACAAGGAACATCCTTTTTTATTTTTGCTTGAGGAAGATTGGCCCTGAGCTAACATCTGTGCCCATCTTCCTCTATTTGTATGTGGGATGCCACCACAGCACGGCTGGATGAGCGGTGTGTAGTTCTGCACCTGTGATCCAAACTTACGAACCATAGTTTGCTGAAGTGGAGCGTGTGAACTTAACCACTCTGCACTGGGCTGGCCCCAAGGAGCATCCTTAGTCAGCAAAGGATAACATGAGATGGTCCCAGATGTGGGAAAATGTCTACCTCGTTTTCAGTGGAAAGCAAATTAGCACAATGAGGTATGTTATCCCCGGGAAATGAGCAAATGCTGCAGAAACCAGTGCTGGCACATGGCAAGTGATACTAAATTAGTAAGACCCTTTGGGAAAGTGATATGACAGTATGTATCAAGAAACAGAAAAATGTTCTAGTCTTTGATCAGGAACCTCAACTCCTGGGTATTTATCATAAGGAGATAATTCAAAAGAAGAAAGAAGCTTTTTGTACAAAGTTATTACAACATTATTATTAATAATGAAAAATTTGATGCAGCCAGATATGGGAGATTGGGGAAGTAATTTATGATGCGCTAATTTGACATTTAGAATTATGGTTAAAAAGATAAATAAGCAATATGGAAAATATGATATAATGACAAGTAAAAATGTAAACTATAGTATAATACGTTAAAACTCTATAAAATATGTATGTAGATGAATGAACACTGGAAGAGAAAACAGAAAAAGGAGATAATATGTTAGATTGGGAGGTTTGTGTGTGTTTAAATTTTTTCTTAAAACCCTAGTGTGTTTATAACATTGAAAAGAAAACTGCTTTGAAAAAACAAATGTTCCCCTCTGAAGAGGGCTTACGCAGGCGGCATGGCCGGCACTCTCCACCAGGTGCTCTGAGGACCACATCGGAGGCTCTTTTAGAAGGAGAAGAAGCCCCAGGCTAAGGCTTCGTATTGGACTATGCCACCTTTTATTTTAGTTACTTTATAACAATTTTTAATTACGGAAGGTATATTTCATTGCAGAAAATTTGGAAAACACAAGCATAAAGAAGAAAACAACCCCCTCACAATCAACACATCATTATCAGAATGACTAAAAAGACTGACTATACTAAGAGTTGACAAGGATGCAGAGAAACTGGAATTCTTGTTACTGCTGGTTGGAATGTAAAATGGTACAATGGTTTCCACTTAGGAAAATTGTTTGACAGTTTCTTAAAAAATTGAATATTATAAACACCATATCATTCAACCATTACACTTCTAGGTATTTTACTCAGGAGAAATGAAAGCGTATGTCCTTATAAGCAGTTGTACACAAGTGTTCATAGCAGCTTTATATGTGAGAGTCAAAAACTTGAAACAGCCCACATGTCCGTCAACAGGTGAATGGATAAACAAACTAGTAGGTACGTACAATGCAATACATACAAAACTGCTCAGCAGTAAGTAGAAAGAAAGTATTGATACACTCAACAACATGGAAGAATCTCAAAAGAATTATGTGGAGTGAAAGAAACCAGACAAAGGGTACATATGATATGATTCCATTTATCTAAAATTCTAGAAAATGTAAAGTAACTTGCAGTGACAGAAAGCAGAGCAGTGGTTGTCTGGGGACGGGGGAGGCTGGAGTTGGGGGAGGCACGAGGAGCGTTGGGAAGGTGACTGTTTCCTCCTGAGTGTGGTGGTGGTTTCACGGCTATATACGTATGTTGAGACTCACCTAATCACAGGGAAGAAAATTGTAACTATGTGCTGATGGATGTTAACTAACCTTATTGTGGTAATCATTCGCAACATATACATATATCAAATCATTATGTTGTACACCTTAAACCAATACAATGCTATCTGTCAATTATATGTCCATAAAACTGGAGAAAAACCTCTAAATCATAGCAATGTTTAATGTCTCAATGAAAGAAAATTGTTGGCTGAATAATTTTCTATTCTACCAAATAGTTATACATAATTAAAATCTAAGAAAAAGTGAAGTTGATTATATTAAAATCTTTACAGAAAAAATAGTAATATTTAACATTCAAAAAAATGTATTTAATGGTACAATTTAAATAGGTACAATTTATCATGTGCCAATAACCCCTCGATAAGGCTGCTTTAAAAAACTTAACAAAGAATATATGAATACAAACGAAGTGCCTAAAACAGTGCTGGCACCTGGTAAAAACAAACAACAATAATAACCAAAAAACCTTCACCCATTCTCACTCTACTCACATACAACCTCTGCAAATATTTTAACATGTGTAAGTCCATGCATGTATAATAAATATACACCCATATTTTAATGGAATTGATAATATAATATATACATAATTTTAATCTACATTTATGTTATTAGAATTTCCCATATAATTAAATATTCTTAAAAATTATTTTAATAACAGACAGCATTTCATCATACGGATGTACCATAACTAACTTAACCAAACATGTAACCTTTTTTCTTTTTAGTTTTCATATCGTGTTATTTTTTAACTTTTAAAATTCAAATTGTTTCAAATTTTTTGTAAAGAACTTTGCATAGCATATTCTTGAAAGGAACGTTTTTGGCTATTAAAAGACTTACTCTTTGTCCTCATCTGTGATTATCGAAGAATGTATAGTCTTTAAGGCACAATGTCTGCTGCCAAATTGTTCCCTAGGAAATTTGTACCAATTTACACTCCGAGGACATGATCATTCCTTCCTTCCCTTATCATGTGTTTATGAAATACTGACTACGTGCCAGCCATTGTGTTAGGTGTGGGAACATAGTGGTGAGTGGGATGGACACACTCTGGTCTCAGGGAGGTTAAATTTTAGTGGGGAAGATGAATATTACCACAAAATGAAACAAAACAAAAAATAAAAAACTTTTTGAAAGGAAGACTCTAATATTCAATCCCTATTTCTCTCTTTCTCTTTGAGCAGTAGGTTCTTGCATGAAGTAATTTTTCCTTAATTTTCTTTGTTTGAAAGTATTATAATTTAAAGAATGAACTCACCTGTTGTCTCACCGTCATCATTCCCTTAGGACTACAGTTAAGCCATTTTTCAGGGTTCCCTCATCGTCCACACTGGGCCCCCGCCCGAGCCTCTTTGCAGCTTGGGTCCCCTCTGCCATCCCCAAACGTCAAGGGGGTGTCCACTGTCTCACACTTCAACCTCTAGACTCTTCAGTGCGGACAGAATTGTTAATGTGCACATGGTGGTTGAGGAAACTGGGAGGGTCCATTGGTCCTTGGAATTTATTTTGTCTTAGATCATATGTAAAATTAACAGTGGGAGCTGATTTAAGCATTTTTGTGATAAGGGGAATTCTGTGAGGGTTTCTTTCCCTGACAATGAGACAGCCCAGGCAAAACTGTCTCAGTGAAGACATTCGCTCCTCTTCACAGCTATTTTGAACTCTAGGACAGGGCACCACAGGACCAGCAGAGGGCGCGTTTGTATTGACCAAAAGCTGAGGTTCTATACTGGTGTAAACTCACCATTTTGATTAGAATTGAAACCCTGTCAGTTCTGGGATGTGGAGCATAGAAGGGTGATTTTCTTTTTCTCTAGTAAGATAACCTGATACTTAGGAAGTATTGGAATAAACTAAGGCAGTACTTTGAGTAATATCTTACAACTTTTAACTGCTTTAAAAAAATCTGTAAAATATTTTAGGAACGGAGAGTATAGAAAAAATTACTATATTACCCATTTGCTTACCACCTAGCTTTGTGAAATCTTAACATTTTACTGTACTTAATTCACGTTTTTTCTAAAGAAATAACACATTTCAGATACAGTCCAAGACTTCGTTGTATCACATACAATCTCGTTTCCCTCAGTCTCTCCCCAGAGATAACTCTTCTCTTAAATTTGGTATTTATAAATTGGCTGGGTTCAGAACATGCTACCCCAAATCTGGCACCTTGGCAGACTGAGTATCTTAAGCCAAAGGAATCTGAGCAAGGGCAGGTGCAGGAAGGACTCTCTGACCTCCCCCTTCCTCCCTGAGGCAGGTTGTAAGACCCTCATCTGAGAGGTGTCCCCTGGAGGAAAGGGGCCTCCTCAGCTCTGAAGACAGAGGGACTCGGAGAGGAATCCCAAGGAACAGGCCTTGCTAAGTTTCCCCCAGTTTATTACCTTTAGCTCATACCCTTTTGTCCTATCACATTTTCCCACAACTTCCCACTCTTCATCAAGCCTAGTATAGAAATGCGCAGGCCTAACCATTTCTTTGTGTTTTCATTTCCTTATGAAGGCTCCTGTGTCACATAAAACTTACATTAAATAAATTCGTGTGCTTTTCTCCTGCTACTCTATCTTTGTTAATTTAATTTTCAGGCCCCGCAAGGGATCCTAAGAGGGTCGAGAAAAACCTTTTTCTTCTCCTACACGGTCCTCATGCATATTTTAATATCTTAACACACCTATAAGTAACATATAATATTATTTTACGTATTATAACTTTATATCAATATAATCATTTATATAACTTTTGCAACTTGCTTCATTTTGCTTAACGTTTTACTTTTGAGATTAATCCACGATAATACATGTAGTCTCCATTTATTTATTTTGAGGGGCTGTGCATTATTCCATTGTATAATTGTACCACAATTTATTGGTCCATTTTGCTGTTGATGGCTGTTTTGATTATTTCCAGTTTTCTGTGATTACAAACAATGCTGCAATGACCCTTCTTGAGTGAGTCACTATGCATCTATGAAAGAGTTTCTCTAAGATATACCTGGAATGGAATTTTTGGGTTGTAACAGGGTATATGTATCTTCAATTTGTTGGATATTTCCAAATTGCTCTGACTTTCTAAACTCCATATCCTCATCAATAATGGGTGTACAGACTTTTAAATTTTTGCTAAGCTGATATGTATGAAATGATATATCTTTTTGTTTTAGTTTGAACTTTCCTGATTGGCAGAAAAATGGTCATTTCTTTAGGTTTCCTCTTTCATTAATTGCCTGTTCGTGCCTTTTACCCATTTTTCATCTGGGTTGACTATCTTTTTCCTTCTCTATTTGTAGCAGTTCTTGCCGCATGTTGGATACTAACACTTTGTTGGTTATACACACTGCAGATATTGTCTTCTCCATTTTGTCTGTGGGTCACCACCACAGCATGGCCACCAGCGAGTGGTGTAGGTCTGCGCTCAGGAACTGAACCTGGGCTGCAAAGTGGAATGTGCCCAACTTGACTACTAGGCCGTGGGGCCTAAAGTAATTTTTGATATTTGGCTGGGCGAACTCTTCCTCTTTGTTTTTCTTCAAAGCTATATTGGCTATTTTTGGCCTCTCTTTATGAATTTTGGAATCAGCTTATCATGTTCCAACAAAAACCCTCTTGGGGATTTTTAAACATTGGAATTGCATTGAATTTATAGGTTAATTTAGGGAGAACTGTCATCTTTCTAACTTTGAACATTAAATACAGCATTATATAGAAAATTATTTTGATTCAGGTCTATTTTTATTTAATTTAATAAAATTTTATAATTTCTTAATGAAAGCTTCACATATCCTTTTTTAGATTTATTGCTAGTAAATATATATTAAATGTTATATTTAAAAATTACATTTGTCCTGCCTTCCTATATAAACTGTACCACTGGATAACTAAATAGTAGGAGAGGAAAAGGTTTTTTTGATAGGAATTTCCCAAGTAATATGTGAAGAAAGGATGACAGAATTTCAGTATCGCTGTTTTGCAACCTCTGATGAATTAATGGATCTGGTGCCGCTGGCATCATGAAGAGACAAGCAAACATGAAGTCTGCTGATGGAAGAACATGATGCCCTCCATGAAGTGGGCTTGCCCAAAGCAAAGCCAAACCGGCATCTGATCAAATGTAGATCCAAGTGCAAACTTTCAGGAAATATAGAAGGCAGAGAGACACGTTCCACCCACCACGAGGATGCCGTCAGCACAATCTGGACTGTGGGCAGCTTTACAGGGCACGTGACCCAATGTCCTCATAATAAACTAAGAGAGGGGGAAAAAGAAGAAATGGAGGGGAGCCTATAAATGACAGGAGACTTAAAGACCTATCAATCAACTGCAAACAGACTCTAAAACAGTTAGAATAATTATAATTAGAATGTTGAAAAAACTGATTGAATATTCAATTACATTGAAGGATAGTTCTGATTTTTAGGTGCAATAGTGGTATTACGGTTATGTCAAGCATCTTTTCTTGACCTTTAGAGAAGCATACTCGAGTGCATATGGGTAAAGTGAGATGAGCTGGAATTTGTTCCAGAACAAGACGGAAGGGAGGAAGGGCTTGGGGATGCAGGTGAACCACATGGGCAGGAGGCGGGTGCGTGGGTTCAGGGGCTCTTCTGTCTGCCTTTGTTTGTGTTCAGGGTTTCCCATAATAACAATGATTTGAAAACTGTATTGTATATTGTGCTTTATGTTTTGAAACTATTTTTTTCCACAATCAATTTTTATGTATTGATCTCTATTTACTTATCTTGCTGAATTTTTTTGTTTGTCTTTTAATGGTTTGTCTTTTAATAGCTTGTCTCTAGCGGGCCTCGAAGTTTCCACATAAGTAGTCCTGTCGTCTGGGAGTGATGACAAGGTCATTTCCTCCTTTCTATCCTTCTCCCTTTCCTTCCCGAGCTTTCCCTCCAGGGCTGGTACAGTGTCGACATGGAAGTGAGGACAGAGGGCGTCCGCACCTAGTCTTGTCTCTAAAGAGAACGCTTCTGCAGTTCCACTGCTCGAGTGTGGGGTTTCCTGCAGGTTTTGGGTAGATACTCTTCATCAAAGTCAGGAAGTCCGCTTCTACTCTTAGTTTGATCATTTTAAAGCATGAATGAGTGAATTTTATCAATTTACTTTTCCTTTTGCATCTATTGAGATGATCCTAAGGTTTTTCCCCTTTAACCTCTTGATGTGAGTTACAAATAAACAGATTTTCAACGTTAGACCATCTATGAATTCCTGGGATAAACCGCGTTCAGTCACGGTATATAAATAAATAAATATATATATTTGAATATAAGCTTAAGGATTTGATTGCTAATATTTTATTTAGGAATTCTGCATCTTTGATGGTAACTCAGTTTGGTCCATAAATTCCCTTTCTTTTCTTGTCCTTGTCTCTAGTTTCAACTGCTTTTTCGTTTTGACGAATTGGAGTGTCAAGTTAGAAATGAGCTTTACTTCCCGGAAGGGGAGGAGAACATTGAGGAGCAGGGGCAGCAGCCGTGTCCTGGGATTCTGGAGGCTTCCCTGGGTTTCTATCCCTGGCTGAGCGGGGTGAGCCAGAAACTTTCTTAAGGCTGCGCTCAAGGCCCACTGTGGAGGAGAATGTGAAATACCTTCCAGAAGAAAAGATAAAGCAGTGACCGAGCATGCAGCTCATCCAGGCTGCTGAGCGCCGCAGACCATGCTGAGCCCCTGCAGCTCCGCGCACACTCGGCCGCCCGTCTGCCCCGCTGTGGGGAGACCCGCAGCACCGGGGACTCCTCGTGGCTCCACGTGGTCTGGCCGTCTGTGCACCAGGTCCTGCTCGCGCGGTTTATTCCCGGGCCGGGTGGCCCCTGAGGAAGGGCCTTCGAAACCAAACTGAAGGGAACTCAACACCCCAAACACTGAGGAGACCCTGGGTACCTTGGTTTTAATAATTGGCTGCATTTTGCATAATTCTCTTGACTTCTAGACCTCAGGCTCTCTCATTTATAATATAAAAGACCTTTTAGAGATCCTAAATCTCCAAGATTCATGCTGGCTTTAAAAAAAAAATGCTGCCATCATTTTGTGGTGTTGCCCCAACTTCGTAACTATTTCCTAATCAGAAACACATGGATGGCGTTACAACTCTTAAAAGAGCCAGACAAACCCGGGCTCGTGTCTCAGCTCCTCCACTTACTGCTATGTGACCTCGGGCTAGTTACCTCACCTCTCTGCACCTTGTTTTCCTCGTCTGAGAAACAAGGATAATGCATTTTACCTCATAAGGTTGTGGGGAGGATAAAATGAGACAAACGCACAAAAAGAACCTAGCGTGGCGTCTTGCTTCAGAGTAAGCGCCAAAAATTCCTTCCCTTTTCTCCACCCGAGGGACTGTGTGTGGAAAACCAGCCACAGGAGAACCTCTATAAAGTGAAAAGGGTAAACTGTCGGTGGCACTTCAGGGTGTTTCCCATCTGCCTGCCTCCCCACTTTTAGTCCAAGTCTGTTTTGCAGAGTTTTGGACCTTCTGGCTCGGCAAGTCTTCACTGGGCCCGGAATCCACAGGAGGCCCCAGCGTGGAGCCTCACAAGCTGCCCCAGAGGGACAAAGAAGAGACTAGAAGATGCGCCGGGAGAAGGGACCAGAGGGGAGGTGGCCTGGAGACGTCTGTAGGGGTCACAGCAGCGGGCGGCTGACTTCACGCTGCGGCCCAGTGAGGGCAGGCTGCTCCTGACCCCAGGGGCAGCAACCGCAAGACATTTGGTCCCTTCCTCTCCTCCCCCATTTGCCACACTTTCTTTCTTTCTTTTTCTCTTGCTGAGGAAGATTCGCCCTGAGCTAACATCCGTGCCAGTCTTCCTCTACTTTGTACATGGGACGCCTCCAGAGCGTGGCTGAGCGGAGCAGGTCCGTACCTGGGATGCGAACCCATGAATCCGGGCCACCGAAGTGGAGCACGTGGAACTTTAACCACTTGCCCACAGGGCCGGCCCCTTTCTTTCTTTTTTAAAATACCTGCCTGAAGAGTCTCTGCGTTCAGATTTCTCTGCTTTATGTGTGTGGTGGAGCATTTCTTCTCCATTTCACCGGCCTTCCGTTTTCTCTCCATCTGCCTGCTGCAGGGTTGGCAGACGCTCCTTTTGATAACTGTTAACAGCCAGGAGACTCAATGTCTACAGATGGTCTGGGGAGGTCAGTCAGATCTGGAGCCTTCCCACTGCCCAACTCTTTGACCAGGGACATGTTACTTAAGCTCTCTGGGCCTCAATCTTCTCATCTGGTAAATGGAGATAATACGAGCTCTTTCTTTTGTAAAAGTTAAATGAAACAATTTATGGAAAATGCTTAACTAGTGCCCGG
Source organism: Equus przewalskii (assembly GCF_037783145.1). Taxonomy (NCBI): domain Eukaryota; kingdom Metazoa; phylum Chordata; class Mammalia; order Perissodactyla; family Equidae; genus Equus; species Equus przewalskii. Next base: position 76,252,032 of record NC_091847.1, on the reverse strand, counting down.
CACACAGTGAGAGAGAACTGGGCCTGCTGTCCAGATGCCTTCATACGAACTGGTGAATGCACTCTGGGTTCAGGACACTCCTTCCTCCCTGTCAGGGACACCTCCTCCAGGGAGCCCTCCCTGACTTCTCCCCATCCCCTGATGCCAGTCTGGATCAGGTGTCCTTCCTCTGTTCTCTCAGAGCAGGGAACACACGGAACACACAGATGGTTGGAACCATCTGTGCATGTGTCTGGCTCCTTTGCTAAAGTGGGAGCTCCATAAGGAGTGTGTCTGATCCAACCGCAGAGGGCCTGGCACTTCGTGGGGGATCAGCAAATGTTTGCGAAGTAAATGAAGAGCTTTCCATCACTGCAGTCAGCCGCTGAAGACCTAGGAAGGCCCGGACCTGGGGCCTGAACCCTGGTGCTCGCACAGTGCTAACACAGGGTTCTGCTCTTCCCCTAAACGGAAACAATTCCGAGCTCGCTGAACCACAGAAAAGGAGAAGTAGAGACTGGAAGGTCAATTCTGTTATTTTCAGATGAGGAAGGGGAAGCCTAGAGAGGCCGAGGGGTGAGGCCGCGTGCCAGTGCAGGAGGACCGTGGTGAAGCCAGGGTTCGCATTCTTGACCTGCTGGGCTCTCACGCACCGGCTGTGGCGGCTGAGCCAGGGCCCACGTACAGCACAGGGGCTGCTGGTCCCCTCCAGACTCTCTTGGTCAGCGTCTGGTGACCCAACGGGGGCTGGGTGGCAGCAGAGCTTCATGTGGGATGTAGGAAATGGCGGCTGGCCTTCCCTGGGAGCAGGTGTGGTGGGAGGAGCTGGGGAAGGAGGCCCAGCCGCGTCCTGGCTCTGCTGCCGCTCCCTGTACCAGCCTGGGTGCGTCACAGCGGCAGAGAGCACGAGGGGGACGGGGCCCTAGCTCATCCCACCCAACCCTCTGGGTTTATAGAAAAGGAAACCGTGGCCAGAGACGCGATGTGCCCTGGACGGCAGACCTAATCAAGGGCAGGGCTGGTGACTGAATGCGCGTCTTTTGAAGCCTGTTTGAAGTCCTTTATTTTGGTCCTTGTTAGAACAGTTGTACCAGCATCCTAACTACCACACATCCATCTCTTGAATAAAGCAGTAACCCTCTGAGCCTTTTTTCCTGGCAGAAGAGAAATGGCTCATTGGTTTCTAAGTGTTCCTGTAAGACCTGCCTTTTGTTTCCCCCCCCCATTGTTTCAGGCCACTCATTAGGGCTCCCTGCACTTGACACAGGGCTCCCTAAATCTCTCACTCCTCTTAAGAATATCTTAAGTTCTGCCGCATTCCAAGCGGTTGTGTCACTGTTGTGACGTAACCTTCCATCGAATGCAGAGGCTGGTGGGCTGCTTTGTTCAGACTGGGTCTGCTGCCCCCACCTGCGCTGGAGCAAAAGACTGCCTCACACAGAGGACTCCGTCGGTCCCCCAAGAGCAAGCCCTCTTGCCGCTGAGACTGACTTGGAAAGTAAAGAAGGCATCATGTTGCAACTTGGAACAAGTCTCTCCTGACCAGTTACAAACTATGGCTGCTAAGCTTGAGGTTTTTGAGGAACAGACTGATACTTAACCTCCGGTGAGCACTTACTCTGTGCCAGGCACTCTCACAAGCACCTTTCACATATTACCTCCTTTATGTCACAGCCACCCCACGGGATAAGGACAGTTAGTGTCCCCATGTTACAGTGAAGAAACGGTGCCCAGAGAAGTTCAGTAACTCACTCAAGGCCATGCAGTTAGTAAGGGGGGAGCCTGGTCTGGAACCCAGGGAATCAGACTTGATAATCGGGGCTCCTGATCTCTGTGAAGCTGCCTGAGCAGTGCCCTCCAATCCTCCCAGCCTCCTTATTTTTAAAGGAATAAGTTAAATCAAGTCACTGCCCAATTCAGAGAAGTCATCCCAGAAGCAAGGCCAGGGCCATGGTTCTCAAAGTGTGGTCCTGGGACCACCAGCATCAGAGTCACCGGGGAACTTAGTAAAATTGCAAATTCTCTGACCTCAGCCCAGATCTAGTGAACCAGAAACTCGGGGAGAGGGGCCCGGAAGTCTTTATTTTAACAAGCCTTGCAGGTGGTTCTGAAGTTCGAGAACCATCGGCCTAGGAAATAAAAATTGAAATAAGAATTAAAGTTTTATTCTTTCTTTGGACTTTAGGGGTGGCGAAAGGGGTGGAAAGGAAAGTTCTGTGTTTAAAACAAGAGCCATTCCCCACCCCTTCTTCGATTTGGAGGTTGCCGATCTGACCTGTCTTGTGGAAACTTGTGTTCAGCACTCTCACCAAGTCCGAGACTCAGGACGCAGCAGGCTCACTGCTTGTAATCGACCACGAAGATCACTGCCTAATTTAGAGCAGGAAAAATCCTGACATCCAGCCGTAAGACCCCTGAGGGGGAAATTGATCCTTAAATGGTTAAAAAAATTTTTTTTGGCGCTCCCTCCTCTTTTTCCTTCAAAGATTTGAAATCCTTTTGAAACAGCAGTATTTATCATTCAGGACAGGCAAATGCCTTCTTCAGTTTTCTGCAGGCATGTTTCACTGCATTACAGACTGTCCGAATAGCCTGTGTGGAGCTCAGCCGGAGCCCGTCCCTCTGCCACGAGACAGGACATCTGTTCTGAGCACTTTGGCCATTGCTTAGATCTGGCGGTGTTCTGCGCTGCCTTCAACCTCCATTGCACCTGGTCCGGACCCCGGAGGCCCATCAGTGTTCACATCCTGCATAGGTGATTTACGACGTGGAAGATCTGAAGGCTGGAGCATGTTTCCCTGGCTGTTGTCACTCAGCTTTGAAAATGGAGGTGGCAGGAGACTTATGATAGCAGAAACCCTGCCTAAAAGCTTGGCCAAACCCAGAGATCGAGCTACCATAATATTTTATAGTCTGATATCCAGAAGCAGTGACATCTTTTTAAACGAGTATAAAAATTAATTATTTTTGTCTAGGATGTCAACAGAAAGAAGTAGTAAAAGATATAAACAGAAAAAGATCAAGTTTAGGGTGAAATCCCAAATCCATGACTTTGCGCATTTCTCTCCAGTGAGCTCTTGCGGTTTCCCTCACCCCATAGGGTCCGGAAGAAACAGGAAGAGTCATGGTGTCATTTCACAGACTGGTCATCTGCGACCACGAGAGGGTAGATATTCAAGCAGTGTGAATCCAAGTCAAGATTAATCTTCATTAGGGGGCTACCATACATGAATTACTCCATTTATTCCTCACGCAACCTCATGAGGGGAGCCCTGTTTTCACCCTCAGTTGAGGACACCCAGGCATGGAGAGGTGAAGGCAGAGGTTGTCCAGCTTCAGAGCTCGTGCCGTCCCCACAGTGACTCAGACCTGCTGACCTGCTCTGCTCGACCACAGAGGGGACCTCGTGTGAGTTAGAGAAAGGCGCCCAGGAGAAGAGCCAGGTAGGAAAAGAAGCCCCGTGGATGGCTCCCCCGGTGCTGGGGTGCACGGCTTAGGGAGCAGAGCACAGGCTGGGTTCCAGCCCCACCTGCTCTCTCTGCTGGACGCCTTTGTTGAGCAAACAACAAGCACAGTTCTGCTGTCTGGCTGGCCCTGCATCCGTCCTGAGGACACAAGAATCTCACACATCTGTTTCCACTCCCGCAAGAAGCAACGAGGATTAAGAACAGCTCTGCTGCCCGGGCCCAGCCCACTACAGCATCACGGGGCACACGGGGGCGCCCCCGGGGGAGAGCTGAGAGTCTAGTTCTGAGCTTGGGAATATTAACTACGCCCAGTATTTCCTAGAATCATCATCATTATCAAACGGAGCATAATTTTTGGAGGAAGGCAAACTCAAGCAGCTCTGGTCACCCTGAATTGTGGGTGAGAGGGACCGGATCTCTAAGGACGCTGTCCCCCTCTGCTGGAATATTACCCTCTAGGCAGGGAAACCTGTCCTCCCCCACCTGCACAGCCAAGCCCCCATGAAGGCAGGGGGAACACAGAGGTGGAGGTGTCTGTGGGGCCTTTCGTAATGCCCCCAAAGTCTCCACTCTCTTTCACCATCTGCAGCCTCTGGCAGGAAAGAAATGTTTCAATAAATCCAAGGACCTAGCGCCACTTGTCAGGCCACGCCGAGGTGGCGTCCCCCACAGCAGGACCAGACCTCCAGCTAGAATATACAGCCATGCACTGGGGGGCTTTGGGGAGAAGAAGAGGAAGAAGAAAAAATCCAAGGACATAAAGGCATGTTATTACCCTCTGGCTTGTGATGCACTGAAAACATACGGGAGTCTGAACTCAGCACTTGGTTTGTGTCCTGACTCCAACCCAGGGCCTGCAAGCAAATGGACGAGTCCTTCCCCTCTGCCATCTTTGAGCAGTGTCAGGTTCATCCGACCGATAGCGCGGTAAGGTCATGAAACCCAGCCCAGCTCTCTCTACCTTGGGTGTCTTGATAATCTTCTCTGAGGGGTCCTCCTGGTTCTTCCTGAGAATCCAGTTCCTCTCCACTTTCCTGTTAGGTTAACACACAACAAAAGATGCGTGAGACAAAATAAATGCAAACACTCCCGTGTCCGTGCCCTTTGGTAAAAGAGAATCCAGTTTTCTCAGTTGTTTCTTCCCTTTCTTTGTCAACATATTTTAACTGAAGTGTCCAGGAAGTCTGCTCCCCGTGGGAACTGCCCTAGAGAGCCGGGCGGGGTGGCCGTGGCGCTGGGCCCTGCTAGGTTCTCAGCTGGACTTCTCCCTCGCGGGAGGCTTGTCCATCCCTCTGCGCAGGGCTGGATGCCTGGCGCACGTGGGTGTTAACTAGGGGTGGGGAGAAGAGTGTCAGAGGTGAAGGCCAACTGGTGGAAGGAAGCGTGGTGTCGGGGGTCTTGAGGGAGACCTGTGCACGAGACAGAGGCAGAATAGTGGGAAGGGTGGGGAGGAGCCAGACCCCCAAGACCTTGAAGGGGTCTTTATCTTGAGAACAAATGGAAGACACTGAGGCTTCAGAGCAGGGGAGCAAAAGGGTTAGACTGGCCTTTGTGGGGTTTCCAGGGTTACCTCAAATTGGGTTTTTTATCACATTTAATCCCCTCTTCCTTCCTTCTCTGAGTCACACACACTGCGTGCAATCCCCCCGCCCAGACAGCTCCACCGCAGTGGTTCTCAACCCAGCTGCACATCAGACTTTTCTGTGGGGCTCTAAAAAAATGATTCCCAGGGCCCAACCCTGAGCATTAAGTTTAGACTTTCTGGAGGTGGGGCATTTTTAGGGCTTCGTGGTTATTCCACTATGCAGCCAGGCCTGAGAATCACTGATTGTCTCTAGGGCGTTGGAAGAGCAGCTCTTTAGAAGCCAAAGAGACGTGGCAGGTGGAGTCAGTGACCAAGTAAAGCCCGCGTCTGATGCAGCCAGCTCTTGATCTTTGTCACCGGGATCTCTGCTGAATGCACAGCTTCACTGCAGCCGTGGGAATGCGACAGGGCGGGCCCTGGGACTGAAGCTCCTCACCCTTTAGTGACAATCAGTTTTCCACTTTATTACCAAATACCCAGGCTGCTTTGGGAAGAGATAATTAATTATTTGCTAATTTGTTTGACATTCTCTTCTCACTTGATGGCTTTTTACCCTGCGTATTTCTCATGTGTTAGCTTAGTGTTTGTAGCTGGTGGGATGTTCTGACATAAAAAAGCGAGAGCAGGTATGTCATTTCCTTGCTTTTGCGTTTCTCATTTTGGAGACACAGCAGATTTGGCCTGGCGCAGTAAAAAAATTCATCCCTGAATCAATGAGAGATTTAAAAAAAATTATTGCAGGAAAAACCTGCCTCAGTCATATAAACTGCTAAGTTAGAGGACTAGAAAAGAGATAAATTAAAAAAAAATCCTGTTTATAAATCCTTTTATTCTAACAGGAAATTGGATTAAAAGGGAGAAACAAGCTTCCTCCCTTGGAAGAATTTCAAAGCCAAGAAAGATAAACCTTCAGTCTTAACAACATGCAGCTATGAGCCTTCAGGGGCAAGAAATGGTCTCGTTTCACAGACGGGGAGACAGAGGAGAGAGTGTGAGGGATTCGGAAAGAATTTTCTGATGCGTCCCTGTTAGAAAAAGAAAGTCTTAATTTGAAATTCTCTGTTGCTTAGAAAATTGCCAAAACAGCTATCATTTTTTACATAAATGAACACACACATGGGGCCAGCCTGGTGGTGTAGTGGTTAAGTTCGCACACTCTGCTTTGGTGGCCTGGGGTTTGTGGGTTCTGATCCTGGGCCTGGACCTACACACCGCTCATCAAGCCATGCTTTGGAGGCGTCCCACATACGAAATAGAGGAAGATGGGCACAGATGTTAGCTCAGGGCCAATCTTCCTCACAGACACACACACACACAAATGAACACACATGCGAGATGACTCACCCAAGGTCACTCATTGCAACAGATTGGAAACAACCTAAATTTCTCATTAACTGGGGACTCATCAAATAAATTATGATAATTCATCCAAAGGAATACTATGCAACTGTTAAAAATCATCTCTTTACTAGTTAACAAGGAAAAACCCCAAGATATATTAAGTGAAACAAAGTAAGACTGTGAACAATGTGCATAAAATGTTAAAGTGTGTATGAAATCTCTCTGTGTATGTATCTGTCCGTACTGGTGTATGTGCACACCACAGCTTGGGAAGGGCGCATAAGAACCTCACAACAGCGGTGTCCCCGGGGATGGGAACTGAGCAGCTGGGAGACATTCCCTTTTATACTTAAAATTTTTAAACGTCTGAGTATATTTTGGATTCAAAATTTGAGTTAAAAAACTAAAACTAAATAGAATGCTATCTGTCACTTTGAATATGAGTTACAAATACAATGACTAAACGAAGTGATTGAGAGGTAGTATTCTTGGCGAGGAAGCAGAACAGACTGAAGGATGAGCTCAAGTCCCGGCTCTGTTATTCTGGCTGCGGTCTTTGCTCATCATTGGTTCACGCAGCTTGGGGACAATTACTAGTGTCTGCAGCAGGGCTGGCTAGGGCAAAATTTGGTGTGGCTGCAGTGCACGGAGAGCGTGAATTAGAGACGGGCCACATCTTGCATGTTGCAGTTTGGAGTTTAAAAAAAATTGCATTTGTTATATTTTTCTATTTATAAAATAAATACATCTTTGATGCCGGGATTTAACCAGAAGGCCAATGGGGACGTGGTAAGGAATTTCAAGCAAACCAGGGATATGACTGAGCTGTATTAGAGAGAGCACTGGTGGCAGTGTGGTGTTACAGGGCTGGGGAGGGGAGAGTAACAAACACGCTGCATGCACGAGCTGCGGCACTGAGACCAGACATGACAGACAGTTGTCCGAGTGGCTGGGGTGCAGGTCCTGGAGTCAGACTGCCTGCGCTGCAGCCCCGGCTCCTACACCTCCTGTCTTATAGATCACGCGAGTCACGTAACCCCTGAGCCTCAGGATCTTCGACTGACAGGGGCCGGGCCAGGTGACTTAAGTTCTCATCTGTCCTTAGAACCTTCCACCGGTCCTGGCCTCTGCCCCCATGCACAGCACCCCACCTGAGCCTGGTCCTTCCAGGCCCACAGCGGGCTTCTGTAAGGAACGGCTGGGAGGATGGAGGAGCACGGGATGCAGGAGTCAGAAGTGGGGCTCCAGTCGGCTGAGAGCCAGCAGCAGGACCTATCACTGAGCCTCGGCCCCTCCATCTGTGAAACGGGAGTAACGATAAATACTGTACAGCGTTCTTGAAAGGCTTACTTAGGAAAATACATTCGGAAGTTCTGTGTAGCATACCGTGTAACACTCACATCTAAATGACTAATTGAGTACCTTCTAAACGATGGAAGAATATCACCATTTCATTTGAGAGTTTCAGCTTGAAGGTAGTACAACATTTCTTGTGTATTAATAATCCTTTTTCTTTAATAAAGAAAACCAATTTATGACGATCATAAGGTATTTTGTGTCATTAAGATTAAAATATATTAAAGATATTAAGATTAAAGTGAAATCTCTACTCCCCTCCCAGGAACCAAAGCCAGAGCACAGAAGCACACTTCAATTCTTCACAGGAGCAGAGCAGACAGACCTCACCGACACCCGGTGCTGTGGGTTTCGTGGCTTTGAGTCCTGGCTTCCCCTGCTGCCAGTCTGGGCAACACTCGTCAGCTCCTCCCACCGTCTCAGCTTCCTCACCTGTGCGTGGGGGCTGCACACTCACCAGGAAGGGGGTAGGGAAGATTGAATAGGGTTCACTCTGTGAGGGGCCAGCCCTTAGCAGAGATGGAGGAATGCTTGTTCCCGTCTCCCTTATGAATTGAATCCTTTACAGATGTGAACATTCTTTGAAAACTATTTCATGTAATTCCTGCCTCACTGTTGACATGAAGGTATGGAGGTCCCAGTATTATTATCCCCATTTTACTAATGAAAGGCAGAGCCCCAGAAGCGTTATAAGGTTACTCAGAGTTAGAGAAGACCCACAGCTTCCCAGCTATTGGCTTGATACTTCAATATTGATAATGTTCCACTTAATCTGGGCTTCTTTCTTTAAGAAATATAATAGACTCAATGAATCAATGCCTTGAATATTTTTCCTGGCAATATTGTTATTCAAGAGTCCTGGAATGTTTGCATCTCAAAACCTCCTCCCATCCCACCACAGCTCTCTGCTGGTGGTCAACAAAGCACGTTGAAAGGACTCCAGGCACTGGAACTTGTCTGCCCAGGGTCTGCTCCATCTTTGGATAGTCTTAAGCCAAACATTGTTTCCCTGTTACTTCCATCATTCAAATCCATGTTGTCCCTCCTCCAGGTGACCATAGGATGCAGTGGCACTGACTGTCATCCTCTGCTTGGTGGGACATGTCCACCCCACCTACACAAATAAACCTGGGGCTGGCCCCAAACCAGGGAGGGAGGCACTGCTCAAGTCTTTACCCGATTTCAGGCAGGTTCCTCTACCTCGAGTCCGAGGGCACCAAGTCGTAACCGCCTGCGTGATGGCTATGGGGGTGAGGCCTATTTCTCATTCTTCATATCTTCTGGGCATAACATATATACCCTTTGACGTCAATGTTGAGTATAAGCATATTGAGTTCTGTAGCTGGCATTAGGCATTATTGCTATTTTCTTCCCCACTACCACGACCTAACCCTGACAATTTATTAAAGTTCCTAGGAAAAAATCTCTAACCTAATTTATTCATCAACTACAATTTCTTTTTCAAAAATAGATTTTTAAAACACATGGTTCAATTTTTATTTGCTTATTTATTTTTGGTGAGGAAGATTGGCCCTGAGCTAACATTTGTTGCCAATCTTCCTCTTTTTGCTTAAAGAAGATTGTCGCTGAGCTAACAACATCTATGCCAATTTTCCTCTACTTTGTATGTGGGACACTGCCACAGCATGGCTTGATGAGCAGTGTGTATGTCCACACCCAGTATCCAAACCCTTGAACCTGGGGCCACTGAAGCAGAGTGTGTAAACTTAACCACTATGCCACTGGGCCAGCCCATCACATGGTTCAATTCTTATGTGAACCCAGATGTACTCTGGATCAATCACGTTTCCCCCGTCTAAGCTCAATAGAGATTATCCTATAAAGTGGGGTAACAGTGTTGTCTTCAGATTTATAACGAGGTTCTTACACTCGAGGAGGATTCCACTGTGACCACTGAGAAATGAATGAGTCTATCCCGTAGCGCCCTGGGCCTGCCTCAGCCACAACATCCTGCTGATACTATCTGTTTCTCTGTTTATCTCCCTCTCAGATTATAGGCTCTTTGGAAGGCCAAGGATGGAGGTGACTCGTCTCTGTATTCTGGGGGCCCAGCACAGTGTCTGACACACAGAGGATGCTCAATATATGTTGTCTGAAGGGAGCTGAACAGTCACTGGGAGAGAAAGAATTCATGCTGGCTCCACAGAATGCAGCTGGAAGTAGGGAGAGGGCAGAATCCTGTAGGGTCAGAAAATCTTCCTGCAGCAGACCGGATGAGTGCTCAGGAACAGAATTTTCTAGAAGGAGCTGTGCTGGCTGCTTAGTTAACATGTAAGCAGAGCTTCTGATTGGATGGGACTCAGTTGGGGTCTGCAGTGAAGCGTTACAGCAGATGGTTGGAATCATGGGCTCTGGAGCTGGGCTCCTAACTTTAAATCTTGTTTCTGCCACTTGCCACCTGTATGACGTTCGGGAGGTTACTTAACCTCTCGGGGCCTTAGTTTCCTCATCTGTGGAGTGGGACACTATTACCTACTTCTCAGGTTCGTTTTGTGAATTAAATGAGTTCTTGCATGGAGAACTTAGAGCAGAGCCTGGCACAGGGTAAGTGCTCAGTAAGGTTAGCAAGCGTGATTATTCCATCTCTGTCCATTCTCCTTTCTGCCTTGATTTTTCATCTCCTACCCTCGTACCCTGAAATGTGCCAGGCTTCCTCCATGCACCAGGCAAAAATGAACAAATTGCCCCGTGGATAGGCAGGAAATGAACAAATGAACTGCGTAGCATGAGTCGGTTTCTGTGCAGCTCCAGATGCGGAACACAGCCTGTGTGCCTTTCTCTGCTTGAACTCACCATCCTTTTCTCTACAGCCCTGAGATTTGTGTCTTTCTACAAGGCAATCTCTAAGAATCCAGGAGCTACCATGTCAGCAAGGAGAAGTTCTACCTAAGGAGAGCTGTTAACATTGAACATTTCCGAGAAAAGATGCGGTCTTTTGGGCAAGGACGGGCCTGGGAGTCAGTCGCCTGGCGTGTTCTGGGCAAGTCCCCTGTAGCGCGGACCGAGTCACCACTCCTGTGAGACTTGAAAAGGGTGGGCTGGAAAGTGGGCCTTAGGGATGGCAGTGCCTTTCCCTCTATAATATGATGCCAAAGTTGCTGAACAAAAATGTCACGCAAAAGCCTTGTGGACACTAAATACACAAAAAAATTATTGTAAAATTCCCCAGTCTGAATTCTGCAGTTTCTAGATGCTCCATAAATATCTTCTTATCTCATTTCCACAGCAATTATCACCTTTTAACATACTGTGCACGTTGCCTGGAGCAGGACAAGGATCTCAGTCTGTTTTGTTTGCTGATGAATCTCAAACGCCCAGCAAGTGCCAGACACATAGTAAGTGGTAGATGCCCGCTACGGGTTGAATGAATCAATAATGAAATGACGATGCTATCTCATCCCAGGAAGTACCAATCATAGTTCTTCAAGCCCTAAGGGAAGAACTAAGCTATTGCTAAGAAAAAAAGGATAGTTTCATTAATGTAAATGTTTTGGGCTGAATTGTGTTCCTTCAAAATTCTTATGTTTAAGTCCACCTCCAGGACCTCAGAATGTGACTGTATTTGGAGACAGGGTCTTTAAAGAGGTAAAATGAGGTCATTAGGTTTGGCCCTAATCCAATATACAGTATGATTGTACAAGAAGAGGAGATTCGGACACGGACACACAGAGGGAAGACCACGTGAAGACACGGAGAAGACAGCCATCTGTAAGCCCACGAGAAGGCCTCAGAAGAAATCAGCTTTGCCAACACCTCGATCTTGGACTTGTAGGCTCCAGAATTGTGGGAAAATAAATTTCTGTTGTTTAAGCCAGCCAGTCTGGGTAATCTGTTATGGCGGCCCTAGCAAAGGAATGCAATGAGTAATGAATCCAGGTAACTCTTTTGCACCCTTGGAGCAAACAGCTTTTGTTTTGCTGCCCAGAGTCATTCTCTCTTATTCTGGTTTGAAGCACCTGTTTTCCCTTTTGAGACACTCCTCCCCTGCCCGGGCTTAGTCCTTGTGGCTGCAGGCTGGGCCAGTCAGCGTATTCCATTCCCCCGGCCATGATGATTCGTCTGGGTATGGGCATGTGAGCCAAGTTGGGCCAATGAGATTAAGTTCTGGAATGATCTGGAAAAGAGAAGCCAGTGGCCATCTTTCCACCGTGGGGAAAGAGCCTATCTAAGCGGAAACAGAGGAAAGCAGAGCCCAGCCATGGAGAGAGACAGATCTGGGGCAAATCCATGACTCTCTTGATCAAAGCCCTACCTCGTAGCTGAGATTGGGGCAGCCCAGAGCAGATGTAAGCTGAGGACTCTGGATTAGCTGAGGTTAGGGGAGGGACCTTTACAACCTATGAAGTCCCTGCCGGTCTACAGCAGCAGGCAGCACCACCATCATGAACCCTGAAAGTACTTGGTTTCTCCTCCTCTCCTAGTCACTTCTTCTCAAGGCCCTGTGCTGTTGTCCTCCAGGGTAGTACAAAGGACCTGAGATCCTTCCATGCCAGGCCTTGCTTTCTTCCTGGCCAGTTTCTTTTAGGCTACGGTCCTTTATTCCAGTTCATTCAGCGCGGGTGGCGGAGGGGAAGGGGGCGCAAAGAATGAGTAGGAGGACAGCCCTATGACAGAGGGCTGTGGGATGAAGAGGAGGGTTAGTTTATGGAGCACTGAGCACCTTGCACATGCGTGGTGCTGTATTAGGTGCTGCTGCAGCGGGGGTGTTGCAAAGATGGACAAAGGACATCGCCACCGTGGGAACCTCAGCACCTTACCCAGGTATGAAGCTGAGCTGGGAGAGCGATCAACTCTTAGAGAACAGAACACAAGGTCAGACATCCCAAAGGGGATTCGCGGGTGACTTCTAAATAGTTAACTGAAGAACGAGGCTTCTCTACAGCAGGAATATCAGCTCCACCAATTACAGCGGTAAAGCAGTAACAATTATTTTAGCTACTGTCAAGGTGAAATGAATTGTATTTGCTTGTTTCATGGGGTGGTTCAAGGTTATCCTTTCTCCTCTCTGTTCCCTGTCCCCCACCACCCAAACCAGACACCCAACTGATTTGTCCCCGACGGCTAGCTGTGATTACTGTCCTAATTTGCTCTTTCTTCATCTGCTACAAACTGCTATTTTCTGTCCTTTCTGATAAAGCAGGAGCGCTGATGGACTTCTGAGGCTGGTTTTGCACCATGCGGAAGTGTATTAACCGGAATGCCTGTGTGCGTGTCTACAAAGCCCCTCGTCTTCCCAGTGTGAGATCACCTTCAGGAACGGCGTCATGTCGATGTGCAGTTTGCGCGTGTAAAATTCTCTTCTGTTTGAACACATCGGCCCTTTATTTATACAACTTTGAGGCTCTCCTGTCTTCTGAGCTGCTGCCTCCAAGGACTGCTGGGCTCCCTGTGAAGAGAAGCAGAAAGCCCAACTTTCATAGGAATGATATACAGTGTGACAAGAGCTAGTCCAAACCCCCAAATATTTATAGAAAGTCATTTTTCATCGTTGGAACACTAACAGTAACAGCTATTTTTACCAGTGAGGACACAGGGGACCCAGATGTGTAGAGAATAATCCGAGAGTGGTTGTTAATTCACACCTGGGGTCGGTGTAACGGGAAAGGGGATCGAGGGGCCTTGCTGTGTTCCAGGGTTGTAATCACTTTATTTGATCCTCACAACAACCCACAGGTACTGTTATTCCCATTTCACAGATGAGAACTGAAGGCTCTGGGAGGTTCAGCCACTTGCCCAAAGCCATGCAGCTGGTAAAGGCAGAGCTGAAATCATCGCCTGCCCGAGAATCCTTTTCTTTTCTTTTTTTTGAGGAAGGTTAGCCCTGAGCTAACTGCTGCCAATCCTCCTCTTTTTGCTGAGGAAGCCTGGCCCTGAGCTAACATCCGTGCCCATCTTCCTCTACTTTATACGTGGGACGCCTACCACAGCATGGCTTGCCAAGCGGTGCCATGTCCACACCCCGGATTCGAACCGGCGAACCCTGGGCTGCCGAAGTGGAACATGCGAACTTAACCACTGCGCCACCGGGCCGGCCCCCCAAGACTCCTTTTCTAATGAGACCTTTGTGATACTTCTGCAGCTTCCGTGAATGGTTATCAAATCTGCCTTGTGGCAAATAGAGTTATAGCAGGATTCCTGTTATTTCCAAACCTAAAATGTATGTAACGTGTTAGGAGGAGTGGTTTGAACAAACCCAGCAGGGAGGGAAGAAGAGGCTAATGGAGAAGGCTAGGAGGCCCCGGGCTCTCTGATCTTTCAGACCATGCTCTCTGCTGTCAACACAACAGACAACTGTGTCACGTTCCAGAGCACTACAGAGTTGGATCCAAAGTTGCTTTCCAGCCCATGCCCCACACTGCAACCTGGCTGATCTTTCCAAGATGCAAACTGGACCACACCATCCTCTGCTTACAGCCTTCAAAGGCCCTGCCCTCACCATGAAGGCCAACCCGCCTAAAAGGTTTACAAGACCCTTCTTGCCTGCCCCCAGACCATCTCTCCTGCCTCATTCAGTCATTCAACAAATATCTATTGAGTGCTTGTCCTACGCCCAACAGAGCGGATATAGCCATGCAAGTAGCAGACAGAAGTCTCCACTCTCATGAAAATCGCATGTCCATTCGACTGAAAGGAGAGAGATAATGAACCAGTAGGTGGAACACAAGTTATGTCCAAAGGTGATTCGTGATGTGGAGAAAAATCAAGCAGAGAGGGGAGTGAGGTGTAGCTGGGGATGGCAGTGGCAGCTGCAATTTTAAGCAGAGTGGTCAGGGATGACCCCACAGGAAAGCGATGTTTGAGCAAAGCTCTGAAGAAGGCGAGGGAAGGGCCATGGGGCTCTGTGCGGGAAGTGTTGATGTCGCTGTGGGAATGGCTAGTGCAAAGAGCTGCCACCGACACTGACCTTTGGGCCCCTGGAGCAAGGCCGTCACACATGCCCTTCCCCCTCCTGGGAACACGCTCCCCCTGCCAACTCCCTCATCCTTCTGGCTCGTCTGTGCCTCCCATGACCATCTCAGGGCACCGAGCACTTCCCGCCACTGCGCACGATGATGTTCATGCTTATGCAGCAACCCCCTCCCCGGCCCCCGGCTAAGCTCCATGAGGGCAGGAACCACCACTATCCCATCCCCATTGTAACAGCAGTGCCCGGCCCAGGGTCTGGAAATGAGCACACACTTGAAACACATTTGCTGAATAAACAATTAAGTGTCACATCGGAGGCGAGTGACTCGTTGCGGCCCACCTGAGTGAAAATGGGGTGCAGTGGGGACACTGCACAGGAAGCACGTCCTCTGTGCAGCACTGGCTCCACATTCTCAAAGGGCAGAGTTACTAGTTATTTTTCAGGCTGATTCGCTGGGGTTACGTACATTAGTGTGCCATGAGATCACCCTGGGTGTGGGTTTGATCATTTCCATATTTTCTGGGAAACTAACTCTCGGATGTCTGTCTCTCTGGGCAGTCATAAACTCTCCCTCCCATAACATTTATATTACTTTTAAGTATTAATGATGAATGAACGGTTAGTGACTCCCCATAAGCAGCCATCATTCTGATATACACCCACACCCTTTTCCTTTGTTTTGAAATGTGGCTAGAGATGAAGATTTTTTCCGGACAAATACATATCCAATTTTTTGTCACCTCAGCCATATATTTGATTAGCGTCTTGGAGTGAGACAGCCCCTCCCCATTTCGAGATCAAATGAAAGCATTTGGTCCAAGCTGGAATCAAAGCATTTCAAGCTTTCTAGCTCTCCAAATCACGCGTGAATCACTGGGCGGAATAATGGAAATCAGACACTACTGATTTGAGGGAAATTTCTCCATTATCTCCAAGAGAAGATCTGTGTTGGGCTAGGGGACAGAAGTCATAGCCAAGACCAGTTCCAGTGGCTGGAATCACTTTAACTCCTTCTGTGGGACTCAGATTGAAGAGGCTTTGAGAAAAGTCCCTCCAAATCACTCAACCTATGAATCTTTGGACAAAGCAACTCCCTTGACTGTGTGCTCATCTCCCTAATGTTCAGGGCCATCAATTCCTGCTTGAAGGAATGCTTTCAGTAAAGCTTTATAGCCACTGGAATGTGAAGTACTGGTTTTGCTCATTATGTTCAAGTGTTCTAAAAAATAAATGATAGGGAAAGGGGGGTTGGAAGATGGGCGGAAAGAAAAGATTAAATATATAAAGAGGATTCCGGGAGGTAGTGATAAGAGGAGAAAAAGTCAGAAAGTGGAAACCAGAAAAGAAAGCCACGTGTTGGGGTGGTTTTTCATTTATTCATCAAACTGACATTTTTTGAGTGATATTGTATGTGTCAGACAAACAACCACATGAATAAGCAGGGTGATTTTAGGGGGTGATAAATCTATGAAGACAATGAGACAGTGATAGGATGGAGGTTGATGGGGGAGAGATTGGGAGTGGCCTTTGGGTGATCAGGGAAGACCTCTCTGAGGAGGTGACATTTGAGCAGAGAGCTGGTGACAAGGAGGAGCCAGCCCTGGAAGGATCTATCTTTAGCAGTCAGTATAGCCTGTGTCTGCTTATTCGGAGGTTAAAGCAGGCAGGGGTTCTTTGAAAAGGAAAATAGAATTCCTGCCTTCTCGGCTGTCCTGCCCCAGCCTTCCGGGCTCCATCCCCATCTCTGGGAGGCACCTTCTGTCCTCTGGGTGGTAGAGCCGTCATAACTGACACTTGCAGCCAGCGCTTGGGCTATTTTGAGAGCAGAGACAGCAGAATAAATAGTCAACAGGAGTCAAGGTCTCTGAAGGTGCAGAAGGGAGAAGAAAACACAAGGTTAAAGAGAAGGGAAGGAAAACGGGGGGGGGGGGGGGCGCGGGAGGAGGGGAAATGGAAGAAAGCAAGAAAGCAGAGCCGCCCGAAGCTTTCTTGTTTCTTTCATGTGCGCGCTTTAGCGGGAATGACTACGGAACTGACGCAAGGGTGAACTGTTTAGCAGAAAATCCAAACCCGTTCCTTCACCTATATTGTACTGTAACTACTATAATGTTCTCAGGTTCTGCTAAAAACACTTGGAAGCCTTTCTCTTCAGTAAATGAAACAATAAAGATTAATGAGTTAATTTGGTAAAGCTGATCTGAACTGCACAGAAGGCGTTACGCAAGTACTTGGCATTTAAAAAGTGATCTGACATTTAAAAGGAGATGACTGTTAATGAATTCAAGAGCTAATCTTACACTCTGACAGACTGAGCCACGGAAAATCCAGGATTATTATCTTGCTGTAAACACACTGTGATGCAGTTGGAAGCCAGAACAAAAGAGAGCTATGGGTTGTGTACAAATATCCATATGCACACATGTATAACGTAGCGAAACTTACAGAGGACGTCTGTTAAATTAAACAAACAGCATTTTCTTTCTTACTCTTGGGTTATAATACTTGAGCTACTAACTCAAGGAGAAACCCTTCTCCCCAGGGATTTTTCCTCCTCCTTTCCCCTTGCGTATTTTGAAGGGTCCCACCACGGGTTGGCTCTAGAGTCAGTGTGATGTCTCACCTTTGGAAGGAAGGCAGATTCGAAACCCAACCAGCTAGATCTCCACCCGTGGGTCCCCCAGAGCAGCCAAGATACGAATCTGCCCTGCGGCCCCCCGGCCCTCCTCTCTGCTTCTCCCACTCCTTTCTAATTGGGGCTCCCGTCTCCGTAGCTGCGGCTGAGTGGCTCCAGAAGGGCTATTGTCCCTCATTAAGAAGGCTGCAACACTTTCGCTGTCTGACTGCCTCCCACGCAGCTCACAGCTTCATTCTGCCCCAGAGCGAGCTGCCAAGAGTCTCTGGGAACCTGTGGGCAAGCTGAGCTGGAGGAAGAAAACAGAAGGAAGGAGGGTCTTTGTAGCCAAGATCTGAAATGTGCTGGGGCCCATGCCCCCCCATTATCTTAATGCCTGGAGAGAGGGGTCCGGGGGCCTTTGCTGAAACCCTCATGAGGTCTATCAAGTTGTCACATCAAACCTCTGTGCACACAGGGCGTTTGTCCCCTCCTGTGAGCAAACAAAAGGAAAAGAATCAGTCTCTCCTGTGGACCACCAGGCCCCCTCCTTGGCTGAGAGTCTGTCCCTCCGCTTCCCTGGATTGGGGGCCTCCGAATCCAGATGTGGGTGGCTGGATCTGAGGGATTTAGTCACTCGAGGTGGGGGGGGGGGAGGGCTGGGATTCTGAGCATCCCCCTCACCATGCACCCTGTTGGCTGGGTGGGGACCAAGTTCTGGAAAGGGCCACCCTTGCCGGGAGCTACAAGCTGAAGGGCCTGGCGAATTTCCCTGTGCTCGGCCTTCTCAGGCCCTGTTATTTCTCGTCCATGGCAGCCCGGGGGACTAAAAGTGGGTAGCAGGAATGGGCGCACACGTGGGGCTGAGCAGGGCTTGGAACTCTGCTGGGCTCCCTGGGGCTGGGCTGCCTGGAAGGATCTGAGTGGGAGGGTCTTTGTACACACAGTCAACTTGGGCTAACTTGGAGGGGACCCAGCCTGTGCAAGGCCAGCCTCCCCAGCCGCCCCCAGTCCCATTCTGAGACCTTGTGTGGGTCTAGGTTTCCTTGACCTGGGGGAGCAGAAGACCTCAAGTCTTCAGAAGACCAGATGGAGCACCAGGATCTCAATTCAGCAACCCCGGCTGCCTGCACAGCCTCCTGAGGAACAGAAGGGACCCCAAACCACAGCGTGGTTCCACCCACCACAGGTCTGCTGGGATCTGAGTGCCCATCACCTGGGTTCATCTTGGCTGCCTGACGTCCTGGTCCACTTTTCATGTTCTAAAGGCAATTTGGGGCTGAGTGGACAGTTTTAGGAGGGCTCTACAAGAGGCATTGTGGAGATACAGTTTGGTTAGAAGCCAGAGAAGAGCTTTCTTGTTCCCCTCCTGTCATGAATTTTTGGTCTCCATCCACTTTTTTATGCCTCAACTGTCTGGAAGGACATTTTCCATCCTCCTGAGTGTGCAGCTAGCAAACATTAGACTAGGAAGAGAAACGCTGCAATCTCCAGTCTTGGCTCTTACGAGGGACTTTCTCCACGTCGTTGAGCGTTCTGTGTCTCAGTTTCCCCACCTCACTGCTCTCCTCAGGGAGTTGAGCGAAACCCAGGCACTTTGACTCAGGGCGTCTGCTATCTGGGTGTGAATCTCCCCCTGGAGTTCTAATTGATATTGCCCTCAGTTTAATTAAGTGTTCTGGTTGACACAACAGAATCATTGTTTATGTGGCTTAGCAGGAGCTGGGGGAGAAAAGTTTTAAGCCAAAATAGTGATCTCTTCTGCCCCAGGGGAGGTAGAAACTAGCTTCTCCTGTGAGGGGGCGTCCGGCTGTCTTGGCTGGGGCGCGCCTGTGTTTGACAGATGACGCACCGACTTTAGACGGGCAGATGGGAGGTGCTGGGCTGCAGGGTGGGAATCTGAACGAGCCCCTCGCTCCTTCCAACCCCAAACTTTAACCCGAACTGTGTGACTTCCCGGTCATGTTGGGTCTGTTGTGACTTTTCCAATCTGACAACCAACCGAGAGATGGAGAGTCTCAACTTGCAAACTGATTTTCTTGTGAAAAAGGCCATTTTAAATCAGTTGATTTTCACTAGAAAAAGAAATGTTACCCACGGTGCTTTGATTCCCACGCGGGTCCATAACGGCCTGTCTAACGTGTAATTTAGCTGGACAAGGAGCTGAACTAGGCCTGGCAACTCTGGGCCAGCCGAGGGCTGGAAGAAGAGAAGGAAAGACACCCCCCTTCCCTGCCCCCGTCCCCTCGACTGGGCCCACCTGTCCTCTGACCTCTCCCTGGGCAGCAGCGTGGGTTGGCGCCTGCTGGATACAGTGCTCCTGGCTCCACCATTCCCTGCCTCCCCCTCCCCCAGGCCTTCCGCTGTGCTCCCTTAGGTCCAGGGTGGAAAACAATTTAAAAAATCCAGGACGAGATGTGAGAAACCCAAAGGAATCTGTGACTGGTGGAATCGCAGGCAGTGGAACACAACTCCAGACACATGGCGGACCTTTGGGGGTGTCTGAGTTTGGGTGTTGGGGCGAGTAGGGTGGGGGAGGGAGAACGGCAGGGAGATTGGCTCACAGTCCTTTGAGTTGTTTCTGCTTTTCAAGCTTCTCCTTTTCCATGTCTGGACCCTTAGACTGTATACAGCCCCAAGTTCTGTTTTATAAAGGCTCTCAGGCAGAGAACAATGATCACTATGATAATTTAGTGGGATTGCCTAGCGACAAGCATTGTGCTAATCCCTTTCCATATGTTGTTTCATCTAATCCTTGTCATGACCCCACGAGGGAAACAAATAATTATCTCTTACAGATGAGGACATTGAGCCTCAGAGAGGTTAAATAACCGGCCTGAAGCCACACAGCCAGTATGGAAGAAGCTGGGATCTCAATGCAACTTTGTGGACTTCCCTAACCAGCTGGCCCCTTTGCAAGTGCAGGTCACGTGTGGAACGGAGCCCTGTCTGTCTTGACATCTGTTTCCTCATCTGTAAAATGAGGACAATACCTATCTGATAAGGATGTTGTAAGGATCAAGGGAGATATCCTAAACCCACCCATAAAAAACCTCAAAACCATCGGCTGGCTGATATCACTATTTAAAAAGACTCTCTCCAGGTGATGGGGAGGTAGTTGTCCAAGCTTATGATAGGTCCATGGAGGTTCATTATACTAGTCTCTGTACTTTTGCATGTGTTTGAAATTTTCCATAATAAAAATAAAAAAGAAAAAGAAATTAACTAGGCACATATCATGCGTCTGGCTGGAACCAGCAGCCAACAGACCAATAAATACAGACCTACTGGAATCAATGGTTGTCGCAGAGAAAATTCAACAAATGAAAACCTCGATTTTGTAATTAAAAACAAACCCCCTCAGTAAATTATCCTTAAATTGTCAATGGAGTTTTGGGGCTGACAAAGTAATCCTGTGGGGAATGTTGAACCAGAAGATGAAGTTTGCTTAGATCTTCAAAAAGACTTTGAATCAAGTTCCACAACCAAAGCTGTTTACAAAACCAGACAGAGAGGAGGAGGGAGGGGAGTGAGGAGGGAGCGGGACCTAGCCTGGACCTGGGGGAGCGCTGTGCCTGCCTTAGAGAGAAGGAACGCAGGTGGCGGGCGCAGCTGCTTCTCTAGACGGCTATTCACCTGGGATCCCTGTTGGTCCAATCTTCCTGATAAGCCTCCAAAAGATCTCCAAGAAGGACACCTAGTGACATCTCCATTCTGCACAGAACCCAAAGCTTTTCCAGAGAGTGACATACGAGATTGCAGCCACCGACAGCAGGAAGTACTGGAGGTCGGAAGAGAGATGTCATCTGAACTTCTGTATCGTTATCACTGGAAATATCACAAGTACAATCTCCAAATCCTGCATAGAGGATTGAGGACGTCCACCCGGGACGTAGACCTTGATGTCAACAAAAGATTTATTTGTCAATTATTTTTCTGAGTAGCTACCGCGTGCCAGGAACTGTGCTAAACACAAGGGGTACAAAAGTGAATAAAGCAGAATAAGAAAAAAAAATGTCTTTAAAGATTAGTAGCTTGTTGTTTTAGATAACAGCCAAAAAGTTCACCAGAAGGCAGGGCATGGCTCAGAAGGACACTGAAACAAAAGGGTACCTTTGTACCCTCTACAAAAACTTAGTGTGTCTGTAGGTGTTTTTTCGTCCTGAAAGGAGTCATGAGCACCGTCTGTGAAACCACCAAGGAAGCAGATGGGGTGAACACAGGTTTATTCCACCTAAATCTGTGTGTGCTAGAGTTGCAGGCCACTCCGTGAATCCAAAAGAGGTAAATTTAGGACACGTAAGACCAACTATGAATTTATACTGTTGTAAACTCATGAAATCTGAACTCAAGAGACAGTACAGGTGGAAATAGAAGTGGCTTTGTGAAATAGGAAAAAGGGACATAATTCCGGTGTTACAGGATTTTTAGGACCCTACCAAAGTTCTAATCCCCACAAAGCAACAAGACAAACCCCAGGACAAAGCGAGGGAGAAAGGATGTTTGCTCTTCCTAACAAAGGGAGCCAACTGACAATGTGAAAACCAGCAAGATGGTTTCTCTCTCATTTTACACAGATACAACGATTCTTGGGAAATCTAATTAAAGTCTGAGCTTGTACTTTGATCCTCCTTCCTGACAACCTCTCTGCCCTGACAGCTCTATAAGCCAGTGGGCGCCGGGCGCCTCCTGGCCCAAGCTTACCTAGATGGGTCTGATGGACAAGAGTTTTCATACTTTGAGATCCAGACTTTTCAGAAAAAGAGGCGAATTCATTGTCCCCCAAAGTCTAGGATCAGAGGGATAAAATGCTGAAAAGGAGTTGAGGTCCTTAAAAAGAGAATTCTGATAGCCCTATCCAAAAATTGATCTAATAAAAACCTAATTAATATTAAATAATTTCAACTAACAGTAGTTACAAAATAATGGCACTACGGTGTTGACCCTGGTTTAGCTTGCTGTATGCTTGTTTGCTGTGATCCTGGATGGCTATAAGCCAGACTTGAATAAAACCAGGTATCCTCATGATCCATTTTCCTTCTTACAGGGAGAATTTTGAAAAAAGTGAAAAGCAATGAAAAATCAGGAAGACAATAAAAACAAAAAACTCAATCCAACACACCCTAATTTCAAGTTAACATGACTGCACTTTTTTACATGCATTATTTGCAACTCTTTTCCTTATTTTTTCACATAGTTGTAGTCATAGTTGACACCACTTTGATTTCCACTTTTAAAATTAAATTGGTGGTTCTCAGCTGGAAGGGATTTCACCCTCCAGGGGATACGTGGCAAGGTCTGGAGACATTCTCGATTGTCACAACTAGGGGGCGGTTGTGCTCCTGGCAATTGGGGGTAGAGGCCAGGGAAGCTGCTCCACAGCCTCCCGCCCTACAACCGAGACTAGCCGGCCCCGAATGTCGGTGCTGATGAGGGTGAGAACCCTGCATTCAGCCATTAGCATCCCACCAGTTTCCAGTCTGAAGAAGCATCATCTTTTAATGCCTGAATTAACCCCTCACCGAGAGGGACGTGTCACAATCATTTCTCTGAGGTCGGACTATTAGGCTGTTTCCAATTTTTCTCTATTACAGAAAATGCTGCAATGGACATCTCCACTCACTTTTTTCTGCTGAATTATTTTCTTAGGATAAATTCCCGGAAGTCAGAAATACTGAATCAATGGGTCTGAATATTTGTTCACGTTTCACGAGTCAAATTGCCATTTGTCTTTACAAGTGGGTTGAACCAGATTACAAACCACCAAGAGTGTGTTTTACCAAAACCTCGGCAGTACTAGGTGTTGCCATTAAAAAAAGTGAGAGGAGGCACACCTGTCAGATATAAAATGGGACCACCAGTTTGCCTCAATTTGCATTTAAATTGCTACTCAGGATGAATATTTTTCCATACTCGTTTTCTATTACTATTATTTTCGATATGAATTGTTTATGTCTTTTGCTTATTTTTCTAACTGGTTCTCAATATTTTTCTTTTAAAATCGAATGTGATCTTGACCGAGTATAGATAGTAATGCTGTTGTAGTTGATGCAATTATTATAAAGTTTTACTTTCTCCCTCCACAGCATAGATGTGTTAACGTTTCCTGCTAGAATTTTCAGTTACAATATTACTACTCCTTTTAGGTGCTGGTCACCTGACTCCACCTGCGGCCTCTGCACAGAGAGGCCTCGGGGAAGAGGAGAACCTTCTGGCTATTGACGTGGGCCACCGAGGTGAGAGCAGTATTCGTCCCTGACAGTACCCCAGGATCTAATTTCCCGTAATCAAATGAAAGGCCTTAGGAGGAGCCACAGGCAGAGAGGAAAATAAATGTGAAGGAGAATACTCAATTCTGCCAGGAGTTTGAAGGACCTGCATTAAAAGAAGGGCACGATACCTTTAGGACTTCAGAACTGGCAATGCTCCATAAGCCGCTATTAATATGCAAAAAATGCCTTCATAAATACTTGATTCTGTTCACAGTGGGGAGGCAGTTCATTTGAAAGAGGAAATGGGAGCTCGGAGTTGAAACATGTCTGCTTGTCTCCTTTCTCTTTTTTCACTGCTCTTTTCATCTCCACATTTCCCCTTGTAGCTTTCTTCCCGCTCTTTCCCCACCTAACCCCTCTCCGGCTGCTAGGAAGCCGCTGATGTCAATTGCTCCTCTCATTTCTGTTTATGGGTTCACCGCCGAGGCCCTGATCCTCGGCTGGGTGTGGAAGGGGTGTCCCCGGAGCTAGTCCTGTGTGCTGGGGGCGGGAGCCCCAACCATCCGCGCGGACCCGGGCCTCCCTCGGACACGCGCGGCGGCGGTGCTGGGGCCGACAGGGAGGGGGCGCCCGGGGCGGCCCCGGAGCCGCGAACCCGCGAACCCGCGAACCGTGTCTCGGCTGCAAAGCTCCTGCGGCTTTCTCTCTCACCCACCCATCAGAAACTTCCCAAATCTAGGTCTGTGACTTCTCGTTAAACCACGGTGATGCCAAAAGATTCCACCTTTGGGTCTTTTTTCCCTCGCAGCTAGCACAGTGATAAAAAAGTAAAAGTATTTTGTGCGACTGAACTCCCAATATGGTCAGACCCCAATGAGCGGAGGGAGTGGGGAGTCAGCGGGGATTAATGGGAAGGAGCGAGGAGCAGAACTGCTAATGCTAATAAAGATGGACTTGTGTGACATCCTAGCCCGCTCAGAGGGGCGAGGCGACAGTGCAGGGAATCCGCGGGGTTCGCCAGCGGCCCATCAGGGTCGTAACTGAAATCTGCTGGGCAGAAATTTGTTTCTAAATCCTTTCCAGGTGCTTTACAGTAAACATGAAATTAGTCATTTACACGCAGTAGGTTGAGGAAGTAGTTACAATTGAAGTCAGTGATTAATCTAATAAAGGGCCTTTAGCCTCAAGAAGTACCAGGCGGGGGGGGGGGGGGGGGTTGGGGGGGCAAGGCAGACCCTCCCCTCCCTATCCCCTGTTCTCTGTGTTTGGGGGCTGGCGGGGCTCCCTAGACTTTTCCTCAAATGGCTTTCCTTTTGGGGGCTCCTTATAGGAAATAAGGCTCCTGTGGCTTGAACGAACCACCGGTTGCGGTGGGAGCCCCCTCCGTTCACAAAGGCGGGCACATGGGGTTCCGGTGGGAGGGTCTGCCGCCCCTCCGGGAACGGGGATCAGGGTTTAAGACCCCGGGTCCGGTGTCCTCCTGCTGACTGCCAGGGTCATCTCCAGTCTGGGCCTCAATCTGACGCGCCTGAGCCACAGGCTGCAGGTGGTGGTCGGTCTGAGGCACAGGCGCGGGGCTGTGTGGATTTGGGGCGTGTTCAGGGCTGTGTGGATTTGGGGTGTGTTCAGAGGGTGGGGGGCATCTGCAAGGCATTCGGAGCCGTGGAATTATCAAAATAGAGCGTATTGCATTTTCCTTAGTCTCAGACCCTCCTGAAAAAGAAAAGCGTCTAGGTCCCTCGTTAGGGGTGTCTTCACAGGGGGCCGTAACGGCAGTGCCGGGTGGGCGCTGTGGTTCCTCGGAGCGGGAAGGGTGGGCTCAGCTGCTGTGCCCGGCGCGGCCGGACCGGCTGGGCTCCGACGCGAGGGCCAGGGCTTCCGCGGACCCCAGACCCACAGGGGGAAAGAAACGGCTTTTATTATTATCGGGTTTAAGGAGTTCAAGGGAAGAGGAGACAGCCAGGTGCGGCAGGAAGTGAGATAAGAGGCACTAGAGCTCCTGGCCCCCTCCCGCTCTGACCCCCGGCTGCGGCCCAGCGGGAGAGACCCCAGAGCCTCGGGCTCCCTGAGACCCCCACGTGCAGCTCTAGAAAGCCCCCCAGTCGTCTCTCTAGAGACAGTCTGAAGACAGAAGCAGCCTCAGAGCTTCCAAAGAAGCAGCAAACCTATAAACATTTGTGAACACATGTCCTCAAACCACGAACAGATACTCCTAATCCAGCCAGATGAAGCTTTCTCTCCTTTCTTCGTGGTATCCTTTCATTTTTTTCTTGATTGCTATTTTTTCTCCCCATTAGGAATGAGAATTGGGGTGGAAAAATGTGCCCATTGGCACGAAGTCTGCCTCGATGGTGGACACCTCCCCGCGTTTCCCCTTTTTGACTTCGCAGAAGGCAGGGAAAGGCCTATTCAGCTTATTCACACACAGGAAGAGCCAGACAAAACAGTCCAAGTTGAGTTAAGACATTCCAAGTCTATGAGTTAAGGAACCCCTGTGATTTTATAGTCCACTTGTCTCATTTTATTGATGAGGCAAATGAGGCCCAGAGAGGTGAAGAATCTCACCCAGGGTCACACAGCAAGCTGGGACAAGAACCCAAATGTCCTAACTCCCAGTCTCACGCTCATTCAGAGCCAATACTGTACCTGCTTCTCTGGCTTTTGGGTCAATGGTGAGGTTTCATTAAGATTCGTGTGACGATCGGTTCCAGATTCAGTGTTTGCTATGGTGAAAATCATAGAGAAAAGGATCAAGGTTGTCAGATCTGGGTCTCATGAATTTTTACATATACCATATACATATACAGCTAGTTCACATGTGTAAGATTATAAACACCCCCCCTCCCCCCACACCATGGCATCCATATTTACTCACCAAATAATACCCACAGCCTCTATAGGCACAGTCTAAACTCCATGTTAAACATAGTGTTAAAAGCTGATATGCAAGTTTTAATTTTTTTGTTTTGGTTTCTCTTGAAAAGAACAAAAGTAAATTCTTTGTGCTACCAAAATTCACATAAAGCTGAAATTAAAAAGGAAATATTGATGGAAAAAATCTGCTGATGCTGTTGAATATAAATTTTGCATGATTGTACTTTACTGAAGTAGGAAAATGCTTCTGCAACCTTCCAGGTAGAGATCAGAGACTTCCCTTTTTCCTCGTAGTGGGGGGGTGAGGGGGGCAACAGGAGACGTGAAGACACCATGCAAACAAGGGCAAAGGTCACAGTGGTGCTGGTGGGAGGGGACCAAGGGAATTCAGATCCCCAGGAAGCAGGGCCACACTGACCCCAGCGGGGTCAGCCTGTGATCCGTGACTCCTCTCCACTGCTATGTTACCACCGCTGTAACAAGTGTGCAAGCCAAGGTGCACACCGCGAAGTGACCCGCCCAAGGGTGTACGACTAGGGAGATTTTGAGGAACGATTCGATCCCAAGACTGCCTGACTTGAAAACCCCAAGCTGCAAAAGGATAGATGTATTTTGTCTTTCTTTGTTTCCCCTAAGAAAGTAAATTTAATGTTTATAAAGGAATGTTTATTTGAGGAACAGATTTAGCTAAGCACATGGCCCCTCTGACAAGGATGTCAGTCTCTCGTGTGGGACCAGTGTCCAACAAAAATTTCTTTCCACAGTACTTGCTGCTCATAAGTGGCCCTTTTAGGAGTCTATGGCCATATGTGGCTCTGCATCTTTGTCTCTCTGACCCAAAGCCTCTCCTCATTCCTTGTGGGCTGACCTTTCCTTTTCCGTTGTTTCTCAGCTGTCCTGTCTTATTTGAAAATGGCCCAGATTTAAAACATTTCTTATTTACAACAGCTGGGGAAACTGAGGCTCACAGAATGGTTTTGTGTGATTGGCTCAAGGCCATACCTTGAAATAGCACAAAACAGAACCTGAACCCAGATCTCCCGACTCAGCATCTCGTCCTCCTCCCTCCACGTCCCACGGCCTCCTGTTAGCCCCACTTGAGCTTGCCACATCGCAGCTGCTTGGCCACGATCCATCCTCTGGACAAACCCGGCCCAACAGAATTGCGTTGCGATGAGGTTCACTTCACTGTGGCTTGGAAGGAACCCTGGGTCTCTTAGAAATTAAACTTATAAATTTCTAAGGCATAAGGAAAGTTCTTGCAACACCAAGAGAATGAATCAGTCAGCCAGAGTTCAAGAAATGTAAACACATTTTTAGATAGGAGACTGAAAAATCGCTTAGGACTTCTCCATCTCTTGGGTCAAGACCCTGGTAATTTACTGAGGTCCGAGCTGTCAAGGAGGAGACACGACTCGAGCTGCATTCCTGGGAGATAAAGCAATGGGGGTGGTCAAACGTCCTCTCCAAACAGTGCGGCAGGCTCTACCCCTGTTATCAAGCTGGAGAAACTGATTAAGCCCTCGACCAACGCAGGCAACTGGCTGTGAACATGGGCCGGTTCTTTTTCACCGCTCTGGAGCTGTTGTGTACACTCACAGGCTACAGACAGCACTTCCCGGCCCGCCTGAACCCAGGAGCTCAGAGTCTTTCTATAATGAACATTTCTGCCACTAAAGAGATAAACAGAAAACACATTCCTTCCCTGGCTGCCCACCATCAGGCCAGAGCAGATTTTCAAACGCTAGCATTAATCTAAGCACAGGCTTTTAGCGAGGAGATAGCCTTCCTACCAGATAACCAGGCAGCTTCACAGATGACCCTCCCTGGACGGGGTCTCGTCCCAAACCTCCTCTGCCTTCTTCAAAGCATGGGATCCTTCACCAAACACTCAAAACTTGAAAAGCAGGAAAGAGCATCTGATTCTAGCATGGCATCTGGGACCTCAAAGTTTCCTTCTGTTTAAACCTATGTTGATGATTAATTCCCAAGTTGTTGTTGATTGTTTTAAGTAAAAATGAATCATAGTCATATTTATTGTCATTGTTTCAGAATTCTTATTTTCCTTAGCATGCGATGCTCTGCTGGGCCCCATCTGGCGTCAGAACAGAGACGGAACTCCACTGCGGATGTGCCCAGTGCCAGACAGATCTCAGAAGGCGTCTTTGCCTTTGCACGTGGACTCACTGGCCCTGGCGGAAACCAATGGGAGGAGGCCTGAAAGTCAGCCTTTGCGACTTCATGGTTTTGTATTTTTGGTCAAAAATGGAAAATGCAATGGCAAACTCCAGATTAGCAAAAAAAAAAAAATTTTTCCCAGTATAAACTAAACCATAAAAGGAAGGATAATTCTGGTCCCTTTACATAGCCCTGCTGACCTTTCCTTAAGAATGATTTCTAAAAATACTTTATTTTATGTGATATGGCTCAAGATGCTTATGACCTATAGAGTGTTTGATGTGTTATAATAAATCTCAAGTCTGCTTGTTTAATGCAGGAGACCAAGACCCAAGATGGCCTCTTGGTGTTGCCAGTATCAAATTCTCAAGACAAGACTTAAGACCTTGTTTATGCTATACATTTTCCCTTTAAATCTTCCTGGAAGAGGAGGAGGAGGGTGAAATGGGCATGTCAAACAGCTGCTCAAACCTGAGAAAGTCTCCAGGCTCAAGACACACCCCAGGGAGCTCTATTAAAGGAGGCAAGTAGGCGGATCGAGAAGATACGAGTCAGTCTGAATTTAAATATGGAAATGCCTACTAAATGCAAGGGCAATGTTTTTCTTCCAGTTTGGAATAGCAGTTCTTTCCCTTGCTTATATCTTCTTTGACCAAGGTTAGCACAGTCTCAAGGGTCTGGCTTTAGTTTTGGGAACACCAACTTCTCTCAAAAGCTCATAAATTATTTCTTATGGAGAGGTCCAAAGGTACATGGCAGTTTACCAAGCCCAAAATGGGAGACAACCAGATGATGAAATTTAAATTCAAGTTGTGTAGCAACAAAATATCCACTACGTGAGAAAGCCTCCAATCGAGATACATTATAGGATTAATACGGACACCTGTGGTGGAAGGAGGGCATTCAAAAAAGAGGCTGAAGGTGGAGCTACGTACAAAGCGGCCAACCCATTCAATTCGTGTGGTGGTCTTAATCCTACAGGAAATATTGTCCTTGGTTACTTGCTCGCAAACAAGTATAGACATCTGGTCTCCCAGCCTCTAGTCTTACCTGCTTCAATCCATTGTCTACATGGCTGGGAGAGTCATTTCTCTAAAACAAAGATCTGGTTATATCAATTCCTGCATAAACAGGATCTCACAGCCTTTGGGATAAATTCCTTAGTTGCTACCCATGGCCCTTCATGGTCTCACTCCTGTCTACACCACCAGCAGCGTTTCTCACCACTCCCTCCCCTCTGTGTGCCCTGGGCGCCAGTCATTACAAGCTGCTTACATTTCTCCCATGTCGACATGTTCTCTGACCCTCATATGGTCTCTCTCTCTGGAGCACCCTTTCCTCTTCTCCACGTGGCTAGTTCCTACATATATCCTTAGAAATTCAGTTTAAGGGTCCTCTCTTTCCAAAAGCCTTCCTACCCTCCAGGCCGCATTAGCCTGTGCTCCTCCGTGGCTCTCAGTGCACTCCACGACTGGAGACCACTTCAAGGCATGGACTTTGTCTCTCAACTGTATTCTTGTACCTAACAGTATTTGGCATTAGTAGATAGTCAATTAGTTTTTATTGAATGAATGAGTGAATGAGCAATCTTTATGTGCTTTGTAAAACAGATTCACTAATTCTTTCTATTGGACATGTTCTGATGCTGTTGTCTTCTTTAATTTCCACATGAGGAATTATAGAGAACTAAGACAACAGCAGATGAAAATTCCTAGACCACAGGGAGATGTGTGAAAGAAGCAAGAGAGAAACTAGGAGGAAAAAAAGTCCTTAGGAAAAGCCTCATGCTTCTTTATGGTCTTTTTGATGAGAAGCTAGGCCAAATGTCTGAAGGGTGATGAAAAAGAAAAGAGTATTTATGGATTACTAGTTAATGAAAGTTATAATTTTTCGATCACTCTGACAGAAGAAAAATTAATATTCTAAACTTTGTTATAGGTTGAGAAACATACCTGATACACATACTGACATCTTAAAATTCATACCAGCCTTAAATTGCATTGTGTTGAACACTACTTCCCTGCCTGAGCAAGGCCCTGATTCCTCGTGTGTGTCATACGTACGCTAAGTGAACGGCAGATGCTGGCTACTGGGAGGGATGCGTCCTGAGAATTCCCAGAATCCTTAGATTTGTGGGTACCCCTAGTGTATATCATATCCCCAATAAAACCAAAGTAGAAACGAAGAAAGAGGGAGAGTTCTTCAGACTCTTAATGAGTCTATAAATAAAGGATTAGAGTGATTTATAAAACTATTTTTTTTGGCAGAGAATCATCAAATTGTGAGACCACTTCACTTTCTCTTACTTCCATCACCAGCCCTAGCAGTTGGCTTTCTTTTTAGGGCCATTAAAAAATATTTATATATATATAAAAAAAAAATCAATGTTGTTCTTTTTAAAAAACAACTTCGCAAGAGCTATTGCAGATGTTACAATAAATATAGACCACGACACTGAGATGTGGGCGCTCGGCGGTGGGCTAGGTGCCCCCACCAGCTTAGTGATGGTTTGCTGTCTTCTGGCCTTGTGATGTCTATGATTTGACGTCGCGCCTCTATAAAATGACCACGTGTATGTGTCCCTGACTTCAGAAGTCATTTGTAAATAGATGAAACTGAACTTCAAGTCCACAAATACCCAAAGTCCAGCATTTATATAATTTTTTAGAATCCTCTCATTTTTTCCTGAAAATATTCATTAAAACCAAATGACCCAAAAGAAAACAAAAAGCTGTGGAAGCTCTATAGGTGACTGCAATGAATAGACGTTTTAAATCGCTCTTTGAACTCAATTCCAGGGAGTATCAGATACTTTCCGAGTAGTGTTATATCCATTTTCTTAAAAACAAATGGGGAATGTTGAGCACAAAGAGATGTAAGAATGTTTTGTTAAGATCATTGAGCAAATCAAGGGAACAAATCAGCTTCCTATATTCTAAGCCCTGAAAGAGATACTCTGTGCTTCTACGGGCAGGCCCACTGGGAGGGGGAGTTGTTATTTAATTGCTATAGAGTCATAGTTTTGCAAGATGAAAAGAGTTCTGGAGACTGGTGGCGTCACAATGTAAATCTACTGAACTGTACACTTAAAAATGGTTAAGAGGGCAAATTTTATGTTGTGTGTGTTTTATCACAATTAAAAAAATGTCAGGGAACAGGAGATGAGGAATTACGCTCCAGGCAGAGGGAACAGTACGTTCAAAGCTGGGAAATAACAAAGAGATTTGCATTAGCCTTGGGTCTTTCAGTTACTAGCAGGAGAGATGAGAAGGAATAGAAGTTTTCCTTCTCTTTCCTGGCCATAGAGCTCGCCGGGGGGCAATTCTGAAATGGTCCCCATCTGTCTCCGGTACTCTAACATCTCCCTGTCTGTGCTTTTCTCCTTCTTGTGCCTCCTCCCCATATAGCTAATATCCTCTGTTCATCCACGCCCTCCAGGGCACGCCACCAGTCAGGCTTGTTTCAATCTTTGAAACTCTACTTAGCCTGGAATTACCCACCTCTGTTTCCACCCCATCAGAATTTTCAGTCCCTCAGAGCAGCTGTTCTCAGGTGAGTTGCAAGAGGACAGCCATGTGATTAAGTAAATTTTTACTAACATGTGGGTGACTATTATCTGCACAGAAGTATCAGCCTTCTGAGAGAATTCTTCTGAATTCAAAGTGAATCTACTACTAGTGAGATTTTAATAGTAGAATGAAGTGAAACTGTAACATTTTGGGCCACATTAGGAAGAATATTTTTGGTCTGGAAAGCTACCCTCTAAACAGGCCTATCTTGCTTGAAAATCTTTCTCAAGAGTTTGGTTCTCCCAAACTGTTCCTACTTTTTCTCAGCTTCTCCCCTTCTCCCCATGTCTCTAAAAGTTGTAAATCATTTTCAGTCTTACCCACAAAAGAGTATCTGATGCTGGATAAGGGGAATTGGAGGGAGAAAAGGCTATGCAACAGAAGCCATTTATTCGTATGGGTCATGAACAGAACCTTCCTAAACTCTCACACATCGTCAGATGGAAACGCGCCTATCTAGACTGACATCACCACTAACCATGCATAGCGGTAAAAACGCAGCTTCCTAGGGGTCAAAGCCCAGCTTCACCACTTAGCTGTGTGACCTTGGGCAAATCAGTCAACCTCTCTGAGCCACATTCTCCTAGGTGAAAAATGAGGATAATAATAGAACTTACTTCACATCACTGCTGTGAGAATGAAGTGAAATAATGAATATAAATCACTCAGCATGATGTTTGGCATATCAACGATAGATAAAAATGGTAGCCATCATCTTCTTCATCACCATCA
The DNA here is from genome assembly GCF_037783145.1 of Equus przewalskii. Taxonomy (NCBI): domain Eukaryota; kingdom Metazoa; phylum Chordata; class Mammalia; order Perissodactyla; family Equidae; genus Equus; species Equus przewalskii. Next base: position 76,219,200 of record NC_091847.1, on the reverse strand, counting down.
TCATCATCATTGTCCTCATCATATCCATCAGCATCCTTCACTGGAGGGCTCCTATTAAGAGCTGCTCTGGCCCAGTTCTGACCGACAAGTGAGAAGGAACAGAACTGACACTGCAACTCTTCCCGCATGGTCAGGATGTCCATCCAAGGACAAGAATGCCAGGCTCCAAGTCTTCCTCCACCTACAGACTTTGAGAAGGGCCAGCACATGACTGTGCCTCTCCTCCTTCTAGTCTTACAGTCTCTGGCAAAAACAATTTCCTCCACCCAGCTCTGGCTCCAGCCCTCGATCCGTGGCATTGCTTTCTGTTACTACAGCAGGTCCCTTATGCAGGATTCATTGCTGCCTGCCCCAAAAGAAGCAGTGAGGAAGACCACACACGTTCCCTATTCATCAAAGACTATTTTTAAGAGAGAGAGCGCCTCCACATAATCATCCTTTCCCCTGGTCTGAAGCGGAAGCAGCAGTAGCAGTGGGTGGAGGATGAGCTACCCGCCAGCCCACACTCCTGGTTCTCGCTTCTCTCTCCATGGGGCAGAGGAAAGATAAGAGGAAGCTCCGGAGACGGGGAACTGGCTGCGGTCAGCCAAGGATGCCCCAGTCCTCAGGCTGTCCAGAAGGACCCTCTTTCCTACTTATTGCTATATCTGGGGAGAAATGGTGTATTTCTGGAGGTCTAGGTATGAAATAATAAGTACATGAGTCAAATGACATAGAGGAGAAATAGAGCTGACTTTTCAGGGGAAAAGCTTACCTTTTAGGGGACATTGAATTCTAGACCTCTCCTTTTCTTGGCCAGTATTTGAACTGACAGATTCACAGGCTGAAAAATAATAAGGGTTTTACCTTTGAGTGTGAGAAAGTCTTGAAAAAAGCTATTTTCCTTACCCCATGACAGCGGAAAACACAGTAGAGGCCTTGATGCTTAAGCCTCATAATGAATTGGATGGTTCTGAAACCCCGTAGATGCCATCCTGGAGAGAAGGTTGATCTAGGATCTAAAAAGTCTTGAAGAAAATAATAGTTTTATTCAAGATGTTTAAGGACCATGATGCTAAAATTCTGCGAACTTTTGATGGAGCACAAGCAGGAGACAGTTGATGGCTGAAGCTGCTGTGAGGAGATGCCCGGGTCTGGACTGCAGACAGGCCTGGGGCCCTGCATGTGCAGTGGGGGATGACGGGCAGCGTGAGGAGCTCCACCTTCTGGCTGTGGCACCCATATGAGGCGTGGACCAGGAGAGGTGGGAGGGATTCGAGCATGTCAGATTCCAGCCAAAAAGACAGACAGGCTTGTGTGCAGCCCCGATGAAGTTTTTTGCCATCTCTTACAGTCACCTTGTGTGGGAACGATTCCCCTAGCTGTCCTTGTCAGTCAAAATAATGCTATTTTAACAGCCAAAGAGACTTAGGATGACAGGCCAGAGAAAGACAGTTAAGGGAGAGGTAATAGACAGCAAAGAGGTCAGTTGAGTGGATCCAAAATGGAAGACGATTTTTAATGGGAAATTTGGTGTGTGTGTGTGTGTGTGAGAGAGAGAGGTGTGTGAGATATCAAGGAGATAGCAAGAGGGAAGAAAAAGGCAGAGGGAATCAGAAAATTCAAACTGGAAAGGATTTTGAGATCTTCCATCTCACTACCCCCCGACTCATTTCAAATCCATTGATGGATAGATGCATGTATGCTTCGTTGTCTCACTGCTGATGATAAATACACTAGAGGTTGTCAGAAAAGAATGTTTGGTTTTATTGATTTGCTGAACTGCGGTGGGCCCTGGAAGACCTGCTCCTTGGTCTTGCCCACCTGGGGAGCACGCTTGCAGCCACACACACACTCACAACTCAGGCCCAGCCGGGCAGCTTGGGACTCTGGGAGCCAATGCTGGAGAGAGAGAAAGCCATAATTAGTGCTAATTGTTGACCCTACAGTTCAAGAAGAGATGCTCTGGAGAAAGGGAAATGAGAACAAACATTAATTATTGAGTGGGGACCTTGGAGACAGACACTCCGGATTAAAAGGAGAGAGATAAATTGCATAATGAATGTTAATTTTCCCTCAAAGAATTGAGTGGTCGGCGGTAAGAAGGAGAAAATAGGCTAAAACCATCATGAAAGAGAAACCTCAGTGTGTGTCGGGGGAGAGAGCACAGGAGGCTTACAGAAACACGTGCCATCACTGCTCGCCGCCGGCCCTCTGCCTTACTCCCAAAAGGTGGCCACCAGGTTTTCCTTGCACCCTTATCTACCACAAGTTGTCTGCCAGGAAGCTCAACCGCTTCCCGGACAGAACAGAAGCCAGAGAACAGCCACATTGCCTTCCTGACAAGCCGAGAGGCGCACGACGCTGGAACCCGTTTTTAGTGTGCTGGTGGGATTTGACTTAAAACAAGGAAGGCGGCTGGAGCTCAGCGCCACGCGGGGGAGGGCTGTGGCCCTGCGTGTGCCGCCTCGGGGTGCGCGGGCTCCGGGGCTTTCAATGTTGTTTTATCTTAAGTACCACATACGAGACACACACATACACACACGCACGCACACACCGCGCCCTCAAAATAATCCTCTTCCCTGAAGGTGAAAACAGAAACAGGGTAATTTGAGTAGAAAACGGGAGATGAGACGCAGCCAATTGTGTAGAGGGCTCTACCAACAGGCTTGTCCCCGGCTGCTCAGACTCCGCGCCCGGAGACCCACGTCCAGCGGGCGGCCGGGGATGCTCCGCGCGCCTCCTGCATCCGCGCTGCCCGCCGTCCTCCGTGACGCCACTGGCGCTCGGCCTTTCTGTCGCCTGTTCCCTCACGCTGTCACACACTGGGTTGCCTGACACCCCCTCAAACATCTGGGGTTCCTTGTTGCCCAGAAAGCAGCGTTTCCGCTCGGTCCCGGCGCCCCAGGCCTCTCCCTCCTCCCCAGGCAGCGCCCCCGCGGTCCGCACGCGCGGCTGCTCGTCCCTCCCCCGGGGACACTTTCCCAGCTCTGCCTTTGTTCGTGCTGGCCCCTCAGCTGCTCGGGTCTGTCCCTCTTTTCTGTTTATCCATTGCTACTCATTTCTCAAAGGTCAGTGCAAGGGGGGGGGGTTCCTCCGCAAAGCCCCTCCCGGTCCCCGCGGTTGGAAGGAACGGCTCCTTCCCGGACCCCCGGATCCTGGGCCGGGGCCTCTCCCCCGCGGGTTCCCTCTGGCCTGGGCCCCGTCCGTTGTCTGTGAATCTGTTTGCACACGGGCTGTGAGTCCCTGGGGGCCGCAGCCGTGGGCCGGAGGGGAGCCTCGGGCGGTGGGTGAGGCGGGCACAGGCCGGGGCAGGCAGGCCTGGCCGTCAGTCCCCGCTCTGCCGCCCACTGGGGGTGATGGCTGCGTGGGAGGTAACCTCCTCGTGTCTGAATGTCCTCACCTGTGATATGTGAATGAAAACACTCACTTCACAGGATTATAGGGGTGATGGCCGTGATGACAGATGGGGCCCAGTCCCTGAGAGCTCTCAGCGTCAGAATCCCCACCTGTCCCTTGCTGGTGGCCGTGTTCAGCACATGTTGTCAAAGGAGTCAAACGCCTGTGTAAGGGGTCTCCTCTCTTTTATGTCCAGTGACATTTTATATCAGAATTTTACTTAATACTTTACAAGATTATGATCTGGTTTGATTGTCACAAAGCAACGTGAACTAGGTTGGCAGACCTTATAGCTGCATTACGGTGGCCAAGGAACGTGGTAAGTGGCTGTAAGAAAGAGACTCCAGAAGGTGCACACTGACTTCATGTCACGTGAGTTCAGAGGTAGGCGGCAGACCAGGCCGGCTCTGCTCGTGAGGTCACCCAGGCCCTGTGGTTCCTTTTATCTCACGCGTCATCATCCCATAGAGTGTTGCCCTCTTCCACATGGTCGAAGCCATTTCACCACCTCAAACAAGTCCAAGGGGAAAGAGGGGGAGGAGGGCAAGCAGCGTCCTCTTAAAGACATGACCTGGCAGTCACGCACCTGCTTCCGTTCACTTTCCATTCGCCATAACTTGCTTACATGGCCTCACCTGGCTGCGAGGGGGGCTGGAGGCATATTTCTAGCTAGGCAGCCACGTGTTGCGCTAAACTTCAGGATGGGGGATTCTAGTATCAAAAGGAATAATGGAAAAATGGCTATTGCGGAACAATTAGATTCTTTGCTACTCAGTTTCAATCAGTATTTATGGCCAATGCTCTGGGAGGATCTACCGTGTATTCTGGGGTGTACTCAAGTACATGGGGGGGGGGGTCTGCCCAGAGGAATTTTAAATCTTGGAGAAGAAAGAAGAAAAAGAGTATAAGAGATAAGGGAAGTGAGGGAGTGCCTGGTGAGAGGGCCAGACAGTAGGAATTAGTGGAACCTAAGGAAGCAGCCATCGATGTGGGCTGAGGGGGCAGGTGAGGCGTCACAGAGAAGGTGGGACTTCAGCCAGTCCTTGAAGCCTGGGAACGTGGCAAGAGGGACTAGAGGCAGAATGATTTAGTGGGAAGAGCTTTGACCTCAGTGGGCGCAGGAAGATCTGGGTTTGAGCCTTACATTTGACACATAGAAGCTGTGTGACTTTGAGCAAATCACCACACCTCTCTGTGCCTCAGTTTCCTTATTCATAAAATGAGAGGGTTTTCAAACTGTGGTCTCCCAGCTCTGGCGGCTCTGCATGGACCCCTCCCCAGGAACTGTCTCAGGAGGGGACGAACTAGCTGGACTGTGGAGACGTTGGGGAGGATGCAGCCAGACCAGCCCCACTTCACCGGGCAGCTCTGCTTTTATCTGTCTGATCTATTGGTCCCTCAGCAAGTCTGTTAAAGTGTTTCCTCTGCTTAAGCCCTGAGGAAGGCAATGCCTGTTGCCTCCCAGCTCTAGATGTCTCTGAAACAGAACAAAGCAAGGGAGGTCTTCACAGGCTTCGCAGGCTCTGTACAAAAATGCAAGTCCCATCATATGCAAAAAATGAAGAGGAATTAAATATTCTTCAACATTTCATATTGATTTTTTTTCTTCCAAAAAAAAAAAATTTCTAGCAGATTCAGAGAGAACTATTATTTTTGATATTTTTCTTCTTTGGAAGGCGTAGAGTGGTGATGACCACATTTTCAGCCACATACGAGGTAGGGGAGTCTTTGTACTTGTAGGAATCGTGGGAGGTTTTTGTCGAAGGACAGGAGACTCCCTGGGGTGTCTAGTGGCTCTCAGAGCACCGTCCAGCGAGGGCTGCTTAGGCCGTGCAGGGGTCACTACGCTGAGGGACAGGACTTCCCTCTGAAGTCCGGACAAACATAGCCATTCCAACCTGCCCTGGGGTCTATGTGACCTCAAATTAGCCCCATGCCGAGCCTCATGGGAATCTCCCATAATTGCTGTAAGAAGAGTACGTGGGTCAGAGCTTGGTGGGGAACAGAAACCACCAGGTATTTTAAGAAGAAACAGCCTGTCTGTAGATACTTGGTGGTTACAAAGTTGCTGTGGCAACTGCCTCTTGACACACTCGGTCTTCCTGGGCTCACTTACCAGCATCAGTAGCCAAAAGCTTTGATGCCTCTGCCTCACTTCTGCCCTCCAAATTTCATGCAAGTGCATCTAATTGGCAGAACTTAATTTGCATCCAGCCCCTAAGTTATCTGGAAAATGTAGTTTTCAGCCTTCTAGCCTCTGCAGTACAGGAAGGCCCACTGGAAGGAAATGCTGGGTGCCACGTGACCATGTCCAGCCACGTTTTCCTTTATTTCAACATTTGACCTGAGATCACTGGAACTGTCAACATTATTTCTTATGGGTTATTAACAAACACTGATTGGGCCCAAGGGCCTTATTGCCACGCAGGCTTCCTGCTCCCTTCCTCTACTTCTCACTCAGAGATGGATGGATTGTGGACCCTACCATTCAGAAGCGATGTTTTGAAAATGAAAATAAGAACAGTCATGAATTATTGAATGGCTGAGAGCACGCTTCAGGATTTAGACAACAGAGCTACCCCAGCAAGAGAGTCTCCTCTGGAAGGAACCTTAGAAATCATCAGTTTAGTGTTTTCCAAAGTGTGTTCCAGAAACTATTAAGAACTGCACAATGCTTTGCTAAAAACAATAAAGAATTCAGTGCTCAAATAAGTTTGGGATACAAGGCATATTCTCAACGGGAGGAGCTGAAATTCACAATGGCCTCTTAGAGGCTCTGTGAAGTCCTGCCATAAGGAAACTTGCTAACTTTAGCCGCTGGTTTCCAAACTTATTTAACCTCGGAACCTTTTGCTTTTTACATAATGCCTGTCAACTTTCTGAGGAACTGGAGTTCTATGGGACACACGCTGGGAGGACTGGATCTGAGCCCAGCTCCTCTTTTCCCATATTAGGGAGCTGAGGTCCACAGCAGTGCAACTATTTGCTCCCAATCACAGATATCGCGGGTGGTAGAGCTGAGAATAAAGCCCAAGACTTTGGACATTTAGTCCAGAGTTCATTCTTCTTCCTGACTCTGCCTCATCTAAGGACTTCTCCTCCTTCAGATCTCCAGGCGTCTTCTCTAAAGCAACAGCTGCTAAGAGAAAGGCTACTCAAGAAAAATCATACTTTGTCAATGACCCTACCAACACGGATGGATTCTTTTACCCGTGAGCCCCACAACCAACATGACCACAAATGGCAAATGGAGAAAACAAAGAGAAAGCCAACTATTTAGCATATGTTTGCCCCCAAATCATCAGTGTTTTGAGACCAGCTGGATATTCTTGGCCCCTTCATCTTTCTGTTTACCAAATTGCAGACCACCAGGAAATGACACCAAGGATATTATGTATTACTGAAGACAAATTACCCCCACATCTAGTGACTTAAAACGGTAAATTTGTATTATATCTGACACAGTTTCTGTGGGAATCTGGGAGTGGCTTGTGTGTGTGCTTCTGGGGCAGAGCCTCTGGGGAGGCTGCAGTCACAGTGTCAGCCAGGATGTAGTCATTCGGAGGTTTCACTGGGGCTGGAGCATCTCCTCTCGAGGCAGCTCACTCACAAGCCTGGAAAGCTCGTTCTAGCTGTTGGCAGGAGGCTTCGGTTCCTTGCCCTGGGGACCTCTCCATAAGGCTGCTTGAGCGGCCTCGTGACGGACATAGCAGCTGGCTTTCCCCAGAGGGGTAATCCAAGAGAGAGAGCAAGGAGAAAGCCAGTCTCAGAAGTCATACGCCATCACTTCGGTCATATTCTATTTCTGTTAGAAGTGAGCCGCTGTGTCCCATCCACTCTCAAGGGGAGTAGAGTTAGGCTCTCCCCTTTGAAGGAACAAGTGTCAAAGAATTTGTGGACATATTTTAAAATCACCACGCCAAGAAAGAATTGCAAGAGAGAAGGAAGTTATTAAATGACCAAAAAATAAGGAACATTTTTGGGGTAAAAATCCATTTGGGACAAGAACCAGTGTTAACTGGAAACTCTGAAAGAGCTCAAGAATTTAAAGTGACATGGGACTGGAGTCCCAGCCTGAATCATCGGGACAGACATCCCTGAACTTCTAGCAGTAAGCCTTCTGAATAAAAGAATTTCTGAAAGAAATCTTCCATTGCTGCCACCACAACCAGGAGACTAGATGCAGGATTTGGATCATGGATAAGCAATTCAGAGCACATATCCCCTGTTTTGACTTGTATCCATCCAAGTTAACTTTTCCTTTCTTAAGCCTTTGAATTTTCTAAGTGCTGCAACATCCCGCCATGACCAGGAGGGTCAAATTCCAGCTCTAGTCTTCACAACTTTTTTTCTTTTTCTGAAGGTTCGTATTCATCTTTCTATGCTGTCTGAAAGCAAGATATCATGATCTAATTGCCTAAGAATTTATTCCAAATAGATGTTGACAGAGTCTGAATGTCTCCGAAAGATCAGACAGATCATATTCCCTTCTTACTCAAGATTTTTTTTAATTTAAAAATCCCAACTATGATTCCAAAAGAACTTTCCTTTGTGGCATCTGGGGTATTCAGTCAATCAACAAGCGTTTCTTGGACATATGATAAAGATGAGAGGTGCTCTAGACCTCGTGTAATATATTTGGGAGCTAAACAAAAAACAGATGCAGATAAATACAATAATCATAACAGTCGGATTGAGAGGGAGGAATGGGCTGAGGCAGTTGTATGAGATGAGGTGGATTTACTAAGGAGAATTTTCCAGAAAAGATGAGCCTTTGTCTGGAACATAAAGCTATTCTAAACATTTGGGGACAACTGGGCAAAGGCTGGAAGATAAGAGAAGGAAGACTGAATGTTTGGGCTTCCAAAGAGATGAGAAAAGGGTGGGCCTGAATAGAGTGGGAGATGAGACCGGAAGGGCAGGGTGGGCTGGTGACCAACCTGGATTTCAACAAACTGAACTGCAAAGATTTTGGTGTGATTGGAGCAAACCCTTTGCAAGAGTTGAAAATTTTTTTCAGCACACTGCTTCTCAAAACAAAACGAAACAAAACAACGAAAAAACTTTCCCATTAATGGAGACTCTCTGAAACCCAGATCTGTTCTATGGGCCCGCGTAGGGACATGTGGGTTTAAGGCTTTGTCCTACCTTCCAGGGCACATTCTAATCGCTGTCCAGAATGAAGGCCCGCCAGCTGTATATGGAGGAAAGGCTGAGAGAGGCTTGCCCGCCTGACTGACTGATTCATTCATTAGTTCAACAAGCTTACAGCGAATGACTTTAGGTTTGAGAGGCAAGCAGGATTAAATATACTGTTCACGGGACTGAGACAAGATGGCGGACAAGTCTCCATTTATTCAACGTAAGCTACATTTCTCTCTCTCTTGCTTTAGCGTGGAAATTATTGAGAGATTTTTCAATGAACATGTATCGTGATCCTGTTATGCATGTGTCAGGAACCGTGCCAGGTGCCAGGGATGCCAAAACGACTGAAACCTCATATGAACAGTGCGACAACACACTGAAGGCCTAAACATTTCCTTTTCTGCTTCCGGCTTTGCTTTGCCAGAGTCTCTCCTGGAACAGAGAGGACAGCTGTGCAGCAGGTGAACAGAACCATATTTGCTGTCCAGCTGCTGTACCCACAGTGTCACTCTGACACTGGCCTCCACCTCTCTAACTCCTGCCTCCGCCAATGCAGAACCAAGTTATTTCCATACTCACAGCACAGGATAACCCAAGTGGTGGTGGAAGTGCTTTAAGGTTGAATTTGGAACTAAATGCATGCTAGTTTCTGGAAACCCATGCACTAGGCCGCTGCTTCAACAGCAACAGACGCAACCTGTGAAATGCAGCAACAGTCAAGGAGCTTCCCAGCTGGCGGCAGGGCAAGAGTCAATCCCTCATTTCAGACAGGATGAGGACCCTGGACACAGGGAGGGACTGACCCCAAGTCATCTGACAACACAGAGGACAAGCCAGGGCTGCTCAGATCTCCTGGCTCTGAATCCACGCTCTCTTTATTGAGCCGGTTGAGACACAGCCCACTACAGGAGCACAGATTTTGCTCTCTCTCATCAGACCCCCTGCTGGCCGTCCGACTCATGCATACACGTCATAATGGATCCCAGGAGGTTGACACTCAGCACCCTCGGACTTCATTTTTTTTCCTCTGCAAAACGGCTATTACCCAGAGCCAGCATCTCTTTTCCAAAAAGTTAACATGCCAGAAGGGTTTTTGGAAACTGCCTCGATAGCTGTCAGGAGCCAGAGGATTCGCAGTAATAAACCAACGCATACCACGAGGATACCTGCTTGGCTTACCAATTAGCCACCTCCGCCTCTGGAGGGCGGTTGGAGAGAAGAGAAAAGGCAGTGTTTAATTTGGGCAAAAACCAAAAGGGCTTTATCATTCTCATCAAGGCATCAACAAGGCACATTATACCTCCTCCAAGCCATTCCACGGGAACGTCTCCCTCCAGATACTCCAGCAAGAGTCAACTTGTTATGCAAACATTGGGTTATTGTGTCTGAGCTACAGAAGCACCTCTGTGTCAGCGAGGGGGGAGAAACTGGCTGACTCGCGTCTGTTTTTAATGATGTCTCTGCTGCTGGGAAGTTTTGGAAGCTGCAGGTAAAACCTTCCGCTATGAAAACGAGGCCGACCCGGGATGGATCGTCTTACCTTCCCCACACAGAAGCTCCTCGGTTTGGGTAGGCCCTGGGATGGACAGGCAGACGTTTTCTCCATCTGGACCCAGCAAAAAGTGTCCCAGTGTGGGGTCTCTGGAATCTTTTTGAAAACAAGCACAAACATGGGCAGTGTCAGCGTGAGTGCAAGGGAGGAGGCTGCGCCCGCACCGTGCTCCCCGAGTCCCCAGCAGACAGACGCAGTGAGCTCAGGGCCCGCCAGAGCCCAGGGTCAGCCCCACTCCTGGGATCCGGCAGGAGTCTGGAGGCCAATGCAGGATGAACAGGGTGGGCTGCCACCAGCCCCTGTCACGCCTTTGTGAGAACCTGGAGGAGGTGGCCCCTCGGGGCTCAAGCAGCCCTACAGGGCAAGGCTGGGCTGGTGAGGGGCACCCAGGTGAAGGACAGGGGGCCCTTTCCTCCAGGTGTGTGTCGCCCACCTGGGCAAGGGCTTGGTGAGTCCAGCCTCTGCTTCCCCTCTCTGTCACATGCCTTTGTGCCGTTCTCCGCATGGACAGCCATCCCCTATGGCTCAAATGCTGTGACTGCCAGTGACTCCAGGGGGCTCAGGCCAAGGAGAAGGAAGTTGTATTTCCCTCAGACGCTTAGAAAGATTGAAGGTGTTTCTGTAACCTTACCTTCCCCATCTCCAAGGCAAAGGGGTCAGGAGCAGAGCTGGCCACGAGTCACGGCACACGCTTATAAGTACACAAACACACGCATGCACACAGAGGCAACACACACACTCGAGAACACACACACATATTTACACAGAGGTATACATACACGTATATATGTACACTCACAAGGCAAGCACACACACACATACATGCACAACCACCCATATGCAAGTGTGTGTGCATGAACACACATATACCACACAGGCGCAAGGACACACACACAGCAACACTTGCACACTTGTGCACAGCATGCCTGCGTAATCACACAATCACACAGGTGTGCATGCCTGCACACAAGCACACACAGGCACACACGTATCCTCACATGTACCTTCATTTACACACTCAACGTATGCTCCTGAGGCTTCGGGCTGCACTCTTACCACAGTCAGGGCCCTGGCATTGCTTCTCCTCAGATTCTCCCTTTATAATGATGTCGGAGGAGGAGTGTGTGTGTGTGTGTGTGTTCGGTGTGATTTCTCCTGGGCTACCCAACCTCTTGGGAACACTGTCAGTGCTGGCGTGACTGCACCTAAAGTTTGGTTCCTTTGTATCTAAGTTGAGGGCATCGCTGCCGTGCGGGTCCAGAAGGAGGGGCCACAGGAGGAAGGCACCTGAAAGAAGAGGGAGAGAGAGAGAGAGAGAGAGAGGGAGGGAGGGGGAAGGAGGGGACGTGATGCTGACCGTTTTAGCCTTGAATAGAGAAGCTGCAAACACATATGGAGTCATTGATCTATGTATTTAATTTATGCTTACAGGGCTTCACCTGTCCATGCTTGGGGGCGGGGGGTAGACAGAGGCAGAGAGAGACGAATGGTGAGGCGTTCTGTGCCCGAGTGAGCATGAGATGAACAGGAAAGATGAGGGATCTGTTGTCTTCCTGGCGGCTCTTAGTGTCCTCCCCCCTGCCCCCGCCTCTCAGTGTGTGAGTTTCTGGAAGCTGTGACTAGGATTCTGCCATTAAGAGAGATGCTTTCCTCACATTGTCCGGCGCCCAACACACAGCATCTCCTTCATCTGGTGCTCCACTGGAGAAAGCAGCCCAACACTCCTGGCGGGAGGAACAGCTGGCTGGGCTGCACTTTCTAGAAAACATTTTGTTGGTTTCCAGCATGGCACCTCCCTAAGGGATTTTCAGAGGTAGTGTGGACTCTAAGCAATTTCTGCTTTATGAGCTGCCTTTAGCTCAAAGCCCCCACGGAAGCTGTCACTGCACCATCTTTGCATTATTGATCTTGTATAAGGACCTCAGTCAGTCTAAGTCATGGAGGGTGTGGGTGCTACCTCACCCTCCAGTGACAATCCAGTCCTTGTCTGTCTGTGAGCAGGCCTCGGGCTCTGCCCCGGGCTGAGGGTGGCCTCTGCCCGGGACTCTTCCTGTTGGCAGGGTCAGCAGGATCCCTCACCCCGGGGAGGGTCGGGCCTCGGTGTTGGGTGGCCCGGTCCATCCCATAGTGTGGCTCCCTGGGGACTGCAGGCAGCTGTGTCCTCACACTGCTGCTGGGAGGGAGGACAGCACGGAACAGTTTGGCAATGCGTGCAGGTGCAGCACACCCTTAAAACATGCACTGACTCTTTAGGAATACGCATGGTAAACATGAATCCCACTGACGTCGTCGTGAACACTGCTCATTTCCCCTTCAGTGGAGTGGCTCTCAGACAGCTTCATCACGGCTGCTGCGTGGCCCTGGAAGATGATTAAAATGAGCCCAGAGCCCCAGACAAGCCAACGAGTGATTACCTTGTCCTTCCGCTGGGAGTGTCCCCCGGGGCCGTCTCATGACTGGGGGGCCTGTGGGGCTGCTGTGCCCTGATGTCCTGGGACTGTCTGGGCCCCTCTGGCTCTCTGGACTTTTTCTTCCTTTAATCAGGGGCAATGGTGGGGTCACATTCTGGGGTGGGGCATCATCATCTTCGAAAGCAAAAGGAGACAAACACGAATGAGAGGACTTCTGGATCAGAAGGAGAAGGAAGCTCTCTTCTAAGTGGGGTGATGGCTCCTCCTGAAGGATGCCACCCATTCTCAACCTCGTCCCTTTTCCAGACCAGCTGTCTCCCGTGGCCAGGGTGAAATCACTCTTGGCCAGAACAGTGGCCCCTGGTTGAGGAACCCCCAGAACTGGGAGGCACTAAGCAGCAGTTGTTGTTACTCTCCTCATGTTGATGGGCTCCTGAGACAGAAGAGAGACGAGAGGGGCTGCAAGGTCCTTCCAGCCCACAGTGCAAAGGCTCTCACTAGGTGCCCCCCGGCTGCGGAGCTCACGAGATTATTGGCTACAGAATTCCAACCACAAAGCAAGTCTTCTAAGCAGAACCAATGCACACGCAACTCCTCTAGGTTTTAGCGTGCAAAGCAGCACCTCCTGGGGGCAGAGAGGGTATGGGGCAGATGACAAGGCTCCACACAGTGCGTCCTGCCCTCCCCTCCGTGCTCTCCTTCTCTTTTCTCAAATCAGCTGGGACTGATCTATGGAGGGTGAAACCCAGTAATCTGAGGGATTGAGACCTTGTCTTAATCTCAGAGAGTGTCTTTATTTCATGCTCAACACACGGTTGATGTTCGTGTTTAAAAGCCGGCTTCACACACAGTCTCAAAGTATTACAGGCTAGTTATTTGCTACGAAAGGAAAGGTGTCTGCCATGGAGAAATCTAGAGACACCACCTTTAACCAAATAGTGAAACTGAACACCACTGATAATGGAACAGATGATAACAGATGGAATAAATATACAGGGATATTTGTGTCCCCTGATGTGATGCACCGAGAAAGATGCAACATCACGTATTTGGCTCTTCTTGCTAAAGATGTCTGATCTGAATCTGATCACGAGGAAACAGGCAAATCTAACTTGAGGGTAATTCTGCAAAGCAACTGGTCTTCAAAACGTCCATGTCATGGAAAGCAAGACTGGTCAAGCGCTTGAGACGAAAAGATTCTGAAGAGGCATGACAGCTAAATAAGACGCATGATCCCGAGTTGAATCCTGGATTGATCAGAAAAAGAAAACCTCTAGGGAACGTTATTGTTATAATGAGAAATTTGAATATGGACTATATATTAGAAATTAGTGTTACACCAACGTTGACTTTCTTGATTGTGATAGTTGCGTTGTGGTCATGAGGGAGAACACCCTTGCTCTAAGGAGATATGTGCTGATAAGGGATGAAAGGCACAAAGTCTGCAATCTATCTCCCGATGGTTCAGCAATAGAATAAAATATGTATGTGTGTATGTGCACATACAAAATCTGGCTTCGTTTTTATAATGGTAGAGGTGAAATAATCCAGGGCTGAGCAAGTAAATGGGTATGGGCCACCTCCGCGGCAATGGGATGGTCACACTTCCTAGCTCAGATCACCCTTGCCCAGGGGCCCCTGTGTGAGGAAGACTGCCTTGAAAAACGGGACTCTCTGGATCTCTTTATGTGACTTCTACGAGGTTGGGTCACATACTGAACCGACTCACACCAAGGTACCAGGGACTTCTAGTCCGGCTGCCCCCTGGCAGGGTGGCAGAGGAGGGACAAGCTCTAGAGAGTCAGTCCCTGGTGGACATGGCAGCTCAAAACAAGTGGAGGGCAGTGCGAGGTGAATGACAGCAAAGACGAAATTCACTGGTGTGGCCTCCGACCCCAGTGGCTCGGGCTGTGCACCTGACGCTGAGGCTGCAGGTGGAAAGCTGCTCTCTGGTCCATTGCACATACCACATTGTATGTGGCCCTGGCCCATACAGTATTTGGATTTTTTTTGAAAAGAAAGGCTTTTTTTCAGTCTTTAGGATGATTAACTCTCACTTGAGAGACGGTGTAAATGAGCCCGTGTCCCTGTAATCAGAGGCGTTCTCAGAACTGAGACATCTCGAGAGCGTCCCAACCTGGGCTCATGGTTCTGTTTCTTCTGAAAGGCAGTGCAGCCCGATGGGGAGGCTGCTGGTGCGGGAGACCTAGCTCCCGTCCCAGCCGGGCCACTTGCAGCCGTGTCACCTCAGACAAGCGTTCTCTCAGGGCTTCCGTTTTCGGATCTGGGAAGTGAGGGTCAGATCCTTGTGAGGAGGAAACGAGATAAGATGTGCTAAAAACTAACCCAGTGCCTGGCACAGAGAGAACTCCATAAATATCAATGTTCCTCCTTCTCCTTCTTCTGACACCACTGGTCAGAGATCACTTAATGTTTGTGATACTGTCATCTTGCCCTTTGGAAAGGAGTTTCAGTTTTCTGAAAATGAGGCGCTTTCTAAATATGGCCCATTACTTTCAGCTTAGCCAACACATGAAAATACACACTTAGATGCACCCATGTGTGTAATTTCAAACGTCCATATGATGTTTTGAAAAATTAGAGTGAAGACTTTTATTGATATTGTGGACTTTTTAATGAATAAATAAACATCCCTAAACAGGTTAGAAATGAAATTTCATTGATTAAAAACATAGGATAAACCATAGAGCATGCAGCGAACTTTCAGTAAGTTTGGTGCCATTTTATATCTGCAACCAGAAAAATATTAGTAGGGGGACGATTTAATGAATAAATAACTTATGAGCTAGACACTAAACTGGTTCGATGACAGCACTTCAGTTAAGGCAGCTGCTGCCTGAACAAAAGACACCTTCGGGTGGCTGGGGGGAGCTGACCTCCCTTCCAGCTCCTTTCTCAGGGCTGGGGGTCCTTACGTGTCTTGCCTTGCTTCCCTGCTGGGTGAGAGTCTTGTGGAATGCTGGAGGGCGGGAGGGGTTACCTTGAGGCGAGAGTGTGTCCCTGCCGGAGTCCACTGGGAGATGCACTCTTAACATCCTTGGTCTTGCTAGGGACGTGCGCTTCAGGGGAGCCCTCCAGAAAGGCCTGGTCTCTTCTGTCTCTGCTCCTAACTCAGGGTGTGGAGCTCCTAGGAGACAATGAGAAAGCCAAGTTGTAGTAGACATCTGTGGTTTTTGCCAGCCATCTCTTCTTTTTGGGGATCCATCTCTCCCCTGCTCACACCATGTGGTTTGGGTGCAGCTGAGACCATTCCTTGACTCCAGGGATGGGCACGTGACTGCAGCCTGGCTAAAGAGACGCCTCATTGCTTTAGCCACAAGGATCGGGTCCAGGCACATAACCCAGTCAGAGGCAAATCTGGTACTTTTGCAAGAACTTTTAAGAGGCATATCCTTGCTACTGGGGTTAACAGGTGAGAGGTCAGTGTGGAACTGCAGGAGCCTATCTTGACCACCGTGTGGGGACAGCCTGCTTGAGAGGAAAGGCTAACAGAGCTGAGAAACTTAGACAAATAGTGCCCAGATGCCATTTTCTCAGACCTGGATCCAACTGAGCCTGGAGTTAGCTGGTCTTTGCACGACCAATGACACGAGCTCATAATACATTTCTTTTTTTTCTTAAGACAGTTTGAGTTAAGCTTCTGACACTCGTTACTGAGAGAGTCCTCACTGACTGACGTACCAAAGAAGGAAGAACGCAGTGCATTCACTTTCTCTGTACCTTATTCCTATTTTGCATTTGGCACTGTGTTGGCACACTCCAAGTGCCTAACAGCTTTAAGAATCTGGTTCCCAATGGCCTGGCGACCTTCCTTCTAGGGTCATCATGGAAGATACTCAGGATTTAATTGAATCCTGCTAATAGTCTTGTCTTTGTGTGTAGTAAGTATGTCTTTTTCTTCCAGTGTTTTGACATCTGGGACCTTACTGATCCTGGGGAGACTGTCCCCCCCCCCGAGCGCTAGCTGATTCCTAGAGATGGTAAAGGACCATGTGCGAGTTCACATTTCACATGCAAACCAACCAATCTAGAGCTCCTGACCCCCACAACCTCCGTTACCCAACTCTTACACTCTAGGCCACTACCCACTGCCTTAACCCCCCAGGGCCAGGTACAGACAGCGAGGGCTGTCCCCTGCCCCTGGAGCCTGCCCAAACCACTCAAACTAGCCAACCGCAAACCTGCTTAGCCTGCTTGCACTGCCTCGCCCACTCCTTCCCCCAAAAGGCAGTACTCTTGCCCATTCCCCACCTGCCAGCCCTTCTGCCTCCTGACTGACCCCGGTGCTTCCCCGTGTGGTCCTGCGTGGCCCGGCGTGCCCTCTCCTCTTGAGAACTCTGAGTAACAAACTGTCTTTTCAATGGCAATGTCTCCTGATCTGTCAGCCTCACTGGACCTGAATAATAATAAAGCCTACATTTAAAAATATTGGTTTTTCTTTTTTAAGGAGCCAAGTAACTTTTTTTGAAAGGTAAAATTATATACAGCAAAATGTACAGGGCTTAAGTGTACAATTCACTGAATTTCAACAAATGTATAAATCCATGCAACCAACCAAGGTTTAGAACATTTTCATCACCTTAGAAATTCCATTACGCACCCTTCCACTGACTGGTCTTTCAAGCTCAGTAGGTAAGCATTCTTCTTCATCTTGAGAATTCAAATAGCCACAGAACAAAAATTCTCCAAGAAATCAGTGGCAGTTGCTGCTGAAGTTTCTACAAAGCTCAGAACTAGGACTCCCTCAAAATTGGAGTCAGCTGTTTAGAGGGTCACCTTTGGCCTCACGCTGCCCAGAGAAGTCCTAGGAGCGAGAATGTGTCTTAGGCCAGGGTGCTGTGGGACGTCTTGGGAAGGTCAGAAAGAATTCCTCCTGGGGGTGTAGGGTCAGCCGTCGCTCAGAAGCCTCCTTCTAAAAGTCTTCCTAAGTCCCCTGTTGGAACTGATGTCTCCCTTACCCCTACTCTCTTAGCACTTTGCTTAGAAGCACAAAATCTCTGCCCTGACAAAGACTGTAGAAATCATCTAATGTTACATAATAACCTAATTCAAAATCAGGAAAATGGCTCTTCAGGCAAACTTTTATCTTTCTTTTATAAAATGAAGATCCAAAGACCCTTTTTACCTTGGCTGCCAGGAAACTCATCTAAATCCAGGGCTTACCTAAAGCAATGAATTCATCCCAGCTGTCTGATAACATCACTTCTCTGCTCCTTTTAACCAGTTTTTTTTTTTTCAATTTCAATTGTGCTGTTTTATATACTGTATTTATTTTTCATAAACTGCCTTAAAATTCTTGCACCTTTGTAACATCTGTGGTGCATCCGACTTATTTGTGTGTATGCCTGACTTCCATTCTCTTCCACAGTTTAGCAGAATGCACTGCTTAATGAAGGGCTCAATAAATATTTTAAAAATTGAGTTGAATATGAACAGAGAGACCTACTTCTGGGCTTATTCTTTTTCCTTCTTTTAAAAAAAAGTTCTCTGAAGAGGATAACCCTGGGGAGGGTCAGCCATGGTTTGGGAGAGGGCTGCATTAGCCGGTCCCACACCCGGAGCTTCCTGGCCTGCCCGAGCTCCCTCAGGAGACCCGTCCCGAGGGGACCTACCTCCTCTGCGGGGTTTTTCTTTTGGAGGTTGCTGGGTGTGGAAGTGAATCTCCACGGGGAAGATGAAGAGCTCTGCTGGGGGCTCCTGGGCTTTAAGTCCACTCCCCAGGGGGTCCAGGACCCTGGGAGGTTCTTCTGAGATAGGAGGTAATTTCAAAGCTTTTGGTGCCTGAGAAAATTTAAAAATAAAACAAAACCCATTAGGGCAGGTCTCTAAGCCCTGCTGCCTGCAGGGGACAAATGACAGGGAATCTTATTGTGTCTGCAGCACCAGGAGCTGCTGGGTGAGGTGGCTTCAGTCCCCATGGCTGAGAAGCAACGCTGACCACCCAGGTAGCCGGGAGTCTGTCTAGGGAGCTGCCCCCAGCCTCTCGGGAGCTCGGCTGTACCCTGTTAATCCAGCCTCTGACTCCTCAGAGGAGCACAAACAGATAAATTCAAGAGCCTTTGGGAGGAACTACGGTCTTTCTTCACCTTGCAGCTGGGGAAACAGCCGGCTTGAAACGATGCAGCAGAGATTTCTAAGTACAGAGAGAGAGAAATCTTGGCATCTGTCGTCAAGGGGAAAAAGCAAAGCTCAGAACGTTGACTGTGCAACCTTTTAGGGAAGAAAGGGTGGAAAATAAGACTATGCGTTTGTCTGCTTACCCCGTTTACCCCTCAGCCTCCACACCCTCCTCTGCAAAGTGAGAGCAATCACCCCAGCGGGGCACAGGGCTGCCATGAGGATTGAGCGAGCTAGTTACACGCAGTCACCGTCGTGTTTGGAACTAGGAATATTTCTGTGGTATTTCTTTGAGAGCAGAGTCTTCTCTCATTAGGGTTTAGTACCCAATCTCCCCACCAGCAGGATACCTAGGCGTCCCTACGCTTCCGCAATACGAACACGGCTAAAAAAGCATCTCCGTGTGTCAGGATCTGCCACGACTCTAACCCAGTTTTTTTGCATCCAAAAAGCCTCAAAACACGTGTCTATATGTATACATGCGTATCTGTGCACAGAGAGACACACACAAGGGGTACTACTTCGAGCCTCCTGTTTCCAATTACGCAGAAGTTTCTGGAAATTTCTCCTTGTCGTCTGCAGCTTTTAACACATGAACTCCGCTCTAGGAAACACATCTTTGTGCTGGGCGTCAGGGAGTCCAATTTCACAGGAGGAAAAATAAAAACGGTTCTCACTGTTTTAGTGCTCGAGAAGAAAAAAGATCAGAGACATATGTAACCATCCTCCGTGCTTAGAGTTGAATGAGGAAGGAAATTTAACCAAACACACGCAGGGAAATATTTATAATTTCACGACATTAAGAAAATGATTAAGCAGACGTGTGCACATAGGCTCTCTGTGTTCCTGGAGGCCTTCACTGTCCAGGTGCCAGCTGCCCACCAACTGCCCTTTTCTGAACACTGACCTGGTGCATTTTGTTTGACAAGGTTTGCATTGAGAAATCGATGTGGAAAAACTCAGATGATTTGTGTGAGGTATGGCCGACAAACCAAGCCTTAATTTCTTTATTCTAATTAAAAATTTACCGAGTTTTAATCTAGTGGAAAATTTTGCTTTCCTCTGCTAAACCACAGGCATGGGTTGAAGGCAGGGACTCCTGTCCTCTGAGCCTGGCTCGGTTCTGGGCTGACCCGGGGTGTGAAATTGAGGGCTTCCCTTAGGCCTGCCGTTTACTCCTGGTCCAGATGCACCTGGGAAGACAGAGGCCCTTCTGGTGTGGATGGAAAGGTTTAGGTCAGCTTAGACACAGGAAATCTGAGAAAATCCTGAACAGACTGAAAACAACCTCCCCCACTGGCTCCAGGACCACCCAGGGCTCCTCCAGGGCCATTTCCCATGACGCGTGTCCCCACAGTTAACCAACACCGCTGCAGCTCCCAATCGGACACAAGACGCTCTCACAGACAGGCATCACCCCCTCGCATCCTTCCAGCAGCCCTAAGAGTTGGCCTCATTATCCGAGCACACAGATGAGGTCACTGCAGCTCAGAGGGGCGAGTGACCTGCTCAGGCTCACAGCCGCTACAGGGCAGAGCGTTCCGGAACCCTGTGTGCCCTGCTCAACACAGGTACCTCCAAGCCACCCACTTAGAATGCAAGGCAGGACCCGGCCAGAGACAGCAAAGGACTTCTCTAAGGAAGCAGGTGTACTTGACGTCTGAAGGAGTTGATAAACTTGCAAAATTTGCCGTTTATTTTCAAAGGCGACAGGGCCTCAATTAAGCAAAACCATTGCTGGATTCAAAATCTCCAGCATTTTGAGTTTGAAGTGGGTCAGTTTCTTACAAGCTCAAATTCTGTCCTCACAGGTTTGCAGGTAAGCCCCAGCCCCTTAACAGAACAAAGGGTTCCGTTGCCACCAGAAAGTGAGGAAATAGCGTATGCCTTGGGGTAGAATCGGGGCAGCTGAATTCCTTCACCCGTCCTTCACTATTTTCAACGTTTAGTAAATTACTACAGCTTTGTCCCAGCTCCACACGGTGAGCTCAGAAGCAAGCAGGGCCAGTCCTCTGCTGGAGGCAGCCCCTTGGAGTCACTTCATTTCCAGATCGAGAGTGATCTCTTACACACACACACACACACACACACCTTTTTCGTCTTCACTTCCCCAGGCGTGCTTTTTTCTGAGGCGGTGCTGGATGCTACAGGCGGGAAAAGGCACCTTTCAGCTGGAGGCTCCGGGAACAAGCGGCTGCTTCTGCCCTTGTGGAGTTTCCTGTCGCCCTGTATGTCTGTGGGAACAGGAGAGGATGAGAGCTGACCAGCTGCAGGCATCTGGACGGACAGTGGACTTTCCACTCTTTCTGCTTTGGGGTCAGTGGGAGGCAGAAGGAGGGCCGGGCACCAAGGCCACCACGGCTTTGGCTGAGCAGGTTCGGGGAGCCCTATTCTCATTATCCGGGTTGGGTTCTTGCTGGCTGAGTCAGACAATGGAGAGAATGAACCCCTAATAATAGCAGTTAATATGTGTTAAGTGCTAAATGTGGGACAAGAATTATGAAAAGGATTTTACATGCATTAACTCCATCTCTGCAGTAGCCTTATGGAAGTATTATTACTACCCCCACTCCACAGACAAGGAAACTGAGCCTCGGTGAGATGAAAGAACTTGCTCAAGATCAGAGCTGGCAAGTGGGGGTAAGCTGACCCAGGTGGTCTGATTGCAGGATGTGCCGGTGGAGTGCTAGGCAATGGGGAGTCTCATTCCCACCTCCGACTGGACTTTGGCTGCTAGTCTAAGTGGCACGAGGAGGTGACACTCTGAGTGCCTCCGTGTTCTCCAGTGAGCTCTGCTTGACTAGGCTTACCCAGATCAACAAGCAAGATGTCTGGCTTCTTACCGCTGAGGTCTGCCTTCCTGTTGGGGAAGGTGCCTCTGCAGAACGTAATGTGGGGTTTGTCACTCAGGAGCCAAGAATGGGCAATGTGGGCGTGCCCACAGGCCCTCCTGGAGGTCGGCTGCCAGTTTTCATCGTGGCTTTCCTTCAAAGCCTGTGCACGGTGCTGATTCTCTCCGGCTGTGTCCTAGAGAACGACAGAGACACACTCCTGTGAGCAGGCTTTTGTGAGGGGACGAGCAGATTCCTTTAAGTCAGACCTGTGGCTAGATTTGTGGTTCTAAGGATTAAATTTCCTTTGCAACCTGGGAAGAAAAACATGCCTATAATAGCAAGATCTCTAATGCTGTTCATTACAATAAAGCATGTTATTGTTGATGAGAGAAAGGATGACATTTAACCATGCCTGACATATACTGCCTTCTTGCAAGAAAAATTAAAAATGAAAATGAAGCGCTAGCGTCACTGTCCTTCTCCGTCACGGGCCGTCTCTCCCCTCTCCCCTCCGTGGTGTGGCACTTCTCTTCTCTGCCTTCTCAGTTCTCATGGGCACAGAACCTTCCTCTAAGTCAAACGAGTTTATTCAAGACAGGAGCCTGTGTTGTCTCTGCTGCTCTGAACCACTCTCATCTTGTACACACACACACACACACACACACAGAGGCCTTAGAGTTTAGAAAGCATTTTTACATTTTAGCTCATTTAATCCTCATCGGAGCCTTGTAAGATACATATGATAACAGCTCCATTTTACAGAAGAGAGCGTCCAGGCTCACACTTAGTTAGGTCTCCCGGATGGGCTCGCCACAACCAGTAAGATGGAGACCTCAAACCGAGGCTTCTCCAACTCTGAGGCCGAGAGCTCTTTTTTTCTAGAGAGGACTACAGCTGCCACGACGCAGTGAAGAGTGTTGGGAGGCTGTGTGGTTAAATAAGTTTGGAAAACCATGAGTCAAAGTTAAAGTGGCTACTTTAGTGACAGAACTTCTCAAAACAGTGCACTGTGACCCTCTGCAGGAGAGCGTGCTACACGGCATTTCCCAAACGTATTTGGCTATGAAACCCTTTTATGGTGGAGCATCTGGCAATGCTAGGCTCCCACGGGTGACACTTCGGGAGACAGTGGTCAAGAAGGTCAAAGCACTCTTCTCTTCTCCGGAGAACCCCGAGAGATGGTGAAGGGAGGAAGCTTCCCGCATGAAGTCAAGAAGAACGACGGCCGGGGAGCCCGTTAGAAACGGTACCTCGGCCAGCACTGCCTCTTCCCGCCAGGGCTGCTTCCTGAGTGGCGGCAAGTGAGTCCCCTGGCTGCTGTGGTTCTCGGGTACAGAGCCTTGGTCCACGAGTCCAGCCCCAGCTTCCCCTTCATCCAGGCTCTGTTGACCTGCAATGGTGAACAGCGGGTCAGCCTGGGAACCCCAGAGAAGGGCAGGGTCCTCTTAGCTGCTTCCAAGCCGCCTCCCTTCTTGCTTTTCTGAGCAAGTGCTGGGCAAGGCCCTTGTTCCTCCTCCTTCCCTGTTCCTGTCTTTCTGCTAGCTCTCCGCGAGGGCGGCAGCCAGAGCAGGGACAGAGCTGCGCTTGGAGTCAGGCTGCTCAGGGCTGACTTTTCATCTCTTGGATTCAGTTTCCTCATCTGTAAAATGGGGATACTGGCTTCTTGCCCTCTCTTCCTTGCAGAGCTGTTTGGAGCTCGAATAAGAGAGTGAGTGGGACAGCCCTTTGTAAGCTGAGGGGCTAGTGGGTGACAGCAGTATGATCGTGGCGGGTGACCTGCCGCCTTGCTCTGCTGTCACTGAGCCGCTCGGTCTGAAGCGCCTGACTTCCTGGGCTGCCTGCTGGTTGTTTTCTTGGGGACAAAGCTCTGCCGAATGCACAGCGGTGGGACTACTGCTTAGCCCTCTGCACGCACCCTGCCTGTGCAGCCCTCGGGAAGGATCTGAGTCAACCGATGACTCGGGCATAGCTCATAAATCTTTCATTGATGGTTGAAAGGGTCCTGCAGCTATTCTCCTCGCTCACTTGAGGGAGATTTACTGCTGAAACAGCCTGGCAAACCTCCCTGGTTTGGAGCCGCTTTAGCAACACCTCCACGCTCAGCGTGCAGCTCCGTGGAACAATGTGGGGTTGTCTTTCATCGGGGGCCCTGGAAGCCTTCAGGGGCCCTGCATGTGTTGGAGCACGGGGCTTCTGCAGGCTCCCGGCCAGCCTACCTTCCCTCTATACTCCCCAGCCCTCATCATTCCCTACATCATTCCCATCCTTGGTGTCGTGGGTCGAGAGCCAAACGCCCATGTGTGGGCTACTCCCTCCCTCGGGCTCTCCTGCCTCTGCCCGTGGCTCCTGAAGGGCACTCCGGGTCTGAGCCGAGGCCGAGTGTTGGCGGAACAGAGGCTCACTCGGGCTCGGGGTGGAAGGGGGCTGCTCAGGTCTTAGTGGCCCAGGGAAGCCTGGGGAGTCCTGGGAACCCCTCAATCTGAGGAGGTCTTGGGCCATGTAAGGCCTGTCCCCAAGAGGAACTCAACTCCATACAGGGTGTGGCCCTAAAGACCTTTTTGTGTATTCTAGATGATTCTTTGGGGTCAAGCCAGACTTTGGGTCCATCCTTCCTAGTCAGATTCATCTGGAACCGAATCATTTGTGAGCGTAGAGGAAGTGGAACTGGCCAAGTGGGTAGGGGGATACAGAGAGGCATTCTCCCCCTTGGCTAAATCCCAGGGAATATTGTGTATATGACTCAACCTGTGCGAGGGAAACCAAGATTCTTCTCAGTAAACACCATCGGGCTCATTTTTAAGTGCTCAATAGAAACAGATTTGCAGGCAAGGCCTTGGAAGTTTCAGTTGTTGAAAGGAGGCCACAAAGCTTGGTCTCTGTATTTCAAATATGGGTCCCGATCACCCAAGTCATGTGCACTGGGGTGGCAATTCTGAGCTCCTGCAGAGCTTTCTGCCTCTGCCTTCTCCTGCGATTTTCTACAACAACCCAGGGAGGGTGGAAGGCAGACACCATTTCACCCATTCTACAGATGAGCAAACTGAGGATGCAGGGAGCATAAGTGACTTGGCCAATGTCACATTACTGGGGCATCTGGAATTTTCAGCCAGTACTTTCGCTACTTTCACAAATAAAGCGTCTGGCAAGGAGAGGGAGGCCAAAGGGAGATCAAGTTAAAACCAATAAAACCATCAGTCTGGGTTCAAGTGACAGCCTCTGAGCTGTTTTCACTTCTTTATGAATTGATTTTTGGTCCCTGTGATCATGGGCAAGAGGGCATTGCAATTAGTTAGTAATCATACTTAACAAACACAAGCTGGGGAGGTCTATAACTGACATTTATGGAGCATTTACTGTGTACATTAGCCCATGTAACTCCCACATCTGACCCTGGGAAGTAAAGGTGGGTGTGGTCATCTCCATTTTATAAATGAGGAAACTGAGGCCCACGGCCTCATGAGGTCACACGGACGGAATCTGGTGCTAATGGCCACATGGTTAATCACCAGTCTACATTGCCTCTCTGTTTTCTGCCTGATTGGGACAGCTCCTTGGTGTGTGGCATCAATTAGGGAGGTCACTTTATCCCTTAAGTGTGCAGTGTTGACCCACCCAAAAAGTGGAAGTAGTGTGGTCCACTGTCCAGTATTTTTGGATCCTAGGGCATCGTCTAAGGATATTAGCTGGAGACAGTAGGATTTTTGAAGATAGAGTGCATACGGCAATTGCTAGGTGGGGTGTCACCTGGGGAAGGGCAGCAGGTCCCAACACAGGAGTGCTACCTGGGTGAGTTCAGCACTGCCAGGACATGGACGGCCCAGAACCTTGATCTCTTTAGTGCCCCAGAATCAACTGGTCTCAGGGGTGTGGACCCACATTAGCAGAGTGCATAGAGACTGGTGTAAAGAGCAGGATATTAATTTACAAAGAGAGGAGTGATGACTGACTAGCATGTCTCCTGCAGGTGAACTGCCTCCGGACAGGTTATGACCGAAGTTCCCTGCCGCCAGAGTCAAGACTCCAGGGAGGCGCACGGCAGGAACGTTTAACGGCACAGCCTCTGAGAATCTGCCACGTTCTCCTCCACTCCTCGGATAGACCAGATTCTCTACTTATTCTGACCAGATCCTCTGCCAGGGACAGGGCTTGGTTAGGCACTACCATTGTTTCTGGAAAATTCCTTTTTCATTTCAGAAAAATTAACTTTATCTTATGTTAGGTTCTTATTCTTTCCTTCCCTTTTCTCAAAAACCGTGCTACTAGGCAAGGCCCTATTCTTTGTACATTAGCACTGCCCAGTCATCTTTTCCCATCTCCCTTAGCAAAGGCAACTTCTGGCTCTTTCAATCTTCAGGTTCCCAAGAATAATACTGACATGTAAAATCCCCATAGTCCCCAGCAGCTTACAGACAGCTCACAATAATTTTCTGTGGGAAACGAGGTAGGTCTTCTCACACCCATTCGAGCAAACAGAAGCTCAAAGAAGTTAAGTGACTTGCTCAAGGTCTTATATCTAGTAAGAGAGAGAACAACCATTGCAATCCAGATTTCTGGCTCCCAAACTTGTATTTTTCTCAAGTGAGATTGTCACAAAATTACAGGATTAAAGAATGTTAGAGTGGAACAGGCCTAAGAAATCATCTAAAATCTGGAGTCTAGACTTGAACCGTTTGATATGGTAGCCACTAGCCCCATGTAGCTATTTATATGTAAATTAATTAAAAGTAATTAAAATTTTAAAACTCAGTTTCACAGTCACACTACCTACATTTCAAGTGCTCAGTAGCAACATGCAGCTAATGGTTACTGTATCGGACAGCACATTCGGGCATTGAACATTCCATCACTGCAGAAAGTACTGTTAGACAGTGCTGGTCTAGACTAATCCCCTCATTTTACAGATGAGGCCAATGAAACCCAGAATCCCTAGACTCTATTTTGGGAAACTCCATTTTAAGGTGTTAGAAATCCAAATATTTGAGAACTGGTCATAAAAATCAACATATACCTTGTTCAAAAGATTTTCCTTGTTGAATCCAAAATGGAGGGAAGACAGGCAGGAGATGGTATTTTGGGGGTACCCCTGAAAGATCCTGTTGTGGCCTGAGATTCTTTGATACATTAAGTTGACTGTCCTGGAGCAGCACAGAATCCTTGAGGAATCCTGAAGAGCAGGTCAGGAGTTACTGGTAGAAATAATGATCACCAGTCTGCAGGTCTGGAGATAACTACACGGTTCCCCACTTGCACTAGTCTTGGCTTGGGACATTTCCCATTAAGGATGACAATTAGAAGACAAGAGGGATTAAAAAATCAGATGGAACCCAGATATTTATCCAAAGAGCTTGAAGTCAGCAATCCCAAAAGTCCTATGCACCCCAATGTTTATTGCAGCACTGTTTACAATAGCCAAGATGTGGAAGCAACCTAAGTGTCCAGCAACAGACGAATGGATAAAGAAGATGTGGTACATATATACAATGGAAAACTACTCAGCTGCAAAACAGAACAAAATCATTCCATTTGCAATAACATGGATGGACCTTGAGAGAATTATGTTAAGTGAAATAAGCCAGCGAGAGAAAGATAATCTGTGCATGACTCCACTCATATGAGGAATTTAAAATTATGGACTAAGAACAGTTTAGTGGATACCAGGGGAAAGGTGGGGTGGGGGGTGGGCACAAAGGGTGAAGTGGTACAACTACAACATGACTGACAAACATTAATGTACAATTGAAATTTCACAAGATTGTAACCTATCAATAACTTAATAAAAATTTTAAAAAAAAGAATAAAAAAAAAAATCAGATGGAACCCAGAGAGCCATGTGTGTGTTTCTTCCACTCCACCATTCTCAAGGGTCTCCCTGGTGGAAGAAACATGGCCACTTCTTTGGGATTGAGTAAAAGTTTCCTCCTGCCTCAGGAGAAGAATCCAACGGTTTCTCCTGGACATATCCTGCTTGCTTCTGTAGGCCCCATGATTCTCAATCCAGTCATTCTACAAGTATTTATTGAGAGCTTACCAATGGGCCTGCCCCTCTACAAGGTGGTGGAGTAGATACGGAAGAACCAGACACAGGTCCTTCTTAAAGGCACTAACAGTCTGTTGGAGAGAGAAAACTCTCCTGTGCTCCACTGTGTGGCCCCAAGTGTCAGGATGATATAAGGTTAGACAATGAGGAGCTCAGTATTGGCTGGAGCCGTCAGAGAAGTCTTTGTAGAAGATGTGGACCGGAGTGGGAGGATTTATCACCGGAGTGGAAAGATGGGACTAGAGAATATACTAGCATGACAAAGGTGGTGAGCTCTGAGATGTGAAGAGAGGGGGTGGCAGAGGTCATTGGGCCAGTGATCTCATCCCAGAGTCTTGCCATTGCCCCTCCAGCTTGAGGGTCTCACCCTCAAGAGGGGCTCTGGTGAGGAATTATGGCAAGGGGTGCAAGAATGCACAGACACATGGATCTTTTCTTAAACCACACATTGTAGCCATATGACTTCCACAGAGGGGTCTGAGACATCTTTTGATGTTAAGAGGGGCTCTTATCCTTGAAGATGTTGGGCCTAGATTATGGGGCAGTGACCTGCTCTGCCCTCTGCTCCACCCAATGATAAACATATCTTTGGTTAAGAAGCTCTTTCTCACAAGTGTTAAGTAAATGGAACTGCCTGTAACTGCGGGCCTGCCATGAAAGTAAAACCAGTTACTGGACAAGCCCACACCTCTCATTTTCCTTCAAGTCATCATCTTATTGGAAAGAGAGTTGTTTTCTCTCCTTTCCCAAGGTAAACCTATAAAGCAAGAAGAAAGTCAGTCTTGCTCTGGTCCTGTCTGTTTGTTGGTGCTGAAGAAATGGCAAACAGCTCAGTAAGCACTGGCAAATCCCACTGCTCACCCCGTTCATCCCCAGTACGTTTGCCAAATAAAATACAGGATGTCCAGTTAAAATTGAATTTCAGATAAACAAGGAACATTTTACAGTAGAAATATGCCCCAAATAGCACAAGTTTAACTGTGTGTGTGTATGTACTACATCTGGCAACTCCATGCCCCAATCATTTCCTGTTTTCTTTCTTGCTTTCTTTTTTGCTGAGGAAGATTTGCCCTGAGCTAACATCTGTGCCGATCTTCCCCTATTTTTTTTGTCTGTGGGACACCTCCATGGCATAGTTGGTGAATGGAGTAGGTCTGCACCCAGGATCTGAAACTGCAAACCCGGGCTACTGAAGTGGAGCGTGCAGAACTGTAACCACCCAGCCACAGGGCCCGGCTCTCCTGTTTTCATTTTTAAACCTTTACAGAGTATGTTTGGGGTCTCTGCTCAGCAGAAGGGTGTCCATCTCGCTCCTCAGTGGATTGTGCTGGAGAGCCGCCATCTTTAAGAGGACGAGGCCCAACATTTTCACTTCCTGCAGGACCTGAGATCACCTCAGAAGGGGAGCTGGGGAGTGTTAGGAAGAAATGGGAGCAGGGGGTGTGGGGAGGGTCTGGCTTCTGGTCCCAGCTCTGCTTTTGGCTGAATGCTCTCGGACAACTTACTCTGCCCCTCTGGGCCTCTTTTTCTTTCTCTTGTAAAAGATAGGGATTGAACTGGAGGATCTGGAGTCTGAGGAGGAAAGGGTGGGAAGAAGGTTCTGCTTGGGATGTGGAGTGTGAGGCTGCTAAGAGGAGCGAGAGGGACTTCGGGCTGGAAGCTCCTCTGCAAAGGTTGGGGAGGATAGAGAGTGGGTTATAGAGGCCCATGGGCTACTGAGCTTGAGCACCTTTGCTTGAACACAAAATTGCTCCTGAAATTCGGCGTTTTAGACCTTGATGGAAAACACACTTTCACACCAGGACGCGAGGCGGGGCAGCTCGGGGAGCACGTGCTCCCGTTTCCCCACTGACCTGTGCTCTGGAGCCTGGACACGCTGTCAGGGGGCCATGTCCGCAGGAGGCCGCGGAGGTATCTCTTGGCCGAGTACCCAGGCTGGATCTGCCGGCGGGCCTGGCTCTCTGGTTGGCTTCGGAAGTGGAGGTACGGTTGCCAGGCTCTGTCCTGTGCCCTCTGTGGGGACACCAGTCGGGAAACAGTATGGCTGCTGAGCCCTGGGCCTCCCAGGGATACAGGCCGGTTAGCACAATCCTCACCAGTAATCCCGGAGACTCCCGGAAGGCACCAGAAACAGATGCCTCAGCCAACAGACATAAACCGAGAGCCCACACGGCAAAGCTCTGAAAGGCCCTGCAGATTTGCAGTTGGAAGAAGGAGAAATGAGAAATGCCAGACCCCATCTTGAGACAGAACATCAGAAAAGGATAAAGAGCCTCAAAAGAGAACACATTACTTAGTTCAGCCTGTGGAAATCATTTTAGTGCCTTAAAAAGTGGCCTTGCACAGCAGTGGGAAAGCCCACTTGACAACGCGGCATCGGCATTCAATGTTTGTGATGTGAATAATGGAACAGACAAACTGTGTCCGTGTTCACGGGGAGCCTGGCCTTTTGAAAATATCTGGCTCTGCTGCATTTCATGTCAGCCAGGGAGAATTTTCTGGGAACCTACCTGCCACAGTCAGTCCCAATTTGCAAGATCTTGTGGGGAAAACATGTGAATAATAACATCTTACATTTGGCTAGAGATTTATATTATACAAAGAACTTTCACCTCATTATAGTCCTTTAAGGGGGACGAGTTAATATTACAACCACTTAAATGATGCAGAAACTCTCTAAGGATGACCAGTTAAGCACAAGAATAGCAAACATGTGGTACTTATGTTGACATCTCTCCACTGCCCTTGTCAGTGGCAGACATCACCAATCGATCACGGCATTCTTGACTGATGAACTGATTGTGACCTTGGAATCCTTCTCTTTTAAATTGAGGCATAATTTAATGTCCAGTTTAATAAATCTGACAATTGTATACACGTTGTAACCACCACACAAAACAAAATACAGAACATTTTCGTCAGCCCAGAAAGTTCCTTTATGCCACTTTCTAGTCAATGTCTCCCCACCTACCTGTTAATCACCATTCTCAGGTGAGGAAGAAAAATATGATGGAAATATAAGTCCTGCTTGATGGGGAGAGGAAGGCCTTACGGTTTGGGTCTTTGCTCTGCTGGGCAAAGCTGTGGTTTGCTCTATTCTGGTATATTCAGGGGATGGAAATGCCACAGAAGGGCAGCCCAGAGTTGTAGCTGAGGATTCAAGACCACCAGAGCCTCTTCTTCTGCTAACCAGAGGACTGGGAGCCAAAGCCCCAAGGCCTTTTCTGGTGAATTGGAACTTGATTTCCTCCCTGTGAATCTTTGCTTCATATGACTTCTGTCAGAATACAGCGAGACCGGGCCTCCTCAGAGAGGCTGAGGTCCCCGTGCAGACGGTGCAATGCGCTGTTTGATCTGGACAACAGCGCCTTATGGGTTCACATTAGTGGGTATTCTGAAGCACCAACTTGGTCTGGAGCTTTACTGGGCAGCTTGCTCAGTGGGACGAGGAGTTGCCGAGACGAGTTAGGGAGTTCCTTGTCCTGGAATTTGGGGTATCTGGATACATTTTTGCTTAGAGTTTGGAAGCTGCTCTTGGCCTCTGTGTTCATTTCCCCTTGCTGCTGTAATAAAGGACCACACACGTAGTGGCTTTAAGCAACACCAGTTTGTGCTGTCACACTTCTGCAGGTCAGAAGCTTGAAGTGGGTCTCGCCGGGCTAAGATCCAGGTGTTGACTGGGCTGTGTCCTTTCTGGAAACTATGGGAGAGACTCTGTTCCTTTGCTTTTTCAGTTTCTAGAGGCCACGTGCATTCCTTGGCTTGTGACCCCTTCTTCCATCTTCAAAGCCAGCAACGTTGGGCTGAGTCCTTCTCATGCTGCCATCTCTCTGGTTCTCCCTTTTGATTGCTTCTTCCACTTTTAAGGATCCTTGTGATTACACTGGGCCTGTCCTGATAAACCAGGAGAGTCTGCCTGTTTTAAGGCCATCTGATTAGCAGCCTTTGCCATTTACCTAATATATTCATAGATTCTAAGGATTAGGATGTACCCATCTTTGGGGTCCATTATTCTGCCTACCACAGCCTCTTTAATTTTTTTTCTAGTTTTCTGGTTTCTCTGAGTAGTTTCTCAAATTATGCGTGTCAAGTTGACTGACAAATTTCACATCTCATTGGATGCACTGAAGCCCTGAGGGCGGCCCAGGGTCTGCTTAGGGCTAGCAAGGAGACCACTCAGGGTTAAATCTATTCACTCGTTTCCAATGTGTGGAATAATATGGTAAGTGGAAAAAAAACAAGATACAAGAAAGAATGTATAGTACAGTGTCATAAAAGTTTGTTTTATAAATGTATAACCACGGTGGAAAGACTGGAAGAAAATACATTGAAATTCTAACAACAGTGGGATTACAGTGTTGGGCATAAGATTACAGAAAGTTTTTTTTTCTCTTTTTTTTTGTTAAAATCAAAAAATTCAGTAATATGGTTAGATTATATCTATAGATGGAAAACCTGTTAAAAATTATTTTATTGCACCCACCCTCCTCTTGTATATATTTCTCCATTCTTCCCCCAACATTATCCTGGACCTCTAACCACCCAAAGTTACTCTAAAACATAAAAGGAGGCAGAAGGGAGTGCGAAGGGAGTTTCTGGAACAAGGAAATAAATAAATGACAGCGGGAGGCTGGCGGTGATGGTTTCACTGCTCAGAACTGCCTCGGCTCTGCCAGTGAAGCCCAGCCTCTGGTTTCTTTTGAAATGAGTAATTAGTGTGCAGAGCGGCCTCTCACCCTTGCTCCACTGAGAGTGCTTCCTTTAACGAGGGACTTGCCCGGCCGGCTGCCTTCCCAGTGCCCGCCAGGCCTCTGTATGCAGAGGGGCGAAGGGACCCCTGTCCCTGTCCCCATCCCCTCACTGGCTGTCGTGTCCACCCTGCATGTGCTGGCAGCTGAGGGTTTTCAGAGGATGGAAGGAGCTGATGCAGGCTGTGCGCCCGCCCAGCAGATGTGGGGTAGCAGGGTGCCAGAGTCCCCAGCAAAGCAAGAAAGACCTGGATAGTCAGCTGCCACCGTACCACAGAGGGTGGCCAGCCTTTGTGTGCAGGAGCCGACAGAGGGGTGAAGAGAGAAGTCCAGAAATCCCAGTACTGGCAGGCAAAGCCCCGTAATTTGACCCCACCCGCTTCTCCAGCTACATTGCCAGCTCGGAGCCACATCTGTCCATTACCCTGCCTTTCCTCGGCTTTCTCCCAGGCCTTCACTCACCTATGCCTAGAAGGTCTCTCTCCACTTATTTGAACAAGACTCAGCTCAAATTCTGCCTCTTCCAAGAAGCCACAATAGACTTTCCCAGCAAGAAGCAAACACAAACAAAATCTTCTTTGCCTTCCGACAGTGTATTAATAAATTATAGTCTAGCTCCTCTCATAGCCTCCTTGTGTCAAGTGTCACTGGGGCACAAATTTGCTTCCTTGAGCAGATTGTATACCCTGTGAGGTAGGGGCTATGCCCCCCGCCCCCCGCCACACCCTGGCAACTCCTATGTTCACCCACCATTTGTTGAGCATTGGTCATGTATCAGGCACTGACTAGTTAATAACCACCCATTAGATGTTAGCTCAATGAATAGAAAGACCCAAAAATGTCTGTACTGTCTTGCTGACCACCGTGCCTCGAGCTGCCCCCTCCAGTCAGAAGTCCTTCTCTGTGTCTCAGCAGGACACAGCTGGCAGCTCCTGCCCCTCAGCTGGGCTTGCTGGAGTCACTGTGCTCTGGCAGGCCCAAGCCTTAGAGCAGAGGGTGATCACCCATTGTCGTCGCACCTGTGCAGGTGTGACTAGAGCCAGCCTTGGGGCTGCCAGGTGAGTGCAGCTGGAGTAGAGGTGGGGGTGGAGTGGGAGGGGAGAGGTGTTGAGCCACTTGCAACTGTGCACAGGAAGCCTTCTCCAACCCCAGCCTGCTTTAATCAGTCTTGTACAAACACTGCCACTCTCAGCCAACCCCTTTTGCTGCAGGTTTAATTTCTGAGCTTCTGTGCAAATGATATTATCTCTTTCGTATACCTTTGGTGATTATGTGTTCCTGGATATCAGGCCATTAGGAAGAGAATCATGAAGCGGTCTGAATTTTGCCATCATTGCCATGTTGTAACAAGGCTTGATTCCTGATCAAACCATTTAACATCAAAGATTTGACCAGCCATATGTCACAAAAGCAAAGGTACAATAACTAGAATTGAAAAGCAGCAAAAATTAAGCTCTGGTTACTATAAGAGCTCAGTCTGCCTGGGTTTGAATCCTGGCTCCATCATTTACTAGCTGTGTGACTTTAGGGAAATTACTTGACTTATCTGTGCCTCAGTTTCTTTATCTGTCCAATGAAGACGATAAAAGTATTTTATAATTTATACACACAAAAAAATGAAGCTGGATGCTTACCTCACATTGTGTACAAAAATTAACTTAGAATGGACCAAAGATTGAAACATAAGAGCTAAAACTATAAGACTCTTAGAAGAAAACATAGGGGAAAAGATTCGTGCCATTGGATTTGGCAATGATATCGTGGATATGACACCAAAAGCACAGGTGACAATGACAACAAAAATAGATAACACTGTCAACAGATTGAAAAGGCAACCCACAGAATAGGAGAAAATATTTGCAAATCATATACCTGATCAGGGATTAATATCTAGAATATATAAAGAATTCCTACAACTTGACAACAAAAACCCAATTTGATTGAAAAAATAGGCAAAAGATTTAGATAGACAAATGGCCAATAAACACCTGACCAGATACTCAGTGTTACTTATCATTAGGGAAATGTGAATCAAAACCACAATGAGATACTACTTCCCCCCCATTAGGATGGCTATTATTGGGCTGGCCCAGTGGCATAGCAGCCAAGTTTGCATGCTCTGCTTTGGTGGCCTGGGGTTCACAGTGTTGGACCCTGGGCACAGACCTATGAACTGCTCCCCAAGCCATGCTGTGGCAGCAACCCACATACAAAATGGAGGAAGATTGCTATGGATGTTAGTTCAGTGAAAATCTTCCTCGAGCAAAAGAGGAATATTGAAAACAGATGTTAGCTCAGGGCCAAAAAAAAAAGTATCTTATTTAAAAAAAAAGAATGACATCAGCATAATGGCAGAATGAGTTGTTCCCTTTGTCTCTCTCTGTTAAGATAGAACTAAATGGACATTCATTAACCAGCAGAGGACTCCCTGTATGGCACAATAGGATGTCTCAGAGACCCCTGCAACCATACATCTGAAGGCAGGTGGACTGGATCCCCAGCAAGCAGTGGAACTAAGTGAGCACACCCCTCCTCCTCCCTGTTGGCAGTGATCTAGAAATACAGAAAGGTTTTAGGTGGAGGAGGAGGAGAGAACTAAGATTTTTTAAAAATGAAGAAACTCTTTGAGAAATATTTGACTCAATTAGGAAAAGTAACATAAGGATTATAGATATTCCAGGGGAAGAAAAGAGGGAGAAAGGAACAGAGGGCTTGTTTAAAAAAATAACAGCTGAGAACTTCCCAAATCTGGGGAAAGAACTGGACTTACAAGTTCATGAAGCCAATAGAATTCCTAATCACATCAATGCAAAAAGATCTTCTCCAAGGCATATAATAGTAAAACTGGCAAAAGTCAATGACAAAGAAAAAATATTAAGGGCAGTAAGGCAGAAGAAAATAACCTACAAAGGAACTCGTGTCAGGCTTTCAGTGGATTTCTCACCAGAAACCTTACAGGCTAGGAGAGAATGGAGTGATATATTCAAAACACTGAAAGACAGGGGCAAACCCTGTGGCCTAGTGGTTAAGTTTGGCATGCTCCACTTCAGCAGCCCGGGTTCACTTCCCAGGCACAGACCTACACCTCTCATTGGCCATACTGTGAGTGGCCATACCACTCATTGGCATACTTATTGCCATCATACTGTGGCAGCAACCCACACACAAAAC
Organism: Equus przewalskii; assembly: GCF_037783145.1. Classification (NCBI taxonomy): domain Eukaryota; kingdom Metazoa; phylum Chordata; class Mammalia; order Perissodactyla; family Equidae; genus Equus; species Equus przewalskii. Next base: position 76,183,786 of record NC_091847.1, on the reverse strand, counting down.
AGAGGAAGATTGGCACAGATCTTAGCTCAGGGTGAATCTTCCACAGCCGAAAAAAAAAAAATACTGAAAGACAAAACCTTTCAGCCAAGAATACTCTATCCAGCAAAACTATCCTTCAAATATGATGGAGAAATAAAAGCTTTCATAGATAACAAAAGCTGAGGGAGTTCATTGCCACTAGGCATGCCTTAAAAGAAATGTTGAAAGGAGCCCTCTCATCTGAAACTGAAAAGCAAAGGTTTATAAAACCTTGAGCAAGGAGATAAATAGAGAGATAGAATCAGAAAATTGCAGCTCTGTATCAGAATAGGTTAGTAAACACTTAATTATAAAAGACAGAGAGAAGGAAAGCATCAAAAATAACCATAAACCCTTGAATTTAATCACAAACTCACAACACAGAAAAGAATAGTTTGTGATAACTAACTCAGAAGGGGAAAAGGAAAGGGATGGAACCTGCTTAGGCTAATGGAGATAAGAGGCTATCATATCTGAAAGATAGTTTTGCTGGATAGAGTATTCTTGGCTGAAAGGTTTTGTCTATGAGTTCTTTTATACAAAACTCATAGTAACCCCTAAACAAAAAATCAGAGCAGAGACACTTATCATAAATAAAGAGAAAACTGAGAAAACTACCACCAAACTGAAATGGCAGTCAGAAATACAAGGGAAGCGAAACAATGGAAATACGGAACAACCAGAAGACAAGAGATAAAATGGCAGTATTAAGCCCTCAGATATCAATAATCACTCTAAATGTAAATGGACTAAATTCTCCAATCAAAAGACACAGAGTGGCTGGATGGACTGAAATACAAGACCAAACAATATGCTGCCTCCAGGAAATACAGCTCAGCTCTAAAGACAAACACAGGCTGAGAGTGAAGTGATGGAAGATGATACTCCAAGCTAATGGCAAACAAAAGAAAGTAGATGCTGCCATACTTACACCAGACAAAGCAGACTTCAGGATAAAAAGGCAATGAGAGATATAGAGGGGTACTATATAAAAAGGAACTTCCACCAAGAGGACATAACAATTATGAATATATATTCACCTAACACAGGAGCACCAAAGTACATAAAGCAACTATTAACAGATCTAAAGGGAGAAACTGACAGCAAAACAATAATAGTAGGGGACCTCAATACCCCACTTACATCAATGGATAGACCATCCTGACAGAAAGTCAATAAGAAAACAGTGGCCTTAAATGAAATACTAGACCAAAGGGACTTAACAGATATATATAGAACACTGCATTAAAAAAACAGCAGAATACATATTCTTCGAAAGTGCACGTGTAACAGTCTCAAAGATAGACCATATGTTAGAAAACAAGGCAAGCCTCAATAAATTTAGGAAGATTGAAATCATATCAAGGATCTTTTCTGACCGCAATGCTATGAAACTAGAAATCAACTACAAGAAAAAGTCTGGGACATGCTGGGGGCCTACTCACTTAACAGAAAAACTGCAATAGGAATGTGCTATTAGACCTTGCAGCCAACTGTGCTGCGGCTTGCCACACCTGATGAAGTGACTGAAGGGACCATAGCAGCCACATGCAGCTGAGAATTACAACCAGCCAGGGGGACAGCCTGGCCTCCCCAGGTAGCTGCAGCATGAGCAACCCTGCCACAACAGAAGGACATATGTAGTCCACATAGGGGACACTCTTGGAACATTTGGAACTGGTGATGAGAGGGAAGCATCTGCTGAAGCTCATAAAGCATCTCTTACATAAAGCCACTTCTCCAAGACTGGGAGACACAGCTCACCTACATAATACATAGATATAAGCACAGAGAAAGAGATAAAATGAGGAGACAAAGGAATACCTTCCAAGTAAGGGAACAGGACAAATATTCAGAAAAAGAACAAAATGAAACAGAGATAAACAATCTACCTGACAAACAGTACAAACTAATAGTCATAAGGATGCTCACTGATCTTGGGAGAAGAATGTACGAACTCAGTGAGAACTTCAACAAAGAACTGGAAAATATTAAAAAGAACCAATCAGAAGTGAAGAATACAGTGGCTAGCCCAGTGGTATCATGGTTAAGTTCATGCAATCTGCTTGGGTGGCCTGAGGTTCACCAGTTCAGATTGTGGGTGCAGACCTATGCACCGCTCATCAAACCATGCTATGGTGGCATCCTACATAGAAGAACTTGAAGGACTTACAACTAGGATACACAGCTGTGTACTGGGGCTTTGGGGAGAAAATAAAAAGAGGGAGCTTGGCAACAGATGTTAGCTCAGGGCAAATCTTCCTCACACACACACACACACACACACACAAAATCCTTTAAAAAAAAAAAGAAATGAAGAATACAACACTGGAAATGAAAAAATTCACTAGAGGGACTCAATAGCAGAGTAGAAAATACAAAAGAATGGAAGAGAGAGCTGGATGAAAGACTAGAGGAAATCACAAGGCTGAACAGATAAAAGAAAAGAGAATTAAAAAGAATGAGGACAGTCTAAGGGACCTTTGGGATAATGTAAAGCACACTAACATCCATATTATAGGTGTCCTAGAAGGGGAAGAGAGAGACAAAGGGGCAGGGAATCTATTTGAAGAAATAATAGCTGAAAACTTTCCTAACCTAAGGGAGGAAACAGACATCCAGGTACAGGAAGCACAGAGAGTACCAAACAGGAGACCCACAGAGGTCCAAACCAGGACACATTAAAATTAAAATGTCAAGAAATAAAGATAGAGAATCCTAAAAGCTGCGAGAAAAAGGCAACAAGTTACATACAAAGGAAACCCCATAAGGCTATCAGCTAACTTCTCAGAAGAAATCTCACAGGCTAGAAGGGAGTGGCACAATATATTTAAAGCGCTGAAAGAGGAAAATCCCACAGCCAAGAATAGTCTACCCAGCAAGGTTATCATTCAGAATGGAAGGAGAGATAAAGAATTTTCCAGACAAGCAAAAGCTAAAGGAGTTTATCACCAAGAAACCAGCCTTACAAGAAATGCTAAAGTGACTTATTTAAGTGGAAAAGAGAAGATCACAAATAGGAATAAGAAAATTATTTTAAAAACCCCCCAAACACCAACATGACAGACAAATAATAATGTACAATTGAAATTTCACAAAGATGTAAACTATTATGAACTCAATTTAAAAAACTCCAATAAAATCACTGGTAAAGGCAAATATATGGTAAAGATGGCAGACTCACCACCTATGAAGCTAATATGAAGGTCAAAAGACAAAAGTACTAAACTGTCTATTTCTGTGATAATATGGTAATGGATACACATGCACAACAAAAGAGGTTAGATACAATATCAAAGACATAAAATGTGGGAGGAGGGGAGTAAAAGAAGTCAAACTAAAGAGACCACCAACTTAATATAGATTGCTATATACGTAGGTTATTATATATGAACCTCATGGCAATAACAAACCAGAAACCTATAGTAAATACACAAAAAATTAAGAGAAAGAAACTCAAACATAATACTAAAGAAAGCCATCAAGCCACAAAAGAAGAGAGGAAGAGAAGAGGAAAGCAACACAGAAGAAATACTAAAACATAGAAAAAAAGTAACAAAATGGCAATAAGTACATTCTTATCAATAGCTACTTTAAATGTCAATGGACTAAATGCTCTAAGCAAAAGGCATACAGTGGCCGATTGGATAATAAAAACAAGACCCATAGATATGCTGCGTGCAATGGACATACTTCAGACCTAAAGACGCTCACAAACTAAAAGTGAAGAGATGGGAAAAGATACTCCATGCATATGGCAATGAAAAGAAAGCTGGGGTAGCAAGACATATCAGACAAAATAGACTTTAGAATAACAACTGTAACGAGACAAAGAAGGGCATTACATAATGATAAAGGGAACAATCCAACAAAAGGATATAATCCTTGTAAATATCCATGCACCTAAATATATAAAGCAATTATTAACACACATAAAAGGAGAACTAGATAGCAACACAATAATAGTAGGGGACTTTAACACTCTACTACACCAATGGATAGATCATCAAACAGAAGATCAATAAGGAAATGTTGACCTTAAATGAAAACCCTAAAGAATCCATCTGAAAACTATTAGAATTAATCAACAACTACAGTAAAGTTGCAGGGTACAAAAGCAACTTACAAAAATCAGTTGCATTTCTATACACTAACCATGAACTAGCAGAAAGAGAAATCAAGAACACAATCCCATTTACAATTGCAAAAAAAATGAATAAAATACCTAGGAATAAACTCAAACAAAGAGGTGAAAGACCTGTACACTGAAAACTATGAAACATTATTGGAAGATCGTTGATCCATTTTGAGTTTATTTTTGTGAATGGTGTAACATAAGGCTTCTAGAAGAAAATATAGGCAGTACATTCTGACATCAGTATTAAAAGGATCTTTTTGGACACCATGTCTTCTCAGACAAGGGAAACAATAGAAAGAATAAACAAATGGGACTTCATCAGACTAAAGAGCTTCTTCAAGGCAAGGAAAACAGGATTGAAACAAAAAAACAACCCACTAATTGAGAAAAAATATTTGCAAGTCATATATCCGACAAAGAGTTAATCTCCATAACATACAAAGACCTCACACAACTCAACAACAAAAAATCAAACAACCTAATCAAAAAATGGGCAGGAGACATGAACGGACATTTCTCCAAAGAAGATATATGGACAGCCAACAGGCACATGAAAAGATGTTTATCATCACTGATCATCAGGGAAATGCAAATCAAAACCACACTAAGATATCACCTTACACTCATTAGAATGGCAAAAATAACCAAAAGAAAAAATAGCAAATGTTGGAGAGGATGTGGAGAAAAAGGAACCCTCATACACTGCTGGTGGGAATGCAAACTGGTGCAGCCACTATGGAAAACAGTATGGAGATTTCTCAAAAAATTAAAAATAGAAATACCATATGACACAGCCATCCCACTACTGAGTATTTATCCAAAGAACTTGAAGTCAGCAATTCCAAAAGTCCCATGCACCCCTATGTTCATTGCAGCATTATTTACAATAGCCAGGACGTGGAAGCAACCTAAGTGTCCATCAACTGATGACTGGACAAAGAAGATGTGGTATAGATATATACAATGGAATACTACTCAGGCATAAAAAAGAATAAAATCATCCCATTCGCAACAACATGGATGGACCTTGAGGGAATTATGTTAAGTGAAATAAGCCAGATAGAGAAAGACAACCTCTCTACGACCCCACTCATATGTGGAAGTTAAACATGTAGACAAAGAGAACGGATTAGTGGCTACCAGGGGAAAAGTGGGTGGGGAGTGGGCACAAAGGGTGAAGTGGTGTACCTACAACATGGCTGACAAACAATAATGTACAGCTGAGGTTTCACAAGGTTGTAAACTATCATAAACTCAATAAAACAAAAAAAAAAACATTGAAAGAAATCAAAGAAGACACAAAGAAATGGAAAGACATTCTGTGCTCTTGGATTGGAAGAACTAACATAGTAAAAGGTCTATACTTCCTAAAGCAATCTACAGATTCAATGCAATCCCTATCAAGGTTCCAACAAAATTTTTCATAGAAATAGAATAAAGAATCCTAAAGAAAAGACCTCAAATAGCCAAAGCAATCCTGAGAAAAAAGAACAAAGCTGGAGGTATCACACTCCCTGACTTCAAATATGGGGGCTGGCCCCGTGGCCGAGTGGTTAAGTTCATGAGCTCTGCTGCGGCGACACAGGGTTTTGTTGGTTCGGATCGTGGGTGCGGACATGGCACCGCTCGTCAGGCCACCTTGAGGCAGCGTCCCATATGCCACAACTAGAAGGACCTGCAACTAAAATATACACCTATGTACCAGGGGGATTTGGGGAGATAAAGCAGAAGAAAAAAAAATAGCATGGTACTAACACAAAAGGAGGCACACAGATGAATGGAACAGAGTTGAGAGCCCAGAAATAAGCCCACACATCAATGGACAGCTAATTTTTGACAAGGGAGCCAAGAACATACAAGGGAGAAAGGAAAGTCTCTTCAATAAATGGTGCTGGTAAAACTGGACAACCACATGCGAAAGAATGAAAGTAGACCATTATCTTATACCATATACAAAAATTAACTCAAAATGGATTAAAGACTTGAATGTAAGATCTGAAGCCATGAAACTTCTAGAAGAAAACATAGGCAGGATCCTCTTTAACACTGGTCTTAGCAGCATATTTTCAAGTACCGTGTCTGACCAGGCAAGAAAACAATAGAAAAAAACAAATAAATGGGACTACATCAAACTAAAAAGTTTCTGCACAACAAGGGAAACCATCAACACAATGAAAAGACAACCTAACAATTGGGAGAAGATATTTGCAAAACATACATCTGATAAGTGGTTAATGTCCAAAATATATAAAGAGCTCATATATCTCAACAGCAAAAAATTAACAACTCAATTTAAAATGGGCAAAAGATCTGAACAGACATTTATCCAAAGAAGATATACAGATGGCCAACAGGCACATGAAAAGATGTTCAATATCACTAATTATCAGGGAAATGCAAATCAAAACTACAATCAGATATCACCTCATGCAAGTCAGAATGGCTATAAGTAACAAGACAGGAAATAACAAGTGTTGGAAAGGATGCGGAGAAAAGGGAATGCTCATACACTACTGGTGGGAATGCAAACTAGTGCAGCCACTATGGAAAACAGTATGGAGATTTCTCAAAAAATTAAGAAGAGGACTACCATACAATCCAGCTACTCCACTGCTGGGTATTTATGCAAAGAAGATGAAAACATGAACATGTAAAGATATATGCACCCCTATGTTCATTGCAGCATTATTCACAATAGCCAAGACTTAGAAGCAACCTAGGTGCCCATCAAGGGATGAATGGATAAAGAAAATGTGGTATATATACACAATGGAATACTACTCAGATATAAAAAAGGATGAAATATTGCCATTTGTGACAACCTGCATGGACCTTGAGGGCATTATGCTAAGCAAAATAAGTCGGAGGGAGAAAGCCAAATGTGATCTCACTCATAAATAGAAGATAAAAACAACAACAAACAAACACATAGAGACAGAGTGGATTGGTGGTTACCAGAGGGGAAGGTGGGAAGGAGGAAGGTGAAACATCATTACATATGTATGGTGATGGATGTAATTAGTCTCTGGGTGGTGAACATGATGTAATCTACACAGAAATCAAAATATAGTGATGTACACCTGAAATTTATATGTTATAAACCATTGTTACCACAATTAAAAAAAATAGAAAAAGGCAGGGAAAATCACAAATGAGTAGAGACTAAACAACATGCTACTGAACAACCATTGGATCAATGAAGAAGTCAGAGGAGAAATTAAAAAACATCTGGAGACAAATGAAAATGAAAACACAACATACCAACTCTTATGGGATGCAGCAAAAGTTGTGCTAAGAGGGAAACTTATAGTAATACAGGCTCATCTCAACAAACAAGAAAAATCTCAAATAAGTAATCTTAAACTACACCTAACGGAACTAGAAAAAGAGGAACACAGAAAGCCCCAAGTCAGCAGAAAGAGGGAAATAATAAATATTAGAGCAGAAATAAGTGAAATAGGGACTAAAAAATCAATAGAAAAGATCAATGAAGCTAAGAGCTGGTCTTTAAGAAGATAAACAAAACTGACAAACCCTTAGCCAGACTCACTAAGAAAAAAAGAGAGAAGGCTCAAATAAATAAAATTAGAAATGAAAGAGGAGAAATTACACTGGATACCACAGAAACACAAAGGATTATAAGAGAATACTATGAAAAACTATATGCCAACAACTGGACAACCTAGAAGAAATGGATAAATTCTTAGACTCATACAACCTCCCAAAACTGACCCAAGAAGAAAGAGAGAATCTGAATAGACCAATCACAAGTAAAGAGATGGAAACAGTAACCGAAAACCTCCCCAAAAATAAAAGTCCAGGCCCAGATGGCTTCTCTGGAGAATTCTGCCACATATTCAAAGAAGATTTACCTATCCTTCTCAAACTATTCCAAAAAATTGAAGAAGATGGAACACTTCCTAACTCATTCTATGAGGTCAATATCATCCTGATACCAAAACCAGACAAGGACAACACGAAAAAGGAAAATTACAAGCCAATATCACTGATGATCATAGATGCAAAAATCCTCAATAAACTATTGGCAAATCTAGTACAGCAATACATTAAAAGGATCATACATCATGATCAAGTGGGATTTATACCAAGGATGCAGGGATGGTTCAACATCTGCAAATCAATCAATGTGATACACCACATTAACAAAATGAGGAATGAAAATCACATGATCATCTCAATAGGTACAGAGAGAGCATTTGACAAGATCCAACATCTATTTATGATAAAAACTCTCAATAAAATGGGGATAGAAGGAAAGTATCTCAACATGATAAAGGCCATACATGACAAACCCACAGCCAACATCATACCTAATGGTGAAAAACTGAAAGCCATCCATCTGAGAACAGAAGCATGACAAAGGTGCCCACTCTTACCACTCCTATTCAATGTAGTACTGGAGGTTTTGGCCAGAGCAATTAGGCAAGAAATAGAAATAAAAGGAATCCAAATTGGAAAGGAAGAAGTAAAACTCTGATTGTTTGTGGATGACATGATTCTATATAAAGAAAACCCTAAAGGATCCACAAGAAAGTTATTAGAAATAATCAACAACCACAGCAAAGTTGCAGGGCACAAAATCAATTTACAAAAATCAGTTGCATTTCTATCCTCTAATAATGAAGTAACAGAAAGAGAACTCAAGAATACAATCCAATTTACAATCTCAATAAAAAGAATAAAATATCTAGGAATAAACTTAACTAGAGGTGAAAGATCTGTACATTGAAAGCTACAAAACATTATTGAAAGAAATCGAAGAAGACATAAAGAAATGGAAAGATATTCCATGCTCATGCATTGGAAGAATAAACATAGTTGAAAGGTTCATACTACCTAAAGCAATCTACAGATTCAATGCAATCCCAATCAGTATTCCAATGACATTCTTCACGGAAATAAAACCAAGAATCCTAAAATTTATGTGGAACAACAAAAGACCCTGAATAGCTGAAAGAATCCTGAGAAAAAAGAACAAAGCTGGAGGCATCACAATCTCTGACGTCAAAATATACTACAAGCTATAGTAACCAAAACAGCATGGTACCGGCATAAAAACAGACACACACAGATCAATGGAACAGAATTGAAAGCCCAGAAATAAAACCACACATCTATAGACAGCTAATCTTTGACAAGGAAGCCAGGAACATACAGTGGAGGAAGGAAAGTCTCCTCAATAAATGGTGCTGGGAAAATTGGACAGCCACATGCAAAAGAATGAAAGTAGACCATTATCTTACACCATACACAAAAATTAACTCAAATGGATTAAAGACTTGAATGTAAGACCTGAAGCCATAAAACTCCTAGAAGAAAACATAGGCAATACACTATTTGACTTCAGTCTTAGCAGTATCTTTTTGAATACGATGTCTACTCAGGAAAGGGAAACAAAAGAAAAAATAAACAAATGGGACTACATCAGACTAAAAAGCTTCTGCAAGGCAAGGGAAACCATCAACAACACAAAAATATAACCCACCAAAGGGGAGAAAATATTTGCAAATCATATATCCAACAAGGGGTTTATTTCCACAATATATAAAGAACTCATACAAATCAACAACAAAAAGACAAACAACCTGCTCAAAAAATGGGCACAGGATATGAACAGACATTTTTCCAAAGAAGATATACAGATGGCCACAGGCACGTGAAACGATGTTCAATGTCATTAATTTTTAGGGAAATGCAAATCAAAACTACAATGAGATATCACCTCACACCTGTCAGAATGGCTATAATTAACAAGATGAGAAATAATAAGTGTTGGAGAGGATGTGGAGAAAAGGGAAGTCCCGTACACTGTTGGTGAGAATGCAAACTGGTGCAGCTACTATGGAAAACAGCATGGATATTTCTAAAAAAATTAAAAATAGAAATGCCATTTGGTCCAACCATCCCACTACTGGGTATTTATCCAAAGAACTTGAAATCAACAATTCAAAGAGATTTATGCACCACTATGTTCACTGTAGCAGAATTCACAATAGCCAAGACATGGAAGCAACCCAAGTGCCCATCAGCTGATGATTGGATAAAGAAGATGTGTATATATATACAATGGAATACTATTCAGCCATAAAAGAAGACAAAATCGTCCCGTTTGGAACAACATGGTTGGATGTTGAGGGTGTGATGTTAAGTGAACTAAGCCAGACAGAGAAAGACAAACACTGTATGATTTCACTCATATGTGGAAGATAAACACATGGACAAAGAGAACAAATTAGTGGTTACCAGGGGAGAAAGGAGTTGGGCGGGGTGGTGGGCAAAACGGGTAAAAGGGCACATATGTATGATGATGGATAAAAACCAGACTATTAGTGGTGAGCACAATGCAGTGTATACAGAAACTGATATATAATAATAATATACACCTGAAATCACACAATGTTATAAAGCAACATGACCTCGATTTAAAAAAAATCACAAGCGGTGATGAGGATGTGGTGAAACTGGAACCCCTGTGCATTGCTGATGGGAACATAAAGTGATGCCGCCACCACTATGGAAACAGTACAGCAGTGTCTCTAAACATTGAAAATAGAATTACCATGCGATCCAGCAATTCCACTTCCGGGTATATACCCAAAAGAACTGAAAACAGGGACACGAACAGGTATTTGTACACCCATATTTATAGCAGCATTTTTCACACAAAACATGACAGCAATCTAAGTGTCCATCAGTGGATGAATGGGCAAACAAAATGTGTTGTAAACACATACATAAAATGTGTTACGTACAAATAAAATGTGTTACATACATATATATACATATACATAGTGGACTATTATTCTGATACATGCTACAACATGAATGAACTTTGAAGACATTATGCTAAGTGAAATAAGCCAGTCACAAAATACTAAAAGGATAACTACTATAAGATTCCATTCACCTGAGGTACTTAGGGCCGTCAAATTCAAAGAGACAAAACATAGAATGATGGTTGCCAGTGGTCGGGAGGAAGCGGAAACAGGGAACTATTGTTTAACGGGTAGAGAGTTTTAGTTTTGCAAGATGGTCAAAGTTCTGGAGATCGATGGTGGTGACGGTTGCACAACAAATGTGAATATACTTAATGCTACTGAACTGCACACTTAAAAGTGAGTAAAATGGTACATTTTGAATGATGTATATTTTACCACAATAAAAAAAGAGCACGTACTTTATAAAGTTGTCGTGAAGGTTACAGGAGATAATAAGGGTAAAGTGCTCAGAATGATGACGAGGGTAATAGCACAGGCCACTGAAATGTGTGCCGTTCTTATAAATACTCTCTATCCACTGGTTACACAAGGGAACCCATGGATGAAGTACATAAAGCCTAGAAACGTAGGAGTCCACTGGATCGTCTATACGGCTTACTATGAAGGTGTTACCAATAACCCAGACTGATTTTAGTGAAAACCTGATTTGCTTTCCTAGAATGGTAAAGGGTTTTAACAGGTGTGTTGGAAGACCCAGGTCCCTTTTTAAAGACGCCTTTAGAGCTGGGGAGAGGCTTCTTCTCTCTAGCTCATGGGGAATCTTCAAAATCAGGCCCTCCAGGGTTTCAGAGTGGGGCTCTGGGATCTGCTGTCTGGGCTCCAGACCCAGCAGCACCACTTGGGTCTTGTAACATGATTCCACGTTTGCAACGTTTGTAACATTTTCAAGTTAAACTTCAAGCCTCAGTTTTTCCTCCCACAAAATGGAGGTAACTCTAACATCCAGCTCACAGACAGTGCAGATCGAGCGAGGTTACAAATAAAATGCCTGGCACACCCTAAGCGCACCCTAAGTGTTAGCTGTTGTCGACATTGCCGTGACCTCCTAGTCACAGTTGGCCCATGTCCTCGGCTGATCCTTCCTACTTCCAGGTCTATTAAAGGCTCCCAGTGTCACAGCTCAAGAGCTTCTCGCATGGAGGACTCTCGGCAGAAGAGCCGTCAGTCACTTTCTCCCTTGTGTGGCTTTGGTGCCCACTGGACACTTTGTTGATGGCCATCACAGCCCTATCACTTCTTAGGGACACCACGGAACAAGGAGCAGGTTATTGGTGAGGACCTGCAAAGGGAACTTCGTCCTCCTGATCTTTGGCTGAAAGGATAATTTATTTTTCTTCCTACTTTTCTATATTTTTATACTTTGTGTGATGAGCCTACATTATGGTTAGGATAGAAAACTAAACTTCATTCAAAAAACATATTTCTTATGATATTACCAAATAGAATGGTAACCTGAAGGTGCCTTCCTAGGTTGGACTTTGGCTGAAAATGCCAACTAAAGAGTGAGCGCCTTGAGTATTGAGATGTGGGGAGAAATTAGGCAGCATAGAATGAGTCAGGATAGAGTCAGAGGAACAAGGTTGACAATACTCTTAAATGTAACCACAGGTATAAGGGAGATGGCAGCAGCAATGGAACCTTGGTTGAAATCAACTATAATAATCTGAATCCTGCTTACCTCTCAGAGAAATGAGCTGCTCTATGAATTGGATTTTTAAATCAAAGTATTTTAAATACATTATTTAATCAATGTCCCACTGTTGGACATTTAAAAAAATCACAAGATTTACAAAATCCTAAAAATATAAGAATAAGAAATACTACACAATGTGAAAATTATTTAATATTTCCGATGATTTGCGAGCCACTTGAGGATTCCGCTATGCTACGAGAGCATCATTATAACTATCATTTAGATACTACCCCAAATTATGGTTATTTAGGTTTTATAGCTATTTGGTTTCTAAATAATGGGAAGCTGAATGAATTAAAGGTTTCAAGATGAATGGTTTTAACTCTGGGAATGTTTGAACAACATTTCCTTCTGGTTTTTTTTTTTTTAAAAAAACCAAACACCCAACATATCTGTGTGTAGCCAGAAGTGGAAGACCTCTGGCTTCTAATCTCCTGACTTAGCACTTGGTCTTTGCTCATCAGGAAGTTGGGCCATCAAGCGAGTTAAAGAGCAGGCCCATGTTGAGCTATGAAACCTGGACGTATTGCCACGTTCATGTCATTAGACCCACATATAGAACCAAAAACGACTGTAGGTGCTTTAGAGCTTTGACTGCCCCTCCCTGTGACAGCTGAGACTCTCACAGGTCTGGACGGAGCCTGCGTTTTGTGGGTTTCCTGATTCACGGTCCAGCCAGGATGGAACCTTCTGTGAGCAGCACTACTTAACTATTCCCCCCTTCCCCCTCCCCATCTTGGCTCTTTTACTTTGAATGTGGTGTTTTTAACTCATAAACTGTACTATTTGGACAAGGAAATACTGGCCTGAGGAACAGATGGTGTGGTTATTGGTGGGCTTCACTTACAGTGCTGTTTGAGATGTGGGGAGAATGTTTTTTCTATTTTGCTATTCCATTTCCCTTCCTGATCCCACCTGGCTCTCTAGGGTCTACCTCTCTCTCTCTTTCACTATCTACCTCCTTCAAAGCCATAGATTGTTATTTTATCTTAAAAATTCCATGACTTTAAAAAAAATGATGTTTGGTAAAAAGATACGTATAAATAAAACTATGATTTATAATCTCAACACCCATGGTAAAAATTTGATGTGTATCCTCCTGTTTGTATAACCAATTTTTAAAAATTGGGATTATATTAGGTACAATGTTATCTACACAGCCTAGTCTTCAATTCTGGTGCAATTATCTATATGGCTGTATAATCTTGAGTGAATTACTCAGACTTTCTGTGCTTCAATTTCCTCACCTCAAAATGGGGTGATACTCCACCTAGCCCCAGGATGGACAGAAAGCATACATGAGCTATACACGGAAAGCGCTTAGGACAGTGGCAGGAGCATAGTAAATACTGAAAAAAATGTTATTGAGCATTGGTATTCTTATCATATGAATACTATTTTGTAACCTGCTTTTAAAAAATACACCATAAGGGGCCAGCCTGGTGGCATCGTCGTTAAGTTTGTGCACTCTGCTTCAGCAGCCCAGGGTTCACAGGTTCGGATCCCAGGGACGGACCTCTACACTGCTCATCAAGCCATGCTGTGGCGGCATCCCACATACAAAGAAGGGGAAGATTGGCACAGATGTTAGCTCAGGGCCAATCTTCCTTACACACACACACACAACAAAATACCGTGAATATTTTCTCAAGTTATTCATGACTAATACGTGACTTTATTGCCTGAATCAAAATCCATTATACGACTGTACACAAATTATTTAGTCAATGTTCCGTTGTTGCACATTTATTATTTTCAGTATTTTGTATAGTAATAAATAATCCTGTAACAAACATTCTTGTGCATAAATCTTTGGGCACACCTCTGATTATTTCCTAAGGTAAATTCCTAAAAGTGGAATCGTGAATCAAAGAGGTTCAGCCCTTTTTAGGCTTTTACCAAAATGCCCTCCCAAAATGTCGTGTAAATTGTGTATGAGGCAGCTCATTTCCCCACAGCCTACCTGGCACCGGATATTACAGTTGAAAAAGTTTCTCACAGTCTGTAGTTTTCATAATCAGATGCTGCTCTGTAGTTTACAAGGCTCTCCTCTTCCGAGGTGTTCGTCTTCTATAACCCCACGTCCCTTTTGAGCCGCTTCTCCTCCTATTTTAATCTACTGTGTCCTCTAATCTCACATCCTGGCCCTGCTACTGTTCCAAACCTTTTCTTTCCTTTCTGCTTTCCTCATACCATTTCCCTCCCACCCACCTGGAGTTAGACTAGAGAGTTCTGTCTTGGGCAGGTGTGTTATAAATCTAGTAGATGGTTAGCACGGGAAGACAGGAACTTCTTTTTTTCATTGAGCTCAAGGCTAACTAAAAATGAAGCTGTCCCCAAATAGACTCATCTATGTTATAAAGTAATAAGATCCCTGTTGCCTGAAATATTTAAACTATATGGACAAGTGTCTGAAAACTGTGGGAGATATGCTTACTCTGGGCAATAAGTTAGCCTACATGTCAGTGTCCAACCAGGAAACAGAAACCGCCCTAGGTATTTAAACACAGAAGAAATTTAATTCAGGCAATTGGTTACACAGGTGATTAGAGAGCTCAGAAGCCAAAAAGATGGTGAGGCAACACTAAGATCAGTAACATCAGGAAGCCAGCACCACCCCCAGGCTAAAGGACAGAGGGAGGAGCAGGTGGGGTCACCTGGAGGAACCTGGAGCCACAGTGGGCATGTCTATTTGGGCCTGGACCACAGAGATGAGGCAGGTGCTTCTCACCACCCCAGGTAGAATGGGAGGCGAGAAATACCCTGTCTTTCCTCTTCTCCCTCTCCATTCTCCTTCCAGTATCTTCCATTGGCAAATTCAATAAAAAGCCAGTTGACACAGATGTTTGTGGAATTATATGTAGCCTGTGGTCAACTCCACCATGATGCAGAGCAGAGTAAGAGAAGGGTGAGGCTGTAATGGCAAACAGGCCAAGTCCTGGCACAATGACTTCTGGAGGCCATTCCAAATCCACAGAAAATAGGGCAAAGTGCAAAGCATGGTGGCCCTGGAGAGGTAGATAGTCCTGGGTTTGAATCTTGGCTCTGTCATTTATTAGCTCTGAGATCTTGGTCAAATCACTTAATTCCTCTGAGCCTCAGTTCCCTCCTCTATAAAAGGGGCCAAGAAAAACCATATCTCACAGGGTCACTGTGAAGATTAAATAAAATAATGTCTATAAAGTGTTGGTAAACATTCAACAATTGGTTTCCTTTCATCCAAGAATTTATAATTTTAAGACAAAAGACAATTGGACATTTGGTCAAGGTCATTAAACGTCTCTATATTTTGAGAGAAGCGAACGGAGCAGACGAATCTCCCCTTTGGAAGCTCTGCCTAGGGTGGGGTGGGTGACAAATTGCCCAATCATGATGCTGGGAGATGATCTAAGAAACATTAAAAGTATCGCACATGATTGATTCATTCCACAAACATTTGTGGGTACTCACTATTTTCTGGAAATGATTTAGACATGGTCCCTGCCCTCAAGGAGATGGCAACAGATGGGCAAAGAGAGAAATGGAAACGATGATGGTTTGGGAATGTTCCTGGAGGAGGGGGCAATGGGCTATCTCTGCCCAGGGAAGTGGGGGAAGTCTTCACCGAGGAGATGGCATCTGAATTGTGTTTTGAAGGATGAGTGGGAGTTTTCCAGCTTCAGAAGCATGTGCAAAAGCGTGGAGTCACAAAAGAGCACGGGGTGTTGGGGGAATGGTGAGCTCTTCACATCCGTAGGGCCTTTAGGGGTCCGTGGTCAAGGTGGTGCTAAGAACAAGTGAAAGACATGGCTAGAGACGGAAGAGAAAGGCAGCCCATGAAGGACCTGGTGGAAGAAGCTAATGACTTGATCCTGTGGGGAAGGAGAAGCCAGTAGACTTTTAAACTAGGGAGTAACTCGCCACCTATGACCTAGAATTTCACAAAGTGCCACGTCTTCCCAGTCTCCCTCACGGCCTCAGCCAAGGGGCTGATGCACACAGTTACATACAGCAGGGGCCATGTGCACATCTCATAAGACATAAGAAAGTATGAATCAGAAAAATGAGCACAAGGGTTTCCCCTTAATATTAAATTCAGAATGGAAAAAGTCATTAACTCATCCTGCAGACGCTGAAGGGCTCAAGGTAAATATTTAAAATGTTCTCCTTCTCATTTCCACAAAGCCAAGAACATCAGAGGTGTGATGATGATGCTTGCAGCTACGAGACAGGATTTCAAGGATTCTGATGAAACGTCTACTGGCCTGGATCTGTCTGAATGCTGAAAAGGACTTTGCGTTACTCTAGCGGGAAGGAAAACACAAAATAATAACGATATAGCTCTGGATGCTTTCCAGAACCCTTTCACAGACAGGATCTCATTTAAGCCTCGCTACAATTGTGTGCATCAGAGAGGACCGAGAGTACCATCCCATTTTAGAGACGAAGAAATGGAGGTCTGAGGATTTCACACCTTCCTTAGGATCTGAGAAGAAGTTGTATCCAAAACTACAAGTGGATTTCTAGACATGCAGGCCAGCGCGGTCCCCGACCCCCAGGCGCTGCTCTGCCTACCTGTCTCCTTCCGTAGGCTAGGATGGCTTCCTTGAGGTCCTGAAGCGTGTGCAGTTCAAGATCCAGCCTCTTTCTGGGACCTGTGGGGCCGTAGGGGCCTTTTCTCCTCTCTGCGGGGGTCCATGCTGATACCGCTAGACCTTCTGAGTACAGGATCAGGGCGCCCTTTCGAGTGCTGAATGTTTTAGGAAGAAACAGGCTCCACGTGTGCTGCTTGGCCCTGCCCCCATCTCGCGGTTTGCTGACCAGGACATAATTTTCTGGGGACTTCCAGTTCAAGTAATCCTGCAACGGAAAGAAGCCACTTTGAATGATCCACTGTGGAAGGCCCTTTTATGACAAATACTGCTTGTACAAGGTATTTGATATTTTTTAGTGACTAGTTTTCTCTGCTCACATGGTGTCACGAAACATAATCACTCCTCTTAGCAACTGATTTTGTCCTCCACGTGTCAGAGTTAGCAGAACTCAGGTCCCGGTTCTGTTTTACCCCACACAACTTTCAGGGGAGCCATTCGTGCCTGGAGGCGTCAATGGGGTAGAGTGTAGTTTACAGGCCAGGTAAAGTTTCCTGGTATGCAAGTAAGTAGTCAAAATTACCAAGGGTAGCAGGTAACTTTGAAATTAGACCTGGACTAGCTGGCAGTTTAAATAGGAGAAAACCATTCCAATCTGTCACTTCTGCTGTACACAGGGAGAATTTCTATACATTCCAGATGCTCTGTAACATTACCTAATTTGGCTATTTAGGAGCCTGTAAAGTAGTTACATATCTTGTAAGTAAATAAATGCCATTGGCCACAGAGGTCCTTTGAAACTTTATGTGACTTTTAGTATAGCAAAGGTCAAATATCACGACAAACTACCATGACAAGGGAAATCTCTGTGTGATCCAAAAATTTTCAAAGTACTCTCAATGGATTTCTTATTCCTGGTAGGACTTAATGAAATAAAATTCCAGTACAACAAGGGAATTTTGCCACCTCTTTAAAGTCTTTTAAAATGAGAATTTTTTTTTGCCGATATTAAATATGAGTCCTGTGGGTTGAATTCCAGAAAGTTCAAGGAAGCCGTTGAAATGGTATGAACATACACAGCATTTCAACCACAGAGCATGACTTCCAAAAACCAGACAGCCATCCACTTGCCTAGAACCCAGGTGGAAATTCTGGTCTTGAACCAAACCATCCAAATTGTAGACAATCTGGAATCTCCTTTGGTCTAAAGCAAATGAGGCTGTGAGTGTGCAAGGGAAGGAAGAGGCTCCCAGTGGCAATCTTGGTGTGTCAGGCAAACCACATTATTTTCCTGATAAGGAGGAGGGGAGACCTGCCAGCAAGCCCCTCTCCCCTAACAAAACAAACTGAACTCACATGGCTCAGCCCCACATGGAAAAATAGAACATTCCTGCCCTAGCCCCGAAATGCGCCTTCATTCAGCTGTAAGACTCACCTCTGGTTCAAAATAGACTTCTAGCTTCTGTTTGTTCTGGACCAGCCTCCCGTGTCCCCGGCTCAGGAGAGAGAGCGAGAGCGTGTTTTCCCCGCGCCCACCCTTCTCAAGGCAGCTCATCCTGGTTTTGAAGGCTGAGAGCTGGTCACACCTCAAGGTTTCCCGAGCTCAGCAGGGAGCCCAAGAAGACCACAAACACTGGGCCTTTTATTAAACACATTTCCCCTCGTACAGCAGCTTCTTAATAACAACCAGCCACACAGTTGAGACAGTGTGCGTCTTTGTCGGGAGAAAAAGTAAACCACAAACCCAGACTCCTCAAGCCCAGGACTGTCCACACTGGGCAGGCTCTCTCCCTTCGCCTGCACCCTTGTTGCCCCTTGGTGCTGTTGGTGCTGTTGCTCTGTTACCGCTGGCCATGGGCATCTACATGTCCGGCCGCAGCACCATCCTTCTCATTGTGAAAGCAGGTTGTTTCCCGGTTGCTATGGCAGCACACGGAAGTGCAGGCCCTTAAACCAGCCTGGGCAGGGCAGCGGCTGCTGAGGGCAGTGCTCGCCACTGGGGGGAGGGAGGGTCCAGCGGCACTGAAGGGACCAGGCTCAGATTGCAAGCCTTGACTTCGAGGGGGAGGGGCGTGTTGGGATATTTTCTCTGTTATAGTACTCATCTTCTTTTAGAGTGTGTCTTCCCCCTTCTGATATGTGAGCCTGTCACTGTCAACTAACCATGAACAGACCCAGAGGAGTTGTCTGGGTCACCTAAAACCACCTGTGACGCTTACCTTGACTGGACTGCAGGCCACTCTCTGGCACTTGCTACTTTGCACGGCTGAGCGCGGGGTCCTGGGGATCTCCAGACCCCTTTGCACACCTGGTTCTCTCTTGGCAACTCCTGTCTCCAGAGGGGGGGCACTTGGGAGATATGGGTGGCAGGCTATTAATTGCCACAAAGACTGGGGGTCAAGGCTGGCATTTAGCAAGCAGGGGCCCAGGATGCTAACCGTTCTTCAGTGTGTGGGACTATCCTGCATAATGAAGAATTGTCCTACTCAGAATGCCAGTGTCACCTTCCTTGAGAAACACTGCTACTGCCTGGGCTGCTTGGTTCTCCTCGATGCTGACACTGCAAGGAGGACGGACGGGGGAAGTGGGTCAGGGAACAAAAAGATGCTTTTGGTGGTGACCAAGAACCCTGCTTTGGCCTGGAAAAGCAACCTGCCGTGTCATGTGTCGGCTGAACCTCATTGGTAGTCTTGTGAGAGTGCCCCCTGCTGACCTGCATGAAGCAGTACAGGAGGCTACAGGCCCAGTTATCCTTGAGATCTCCCTCCGTGGGGGCAACCTTGCCAGGAGGCAGGCTCAAGTCTCACGAGGAGGAACCAGAGGTCATGTTCTGTAACTAGATTGGATTTATCATGGGGAATCAAGACAGTGAATGCAGAGGATCAAAACTGAATTTAGTTTAAACCACGTGGATGCCACTTCAATAGCCATTAGGATAGCTATTATTAAAAAAAAAAACAAACAGAAAATAACAAGTGTCGATGAGGACGTGGAGAAATTGGGACCCTTGTGCACTGCTGGTGGGAATGTAAAATGCTGCAGCAGCTGTGGGAAGCAGTCTGGCAGCTCCTCAAAAATTAAACATGGAATCACCATGTGATCCAGCAATTCCACTTCTGGGTATATAATACAAATGAGGTGAAAGCAGGGATTCAAATAGATATTTGAACACTCACGTTTATAGCAGCATTATTCACAATAGGCAAAATGTGAAAATAATCGTGTCCACTGACAGATGAATGGATAAACAAAATTTGGCATATACATACAATGGAATATTACTCAACCTTGAAAAGGAAAGAAATTCAGACACACGCTACAATATGAATGAAACCTGAAGACATTATCCTAAGTGAAATAAGCTGGTAACAAAGGGACAAATATTGTATGATTCCGACCATAGAAGATATTTAGAGCAGTCAAATTCATCGAGACAGAAGTGGAATGGGGTTTGCCAGGCGGTGTGGGAGGAGGGAATGGAAAGCTGTGTTTAATGGGTACTGGGCAACAACGGGAATGTACTTAATACTAGCGAAAGGCACATTTAAAAATGTTTAAAATGACAAATTTTATGTTATGCATATTTTAGCAAATTAAAATCTAAGAAAAAAACATATAGCAAAGAGAACAAAAAACTGAATTTAGCACTTTATGATCTGAAAGTGGATCGGGCGACATTACTGTGGAGTGCCCTCCTCGGAGCAGGTGAGACAGAATCCTGCAAAGTTAGGGTTCCGGATAGTCACCAGGGGTCCGAAGCTGCAGTGGTTCCTCTCTTTTCCCTCTCTGCCCCTTCAAAGGGCAAATGGTACCCTTCATCACAACTTCCCCGAGAGGTTCCTCTATGTGAGACATGGGTCCCTGCCGTCGAGAAGCTTCCGGCAGGGTGAGAAGATGGGTACGTGTGAACCAGGGCCTGAAAGATGACGTGACAGCTATGCTAATGGATAACAGAGCTGGAGATATGTAGGTACTGTAGGAAAAGAGGTGTGTTGGGGGGTGATGCCTGGTGGTGGCCTCGTAGAAGGCTCGAAGATGAGCGATATGAGCGGTGACTTTAATGGGCAGTAGTGTATGGTGAGGAGGGAAGATGAAAGAGGAGGTTGCAGGAGGCATGGACAGGAGTGTCTGAGGCTGCTGGCGAAGGACAGCTTCTCTGGTCTAGCCAGAGCCTCAGGTCATGAGGGCAGAGCTGGAGCTGGAGAGACAGGCCGGCCGCCCGGGACCGTGAGGCCACACGGGCCTGCTAAGTCTCTTTGGACTTCGTTCTTCAGGTAGGTTCTTTAAGCAGGGGGGTGATTGATCCTATCTAGGTTCTAGAAGGATGCTTCTGAGAACAGTGTGAAGGATGGACAGAAGGAAGCATGCTAACCTCATAAACCTCTGGGTAGACTTTCAGGGTCTTGCCACTCGGGCCAAACTTCCCTTGGATTTGAATGAATTTGCAAACTAGGTCAGGAATAATCACTTGCTCAATGGTCTTGGGTGGAGACATGGAGGGGAAAGTCCACACCAGCTGCAATGAAATATAACTGTTGCCATTTTGAAACGCCCTTACTCAGGGAGGTAAGGTAGCATAAGAGGAAAATGACAGAGCGACTGGGACCCCAACGAGAGCCACTATCGTCAGCCAAGGAATGACTCCAAGTTTCTCCAGAGGAAATTCCTTCTCTGAGCTCACCTGACTTGGAAATGTTAACTCATCCATAAATGGTGAGCCAGGCCCCCAGGAAGTCTAGGTTGAGTGAGCATCTCACCTGGCAAAATACCCAAGAGCCCATCTGGCCCTCTCAATGCTGTGGCAAGGCCACCAGGCCTCTCTGAGGTTGTAATCTGTGAACGGCAAGACCACAGCTCAAAGTGGGCCCCCCCCACCAAACTGTCGTGTTTACATCCATGCTGTTTAATATGGACAATGAACAGATGTACAGATCAATTAATAGACATTTAAGAGCATTTACTCAGTCCCCACAGCAGTTTATGGGAAGTGCATTTAGAAAGCAATCGAGGTTATTGCTATTCTAGAGTGCTTGGGGATCGCAGATGAAAGGCCCTTGTAACTGGAAAGTATTTATAACTCAAGAAGAAACTCTCCACACCCATGTTATATAACACCAACCCCATCTCCTGGCATGTCGGACCTGTCAGCCCATGCAGCATGTCTGTTTAAATTACACTGTAAATTCTATAGGGTGGAGACCTCGCTTTTATGGTTTGTAAAGCATCGCGAATAACCATGGCACTCTGTAAATAAACAGAAACCACATGAAACAAAGAAAAGAGATGTTATTCAATGGTCATGTCCCCAATGTGCTCAAGAATTTGTCCCTTGCTCCAAAGTGCATGGGGTGAATGGACGCTGCTCTGGGGAGGTGGCCTAGGGGGTAGCGTCAGGCTCCCACCCACTTCGAAGGGCAGTGTGGTAGTGTTTTCTAGGAACTGTGCTCACCTACAGGGCAGCCTCCCAGAAGAGTCGTTGGTGTTGCCCTTCTTACCCAAAGAGGAAAGATCAGTGCACAGAATGATTGAATGGTTTTGCACAAAGCCACAGAGCAAACCAGAGGTGAAGCGAGACCTTGTCCCAGTTTGGTCCTAATCCCAGCCTGCTGTTCATCCCACTTCTGCAAGAGAGTAGGAGCGACTATTCGCAATGGCTAACGGCCAGCGCTCGGGAAGCTGCCGCGATGGAGGCCGTCTTGGTGCCCTGTTCAGCCACAAAGCTGGTGGCTGGACGCTGGATCTGTGTCTGGCTGCTGCGAAGGCCTGAGACACTCCTGCCTCCCCAGCCTCGCTTCTCCTCACTTTACCTTGCACATCTGGTTGCACAGGAGTCTAGGAAATCATATTTTCAGCTTTCTAACCTCCCGCGCTGGCATGGGGGTGGAATGAAGGCTGATAGAGCCATCCACAGTTGTCTGCCATAAGCACTAAAGACAAGTTGCGTGAGAAAGTCAAAATAAGGGTTTTTTTAAAGATGTGGACCACATATATGACAATCAGCATCGCCTTGCATCAAGACTCTTTCCATCTGCTGGTGTTTTATACTTCCAGCTAGACTGTAAGTCTTCAGAAGGTAGGGACAGCCTCTTATAATTCTTCCTACTTCCCGTAGCACCCCTTGCATATAGTAACAGCTGAATAAATATTTGTTTCTTACTTTATAACATGGCCAGAGAGGTAGGTAATGATCTTGGAGCGATTATGAAAGATATATGAAAGAAGAGGATTAAACCAAAGCCTGTCTTAGTAGCTAGTGGTTTGCCTACAGGAAGAAGCTTAGAGCCATAGGTTAAAGACTCGGACCATCAAAAACTTGGTATTTGAAGGCTGAAAGGACAGCAAGAGAATCAGTGTGGAAGACACAGCCCCCCAGACTTGTTGGAAGAAGCGCAGACTTGCTGAGGATGAGTTACTTGGCTTGTTTGGAGGCTGGGGCCAGGTCAGGTTTGAAAGGAGAAAATGCAAAAGGCAATAAAGATACTCTAGAATCATAGCAAAGGGGAATAATGTGTCAGCGATGACTCCTGTTGCCATTCTCTCCTTGTCTATAAATTACGGCCATGTGGCCCGCCCAGCTCAGGAGGGAGGGACTGGACATCTATTTCATTTGGATCTTTCTGAAGGGTTTGCCTTGGGAGTGTGAAATATTTAGTTATGTTTTGCTCAGGGCTTCATTTTATTAGCAGGAGTGCTCACAGTAATTGCAAGCTTTTAAATTTATGGTGGGGAGATAGTAAGGTTGGAGAAGAAATAAAAATCACACATTCTTGGTTCTTTCATAACGTGGGGAACATCAGTCACTATTCCAGCCTGCAACTCATCACAGGGGGCAGACGCAACGAACCTGCATGGGGACCGACCCCTGGAGGGTGACGAGACCAGTAGTGACGTTAATTCTCAGAGGAGAATCTCAGAGCAGACGCCCTTCATCAGAAGTACCTGGATTCTGATCATTTAGAACCATTGAACATTAAAGTAAGAAGATATAATATTTTCTCTTCTTATGTTTTATCTTATGTCATTGGTATGGTTGTGGGTAAATTTTTTCTTCTGATTTTCATCAAATGTTGTTACAGTGATGTTTGTTTAATTAACCAATAAGACGATCCATAAGGCACTGAGTGTAGAGCCTCATGTAACACGTGCTCAATAAATAGAAAATATTGCTTAACAAACAATCCCGGTCCCTAACCCAGAACACACATGAATTCCCTCCCCGCTGTGAGCACACGGCAGCGGGTTGGGGGGAGCTCTGTACGAAAGGATCCTCTGAAAACCGTTTCCTCACACTAGGAACTCTCATGTGCAGTGGACAGCAAGTCTCTGGGCCCCACAGCCAGACACGCCTCTGTTGCCTGACTTCCAGTTCACTGTGCACACTCTATGATGAGAACGGCTTTTACACCTTCCAACCACCACAGGGTAAGAATTGTGAGCTGTCTGCTAATCATTTTAGGGAAATGTTAATCCGATGTATGAAACATGTATCTTTCCAGGCACGTAGGTATTGCACAACCCAAGGTGCACACAAACTCTCTTCCCACTCTTTGCCCACCTCAGTGAGATTTTGATGTACAAATCGGTATCTTCACTCACAGCCCCAGGAGGGGAGCAGCCAGGGAGCTGGAGCTGACAGTCTGAGGAAGAGGAGGGGCATCAGGGAGCCTAGGTTCTGGGAGAGCCTGCCCCTCAAGGCCTGGCATTGCAAGAGTGCACCCCTCGTGTGAACCCAGGAGCCCCTGGCCCACAGCTAACCTCACTGCCTGTTATTCAGCCTTCATAGTTCCCTGTGGGAAAGCATTCAGACCTTCCTGAGAACTGAGTCAAGGTGCAAGCCCCTCTGCAGAGATTGAATTAACCACACTGTGCAGGGATGGGACCCAGAACAGATGCCTGACTTTGGGATTGATTGGGGAGGAAAGAGAGCGAGGAAGAAATGGCACCGACAGAGGGCAGTATGCCTTGGGAGGGACATTGGGAGGCCCATCCACAGCAGCTTTGCCCTTTCCCCCCCGTTTTCCCAGAAAGGAGCCTGTGCCCACGTCCCTCCAGGTAAGAACCTTAAAATGGGGCAGAGGCTGCCGACCTCTGGTTGCCCCCAGGAGGATCTGTGAGTATACATTCAGGGAAGAGGGGAAGCACTTCCTTCATGTCTCAGAGAGCAGACCCACCTGGGGTAGCAGAGTCCCTTCTCCAGAGGCCAAAAGACCACACAAAACTCTACCACAGTTGAGAGGACTCAGTAGCATTATAACAAGTGTGATCAGACATGAGCAGTGCCCTCTGCAGAACCTCAGGCTCCAGCCAGCCCTGTTCATGCCCACCTCTGCCGCCAGCCCACTCCAAAGCAGGTTTCCGGGGGAGCTAGTCAAGCAGGAGAGCATCTTTGAAATGGTACATTCCAATGGAGAGACTGATGGCAGGGGTGGCTTTTCAGATTTTACAATAATCCTTCTCTTGATTCACTGTCTCGACAGGGTTAGGTGTGCAAAGGGTTAATGGGCCTCCTAGGACTCAGCTGCCAAGTACACTTAATGCTCAGTCCAGCACTCCCGGCTTGTATTCTTACGCTGCTGGAGTGGCCTGTTCATGGCATCTGGTTCCCTGGCAACAGCTTTCATTGGCTCAATCAAAGCCTTTTCTTCTTAAGAAAGCTCCTACTGAGACGCCCACCACCACCACTAATCACCATCTTAACTCAGGGTTTAGGATGCAGCTGGTATGAAAAATAGCATTTGTGCATGTGAGAAGATAAAGCAACGGACTGGCTTGAATACACCTGCCTTGTGTGATCCTTCACTGGTTTTCTACAGGACCAGTTGGAAAGTACCTGCTTTTCCACTGGGACAGCGAGAAAGGCTAGGCCAGACAGCTTCCCAGAGCTGGAGCTCTTTGTTGGGCAGAAGTCCATGAGCCTGGGTGATTCATGACGAGCTGTTTCCTGGGCTGGTCTGTGATATAACCGCGGGTTCTGTGCTCTGACAAGGGGCGTTGCTGAGCGGAGGGCGTTCAGACAACGAGATCCATATTGTGGAAGGCTTGTCCCCTGTCAGCCACAAGCTGGGGAGAGAAGTCAGCCTCCACTGGAACCCGGCATCTGGCGGCCGCTCCATCCCGCCTCGAGAAGTTTCGCCAGCTCCAGATTCACTAGGAGCAGCAGGAAAAGTAGCTCCTCATGCAGCATTTGGGGGAATAAAAGTTGATGAGATTCTCTAACTCACAAAGATGGGCATTTTTAGCAGAACTCTTTAGTCTTACTGAGAATCGCTTTGCGCTTTCCTGTTTTTTGGGGGAATGACTAAAACGAAAGCAACAGAGTAGAGAGGAGGAAGGCGTGCGTCCCTACTTTTGGTTTATCCACATCAATCTGTTCATTCATCTCACCTTTTTAAAATCAAATTTCATCCCATGTGCTTATACTACTGAAACCCAAACACACAGCATCGTTCAGGAATTGAAAGTGTTCAAAATTCACAGTAATATTTACAGAAGATGGTGACTTCTGGCCTGGCCACCCACCCTAACATTTGTGCTGCCCTGACCTTCTGGTTCCTCAAGAGAAAACAGTCATCCTGGTCATGGTGCCAAGATGTAATGGGACAGCTGACAGTTCAGAGACAGTTAGGGTTTGTGGCAGCTCTGCTTGGGTGAGCGAAGGGCCCCTCCTGCTGTGTGTGGGGGAATGGCTCTCTGTGTCTGACACCAGCCCGTCCACAGCTTAGCAGGTAAGGGTGCTCCATGGGGCTGCCTCACATGTTGTTGAAATATGTTATGGAAAGCACTTAACAAAAACAACAAACATTTGAGAGCTTCGTGGGGACCAGTCTTGTTCTGTGTCTTATTAGATGTGTAACGGGAAAATTCTTAACCTTTCTGAGCCCCAGTTTCCTCATCTGGAAAAGGGGATAATAGCACCTATCATATGGGACTGCTGCAAGGACTAGCAGAAATGATGTGTCTGGGGCCTGCCCCCATAGATTCTGACTAAATTATTCTAAAGTAGGGCCCTGGCGTCCATCGTTTTTAGGAGCTCCCCAGGTGATTCTAACATTCAGCCAGCGTTGAGAATCACAGATGGAAGGCACTCTTTGGTTATTTATTTTTCAGGCTGAGGAATTCCTTGAATATCAGGGATTCTTGAGGATGGAAATAAGGAGGAGGTAATATTTATAGAAACAAGATTCCTTTACTCCTTCTTCAGATCCAAGACTTATAACAGATTGGAACGGATATGTGGCTCAGTGCAGTGGAAGCATTCTCTCCCCTGTGAGCCCTTTCCAGATGGGTCTTTATCAAACAGCTTTTTCATCCAAAAAAAGGAAAAAAAAATATTGAGTACCTTCCATATGAATGTTTTGATCAGAGATTGTGCAATAGGGATAAATAGATAAATAGCATAGTCCCTGGGCTCAGGAGGCTCCCGGCCTAGCAAGGGAAGATAAGCCAGGCACAGGGAGCCTCTATGCCCCTGGACTTGGCAGGATTAAATAATAATACCCTGAGCTGCTTTCCCCTGGGGGAAGCTTGATGGGGTGACACAGGAAGTTTCAAGACACTCAGAAATGGGGGACACATTTTCAGCTCGGATTCTTAGCAGGAAGTGATTCTTATCCTTCCTAACAAAGGAAACACACTCTGATTAAAGACCAAGAGAATAAAGACACAGAACCCTTGGTTAGAGAGTTAAACTTTATGAAATACCACACTCCCGTTTTCATTGGTTAGCAGAATAGACAGCAAGCATCTGTAGGGCATATTTTAAAGAAGAAAATGTTTTGACTACATCACTTGAAAGATGCTTGATGACGAGGATTTTAGGCTGGTTAATTTTTTAAAAACTGCAGATGAGAAGCAGGCTCTGAGGATTGGAATTTGCTTGCTCTTTGAGAGATATTTGCCTCTGTGAAGGAAGGGGGGATGACCTTGTAGGGACCTGAAATTGGCCACCCCAGGATATGTCTCTTTGGCATTGGGATTGTTTTGGGCCAGATCTTAAGAGTCTAAGAAATCTTTCTTTCGACTCCTCAGCTCACCGACCCCGCATCACTTGATATTTAAAGGCTGCATATGGAATAAATATGTAAATGAAGACAACTTTGAGTGGTTAGTAGCAAGATGGGGTCGCCCAAAGCCATGTGGGATGTGAGATCTAGAGAGTCCAGAACCTGCGGGAAGAATCCAAGCTGATGCCCAAATGGTTCTCTTGGCCACACCATTGTGAGTTTTCACTAATTCTTTGGAGTGGAGAAAGAGGAAACTGGTGTTGGAACTCTTGCATATTCCTTGGTGTTAATTCTGTATAAGAATATAACATAAGGGGCTGGCCCGGTGGCACAGCGGTGAAGTTCGTTTCAGTGGCCTGGGGTTCGCTGGTTCGGATCCTGGGTGTGGACCTACACATCATTTCTCAAGCTGATGAGGATTTTAGGCTGGTTAATTTTTAAAAAACTGCAGATGAGAAGCAGGCTCCGAGGATTGGAATTTGCTTGCTCTTTGAGAGATATTTGCCTTTGTGAAGGAAGCGGGGATGACCTTGTAGGGACCTGAAATTGGCCACCCCAGGATATGTCTCTTTGGCATTGGGATTGTTTTGGGCTGATTGCTTTCCATAAACTGGGACAGGGAGGGAGGCTCTGGGGAATGGAACTTGCCCTTGTTGGGACACATTTACATTTGTAAGGTAAATCTCTACCTGTAAAACGTGCCTCCCTCTCTGTACCAGGAAGAAGAAGAGAGATGACCTTGTCCCTAGAAACTCTTAATGGGGAAGGCAAGAACTTAAGTTGGTTGCTGTCTGGCAATCTCACGTAACTGATTTAGGGTGGTGGCTTCTAACCTTTCTAACCTTTACTTAATCTGATTTGATTCTTGTCTAAAAGTCATGGGATCACCCAATGACCAGGCCCCACCTGCACTGATACCATTTTAACTTTTTTCCATGTTCTTTCCTTTGTCTTGTAAAGAGATGACTTACATACTCATGCCTTATAAAATTAGCCCTAACCCTCAACTCGGCGCAGCAGCAGGAGCTCTGCCTGCCCATGGGTCCTGTCCCCTGCCAGCAGCAGCAGCAGGAGCTCTGACTGCCCGTGGGTCCTGTCCCCACGCACCAGCTCTGCCCGCCCATGGGTCATGTCCCCATGCCAGCGGGGGCAGCAGAAGTGGCAGCAGCAGCAGCTCTGACTGCCCATGGGCCCTGTCCCCGTGCTATTCCACACTATTCTCTAAATAAAAGAGCACTACTGCCAGACCTTAAGAGTCTAAGAAATCTTTCTTTCGACTCCTCGGCTCACCGACCCCTCATCAAAGCCACACTGTGGCAGGCATCCCACATGGATGTTAGCTCAGAGTCTTCCTCAGCAAAAAAAGGAGGAATGGGGGCAGATGTTAGCTCAGGGCTAATCTTCCTCGGAAAAAACAAACAAAAAATAAAAATAAAACTGTAATTAAAAAAAAGAATATAACGTAAGCATGGCAGATAGGTTTCCTATTATGTACCAAATCCAATCAGTTGGTACTGGCTGCCTAGAGCGCTGGACTGAGAATAATTCTGGGGAGCTGGCCTAGCACAAAGGAGCTCCACGGCTGACTACTTGTGTCTTCCGTGGGCGAGGGAGGGAGAATGAATTGCGATACATACACTGAGCTTTGCCAACCCAGTGTTGTAAACCGTACAGAATTCTCATTACAGGATGTGGACTTAATCATTCTTAACAAATGTTTTTGGCATCAACCTAAAGTCAAAAGTTAAAGAGCTGTTCCACCCATTAGTGAATTAACCCTAGTTCCTCAATTCTGAGATGCTGTATACTTTAAGACACACTGCTGATTTAATACCAGATTTTAAGGGAAAAGACACCACCGTAAACATGAACACTCAAAATAACATTTATCCACACATCCCTTTTCAGTACCTTATTCAAGGTTTGAGAATAAACCTCTTTCAGATTCAGCCTATGGATTTTTCTGAATCATTTGTGACCATTGGCCGTTGTGCGTGGCATTATGGGGATTTTCTGCTGTTTATCGCCTGGCCTAGTGATCTCGACCTCCTGTGCAAATGGAGCCTGGGTGGTCTAATTGTCAATCGTATTGTTGAATACCAGGGTTCATTTCTGTCTCCTGTTTGGTTAAACTCACAGTTCTGTCCTCCCCTTAATTAAGTCATTTCTTTCTGGAAGGTAAACAGCTTCTCTTGAAGGTCATCCAGAAGGTTCTGAAAGATATTGAGAGTGACTTCGCAATGAATAAGTTTATCATACAATCCTCCTTTAACTTAAGACGTTCTGCTATGTCTCCTAAGCGATCCTTCCATTTTTATTGTATGTAATTACAGTGTCCATCGTGCGGACTGACAATCCTCTTCCTGCGTCCTCTGAAGTGCTTGGCTGTTGTTTTGCTAGAAACCATGAAAGTGCAGTCATGCCTTCCGCCATAAATATTTGCTTCACTTATTGTAAATACGCCTCATTACGTTGTCCCTTGCGTAGGCAATAACAATTCTGTCTCAACTTATTCTCCTGCCAGCAGGTGGCAAATTTCTTTTGACATAAGTTATAAGTGGCATCCCAACTTTAGAAATGTTAAGATGTGAACGTACAGCACTCTGAGAACAAAGCAGATATCTGAGTGAGGGATGTCTGAGTATTCAGGTCAAAGTTCCAGGGCCCAGAGTAAGGAAATAAGGTAAGCAGCCTCCGCTCCCACCCTGTCCCCTTACAGAATAGTATCATACAGGGTTAGTCGTATCTGGGTGTGCTGCGCATAACACACACAATACAAAAGAGAAGGCATTACAAGAAAGTAATACAAGAGAGGAAGTACTAAGCTGCCTAAGAGAGGAGTGGGGAAAATACTATGGGAATTCAGGGGGACAGTACTTCTGCTTGTGTAAATCAGGGCAGGGGAGCAGGTGGCATTCAAGCGGATGTTGAAGAAGTAGGTACTGAATGGGGTCACGTGGAGAGAAGAGGCAGACTGTGGTGGCCGTGAAAAGGCGCCACTCAGCTCTCCAACTGTGAGCGGCGTAATTGACCCAGGGCCCGGGTTGTGCGCTCTGAAATCTATCACACATTTGTGCTGAGGCTGGGCTTCCCACAGGCTGCTCCCAGCCCGTGACGGAGTGTGACAGAGGTACAACAGCAGCAGGAGTGTTCTTGGGAGGCACTGCTGACATGGGACTCCTTGGTGGGTGACTTTGGCTCAAGGACTCCTTGGCAGCCTTGATGAACTTTTTTACAATTGTGCAACAGCCTAAGATACTTCCATCCAAACTTTCTTCCTTCCCCCTTCTCCACATGGTCAAACCTGTCCCCAGTCTGACAGTCCTCCTGGCTCCTTCCTCATTTGCCCTCCCTGATGTTTTGCCTAATAAATCTCTTGCTCATCTAATCCTGTCTTAGTGCCTGCTTCTTGGAGGACCCGGATAGACGTCCAACCCTAGTTGAGGTGCCAGGTAGATGTCTTCGGTGCATTCCAAATTGACTATTCCCTTTGCTTTGCCATTTCCAACCCCTCTCCCAATCACCGCTGTGCCTGAGAAGTAGGCACTGTTGGATGGTCTCCAGCGGAAGAGCTGTGTTAGGCAGTAAGAAGTGCACAGAGGAAAGTCCTGGAGAGAAGGAAGCAGACTCAGAGGGTGAGTAGAAAGACATCCTAATTTTTTCCCTTATTACGCTAATTATTTCTTTAAACAGAATTTATTTTTTAACAAAAAAGTGTATTTTATTAGTTGGTACTCTTCTAGTTACGAATGACAGAAACAAGCTCCATCTGGATGAAGCAAAAAGGGTTAACATGGGGCTCGCTGGTGGCGTAGTGGTTAAGGTCGCACTTTCCGCTTTGGCAGCCCGGGGTTTGCAGTTTCAGATCCCGGGTGGGGACCTACACACCGCTCATCACACCATGCTGTGACAGGCGTCCCACATATAAAATAGAGGAAGATGAGCGCATGGGTGTTAGCTCAGGGCTAATCTTCCTCAAAAAAAAAAGCGGGGTTAATTATGATGACCTTGATGGCATTGAGCTGCATCTCAGGAACAAGTACAGTCACGGACCTGAATGACGTTCGGCTGCTTTTCTGACTCTCCTTCTGAGGCCCACGAGATGGCCGCTGATGACCCCTGCACTTTACATCCTGTGGTCCAGGGACCCAAAGAAAGACTGACCTCTCCTTTTTAATTCTGCTTCTAATTCCCAGGGGGAAGCTCAAGTTGGCCCGGTGTGGATCAGATGCCTACCCTCACAACGACCCACTCTGTCCAGGGATACTGGGTCAGGGAAGGGACTGTGATTGGTCCATGTTACTAGGGTGGGGTTCATGGTCACTATGTGCATAGCGGTCATTCTCAAAAGAGGAAGGAGGATTGCTGAGAAGACAAAATCGTATTTATACCACACAGAATATGCTTGCAATACATGTCATGCAGCACTGTTCAGCCATGTATAGACACCTAGAGCTGTTTCTTCCGCAAGGAGCTTGACAGCTGCTCTGCAGTCTCTCCGGAGACTCGGAAGGGGAGGAACCAGCATCAGGGCACACGGCTCTCGGATTTGATCTGGGCAGATTTTCAGAGCTTCAGGGAGTGGCTTCAGCTCCATTAGGGACTGCGGCCTCAGAGTTGCTGGACACCCTTTCCCACCCACCCCAAATCATCAGATTTGCTGGGCTAGACTTTCAGTAGCCTCTTATTTCTCTGACCAGGAGGAATCTGCATAACATGGACGAGAGAGATCACTAGATTTAGAGTGGGGAGACCTGAGTTCTCATCTTGGTTATGTCTTTAACTGGCTATGTACCACTTCATCTCTCTGCACTGAAATTTCTTCATTTGGGGACCTAAACAAGAAAGACAGATCCCAACCCAAAGGTCCTCTGATTCAACACGTCGTCAGCCTGTTATGAATCCGTTGGGCGCTCCTTATGTATAGCACTACTTTCTCACTTGAAACTAACTCCCACCCTCCCTCTCTCTTCCTTCTTTCCTTCCTAATACACATTTATTGAACAACTAGTATGCACCAGGCACTATGATTTGGACACAAAAAATAAACACAACCAGTCCCAGCTCTCAGAGAATTCAGTCTACTGGGGCAGCTGACACATAGACAGACAATTAAAATACTCCCTGATAATGCTGGTCACGTATGAGGATATTTCCACAAGTGAGTTCTTCTTTCTTGCACTGATTATGAGTTTTTTCTTTTCTGTAATCGTATATTGGCAATTTCTGCAGGAAACGGCACCTTTCAGTTTTTCTTGAAAGAATGTAGTGGATACAATGTTTTGGTTGTTATAGCCATTCCATCAAGAAGAATAAAACAGTTTTTGGAGCCAGCACATTTGTTCATTTAACCAATATTTTTTGAACATTAATTTGTGCCAGCTCTGTGCTAGGAGCCTAGAGGGGGTGATACACAAGGAAACCAAGAATATATAATTACGAGTTGTAGTAAGTTCCAAAAAGGAATTAAACAGGGAATTTAGATGGAGAATAATGGAGGTGGAGAGGTACCTGATGAGACAGTGGAGTTGGTGAATTCCTCTCTAAGAGGACGTTTCAGCTAAGACCCTTAGAGAGAAAAGGAGCCTGAAGGGCCACGCCGGGCAGTGGGTGGGCACTGAGTTCCCACACTGAGGGACTTGAGGTAAGAGAGTGCTTGGTGAGTCTGACCACCTGAAAGGAGGCCAGTGTGGCTGGGGGGCAGTAGGCAAGGGGAGGATAGTAAGAGATGAGGGTGAGGGTAGGTAGAAGCCAGGTCAAGGGGGGCCCTCCGGGCCAGTGTAAAGGGTTTGTGATGGGAGTCACTGAAGGTTTTGAAGCAGCAGTGACTTGATGTGATCTGTGCTTTAGAAAGATGGCTCTGACTGTTGGGAGTGTTCCGTCCCAGCCTGGTGGAAGTGGAACCCTCTTGTATACCCAGTTAGGGGTGTGTTTTCCGAGTGTCGTTTGGCAGGAGCTAAGGGAGACAGAAAAGGGAACAAAAGAAGCTCTTCACCTGCCCTGGCTCAGCACATCCTTCAGCCCCGAGTGAACATGTGGCCAATGGGGGAACGGGGGTTGCTTCTTTTCTGCTTTGGCTGATGGATCTCCGGCTTCTGGGAAGGTGACAGCAAAACAGAAGAACAGGAAACTGGGATCTAAATGTATGGTCTTCTCTAGAGAAGGCTAGAAGAAAAGAGAACAATTTAGAGGGCAACATGTTGTATAACTTCTTGTGCTGTCCCACTGGCTCAGCCAATCTGCTGGAGGGTGGGGCCAATGCAGCCAGGCATCTGGATGGCAGTGGACAGACCGTGGATTTTGAAGTCAGATAGGCTCAAAAATTGGCAAAATTTTGCAATATAATCCTGGACGAGTTACCTAACCTTTTTGAACCTCATTTTCCATATCTTTGTAATTGGAATAGTACCAATAACCTTGCAAGGTTGTTGTAAGGGTTAAGGGCGGTAGTCTGAGCCACAGGTGTGTGAATAAATGGGAGCTGTCATGATTGTGTAGAGAGAGACGGTCATCTGTTAGGCCTTCAAGAGCAAACCAGGCTTTGAAATCCCCCTTCCTCTTTTGGGACCCCCGTCTCTACCTTCCCTCTTACCCAAACTCCCAATAAAGGAAACGTCAGTTTACCAGAGCTTCGAGTAGGGAGGGACTTCAAAACGTGCCTCTGCTTTCAAGTGGGTGATGGCTTATTTTTATTTTGCACCATATTAAATTCCTATGGAATGTGCTCATTTTTAGCAGGCAATTGACCCAGACCACTTTTGGGAATTTGGGAACCTCCTGGTTAGAAAGATCTAGCACTCCCCTGCCCCTTTCCTCGCAGCTCCGTTGGGCTGACTCTACATCAGAGTATTAGCGCTTTCTGCCAGTCCTCAGTGGGGGCTCCTGAAGTCACAGCCTTTGGCGTCCTGAGTGCTTCTCAGGGCTCTGGACACGAGGAAGGCAGGACTTCCAAAACGCCCACCTAGTGCTGGGCTCCTGGCACAGCCGCGGTGACGGCCGCCTGGTGAGGCTGCCTTTGAACGTTGGTGTTTTGTTGGGACGAACTCAAGCGCCAGTGGCAGATTTGGGCTGCAATGGAAAGTAGGTTCCAAAGCTGCCCCTGGAATGTGAACTTTTCCTGGAAACTTTCCCCGTGGCCTCTCGGAGAGCAGCAGACGTCAATGTATTCACACCAGGAGTCAATTAAAAACCCCAAATTATTGCCATTCCAATAAACAATGATCTCTCTTCCTTTTCAGATAAACTTGTTAGGATGATCTAAAAGCCAGGTTTAATTACACGATCAGATAGCATAAATCTGATTGGAAGCTTTTTGTCTATTTTAATTAATTTTCTCCTGCCGTCGAGTTATTTTTAGTAAACGTTAAATATGTATTTAAACAATAGTGTATACCTTTTCTAAAACCCACTGAGCTTGTCTTTCATTTGTCCTTCCTCCTCCTTCTTCCTTTTTTTTTTTGGTGAGGAAGATTGCCCCTGAGCTAACATCTGTTGCCAATCTTCCTCTTTCTGCTTGAGGAAGATTGTTGCTGAGCTAACACCTATGCCAATCTTCCTCTGTTGTGTATGTGGGATGCCGTCACAGCATGGTTTGATGAGTGGTGTGTAGGTCTGCAGCCGGGATCCTAACCCATGAACCCTGGGCTGCCAAAACAGAGCATGCAAACAGTCACTACGCCACCAGGCCAGACCCCTCCTTCTTTTCGATGAGGCATAAATGTTCCTAAGACACAGTATTTGGAGAGGAAAAGGTTTAGGAGAACACCATACCTTTATAATTTAGCCTGTGATATAAATCCATGTATCCTGGGTACCAACATAGGTCATATATCACAGGTTGAGGGGGTCATTTAAGGTGGTTCCGAGTAACTGTTAAATGTTTGATCCACTGGAGGGAAGGAGAGGAAGTAAAATGGTGAGAATACTCCATAACTATGCCTTTCAAACTTGTCTGAAATAGGACCCTCCAAGGGCCATCGTTCTTATCAGTTATCCTCTCCAGCTCCTCCCATTCGCCCTCCCTCCCACGCATCAAAGACAATTTCTTCTTCCCGAGGCACATCTCCGTCCATCCAGGAGTTTCAAGATCTGCTATCCCAATGGTTTAACTACTGATCATGTAGGTCGGAGAATGTATCCCATTCACCTCTACTTAGCACAGTGCCTGGTACATAACAGGAAGGAGGGAAGGAAGAAGAGAGTAGGGAGGAAGGAAGGAGATAATAACAGGAAGGAGGGAGGGAGAGAAGATTCTCACGCTCTGCATACTTAGGAGTCAACAGTCTCTTTGAAGGTTGTCCTGCTGATTGAAATGTATGACTGGTGAAATTTGGTGAACTGTAGTTTAACCAATGCAGAGTGCTGGCCAGTGTCGTCTGATGTCAGGGACGCTTAGTGTATGTGCATGAGGAGTGGCTAATTGTGGGCAAACTTGCTTTCCTTTGTAGCGGGTTTTCTTAAGGGCCTGAGTTAAGATTCTATGTCATCTTCACGTTGATGAAAATTACTGTTGTCATTTTAAGTTTCTCTCAGTTCACTATGTCCTTGTCAATTCTGATGATGAACAGAGCTCCCTTGAGATTTTTTTAAAACAAATTCCCATACAGCTCAAGCAATTGCTTTGTTTTTGTTTTCTGCCATTTTGGGGAGAGGATAAAAAATGTTAGTTTGAAACATTTATGTTTGACTGTAATTTAATAATTGTAGAAATTATTCTTTTCTTTTTGTTACATTGAATAAGTTCTAAACCCAATGTCTCTGAAACCAGTGGTCAACACGTTTTTCTCTGTTTTTCAAATTGGCCAAGAACAGCAGAAATAAAAGGAGGAAATTCTATGTAATCACTTCTAAGAGGTAATAAAAAAAGCACAGCCGCCACACATCAAATAAGATTTGTTTTCCTGTTGATATATTTGAATAATTTGCATTGAGGTTAACACACATAGAAAAGGAAGAATGCCCTAAAGATTATTGCTTTAATATGGCTGCATGTAAAGAGATTTGGGGCTAACTGTTGGTAAAGGATGAGCCTTTAATCAGATGTAGTCAAATGATCTGTTTGCACTGCTCAAGGGGGGGTGATAGGGGCCACTTATCAGAGTCCCCAACACCAGCTGGCGGGAGACCTCCCACACACTCTGCCTTAGAGAAAGAGCCCAGTTTGGCCAACAGCCGATAAGAAAGAGGACTCAGCACAGGCTGGGTCGATGCCGGCGGGGCTGCAGTTTGATAATGTCTAATAATATCTCGTGTTTACACACGAGCCTTTTCCTGGGGGCAAAGTGCTTTACCAGCATTATCTCGTTAACCTGTCCTCTGACCCTAAAAGCATCCACATTTCACTGAGGCTGGGAGTGAACAGAAGAGAGAAAGAACAAAAGAACTAAAGGGTAAAGCTGGATTTGGAATTCAGGTCTCTGTTTCCAGGCTGGCTGCTCTCCCGTTCCCTTGTCACTCTTACGTGAGCCACGGATGCTCTTTTTTTTTTTTTTTTTTTTTTTGAGGAAGATTAGCCCTGAGCTAACATCTGCTGCCAATCCTCCTCTTTTTGCTGGGGAAGACTGGCCCTGAGCTAACATCCGTGCCCATCCTCCTCTACTTTATACATGGGACGCCTACCACATCATGGCTTGCCAAGTGGTGCCATGTCCACACCTGGGATCCAAACCGGCGAACCTGGGCTACCGAAGCAGAAAGTACGCACTTACCTGCTGCGCCACTGGGCCGGCCCCACGGACGCCCGTTCTAAATGATGGGGCCCTCATGATTTGGCAGGGCCTAATTTAAAAAAGAGAAAAAACTCCATTGCTTTTCTTTGCTTTCAGTGTGGCCAAAGAATTGGTGAAAAATCCTAAATATTCTACGTGTACCTTCTATCTCAGGAGTTCCTCATCTAGGTTCAGTGGGTTTGGGGAGGAAGGAGGAAATTGTCTGCAATCTTGGGCATGTATGATCACACTTGAATTTTTCTGGGGACAGAGCCCACGGTTTCCATCAGATTTTCAAAAGGATCTATGATTCCTTGAGAAGAACCTCTGGGTTCTTGGTTTTGTTCTCTGGCTCTGGTGGGGTCTTGGATCCAGTCTACAGCAAAACTAGTACTTGGGATCCCAACTATAGTTCAGCTCCAACCTAGTGATGGGGTCCTGGGGCAGGAGAAATTGAATTTGGCTGACAACCTATAAATCATATTTCTAAGGGTGCCAATACTTTCTCTGGCTCTAAATAATTTCCCGCACACGATCCACTGAATTATTCTCCTATCTGTGTACCCAGCGTTCACTGAGTAGCTCCCTCCCTAGGGCTGCCAGAACAAAGCATCGCAAACTGGGTGGCTGAAAGCCACAGAAATTATTCTCCTGCAGTTCTGGAGGCCAGGCGTCTGAAATAAAGTTTCAACAAGACCACACTGTCTCTGAAATCTCCAGAGGAGGAAACTTCCTGCCTCCTGCAGCTTCTGGAGCCGCCCACAATCCCTGACTTTCTTGCCTTGTAGACACATCACCCCACTCTCTGCCTCTGCCATCACACGGCGTTCTCCCTGTGTGGACAACTGTGATATTGGTTAAGGGCCCGCTCTACTCCAGTGTGACCTCATCTTAATTTAACTACCTACATCTGCAAGGACCCTGTTTCCCAATAAGGTCACATTCAGATGTCCCAGGAAGGACATGAATGTGGGGGGACTATCCAACCAGTACACTGAGCGTCTCTATGTACTGAATACTCCGCTGAGCGCCAGAGATTAAATATGAGACAGACCGCTGCTCTCCAGGCACTCACAATACTTAATGATCTCCTTTGATTTTTTTTAGTCCAGTAGCACTCCTTCTTCTTGGGATTTCTTCAGTTGTCCTGGGGTGATATAGGAGGGTCCCAAGGTGACGATCTAGGCCTCACTCTGATTTTCTTCTGGATCTATACTCCTGTCCATTTTTGCAGGGAGTGAGAGAGCTGGAGCGCATCCACTAAGGGGCTTGATTAGCTTTCAGTGGTCAGCACAGCTACAAATTCTCCCTTTCACCAAAAAATGAACTCGTTTGATACATGAGTACGTGGGGCAAGTGTAAAGAGAGCAACATTACCAGATATTCTCCACAGAGCAAGGATGGCGGGAGACGGCGGTGGAGAGCTAGGCAGAGAGCGTGGAAGGCCTCGTATGCTGTGCTTAAGGCTTTAAACAAGGAAGAGACAGTCATAGCTGCACAGGGTGAGGATGAATTGGAGAGGGACCAAAATGGAGGCAGGTAGGCCAGTTAGGGGACCATTATAGTGATCTAAGCAAGAGATGGTGTCCATGGGGAGGAACCAAATCCAAGCTGGTTGGCTGATTGGAGGGGTTAAGGGAGAGGACAGAGCCCAGGATAAATTGCAGTTGCTGACAGAGTAAAATATATAGCACCAGCTGTTGGATCTCAAACCGTTGACCTTGTCCTGGCCGTCTACAGTGCCTCTTAAACACCAAGAGCCTGCAGGACTGCAGGGGAAGGCAGCAGAGCACACCCATTCCTGACAACCATAAAGAGGCAATATTTCCCTTGTAACCGCGCCCCTTCTCTGAGGCAAGTCCCTAGAGGGAGCTACAAGGACTGGCTCTCTGATAGAGAGACGCCTACTTTGCCTTATTCTTCCAACAGTGCTGATGGATGGGCTTTTAAATGTCCACACTCACTTACCCAGGATGCCCCTGGAAAGGAAAAGGGTTGTCTCAGGCTGTGGGTGGGGTGGGGTTGGCTGTGAGACATTCTTGTGTCCCTTGACCATCTTAGCACCATGCACTCAACAACTGAGTTGAAGTGATTTCCCCAAACTGGAATAACAGTCATGATTTTTTTCTTTCTTGGAGGAAGCCATTAACTCATCTTTTCCAAACAACTCCCAAACTCCTTAGGGAACCCAGCGTTATCTCTCAAATCCCTCATCTTCAGAGGGAGTTTGGAGACCGGACACAGGGTGAACACTTGAGGAGCACATGCAGTGAGTCATCTGGACTCGGGTCCAGATGGAGCGACCTTCCAAAGTGACCTTCTGGAGTCTCTTTGCCCTGGAGGCTTATCAGGCTCCCCTGCAACCCCTTTCGTGTAAAAACACAATAAGATGAGCTAAATCCAAACCCACTTTGGCTCCACCAGTCTATCAGCTCCCCCACTGGTGACCGTGGTCCTCCTGGGACACCACGTCCTGTGAGGTGAAGTCATTAAACGTAGGTCACGCAAGAGCAGGGTCTAATTCCCTGCTAATAAGTAACACATGACTTGGAATAAATGTATTTCACAGTTTCAAGAAAAGCTGATCACAGTTTTAGTGATATTTCAACAGTCAATTCTATGGATACTAACAAGTCAGTAGTCAGAGTTGGAAAACAAAGCAGGAGGAGGGAAGTGGCACAGTGTGGGAATCAAGGGGTCTTGGTGTCTCAGCTTTCCTCATCTTTAAAATGGGGACAGTAGTATCTATCTCAGACAGCTGTTGAGAGAATCAAACGAGGTAAGGTGTGTGGAGTACTTGGCACACTCTGCACATGTGCCTGGTACATCAAACCTCTCAATTAATGTTACCAGTTATTATAACTCTGGGTCCAGGGAATGAGAGGAATGACGGCAAGTCAATTAATAGTTGTCAAAGGAATGATTGAATCAAGGTGTCAGGGGCTCAGAAGCAGAGCTGTGTTCAGAACTCTCTCTTCTCTCTCTCTCCCCTTTCTTCTCCCTTTGATCCTTTTTTTTTTTTTTTTAAACGCATTCCATCTCCGTGTTTCCTTTTCCTCGGTTCAGAGTGACAGGTAAGAAAGATCTCTAGGTTAAAAGAAGTGTCCCCGAGGAAAATGAGGCTAGCTCCACTCTAATTTTTCTTGAAGGCTGGTCCTATGCAAAAGGCTAACCGTGGGTTAAACTCTTTCAGTTTAAAAATCAAATGTCCAGGATTAAGAGACACAGTAATGTTTATTCTTGCACATGCAGTAACTGTTTTGGAGGTGGAACCTGTTGAGTCTTTCTGTACATAAGCAGAGTCCAAACTTTGTGTTCTGACAGGAAGAAAAT
This sequence comes from Equus przewalskii, assembly GCF_037783145.1. Taxonomy (NCBI): domain Eukaryota; kingdom Metazoa; phylum Chordata; class Mammalia; order Perissodactyla; family Equidae; genus Equus; species Equus przewalskii. The sequence continues at coordinate 76,142,523 of NC_091847.1, read as the reverse complement.
TGTGTTTTATAACTTAAAAATAAGAAAAGGCCATTCAGGTAGCATTCTGGGTGGACAGTAGAGATCGCATTTAGATTTTTTTCAGTGGCCACTTTAACTGCTCAGACAGATTTGAGCAATCCTGAGAGACAAGCACAGAGCAGTTATAAATATACAATAGTGGCGGTGTGCACTGAAAGGGGACTTAGTAATCTGGAGTAAACATTTTGTACAACCTGTAGACCAAAAACCACTAGGTGAATGGAGGCATTGTACGTCGCCTTCCTCTCATCAGAGATGAACTAACTGAATTTCCTTGCTGTTTCACTTAACTCTCACAGTGAAATAGATTCCCACCTTGAGTGAAACAGGAATCCACTTTTGTAGAGGGAGCTCCCCCGGTGGACCCCGTGGACCAGAATGGAGAATTTGAAAGTTTACTCTGTAGCCTTCTTTGTTGTCAGCCACTTGTGCTAACAGTAAAATGAAACTTTTGTGTGCTGTGAGAGGATGGTTGGGTTTGAAACATTTGTTCTCATTTTCTGGGGCTCACTCCATTTCTAAGTTTACCAAGCCATTTGGCTTTTGAAGAATGCTGCAAGAAGCACCAGCAGATACATGCTATGCTGGAAGCTGGAAGTACTGGAGAGGAATTAATATGGCATTGACTTTTTCCTATAAAAGCATGTTATTTACAAATTTAATTCCTTGGAAATGCTAAGTGCAAATGGTGGTGAAAATGCAATGAATCATCCTGAGAATGGACTCTTCTCTGCTAAAAACTGAACAGTCTCCTTTCAGGCTGGCATGTGTCTTTATGCAAGGGTGTCAGATGACATCCGTGTCAACCCTGAAGGAATGAGACCCAGAAGTGAACAGCGAGAAATGCAGCTCTGAGTACGGTGTTTCAGTGTTAACCATGAGGACGGAGGAGAGAGACAAAGGCAGAGAGAGAGGTGCTCATAAGACAGAGTCTTTAATAAGAGATTAAATAAAAAAGGTCTTAACATTTAGACTCTCCTCCTTAAGGCTGCCTGCCTTTAGATCAAAGCCCAATTTGAACTATCTCACACACCCAAGACCCCTTTCATTTAAAATAGTCTGCACACACACATGCATACATACCCCCTGCACACACATATACACACGTATGTGTGCACACTACCAGCCTTTTGTCTCTTTTATGCATGACTTGACTTTCTGTGAGAATCGATAATTTCTAAGCAACCTAAAGCTCACCTAGGCCCATAAACTAAAGAATTGGCTCTAGATCCCCAGCCCAGATAACTAACATTAGGCTTTAGCGAGCAGATTAGCAGATGGTTGTACTGGGTAAAACCTTTTGAGTTTCTTATTTACCATTTTCTGCTGTGAAGTCCCCCATGACTGGACCCTTCGTCCTGTCGGAGATCCAGCTATCCTGCTGGCAAATGTTGTCAGCCTGTGGAAATGTGGAAGGGCGGTGCCATGGCTCAAAGTGCAAGGCGCTGTTCCCCCTGAAATTCACATCAGCAGAGAGGCAACACCCCACCTCTTTCTCTGCAAATGCACTGGATTTGTTGTTGTCGCAACTCATGAAATTATGTCATGCGTGTTTTCTTGTTAAGACACAACAACAACAACAACAGTGTTGCCTTCAGAATTCACACTTCCTGGAGCCAGGGGTGGAAGGCAAGAGGAATTTAACCCTGTTCTCTGGAATTGTTTTCACTCTTTCCCCAAAATCGTTTCCTGTTTGTTAAAGAGCACTCCAGTGGGAAGTAGACCTAAAATATTTCCCTTTCCATGTCCTTACAGCCCAGATCAATTCTCTGTGCCTCAGTTGCTCCTTCTGTAAACTGGGGGTAATGCAAGGGTCTTTTTGCTAGGATGCCTGCACAAGCTCTCTCTTGAGCTCATGTCCAACTCTAATGCCCAGTGCGATTCCAGAATTCCGTATTGAGAACCTGTAAAATGAGAATAGCAATGATTTCCATCTCATAATGTCATATGGATTAAATGAGTTACTGTAAGTGCTTCACACAGCAGTGTGTAGTGAGCACTTACACTATACACGCGCGCGGTAAGCACTTATTAAAGGACAGCTACCATGTTATCATTTCATTAGGATGATAGTGATAGGACGTATGTGATAATGCTGGGACGGGTCTTGCGATTCTCCCAATAGGCTTTAGGGAGGCAGCTGCCGCAGTGCCAGGGTTTGCTTTCCTCATGAGCTGGTTTGCTGACTCCTGCCCGGCCAGGAGCCCAGCAGTGTGGCTTCCCACTGTCCCTGTCCAGCCCTCAGGCTGGGATGGGCAGCGTGGAAGCCAACCGAGAGGAGGCCTCTGGAGGGGCGGGGACGCACTTCCTTGGGCTTATTCTGCTGCCAGGCCCCTGAGCCTCAGCGGGGAGCATCCAGCCTCCAGAATTTAAGCAGCATTTACGAAGCTTCTGTTTCTTGAAAAAAAAAAAGTGCTTCCTGGGACTAGCAGGGAAAACGCCCTCCTCAACTCCATTCTGTCCTAATGTGAATTCTTTTACTCACTTATTCTCCCTTCAATCCTGGGTTCAATTAAAAAGAATAATAGGGGCCAGCCTGGTGGTGAAGCGGTTAAGTGCGCAAGATTCGCTGGTTCGGATCCCGGGTGTGGACATGGTACCATTTGGCAAGTCAGGTGTGGTAGGCGTCCCACATATAAAGCAGAGGAAGATGGGAACGGATGTTAGCTCAGAGCCAGTCTTCCTCATCAAAAAGAGGAGGATTGGCAGCAGATGTCAGCTCAGGGTTAATCTTCCAAAATAATAATAATAATAATAAAAAAAATAGAGAATCGAAGACACTAGGGCCTCAGGCAGTATTTGTAGCCTGGTGGGCAGGGGCATGGGCGATGGCCAATTTTGCTGCTCTGCAGCTCACCTTTCAGAGCCTGAGGGTCCTTATGTGTGAAGTGAGGACTAATGACACCTACCTTGCACTGTTGTTGTGAAGAGCAAATGAGATAATTCATATTAATCATAATAATCTGATGTTTATTGATCACTTATTAGATGCCAACTACTGTGGCTACCAGTGGCTTCATGTGGATTAACTACTACGCTATAGTGTACCCAGAGCTTAGTATATAGTCAGTGCTCAATAAATCTTATCAGTTACTAAGATAATGATCATTATCAACAACGGACGAAGAGCCAATCTTCCCTGCCCTTGGCAGCATGTTTGTAGGATCACGTTCCCTTCACAAGGCTGGTCCAAGTCACCGGTCGCTCTCCCGTCCCTCTTAGGTCTCTCTCCTTCCGGCCACAACATATTTTCAAAGCGCGCTGCTCTGGGGGAAGATGGCCAGATTCAGAGTCTTTGGGAGACCCCCGGGGACCCTTCACTGGAGCCTGACCTGTGCTGACCTGTGACACTCAACAAGCTGCTTTGAGCCTCACTGATTTCCATCTTCAGAATGTGATCAAGGTAGCGCTACCTTGGTACTTTAGGACCATGGGGAAGACACAAAGGATGGTGGTTCTGGTCCACTCCCCACTCAAGCAGCTGGTCTGGGAAATTAATGAGGTGAGGAGTGAGTGCTTAACTCTGGCTAAGACCCAGGATAACAAGTTCCAGAAGCCAGGGTGCTAAACCCAGGGCCCAGCATGGTACCTGCCATGTCCGAGGTCCTCAAGAAACAATTTGTTGGTGCTGAAGATAATTCATGATTTTAGCTTGAGGACTTGTTCTTTACATCTGATACAAAAAGCGCCTCAGGGACCAGCTGCCACCCATCTCTCCTTCCAGCTATCCCAGATCCGGAAACTGGAACTAAACGCTACAAGCCGTTTGCTTTCCTTTAGAAATTAAAAGATCTAGCTGGTGCTGTGTTATGCTGCCCATCTTTCATTGTCAGTCCTGTATTTCCTGTTCCCTGTCCTGCCATGCCCTCCCCAAGATGCTTTTCCCTTCGATTGAATAGTTCTCTAGAATCTGCAAGGCTGAGCAGAAGTCTGGGGACCACATTTTCTAGGGTGAGTAGAACTAGGTTGTTGTCTTACCTGGATCATCCGAACAGCTTGTTTTCGTTCATGGACAGCCCGGAACTTTATCTCCTCCCTCCCTGCCCACTTTGTGTCTGCCTCCTAAATGCTTTTTCTTGCTCCTGCTGTGCCCATCTCTCGGAGATCACCTCTTAAACTCTAAGCTGAATCTGATGCCACGGCCAAGCCACACACAGAGATTGGCAGGCGTGGAGCATTAAAGGAAGCCAAATAACAAAAGAGGTGGGCTTGAGCTCCCTGAAAGGTCTCCACAAAGTGAAGTAGACCCCAGCTCAAGCACGCCGAACCCCTCACAACAGCGTCAACTTTATTTTGTTAGTTTGAAGTCTTCTGAAAGAGGCTTTAGGGACAACGACCTAGAGGAGCATTTAAGTTTTTGCCTGGGTATAACTGATCAGAACCCGAAGCCTCTGTCCTGTTATATCAGCCACGTAAGATGTTGATCCGGCTGTGAAATGCCGAGCAATGGGAATGCTAAGCTAACGAGACTGCAGCCAGCCCGGCTGTGATATAGACACGGTCTTCGGGAGAAACCAAGAAGATCCCACGCAATAGAACCCCTTAGCTATTGAGGAAGGTGAGCTGAAGATGGGGGGGATGCAATTGCTAATGAAGAGGAATGAGGGGCCGGCCTGTGGCTGAGTGGTTAAGTTCATGCACTCGGCTTTAGTGGCCCAGGGTTCCGCCTGTTCAGCTCCCGGGCGCAGACCTAGCTCCACTCAGTCAGGCCACGCTGAGGCAGCGTTCCACACAGCACAACCAGAAGGACCTACAACTGGAATATACTACTGTGTACAGTGAGGGGAAAGGGGGGCGGGGCTTTGGGGAGAAGAAGAAGAAAGGAAAAAAAGAAGATTGGCAACGGATGTTAGCTCAGGTGCCAGCCTTAAAAAAAAAAAAAGGAGTGAGGAGCAGCCAGTTACTGTAGCAGAGTAATGATTTTACTTTTTGAATTGGGCTTGCAAAGGACCACGTGAAACTCATTTTCTTTCACTGACTACATACTGGCTTGCTTGGCTGAGAAGTGGGACACACTGGCCTATAGGAGTGAAAAACAACCAGTCAGGGATTTCAAAACAGCCGTGGGTGATCTGCAAACGGACGGGCCAGTTGTACTTCACACTGGCTGCCTTGAATTGCAGGATGCTGGAGGAAGGCCTTCGTGTCAGGTGCCACCTTCAGCAGATGGGGCAAGCAAGGCCCTCGGAGGTGAGGGAACCAATCTAAGAGCACACGAATTGCGGAGGATCACATAATCTGCAGTCTTGAGAAATGCATTCTTGCTGGATGCCCCCCTCCACCATTCGAAGGGCCAGGCCCACCACTGAACCTCCCAGCGCTTCCCCTGAGAGGCTGGTGGTGTATTACAGAAAGAGCCCTGAGCTGGAATCTGGGGGCGTGAGGTGGGTTCCTTCCTCTTCCTGTGTCACTTCACCTCACAGAGCCTCTCACCTTCTCCATCTTTAAAATGGGAATTATTCCACATTACAGGGCTCTGATGATAATTGTGAGGATAAAGTCAAATAATGAATGTGAAAGCAGCTCTTAAAACACTAAATGCCACCAAATGTCAAGTGATAGTATTCCAAATAGCACTGTGCCACTTGCCAAGTTCTGTCTAGAAACACAATTAGCTGCTCATTCCTCCTTGGGGATGCACTCCTCACCCCGAACTATGCTCCCAGCCATTTCAGGTGGACTGTGTGCTCCCTACCTTCATCTGTAACCCCTATAGTCCCCGTCACGATACCTTCTATGCGGTGGCTACTGATCAGTCCTTCTTGAACTGGATCACTTACAATAAACTACCATCATCTTCGTCAAACTTCCTTTTTTCCACCGTGTACTAACTGAGAAAATTCCAAGTGACTGAACTTTTTGTTTTACAACCAAGGAGAATAAGAGGCACAATCTCTGTTTACCAGAAACCTGACATTTTAACGGTACCCTTTTACTAGCTCAGTTTTGTTTGAAATGTGAGGAATACGGATTCAGACAGAAGAAATGTTACAAACTGGAAAGTAAGAGTTGAAGAACCAAGTTTTACAAAATCAGTTTAATGGTACTAAGGGTGAAATAAGAGAAAAAGGGAACAGATCTATGAATTGTTAAGTCCACATTGGACTGCTTTTGGTCCCTTCTAGGATTTCCTGGAGCCCTGTAGACTGTTACTCACCGTCCACATATGCATATATAAAAATATACCATCTATAAATAGCCACCTGCCTCTTGAGTGAAATTAAAGATGAGAGAGTTAGAAGAGAATTTCCCAGTATAATTACAGGGCTCAAACCTACAGCTGTTACAACTCTATAGTTCTTCTCAGAGAATTTTAATATCACTATTTTCTATGAGGCACATTTAAAAAAATTCTATTTTTTCTTTAATGGTAAAATGTTATCAACGGGACATTTATTTCTTGGCAAGATTTCTTACATACCTACTTAAAAAGATTAGGTGTTGTGTGGGGTCATTGTGTAGACTAATTTTGTTTTATAAACTGCAGAAAATTTTCACAAGTGTTTCTGCTCCTTATCTAGGGATTAACACCAAACTCCTGCCAATGTTTTTCTTAAAACTCTACACATGCCCTTTTACAAACATTCTCCCTCACATATTCTTCTAAGATGCACCTCCTTAAAAATCCCTGAGATTCTGAAATTCTTAGGTAAGAATCGACTGCGTAAGGAAGGACACACCACAATGTGAAAGGGATTAAACGGAACACTTTTATCTTTGCTTACAAAAAAAGCAGGTAGTAATTTATTCATACACAGTCTTTGTTCCCTCACTAAAGACCCAACGCTCTTCAATCTTTGAGAACCCTGAAGGACAGGCCTCGCTGACAAGAGGAAGGGGACACATTTATAGGAGCAGACACATAGCTCTCCCACAGAAGGGTCTAAGTGCCTTTAGCAGTTAATTTGTGAGCAAAAAACCCCGTTGGGAGCCTTCCATCTACTCTGAAAGCAAACATTCTCAACAGGCGGTATTAAGAGTGGTGTTAAGAGAGGCATGCTTTAACCTAAAAGGTGTCATTTTATGAGCAAAAACTGGATAAACCTTAAGAGACTTGCAGTTGCTTTTTTTCCTTCCTTGACGCCCAAACCTTCACAGGTCGAGATGACCGCACACTCAGCGATGTTCAAAACCCAGGAGCATCCTAAAGCTGCTTTGCACAGCTTTGCACTGTGGTGGCTTCCTCCTCCTGGGGAGGACTGTCTGTCACTGGTTTTCATTCCGGGTGTCTGTCAAATACACCAGCCACGAGTGTGAGCCTGTTACTTAAAACAAAAACCGAACTGTTTCGGTTGAGCTTTGTAAGTACAGAAACTCAGAGCCAAAGCAGGGCAGGAGAAACAGCATCTAGTCTGCTCTTGGGCCTCGACCAGCCGCTTGAGAACGGGCCCTCTACTATGAAACACCGGGAAACAGGCCCCCGAATTCAAGAGGAGAGGCGAGTAAAAAAGAAAAGCTGGGGAAGCTTGGAATTGGAGTATTTAGAATGCCTTTATCACTTCCCTGAGGGGCGCTTTAATATCCAAGTGCCTGGATAGGAAGGCTTCTCAGTCTAATCTGATTCCAAAGTTAGCCTCTCCCACCAGAGGAAAGAAGAGCTCCGGCGGCTTCTGAGGCCGTCCTCGGGTCAGGCGTGCAGGCCATTCCTGCCGGAGCTGCCGAGTCACTGCCACCTCTGCCACCTCGGGAATCACTTGACCTCTGGTTCAATTGACCCACAAGGCGGAGTGAAGCCCACAGCTGAGGCAGCTCCATATGCAAGGCCTCTGCTACCAACTGGAATCATCTACTGACTCTCCCAGCCACCTGAACCCAAAGGATTTATGTATTAACGATGTAGATAAAAGGGCATTAGAATTCAAAAACACCAATCAGTTCAAAAAATTCACTGAATTCTTCCCAAGGAAAACATCACCAGAAAAGCAGACCAAAAATATCTTCTAGTCATCTTTCAAATATGGACTTCATCTCTGAAGGGTAGTAAAAACACGGATCAGATAGCGCCTCTCTAAAAGAGATGCTTATTCTGTACCTTCAGTAAGTTATCCAAAGCGGATGGTCAAAGGCTTAACAGTGCGTGTGGTGGGGTGGCGTGGAGGGACGCAGGAAGCAGCAACAACAGAAAACAAATTAAAGGACAGTTAAGGCATTCATTACACTCTATTTGAAAAGAGAAGGGAGAAAAAGACCTCCATCATGTCTAACATCTTCCTCTGTGAGGCACACATCGAATGGGGTCCCTCTGTACCTTCTTCTTTCCATAACACAAAGTTCTGCTCTTTGGCTTAATGACATATAAGGACCATAAACTAAATAAACATTCACGTTGTATTTAAAAAAAAATTTATTTGTGATCTGTACATGTGATAAAGTGGGGCTTCCTTGTAGACTTTAAAAGGCAAAACAAAACAAAAATCCAAAGTAAAAATGTATAAATACAATATATATTTTCTTACAAAAAAAAAGGAGATTTACAAAATATACATACTGCACTTGTCTCTATCTTACAAATTTCACATGCAAGAGATACAACACAAAAGTTGCCAAAAACTGTGTAGTGGGAGTTTAGAAAATCTGACAAATGAGACAGTTTGGGAGGTTTAAGAAACACAAGGTCAATGTTTTAATTTAAAAAGCAGCTCCACTCAACTGAACATTACAGGTACAAAGTAACTTGTACTCCTGACAGTACCCTCTCTGATTCAACAACTGTTTTGAGAAATAGGATAGTGTTGCAAGATTGGAGGCTGGTGTCAAAGGTGGAGGAAGGTTAGCTCCCACGATTCTCTGCTCAGCTTTAGACCACTATGCAAAAGAATCAGAGTTCTGTTACTGGGAAAAAAGGACACGATTTAAGATTAAAAAATTTAAGTCATCAAGTGCGTTTCAAAGAACTGCAGGGTTACTTTGAAGTGCGCCTTCTTTCAATGACTCTCCTTAAAACGGGGCCTGTGCTTTAAACCAGCGTCCTCACTGGCCATCTTTCTGCAGGTCACCTCCCCACCCAGCCACACAAAGACAGGGGCAGCACACGCGTGACGTTTTATCAACGATTTATAGAACTAAGAAAACAGGACAAAATGCTTCTTTACTTTTTTGAAAATTTAGCTTTTCTTTATTAAGAAGTTCAAGGCATTATGCTTTTCCTTTATCTTGAAGGATTCAAATTAGACAAAAAAAAAAAAAATAGAAGGAAAACCTAAATACAGGTTTATAGGAAGAAAAAAAATGAAGGGAAAGATTTCCCTGGACATTTTAACAGAGCCTGTTGTGTTCTGAGGTCATGTGTTCCGAATTAAATTTATTTAAAACAAACACAACAAACCTCTTGCATTTCCTTCAGCCAAGTCAGAACCTCTGACAAAAGGGGTACGGAAGCACACTGCCCTTCACGTTTCCTTAAAAAGGAATGTTTATCTCAACCAAATTGACATCCAAAGGGAAACCTGGGATGTGCGCCCTCCGCCTCTAACAGTTGCTGTCTTCAGTTCTGCCTTTCCACAGCGAGACACTTGTTTCCTCTTTTGTCTCTTACAACAAAGACAAGGGGAAAAATGCATTCCTGTTGTGAAAAGCAACAAGTCACTTCTTTTCAGGGTATTAAACCAAATAAAACACCCTTCTTTCTTCCTCCTGCCTTCCCCAGAAAAATTTTTTTAAAAAGCAGAAATACCTACTCCTGGTCTCCTTCGCCTCCCCCGGAAGTGTCGTCTTCATCTCTTTACCCTCTCACATTAGGATTCTAGGAGGCAGGCCTCCCAAGACCTCCAAATGCCTATTTTACAGGACTTGAAAGGAGTGGGGGAGGAAAAACAGGCAGGAGGGGGCCGGGGAGGACAGACTGTAATGTCTGACCCTGGAAATTAACCCATCTGGGCTCCAGTTTGGCCCCAGTGAAAAGAGATTATGGTTTGACCACCGCTTGACAAGGACACCGCAGGGGGTCCTCCCTTCTCCCAACAAAGCGGCCGCCGCAGACAGCGCTGTACCTTTCACCCCGGCCTCACAGGAGCGAGGACAGGCCACTTGTCTTGCAGCAGGGGAATCGCTCGCAGTCCCAGTCCAGCCCCGGAGCCGGGAAGAACTCCGGGCAATGCCTGCCGGTCTCACGCTTCTCGACAGGCCCCGGTCGGCCGTACCGTGCATGATTTTCACATCATCGCTACCAGGACCATCTTCGTTATCCTGCAAGTCTTTGCCAGAAGTCTCTTCATCCAAAGCGTCTTTCCACTCAGGCCTCCTTTCCAAACCCACCCCTCGCCCGCAAACCACAGACCTCCTCTCTTCCAGGTCACTTCTCGTTGGAGGGGGAGCAGGGTACAGAAGCGAGCCCCCCACTCGGCCATTCTTCCCCGGCGCGCCTCTCCCCCTGCCAGGGGTGGGGGAAGTGGGGTGGGGGAGGGGCCGGGGCTCATACCGCAGTCTCCCCCTTGCTGCTGTGGCTGAGTCTGTGGTAGAAGCGGCGCCACGACTGCAGGGTCTTGCCGGACCAGATCCAGAAGCCGGTGGTGATGCCCACGATCATGGTCATCAAGTACTTGATCATGAAGACGGTGAAGTCGGGGCTCATGGGCGGAAAGTGGCCGGGCGGGCAGGGCACCGCGTAGCTCTTGCACGTCTGCAGGAGCCAGGTGCGCTCCCAGTGTTCGCGGAAGGCCTGCTCGTAGAAGTAGCAGGCCAGGACGATGGTGGCCGGCACGGTGTAGAGCACGCTGAAGACGCCGATGCGCACCATGAGCTTCTCCAGCTTCTCGGTCTTGGTGCCGTCGTGCTTCATGATGGTGCGGATGCGGAAGAGCGACACAAAGCCGGCCAGCAGGAAGGACGTGCCGATGAAGAGGTAGACGAACAGAGGCGCCAGCACGAAGCCCCGCAGCGCGTCCACGCTGGACAGGCCCACGTAGCACACCCCGCTGAGCAGGTCCCCGTCCACCTGGCCCATGGCCAGGATGGTGATGGTCTTGATGGCGGGCACCGCCCACGCGGCCAGGTGGAAGTACTGCGAGTTGGCTTCGATGGCCTCGTGGCCCCACTTCATGCCGGCCGCCAGGAACCAAGTGAGCGACAGGATGACCCACCAGATGGAACTGGCCATGCCGAAGAAGTAGAGCACCATGAAGAGGATGGTGCAGCCCTCCTTCTTGGTGCCCTGCGCCACCGTGCGGTAGCCGTCGTCCGAGAAGCGCTCCACGCACACGGCGCGGTCCTCCAGCAGGAAGCCGGCCACGTGCGCCACGGCCACCATGAAGTAGCAGCCCGACAGGAAGATGATGGGCCGCTCGGGGTAGCTGAAGCGCCGCATGTCCACCAGGTAGGTGAGCACGGTGAAGAGGGTCGAGGCGCAGCACAGCACCGACCACACGCCCACCCAGAGGCGGGCGAAGCGCCTCTCCTCCTCCTTGAAGTACATGAGGCCGTTGGCGCGGCCCGGCTCGCACGGGGCGCCGCAGTCGCGCTCGCCCAGGAAGCGGTAGCCCAGGTAGGGGGGCACCTTGAGCTGGTGGGGGCACGAGAAGGGGAAGGCGGGGCGGCCCCTGCCGTCGGGGGCCCCCGGGGGCAGCGCGGTGAAGGGCAGGTCGGGCAGGTAGGGCGCGGTGGGGTAGGCGGTGGGGCCGCCGCCCGCGCCCCCGGAGCCGTCGGACGTGTTCTGGCCCACGCAGATCTCGCCGGCGCCGTGCACCGGGAAGTTCTCGCAGCGCAGCCGCTCGGGCCACTGGAAGCCGAACTTGTTCATGAGCGCCTCGCAGCCCTGGCGGGCCCGCTCGCACAGAGAGCGGCACGGCGGGATGGCCTTATCGAGCACGGTGCACACGGGCGCGTACATGGAGCACAGGAAGAAGCGCAGCTCTGGAGAACACTGCACCTTCACCAGCGGGTAGAACTGGTGCACCTCGAGGCCCGCGTCCTCTTGGTTCGTGTGGCCGAGCAGGTTGGGCAGGATGGTCTGGTTGTAGGCGATGTCCGTGCACAGCGGGATGGAGATGGGCTGGCAGAAGCCGTGGTCCGGCACCGAGATGCCCTTCTCGCCGTGGTACGGCTGCGCCCCGGCGCCCGCGGGCAGCGCGCCCAGCAGCGCCAGCACCAGGGTGCACAGGCCCAGGGACAAGCGCGACGCGGCCGCGCCGGGACCCCGCATCGCCGGCCGCGGGTGCAGCGACGCTCTCAGCCCGAGGAGCGCGGCCAGACAGCCGGGAGAGGCTGGGATCCGGGGAGGCGCCGCCGCGCCCGGCGCATGAGAGTCTCCCCGGCGCCGGGGCCGGGCCGTGGGCGGCGCGGGGCCGAGGGCGCCGCAGCTGGGGTGCCCGCGCCGCGGGGGCGCCGGGCCGTCTCCGCCCAGCACTCGCGCGCCCGCCGGGGGCCCGAACTCGTCTGGCTGGGCCGGGGGCGCCGAGGGGGCTGCCCTCTTCCGCCGCGACCTAACGGTGCGGCTCCGTCTGCGGCGAGGAGCAACAAGCGTCTCCGGTTACCCTTCAAAGTTTGCCCAAGTCTCCCGAGCCGCAGCGCACGGCGCCGCGCGCGCCCCCCGCCCCGAGTCCGCCCCCGGCCGCCGGGGCCCGGCGCCGCCGCCCGGAGCCGAGGACGCCGCCGCGGCGGGGCTGCTCCGCCTCCTCGCCTCGAGGCTCCGCGCGCCGCCGCCGCCTCCTTCGCCTCCCTCTCCACTCCGCTCCTTCTTCAGCCCCGCGAGCCCGGCCCAAGTTCCAGCCCAACGGCTGGTGCTCGCTCGGAGTCCGATCGGCGCCTTGGAGCCAAGAGCTCAGCGAGTTCTCTCTGGAAATCCAGCCGCACCGCGTCCTAAGCCGCGAGGGCCCGCGCCGCGGCCTGGGCCGGGCCTCTCAGCCGCGCGCAGCCCCGGCCCGCGGGTCCCGGCCCCGCCGCCGCCGCCAGCCGAGGAGCACAGAGTAACGCCGCCGAGCCGCGCCGCTCGCCAGATGAAGCGCCGGGCGCGGAGGTTCCGGCCGCCCCGCCCCCTCCCCACCCCACTCGCGGCCGCCCCGGGGGCGGGCCCTCGGCGCCACGGCGGCCCAATGGCGGCCTGTGTTTTCCGAGCGGCCGCCTCCGGATTGGGCGGGAGTCGGAAGGGGCGGGCTCGGGGCCCGGGGAGGCGGGGCCTGCGGCGCTCTGGGCGGATTCCTGAGGGGAGGGGCTGGGGGCTGGGAGGGAAAAGTTGAGAAAACTTTTACCCTGAGCGGGCTGCGGGGTGGGGAGTGGGGGGAAGCGCCCCAGAAAGGGGGTCTGCCTCAGAGACGTGCTCCTCTTCCGGTACCCGAGCGACACTTTCCTGGCGGGAGGGCTCCTGCGCCAGGGAGCCGAGGGGGGCGCAGCGCCGCGGCCGCGGAGGCGCGACCCCGAGGCACGTGGCCCGCCGGCCCGGGAACGCCGGGCGCTCAGCGCGGGCTCGGTACCGGCCGGGAGGGGTGCGCCTGGCGGATCGCCCTCCTCTCCCCAGACCCAAGGCGACCACGTGAGGCCACGACCCCCGTCCCGCCGGTAGAGGAGGCACAGACTCCGGGAGGGGAGGGGGACCCCGGCTCGGGCCACCCGCCCGCGCCCTCGGCCCGCGGCCTCGCGGTCTGCTGCGGCTTTAGTGAAGCTGCAGGAAAACCAAGACGCTGCTGGGGGAAGCTTGTAAAAGCAACCCGAGACCCCGTGCCCGGAATGCGGCGCGGTTCGGGGCGCGTCGTCGGGGGCCGTGTGCTCCTGGTTCCGCGGCGGGTGGCGTGGGAGCCCGAGGGCACTGCAGAAGCCACGGTGCGATCCTCTACCTGGAACCTGCGTAGGAAAGTTTGAATGCGTATTGCAAACCTGAGCATTTGCTAATTAAAGAGTTTTCAAAACACAAAGAGGTTATCCTGGTTCTCGGGGAGCGTCTTCTGATTGGCGAGCGTTCTTTTGTTCGGGGTCCGATCTTCGTCCTGCTCGGGGCGCTGGGCGCGCGAGGTCCAAGTTACCGCGGCCTCTCCCCTCCCTGGGCGCCGAGGAGTGTCCTGAATCCCCGTGCAGGAAGGGGACAGTGGAGAAGGGAGAAACGTCTCTCGCACACACGCACAGAGCAATCCTTTGCTTTAAAAAACGTTACTCTTGGCCGAGCCCTTGCCGGCGCTGGAGCCCTGACGGATTTCTGATCAGGTTGCGTGTTTGCAGAAGTTGCTGCTTCTGCTGCCCTGGTGAGCCTCTTCTCCAGCAAGAAAACACTGATTCTGAAATCTAAGGCAATTGATTGGGCTCTCTTCCATGGGAGGCTTCGGCTTCCTCTATTTTTCTTTTATTTATTTCCTATTACTCGAGTTTCCCAGGCATCTTTCCTTCCTCTTCGCAGTACTTTGTCTTCCCCTCTCCTGTTAATGGGTCTGGAGGGCTGACTCATTTGGGCCAAGGTAGGGTGTCAGACTGCTCGCATTCTCCATCCGGCCCTCAGCAGGAATCCCCATCGTTTCCCTCCACACCATGTCTCCCCCTCACACCTGGAACCATATTTTTTTTTTTTAGGGTCTCTGCCCCAAGATAGTAAGAAGGATCAATGGTATTTGCTTTAGAAGTGTGTCACTCCTTCCTCGTATTTTTTAAAGGGCTCCTCTTTCTCTTTCTAAATTATTATTCCTATTACCTAACACTGGAGAGCACTGATAGCGCTTTGAAAGATGCTGCTTAAAGACAATGCTGCTGCTTTGCTTTGTCATTTAAAGCGTCTGTGGTGGGGGGTTGGAAATCCTTTTTTCTTTCTGTGAGCTTCAGGATATCCTCCTTTTCTAAGTCAAATTTTCATGCTGCTTCATCAGGCCACTGATCTAAGTCATCCTTGCTTATTGAGGAAGAAATAGCAAGCACTGTCATCAAATAAAATGAAAACCAACAGGATGAAATGCTGTGTCTCAAATGCAATGAAAACCAGTTCAGTTGCTGAGCTTCTCTACTCCTCATCTTATAGCTCCAGACAGCTCCCTGATGTTAGGTAATAGGGATAATTATTTAGAAAGAAAAAAAGCCCGTAAAAAGATACAAGGGACGAGTGAAATATTTTTAAAACGGTCTAGGCATAAGATGCAGACAACCCATCCCAGATGGAAAGAATCACAGACGGGAGTCCTCTTGCTCTGTCCCAGGCAGACAAGTACAAAATACAGAGAAGCAAGGACCAATGTTTTGATGAGTATTTTGTTTTTTAAGATGATTTTTAAAAAGCCCACTCCAAAGTGATTCTGAAAAATAAGAATTTGCTGTTTGTGAGAGGGTGTGGTAGCTTTCCATGCCTGGTCTGATGTAGAATGCTGTGATTTCAGTGAGCTAAGTAATAAAAGGGAATAGATCAGAGAAGTAAGTTCACAATGTTGGGGGCCAAATAGTCTGTTTTAGGCTCTATGATAAATGTAGTAACATTGGTTCACATTCTGTGCAGGATGAATTTAATTTTCTTTTCCAAGCAACATCTTCCACACCCAACTCCCAAAGCCACTAACTGGTATCTTCTGTGGAGAGCTAAGGGTGAAAAATTTTGTCACTGTCTGCTGCAAATCTTCCAATCGTCTCTGCCCTCTAAAACAACAAAGGCTTTTATTTCTTTGCATGTAGTCATATGGCCCCACAGAGAAGTGATGCTATTCATTGGCTCCTGTTATTGAAATGCTACCTATTTTGGCCAAGTCCCAGGTTAATCTAGTTGCGTTACATTCTGATGTCAGGCCAGATTTGAACATGGCCACCTTCGTGGTGCCGCAATCCCGTGGTTGTAGTGAAACTCCAGCTGCAGGAATTACTCATGCAAGACCAGAAAGGGCAGTTTTAGCATATACTTCTCTTTCTGACCTCTCTTTTACCAGACCGTTTGTGACTATAACATTAAGCACTTGGAATTTCCAGTTGCCAGGTTGCCGTTGACTTCATTTTAGTTTGGGGTGTTGGAGCATTCCCCAGATGGGAACATGTTTATCCCTAAAGCAGACTTTCAAGTGTTAGGAAAGTTAGAAATGTCTACATTGAATGAGAGGAGGGCCATGCTGAAACCCTGTTAGGTGTGCTAGGCCCCACCCTGCAGAGGTGATTTTTAGGATAGATCAGTCACTGAATCGCTTTGACCATTTTCCTTGTGGGTTGAGTGTTGTATTAGTTAACCTATTGTGTCTGGCAGGCCGCAGAGACCTAGGAGGAGAAGCTGCAGGAACAAGACACACAGGGGTAATGAAAGACCCAAAGGACCGTTCTAGAAGAGTGAAGATGGGAGCTAGAGCAGTGGATCCCAAATCTGGCTAGTTATCAGAATCACCTGAGGAATTGAAAAAAAAAAATTTTCCGAGTCCCAGGCCCCACCTCAGACATGTTGAGTCAGAATCTCTGGCATTGGACTTGGGGACTTAATTTTTAAAAGCTCACTGGGTGATTCTTTTGAATTTGTCATGTTTGAGAACTACTGACCCAGACTCCGAATCCAAAGCATTTTGTGTGTCACTGATGCCTTATAGAATGTCTTTTGTCGTCAGTGCCCTAGAGTGGGTTCTGACTCCTGGTGACCCTGTGGGCAGCAGAGCGGAACCCTGCCAGATCTTCTTTTGTGCCATACTCTCCCCTTCCGGTGCTGTGTCGGGCAATGCTTGGCTGCTACTCATAGGGTTTCGCATGAAGTCCTCACTCTACTTGATTACATTTTGAACTGAAGGATGGAATAATGAGAACCATAAGAGAGGATGAAGTGTGTGTGTGTGTGTGTGTGTGTGCGCGCGCATGTGTGTAATTACAGAGAGAATAAGGGAGAGGGAGAGAGGTGATGGGATAAACGTCTGGTTGCAGGCTGTGATGTTGGGTCTGGGACCTTATTTATGGGTCTCAACAAGTTCACAGTGGCTACTCTAAAATGTAACAGCTGCCGCTCCCACAGTTCATTCACAGCTTTTCCTCAGACTGACATTGCCATCCCTGTGCCTTGTACCACGTGACCCCTCACCCCAGACAACTGAGCAGGAAGAGGCAAGCATCTGAGCAAGCCAGGAGGCTGTCTGGATGTTGAGTGGCCACGTGATCAGATCCTGTCATTCAGGGAGTCCGAGTGCAAAATACACTGGCAGAGGCGGAGGGACATTCAGTAAGATGGGAACAAGCGGGAACCAGGAAGCAGGAGAAGCTTGGAGGAAACAAGAGCCACGAGGCTGTGAGCTGAGTAGAGAGAGCAATTACATGGTGGTAGCAGGAGCTGTAGATAGAGAGATGGGAGAGCAGAATCCTTCAGAGTGGAGCTATAGGAGGAAGGATAGAGGGAGGGAGGAAGGAACGGAGGGAGGGAGGAAGGAATGCAGGGAGGAAAGAAGAAAAGGAGAAAGGAAGGAAGGAGAGAAGAAAAACCTGATTCAAAAGGTGATGTAAGAAGACCAGGACACAAGAGGGTTTCCTAGCTCCTTCCCAGGAATCCTACCTGGCCCGTTAATGAAGTCCCCTGACCGCCTGTGTGTTCCTGACAACTGGGGACAACCTCACTAAGCAGAATGCCAGCGCCCGGACAAAGGGGAAAAACACGGGTCTCTTCTGACTTCCTCCTGGGGACAGGCCCATAGCTGTGGAGGGCTGACCTCCGAGGACCAGCACCAGCCCAGGAGAGGCATCCACTCAGAGCTGACTAACAAGGCTCAGTCTCGCGGCCACCTTCCTCTCGCTCAATGGTTTGGATAAGAATTTGAGGAGATACTTCCTAAGACTGCAGCTGACACTGAGTTGACTCCGTTGAGTGACTGAGTGATTGTAAAAGTGTTGCAGTAAAGGCCCAGAAGACCTCTTTCTCCTGAGTTGTGCAATGTAAATGCTGTAGAGCATATTAAGTCCTTAGCATGGCGTGGAAGCTGCTAGTTGTCCACCAATATCTGTTCCTTCCTCCTTCCATAGTAATAGAGTCCCCAGTCTTTAGCTGGACATGTGGCCACTTGGAATAAAGACTCCATGTAAAAACCTCCCTTGCATCCATCCACTAAGCTCTGGCCAGTGGAATGTCAGCAGTCAGGTGCAACAGAAAGGGAGTGGATGTACCATCCTTCCCGCTCCTCATGGCTGGAACTCCAGAGCCTGTTGTGGAACATTCAGGGGGTTAGAAGGAGCCTGGGTCCCTTATGGTCCCTCATGGCACCCCACCAGCCTGGGATGGACTCCCTCTGGATGTCTCACATATGAGATCAAAACCAACCTGTCTTGTTTAAGCCAATATGACTCTACGTTTTCTCGTGCCCTCAGCCAAGCCTAATCCTCTTTTATCTTGTGGTGCCCAGCACAGAGTGGGCACTCATCAAATGTCAGCTTCCTTCTCGGCTTTCTTTAAAGGCTCCCTGGCTCCTGGGCTGTCACTGGTACTGGCTCCCGTGTTTTAGTGCTGCCCGTACCCGCCCGTTCATCTGGCAGGCCCCTGAGGGTAGAAACTGTGTCTTATTTTTCTCCTTTGCCTCTCACAAGGTAGACGTTTGATTTGTTGAATCAAATTGTGCAATTCATCGGTCAGATGAAGTTCAGTGAAAATAGAAACTATAAATTGCAGAAATGCAGGATGGAGAAAGACTAGCCAGGATCAAAAGACCTGGGAGTCCCGAGAGACCAGAGGCTAAGGGGTCAACAATGACTGCCGTGATTTTTAAGTCGAATGTAAACTTGGGAGGCATGAACTAAATGAAGTGGCGTGAAGGAACCTACTGGTAGGAAGAGTAACCCAAATAGTAATCACCAAATAAAAAGGTGATTCTCAAAGAGGGGGTGGGGATGGTGGTAGAGAGGTTTAATTTTTAAAAAATCTACTAAAAAAAACCTACTTTCTGGGCCCCACCCCTGGAGAATCTGCTTAACAGCTCCCCCAGGGCATCTACTAAGCAGCCAGGATAAAAAATAGCTGATGAGATGACAAGGTGAAAGTATTTGGTTGTTTCACTCAGAAAAATATATGAAGTCATTTAACTGTCTTCCCAAGTATATGAAAATTTGTTTGAGGTGGATGTGGTGCATTTCTCTCTCCTGAGGATCAAACAGAGGAAACGCTTCAGTTACAGCCAGGGAAATGAGAAGAATTCTTGGGGTCTGAGTCCAGCCGCTGACCCCTTTGCCTCAGGCAGGGCGGTTCACCTCCCTGGGCCTGGTGCTTCCTCCGTGAAGGCGGGGAGCCGGGCCTTGTGATCTGGCTCAGCCCTGAGAGTTTGGGCTCTGTTTGGGGGTGCTCACCTGGGCCAGGACTTCCCACAGTAGGGGCTTTATCGTGTGTTCCGTGGAAGTTATCCACAGGGCGAGCCAGTCTCCTCCCAGTTCCTGATGACCGGCGTGGCTGAGGCTCGGCAGCTCACCGTCTGTGCCCGACATGTGCAGAGAAGGCGGCACGCGGTGCCCTGAGTGTGGCCTTAAGGGCCACTTGCCCATCGCTTTTCTTCTCTTTCTCATTTCCACTTACTCCCCTTTCTCTCCCCCTCTCCCTGCCTCCTCCCTATTATTGTAAAATAGTACTTTAAACTCTAGAGCCAGGCTCTTCAATTAAGGTGTAGACAAAGTGGCTTGACTCCACTTGATTAAAAACTCTGTGAATGGGAGAGAACACAAACCTCAAAACATTTGCCTTTCAAAGCCAGAAGAGGGGGGAGAGAGAAACTGTTATGCGATCTCGAATTTGCCAGAGAATTTGCCAGATGTCAGTTTAAAGCGCCTAAAGAATTCCTAAGCCTTTGTTTACCAAATCCTCCCTCCGCACAGTCAGAACCTCGCGGGAGCCCGGCCGGTGGCTACCTGACCGCAGAGGCCACCGAAAGGCCAAAACAGAAGGGGAAGGGGCGGAATGGGGGATGGGGGAGGTATTTGAATTTGAGTTTTTCTCTTAATTATCTGGGGCTGCCCTCTGAGAAACCTGCTCTCTTTGCATTGGGAAATTAACTCTTAATCTCCACAAATGAGGGCAATCAACCCATTTACTAAATAAACACAGATCATTGCAGACTGTCTGCCCCTCTTTGTGATTTAATTGGAGAATGGCTTCACCTGAGGGAGGAGCCGAGGCGTGGCTGAGCCCAAGCAACCTGGCAGGGTCCCCAAAGGGAGGTGGGTGTTGAAGAGGTAGTTAAGAGATGGCGGAGGGAGCTGGGTTGTGATGAGGCCTTTCAGGGCTTTGAGATTTCCTTTTCCTTAGTAAATTGGAGTCCTTCCCTGGCTCAGGTCTTATCTGAATTTATTTGGGGCCTCCTGTTGTACGGTGTTAATTTTGGCTTTGAAAGTGTGAAGCTGGTTAAAGCAACTTTGTGTGTGTGTGTGTGTGTGTGTGTGAGGAAGATTGGCCCTGAGCTAATCTGTTGCCAATCTTCCTCTTTTTACTTGAGGAAGATTGTCCCTGAGCTAACATCTGTGTCAATCTTCCTCTATTTTATGTGGGATGCCACCACGGCGTGGCTTGATGAGTGGTGCTAGGTCCACGCCTGGGATCCAAACCTGCGAACCCTGGGGTGCCAAAGCAGAGTGTGCAAACCCAACCACTACAGCACTGGGCCAGCCCTGAAGCAACTCTTATTCGAATGCTGGCTATCAGAAGTCTCTGGGAGGGGAACAGGGAAGCCCTGTATTTCTTAGCTAACTCTCTTATTAATATGCTGAGCAATCTCCCCTTGCTTTAGTCACCAGGTACTTTGGCTTTAAGTAGTCACAGAAGGTTATTCCAATCCTGGGTAGTTACACTGCGGCAGGATGCAGTGCCTGGCGCATAGAGGGTGCGCAGTAAGTGACTGAATGAATGCATGCATGAATAAGGTACATCTTCAGCTGAAAATGGGGAAATAAAGCCACATAGCCCTCATTTATTTAAAAAAATGTGCTTAGAGATTACCATGCGCCAGGCACTGTGCGAAGTGCTGGGAATATAACGGGTCCCTGCTGCCATCCTGGAACTCAGGGTCCTGATGAACAAACGAAGCTGTGATGACCAAGCTGTGATGACCGTGGGTTTGTCTCAGATTTACCCTAGGAGTTTGGCCCTGAGCTAGGAACCAGCCCTGCTGTGATGTAAAAAGGGGGCTGATTGGAGAATGGTTTGGGGATTTATTTTTCAGAAAGGACATCGGAGGTCAGTAATTCTTCCCCTTCGTTTTACAGATGAGAAAACCGAAGCCCAAGATGGTGGAGCGAGTTGTCCAAGGGTTCACAGAAAGAACTGGAACTAGAATCCACATTTTTGGGTTCTTAGGCTTCTGCTTGATCCAAGAGCTTTGCACATAATGGCCCAACTTTATTTGTGGGTCTGTTTATCTTTGCTTCCTGCTAACCTCACACCGGAAGTGCTTGTGTGAGATCCAGAGTGGAAAGATCCGAGGGACCGGCCTGGCAGGGGCCTTGGGTGGGCTTGTGCCCGGGAGAGTCACGGGACACCGGCGAGTGTGGCTGCTCTGCTCAGGGGCCACAGCAGCGGTGCTTGGTCAGGAAGGAACTGGAAGGGGGGTACAGAAATTGCTGTCAGTGGGACCCCAGAGGCCGGGGGAGGGGTCTGGGGCTGTTCTGGGCCGTGTGAGCTGGGCAATGAGCTGCTGATCTGTGCTGTGGTCTCCAGCAGACTTGTGAGGAGCTGCTACCGATGGGGAGGCGTTTTGAAAACAGCCCAAGAGGCGAGAGAGGAAACATTTAAAGAAGAGATAAACAAAAGAGGTGACAGACTTCTCACGTTAGCAAAAGGGGCCTCAGTTTTGCTGTGAAACTCCACTCCTCCTCTTCCCCTAGCATGCCACTGAGGGGGCTCGTCCGCGGTTCCCGGAGGTGACCACTGTGTTAAGGCCTTAGTTCTGAGGACCATGTTGGTCTTGCTGTGTCTGAGCCCTGGGGTTGATGATATCCTGATTTAAATTCCAGCCAAACAGTAAGAGCCAGCCAGCCGATGGACTCCAATGTCTGGATTAGTCGGATCTTCACTATTTTTATGAACTGTAACATTCATTGAGTGCTTCCCACAGCCAGGCTTTGTGCTGAGCCCCTAACCTGCTCTATCTCCTGGAATCTTCATCACAACAGCCCTTTGAGATGGCCACTGTTTATTGGACCCATTTTATAGGCGGGGAAACGAAGGTCTGGAGATGTCCCTGATCACACAGGGAGGGAGGAAAAGAACAGGACTTTGAAGCCAGGACTTGCTTTGCAGAAAACACGTGTGGAAGGGGAGCAAAGAGGGAGGAAGTGAAGCCCCTTCCTGGGTGTGGGAGCCACCTGATCCCCCCAGTGTGTCTGGCCCCCAGTCCCCAAGGGCAGGCCGACCGGGAGAGTGTGTGTTCCCTGTGGAAGCCTCTAGGAGGACGCGTTTCCATCTACTGCCTCTGTCGCCAGCTGTCCGAGAGGACATCACAGGGGCAGGACATTTCTGGGATGCTGGAGCACTGAGGGGTGGCCAGAATGCTGGGCCTTCCCTAGTAGCCACCTCACATTTCTCACTCTGCTAGGAGGAGCGATAAAGTCGTTTTTCCATTAACTATTTTGAAAGCTCTTATTTTTGGTATAGTGGGGGCTCCCCTCCACTTTCTTTGGAGATGCAGTTTGAGAGTAATGGTTGAGAGCACTCGTTTTGTGGATTTGAATCCACAGCAGCTTGTTAGTTATGTGGCTTTGGACAAGCTGCTTAACTTCTCTGGGCCTCAGTTTCCTCATCTGTTAAATGGTGATAATATCAGCACCCGCCTCGTAGGATTGTGACGATCAAGTGAGATAATGCAATGAACTTAGTACCTGGCCTGCTGTAAATGTTCAAGAAAGGGTCATTATTATTGTTCTTTAATGGTGTAAAGAGACAATTTGGTCTAGGCAGATGGGGGCTCAAGTTTCTGGTTTCCCAGAAGGCCGCCAGCATCCTCGGTGCCCAGGTGAGATTGAAAGTGCTGTAGAAATGGCAGGGCCAGGGCAAAGTCATGCTTCAATCTGAATGTTTCCAGCAAGTTGAAAAGCTGAAGAGATGGCCATTTGAAAGTTGCTACAGACCACAGGAGCAACCGAAGAGAAAACTTTCCTTTCCAAATCTGGATGCCTACAACCCATACAAAAAAGATATTTTGGGCATCCCATGTTTATTTCTACCCATGTCCTTTTTAGGCATAGGGCTTCCAGAACCAAGAACTGTGCTAAGGACAAATGAAGAGGAAAGGTTATTTTTCATTCCTAGGCAATATGCATATAGAGTTTATCAACATGATCACAACCTTTTGCGGAGCTGAACTTCTAATGGGAAACAGGGAAAAAATGTAAGTGGTACATTTCTCACCATGCTTTACATTACTGCTTTATATTGTCCTGCCCGTTTCATTTGGGATGCAAACCAACTCAAACTGCCCTGCGGAGCACTTTAGATTTACAGAGCCTGTGGAACCCTTCCCAGTTTTGCAAATGGAAGGGCCCTAAGCAGTTACTTGCTGCACGGCAAGCCCCCCCGGCAGGCAGCATCCGCAAGGAGGGCCTAGTTGTGTTTCCCAAGTAGCCCTGCCCTTGGTGGGCGCCTAATAAATATTTGTGGAATAAATGAGTTGTTGTTTTCTACCTTGCCCTATGCAGCTCAATTTGTTGGTTTAAAAGAATTTTCCTCATCACAATTTCCAAAAGCTTAAACAGTAACATTTGTGTTTATGTATGTATGTAAAATAACAATTAATTAGAAAGTGCTGTTTTATGTTGTCGCTGGTGAAAAGCAGTGGCCTCTCTTTTATGACTTCTATAATCTAGTAAGAGCTTTGAGCACCCAAAGGCTTAGAATACTATCTTACTGTTTAAAAACCACAGATTCTTTTGATAAACATTAAAAAAAAAAAACCTTCACAATTGCCCAGAAAGTCTAATGAGTTTTTATCTGCATTTTTTAGAGCGGCTAAATAACTTGCCTGAGATCACAGAGCTGGTGAGTTATAACGGCTGGGGTTTGAACCCAGGCGGTCTGGCTCGAGAACGGGAGGCACCACTTGATCATGCTGATAATATGAGGTGTGTGTGTCACTGGGCATTGGGCAGTTCTGGCTGGAGAGATCTCACCTCTGTCTGAACTCCAGGGAGAGAGCGGTCTCTTTAAAGGGTTTCCATTCCATTTTGGACAGCTTTAATTGTTAGCAAGTCCTTCATTATATTGAACTGAAATCTGTGTCTGCGAGGTTTCCATTGATCTTCACAGCGCAAATGTAGTCCCTCTTCCACGTAACCACCCGCGGATATGTGAGTGCCACCCTCCCCCACACCTCCTCCTCTAAACTGTTTTTGGGAACAGTGGAAAGAGGTCCTCTCAAGATTCCAGGACCCCAAAGCAGCCGACGCTGAGAGGAGGTTGGACGGGGCTTATGCAGGAGGCGGAATGTTAAATCAGGCATTGTAAACAGCTGCTAGGCAGTGTTTAGAATGGTGGGCAAGGAATTCCCTAGGAACCAGCTAAGGATGGCTCACCATCCCTGAATTATACACTTCCCTGGAACACAGACGTTGCCATAAGATGTAATTGGTCCTGAAAGTGGTGAGCACAGTGGAATAGCAATGACTCCAGCCCTCTGATTTGTAGCTGAGTCTTTATGCCCACATAGATGGGGTTCAGTGGGAAAGGGAACCAGACGTGCAAAATTAGTGAGGATGAGACCAGAAAAAGACATCATAACAGGGAGGGGCCTGGATGGGGATGAAAAGTAGGTGCCGCAGCTGGAGTGATTACGTGGTGCCCGGCGGGTTTGAAATGGCAGCAAACCCTTGCTAAGTGAGAGGAGACAAATAGATGCTCTGGCAAGAGAGCCAGAAATGCCAATTTAAACCCTTGCTGTCCTCTCCATCAATTACATCATAGAAATGAAAATGCATGGGTATGTTGCAGGGTGGGTATGGCCGCAAAGCAAATGGAGCCAGCTCCCTGGGGAAAGCTCAGGCAAGAGGACTGAAGGAGAAACACATTTTGGCAGCCATTTTTAGCTGTCTCTGCCCCCACTCCCACCCCAGCCTTCAGGACCTGATGAATGGGTGGCTTATCCTCGTGTAACCACGTGGCTGAGTGTCTCTAAATGGTCAGCAAAGATGTGACAGCCCCAGAGTTCAGCAGAGCCCCAATCCTTATTGGGACTGAGATGCTCTGGAGAGGCAGCAAAGATGGCCAACAGGAGACCCTTTCATTGTGTCCAGATGCTTGTGTTCCTTCATCCGTCTGAAGCCATGTGCACTAGGCCCTGTGCTTGGCGCTGCACATACAGGGGTAAACAAGACCAGTGTGGCTCCTGCATAGTGCCTTCCAGGCTTCCTGGGTGCCCACGCCATGCAAGGCTTTGTGCTAGCCTGAATGGGTATGCAGGCTCTGACTGTCCCATCCTCTTTTAGGGCTTCTGGAAAGAGATGTGGAGGGTGAAAATCTTCTGTGCTGTTGGAATAGTGATGGCTCTGGGTACAGGAATGCTGGATGTTGGGACTGCCCATGCTGACTGTCTTCTTGGAGATGTGAGGTCTGCGGCCCCAGAGGGCTTCTTGGAGGAATACTCACAGGACACCCACCCCCACCCCCGACCCCTCAGCTTTTATGTCTGTCTTACTCTTGGAGACAAACTCCCCTTTGTCTAAATTTGGATATTGTTCTCTCTAATGGAGAGGAGCAAAAGTCTAGCAACGCCAGCTTCCCTTGGAATCTCAAGCCAAGCGTTTGAGCAGACAGGCATTGCTCATCCTGAGTCTCTCAGCATCTCCCAGCGATTAACATAACATGACACCAGGCCCATCAAGATAAGGATCCTAATGGCCACAATGGCTTCCCTTTCTTCCCTCAGCCGTCTTTATTGCTCTGCACGTTACGCTCGCTTCCAGCAGAGAAGAGTTTATAAGCGTGGGGCTAGGCGAGCCCGTTCTGCAGGCAGCTCCCCGCAAGGCTCGTGCAAGGGCTCCAGGGACAGAGATGCATTTCCCTTTAATAAGCTTCTCACACTACATTAAAGATAAAAGGGGAAGGGAAATATTTATATTCTGACAAAGCAGCTCTTCCCTTCAGGCTCTTGTTTTATTTATTAACTTGCTCTGTCCCTCTCTCTGTCTCTCTCTCTCTTTCGGGGGTAGGCATTTCCTCTCCTTCTCCCCTTTAGTCATTAATTTTGCAGGTGAGTGACAGTGACAGGAGGACTTTAGAATCATTGTCAAAGAGATGTGATTCGTATGTGGGTCCCATTCCCAGGTGACACAAACAGCTGTTCCTCTGCCCTCCTGGGAGCTGCTCCCCCTCACCAGCCTGACAGGTGGCACTCAGATGGCAGAAGGCAGCATACTGGTTAAGTTGTGTCATTTAAAACGAAGCTGTGTCAGTCCAGCAGGTTGTTCAGAGGTGCAGTAACCTGGATGCGTGACTGCACACCTGGGCTGCCTTCGACCTTTTGTTTGTTACACGTTTTCTTCTCTCACAGAGGTGATCCCTTAAAGATGCCTATTTCCTCCAGCTAACCTGCCCAAAACCAATAAAACACAGGTATGCTGTTCCGAATTTCTAGTCACCCCTTTTGCAATGATTTTCATTAAAGTTTCAGACCACCTATTGTTCCAAAGCCTGTGCGAGTTTGTTAAGGGTTAATCCTCTGAACAGCCCCCTCCCCTACAAGGAGTTGCCTAGATTAGCAGTCAGGAGACAGACGGGGATGTATGTGTGAGGGGATTAGGATCTGCTCAGTTTGCCTGTGTAATACCTGGGAGTATTCATCCTCTTTTCCAAGTAGAAGCTCTCTATAGTTTGGTAGTGACTTCTTTTTTAATGATACATAATCATCAATTAAAAATTCAAAGTAGAGGCGCCCCCCCCCCCCCAACATGGTCGAGTGGTTAAGTTCATGGACTCCGCTTCGGTGGCCCAGGGATTCCCCCGTTCGGATCCTGGGCACGGACGTGGCACCTCTCACCAAGCCATGCTGAGGCGGCATCCCACATGCCACAACTAGAAGGGCCCACAACTAAAAATACACAACTATGTACCCAGGGCCTTTGGGGAGAAGAAGAAGAAGAAAAAAAGAAGATTGGCAACAGATGTTAGCTCAGGTGAAAAAAAAATTCAAAGTACAAGGAAAGCAACAAATGCCCTACCACCCACTTGTGGAGAAGCAGCTAGGGTGCTGCTTCAGAGCTCGGGATCTGGAGGTGGAAGCCTTGGGTTTGAAGCACTGCCACTTGCCACCTGTGTCCCCATAGGAAGCATCCCAGGTCTGTTTCCCTACCTGTAAACTGGGGGTGATAATAGTCTCTATCACTGCTTAGGAATCTTAGGAGGATTAAATACAGACGCACCTGTAACGTCTTTAAGATAGCACTGGACACACAGTGTAGTCCATAATAAGAATTAGCTATTGTTACTATTACCATCCCAAATAACCAATGAATAACAGTAAGTAATATTCTGGACTTCACCTTATGTATATGCAGAGAGAGAGGACAGAAATAATTTTATAGCAACAGGATCATATTATGCATGCTTTCAAAAATAAAATATTGGGTTTGGTTTTACCTGAACTTAACAGAAGAAAGGCACTCAGGTGAAATTGATGACCTTTACATATTAGTTCCTGAATGACAAGGTATATTAGTTTCCAAAAGATCACTCCCAGGTTAAGAAAAAACATAATAGATGATGAAAGTCAAAGGAAAGGTTGGGTGGGTGCTTTTGACTGACTTTCTGCCTAGTGATTGGCTGTTTCAATGCTCTCCGGCTTCTTCCGGTTCCCAATCTTTGATGCTTCCGTTATCTGTAATTTGTTTGGGTTTATGGCACCTGCATTCTGATTTGCATCCATTTATTTCTCCAGGGTTTAGTCCTCTGGATTCAATGTTTACTGCTAGTCCTTTTACCAAACTTTCCTGTTGCTCGTGCTCTGATTTGAGCCGTTTCTTGACTGGCTGTATCATTGTCATGTGGGTTTTCTCCCCCTCCCCCTGCAGAAGGACTCATCAGGGCTACATGGCCTGAATTCCTTCACATTTGAGGATGTCTGAGCGTTACCTCTCTGTATGGGGATGACTGCTTGCTGAGGGTAACATTCCTGGGTCACCTTTTCTTTCCCTCAGAACCTTCTGGCATTGAATGTTGCTATTTAGAAGGAGGAAGGCAGCTTTATCATTTCCCCCTTGTAGGGCCCTAGATTTTCTGCTTGGATGCTTGAAGGATTCTTTATTCTTGAAGTCGTGATGGTTCTATATCAGGTTTTCCTTGTTTAGAGGGAGACGCCCCCCCCCCCCCCCGCAACTTCCATCTGCAGATTCAAATATTCCTTGATTTTGGAGAAATTTTTCTGTATTATGCCCTCAAATATTTTTTTGGTTCTATTTTTGGGGTGGGGAAGAGGTTTCTCTTTCAGGTATGGACACCAATTTATTCTCTATTTATACTCCTTCCTTTCTAGTTTCTTTAATCTTTGTCTTGTCCCTCTGTTTTAACTTTTATTACCTTAAGTATTTCCTGGATGTGTTTGTTTCATTTTTCTTGGGAGGGGGATGTTGCCTTTATTTTTTCTCATAGAAGATGATGATGTTCTGGTTCTTAATTGTTTCCTTAGCTGCTGGATCTCTCCTTTTATCTCACTCTTTTGCTAGGTTTTTGAGCTTGTCCTGAGTGTTTCCCAAGAGGCAGAGGGAAATTCCCACCCCCGACACCGATAGTGTCACTTGGGGAGAGACAGGAAACACAGATAAAGCTAAACGACAATCAGAACCCTCTATAAGCTGAAGATGCGTCATCTTGACAGCAGGTGCTAGAGGTGTTTGGAAGAAGGACTGGTTACTAAGGGTTGATGGTTGAGATCTTCAGAGAACTGGGACAGGGAGCTGAGCAACATTGCAGTTTTGGAAAGCTGCCCAGGACAGGTGTGGGCATCGTGAGTCCCCCAGGCTGTGAGGACAGGAGAGGAAAGGACAGACGGTGGAGAGTGGGAACCACAGTGTGGGCTGGAGCCACACTATGGTGGGTTCCCCCGGCAAGTGGCTAGGTCCTCAGGCTTCAAAGTCACACAACCTGGGTTCAGGTCTTTCCTGCCTGCTCGCTTGGTGACCTTGGGCAAGGTACTTGATCTCTCTGAGCCTCACTTTCCTCATCTGTCAAATGGGAATGATAGTATAAGCCATCTAGTAGCATTGTTAATGAAGATTAAATGAGATAACTCATCTAAAGGGAAAGGTGATTAACACATTGTAATAGGTAGCAATAAATGGTGGCTATTATTGTGGACGGTCTTGAGTCCCTAACTAGATTCTGAGCTCCCCGGGGGAAGGATTGTACGTTTTTCCTCATTTTATGCCCAGCACATGGTAGATGATCAGTAAATGTGTGGATGACTTTATTGTATCAGTTAGGTTGCAGGTCGTTGCAGGCAGCAGAAACCCTAACTCAAACTGGCTCAAGCCAGGGATTGCTGGCCTGCTGCCTGTGGATCCACTACCTGTTTTCGTGCAGTCCATGAGCTAAGAATGGGTTTTACACTTTTAAATGTTTGAAAAAAAATCAAAAGGAGAATATTTGGAGAAACTTGAAAATTATATGAAATTCAAATTTCAGTGTCTATAAAAAAGTTTTATTGAAACACACCCGTACTCATTCATTTACATATGCGTAGGGCAGATATTGGCAAACTTTCTGTAAAGGGGGACAGATAGTAAATATTTTAGGCTTTGCAGACTCTGCGTCCTCTGTCCTAACTACTCTGCCATTGTAGCAGGAAAATGGCCCTAGGCAATAACCTTCAAAGAGAAGACAAGACCTGAGGACAGGAAACAGCAAAAAGTGGAAAGGCCCGTGGACGGGAAGGCAGCTCTCCGGAGTTCTGGGCTTGACTCTCACCAGCCAATGTTAGGGTTTTGGTCAAGTCACTGAACTTCTCTGGCTCAGATTATCTGCAAAACAAAATGGTTGGACTAGATTTTGAAAGCTTCTTTTAGCTCTGAAAGTTCTCTTTTTCTATTTGGTGTCCTAGTTTAAGTCCCCGGACCTTTTCTGAAGATGTGTACAGCAGGCAGAATAGTGCTCCGATGGCAAGCAACAGAAACCAGCTCTAGTTGATTTAAGTGCAAAAAATATTTATTGTAAGGCTGCCATGGTAGGTCACAGAACTAAAGCGAAAGCAGAAAAGACAAGCTTGGAGAGGACAGGAGCCAGGGCAGGTCAAGGCAGCAGGAGCTAAAGAAGAGTTTCTTCAGAACACCGCAGTCTCAGCTGAACTCTGACTATTCTCAAGATCATTCAAGATTAAAATTCTCATGTTATGTTGCTGGTCTAGCTTAGGGTTGTATAAAGGAACCCCCATGATTGTATCCAACAGGGAAGGATAGTTCCCAAAGCCAAATGAGGGGCTACGACCAGAAAAAGGAGGAATGGATCCTGAGCAGATATCCATGCTAAAGGGTGTGGTTGTCTGAGTGCTAGACATTGTAGCATGAGGAGCCAACAAATGATTCAAAGAAATCAAAATGTTTCTTGAGTCATTTGCTCATTTTCTCAGCAAATACTTACTGAATTTGCGAATGGCATTTTGGAGGACGCCAAAGAAATAGAATAATGACCTGTAAGACTGGTGGGAAAAGGTGCTCGGATCTCACTCAGGATGACCTGGGAACACAATTATATTCCCTTTTAATTTGAGTCATTAAAATATATCTGAGCATATGCAACTGCTGCTCATTATAGGAGAGATGTTAAGTAATTCTCTAATTGTATGTATTACACCGTAGGCAGAGGAGCCTGAGACAAGTGACTTACGTGTCAAGGGGCAGAGCTAGAAGCAGGACTTGACTTCCTGACTTGAATAACTGTTCTAAGGCAGCTGCCTAGCAACCACGGCCCCCGTTCAGGAGCAGCTATCGTGTGAGGAGGCTGGTGCCTGGCTCCCCCACTACGCCACGAACTTCTCAAGGGCAGGACCTGGCTCCTGGTCCTCTGTTTCCCCCCAAGGCCTCACGTGGCACTGGGCCTGCAGAAGACAGATGCTCAATAAGGAGCCTGCGTTACAGCTTCCACGGATGAAGCCGAGCCTGTCTATGGCTGCTTCGGATGCAGACTCTGAAGCCAAAGAGGATTGCAAACATCCTGGCATCTGTCCGAAAAGCCTAGTCTAGGGGCACAGAAGGACTTAACTCAGAGCAGAAGAGTTTCAGAGTCTTTGCTAACAGGAGATTGAGCTGTGAGCTCAGGGCGTTCACCTTAGACGGCTTCTCCCTCTCAGTGTGTACGTTATTACTTCTGGCAAATCATGAAAAACATGACCTCACAAAGAAACCAGTGAGAGCCATCATCTTGATTCATCTCTCTCCTTTTCAATGGGAAAAAACTGGCCTGTGCCTCGAACTTTGCTCAGCAGGAAATGTTTATAGAAATTAGTCGTCAATCGAGGACTTGTGCATGTGTGTGCTCTTTGTTTAGAGAAACTCACCAACGCCCTGGACTCACCTCTGGAGGCTCCCGGCCAGGCCTTCAGCAGCACCCCTGGTCCCACGGCCGAGGCTCAGGCAGGCCACGGCTCCACGGCCGGGGCTTCGCGGCTGGATCCCGGGGCGTGCATCTCAGAGGCCGTGAAATCACTGACCAAATAAAATTGCTTCTTCTTTTCATTGTTATTTGCCCTTACCTGAAAAGGGGGTTTGTGTTATTACCTTCTCCCCTGAGGCCATCAGTCTGCCCCTCCAGCTCTAGATTTGTGGGATGGCAGTGACTTCCAGCTTCAGTTTCACAACAGCTTAAAGTGTCTCCAGTTATCTGCAGCCTGTTGAGAAATCCTCAAAACTAAATTCGTCTCGGTTCACTTAGGCTTCCTAAGTCAGCATCACCGTGTGCTGCAAGGAGCAGCAGGGGGGATGTGGGGAAATCAGAGGCCTCACAGACGGCCGTGTCTCCAAAAAGATTGGCGCCCTTGGACGTTATTCTGGGCTGGTTCATCACCACTTTTCTCATCTCCGTGGCAGGAATATGGTGTTCATTTGTTTAAAGAAAGATTTTGTTTTTTCTGAATCTCAGCATCAACCAGCCCCTCTACACTTGCTCCTTCATTGTCTCCTGGTATCTACATAACTGTGGTTCCTTCACTTTCCCCCTCGGCCCTCACCATTTTCCACATCCATTGCCGTGTCACGTCAATCCCCTGCCCTTGTGTGCGACAGTGAATCTGAGGAGTTTATTACTAAAGTCCATTTGGGCTGACTTCCTCCATGTCAGTTTCCCTGGCCACTCCAGTGGGCACTCAAGATCTTGCCCTTTGCTTTGGAGACCTTCCTGGTGGGCCACCCTTACCTACACCTCCCTTATAAGCCAAGAGATTCTCCAGGGAGCCCAGCTGACCTCCTCAACTTCCTTGTTTTCCAATACTCGCTTAAAAGCAAAACTACAAGAAAATAATTTTCCTTCTGCTTCAGCCGGACTTCATTTTTCTCCATGTAGCCGCAGAGATTAGAACCACACGAATCTAGAGCGATGTTGAAGGATTTGACAAGAAAAGTCCAAAGAGAAGCGTGGCAGCAATATTAGCAGGCATGGTCTCGGATGAGGCTGTCCAAAGGCAGCTGACACCACGTCTGCCCTCCAGAGCCCAGCGCGTGGCTTGCTGTGCGGGTCTGCTCTGAGCTAACGCAGGACCACCTACTTTTTGGACAGTTCCCCTCTTTTCCCTCCCCTTTTGCCCTTTCTCTTAAAAAGTTTCCAAACTTTTTAATGTCACACCCGTTTAGACGGTGATTCAAATACCAGGAGCATCCAAAGAATGTTTAAAGTTTCCATTCATCAAGCGGCTTTGCTAGAGTTCAGGCGGGACACACCCAGGGCTGTGGGTGGGATTGACAGCCAGACCGGTGGTTCGTCTACTCTCCAGCTGGGTGCTCTGGAGCGGGTTAGAGACACAGGCCTGAGGCTCAGCAGGGGAAGAGGTATGAAGGACAGATGAACAGTAGTAGAAGGGGCGTGTGTGCAGCGGATTCCAGCACAGGCCGATCTCCCTTTCTCTCTGCCCGGATCTTTCTTTCTCTGAAGCTGACCCACTGACACTCCCTCGCCTCATAATTAACACTCTGCGCAGTGGGAGCTTTTGTTTAGGGCTTTTTCCTCTAGGGAAGTTGTGGGGAGGGTTGGAGCAAAGGGAAGGTTTTTAGCAGGGAGGAACCTGCAGAAGAGAGAGCTGTGTGGAAAGCAGGGAAATGGGCAGGGTTTTGTTGAGCAAATCAAAACCCTTGCCAGAGCCTAGTTCCAGTTTATCTTTGTTACGTCACCAGACAATCAGCTGCTATGTTAGGAGAGAAGGGAAAAACCACACAGACCCAAATCTTGTCCCAAAGCTTGTCAATGACCATGTTCCTGTAGTCCCCCCTGAGTTGGTGGCCACCACATATCTCTGTGAAAACTCTTAACTGTAGTGTCCGGAACCCTGCTTGTATCCAGCCCAGTGAGATCATTAAAACTCACCCAAGGGCTGCAGACAATTAAAATAATGATGTACAGCTTCACAAATTGGCATGAGTAACTTGGGTGATACCAAAGAGGAAAGGAGGATTTTGAGCCTCTCCAGTAAATGAGCTTTAATGAGGATGTCTATTGCTTTTCCTGCCATCATTTCTTGTTCTAAAATAAAGCTACCAAGTTCTGTTGACATAATCCCTACAATGATGCTGTCCCCAGATGGGATGGCCCTCTGTCCAAAAGTCACACTCCCTATCTGATCACTTTTGTTTCTCTTGAACTGAAAAGGTCAGCTTGAGTGAGGTATTGCATGTAACCTTTGCAATTTTCATTTGATCCTATAAGAAGAGAGGGAAGGATTAGGTTTGAGTTGTGAGAAAATTCAGTGCTTACTTCACGGCTCTCTCCTCCTGATCATGGGGTGGTACGTTTTCCAACCTCTTGGGGAGTCCAGTTGATTAAACAAGGCTCATTCTGAGCTTGAATCAAACATGAGTTGAGGGCCGGGGAGGCCCCCAGCTGTTTGAAGGACCACCTGTTTGCAAAGAAGCCTCAAAATAGTAGAGTAAAAAGATTTTTTGGATAGAGCCAGCTCAGGCAAGGTCATGTCTTAAGGGAATAAGCTGTAACTGAATTAGAAACAGGTGGATTAGTTTTTCTTGAAAATATTCTTTTTTAAAAAAATTAGGGGGAAATTCTTAGCATGATGCATTTCAGATTTGATGCAACTGAGACTGGGGACAGGGGTGATTCACTGAATCCAGCGTGTGTGTATCAGCTAATGGCTGATGTTATGGCACCTGAGTATACAATGTATACATATCATACATGTTACCCATGAAAGCCTTCCATTGGCTAATGGAGCTCATGACCAGCACATAAATAAATTCTCTGTGTCTACACTTCTGTTTTTAAATCACTAGCTTGTTCTAAAAAACCACCATCACCACCACCAACAACAAAATTGCCAACGCCATCAATAGTTAATTCTAAAAACAGAAATGTAAAAACAAATATGTCTTATCTCATCTTTTAAATTTATATCATTTGATGTGCTCACAGTTCCTAATAAGGAAAGTAAAGATTAGTTAAACAAACTATTAGCTTAGGAAAAGACTTGTCAAGATTGGCCCACTCGACAAAAATGTGACTCATTCTCAAGTTATATGTGTGTATGTATACATATGCATGTATGAATAATCTTGTTGTCATGCCCCTGAAATGCCCACTAGGTGATCCACGAATTTCCCCCTATAATTTCAGCACAAAGCTTTGTATACAGCAGGTGCATCTTACTTGACTGCATTGTATTAAGCATCTACCACAAGGGGTAGGGCAAATAAACCTTGGAGTCAAGATTATCCTTGAAAAATCTCTTCAATGGCTTATGAACTACAATATAGGGACAGCTCTCACTAGGTCCAACACAGGCAGATTTGTCTCTGATAATGGATCAGACTTTTTTGTTTTGTCTGTTTTTGGTTGGGAGCCAGATGAATCAGCTGGCTTTTATTTGGAGGCCCTGATATACCCCAAACCCTTATCTTATCTTTCAAACTCTAGCCTTACATTCAGCCTCACCCTTGAGAGGTACAAGAAAAGTAAAACGAGCAGAGTGGACAGCAGATCCATGCCCCTCGCCTCGCTGGCTCTGGGGTCTGTCCTTGAGTGAGTGGGGGGTGGAAGGTACACACTATTGAAAGTGTTCTTTTTCTTTTTTCTTTGTGCCATGTGCACAGAGTTGAATTTGTATCATATATTATGAATCTACCATAAATATTTATTGAATTAACAAATGTTTAAGATGATATTAGATATTATTTGGTTCAATTGGTCTACTGACTTGTATGCATATAAGCTATTTTTCCTCACTGGAAAAAATCAATAGTTTAAATGGCTTTTAGTTATAGCAAAGCATGTGAAAGAGTCTAAAAGAAGAAATTACCAATTACTTTAAAAAGGAAAAAAAAAAAAAAAAACCAGCCAGACTACTTTGATGAAGGCCTTCCCATAAATATTCTGAATTTCTTAGGGGTACAATATATAGCAATACTGGCAATTTTAATACCATCACTAATCATTTGGAATACTCTGACATCCTTTCACTATAATATTTGTATATTTAGTGGAAGCTTTTTGAAAAGTCATTCCACTACCCAACAAAAGTCATTTTATAGTTATGATGTAATTTTAAGGTAGTATTTCAGGGCTGTCAAGATCAAAGACTTGAAATATGACTTACAAAAAAAAAGTTCTCAGGAGAGGCCACTCCAAACAACCTTCTAAAGGAACTAACCAATCACATCTCATCTTCTGTTTTCCTTTGGTTTTTGGAAATAGAATCATACAAAAGATACATTCTCCAGAGGCACATGAATTAAAATGAAAGAGTGAAAATAAATAATCCTAGATGAAACTTTCCCTCTGATTTAAACAGTGAGAAATATATGCACTCAATGTATTGGCCATAAAAATAGGAAAACTGTTCTCAAATTTTGAATTGGGCTCAATACCAAAATCTGAAAATGGATATCATGAAAGCCACTTTATGGTTATTGCGTTAATTGGAGGAAATTTTTTTAATGCACGGGGGGTGTCTGTCTAGTTTATCTTCTTGGGCCTTATAAGCCAAAACTAGAGATTATCTTTAAAAGTGAAAATCCTTTCAGTACAATAAAACCCAAATTGACGTATTAAGTTTTTCTATATTTTTGCTTGCTGACTACTGTAAACTCAGCTGTCAACTACTGATCTGGCCTGAAGGGACTGTCCTGGGTGGATTCACAAAAGTATTTACTTTCTCTGCTTGTCCAAGGTGATGAAGAAGGGTGACATCAAGTTATAGCGCTCCACGGTGGCCCCCTCTGACTTCCTCAGGCTAAAGAGAGGAAAAACAAAAAGCCAAACAATGCTCGTTCACTTATAAAGCATTTTTAGATGGTGACGATTATTTTTTGATCATGATCTACCAACCCTTTAAAAGAAAAATAAGGAAAAAGAAGTGTTTGTGGTGCCTACCCCCATCCCCCCAGTGACTCAGAGCAGGACTCCAACACAGTATCTTTCTTTTGAGCTTCTTGACGGATTTGGCTGAGACAGCTCAATTGTTCTGAAGAAGACTGGCCCTACAGGTGGAAGAAGCAACTGAAGATCACAAGCAAGTAAAAAAAAAAACCCAAAAAACTCAATTTACACTTTTCCTCCAGAACGAGAGGACATTTGCTTTTGTCTTTGGAAGACGTCACTTCCAGTGAAAAATCCAAATTGTACAATGTGATGTACCCACTTGAGACTTGAGATAGGCTACTGCCTCGAAGGGCTGCTCTCCCAAGTTGTCCACACATCACTGCTTGTCTCTGAAGGCTATGCTCCCTCGCAAAGCACACACTTGTCTCCGACGCAGTCATAGCCGTAGTCATAAGAGTGTGTAACCACCACCACGATGGCAGCTACCCCTCCACAGGGCCCACCGCTGTGTGTCTGACCCAGACTGGCCATGTGCACTTGTTGGCTCGTTCATCTTCACAGCTCTCCCTTAAAGAAGGGTTTATTATCACCATTTTACAAATGAGGAAACTGAGTTCAGAGATGTTCTGTGGGCTAGCGTCTCATGATGAGGAAGTAGTAAACTGCAACTCGGACCCATGTCTGACTTTAAACACATTCTTTTATACTCTCCATTTCTAATACTCTAGCCAACTGTTACGGCTATTTCTCTTTTGAGGGGGATTTTAGGGGAGATGAGGAGCCAAATAAACTGGGAGAGGGCGTCTGGGAATTTTTCAGGAAGATCGGACAATAAGTGCCTAGTACTATCCTGGATATTCCTTCAATGAACTTGGAAGGCCAGGTTCATTCACTGTTGTCTCCCATTGGTGGGCATATAAGAGATCAATAAATGTGAAATGAATGGAGATAATAGATGCTCATTAAATTTGTTCTGAATTGAATTTTAAAACCACTGCCATACCAACAGTTGGGAATCCACAATTTCTACACAGGAAGAGTTTAAGGAATGGTGATCTGGTTGAAAGGGAGCCTAGGTGGACTGTCTTGGAGCATATCGAGGGCTGGCTGGTTTGGTGACAGTGGCAATGAGTGGTAATGACGGCAACTCAGGACACAGCAGAGTCCTCTCTAACCTACTCAGCATGGCGCCTGAGTACCTGCTCCAGCCCAGTGAGGGGTCAGTGGTCTCAGGGCCAGTGAAGAACCCACCACCTAACACAGACATTACAGGGAGTCTGTGAAGGACAGGACGGACTGGCTGGTCCTTCCCCCGGTGGTCAGCTCTCTGCTGCCAGCAGTGCTGCAGCTCGACTGCTCAGGATGTTTTCTGCAATGCAATGACAGTGTGATGGAAGAGCCATCGCCTCAGCACCACGCAGCCCTGCCAAGCCTTGGGAGTGCCTATGTTCGCGCTGGCCTCAGCTGCTCTCCTGAGAACCCACCCCGCTTGGTGAGGCCCACAGATGGAAAGGAGGGAGGGGTGCCTTCCCTAATATAACATCTTAGCACATTAATCAAAAGTAAAATGAAAGCAAATTTCCCCCAAATATAAACCATGCCGATGACATCTCTCTCTTTAGAACAGGGCTGTGGCAGGGTCCAGCTGGGCTCGCCAGCCCGTATCCATGGATGTAAGCGAGAAGAGTGCAGAGGATGTAGGAGATAAAGTTTCTCTGTTAGGGAGGAGATTTGAAACTGGATTCAAACGAAAGAGAGGGGCCTTATTGTTGAGGTTTGCGTCTCGGAGGAAGACATCTTTCCAGCTGAAACACTTAACAAACCAAACCCACAGAATTGGAAATTCTAGACTCTTGGTTGAGAGCACCTGGGGGCCCGGTCGTCCGCTCTCTCTTCTCTGGGAGGCCATACTTTTGACATGTCTGGATTAAGGGAGGCCTTGTGCCATTCTCCGGAGGTTTCCTCTCTGCAATCTGACCTCCCTCCACAGTCTCCAAGTGTTTTAGATCCAGAGGCCATTTTCCCTCTCGCCTGGCATCCGTCTGAGAGGGTGAAAGCATGTGTGAATGAGAATGTACCTTACAGACAGGAGTTCCCTTGAAGACTCCTGTACTCCTCTCAGAGCCTAGAGTAGTGGCGGCCAAAGCAGAGACTCAGCAAAGGCCCATCAAATAAATAAAACAATGGACTGGAATGCTCTCTTGTTGGCCGATCTGAAAACCAAAATCCTTACAAGCTGCTTCCTGTTTCGCAATATTGGCCTCATTTCTGGGAGCAAGGAGAGCGAGGAGAAAGTCTGATGAGAACTGTCCATGAAGGCAGGGTGTTAAATGCAGTCTTTCCCCTGGAAAGAGTGGCCACGGCACAAGACAAGTTTCCACCTTGTCCTTCTCTCCAGGGCGGCCTGGTTATCGTGTTTCTAGGGAGAAAAAGAGATATTTCCAAGAGCAGAGAAGAAGAGAGAGCTCAGGAAAACCTGGGCCTCCAGGTGCTTTTTCAACCGAAGAGTCGATTGGACTTTTGACCCTTCGAATACTACACACAAAAAGGTTTTTTGTACCTTCTCATTTATGAAGTCTATCAAAGTGGGACAAACATGAAATAAAATTAAGCCCATAAATTTAACAATCACTCTCGCTTGCTGTTAGAAACCTCTTAAGAATTTATGCCCAAGTTTCTATTTTATCTGTAACTATAACTTTGTTTTCACTGGAAGGGGAAGTTCCTTCAGCGGAGGGTAATTTAATTTTGTCAGTAACCAGACACATTCTGTTTAGATTTGGAATCCTTTTAAAATGGGAGCTTTCTATCAATCACCCGCCCAAGCGTGTTTGGACTGTGGGTTCTTGGAGAAAGGGGCCCTCTGCCTATTGATGACGTGGGGACCGGACCTCCTTCTCAGAGGCAGCTTCCAGGAGAGAAATATTATCAATATCCACGTGTTAATTAGCAGGAAATGGCCTGGCCGCGTGGCCTCCCCGGTCCCCCATCCGGCCGAAGCCTTCCTTCTCCGAAAGCGGCCGCTGGACGCTGCAGAAGGGAGGAGAATTCTAGCAACAGTGAAAATGTAACTTTCCACTCCATCACAAGAAGCCAGACACAGAAACCATATTCAAAGAGTTCTTTGTCCACAAGATAACGTTTGAATCGGAAACTTGTTTAGCCAGATTCTCCTGTTACAATTTACTGCTTCATCAGGTGGGGGCAGGGAAAGGCACAATCCAGCCTTTAAATAATAGGAGGATTCCCACAGGAAGGTCGGCAACTCCAAATGCGTGTTTTTAAAAATCGCTCGTGTCCCCGCACCTCAGCCTCGGGCGTGGAAAATGCGCCTGTGGCTGCGGGAGTGTGCCTGCTTGGGAGGAGGGACTCTGCGCAAATACCCACACACGAGAGTGTGCGGCTTTCAAGTCGGAGAGGAAAAAACAGCCAAGAGCGGTGGAGTTTAGAATACCTTCCCTCCCAGGGATTAGAGGCGGGAGCAGAGACTGGAGGAATGGGAGAGGGGAAAGGATGGACAGACATCTCCCTGCAGTGAACTCCTGGGAGAACAATCGCCTTTGTTCAAAGCAGGCTGAGAGAGCAGCTTGGGAAGCACCGGATCCGGGCTCGGGGCAGGTTAGGGCCTGCGTGCACGCGTGAGGTCTCCTGGTGACCAAGGGCCCAGGTGGGTGGGCCTGGAATGCTGATACTAGAGAAGGGCTGAGGGGGTGTTTTGGCCCATTCTCTGCCCACCTCCACCCAGAGTTGCGACTGCTTCCCTCCTGAAGCCCCCTCCAGCGTTCCTAGTGGGGGATGGGAGAGAGCAGACTTCCTGCCTCCCTGGGGAGAGCCAGGTTGGCTGCGGGGCCGGCCGTGGACTGGGATTCCACTGCCCAGTGCTGGGGCCCTGGTCCTGACTGGGCCACAATCCCCTGGGGAGTTAAAACAAAACAAAAGCATTCCTGGGCCCCCTAATATCTTTTGAATCCAAATCTTCATGGAGATTAGGCTTGAGAATTTGTGTTTTGCAAAACTCTCCAGATATTCTCGTGCTACTGGTGAGGAAACTGATGACTTGTTAGGAACCTTCTAGCATGAATTCACTCTTTGTTTAGTTTTAAACCTGCTCATACATGTGAACCAGTTGCGAATTCCAAACTCCCAAATTGGCCAAAGCTCTAAGGGGCCTGCGTGGACTCCAGGGCAGACTTGTCCAGCTAACACCTTTCCTAAAATGGGTTTGGGGAGAGCCATTCACCTGGAATCCTTCAGACTTCTGGTCTCCCAGGACAAGGACTCAGTGTCATCAGGCTTATGTTTTCCATATCTGATGTCTTGGAAGTCGGGCATGGCTGCCCACAGGTCCAGGCCAGCCACTGGGAGGTGGGAGAGAATGGAACTAAGAGGACACCAACCTGTGTCTCAGTCTAGGACATTCTGCGCAGCGTGGTCCCTCGGGCCTCCATCTCGTCCCTCACACCCCTCCTGGCCGAGCTCTTGTGCTTAAAAGCACTATTCTCATCTTTTGGTTTGTATGAGTTCTTGCAAAACGTGTATCGTTGTCCTGTTCATTGATTCCTTCAACAATATTTGCTGCCTGTCTCCTATAGCTCAGGCATTTGGGACACATTAGTGAACAAAACCATCGGGGATCCTGCACTCGTGGGATGTATATACTAACAGGGGGTGAAAGACAGCAATCTATAAGCATAAAAATAAGAACATTGTCAATGTGTTAGAAGGCGCTAAGTGCTATAGGGAAAATAATCCAGAAAAGGGGATCAGGAGTGCTGGCAGGGAGGGGGTGGGGAAGCTACAATGTTGCATTTTCTCAGCATCTACTTTTTATTTATAAAAATGGAACTGCTACATAGCTTATTTTGTCTTTTGCTTAGCACCAAGTTTTTAACTGTTGCATAATATTCCATGGTACGTGTTTTTCTCTTTCCGGGTGTGGACCCTCCATTGCTTCCAGTTTTCCCCTGCCATGAATAACACTGCACTCAGCATTGTTGTAGGTTAGAAACGTGTTTGAGATTTATGCCCAGGAGTGGAATAGCTGAGCTGTTAGGTCTACCTATACTTGATTTCGCCAATGTGCCAGATTGCTCCCCAGAATTGGTGCAAAAGCCCACCCTCCCATCAGCATGTACAAGGGTCCCCATGTCTCCAGACCCCTGCCAACACTTGGCATTATCCAGCTTCCTGGAGTTTTTGCCCGAGCAGTGTGGCTTCTCTTACCAGCTCTCCTGCTAAAACAACGTTCTGCCTTTGCTCTCCATGGCACTTCCTTCCCAGGCTCCCCTCGGCTCTCATCCTCACTTCACTCACCCTCCACTTTCTTCTACCCACGAGCACTACTTGTCTGCATCGCTGGGCTGTCTTTCTAAACTCAACTTCCTTCCACTTGGACTTGATATCCTGAGGTCAGAAATCCCACCTCCTAGTTGGCAAGATAGTGTCCCAAATTCTGTCCTACTCTTACCTGGTGTAGCAATTTTGCTTCTACACTATTTTCGGGATGTCTGACCCTGCGTAGGGCCTGTGGTGGCTTTCCATATCCTGTCTCATCGAGTCTAAATTCTCCCATCTGGCTTCAAGACCTCCCACCAACTTGCCCTGCTCTTCTGGCCCTCTTGGGGCTTTGCCCGTGTTCTTCCCTCAGCCGGAACCACCCGCTCCGCTCCTGCACTTTGCTGGACTCACCGTGGCTCAGCTCACTTTCACGTTCTCCTTCCCCGGGTCTGGATGAGGTGTCCCCACAGCACTCGGGGCTTTCCTCTGTTGTGACACTTGCCCAGACTCTGCTGTGGACACGCTTGGCTTCCGGCTCTTTGAGGGAGAGACTGGGACTGTGTCCTGTTCACCGTCCCAGCGCAGCACCTGCTGCTGTGTGCAGCACAAGCAGGCGTTCAATCGATGTTCATCGACGGAGTGAAGGAAAGAAGCAGTGAGCGAGTGGGTGAAGGCTCTCCACCTTCACACGCACGATTGTTCCAGCCCGCTTGAAATACTTCTGTCTTCTATCCGTTCGTCTGCTTCCCTTTTTTTCAAAATTTGATTCAAAATCCAGCAAGTCCATAAATCTTACCCATACCCCTGAGCCGATCACTGCTCCTGCTTTTTTTGAACTCCTGTGTTCTTTGTTTTTCCATTGGATTTAGGGTTTGCAAATGCCATAGGCCCACATTATAAAGGAAGCTGTCTTGGATGGGGTCCTCCTGCTCTTTCCGGCCCACGGCCAAGGTCTGTCCTAAAGGATCTCCCTGCAGTCCCTCCTCCCGTGTGTCCAGCATCCGCTCACCCCTCTTCTGGGTAGGCTGCCTGTTGGGGAACACCCCTCCTTCACTTTCAACCCAGGTGTGGAGATGGGGGTAGGGAGGGACCTAACCCTCAGCCAATCGGTTCATCTATTCCCTAGGCCACACACACACACACACACACACGCACACACACACGCACGCGTGTGAAAGAGACAGAGAGAGAGAAACTTTTTTCCTGGACTTAACCTGAGGGGATGATGTTAGGTCTAGAAGTTTTGGCAGTTACCTTGTCACCATGAGGCAAGGGACCATCTGAGAAAAAAGCCAATCCCGCAGAAGCTGACCCAAGAGACAAGGAGAGAGAAACCAGTCCTTTTCTCGAGCTGCACCTGAAGTCAGTCCTACTCCTGGGATTTTAGGACATGAGCCAAAGTTATTTCGAGACCATGATAATTCATTATTTGGTATTTGATGTCTAACATTAAATAAGGGATAGAATATTGTGGTGGAAAAAGCACTGGTTTTCAGGCAAGCTCACCCATTAGCTAGTCATGTGATCCTGGTCAGGTCTTCACACCTCCCTGGGCGTCAAGCTCTTCTCCTGGAAATGAGGGAGCTGGACGAGATCAGGGCAGCTACTGAGCCAGTATGCACGAGCCCAGGGTTCCAGTTGCCTCCTGGCCTGACATTCCAGTTGTCAGATACCTTAAATCTGGACCAGATAATCTCAGTGTTCTTGTATAGCTGTCATTCGATGATTCTAGGCAGGGAAAGTCTGACCTTTTTATAATCCCTGATATTCCCATCCAAGCACACTTTGTATAAAGTGCAAGATGAAGCATGTGTAATAAAACCAGCAAATAGCATAGTTGTGCTCCCATATTATTTTTATCCTCATCAAGTTTCCTTTAGATCTGTCTTGCCTCAGTAGAGTCTAATTCAGGAAAAAAGGGAAAAGGGTCTAGGCCTCAGCCTGGAGTGTGACCTCAGGCATGTAATTTGTCTGTCATTATGCTGTGGGTGGAAATGACAAAGAGGATAATTCACAGTGACATCAGTAATCAAGTTACAAGGAGTTTTTGGTTTTGTTTTATTTTGGCTTATTTTGCTAGATTCTGAAACGTTATGGATTTTTCCCTTCATGTGTCTAGACTTTAAAATGTTTTCTTTTTAAAAACAAGTGTTTTCCCGTAGTTTTTATTGCTAGAAAAATCACACAGCCTTTGCCCCACAATTCCCATTGATACTTTTCATTGTTGTCTTCAACTTTCACAATATGTTTTTCTAGACAGGTTAGTATTTCCAGGCCTACTTATCTCGAGGTAGCATACAGAATAGGCAAATCAGTAACAGAATTTCTAAAGAACAAATTCTTGTGGTCCTAACCCCCTGGGCCTGGTGTCTGAGAAACACGGTCAAGGAGAGTTCGATTTGGGAATAGAGCTAACCTCCACTTATCGTCATGGTAAATCTAATAGCCCAAGACTG
The DNA here is from genome assembly GCF_037783145.1 of Equus przewalskii. NCBI lineage: Eukaryota > Metazoa > Chordata > Mammalia > Perissodactyla > Equidae > Equus > Equus przewalskii. The sequence goes on along the minus strand of NC_091847.1, from coordinate 76,098,453 downwards.
AAGAGCTGGATAAAATTAAGAAAAAAGAATACATAAATGAAAGCCCCTGCAGAAATTTCTCTCAGCTCAAAGAGACCTGATTGACTTATTTGTTGAGGGATTTTTTTTTTAAGTAGTTTTAATTCATCCATTCCAACCTATTGGCAAACGCTGCTGGCTCTCCGTAAAGAGCACGTCCCACGCATAAGCGCTCTCATCGTCCACGGCACCAGTACCGTTCTGTGCCCAGACTCCACCAGGGTCTCCCATCCTCCATTCTTGCTCCCCTGCAGCTTAGCCTCCACAGTGCCACTGTCTGCCACATCCCTGCTCAAAATCCTGCCATGGTCAGTATAAAACCCCACAGCCTCACAAGGGCCTTCAAGACCCAGCCTGTTCTGACCTCTGGCAGCGTCTCCAAGGTCATCTCCTCTTATCTTCACTCCCTCTCTTTGCTCCAGCCACTGGCCTCCTTGCTGTTCGTCAGCTATGCCAAGCCCATTCCGGCCTCACCCCTTGGCCCCGAATGCTCCTTCCCAGCTTCCTCCCTCACAGCTCTCAGATCTTCACTCAGGTTTCCGGGTTTCCCTCGTGACTCTAAGATACTGGTCACCATTTTGCTCTAGTTACCTTGTCTAATTTATCTTCATAGCACATATTCCAACCTCACATTATATTTTTATTTGTTTCCTGCTCTCCGACATCAGGAATTTTGTCTGTGTTATTCACAATAGTGTCCCCCAAAGCTCAGAATAATGCCTGTACATAGTAGGTGTGCAATAAATATCTGTTGAATGAATGAATGAGTTTATTTTTAAAATAAGTATTTATTGCACATCTGCTCACGTGCTGGGCATTGGTCTTGGGTTTTTAATGTATACAAGCCAAAGTTTTTTTAGATTGTAAAAGAAAAAAATTCTGAAAACACATTTATGGAGAGATGCCAAAATTTGTAAAAAAGAAAAAAAATGTAAAGAGCTGTAGTCCCTGATCTGGGCGGCAAGTGGCCTTATCTAACAGCTTAAGTGGTGGTTAAGGGTGTCTTCAGACTTGTAAGTCTTAACCCCGGGGAATGGCTGCAAAAGTGGCCTGCTGATTACAGCCCAGCCGCGCCTGAGGTCACAGGTTCCTGCCCCACGTGAATCCTTCGGCTTTGTTCTTGCCACAACCCCAGAGCTGTGGCTCTCGCCCTGACCAGCCTCCCCGGGCCAAACCTGATTGTCTCCTCCAAGGAGACCACTTGAGAAGAGATGAAGGGGTTTGCACAGAACAGTCACTGGGCCTGGAAACCCAGCTTGAAGCCATTTCAAAGCCAGCTGCTCTATCTGAAGACCACACAGTCACGGTGGAGGGGAAGCGTAACTGCATAGAGATGGGGGGCAGGGGTTGACCTTGTGGTGGCAGAGTTTAGTCTGTGAAGCCCCTTTGGCCCCAGGGATGCCATCTGGTAAAGGAAAGCAACTCAACATTTTACCAAATCCATATAAAGATCAGTTGTTGATCAGGCAAATTTGGGCACAAACCATAATTTTCTCTCCCTCATTCGTCAGAGGAAAACAGCTTTAAAATATCCCAAAATCCTCCAGTATGGTTTTATCTTTATTGCCCAAATGCTCGCCCTGCTATGTCACGTGCTTCTGTATCACCCCAAAGAGCTTAGGAGGCACAACCCCCTTTTCACAGGTGGAGGAAACTGAGGCAGAGACAGTCACCTGACTCACTTGCTTATCCCTGCGTATCCGCCCCAGCTGTCCCCATGCCACAGAGATGCTCCAACGCACGAGCAGGGCCTTCAGATGCGTGCACCCTGCCGACAGTACACTTTCCCTGCCATCTGCCGATGGAGAAAACAGGATTGCCTAGAAGCAAGAAGCTGTGATTGAGAGGAACCTGAAGAAACATTCTAGGCCCTCTGTTTTTTTCTTTGTCTTTAGAGAAAAGATTCTGCTTCTCGTAGAAGGAAGAGGGAAGTGATAAGGAGCCCGGACTCTACCTGTGGCGGACCAACTGACTGCTCACCCAGGTTGTCAGTGAATGCTCGGCGTTTCCCTGACACTGTCTAACTGGGTTTCGGGGGCCCTTAGGGGTCAGCATTTTTCACACACAGTCCTTTTACCAGCTGTTGAAGGGAACAGGTTCTTCTGTTGAGGTTAAAAAAAAAAAAATCAATTCCTCTACGTTGGATCAGACCTGGGAAAAGGCTAACTACGGCCTCCTCGATTCCGAATCTCAGGGACTCAGGCCAGGTGCTCAGCGGTCAGGAGATCAGCATCAGACAAGAGTTGATAAATGGAAAAAATTTTATCTTATAAAAATTCAGGTCTGGAAGGAAATCCTGGCATTTGCAATAACTAGGATGGACCCTGAGGGCATTATGCTAAGTGAAATAAGTCAGACAGAGAAAGACAAACACTGTGTGATCACACTTATATGTGGGATGTGCAAAACAAACTCGGAAACAGAGAGAAGAGCCGTGGTCATCAGCGTTTGGGCGTCGTGGAAAGGGAGAGATGTTGGTCAACGGGTACAAACTTCCAGTTATAAGATGAACAAGTTTGGGAATCTCACGTACAGCATGGTGATTATAGCTAATAATACTGTATCATATACTTGAATGTTGCTAAGATCCTAAATGTTCTCACCACAAAAAAGAAATGGTAACTATGTGGTAGGATGTGGGTGGTAGTTGATACTATGGTGGTAATCCTCTAGTAACTTATAAACGTATCAATCAACTTGTTGTACACCTTAAACTTGCACAGTGTTGTGTGTCAATTATGTCTCGCTAAAGCTGGAAGGAAAGATTCGGGTCTGCGTGACCCTGGTCGTGTCGTACCTGGTTATATGTATCCAAGTCTGCGAGGTGCTCCTACAGTCAAGCTGGCCACAGGGTGGACTGGGCTTCACTTTACCCTGGGGGAAACCGAGGCGGAGTTGTGGAGGCCTCCACCAAACGTTGTGCCAAGGGAGTCAGTCAGCAGATGGCCAAGCTGCCTTCCTCTAACTGCAGCGTGACTCTCCCACCGGTATGTTTACGACTGCTCACATGCCAGCAGGAGCTTCCGGAATGTGTGCATCTCATGTTTTGGGAAGAGCAGGCTGCGGGGGTGAAGGTGAGACAGGAAGTCTCTCTGGAGGCTCGGAAGCCATTCTGGGTTTGGAGCGTCCCCAGCACCTCCCACGGAGTCGAGCCTTTGAAACGGCCGTGTGGAGAGGCTGCACTGCGGGCAGCTGCCACAGGTTGCTCTGGGCCCGCTGCCCTTATGTGGGACCCGGGAGAGGAAGGTGCGAGGAGAACGAGCCCACTGAGGGATGTGGGCCTGGCTGGCAGGCTGCCACCCCAGTGCCTGTCAGCAGGCCGTGGTGGCTCTTTTGGGTTTGCTCCCAGAGCAGGGTGGCGGGGGCCAGGGAGAGTACTTCTTCTGTTTGGGAAAAGGTACATCCATCTGGCCTGCTCTGTAGCCTGCAGCCTCTCCACCGTGGAGCTTTCCTGTCACTGGGCACAGACGCCACAGGCCAGGTTTCTGCTGTGACCCACAGGAGACGCTGCCCTGGAAGAGGCAGCCAGGGAGGGCCGTGCAGGGCGTGTGTGCGGCTGGACCAACCGAGCCGCCAGTTCATCCACCCCACAGACACTTGTTAAGGGTCTCCCGGACTGGAACATGGACTCAGCCTGGTAATGTGGTCTCGGGTAGAATTGCCAAGACGGGCAGTCCAGTACTCTTAGGCCTGAGGGGTCTTGTAGATCATCCTGTGCAGCCTGTTTGTTTTCTCCAGATGAGGAAATGAAGGCTTGGAGATCTGAAATTGCTTGCCCAAGGTCACACAGGAAACCCAAGTTCAGGGCCCAGCTCCACCACTGCCTTGTCACGTGGCCTTGAGCCCGTTACTCAGCCTTGCTGGGCCTGTTTCCTCACCATGTCAAGGGGGACTGAGAAAAGTAGCTAATCCACAGGGCCATGTGGGAGTTAAATGAGATAATCCAGGGGAGGGGCTCATGGGGTCCCTGCTGCCCACCCATCTCAGAATCTGCGTCATCATCATTTCATTATCGCCGTGCTGTGCTGTGGGCAACAACCTCTGCTGCCGCCTGAGACTTAGCAAGGGGGCGACGCAGCCCAGGCACTCAGCGACTGTCCGCCGAGGGCTTCCAGAATCGCGGTCGCCTTCTGTCCTCCTCAACTGCCTGTGAGGTACCGAAGGGAAATCTCCTTGCTTCCATTTTTCTGATGAGAAAACTTCACTCAAGGATGGGCCTCAAAACGGAGTCCTCGACTTCCCAGCTCCCTCTGCTCTTTCTGCCTCCACCTGCTGCCAGTTGGGATATTCCTGCTGAGAGAATATTCCAGCTATGTTGGGTCTGACTATGAGAAAGAAGGGATACTCCCCCACCTCTCATGAATGGAAATCACCTCAGCCTTCTTCCCCTTTTCTTTGTTCTTGAGTTCATCCTGAGGGCCTGGGGCTTCCTCACCCGACTGCAGGGGCTGCATCTGAAGGAAGGATGGAACCAGGACTGTGGCCAGAGGCAAGTTCAACAGCAAAGACAGAATTACCCTCAGTTGTGTTATAGCGGCCGAAGGGATTTACGGATGTTTTCTGGGAATCTGTGGACACTGACCCGAAGTGAACAGAGCTCAGAGGAGACGCAGGGGCCCTTGTTAGACAGGAAGAAATGAGCTGAATGTACAGGGTGAGGGTAGGGGATGGTGGGGAGAAAAGAGAAGGAAAGGGGGTTCCCCCTGTTAAATATTTACACTCTGAGCCCTGAATTTCCAAAGGTAGTGGTAGGAGGCTCATTTCTCTAACATGTTCCTCCCCGTAACCCACCTTGCACGAGAACATGCAGCAGCCACAAAACACCGCTCCTGACTATTCGTCAGTAAACTCCCCCAGACGCTGGGACGCTGGGGCTGGTGCTAACCACGCCCCCCCCCGCCCCCCCCCTCCCCGCCCCAGGCAAACAGCTCCTGAGGAAAGCCCTGAAGGCTGAGAGAGCACAGATCTTCCAGGCCCGGGGTCAGAGGGCACGGTCAGGGGAGGGGCCAGCTTTGTTTCCACTCTTTGCTGGTGAAAGCCAAACCTTTATGGAACTTTTCTAGCTGCATTTTGGGCTAGTTAGCTTCAAAAACAAAAGAGGTATTTTTCCCCTTCTCCTTTTGGGTTTTGTCCTCTGCTGACAGCGGTGACACATGCAGGTCTGGAGGCTGTAAAGACCGGGCCGGGCTCTCCCTCATCCTGAGGAAAAGAAAAGATAGGATCTTAATTAAAAGAGAACCCAACGTGCAGAAAGCCAGCACAAACATTCCCAACAGCCACCCTTGCTTCTCTGATCTTCTCAATAGAGAAGGGAACGAGATCGTGTGATGGGGCGTGCCTTTTTAACACTGTGTTTGCACAACCTGTTACATTTTGTAAAGCACTTCCACATGCTACAGTATCCTGTGTAATCCTTGCATCCGTTCTGTGAGATGGGGCTTACGATCCCCTTTACAGACGAGAAACTGAGGCTTGTAAGTAACTTCACCAAGGTCAAAGAGACACTGAAGAGGCAGAACTAGCACTCCCGCCGGGTCTCTGTCTCCAAACACAGGGACCTTCCCAAGAGATGTAGCAAGCGATGCGCTTTACCATCTCTGGGTCTCACTTCCACATCTGTGGAAGAAGGCGATGTGGCTGGCTTCCATCTGAATCTTCGAAAACTGTTCTCTCACTTTGGTCCTCCACAAGAACAAGTCAACAGAGGAGCGTCGGGAGCTTGGCAATACTGCGGGAAGAAATCGAGTTGTGCATCTCAGTAGCTTCTGGAGTTTGACATCAAGTCCCCAGCCTGGCGACAAAGATTGTTTGTGTTTCCATGCTGTTCTCCAAAACTGATCAGAATGGTTATAAAATCAATCTGGAGTATTTCTGGCCCTCTGGCATTTTGGATGTAGAAGCTGTTGCTAGCATTGTCAGATGTCTAAAAGTATGTGATTTTGGTCAAAAATATAGTCCTGTTTTCAATCCCATGCCATTGCTGGTAGAGATGTGACTGCGGGCTAAGCTGTGGGGCTTCTGTGCATAGCCTGGACTCTAGAGAGTGCTCATGGCAGGGACTTGAGGCAGGAATTTGTAAGGAGGTCCTTTGCGGGGATCAAGTGACTTAGGACACAGTATTGCTGAGGATCAAAGCAACTTATTTTTTAGTTCTTGAGTGGAAAGCTGTATCTCACTTTTCATAACTCAGATGAAAGTGTTCTGGTGACATTTTGGTGGCCACCAGGGTTTGTGTTTAGAGTCTTGATCCAGCTACCGTTATCCTGGCTATTGTGGATGTAGTGAAGGGATTGGCCTGCAGCCGTGACAAGGCACTTCCCTAAGGAGCGGGTCTGGGTGGAGGAATCACGGGAGTCTGGAAAGACTGGGTGCCCTCGTTCCATAGAGAAGGGAGCACTCTGGTGTTGAGCTCAGCAGCCATCCCTCCCTCGTGCCTTTTGTTCCTGGGCATCTGAAATTCCCGGGCGGGAGAGAGCAGAGGGCGCGAAGGAGCCTACCCTGGTCCACGGTTACTTCATTCCTCTAGATTCAAATCTAGAGTGTGACGTCATTGGAGAGGATGCCAGAGGTGAGCGCTGTGGGAAAGTTTATTTTCTCCTGTTTTCCCCTTGCCACATCTATAATAACAGCGATGAGGCGAAGGCGGGCAGAGGTGGTGTGTGTGGAGGTTAGCAGGTTGGGCTCAGAGTTAGACTCGCTGGGACAGATCCCAGCTCCTCCACGCTGGGGTCTTGGCAGGTTGCTTCCCCTCAGTGTTCCTGTTTCTTTATCTGTAAAATGAGGATGATAGTTCTCACCACATGGGCTGTTGAGGGGCTTTAGCTAAATGACCGCCCTGGCTCACAGAGGGGGCGCCCGGGCCACGCTGGTTATTACTGCTGAGCGCCCCTCGCCTGTGGCACAGGGGAGGGCTCCCCATCTCCCCAGCACCCAGCCAGGACTGCCTGCTCCTCTCTGGCTGTAGAATATCGGGGAATTGACCCATGCTTTGTTTTTTTCAGTTTCCTTCAGAAATGTGGGACAGTTTAGCAAATCTGAAAATTGTGTGGACACACACACAAGCTCCTGCTGCTGGAGAAGAGAGGGGATGCATGCGTCCGCCTGGCCTGGCCCTCTGGGCCCACGGCCAGAACCCGGAGCTCTAAGCAGACCGCACGGTGCACACTGGGCCGCTGGCTTTCACAAGCTGGCTCTGCACGGGCCACCAGGTGGAAGAACTCTCTGATCCTCAGGGAAGCCAAAGTCCAGTGGACTCTGCAGGGAACAGCCAAGACAGGCAGCAGGTGCCGGTGTCCCCCATCTCCTGGAATAGGGATTTTAAGGGGCCTGGAAGCTGGTCAGAACAAGATGCAAGGAAGCGCTGGTTCTTTTACCAGTTCTCGAAGGCGTCTGGGACTCATGAAAGGGCAAGGGCCACTGTCAGAGCGGAAGACAGGACAGCCAGAGCGAGCACCCGGGTGAATGTCCCAACACAGGATGGTCAGCAGGGAACGAATCCGGGTCCTGCCCAGGGCTCAGGTGTCGGGGGCTGGTGACAGGTGAGAACACGCCTTGGGCTGGTGCTCTCTCTGTGAAACACAACCACACTGTCTCCTGCTGACAGGCAGTTGGGACAATAAACCAAGGATTCTTCTGGTCAGATAAGTGGTTTAGACTGATAAGATGATGCTATACATTTGCCAATGGCTGTCCCCTTTAAGGACTCAAGGTGGAGATCATGACAGATGTGAGTGTCCGGGGATGCTGTGGAACCTCACCGAGAGCACAAAGGGTGCTGACTTCTTTCCATGGGGAGAGGTCTCCTTCCTCCGATGCTTCACCTCGAGCCTCTTCAGCATCCCCTTCCTTCCCTTTGCCTGCTGTGTTCTCAGCGATGGTGACAGGCTTGAACCATGACAACCACGGCCTTTTCCATGCACAAGGCAAGGCCGCACACCAGGCCCCTGTGCTGAATGTGTTCTTGTCGTTGTCGCTGAGTCCCAGCAGTACTCTTCTAATTGGGCGTCATTCTCGTTTTGCGGAGGAGGAGACTGAAGCTCAGAGAGATGAGCCCCCTTGCCAAGTCCCACAGCTAGGACACAGAGGAACCCAGATACACACGGTCGCCCTAACGCCAATGTCTGTTAGCGTCCTGCCACCTTCCTTCACCTGCCACCCCAGTGCTCCATCACAGGCTGGAGCTAAGAGTCCTCCCTGTCAGGGTCTATCCCAGAGAAAAAGGCAAGAGGGAGAGCAGAGAGAACAGGACAGCTCTGTCAGTGTCTGTGTGTGTTGAACGTGTGTTGGCGTATTATGTAGTGTTGGGGTATTATATGTGTTGGGGTGTCGTGTAGTGTTGGGGTGTTGTAGGTGTGTTGGGGGGATGTTGTGGTTTTATGCAGTGTTGGAGTGTTGTGCATATGATGATGTATTGTGTAGTATTGGGGGTTTTGTGTGTGTTGTGGTGCGGTGTAGTGTTGCGGGGTGTTGTGTAATGTTGTAATGTTGTGTTTGTCAGGGGTGTTGTGTGTGTGTGTGTTGACGCATTGTGTAGTATTTGGGGTGTTGTGTGTGTGTTGACCTATTGTGTACTGCCGGAGGGTGTTGTGGTGGTGTGTGTGTCCGGGATGGTGTATGAGTTTATTGGGGAGTTGTGTAGTGTTGAGAGTGTTGTGTGTGTGTTGGGGTGTTGTGAGGGTGTGTGTTGGCAGTTGTCTGTGACAGGAGGAGAGCAAGACTGTCTCATGCTTGGTTGGTCGCTCCTTGGCTGAGGACTTCACTCCTCCTGCCAAAGTCCCAACTGTTGCTGCTTCCTGGCCCCCACCCCCCCCCCCCCCCCCCGACTGAAGAGAAGGAGCAGCTGGCTCTCCATCTCTTTCCTCTCTGACCTTGATGTAGGGCTGGGACTGGCTGCCAACTCAGTGCCAGGAAGCAAGAGGACCTGCTTGCAGCGAGAGCATAGGGTCCACGCATCTTGGCATGGGCTGAGGGATGCATGCAAGCTCTGCACTCGGGGCCACACTTGGGGATCTAAGTATTAGAAGAAATGAAGCATTTGCCCAAACCTTGCTTTGTACAGCCTATCAGAGAGACAGGTGCTTTTCATCTATTATCAGACATCACTGCAATGATAATAATAACAAATAGCTAACGCTTATCTAATGCTTACGATGCATCAGGTGCTGTTTTGATTGCTCTACATAGGTTATCTAATTTAATCCTTGCAACAACCCTAAAACATAGCTACGTTTATTATCCCCACTTTATGAGGCACAGAGATGTCAAGTAACCTACCCAAGCTACACAGGTAGAGAGAGGTTGAGGCAGTGCTGTACAAACCCTGCACTGTGCCCTTCACCATAGACAACCTGGCCCCATCGTACCAGCCATAGCGAGGGGTAACTCTGACCCTGTCCCCAGGAACACGGTGGCACCTCTACTTCTTATAGGGCTTGAGACCCTTGGGACTAAGTTTATAAAGACTTCGGCTGGGCTTTGTTTAGACCAGAGCTTCCATCGCAGGGTTGAACGGTCCAGTTCTCAGCCTGCTGGTCTCTGGTCTTGGCAACAAGAGCCTTTTCTATGGAAAGATGAAGGGAGGATGGTCCAGTTGAGCCCTGGACAGAAGACAAAGGAGGTAAAAGGCGACATCTCTCCCAGCTGGCTTGGGAATAGTCATCTTTCTCCCTAAGAATTTATTTGCATCCCGAAAGTTGAAAGAAAAAACTTATTAAAAATAAAGTTTTTTAGAGAGAAAAAAGCTATCTTTGTCTCTGTGCAGATCCACCCCTCCTAGACCTGTCTTCAGAAAACCTCAGTTAAATGAATGCATTTCCTGAGTGTTAAGAAATAATAGAGCAGTGAGTGGACTGGCAGCTTGGTTATGTGACAGTTCTCTGTGGGGGAATAACTTTGGACAATGCCCTGCAAGGATCTCAGAGATGCAAAAAGGGAGGGTGTCAAAAGGTAAAGGGATTCTTAGCTGGGGGCAGCAAGGGAGGAGTGAAGGGAGCGTCTCTAATGAAATTACACCAGCCTGCAAGGAGCAGGAGAAAACAAACCAACATTTCTAACCGCTGAGGAATTCACGCTGAGCTCAGACAAGACAATGGATTTATTTACAGGTGCCCCCGTGGTGCGCACTGGGGCCGGTGGCGGAGGGCGCTTTTGGTTCCAAGAATTTTCCTTGACTAGAGAGTGGATTTCTTGGCAGAACTGGAAGCTGGCTAGTTTCAGATTCCTTAAGGAAGAAGAAATTCCCTGGGACTCACACAGAGTTTGTTTCCGTTGCATAGTCACTGTATTTGTCTCATGACGAGGTCCTTGAGGAACACCTCACCTTTAAGCTGGCCCATGTTCTTGGGCCCTCTGCTACATCCTCAGGGTGACGGGAGACAGGAGGAGCCTGAGGGAGGCCATTAGGAATCCAAGGGGTCTAAGTAGCAGCTCCATACCCAGGTTGAGGCCATTACTGATCTATTTAAGGCAAAAGAGCTAAACTCAGAAACAGAAGTAGAAGAAAATAAAAACAAATCCCCAAAAGAAAAAACCTGGAAGGCATGGACAGAGTCAACTAGATTCATGACAGGAGTGGGGATGAGAGTCAAGTCCATCCCAGAGTGGTCTTGAAGCTTTCCTCCGACCCCAAATCCTCCCCAGCCAAGAACTGATGGCGGAGGGTATCGTCAGGGTCTTTCTAGAGCAAGCTGGACCCGAGCCTACCTCTCAGTATATTCTTATCACCTGGAACCAGGGTAGTCTTATAGAATACCAAGAATTTGAAAAAAACCTTTGAAACTTTCCTGCATGATTTCCGAATCCAACTGTCCCATGGAATGTCTCCCACTTTCTAAGAGCTAGGGAGCTTTCAGAGTGGGGAGCGTCGTGTAACCCAGGCCATCTCGTGCTGCAGAGAGCTGTCCACTAGTTCGTACTCTCCAGTCTGGGATCTGACGAAGAGCCTCTCCCGGGCTTTCCCCAATGCCACTCTCTCTCTCCTTGGACGACTGCCTAGTGCAGAGACAAGCCTGGTTGACAGTCACAGTGGGTGGTGGTGGGCACAGATGGCGCTCTTTGTTACAGAACCTCAAAATCATAGAGCTTTGAAGGGCTCTGGACGGAATCTAGATGCTCGAGGCCTGAGACAGCAAACTTCGGGGTAAAGCCAAAGTGAGATTTCTTGACTCCTCCCTGCCATCCCTGAATCACCTTCAGACATCATCTCCCACTTCTCACGTCCCTTATTCTGCTCCAGCCACAGTGACCTCCTAGCTGTTCCTGGAACACACCAACATGCTTCCGGGCTCAGGGCCTTGGCACTGCCTGTCCCTTGGCCTGGAACTTTTTTTTTTTAAAGATCGGCACCTGAGCTAACAACCGTTGCCAATCTTCTCGTTTTTTTTTTTTTTTTCTGCTTTATCTCCCCAAATCCCCCCGTACATAGTTGTATATCTTAGCTGCAGGTCCTTCATAGTTGTGGGATGTGGGATGCCACCTCAAGGTGGCCTGATGAGCAGCGCCATGTCCATGCCCAGGATCCATCCAAACCCTGGGCCGCCACAGCGGAGCGCGGCCAGCTTAACCACTCGGCCACGGAGCCGGTCCCCTGGAACTCTTTTGCAAAATACTCACCTAGCTGACTCCCTCGTCTCCTTTGAGTCTGTTCCAGTGCCTCTTCCTCAGTGAGGTTTACCCTGACCACCCATCTAAAGATTCCACCCCTCCCTGGAGGGTAGAGGGAGCTTTGTTTGGTTCGCTGTCCCAAGCACTTTTTGTTTATTGTCCCAAGCACCTAGAACAGTCCTGGCGCGTAGTAGGCCCTCACCACATATTTTTAAAATGAATAAGATTCACCAGATGTGCTTCTTGATGGAAAAAAGAGAGAACCCATAATTAGCGTATGAAGACTCTGAGATGAGGTCCCCAGCCAAGGTTACATAGTAAACAAACACCAGAGGCACGGTTTGAACCCAGAGGAGTTGAAATCCTGGCTCTCTGCCACCTGTCAGCTCTGTGACCTTGGGCAACTTACATAACCTTGCTGAATCTCCATTTTCTCACTTGTAAAATGAGCATCAGTTAATCCCTGCTGGCAGATAATTGCAAGGTTTCTATCACCCCATAAACCTGGTCTTGTAGTGCAGGTCTGCGCTCGAATGCGCCCTCCTCAGACAACCTTTTGTGGCTGTTCGGTCTAGGGCAGCCCCCCGAGGGTCTACCAGATGCACCCCGACGTGTGGAAGCACGCCGGTGCACTGGAAGGGTCAGTCCATGTTTGTTGCGTGAATACATGGCATTTAAGCGTCCTTGTTTGCAGTGAAGAGATACGATGCTCAACTGTGCAGCCCAGGACAAGGCCCAAGTGGCGGGAGCAGCGAGGGGAGGCCTGGAGGCCCTGGAACAACCCAGTGCAAGTCAGACGCCCTCGCCTCCAGCTGCAGGTTTGGGAGCTGCGGGATTTGGACTGGGAGGTGAGGAGTCCACGCGGATGAGGGGCGCTCAGAGCTGGGAATGAACAGGGTGAAATAAAGGCCCAGCAAAGAGAGAGCCGTCGTGAAGTCTAGCTGACCGCTCGCTGGATGGTCTGGAGGGTGGCAGGAGCTGGCCGTTTATTCTCTTTCTGAATTGCATCACCCTTAAGCACAAAGCAACAACCCGGGGGCTGTCGCTGCCCTCTGTCCTACTCACAGGGCATTTCACCATGAAAATTACCTCCAAAAGGGCTCAGGCAGGATTTTCTTGCCTTCCCGTTTCCTTTTGCGAAGAGACCGTTATTGTTCTGAAAAAATCAGCTGGGCCACTTAATGTCACTCTGAGACATATCCTGAGAAGTTCCATATGAAACCTCAGCCACAGGCAGTGGTCTCCGGGCTGAGCCGGGAAAGGCCTGTCATTATCCCAAACTCAGATGGAGCAATTGATAAAGGCAGTCTAATTCACCAAAAAACTACAACAATCGCGCAGAAGGCATGGTTCGGCGTCTAAGCTGGAGTCACCGTGCCAAGACCTGACAGCCAAGGATGGACAGTCTCTCCATGTGGAGAGTTCTTTCTCTGAGTCCAGATAACACCTGTTCTCAAGAAGGAGCTTAGAGGACACCAAGGTCACAAGACGTGCCCGGGAACACAGAAGAGGAAAGGCAAGGCAGTGGGCGCTGCAGAGTAACGCCCCCGCCCCGCGCACATGCCCCAGCCACCGCGAGCCTGGGCTCTGATTTTCACACTCCTTGGATGCTGCGGGCTGGCTGCTGCTCCTGACTCCAGCAGCGGTGTTGTGGTAAACGGTTAACAACTGGCTGGGGAGAAGGTGGAGCTGGTTTGTAACATTTGCCGACTAACGTGGTTTAAATACTCCCACCACGGCTGATTTCAAGCCACCAATGTGACATAAACTGTATGAAAAAATTGCTGAAAACCTAACAGTCAGCTCCCAGAGCCAGTATGAGCTGGTTCCAGAGCCACTTCCAGGACACTCGGTGGCGGGGGTGGAGTGGGGGTGGTGTGTCAGGATTTGGGACCCTCAAAGTGTGTGTTTGCCCAGGACCACCGCCCCAGCCTTCATTCCAAAGGCCAGTTTCCTATGGGCTGAACCTCTGTCACAAATGTGAGGCCCTGATGTTGGGGGGCAGGCCTGAGGAGGCTCCAGCATCAGGCTCCTGGAGTGGGTCTCCGAGGGCTGGCTGGATCCCTGGAATTTGCAAAACCTACCCCATTGCCTTGACGGGGGATATGCACAGAGGGTCCACTCCCAGGTCTGGTGGAAAACCCCTGACCAGCCTGCTTTGTGCCTGATCTTCAGCTCCTTGTGCATGAGAATGGGTCCGTGGCAGGTGGCCTCGGGGTGGGTATGAATAGGGGTAATTGTCCCCGTGTCAAAAGGATGAGCCAGGAAACAGGAATGGGACTGGAGGAGGGGTGGGGGTGGGCTGTGGCTCTCAGGGAATTAGGCCTTTTCTGTTGTTTCAATAAGGGGGCCTCCTGTGCGCCCTGCGGCAGCTCTGACCCGCCCCCCCCCACCCCTGCCCTGCCCCCGAGAATGCTTAACGTGCTCTGCCTTTGTTTACCTATTAGTGCTCCGGGAAGGACACCTGATTTGGGAGCAGGCTGTTAGGGATGTGCTGGGAGGAGAAGAGAAAGGTGTGAGCCGTGCTGCCTCTGACACCTTCGGCCAGGAGCTGCCCCTCTCTGAGCTCAGTCTCCCGTCTGTGAAGTGCACCGTGATAATCCCAGCCTCACGAGGCCGTCGCCGGGACCGAGGGAAACCGTGCCCATGGCTGCCTCGCGTGGTCTCGCTGAAACCCTCAGTGGAGGGCAACCATTATTATTATTCTCTGACTTCTGGCCAAGGCCCCAGCACAGGCTACACCTAAACCGTGGGACTAAGTGTGTGACCCCGGGCCAGCACCTTCTCCCTCCTTCTCCCCTCCTCTCCCCTCCCTCCTCTCTCAGTGAAATTCGGGTAATCGTGCTGGGCCCTCCCTGCCTCCCAGGGATGGGAGGATTAATGAGATAATAGGAGAAGCCGGCTGCTCTGGGGAAGAAAGTTGTTCTGAACACGGAAGGTGTAATTATGATCCTGTAACTACATGAATGTTTATGCTGTGTCTACCTCGGCAGTTCCGAGGGGCTTTGACAAGCGCATTGTCGAGCTGGAACCGGTTCAAGGGGTGGGGACAGCAGAAAGCTGCTTTCTGCTTCTGACTCCAGGCATCCCGGAGCCTCCAGAGGAGGCTGCGTCCACACTCCAGGCGGCAGTAGTTCCGTGGGAGTGAGGGTAGCCCAAGTCACCTTATGGCTCCAAACCCGGGATCTTGGAAGGCCCCAGGATGCTGCTCAGAGCATTCCAGTTGCAATAGAAGTCCAGGCATAAGCATAGCAATTTTGTGGCTGGCAAAGATTTTGGTGTAGGGTTTAGCAAATTATAGTCTTACTCAGTTTGTCCTGCCCTGTCCCTAACGTTTCAGCCTCCTGCTTCCCTCCAGCTGTCATCACCACCAACACTATCTTCATCATCATTTAGGAAGTCCCCTAGTGGGCAGGGCCTATGGCTGAGTGCTGACTCTGGCTGCTTTAGAGTTAAAAACAGCCACTCCTGTGCTCCTCCCCAGCTTCTTCCCTCTAGAAATAGCATGCTAGGAGGGGTTGGAGGGGGTTGGGCAAAGAAATGGATGTGAGTGTGTGTCTCCCCCAACCCCCGCCCCGCAGTTTAGTGATGTCAGGCAGGGGAAAATTTCCCCCTACTCCTCTGGGTTCTTTTGGCTAGTTCTAATAATTAAGTCGACATAAGACAGATTAACAGGAAGAAAAAAACAAATTTAATTTCATATGTATGGAGGTCTCATAGATATGAGACCCCAGAAGTCGGCAAAGCAGGTTGTTTATATACCTTTTAGACAAAGAAACAATAAACTTGTGAAGAACTGACAAGACAAAGAAACTTAGGCTTGGGTAGGAATTAGTGAAGAAACTAAGCAGTTTGATTACACTGCTTTCTGGGCCCTGAAGTCCTGGTCTCTGGCTCTAAGGATCTCTCTTGACCTCCTGGTACAGGGTGGGTAACTTTCACATGGGAGATTTATTTCCTGCTTTCAGGGGGACAGAGAGGAGGGTCAGAGTGTCCTTCTTACACTGGCTGTTTCTCAAGTAATTTTAATTCAAAATTATCAATATGCCACTTTGGCATATTTTGGAGCTGCCTGCCCTAAGCCCCATCAGTGGGGAAGGAAAGATTGGGATGAGAGAGACAAATGGGAAGGGATGGGAAAATGGGCTCCCAGAATGTTCTGCACTCAGTGGGAAATGCAGACAGGGATTAGGGGTCTGACGCCAGGTTTGCGTTCTGAAGCTGCCACTTGCCAGGCTTTTGCCAGGCTCTTGGTCTTGGTAAGGTCACATTACTTATCCTCTGTGCACCTCAGGTTCCTCCTCCGCAAAACTGGGGTGAGTGTAAAGGGTCAGTGTGAACATCAAGTGGAATAGCACCTGCGAGGCGCCAGGTATGGAATGCAGCGAGTGCCCTTTACGTGTTAGTGATGAGTTAAAGCTGCCTGGCAGACCCCCACGCCTGCAGCATTTCCCACGTTGGTCTGTAGTCATAACCCTACTCCAAGTGACTTCTTGAGTATCCAGCCTCCCCTTCCCATCCCTTTGCAGTCAGAGGAGCTGGAGGCTAGTACATGCCCATGGTGGCCCTGCCCGAGAGTAAGCTCTCAGCATCTCGTGGACACTCCTGAACCTGAGGCTGCCCCCCTTCTCCCTCTAACAGCCAGAAGAGTTGATAGGGACCCTACATAAGTGGTGGTGAGAAAACCCAATCTCCTAGAAAAGATCCCAAACGAAATGACTCATCCGTGGACAGCGGAATCCAGGTTCCCAAACTATGGCGATGATGATGGTGATGAAGACGACAACAGCAATAATTATATACGACCTTTAACTTTCCAAACAATGTTCATAGTTTCCTCCTTTGTAAAATCGTGGGGTTGGATTAGATGAACTTTGAGGTCCCTCTTCCAGCTTTCCATTCTGTAGTTCTCTCTCGAAACGCACTAGAAAAGTTCTCAACTGGGGACAAGTTGGACCTCTTCTCCGCACTCCCATTCTCCCATCTTCCCCTCCACCGACACCAAAGGCTGGTGGCTCCTCCAGACACCTGTGGATGGATAAAGCTTCAGCACGTACCTTGCATAAAAGGATGTGGTCCTTGGGTGCCTGTTCTGAGGTATTTTGACAGGGGAGGAGGGGAAAAAAGGACAAATTTGGGGTCTTCCTGGAGCTGTGGGGATGGGAGAGTGTGTCTGTGTGAAGCACTTATTTAAAACACTCAGTGGGAAACCCTGAGGCCAGCTAACAAGAATACTTGGATACTGGGAAAATGTGAGTCATCAAGCTTCCATGATTTGATGGAAACATGCCCTCCAGACAACTGAAGTTCTGTGCTCACTTCAGCTCACTTCACCTTCTGGCTCCTTACTGGGAAAGAGGGGTTCTGGCGTGCGTGGCCAGTCTGCCCTGCATCTGAGATTAGCAACCTGACATTTGGGTGGGTTTGAGTCTCCCAGGAATCAATTGCTTCAGATGATGGGACCATCATGGTCACATGGTTGTGAAATGGAACCCTTAACCTGGTGTGACGTCCTCCTTGTGAAGTGTAAGAACCAGGGGAAGTAGCCTGACCTTCTTAGCCATCCGTGTCAGCCATCTGTTCCCATGGCCAGTCCTGAATCTGGACAACACACGTCACGGGGACAGGCATCCTGGAGGCAGTGCCCAGTGGGTGCAGGAAGATGCCTCAGGGTCTGCAGACGCTATTTCTATGCTTGGGTGGGCTGAGCTATGGGGTTTATTATGAAGGGGATGTGAGACAGGAGATGGCGGAGGAGGACGGGACAGGGAGGGGAATAAATTTTAGAGTTCCTTGTCCTCCCTGGGAAGTGGGTAAATGCAGGCGTGTGGTAGGTAGAAAAAGGCCTCCCAATGATGTCCAGGTCCTAGTTCCCAGAACCCAGGAATATGTCCTGTTACGTGGCATGGGGAAATGAAGTTTGCTGATCAGCTGTCTTTCAGATGAAGAGATAATCCTGGATTAACTGGGGAAGACCACTGTCATCACAAGGGTCCTTGTAAGTGAAAGAGGGAAACAGGAGAGTCAGAGTCAGTGACGCAATGTGGGAAAGACCGGCCATTGCTGGCTTTGAAGATGGAGGGTGGGGCCACCAGCCAAGGAATGCGGGCAGCTGGAAAAGTCAAGGACGCGGATCCTCCCTTTCAGGCCCCAGCAAGGAATATAGCCTTGCCCTCACTTCAGTTTTAGGCCAGTGAGCCCCGTGTCATGCTTCTGACCTATAGAACAGGAAGATAATAAATGTGGGTTGTTTTAAGGCACTAAATCTTTGGTAATTTGTTGCAGGAATAGGAAACTTATACAAAGGACCTGGGATAGGGTCTCAGGAGTGAAAGGAGAGAAAAGTCTTGGAATTTTTGTCTACATTGCTATGGACCGAGGAAGGATACAGTGCAGATTCTTGACCTGGCTGGATTGGGTTAAATGTTGCTGAGGTCCCAGGCCTTGGGCTAATGCCTGAAAGTGGGCAGGGGGAAGGAGAAAGCCAGGGAGGCTGAAGAGGCAGAAAAGGGGCCCCATGGGCAGCTCTGAAGCCTGTTCCTGTTCAGAGCCACCCACATGGGCCTCGGGTAGCTTCTCTTGTCTCTGCCCTTCCGGAGCCTCTCCAGCATCCACAGCAGCCTTGCCAGACACAGTCTTTCTTCTTCACCTTCCGTTCCAGGACTTCCCACCACTGCTCTGCCTTGAGGATTGCTTATCTTATTGCTTGTTTTCAAGTGGCCATATGCACCTGCGGTCATGTTGGCTAGAAGGAGGTGGGAGTCTTCTTCCATCAGGGCAAGTCAGGGGCTCAGAGGAGACTCCACTCTTGAGCAGGGATGCGAAAAGCAGATGGTGTGCCCCAGGGACACCCAGGTGGAAAATGGCTCAGGACGGTCAGAGTGGGCCCAGGGCTGGATGACGGCATTGGCTCCCTTCCTCCATTCCTCCTGTCCTTCCCCAGATTTCTCCATGGCTCCTCTGAGCACTGGTCAGTCTGTGGGGACAGCTGGAGCAGTGTCCAAGGTTTGGGCCATTCTCAAAGGAGGGTAGGAGGCCATGTGTTAGTTTGCTAGAGCTGTCCTAACAAAATACCGCAGACTCGGGGGCTTAAACAACAGAAATGTGTTTTCTCGCAGTTTTGGAGACTGGAAGTCCAGGATCCTGGTGTCTGCAGGTCTGGTTTCTTCTGAGGCCTCCCTCTCTGGCTTGCAGAGGGCCGCCTTCTCTTTGTGTTCTTGCACGGCCTTTCCTCTGTGCGTGCACCCCTGGTACCTCATCCACTTCTCATGCAGACACCAGTCAGGTCGGATTAGGGCCTAACGGCCTCATTTGAGGTAGTTACCTCTCTAAAGCCCTATCTCCAAACACGGCCACATTCAGAGGTGCTGGGAGTTAGGGAGCCAACACAAGAGTTTTGGGGGGACACACGTTAGCCCATAATAGCAGCATAACCTGGTGATTTAAAAGAGTCACCCTCAAGTTAAATCTTGGCTCCTCTGGTCCCTATTTGTGTATTTGATCTTGGGCAAGTTGCTTAGCCTCTCTGGGCCTCAGTTTCCTCGTAGATGCAATGGGATTAAGAATACCTACCTCAGGGGCTGGCCCAGTGGCATAGTCAAGTTCAAGGGCTCTGCTTTGGGAGCCTGGGGTTCACAGGTTCAGATCCCAGGCCTGGACCTATACACCGCTCATCAAGCCATGCTGTGGCAGCGTCCCACATACAAAATAGAGGAAGATTGGCACAAATGTTAGCTCAGGGACAGTCTTCCTCATCAAAAAAAAAAAAAAAAAACCAGAATGCCTACCTCAAAGAATTTTCATGAGGATTAAATGAGATGAGGCTGTAACTGCTTGGCACACAGTAACTGCCTGACGCCTGGGAGCTTGACTATTATTTCTGGACTGTCAGGGTGTGTCCTTTATGCCCAAAGCCCCAGTGAAGGAGGGAATCAGCAGGCAGAAGCTCCCTGGACCCAGGGTAGAAAAAAGCAGCCATTGAGATTGGCACAAATTCACCCCCCATGCATCCCAACCCCTTGTGGCTGGGGTTGTTTGAATTGTTTTCAACAAACATGTATCACTCTCTCGGAGAAACACTTCTATAGAGGAGGCCGGGAGAGTATTGACAGCCCCATTTTTAAGATGGAGAAACGGAGGCTCAGCACAGGGACGGAGCCCAGGGTCGCACGGGAGGAAGCACTGGAGTCAGGACAGGCTCTGGTCCTACGATTCCAAGGGCAGGGAGCTGTCCACACTCCACCATTCTTGAGTTCACACGTGAGTCACCAGCAGCAGCTTCCCTTCTGAATAAATGGAAAGGTTGAGGTCAAGGGTAAAGCTTCGGCCTTACGCGCAAAGTGTGTGGAGGGGCATGCTGGGTGGAGAATGGAAGGAGAGAAGCTCGGAGGCCGGGCCTGGGGTCAGACTCAGTGCATGGCAATGACCAGGGAGCCAGGCTGATAACCTGGTGTTAGGTGGGGGTTTGGGTGGAGGGTGGCCATCCAGGACCCTTAGGTTTGGAGTGGAAAAGGGCAGGTAGAGTAGGTGGCTGAGGGTGGCCATGGGCAGCTCTGTCGCCTTGGCACTCAGCCCCTTTCACAGTTTTGGAAGCTCCCTTCTGTCCTCCTGGAGGCCAGGACTCACTGAGAAAGTGGGATCCCAGAGTGAGGCTCTCTCCTCCCGTAGCGGCTGTGCCAGGCCCCCTGCACGGGATGCTTCCTCGGTCTTCAGACCTGCAAGGTGCTGGGCGTGAACACCAGCTCCCGGCACTTGTCTGTGGAAACGGGAGGAAGGATGCTGAGATGTTCTGAGGCCACAGCAGGTGGTGGGGCACTTCTCAAAGTAGCCGCAGGCCTGCAGAAGAGCGAGCAGGAGGACAGCGGTGGAGCGGGCTGACCCGGGCTGTGGGAAGCCCAGGCTGGCCGGCTTTGTGCGGGCACCGCCTGGGCTCTGTAGCTGTGGTCGCCTGCAGTCCTGTTAAAATGAAGGATTGTGATTAGGAGGGAAAAGTGGAGAGGAGCTGAGAGAGTACCCGCCCACCACCCACGGGAAACAGGAGAAATAGAAACAGATGCCTGGGGCTGGCACTAGGCGTTAATGGGCAGACTGTTGTCATGCTCGACTGGTTTGGCTAGTCAGCCAGAGGGAAATAAATAAAACTAAGGGCCTCTCCTCACGCTGGTTTGTGGAGCAGCCTCTGGTGCCCTGGGTTCCCCTCCATCCTTGGGGAGCTGGCTTTGGGGGAGGGGGTGATGGCCTAGGAGCAGTTGGCTGTTGCTGGGGGCTGGGAGAGGGGCAGATGGGGCCAGAACTTTCCTTCCCTGCTCAGCAGGAGTGCCCGGGACAAATGGCCCAAGACAGCCAGGCTGGCTCCCCGCTTCCATCCTGAGGACTCATAGCTAGTCTTCTTTCATTTCCTCTTCCCCATGCCTGGATCCTGGCCTCCATCTCCAGGTGGCCAAGAAGCTCCAAGTCCATGCAGGTCTCTCCCACTTGTGTCAGAAGGGACAAAAGTAGAGTAAAGATTTTCGTACGACAGAAGACAACTCACTGATGAAAAAGACCGAGTTACCCCTCCATTCAACCGTGAGCCAGTGTCACAGGTAAAATGTGCCAAAGAACCCAGACACAAAAAAGCATGTACCGATTCCACTCACGCGGAGTCCCAGAACAGGCAACACTATCTAGGGTGGCCGAAGCCAGGAGTGTAGTTACTTCTGGAGCTTGATGTTACCTCAGAAGGGCATGGGGAGCCTCCCGGAAGTGTTCTAGAGCTTGATGTCGATGGAGGGTACATGCCTGTATGTATCTGTACAATCCGTCAAGCTTTCTACTTAAGATTTGTGGGCTTTAATGTATATATTCTACCTCAATAAAAAAAGTAAAAAGCATAAAGTAAACAAATAATGAGCCATCAAACAGGGTAAGCGTCGCCCTCCACCAGCATCCTGGATCACTCGTCTTGATGCTGCTCCCTGTGTGATTTCGCTTCTTGACTTCAGGACACACGAGAGCGTATCTCAGAGGTTATCCTGTTGGCAATCTGTTTCAATTCGCTCTTCTGAAGGGTTCTGACTTTCCAGGGCATTACTCTGGAGAGTGTGGGGCCTCGTACTCTTCAAAGAAGTCCCTTTGTACTACTGGATGTACGAGGGGGACTGACAGCAGTGAATCCATGTACGGAACACAAAAATCATGTCTTCCACATAGCCACTCCCTTCTCTAGACTGGGCAGGAAGTTGTGGTACAAGGAAAGGAGTCATGGACACCTCTTGTGAGGGGGGAAGTTGTGGGTTGTAGTTACAAGAACAGCTGCTTGTTGGGGGATGCTTGGGTATCCTCAAATACCTGACCCACTGATAATTCACAGATTGTCTCTCCTCGCTCACTGAGGTTTTCCTTTGGAGCTGCTGAGCAGGTGCAAGCCGTATTGATGCATGGGGTCTACATCTGGTTTCCCCCCTCCTTGCCCAGCCTTTGGTGGGACCAACAAGAGGGAAACAGACAGGAAGGTATTGGAGTGGGGATGGTCATAGAGAAGGCACAAGAGAGGCCCAAGTAGTTTGTTCCTGGGCGTCATTTCTCCTGAACAGTGGGGAGTGCTGTGATTAGCAGGGAGGGAGTGAGCTCTGTCATTAGCTTCTGTTTCTTAATAACTGACCCTCTCAGGTTGCTTCAGTGGTATTGGGAGGGCAGCTGAGTTTCAGGTAAGTTTCTGCCAACTGTTTCCTTGGCTGATAGTGTGGGATGGAAGAAGAGTGTAACAACCTTTTCTTCAAAGCTAGAATCCAACTAACTCTCCTCAGAAAAGTGCTGACACACAGCCCGGATGCGATCAGACACATTTCTCCCATTTTCTGCTGCTCTTGGTGAAAGCTACTGGTGTTTGATGAGCGGAAACAAGCCGCCCTGCTGAGATTTTCTGCCAGTGCCAAGCGTTTCTGCCAAGAGTGCTGAGTCTCCGCCATGTTGAAGCGGTAGCTTTGTGCAGCCTGGCTCGACGAGACAGCCTCCCTACAGATCAGCGGGGCCCGTGGCCTCTCCTGAGCGCTGCATAGTCACTGGGCTGGGGTGGAAGTGTGTGTGCGTGTGTGTGTGCACACACATCTACACATCAGAAGGCCCAAAGCTTGTGTGGAGGGTGGAGTGTCTGACCCTTTCTATGCTACCCTATAGCTTTGCTTGGAAATGCTTCACTTACCTGTAACATACTTCTCTTGGAAAACCCAAGGGTTAAGAAAAGAATAATTCCCCTTTGAGCTGTATCTTTCCTTTATTTCCTGGGTTTATTTTCTTTTATTCCTGAAGAACCAACCCTTAAGATTCTTATAACCACTTCTTCAGCAGCATTTCTCCTGTCGATAATTCTGTGCAAGTTTCTGTTGGAGATGAGAGATGCTATTAGTCCTCTTCACAATTCTGTGAGGCCTCCTGCTCTGTGGGGAAATGAAAACCTGAAGGAAAAGAGCCCACGGATGGGGCTGGACATGCCCTCCGCTCCCACAGTCGGTGGCATATTAATAACTGGGATAATTGCCCCCATAATGATCCCAGCAACAGTAATTTCTCTGGGGCACCCAGAGCAAAGCTTGCTAGTGCACTGACAAAATGCCATGCAATTAGGGCCCTTTCTGGCACTTCCAGGCCAGGGCTTTGCAACCCCTCTTCTTGGCACCCTCTGCCCCTCTCACATACAGGCCTGCCTGGGCCCGAACTTCCCCGAACCTTATTGACTTTTCCTCTTTTTCCTCTGATCCGCTTCTCTCAAACACCCACCCCTCTGTCCACAGGGTGGTGGAAAGACAGCCCGTTGCCTCTCCCCTTCATTCTCTCAATACAGTATAGTTTTACAATGCCTTTACAATGCCCCAGAATGGCAGAGAGGAACAGGGACGAGCTCTGCCTGTTGTCTTGGCATGATGGGAATTTCCCCCAGATATCCCCGTGGAACTTGGCTTATACTGAAGCCCAAATGAGGACAAGAGGACAAAGGCCATGCCTAGCTGTAGCAGCACAGCTCCCAGACTTCCCAGAAGTTACCATGGCTAGAAACTGGAATCCCCATTGGTTTTTCTTTTTAAAGCACAACTTTCACTAAATACCGCAAGTTGGCCGCTGTTAAGACAATGGACCTGTCCAGGCATCTTGTCTAGGAATCAAGGGGAGAAAGACATTGCGAGGCCCAAGAGCAGATGAATTGCTCCCAAGAATGGAGAACAAATGAGCCGAGGTACAAATGGCCAGAAAAACAAAAGGAAGAGGTTCCCTGAACAATGCTGACTATTGAGGGGAAGGGGGCCGTGGACAGAGGCCTGGGTCGTGGGACCAGCTGAGGAGTGGTGGGACAGGGTAGTTTAGCTGTCAGCACACGACGGAGGAACGGGGCCTTCTCCCTCTGCCTCGTGAGCCATGAAAATGTTGTGCTCCGTGCGTTTTCTTGCCGTAACCAGTCTCTGCCCTGCTGCTAGAAGTTTTGTGGCTCTAATAGACAGGGTGGCGCCGCGGTCTACCTCCCGGCCCACCTGCTCCCACGCCCAGCCCGGCTTGAGTTGTGTGTTCATGACGGGTGCGGGCTGTTACTCTCGTTCTGAGACTGGGCTGCCGTGAGGCCTGTGGGGCATTTCAGGGGAACATAGGGACTCCCATGCAACTTGACCTCTTTGTCTCTGTGGCCCCGTTTATAATGGAACACAATGGTCCTGGCCGCCCCCATCCCCAGGAAGTGTGGCTGAGGGTATATCCTTCTCTCTAGAATACATGATCACCTTGCCCCCAGGGCACATTCACAAAAGCTGTTCTGAGGGGACATGTCTGAAGAGAACAAGGAACCAGGTGCCCAGGGAGGAGCCTCTTCCACCTGGAAGCTGCCGAGACTCAGTCCTCTTGTGGAGAAGTGGAGGAGCCCAGAGGAGGCAAGGTTTGGGTGGGGAGAGGTGGCCTCTCCCTCCCACCACCACAGGACTGGCCTTGCCACCCACTGGCAGAGCCTCTGGAAAGTTAGCCCTGCCCCTAGTGTCTTCCTCTTGTGGTGGCTGTAGCCTTGGGACTCTCGTTCTTCAGAACGCCTCGCAGTTAACTCAGACTCCTCGGGAGAAGCCAGCCTTGGAGAGGAGTTCAGTATTGGGAGGTAAGGTCAAGGCTTACCATTTAGGGCCAGCGTCATCGGAGGTCTGAGTTGGAAGAAACTGTAGACAGCTCCTGATTCCAACATCTTGCTTTATGTGAACAGAGAAGGCCCAAAGAAGAGGGGAAGCGACCGGTCCGCGGTCACACAGCTAGTGTCAGGATCTGGATTCGGGCCCAGGTCCCCCTCCCCAGGCGCCGTGGAAATCCTCAGGTAACACAGGGCAGTTGTTGAGGACGCTGGCAGCAGGCTGGGCCCGTCCCCATCTAATGAGGATGGAGATAAATTGTTCACTGTTGCTTATGTGCAGACACAGTGACAGACGCCTTTTTAAAAAAGAAATAACTGCCCATCCAGGAAAAAATGCAGATGGAGCTCAGAGGGTTAGGCTAGAGCCTGACAAAAGCAGAGCAAACTGTTGGGGGCAGAGTGTGCCATGGCTAGTTCTGACAAAACTAGGCAGGGCTTGCGGGCTTTTTCCCTTCAGGGGACTGATTTTCTCCCTGTGGGCAGAATGGGCGTCTCTAGTCCTCTTATCTTCTCTAGGCCCACACCTGGAGCAGGGGCCGCCATATGCATTTTTTGTCTCACTATCATTCCCTCTTTTCAGAGGAGGCCACTGGGGCCCAGAGAGGTGACTTTCCCAAGGTCATAGCAGGGGCCAGTGTCAAAATTCAAATTCAGGTCTGTCTGACTCCACCACCAGGTGCTCTTTGTGACATTTCTTTGTGGGTTCTCAGCCTTGGGCTACGGAGGGACCGTAAAGCCAGGCAGGGCTGGGGCCCTTTGGGAAGGAGTCCTAGAGGTCTCACATTCCGGTGCCAGATGACAACCTGGGGGCTCCCTGCTACACCACCCAGCTTCCCTTTAACCCTGGGCCACCCTCGTGTTTCTTCCAGGTCCCCTGCACTCTCTTCTCACCTCTACTTGTTGCCCCATATGTTGTTCCTTTGCCCAGGCCTCAAAACCACTCTCAGGAGAAAACAATTTCTGTTGTAACCAAATGGGTTAAGTTTGTTTCTGCAAACTCATTATACCAGCTCATCCCCAAGAGACCCAGCCCCTGGGTCTTTAAAAATACACACATGCATGTGCACACGTGTACACACACACCAGAATGGCATCTCTGTTTGGAAAAAAGAAAAAACAAAACAGCAGCTTTGGGAGCAAATTTTGCTAATTCCTACCCATTGGAGAGGAAGCAAGAAGTTTTCTATACACACAGAATAGGACACTGCATTTCAGAAGGACTGGGTGTTCAGAGAAAACCGAGGAAGCACAGGATGGTGTGGGCAAGAGTTAGTGTCAAGAAAAGGAGAGAATCACAGAGGTGTGAGGGGAGGAGGATGGCGATGGAAGGGGGAATAAGTGGAGAAAAGCCAGCGAATGTTTATGTCTCCTCCAATTAGATCAGCACCTGTGGCTGTAAGTGCGGAGAAGATGACTGGGATCCGGAAAGCAAATAGTAACCATTCCTCTTTGGAAAGATGATAGATACGGATGGAATAGCTTAGAAATGAGTCATGGGCAAGAAAACCCAAGAGAAATCCCTTCTAAGGCAAAAGCAGCTGGGTCCCATAGCCATCATCGTTTTTTGGTTAGAAGTTAATTGAAGTCTTGGCTGGAGCCCTATGTGGAAAAAGACCAGGGGTGAGCTGGCATAGCTCAGGGACCCGGCTGGCTGCTCCTGAGTTTGTCTGTGGGAACACCGTGCGGGTGAGGAGAGGCGGGCATGACTGTGGGCCTGGAGGTAAATGAAGAGGCACACTTTCACATGCACACACAGAAGCTGACTTTTCCAAAATCTGTAGTCCTTTAAACTGGTAGAATGCTTAGAAGTTTGCAAAATGCTTTTATATCATCTCACTTCAAAACTTTACCATGTAGGCAGGGAAAGTATTGGAGTGAGCTTTTTGCAGATCACATAGCTTGAAAGTGGCGGGACCAGGGTGGAACCGTACGTTTCAAGTCTACTTCACTTCAGACTAATACGAGTTTTCCCCTGGAGCTGGGGCCACAGGTCTCCTTTCCTGGGGAATGGATAGCTAAAGGAAATCGAGTTTCTGTTTGCAAAGGAGAAGGGGACAGATGGTGATGAATTGGCAGCCACCAGATGCCCATCACACATGCAATCTGTCCTGTGCTGAGAGACCTTTGGGCTGTTTCCAGCATTTTGCTTGTGCACACAACACTGCAATAGATAGCCTTGCACACAAAGTATCACCCTTGGGTGCTTTCATTTCTGTAGGTTAGACTTCCCAAAACGGGACTGCTGGTACCACGGGAATGTGCATTTTAAGTTTTAATACGTACTGCCTGATTCTTGCTGGAAACTTTGTGGCATCCACATCCCCAGCAGTGAGTGGAAAGCCAGTCTCCACACATCCTCTCCAGCTTCCAGCTTGTTTTCCATCATACTCTGCCTCCACCCCTTTGGGAAGCATTTGCTGATGGCCAAACTGACGTGCTTCTTGTGGCCCACCGAGTTAGCATTGGGTAATTGCCTGCAGATACTCGACTCCTAAAAGACTCCTGTTCTTTAAGGACAAATGAAGCTGGTCTCGGGTTGACAGGTTTTGCCGAAGTTGCCACTGCCCGCCTCTGGAACTTGAGTGGTGATTCTTGATCCGCCACGTGGGTGGTTTTTACTCTTCATTTCCTGGTGCACACATTATGATGTGCCTTTTCCTTCCTTTCCTTTCCTGAGCCACTTCTTAAAACATCCCCCACATTTCTTGTGCTTACCCTTAGAATATCTTGGAAGGTTTTTGTTTGTTTTCTTTTTGGTTTTTGGCTTTGACCAATTCAGAGAGACGCGCCGGGAATCTGCCCCGCTGCTCAGCTGTCCGGCCCAGAGCAGCTGCTAATAGGAATTGCCTCGATGCTGGAGGAGTTGGCTTGAGCGAGAAGGCTGCAGTTCAGGTGCGTGTCCACTCTGCCACTTCAAAGCCTATCTTCAGGCAGCGGCCGAGGGGGTTTCTGAGTGTGATGGTACAGCTTCTGAGTCATTATGCCATTGTTCCACACGGCAAGTGAGAATGACGGCTGTCTAGTATCCCACAAGCCATTCAAGATCCCAACCCTGTTCTCAGATAGCCTTTGCCTCAGCACCAAAGCCTGTATTGTTTGCTTATGGTGACATGGGTTTCTTTATCACTGGCCAGCTTGTTCCAGTCATCAGTCCTTAGATACAGAAAACACCGTATTCTCTGGGATCACATTAAAAATCCGAGTTTAAGAAATTTATGGTAATATTTGCAAAGCTGTTTATTCCAATCGTTGATTTTTCTTTTAATGGATGTAAATGCATCAACCATTGGAGACTTGTATCTGAATGAGCGTGGATTACAGTGTCATTAACATTTTGAAGTTTGATGGTTTAAATAGAACAAAAACCTTTTTCCCCCCAAATACGCATGCTTGTGACTTTCATCCAAGCTTCCTTCTTTTCAGCCACGTCACTTTTGGAGCTCACTTCATAAACTTGAATGTCTTAAGTTTTATGCACAAATCAGATTTTTGTAATTTAAATACTTTCAACATCTCTTTATTGAGTTCCCCCCACCGTATGAAGCACTAAACAGGTTAGAATGAATCACAAGAACTTTCTAAGTACAAGAATACTGCCATTAAAATCATAGTAAAACTAACACCTGTTCTATGTAACTTGGGGAGCGAAAGTTGGTTGATGACAGTAAAACAGAGTGGATTCTGGGTCTGAATCCTGCCTCTAACTGCATGAACCTGGGCAAGTTTCTTTCCTTTTCTGTGCTTTGGGATGACTATATGTAAAGTGGGGGTAATAATTGTACTTACCTCATGGGTTATTGTGAGGATTGAATGAGATGATACACACGAAGTGCTTAGAATAGAATAGTACTCAGCTGGTAGTCAGTGCACAATACGTATAGTCATCATTTTTGAAGAGAATCTAGTTTTGCATAGAGACTATTTCCTTCCTCAGGTTCCGCAGTGCTAGTTGGTGGGGAGGAAGGAGACCAGGAGAGAAGGCAGGGTAGAGCCGAGAGAAGTGTGCATCGGTGTGTGTGTGTGTGTGTTGAAAATGTAGCCCAAAAGGGGATATTAGACTGTGAGTTATAAAGGGTCAAGAGATGAGAGGACCCAATGAGGACAAAGAACTGGTCCAGGAGGGGCAAGGAAGTGGGGATGTCAGCAGGTGAGGAGGCCGTGGTTGACGAGAGACTGTGCCATGCTCCAGGTCTTGCGGGGAGGAGGAACCGTGAAATGTGGTCCAGCTGTGGCCACTGTACTATGGAACAAAGGTCACCAGGGCGGGGGGGGGGGCATAGAAGAAGGTGGTCAGGGTACTGGACAGGTCATTGACATGAAAGTCGAGGTCACTGAGGATGATAACAGGGAAAAGGGGGAAAATGTGAAGCAGGAAGCGGCAGAGACCTGGGAAGGTGGCATGAGCGGAGGATAAGGACTTGACGTGCTCTTCCTTCCCCTTTGTGTTGGAGACCCTGCCGGGAGGCGAGGCAGCCAGAGGCAGGAGGTCGACTGGTGGGAGCAGGTTTGGGTTAAGTTGAGGGAAAAATTCAGAGTAAATGCACAATGGAGTGGGTTTCTATAGAGTACTGTGGAAAGGCGGGGAATCGAGAGGCCCCCTAAGAAAGAGCAAGTGGGAGCTTGGGCCCATCTGCTTAGGAATGGGGATGTGCATGGGTGGGGGCAGGGGTTCGCACACCGGCGGTTAGTATGGGTGGAGGAGCTGAGACAGAAAAGGAGGAGGCAGTTTAAAAGAATCTCTCTTTGGAGAGTCTCTGGCCCTGCCATAGCAAGCAGGAATAGTAAAAGAGGAAAAGGAAATGAATCTACTGGGTTATTTTCCTCCACAGAGGAGAGGAACATTTTGCTCCCTGGTGGTCCGAACAGCCAACGTGGCCTCTCCTTCCTAGTGGCTGAGACCCTCATGCCCCACCCGCTTGCTTGGCCATCAGAGCTGGTGTGGTGGTTGTTGGTTCCTGGAGGGCCGGGACCACATGTGTGTGGTGTTGTCACTGGCCTCCCCAGACACTCAGCTGAGGCCTACCTGATGCAGGACACTCCCGCTCCGGGGTGTCGTCTGGTGCTGAAGTGAGCTGAATGGCTAATTCACTCCTGGCACCTCTGAGACCATGAGCTCATTGTATCATTAAAGGAAGAAGCATGAACAGGAACAGGGGAGTTGAGCAAACCTCTGGCACTCGCCGCCTCCCACGCATCTTTGCAGAGACAAAGGGGCCAGAACAGCCCACGCTTCTGGCTGCCACCCTTTCCAGCCTTCCCACCTCCACAGCCAGCTCTGCGCCAGCGCGTCTCCACAGCCCTCCTGCCCGTCTTTCTCATGCATCTGTGGATCCCACACCGCACGTGAGATCTGCGGTGGTGTCCAAGGGCCTCTCGCCGAGGATGAAGCTGTCCATCCTGACCTTGGATTTCACATTTTCCTTCCTGAGTCCTTTTTCTCTGGCTCAACTTCACTGTTGCTCTTCTAAGCCCCAGCCAAGAAAACGTATCCTCTGAAAACACGTTGCTTTCTCTCACCTCTGAGTCATCTCGGGTCTTGTTCTACCAGTCAGGAACGTCCCCTTCCTTCTCTCTCTGAAGGGATGCCAGACAGTACACATCAGTGGCTAGAGGATCTGATTCTGGCCCCTTCAACCCCGAACCCTTGACTCCCTTTGCTGCTGTCTCTTCAGAGACACTCCCTCCCCTCTCTCTTATTTTTGGCCGCTCCCAACTCCTTGGTGCTTCTGGGTCTCTCTGTCATGTCAGTGGGCAGTTATGCCCCCACCCCCAGGTTACTTTCTTAGTGAGGCATTCTATTTATTATATAAATCAAGCTATTTAAAATTTTAACTCCCCCGCCTGCCTTGCTTTATTATTATTTTCTAGCATTTTCTTCTCACGTTATTTAATATATGGTGAGGCGTTTCACAGCACATCCACTTTGCTTAAACTTGAGTGGAGAGAAGATTTGATTGGTGACTGGTCCTGTCCTTGGTAGCAGGTTCATCCATGACGTTTCATTACTCTCACAATAACCCACATTTTACACAGTTTCATTGTTTGGACTGAAATATAGCGTTATATTAGGTCTTATTTTACTCTATATTTTTACTTATTTGTTTATTGTCTGTCTCTTCCACTGGAATGTAACTTCCACAAGGACAAAGATTCTGTCCATTTGGTTCCCTGTGGTGCCCCCGTGTCTAGGAGAGTCCTCAGTCCTGGTAGGCTCTCTGTGAATGTTTATTGGATGGACGAATGGACGGATGGATGGATGCGCCCCCTCATCCCCGCTCCCCAGGTGAGGCCCTCACACCTGCTTTCCTGGTCTTTGTCCACAGGACCTCCTCTGGGGGTTAATGGAGTTAATATATTTGTCTCACTAACTAGCTGGGCAACTGGGGATTTGGTGAAGAAAGGGATCTGAGCACCGAGAGTGGCCCCTCTGAGAGCTGGGGAACCCAGGCCCAGCATCAATTACTTCAGAGCAGCAGTGGCTCTCAGGAACAAGCACAGTGCTGCAGCTGGGGGGCCGTGTCCTGGGGCTGGTCCCCTGATCTGAGCAGAGCCATCACACCTGCCTGGGAGGGTCCATCTTGTTTATGGACCCACACGTGTGGCTTTCATGTCAATAACCTCTGGGGTCTAGATCCTGACTGTACTTACATGTCGGGAGCAAACACGATGGAGACAGCTTTGGTCAGGTCCTTCTCTATAGCCAGGCAGGGGATGGGGCTGCAGTTTCTCAGGAAGCCCACCTGGCCCAGCCTGGGCTTGACTAGAGCCCGGGCTGGGCAGCCCCAGTGTGGGGTAGGCAGGGAAGGAACCAGTTGGAAAGCACGCGCACAGCAGGCTCAGGCAAGGGTTGGGGCTGGGAGGGACCAGGGCTGAGCATGGCTGGGGGCGGGAGCCAGATGGGACTCATTAGTCAACGGTCCTGACTGAATCCAGGAATCAGGGTGGAGGAGGCAGTTGACAGGGAACCAGACGAGGGCCTGGCACAGCACCTTTGTGCTGATGAGAAGAGGACACCTCTCTGGGTGGACAGCAGGAAGGGATGTCCCCTCACAACTGCTGGAGGTGCGCTGGTAGAGACAGGAGAAAGTCAGCCAAGCCCTGGGACAAGTCAGGGACCTCGTGGGAGGTCACCCGAAGAGGAGACTGAGATTGAAGGGTGAGATTCTGGTTCCTCAGGGGATGGAGCATCAGGCAGGGAACCCTGTCATGGCAGAGCAAGGCCAGGCCCCAGGTACTGGACAACAAGGTGGCAGAAACTCAATTAGTGGGAACCAGTATCTTGAGGCCCAAGTGCGTCAGCAGTGAGAACAGCTCTAGGGTAGTGGAGAGACTGCTCGTCCCTCCTGCCCACGGGGCTGTCAGCGTGAGGGGCCGCTGAAACCACTGGGAGCAGCGCAGGCTCTAGATTTTTCCAGCAAGGACCCATTTGTGTGGTTTCCTGGAGTTTGGTGACTCTCCAAGTGTGGTTCCTGGACTAGCAGAATCCTCATCATCTGGGAACTTGTTAGCAATGCATTCTCAGGCCTGCCCCAGAACTACTGAATTGGAAACTTGGGGTGGGGCCCAGAATCTGTATTTCAACAAACCTTCCGGATGATTCTGCTACACTCGATAGTGTGAGAACACTCCTATAGCTGAAAAGCCCAAGCTCTTGTTTTAGAGGATGCTTTCAGGGCTGGCCGATGGAAGAATACCCGTGTCTGTCCAAGACCCAAGAGGTGAATGTTTGTGGAAAGTGTCTGCAAAACCAAGGCAAAGATTGTGACTTGAGGCTTGGAGAGAGAACTCGTGGCTAGTATTTCTTCCCCTCAAACAGCACTGGGGGCTTCTTCCTAGCCCTGTTTCTAACTGTGAGGTGTTGTTTCTTATAGTCAGAGGGAGGGGCTTACTATCAGAGGACACGAAGTAATTATTGTTCATTTTGTTGGTCCTGGTTGTGTGAGAAATGTCGTGATTTGCTTTTGGACATGCATAGTGCAGTGTGCAGGGCTGAAGTGACGTGCTCTCTTGGATCTGCTTGAAATAAAACATTTCAGCAAAGGTAACAAAGGAAAGAGGGATGGAGCAAAGGTGACGACATCGTGAAAGCTGTTGACTCTGGGCGAGGTGTGTGAGCTGGGTGGGTGCAGGGTTCATTGTATTATTCTCGCTACTATTTTGTATGTTTGATATTTTTCACTTTAAAAAGTTAGCATGAGGATCTAAAGTAAAACACGGTGACTATGGTTGATAACGCTGTCTTGTATAATTAAAAGTTGCTGATGTTCTCATTAAAAAATGATAGCTACGTGAGGTGATGGATGTGTTAATTAAGCAGATAGGGGAATCCTTTCACAATGTCTATGTGTATGTATCAAATCACCACAACATACGCTTTAAATATCTTCCAGGTTTATTTGATAATTATACCTCAATAAAGCTGAAATAAACAAAAAGTCAGCTTGAGACAAGCTGAGGAGCAAACTGTTAAGTGCTCAGCCAAAACCCACCTCATTTTGTTCAGTTGGTACTGCCTTGGGTGAGCCGAAGAGGGCTTCTCTGCTGGGGCAGTGTGGAAACACCCCTTACCTTCTGTGCCCACCCCGAGGGGCGCCCGCCCTGCTCTGGTGCCTGATCCCCGCCTGATGCCTTCCCGGCAGCCAGAGGGGCGCAGACCTGCACACACCTGTGGGAACCAGAAATGGCCCAGCTGGAGCTCAACTGGAGGGCAAAGGGAAGTTCTGCCTCATTAAATAATACAGGCCCCAGGGAGGGGATCAAGTGCCCCAGGGAGAGGAAGGGGGACCTGCTCCCACCCAGCTCCTCGTTCAGCTGCCGTAGCTGGGCTGCCCCCTCCCCGGGGAACACTGGCCCCTCAGCCTGGCTTTCCAGACCTTTCTGAGGGCTGCTGGGTCTTTCCCTTTCAGCCCGTTTGGTACTTTTAAGTGTCGGGCTTTGTGGCTGTTTAAGACACCAACCAGCCTCCGTGATTGTCCTCATTCTCTAACTTCTCCCTAGGGGTTTTTTTGGAGGACAGTTCAGAGGCCTGAGGGAGCTCCAGAAACTGAGCTCAGCACCAGCTCTTCACAGGAGAATTTCTGGAGCCGACTGGAAGAGTCGGTTTTGTTAGTGTTGATGGGAGAGTTCATTTTCTTTTGTTCACTGTCTATGCTACAAGGTTTATTATGGTTGTCATTTATTTTTTGAATGTTAAGTGTCACTTCTCTTTCTTCTTCGTTGGGAGGGGGCAGCGGGGTGGTGAGGTCTACCCCAGCTCTCTGAGTCTCACATGGGCGCAGGAACAACTCTCACAGCGCATTATCTTTATAGATTGACCTTAGACCTCCAGGCTTCAAGTTCATTCTCAGCCTTCATCTCCTGGGCCAGCGCAGCACTTGCTTGTGGAGTGTGACAAATAAAAATGGCAAGCAATAGGATATATTGGAGAATATGAGGAAGCCATGTGGTATAAACCTAACTCGGCCTGACCTTGTCTTTCCAAAAGGGCCTGACCGAGGCCATTGAGCATGCATTGTATATCTGCTTTAGAGATTCCCTATGGCAAGAGCAAAGGCCCTTGAGGTAAAGGTGCACCCTCCCTCCCCCTCCCAACGTTGGCATCTCCTTAAGGATTAAGCATCTTTCCTTAGGCTAGAAACTGATTGCTGCACTCACCTGTGACTGCCCAGCTCAAGACAATAGACTTGCCTCCTGCTACACCCACCGAGATAGCAGACCCACTTCCTGCTGTGTCCATCAAGTGCTGTGCCAACAGGGCAATCTTGTGACTATTGTGGGAGGGACATTTCAATCATATGTAAAACACCCTCTTTGGGGGTATATAACCACTCTGTACACCTCATTTCTTTGGTGCCCTTTCTTCCTTCGGGAAGAAAGTCCCCGGGCCATGGTCCTCAGATTTCAGCTCAGAATAAACTCACCCAAATTTTCATTTACAGATTGGTTATGGATTATTTTCGTCGACAAGTGGAACCTCCATGCTGGCTTGAAGGGGAAAGCTCTTTTCCCATAAAAAAGAAAAAAAAAAAAATGAAAGATCTTCTTCCATTACAGAGATCAGGGAACAAACCACAATTAATTATGTTGGCTGCGTTTTTGCATTCTCTGAGCATTTTAGAGTTCCGGTTGCTGATTGTCCACGATGTTTTGATAAAATAGGCCACAGGTTCACCCTTTTGTCCCAGAAGAGGAAACAGGAGCATGAGATTAGTCAACAGAACAAGGTTGCAAGGAGTTCTTAGGCAGGAATGCCTGGGATTCACGACCCTTTGTGTTTTTATTTAACACACTTTTTATTGAGTATCCACACAAGCTGGTCTCTGTGCTGGCCCATCAAGGTGCACGGATGAGAAGATGTGGACTCTGCCCTTAGATTGCTCCCAGTCTAGAGGGAAGAGAGACGCCAGCAGCCACACCGCATGCGGGCTCTGCTGTGACGGAGCTGTGCAGAGTGGGTTGGGAGGTAGGACCGCCACCACACCTCTCTGGGAGAAGAGAAGGTGTCCATACCACCTGGGCTCAGAGCTCTGCGCTTTCTAGTTTCTTAATCTCTGTTCCTCATCTGTAAATTGGAGATAAAATAATGGCTACCAGATATGCTTGCTTTGAGCATGAAATGACATTGTGCAGGTAATGTGACTTTGCTTAACTGTTAGATACTAACCATATACACTACTTTATGTCTTGTTATGTGTGCATGACTTAAGACTTCACTAGTTTGTAAGCTCTCTGAGGACCACCACCCTCTCCAACCAGGTCATCCTCCTAACTAGCCCCCCCTCCACCACCCACCAAGGCTCCCCATTGTCTTCCAAATCAGGTATGAATGTCTCTGATAGGCCTCTTAAACATAGTAACAATAACTAACGTCTATGGAATCCTTACTGAGGGTCAGGTGATTTTCTAAGCACCTTTCAAAGTCTTGTTTTATCCTCTTCTCCCCTTTTCTGTGTTAAAATCTTAAATTCCCAACATGCACCAAATCTTCCACGGAAAAGGGTTAGGGAAAAGTTCTGAACAAGGAAGTTTGCGAATCACCTTGAGGGCCCCCAACATTAAAGGGATGGGCTCCATTATTCTCCCGGATCCATTTGAATGGCAGTTAATACTGGAAAGAATTCGGCTTCAGTGGCCCCCTTGCCTCCAGGCGGGTTCAGATAAGAGATTATAATTGTTGTGGAGCCAGCCCAGTCCCCAAGATTGAAACAGACATAGTTCTGTGCTCCTTAACACCAAGCTGGAGTCCTTTGGAGACAAATTGGAAAAGAGGAGGGAGGCAGCAGGGGAGAAGGGAGACCTGTTTAATCTCTTTATTTTCAGGAAAACAATCATTTTATGATTCGCCCTTTAATTTATAAAACAAACACAGCTGTGGATTGATGCCCTCTATCTGATTTCAAAGGTGCTAACCTTTCAGCACTGGGCTCCTGAGGGGCAGCCCAAGGTGGACTGATGGAGCTCACATCGTGGGCTCAAATGCTGCCCGGAGTTGGGGGGCGGGAGCTGGGAAACCCAACCACTGCCAGCGCTGCCCCTCCAGTTGCTGACCCAGGGGTGTGTACTAGAGCTGGCACACCCGTTTGCAAATGGTTTCAGATCCAAACACACAGTCCTTGGTAAAAAAGACTCTTCATGTCATTGTAGCACAGAGCAGACAACAAGCCACTTTCCCCATGGTGTCCTTTATATGCTCATAAACCCAGGACTCTTGGTTTCATGGGCTCCCCAAGATGTAGGGCGATGCCTGGCACTTAGTAGGCCTCGTGAAAGGTTCTTTCAGTCAATCAAAAGCCATTTTGTCAAGTGCAACATGGAATCATGGATTTGATACTGCAACAGTAAGAGGACATTAGAGGGAAAACTGGTGGAATTTAAATCAATTCTGTAGTTTAGTTAATAGTAATGGCCAATGTTAATCTTATTAGTTTTGACCAATGCACCATGGTCAAGATGTTGCCGTTAGCAGAAACTGGGGATATAGGTAAAGGGCACACACGAACTCTCTGTACCATCTTTGCAATGTTCCTGTAATATTCCAAAATAAAAAGTGAGTCATTAACAAATTCTGAGGTTAGAAAAAAGACAGTTATGGAGGCACATGAAGAAACAAAACATGACGTAAAAGGTAACATCATCTCCACGAAGCTTTGATAAAAAACGTTTATTACCGAACAGTTGTGAGAATTCAATAGGAGAATAAACGACCAGTGCTTCTCAAACTTTCCTGCAGAGGAACCCCAAATGGTTTAGAGAGAGGGTCCTGCTTCAAGGATGAAATCGCTTTGAAGATTTTACCTTTAAAATCATAAATAGGTTCATTCCTTTCTTTAGGTGTTTGTTTTATATGAAATAATGACTCTGCCCCTATAATAGTTTGTGGCTTTAGGTGCACTTTGGTTATACATTTGTACATCACAGAATTATGTGGCCCCTTAACAATATTGAACTTTCCCTGAGCCCTGTGTTCCTGGAAAACAGTGACAGCCAAGAAATTTCCCCTTTTGTGTCCTGGAAATGGGTAACTGCAAAGGACACCCTGTCTGCCACCGAATAATCTGAGCTGACCCTTTCACACGACTCCCCTAAGACTCGGGATGACTTCCTTGTCTGTCTGCCTCTACAAAACTTCAGGCCTCTTCCTTTTCTTTGATACATTCCTCCTTAGTGAATGTTCCCCCTATTGCAATAGCCTGAATAAAATCATCTCTTAGTTGTTGGCTGCACTTTGTCTTTGGTGACTGTTTGAAAAATTGGAGATGTATGGACTATCTCCAGGGCTGGTCCAGATGTTTGCAAATGTTAGTTGAGAGTGAGAACTGTACAGCTAGAAGCGCTCCAGATACTGTCCAGAAACACCCCTCGCTTTACACTTGTGGAAACCGAGTTCCGGAGAGCTTAAAGGAGGTCACACGGCGGGTTAATAGCAGATGGGAGCCCCGGCTCGGGCCCTCCCTTACCTGGGGGGCACCCGGTCCCTCTGCCCCATTATGTCTTGTCCCTGGACCGGCAGTATCCTGAGGGGAGGGACCACTCCAGAACCCAGCAGAGTGCGTGGCATGCAGTAGGCCCCTAATAAATGTGTTTTGAATGAATGATCTAAATTCTCACCTTCTAGAAGTTTGAAGAGTGATGTTTCTGAAATTCTTCAAAAGAGGCTTCTAAGTAAACTCGAAGTCGGCACGCTTTGTGTCATCTCTGGGCCACGGGTAAGAAAACGGGCTGACACAGTTCTAGTGAAGAAGTCTTTTCTGGCGTTCTCAGGGGCTTGAGACCCGTTAGACCCTACCTGGGACTCAGGGGGTCTGTCTGTCTGTTTCCTGTGGCTTGCACGGGAGAGGGGCCCCTGAAAGTTGTGTGCTGGCCGCTGGCTGTGACTGGCAGAGGGGTAGGAAATACAAGCTCAGAAGCCAGACTTCTGGGGTACGAGAGACACCTCTGCCCCCTTACTAGTTGTGTAACCTTTGCAAGTTGTTTACCGTCTCTGAGCCTCAGTTTCCTCCTCTGTAAAATGGGATAATGATACTATACCTATCTCATGGATGACGTGCATGTGTGTGTAAGAGCTTGGAACCTTGCCTGGCACTTGGATAGTCTGTACAGGTGTTGGCTATTATTATTATTATTTTTATGGTGGAGACAGAGCAAAATGACTCTACTCACATAATTATTTTATAACTTCTCTGGTTCCTCTTAGAAACATGCAGGAAGCCAGTGTACTTAGCTCCGGAACAACCACCAGAGAAAGCTTCTTCCCTGCCTTGGGATGTTTCCAACGTCAGAGGAAAACTCCTTGGAAGTTCCTCAGAGACCTGTCTGTCCTGGGTTCTTGGTCCCACTCCTTAGGCTCAAGTCAATAATGAATTAGGAGTCTACATGGCTACAGAGAATGGTCCCCTGTGAGGACACCCTGCCCTCCGACCCTCTCTCCTTCCTATTGTGGCTGGGGGAGCATCAGCCTCCTCAAGGCCAGGCTTTCTCTCCTTCTCTACAAAAGTCAGCTTGGGAAGGTTGTGCCCCTCTGGACAAGCATTCCCTTTGGCTTCTGTCAGCATCAGACTCGAATTCCCCAGCAGAAATTAAATAAACACAAGATTCAGCATGGAATCCAAGGAGAGAAGTTTCTATTTTAACTAAGAGCTCTTGCCCCAAATCAAACTTTCTCTGTGGCCATTTATAGTTGGGACGGAAGAGGTAGTTAACAGGCACGAGAGAAAATGTCTTGGGTTTACTTTTATAAGGGGAAAGGGTAGGATAAGTGGCCAGAATGAGACGAGTGTCCTGCGAGGAACTAATATTTACAAGACATAACCCATTTCATTCCAAAAATGATTTTAGGATGTTTAATGTTAAAGACACATGTACGATAAAACCATATGTAGATAGTTATACACAGAGACCCACAGAGATATAGTAAACGGAGATATACATATATATATGTAAATAGAAGAAAAATCAAACATATACGGTAAATGGAGATATAAATACAAGAGAAATCTTTGCTAATGTATTTGTTGTAACTGAGTACTAAATGTGGCTCTGGGATTTCTGGCAGCCAATGCACAGTAGGAAATACAGTGGGATATATAACGTTCATCTGGTAAAAAGAAGAACGCAGTGTGAGATGCTGGGATCGCCAAGATCCACAAAGAAAGGTATAAAGGGAAGCAAATTTCTGTGTTGCCAAATAACCCTACTAAAAGTATTCGGGGCAGAAACACCCCTGTCTGTGCCTCCTTCTCAGATTGAGTTTTGTGTTTATAGTTGATAAACTACCAGGTAATTCC
Organism: Equus przewalskii; assembly: GCF_037783145.1. Taxonomy (NCBI): domain Eukaryota; kingdom Metazoa; phylum Chordata; class Mammalia; order Perissodactyla; family Equidae; genus Equus; species Equus przewalskii. Next base: position 76,058,916 of record NC_091847.1, on the reverse strand, counting down.
GTCTCAGAGTTGGAAATAGCCAATTCAGGACGTAAACAGTATGCATCCCTTACGGGCCAGACTGAGGGGAAGTGAGGAGAAATACACCGTCTCCCTAGAAAGGCTTCAGCAGGAGGCTCATTCAGGCAGATAACAAAGTCCTCGAGAAGGCCTTGGATTCCACGAAGGATCCTTTTTCATTGACGTGGATGCATTAACCTAGGCTCAGAAACACATTCTTTGCCCGAAGAGAATAGGCGGCCAATGTAAAAGACTGTTTACTCTGCTGAACAAGCCTTAGAAGATTGACAAATGTTTTTTCTTTTGAAAAACTAAGAAGGGAAATATAAAGGAATTCTTCTGATACACAGGCCAGGAGCTTAGCAGACACGGAGGTCAGCCTGACGTACCTCTACACAATTATGCTTTTGACCTCTACTCACCTCCCAGGTAGACCCGTTCTCAGGAACTAGGGCCATTGGCAACTGATATATGGTTTAAGTGGCTGCTAATGGAGGAGACCACCCCTATCAACCCAGACACCACCCAGCCCCAGGGGCTACAGCTGCTGAGAGTCCAGGAAGAAAGGCCAGCTCATACTCTCACCCCAGTTTGGGGAGGAAATGCTACGAAGAACGTTATTGGGTCAAGTGAAAAAAGGATTGTCTCAACGTCAAATTTACTGAAGTTGATAATATATGGCGGTTATGTAAGAGAATATTTTCGTTCTTAGTAAATACACACTGAGGTATTTAGGGGTAAAGGGCCATGGTGTATGTATTTACTCTCAAAAGATTCAGAAAAATATTTTACATAGATATAGTTGTATATCTATGTAAACTTTATTTTACATATATGCATACATATGTATATAAAAGACAGAGAGAGCAAATGATGAGACAGGCAAAATGTTAACAATAAGTGAATCCAAGTAAAAAGGAGATAGATAGTCTATGTCCAATTTATATTTTTGCAGCTTTTCTACACGTTTGAAATTATTTCAAAGAAAAAGTTTTAAAATTTCTCTCTTAGATTAACAATCTCTGGGCCTTGTTGTTACAGAAACTCAGACTGCCTTCTCTCCTTTTGTCCTTCAACAAACATCTTCAAAGAGAGGTCGGTCCTCTCAGCATCATTTCCCTGCCTACAGTTCATGCCTCAACCCAGCAAGAACGCCCATCCTCTGCCTGCGGCTCTCTGCCTTCACTGCTCTCTCTAAGGCCAACACCTGCCTCCGCTCCCTACTCCCACTGCTCTCCACTTGACAGTCTCTCCGTGGTCCTCATCCTTATCCTTCGTGATGTGACCTCTCTATAGCACTGACATTGTTGACCAACCCCTTCCGCTGGGAACTCTTCCCAGAGCTTCTGCCCCACAGCGCTCTAATGGCGTCATCTCAATCACTCCCTGGACCCACGCTCCAGTAAGTGGAGGCAGTCCCGAGATTTGGTCTTGGGTTCTCTTCCCTTTTCCCTCTCTCTCTCTTTTTCAGCACCTGAACCAGAAGCGTGAAGGTCACGGTGGGAATGAGTTCCAGAATTGTATCTTTAACCTGATCATTCTCCCAGACTCCAGAACTCCAAGTCCGACTGCTTTCATCTCAGCCTCAGCATGTCTCTGCCCATACTCTTCCTCTCTGAGTCAATCAATTCTGTACTAAGGTCATTTTGTAGTTCATTCAGACTCATGACCCCAGCATCTTCTCTTCATCCCCTTGCCCCACATCTAATCTCATTGGTCATTCTCCTCTGCACTAAATCTCCAATCTTATCCCTCTTTACCATGGCCGCTTCTGTCCTAGTCAGGCCCTCATCGTTCTGGCTTTCACTGTTAGAATAGACTTTAACTGTTCTACCCACCTGCCATCCCTACGTTTTCATCCTGCCACGAACCTATATTTCTAAAACAGTGATCTGCTCACATCACTCCTATAGTGGCGTCTCTTCATGGCTCCCAGCTACCAGGAGAATAAAACCCGAATACCTGAGCGTTCAAAGTCCTGTATTATTTAAATACACCCTGTCATTCTAATCTTATCTTCCAAACACCATACACTCCATGCTCCTGGGCTGGTCACTGCCCTGAATCATCCTGAACTTTCCTGACCCCAAATCTCTGCCTCTCCCTCTCCTCTAATGCCCTACCCTTCCTGTCATCCAAGGCTGGACCCAAATGCTGCCTGAATTGAGAAGTCCTCCAAGGTCCTCCCAGCTGAATTATTCCCTCCCTCCTCTGGGTTCCCCTGTCTGCTGGACGTCTGGTGCTTCATACTCTCATGCGTCTGCACCACCTAACCCCGCCCCTAACAGACTTTCTGCTCCCAAGGCGGGCTCCACACCTCTTACCTCTGACACCTTATTCATTGTGGAGGTGCTCAGTCAATGTCTATGCTTTGTCAGAAGACTCTATAGATGCAGAAGCTCGGATTTGAGAGGTAAAAACACTGTCTCCAGCCTGTGGCATTTTCCCCCTTGTTGACTAAACATCCCAAGTTTGGGGATCCTATCTGCTTTTCTGGGAGTCTGGGATCTGGAATCTGGGAGAAGACATTGTAGGTCCTGGTTGGCAGAGCCCCAGGCAACACTTTGCCTGTCCTGTGGGGCTAGGACAGGGCAAGCAGGGAGGGGGCATCTGTTGGGGAAGATGAGTAGGGCTGGGAGGCAGTGGGGAGAAAGGAATAGTCCTGTGGGTGTGGGCCGTGCCCCTTGGTAGAACACTGTTGGTTGGGTCTTCTGGGAAGTGGGTGGTAAGAGAGAGTCAGGAGTGTGAAAAGTTTACCGCGGGGTGCTATAGGCTGAATTGTGTGTCCCTCAGATTCCTGTGTTGAAGCCCTAGACCCCAATGTGACTATTTTTGCAGATGGGGACTTTAAGGAAGTAATTAAGGTTAAATAAGATCATAAAGGTGGGGCTCTGATGTGATAGGACTAGTGTCTTTATAAGAAGAGAAAGAGACTCTCCACGTGCACAGAGGAAAGGCCATGGGAGCGCAAAATAAGAAGGGGGCCAGCTACCAGCCAGGAAGAGGGCGCCCATGAGAAACCAACCCTGATGGCACCTTGACCTTGATTGCTACCTTGCAGGTCTGTAAGAAAATAAATGTGTGTTGTTTGAGCCACCCAGTCTGGCGTCGAGTCATGAGAGCCGGGCACCCTAACACAGGGGCGATGCCCGTGAAAGACAGAGGGTGGGGAAGCAGAATCCGGTGGGCCCAGCCTCAGTGCAGCCCTGACAGTCGCAGCCGCCCCAGCGGGGAGCTCTGTCAGCGGAGCCCCCACATGCAGGGCCGCTGGGCCCTCAGCCTCCATGCTCTGTCACCAGCTGGCGGCCCCAGGAAGTCATGGCCTCCAAGCTGAGGGGGCCTGAGGCTCTAAAGGCGGAGGCTGCCGGCTTGCTCACTCCTTGCAGCTGAATGGCAAGTTGTTTCTCAACGGCAGGTCCAGCTGGTGGCCTCCATGGCTGCCACAGAGGCCCTGGGTGGCAGTCAGGCCGGCTGGTCCCAGCTAGGTGTGGAGACGTTGGCTCCCTCTCCCTCTGAGCCCCCAACCCTACCGTTCTCCAGGCTCACGTGTGTTCTGAACATGGTGCTCCAGGTTCTTCACTGAGAAAGTGTGGAGCAGATGGAGGGGCTCCCTAGTCACCAAGCTGGTGGCATGAATGGAGAGGAAAGAGATGTTCTCAAGTTGTGTGTGAGATCTGTAGGAGGCGTAGCCCAGGCTCCAGCCCCTAACCTTGTCCCCTAACCTCTGTCAGAGATGTGGCCCCCAGGCAGCCTCTTTGGAATTGTTTCATTCAACTGTCAAGGCCTTGTCCCTTTGTCATCTGCCTGCTGCTCCTGGGCTGCAGGCGAGAAGCTGGCCACCCCTCCCCAGCTTTCCTGTGCTGGAAGTCACTGAATCCCTGAGGCTACTGTCCCCTTAAGAAAGACACAGGAGTCCTGGGCAGACATGTCCCTACCTACAGGACCCTCCTCTTGCCGCTCACCCTCCCCTCACGGTCCCATTCTTCCGCCCAAACCCAGACGGGTGAGAAACTGCTGAGAAACTGCTGAGAAACAGCATCCACAATTCAGTACGAGTTTAGTTCAGCCCCATTGGCTGCTTAATTGGCTGCGTCTATTGCTGCTCTCCTCATCTGCCAACACAGCCTCTAACAAGCTGCTTGCAGGGCAATTAGTCCTCGGCTTCCTGAAACCCACTGGTGTAGGATCTCTGCCCTCCCTGGGCATCCACTCATCTGGGAACCTGTTGGGTGAGGGCAGGGGAGCGGGTTCTCACCCAGGGGTCCTGCACAAAACTCAGTGGGGCTCAGAGGACCAGCCATCCTAAGGAAGAGGCACCAGGATCCGGAAGGAAGCTCCAGCCTTTCCTCAGGGCCTAGGAAAGGCAGGCCTGACTGTCCCTCTTGGGCCTCCTGGGGCCCCTCCCTGCAGCCTGGGTGAAGGGCACGGAGAGGTAGAACCTCAGTGGTTAGAGGATGTGCAGAGTCAGGCAGGCCCTGGTGGTTTTGAAGCCTGGCTCTGTCTCCTAACGGCCATGTGACCTTGGGAAGTTTGCAGCTACTACCGTTTTCTGGGCCCCAGATTCTTCCCAGGTAAAAATGGGATAACAACAACTATCATTATACTGTCACCTGCAGATAAGGATACATAATGTCACCTGTGTGAAGTGCTAAGCCCCGTGCCCGGGGCCAATCGTCAGGGTGCTGAACATTAGGACAAGAATAAGACTGGAGAAGCCAAGGAAATCACACAGCCAAAGGCAGATGTTTCCACCCTCTGCTGGCAGAGGGACCGTAAGCGATGGACAATGGGGAGATGGCCTATCCCTCAGTGGGAATGGGAGACAGCTGTGAAGTCAACCAAGTTTGAGCAGAGTTGAAACTTGAATTTCTATGGGGCCAGTTATGCTCATGAGGGAAGGCACCTGTGGGTGCTCCAGTGTGGGACACGCCCTCCTCCCAAGCCTATTCTCTTCCCATATGAGGCCATTAGAAGGCAGGCACATATCCTGGCATCGAGATTGTCATCATTATTCAGACTTGGGTGCGGTTTGCACACATCTGTGTACGTTAATGCATTTGATCCTCAGAATAGCCCTGAGAGGTTCGCTGAGGTTCGCGTTTCCAGATGAGAAAACTGAGGCTGAGAGAGATTGTTATTTGCCTCGGTGACCACAGGGCTGGGTATAAAGGCAGACCTGGAGTCCAGTTTTTTCTGTTTCTGGGTCCAGCGCTTTATTATGCAGCCATGATAAGAGTCCCCACTAACGTAGCCGAGGGAGTGGGTTGCTTCTAACCCTTGCTGGGAGAGGTTGTCGATGTGCGCCTTAACTCTCTGCCTAGAAACGTGCAGGTCACTTGGACCAAGCCACATTGCCGGTAAAAGTAATTGCCAGTGCTGTTATAGATTCAACATGTGCCTCCCAACAAAATTCATATGCTGAAACCTAATCTCCAGTGTGAGAGTATCAGGAGGTGGGGCCTTTGGAAGGTGACTAGGTCATGAGGGTGGAGTCCTCATGATGGGATTAGTGCCCTTGTGAAAGAGGCCAGAGAGAGCCCCCTTCTGCTTCCACCACTGAGCACATAGTGAAGAGACCAACAGTTGTCTACGAACCGGGATGTGGGCCCTTGCCAGACACCAGACCCAAGACATCAGCTGCATTGATCTTGGACTTCCCAACCTCCAGAATTATGAGAAATAAATTTCTGTTGTTTCTTGGCCACCTAGCCTGTTTTGTTACAGCAGTCAAATGGACTAAGACAAAATCCTGACCCCCTGCCTTCTACCAAGACTTACGGGCTGAGTGTGGGACTAGTGGCTTGCATTTGAAAACATTTGCCCCAGTTCCGTTACTGAACCGAAAGCCTCCGGACACCCTCAGGTTATGGCATAAAGGAGCTGGATCTCTCTAAGACCTGCTCTCACTGCTGTTGTCTAGTAGCCGAATTGGAAGTCTCTGTTCCACCAGGTGTTGACAAATCCCAAAGGGAAATCACTTGTTTTTAGATGTTGGGAAAAAACGTTCTTTAAAAAGTAGAAAAGATATCCTTTTCCTTTCTGTTTGAATTCTGCTAAGGAGACTGAAAGCCTGGAGGTCATACCAATTCCTGTCCAGCCTAGCAGAGGCAGGAGGAATCTGCTAGCCGTGGGTGGTGCGTAGAAACAGGGATCAGACGCTCCGGGAAGATGATGAAGCCCTTTGGCTTGCTGGGAGGGGCACCCGCAGACCCACGGCCCCTTTACTTTGTTCACCTGATTTAGCAAGGGCAGTTGTGTTCATTTGCTCCCTGTTCACCAGAAAACTGAGGCATAGGATCTGAGTTCTCAGCCTGGGCAGTGGGGTTGATCTGATCCCTTCAATAGGTCTTGAAAACAATTGTCTTGATTAAAAAAAAAAGTTTATTTAAAAAAGTTATCGAGATACCTAGGAAATGAGAGAAGAAGAATGGAGTCATTAGAAATATCTGAGTGTCTAAGGAATGTGCCTTTTCTGGAGAATTTAGCTGTTTTCGGTCTCTAAGGAAGATGGGGTTGCGGTGGAAGGTGTCTGGGGAAGGAGCGCACAAAGTTATTACAGATCATCATGGAAATTCCAGATGGTCTCTTGCCATCATTTCTCTTCAATGGCCTTCTCACAAATTGTACCAGGTTTGGTAAGGAGCTAAACTGGCTGATTTGAAGTTCTATTTCCCTTTTTCACCCTATCTTTTCAGGCAGGCTTGTTAATGAGCAGGGGGATGGCTAAAAGGTGGCATGATGTGGGAAGAAAAAGGAGGAGCCCTGATAATGCACAGACTAGATAATTGGCCTGTGATTAATCAAGGACAATACTTCATACCGCTTCTCTTAGGGGAAGCACAGAGAGGGAACCGGGGGAAGAGCTGGCCTCGAAAAGCCCTGTGGCCTTAATGAAGAAGAAATCTGTTCATCGGACTGTTAAGGAGTATGTGATATCATAAGTACCCAATTAAGGAAGCCCTTGCAGGGCTATTCACTTCAAGGAAGTATTAAGAAGGGTAGAAAATTTCTTCATTAAAGATCAAAACACAATAAAACACTATCAGTGTTGTAAACATTTCACAGACATATTTTGGTTGGCTCCACAGCATCTATCCGTTCTCCACTTCCCCTCTTAGTAGCATCCCCACTTTCCTGAGGGAAATCACTTCCTCCCCTCTCAGCCCTGTGCCCCGCGCTGACTGCACCCCTTGTGCTGTGTAGGGGGGTGTGATCTGCTCTAGACCATCGGTGCATTTCACTTCTCCTGGCCTTCTCGATCGGCTCCCAGTTGGGAACATCTTTAGTCTGCCCGTCAAGGCCAACAAGACTCAGCTTGGGTACTGGCAGCCCTCTTGGGGGTCATGAGAAGGGCACCTCATGTGGGTAGAGTCTGATGAGGAAATGATGCTGAGAAATGGACAGAGAAAAAGGTCTGCCTGCATTGTTCGAGGCACCAGAACAAGCCTCGCTCGAAGTCAGCCCTACTTCTAGACTTTTCAGTCAGATGGAGCCAATAACATCCCTCCATTATTTGAGCCAGTTTGGATTGGATTTTCCGTTATTTGCAACTGAAAGCATCCTATCGGAAACAACTATGTTAGAAGACCAAATGGGACACGTTGTTGCTGGGAGAGGATGTAAAGAGAGGGACACCCAGTCAAAACCCCACTGTGCCATCCCCGGTGCAAGGCAGCCAACGCAGCTGCCAGCCTTAGGCCCCGTTCTTGCCTCTCCTGGATCCTACGTGATGGATCTATCTGGTCAAGGTTAGCAGAGCTGTTCCGGGCCATCGTCTCTACCCCTAATCTGACTGGACAGTAACCAACACCCTGCATGTGCAGGGAGCCTTGGGGCCCACGCCGACCATGCACAGCTCCAGGAAACTCTGACTGCAAGCCTGTGGCATCCTCCTCAGCATGAAGAACCCCAGTTCCTCTTCCCTCTGTTCTGAAAAGTCACCCACAACATCAAGCTTCAGCTCCTCCTTGGTAAAATAAAATAATTCTCACTGTGGGCCGTGCGTGACCTTCTGTGCCAGCTGTCCTTACCTCAGGTGGGGGCACTTTTTAGAGGGCAATACCAACATAGTTTGCCTTGTGAAAGTCTGCTTCTTGCTTGTAAGCCACCTGAGGCACAGGGTCACTTCTTCTCCCACAGGAAGGGACCTAAGACTTGGGAGGGCTGGCTAAGCGCTTGGTGAATAAATGAATGAATAAATGAATGGGCAAATGAATGAATGAGCTCCTTGGAACTGTGCCACAGCAACTGCTCCCCCAGTCTCTCACTTTTGAGGATGCCTAAGGAAGGGTTACACAGGGCAGGGGAGGGGGAAGCCACAAGTGAATGTCCCTGGGGAATTGCTGCTGACCAACTGTGTGACCTTGGGCAATGACCTGATGTCTCTGACCTCAATATCCTCATCAGCAAATGGAGTGCTCCAAGCTCTCCCTCCCAAGGTTGCCGAGAGGGTTAAGTGAGAGAATCTGCGATGAGGGAAGCACACGGTAGGTGCTCCATATATGCCCTTCCATCGCCCTGCCCTGAGCGTCCCAGCCAAGGATGCTGGGCCTGCCTGGTGGGCCCAGCATGCACAGAGTCTGGGCTGTGGGCATGTGTTTGCAGAGGTACTCAGCTGCTCCTTTCTGTCTTTCAGGAGTCTCTCTGCCATGAGGGGAGGCCATGCCACTGGGTATCCCCAACTCTTGGGAACTTTTTGAGTTCCCAAGGCCAGAAGTCTGACATCCGTTTCACTGGGCTGAGTCAAGGTGTAGCCGGGCTGGTTCCTTCTGGCGGCTCTCGAGGAGAATCGTTGCTTTGCCTTTTCCGGTTTCTAGTGTCTGCCTTACTCCTTGGCCTGTGGCCCCTTCCTCCGTTTTCGAAGAGCATCACTCCAGTCTCTGCTCAGTCCTCATATCTCCTTCTCCTCCTCTGTAGTCAGATCTCCCTCTGCCTCCCTCTTACAAGGAGACTTGTGATTACATTTAGGGCCCACCACAGTCTTCCCATCTTGGGATCCTCACTTCAATCACAGCGCCAAGTCCCTTTTGCCATGTGAGGAAACATGCACAGGTTCCAGGGACCAGGACCTGAGTGTCTTTGGGAGCCATTATTCGGTCTGCCACAGAAACCTAGCCGTGAGAAAGCCCAGTCGGTTCACGCCACGGGGCTGCTTCTCTCTGCCTTGGCACTGGCTGTGCCACTGGGGGAGATGAAACGAACTTTTCAAAGGGTTCTGTGGCTGCCTGTGAGTCGTGTTTTCTTTGCTGGTGAACTCATTCTGCTAACCATCGTCATTTGTCAAAGGCGGCAGGCAATAAAAGTCCTGGCCACATTCATCTTGCTCCCCACTCCCTCCAGGATGTGAGTCCATGAAGGCCACCACTGCTGGCCCTGGGGCCCCGCACGGTCCCCCACGAAGCCTCTGAGGATGCCCAATTGTTGGACCTGGCTCTGCTCCAGGCTCCCAGCCCATCCCGAGAGGCGGTCAGAGCTCTCTCCAAGACTTGGAAAACTTCCTTCTACTTGCTGGACGGAACAGCAGTGTTCCCAGCCTGCGGTAGGTGTCCAAACTCCCGGAAAGTCTTTCTCACACAGGCCTGGGCTGGGCTTCACGGAGGAAGGGCATTTGTGTCAGTGAAAGTAAAGTGAAACCACAGGGCCTGCCTGGTGGGGCTGCGTTCTGCCAATTCCTTAGGCCACATGGTCTGCCCTAGCTCCCTCTGCTAGGACATTTCGGTGTGGCTTTGCAGGAGCAGTACAGCTGATTTTCAGGAGCTGCGAGAAATCGCTTCAGAGGACCATCCGCTCCAAAGGATAGGGAAAAGAGAAAGGGAGAGAAAATTCTCCCCAAACCCTGAAGGTGGAGGATGGTTCTTGTCAGGATCAGGATTAAAGTGAGATGGTGCTCTGGCTGTTATTTCTGAGTGACTATTTGGGCTAAAATAGTAATTTTTAATAGCAAGAAGGAGGTACATGTTATAAGCACCTCTATATAAAGCAGAGCTAGGAAAGTCTAACCCCGGATGATGGGAAGCGGCATTTATTATGCATTTCTCATGGATAAATGTGAGTCTGTGTGTATTTATCCAATGTCCTCATCTGAGCAGCAATGAACACGCTTTACTTACTCAGATGAGTTGGGTGGGAGGCCTAAGGGAGACATCTGAATTACTGACCGTTTTTAAAAGGAAATGCAGTTTTATTGTTTTCAAGAGGTTTGAGTAACAAAGCCAACAAGGTGTTACCCAGGAGGCATATTTACAGATTTATTCTCGAGGTGGGAAAGTCTCCTATTCAGAGCTCGGCTATCAGGAGGGCAACAGTGACAAATGGAAGGTATGTTCGTACTGCAGGTGGGAAGGTGTTGGGGGTTTTGATTTGGAGAATACTCTAACTTGTTTTGTGTTAATTGTCCTGGTCATCTGTGACGCGTGTCTAGGCGCCAGCTGCCACACACACACACACCGTACTCAGTAACCCTGCAACCACAGAACAGCCAGGGACACATTGGAACAGACAGAGACCTTCCCAGTCATCTGGTCAACCGCTGCCTCTCAATCCACAGGAGCTTGAGTGCCAGAGAGGTGAGGTGCCTCATCCAGCAGGAGCCCACCACAGGTGGGAGGAAGAGCCAGGGGCGAATTTCCTGCTCCCCAGAACTCTCTTTCCTCTTTCACTGCTGCCTCATAGGCATCCACGGCCACATTAGAGAAGGGGAGGAAGGAAGCAGGTGAGAGAATAAGAGAAGAGGCACAGATTCGGAGAAAGCAGTGGATCACCTGACTACAGTTTCTAGCTGCCTTTGGAGCATGATGCTGTTCGCACTGCTCTTCTCTGCTGGGAGGCGGGCCTGGACTCTGGAGCTGGCACAGGCACGAACGGGGCGGTTGCTGTTTATCCAGGGCTTGCTCTGTGCCAGACACGCTTCTGAGCACTTCACGTGGATTAATCCATTTAAAGCTGAGAATAGCCCCATGAAGGGGGTACTGTGATTAACTCCATCACATCTGTGTGGAACTCGGGCAAGGAGAGACTCAAGAACTCATCCAAGATGGTAATCAGTGACCGAGCCAGGACTCAACTCCAAGCCAGCTAACTCCAGAGTCCTCTCCCGCCTGGGGCCACTGCCCTCAGCACTTGGCTCTACTCAGAGCTTCCCAGTAGGTGGCCCTTCAGCCACTGGGTGTCCAGGCGAGGCCTGGAGTGGCTGGAGCCCCCTGGTTGCTTGCAAACAACCTTATCTGTTTATCCTGGATTATTATTATTGTGTGATGATTATATCATACTATGGTCTCTGTGTGCCACCGTGTGAAAAGTGTTGACAGCCACTGCTCTACTCTATCCTCGAGTCTCGAGGGATGGCTCCATCTGTTTTGATTATTGTTAATGCTGTCTGGCTACCTTAGGATAAAATAAGGCCACAGGTTGAGCCCTACCCGCTGGTGATTTCATCCTCCAGACTCCCCTCGCTCCCCTGGGAGCAACCTCCTGACGCAAGGGAGAGAGGGTGAGAGTGCATCGGGACCTGTGTAAACCATCCTCTCCCAGGAAGGCTGCTGAGCTCCTGCCCTCTGGGTACAGGCTGGCACCGTCATCCACATGTTTGAAGAACAGGGCCTTCCAGCCCAAGGAGGAGAAAGCCTCAATATCAGGTCACAGAGTGTCCTTAATTTCTCTGTTTCCTGGGTGTCATTTCCATTTTTTAAAAACTTCTCTACCTGTCATGCAGGGGCACCTGAATTTTGTGCTGGTGTTACCAGGACATGTTCTTGGAGGGAGACTACTTGTTCCTGAGATGTCGGGGTTAGAGGAGTCAGCAATTATGAGCTTATGAGATAATGACATGTGTGTTTAGAGTGACGGCCAATTATACCATAGGAAAAAAATTTAAGATTCAGAGTGAACTATTTTCCCATATAAACTTACTGCCTCAGGAAAACTGTGGTTAAAATTATAAATTACCAGGAAACTTCAAATTTTCCCTAGAGAACCAAAATAGAAATACAAGAAGAAGCATTGTTGAAATCACCCCAAATTGGAAGCAATGATTATTCAATTAAAAATAAGTATAGTTACACTTTCTGTTTATGCGGTGTCTTCTAGCAGTTTTTAGCCATGAGGCTCGAAGGGAAATCTAGTAATCGCAGACTTCAGCCTCCCCATGTCCACCTACCCAGCCGCTGACCTATTTCCTATACTTCTCCAGAGAAGCAGCTTCCTCTCCTCTCTCACGTGAATCTGCTCCAGCTTCTCGTGGTCTTCACGGTCGGGAAGTTCCTTCTAATGTCTATCCTGAATCTATCTGCTATGATTCAAACCCGTAATTTCTTGCCTTGTCCCAGGGGAAATGACAGACACAGTTAACCCTTCACATTCTTAGAGAGTTTGACTGGGTCGACCCCTGACCTCCCCCTCCCTGTGCAAAGACAGCTAGAGCTTCCTTGTTGCTTCCCTTTGGGGAGGGAGCTGTCTCTGTGCCCTCTCCAAGCCCACATCATAGTGGAGTTCCAGGGTCCGTACCCAAAGGTCACGTGGCAGTGGGCAGGGTGGTCTCGTGGGTTCTACCAGTCTCCTTGATTCACTGTTTCATCTGCAGAGTCAAGGGTTGGCCAGCGCCCAGTCTTGTGGGAGGATGAACTTGTGGTTGCTTTGTGTATAAACACCCAGGAAGTGTGGGGTCTGAGGCAGATGTAGAAGAGGCATCGTTTCCGAAGGGCGAGATTGGTCTGGAGACCGCCGCATGCTGGCCTGGGGGCTTGAGCACACTGGGCCTTCAGTATCCTTGTCTATGGCAGGAAAAAAGGCATCAACCTCACACAAACTCACAGGGTCTTGTTAAGATCAAATGAGATATGGGTGTCATTGAAAAGCTCACGGTTCCCTCAGCTCAGCCCAGGAAGGTTGAACCGGCCCCCTCTGGCCTGAGCCCCGTGGCTGAGTCTAGTTGGCGAGAAGATGGAGCTAAGTCTAGGAGACAGTGCCCAACCACTGGCTACGCCCGACTGGATCAAAGATCGCTGACGGCTTTGCAATTGTGCGGTCTCCCTTTTATTTTGTGTGCTCTTAGCCTCAATATGTGTGACAGGTCTTTCCAGAGAAGGAGAAGGCAGTCGCTCTGGGGGTTAATGTAATTCCCCTCCGAAGACCTGAACATCCGTCGCAGTAGACCCTTTGGGCGAAGGCCTAGTCAACAGAAGACTCCCATCCAAATACAAACATTCCACCGGGGCAGGGTGCTGCCATGCAGCGGTCTCTACTTTGTCACAGGTGAGTAGTTACCCCCCTAGCAGTTCCCCTGGGGGCACGGTGAGCGGTTGTGTGGGGCAATGAGGGCGTTTGCCTCCCTGTGTGGACAGGGTACTGGCCAACGGGGAATTTGGGGTGGGAGAAAGAATAGTGAACTTCAGTCTCAGATCTGCCATTTGTACACTGTGTGACCGTGGCTACCTCGCTTAACCCCTCTGAGCCTTAGCTTTCTCTTCTGAAAAAACCAGGGATACATATGCACCCCACGAGGCAGTTCCGAGGATTAAACAGGAAGGTGTGTGAGTCTGAGCTTTGTAACCCGGGAAGAGAAATGCGAATGCTGGCTGTTGTCATTACTGTGAGCTGCATCTGCTTTCCCAGGACCCAGAGGCAGTGGAGAGAGGAGGGTAAACCCTAAGCTGGTTACTTTGCTGGGGACAGTGTGCGGGTGTGTGTGTGTGTGTGTGTCTGTGCGTGTGTTGGGGGTGAGGGTCTGTGAAGGGCGTCAGACACCAACATCAACATAGCCATTCGCTTTCATTATAAAGCCCCTACTGTGTGCCAGGTATGGTGCTAACCACCTATCGACGTTACTCTGAGCCCTCATAGCAACCCCAACGTTATTAGTATTTCTGTTTTTATGATGAGAAAATGAGCTCAGAGAGGGCAAGTAGCAGTCCCAGGTCATAGAGCTACCAAGGGGTGAAGAAAGACTTGAACTCAGGCTGGGTGACTCTGAGGCCCATGCTTTTTGCACTCGCTCCCCCAAACTCTTCTTGGTTTTTTTTTTTTTTCAGATTCTGCACCCCAGGACCCTCATCAGGGAAGCCCTGGTTTAAACAGGATACAGGCAGATCCCAGCACTGTTGCAACTCTGCTATCAGAGGCAGCAACCTGGCCCTGCCGTTGAACGGTTCCCGGATGTTCACGGGGCAGGGAGGGAGATCCCAGAGAAGTGACCATCCCGTGGTTGACGTTACCCAAAGCACCTGTTCCTCATTTGAGTCACTCGTGGTGGTAACAGCGGCGGTAATATTTCAACAACAGCGGTGATTAGTTACAGAAGGAGTCTGGCGGCAGCTCATCTCCATGTGAAAAGCACTCGGGTCCTGGGGCCACCCTGGCTGAGCTGTGCCCTGTCAACAGGATGCATATTCCCTGCCTGGTGCCCAGCTGGCAGAGACAGAGCTGTTGTGACACAATCCCCTTCAAACTCAAAGAGCTTTTAATGAGCTTGCAAGAGAGAAGAAAGTGGAAGAGAAGCAACAGGAACAGAGCAGCGAGCGAGCAAGCAAGGGTGGGGGGGTGGCATACCCCCAAGGGGGCTGACCCTTTGTGCACATAGGGGCTGGCCAGCCCACCACCTTCCCCACTGAGAAGGTCCCAGCAGGGAGTGAGGGTGGAGATGGAGCCGGAAGGAGACAAACAAGCATCTGGAGGTCTAAACACCTATTTTTAAATTCTAGGTCTCAGCCCAACCTTGATTTAATGTCGCTTACTCCTTAACTCTGCGCCACTGGGCTGGGTGTGTGTGACTTGGGAAGAGGAACGAGAGTGCGATTCGTTTCGATCACACAGTCTTTCACCCACAGGAAATGGAGGGAATGGTGGTGGTTTCCTCTTGAGGCCTCCGAACCAGGAGGCCAACTTTGTAGGTGTGCAGTTTCACACCCTGGCGTCTACCATCAGGGGACCAATGGGACAGACGGGAAGGAAAACATCCTGTGATCGGCTGGGGTCCCTCCTGCCCTGTGGGAGGATTGGGGACCAGCCAGGGCAGAGGCCTGGGCCAGGAGAGGGAGGGGTGTTACCGTGAAGCAGGAGCCAAGAACAAATGTGGGTGAAGTGGATGAGGTTTAATTTAGCAAGGGCAGTGTCATAACTGTCTCTTCAGTAACCGCAAGGTACAGACTCTGCAGACTCTGGGAACGATGACTGTCTGCACACACTCATTTGAAGATCCATATATACCCATGAGTGTTAATAATGCAACAGGACCTTTTTTTTTTTTGCTTTGGTGCTAAGATTTTTGGTCTACAAATCACTGTTCATGTTAAAGATTTTTCTGAAGCTACCCAGTTACACTCAAGATTAAAACCAACAACAATATTCTGACCTTATTTTCCCAGTTTCTAAGCTCCCTTTCTCTTCTCCTAAACCTTGGGTCATGCGCATGCCAGTTTCTGTCCATCTGCCCCGTGGAGAAAGATCTCAATCACTCACAGGCTTTATTGATCCGACAGACACGACCAGGACCACTGCCCGTCCGAGCAGAGGGTGCCTGCGGAAAGTGAGGGCGGTCCCTGTGCTCCCAGTGACAGGTAACAACCGGGTCCAGGTGGGAAATGCTGGGATGACCGGAAGTCTGGGAAGGGCTGAGTGTCCTTCTCTCACGCCAGGACGCTTTCTCAGTGCCATTCTTGGTGACTTCCCATATTTAACTTCATTTATGTTTTTCTATCTTGGGTCACTAATGCTAATCGCTGACATAGTGAGTGTTCACCGTGAACGAGCGCCTTCACTGGACCGGCTGCTTTCATCCCTCTTTGTGTCTTCATGCTAGGATGCTATTTCTCCCCCATTTTTCAGTTGAGGAAATAGAGGCTCAGGGGCACTGACTGGCTTGAGGTCACAGGGCTCACAGTTGGTGAGGCCTGCGCGTGAGCCTCCGTGGCGCCTCGTCTCCAAGTCCTAAGCACTTTTTACTGCACAAACTCCCCTCTACAGCAACCCCGTGAAGCAGGAATGGCTCATCCGGTTAGCCAATAGGGAAACTGAGGCTGAGAGAGTCCGAGGGATTGATTGCCCAAAGTTTGCCACCAGGGCCTGGCAAAGCTACAGCTGGAACTTGGGGGTGTTGAGTCCAAAGTCAGTGCTCATCCTCTGACCCCTGCAGCAGCCCTGGTCACCGGCAAACTAAGAAAGGAGAGAAAGTTCATAGTCCCTCCAGGGCCCCTGTCTTGGCCTGTCATTACTGAAACCCTGAACTCAGGTGCTTGGGCCTTCTTGGCCCTTGGGCTGAGCAAGTGCAGTCACATGACCCTCCAAGCCTTCTGTCATCAAAAACCACTTTCCAGTGCAATTTAACCACAAGTGTCCTCACCTTGGTGTGGCTACATTATTCATTTCTCAGGGTCCCTCTTGGGTCCTTTTCCATTAAGATCCCCCTTCAAAGTCCGCCTCTCCAGGAGGCCTTCCTGCTCTTTGGCTCAGGTTACTTTACTTAAAAGCTTCCTGTCAGTTGACTGTTTCCCCTTCCCTTTTCTGCCCTGGGTCGTGCACGACAGTCCTGCTGCATCACAGATGCAGCCTCCCTAGAATACGAGAGAACTCCCAGTGTCCCCTTGAAGGCCCCCCACGTCTATGGTAAGGCAGGTAACCCAACGGGCTCATGTTCTCTCTCTCTCTCTGTCTCTCATACGTTCTCTAGGTCCATGCGCGACTCTTGTTGCTATCACGTTGGGTTCACCACCTTCTTGGAAGAGGTCTGAGGTGGCGATAGAGTTAACGCAATCCAATCCTTGCCTGTGAGGGAGAGCTTGGCACTGGTTATACAGCTCCTCATTGCCAGGGCGGCCCTGTTCTCCAACATCCTCCGCTCCCTCCCCCCAATAAAATGACCCATTTAAACCAGATTTTTCTTAATAACAAGCTTCCTACTAAATGGCCTCAGCTGTGCTTGTTGATTTATGGGGTTTAGAAAGCACTGCTCAGCCGTGCCCCTCCTGGTTTGTCCAAGGGCCTGGGGACATCGTAGGAGGGCAGAAGCCCCCTTCCAAACAGCAGATCCAGGGGGTGCTTCTTTTGTTCCTTCTTAATATTTTAATTATGAAAATGTTCAAACACATAAAATTAGAGAAATAATATAACGGAACCCCTTAAACCATCACCTTGCGAGTCTGGTTTTATCTGCTTCTCCCCGTTTCCCAAACTGTCCCTACCAGCTACATTATTTTAAATTAAATCTAAAACATTTTATCATTTCACTCATTTCGGCGTATTTTCTAAGAGATAAAGACTATCTGGTCTTTTAACATAACCGCAGTAACATGGTCACATCTAAAAATGATAACAGGAATTCCTTAATACTGTGTAATATCCACTCAGTGTTCAAATTTTCTTGATTGCCCATAAGTTTTTAATATTTGTCTCATTTAAGTTGGGATTTAGTCAGTGTTCTCAGTTGCATTTGATTAATACGACTTCTGTTTCTTTTTAACCTATAACAGCTCCTCTCCTCTCTTTTTTTCAGGGGCATCTTGGCGGAGACAAGTGCCCAGAACATCCAGGAAATCCTGAATCCTGAAGGCCCCTTGTCAGTGGAGACTGGCCTTTAGCAAGGGTCAAGTTATTTATTCCCTTGGGTGTGGCCCTAACCCACGGGTCCTCAGAACATCTTAAGAAGGTTAAATCATCTTATCCCAGCTCTGTGTGCAATAATGGAGCCTACAGTGCGGAGCAGTTACCAACCCACTCACCCCAATAATGTTTCATACTTGTTAGCCCACAGTATTTACCACCACCCACTAGGATGGGTCCTTTACGTCCCTGCTTTTCAGAGGAGGAGATGAGGAGATGGAAGAATCTGTTCTATTCTTTCTGATCAGCGGTGTTGGCTTTGAAATCAGGTTGTCTGATGGACGCACCTACTTCTTAACTGCGGAGAGACCCTGCCTCAGGCGCAAGGCCTCCTGTGCCACCAGGGCCTTGCTGGGTGCCAGGCTCCTCTCTGGCAGGCCCTGCAAGGAAAGGTGAGAAATCTTGATCAGCAGGATGTGTCTGCAGCCCTGGGGGGAGGGGAGCGCCAGGAGGCAGCCGGGAGGCAGAGAACACAGGGCTCCAGGGCTTGTGCAGACCCCCTTTGTCCGGGCTGGGCTCCTGCCCATCCCCAGAGTTCCCCCAGGGAGGCTGCACACGGGCCTCCCCGCCTCCTCTCTTTCACAAGTCCACACAAACCATCATTACCACACTCTCTCAAGCCCACACAAATACCACATCCACATGCCCTCAGACCCACACCGCTCAGCTTGCAGGCCAGCCCCCACACGGCTCTTTCCTACAAGCACGTGCTTGCCTACACACACCTCACTGTGCTGAATAAACACAGAGCTGGAGGCCAAGGGGAGGTGAGAAGGGTGGTGCTTTCCCCATGGCAGCCAGAAGTAAAGGCTACCTGACCTCAGATAGAAAGGTGTCTGCCTGTCTCTCTCTAGCTATCTAGCTATCTCTTCTATCTATCTATCTATCTATCTATCTATCTATCTATCTTCATCTTTAACAGGTCTTCTCTGGTTCTGGAAAAGGCAAAGGCTTTGGAGCTCCTGGTTTCTGTAGGCCCAGGGAGTCTGGAAGGAGCTGGAGGGTGAGTGAGTGAGGCCAGCGTGGGGAGGCTGGAGTTGGGTGAGGAGCTGGCTGGTTAAACAGGGCTAATCAAATTCCCTTCATCTGAAGGAGGGGAGCTCTCATGTGTGGTTCCAAGAGATAGGAAAACACCAACTGTTAGCAAGATAATCCAATTTCCTTTCCCCCTTGCTCAGAAGGGGACAGCCCTGGCCCTCCCGCTCCAACTTCCCGCTGCGCCTCAGTCTGGCTAGAACTCTTTACCCCTCCAGCAGAATTCATATGAAAGCCTCAACCCCCCAGGGTTCATTAGGAGGCATTTATTTTTGCATATTCTTGGAGAGCAGGGGGGAGGATAACTTGATTCGCAATGCAAATTGCTTGGCCCTAATTTCAACTCTCCCTCCCTTCTCACGGGGAGAGTTTGCAGGTCATTAAAAATATATGATTGCCTCCAAAATAGCACCAACAGCTGCTCTGCTGGGCAGGGCCAGGCGCTGGTGCTGCAGGGCCACCAAATGGTGTGGGGTGGCCACCGCAAATGGGGCCAGGCCTTCGCTCCTGTTCCAGCCTCTAGGCTCCAGATCACAGCGATGGTGGCTGATTCTGAGGCCAATCTGGGGACTCAGACCTACTCTGTCTTCTCCTGCTGTGGGGCGTCCGAGCTCTTGGCTTCCTCCTCTACAAAACTGAGGTAAGTAAGGAGCTGGACCGGAGCACTCGGCACATGGGAGGTGAGCAATCACCTCTGCAGGGCAGGTCATTCTGCATCCCAGTCAATGACAGCCTTCCTCATCCCTCAGCCTTCCCCAGTCTGGGCTGCAGGGACCCAACCAGACCAGGAGCATCACCCAGCTCTCCTGGGCATGACGAGGGTCTCACTTGGTGTGTTTCCTTCCCTTTGTTGCTATGGGAATTCAGGAGCCCCAGAACTATCCAGGCCTTTGCTTTCAACCTAACTGATCCCATGGACATTGGTCAATGTGCAAGGGAGGGAGGATCTAAGGATGTGTGCGGTGATCAAAGCCAATGACTCTACATAAAACTAAGAAAAGATTCTAGGCCAGGCAGGAAGGAAACTGTCCGTCTGTGAGTCTGAGGCACTGACCTGGGATCCCCCATGAGGATGGAGATCCCTTTAGGCTTTGTCCGCCTGAGTCCCAGGATGCTCCAGCCGTGAACTGCAGGAATAAAGGATGTCCTTTTTATACAATAATCACATAACCCTGGAGGAGCACGGATTGGTGTGCACGATTGTTAGAGGGAGGCCGTATCTTTTGAAAGTTTAAAGTTACTTTTTAACTCAGATTTTCAAAGGTATATGGGAAAACAGTTTGGCAGCTCCTCAAAATGTCAAACAGTTACCATATGACCTAGCAATTCCACTCCTGTGTCTACACCCTAAAGAAATTAAAACATAGGGCCACATGAAAACTTGTACATAAATGTTCATGGCATCATTGTTCATAACAGCCAAAAAGTGAAAACGATCCAAATGTCCATCAAAGAATGAATGGACAATTAAAATGTTCTCTCTCTCTCTCTCTCTCTCTCTCACACACACACACACACACACACACACACTGATCCCTGCCTGCATTCCTGGTTTAGTTTCTTGAGGTTGACAAAAAAACCAGGAGTCTTCTGCACAGAAGGGGTCTGGGGCCAGGCTCACCCCAGGAGCGTGGGAAGAGAGGTCGCTTCTCCTGCTTCACCTCCTGTGGCTCCTCTCAGGTCCCCCTCCACATCCACCTTACCATCAGCATCTTCAGCTTTGCGCAGTTTGGGGCCCCTCCGTGAGTTCGTGCATCCGGGAAGTGCTCTTCTCCTGCTTCTCTGCCCGTTGACCACCTGCTTGTCTTCCAGAGCCTTCCCTGACCTTCCCTTCCCCTGGAGGCAGTTGGTCTCTGCCTCTCCCTCAGGCTGTGGTCAGCCCATGGCTGTCCCCGGGGCAGGGGACAGGCACAGGCCCTCCTGGACCGAGCTCCTCAGGTGCAGGGATGACGGCTCCCTCGCTTGGATCCTGGCACGATGTGGGACGGATAGAAGGTGCTCAGGTGATGATGGAGGGAAAAGGAAAGAGAAGGGAGAGGGACGGGGCAAAGGGAAGTCATTTTTGTATTGTTTCCACTTTTATACAACGTTTAAAAAGGAAGAAAAGGAATTCATTACAAAAGGTCTCTGAGTTCTATGTAGTTTTTTGTTGGTATGTACTTTAATTCATTAGTAAAGTGGAAAAAGAGAAACTCAGGCATATTTTACATTCTAATGAAACACAAATAGATCTGAGGATTTTAGAAACGGCTCTTTTATAGTCAATATTCATTTCTCCCCTACAGAAAAATCATTTTTCTCCCCTAGAATGACCTTGGTCCTTACTATTTCCCAGAAGATGGGATTTGATTGATCTGGGGGCTGAACATGGAGCTTCTTTTCTCTTTGTTCAGGTGGAAAGCACACACACAGTCACTCCCTTTCGAATCAGAAGGCGCTTGACTTCATTTCTTTGGTCCAAACCCATCCCTCTCAACGTTCCCTGTGTATAAATGCATTGTTTGTGGACGTCAAAGGGGGCTCCACGTGAGTGCTGGAGATATGGGGGTTCAGGAGGCAACAGCCCCTCTTCATTAGTTAGCATTTACCAAGACTTGATAATCTTTAACTAGTCACACTGATGAGGTAATTCCCACAGGCATTGATGAGAATTGTCTGAACATAGCAGGACAGAGACTGACTTGGTAACCTCGTCCTGTCCCTGGACAGGTGTCTTTATGAGGCACTTTTTAGAACCAGGGCAGTCTGGTGCAGAGGAAGAAACAGTGACCTGATTCGTGTTCCAACTCTGTCATTAACCAGCTGTGTGACCTCGGCTGCAGCCTCAGCTGTACTATGGCTGGCTTCAATCAGGGAAAGCAAATTGATAGCACATGTGCCACCACTGATGCCCTCTGTCACCAGGGCAGACATTGCTAATCAATCCCAGGCCTTTTCCAGGGCCTGGACGGAGCTCCATGATCCCTGTGATCAACCTCCAGTTGGAGGACCAGACTGCCTTCTGAGCTGCAGCTTGTTTGCCTTGCTGGGGCTGTGTGGTCTCGGTACTGTCCTGTCCAGGGCGAACGTTCAATAATTTCAAGCATTACAGCTATTTGTTTTGTTGTGGCAACCACCACCAACAGACTCCATAAAATTGTGCTATTCCATTCCAAGGATCACAAAGAATTTCTCTCCTCAAAACACTCCTAAGAAACAGGAAAATAAGTGTTCCGTTCCAACCGTCCCAGAGGTTGAGGCTGCCTGAAAGAAAGGGGCGGCCTAGATACTCTAAAACAAGTTCTGAGCTGGGCTGAAAACAAAGGCAGCCCTGCAAACACTTTCTCCCTCCTCCCTCGGCATTCGGGGCCAGGAGCCAGTCCTTCTGTCCGAAGGGGAATTCCTATAGGAGCTAATGAGAACTTGGCATTACAATGAATAGGTTCCTCTCATACACTGCTGGTGAGAACGTGAAACGGTGCCACTGCTTTGGAAAACAGTCTGGCAGTTCTTCAAATTATTCAACATAGAGATACCACATGACCCAGCAAAGCCGCTCCTAGGTATATACCCAAGAGAAACAAAAACATACGTCCACGTAAAAACTTGTATATGAATGTTCTTAGTAGCATTGTTCATAATAGCTCAAAAGTAGAAAGAACCAAAATGTCCGCCAACTGTTGGATGGATGAGTAAAACGTGCTATATCCACAAAATGGGATATTCTTCAGCCTTAATAAGGAGGGAAGTACTGATGTACACATAGATGAAACTTGAAACCATTATACCAAGTGAAAGAAGCCAGTCACAAAAGACCACAAATTGCATGATTTCATTTATATGAAATGTCCAGAATAGGCAAATCTATAAAGGCAGAAAGTAGATCAGTGCTTGCCTGAGGGGGCTGTGCAGCTGGGGGTGACGGCTAAGGGCCATGAGGTTTCTTTTTTGGGTGACAAAAATGTTCTGAAATGGATTGTGGTGTTGGTTGCACAACGCTGTGAATATAACAAAAGCCATCGAACTGTTCACTTTAAATGAGTGAATTGCATGGTATGTGAATTATTTCTCAAGAAATCTGTTAAAAAACAAAGCAGTTATATTAAATTTTTTAAAAAAAATAAAATGAGGGGCTGGCCCCGTGGCCGAGTGGTTAAGTTCGCGCGCTCCACTGCAGGCAGCCCAGTGTTTCGTTGGTTTGAATCCTGGGCGCGGACATGGCACTGCTCATCAAACCACGCTGAGGCAGCATCCCACATGCCACAACCAGAAGGACCCACAACGAATAATATACCACTATGTACCGGGGGACTTCGGGGAGAAAAAGGAAAAAAATAAAATCTTAAAAAAATAAAATAAAATAAAATAAAATGAATAGGTTCCAGTTTTGAGGAAATCTTAATGTGGCAAGCTAAAGGTGGTTTTGTGTTTGTGTGTGTCTGTGGGTGTGTGCCCTAATAGTGACAATAAAATAACATCCTACAAAGTGTCCGACGATCTTCTGGTGATTAACACAACTAAACACTGATTTGACTGTTTAAAGTTTGACTAATGTGTCCCAATCCATCCCTAATGCCTTTAACTTGCTGATTAAAAAATGGAAAAATATATATTTAGCCCTCAGTGGGGACCCCGCGGCACGATCACGTCTGTCTCCTCCTTACAGGCCTTCAATCCCTCTCGTTTGCCCACGAGAGACAGTCAGAACACACACACAACTCTTTTGAAGTGCTCCGACTTAACGTGCCACATCCGTCATCTCTTGGCAGTTTCCCGAATGCTGTCTCTTCTCTAGCCCTTCAGAGCGGTGCTCCCCTGCAGTCGGGTCTTCCCATGCAGTTCCACACCCTGTGCCTTCACGGACGTGCTTTTCTCGGTCCTGTACGCCTCGCTCCATCCGCTCTTCTCTGACTCATCTGGCAAAATTCAGCTCACGCCTCAGGAAGCTAAGGCCTCTGGGCAGCCTCGTCTGGAAGCCCAGGCAGGTTACTTGTGCCCATAAGTCTGTACAAATGTCATTGCTTGACTCATGCCCTGTGATTCTCCGTTGACTTGTCCATCTCCCCCACGCCGCTGTGAGCACCTCGGGGGCAGGGACGAGGTCGCAGAGATTCATGAATTCCCAGGGCCCAGCAGCATGCTGGATGCGAGGTGGGCCCTTAGAACATACGTGAATGGGTAAATATGCAGTGGCCCTCGGCTTGGGACAGTAAAACTGCGTTATTTTAGTAGGTTATATGTTTTTTTTTTTTCTTTTGTAATGGAGGAGAGGCAACCAGGTTCACGAATAAACAGAACCTTCAAGAATTTGATTCCATTCCAATAATTGCTTTTTCTCCAAAAATCCAGTTGTTGTATGGAATGTAGACACATCACCTACCTCATTAGGGATGGCTCCTCCCTCCTCAGGGTGACCTTTTCCGGTGTTGAGGAAAACTCTTGCTCATCTCAGTTTGTAGAAGGTGGAGAAAACAGTGGAAAGTACAGTGTCTGGATCTAATCCTGACTAATGAGGAGGAAGTGTTTGGAGCAGTGATGGAAACTTCGAGAGAAAACCACCACACGGCTATTTGTTCACCACCGACAGCATGAGTCTATAGCTGGGCCCACGCATGCAGTGGCCCCGACAGCTCACCCCAATAAATGTGTAGTTAGAAATCACGTGTGTACTGCTGCGTTAATTGTACATGTGCAAAATCATGCAAGGGTTTATACATACATGTATATACACACACATATACATACACAATGTATATAATCCTGTGTGAATTTGAAGTTGTATATTTAATAAGTACTTATATTTATTAACATGTATATAATGATATTATAATATAACATTATACAAGTGCAATAATATTCGCATATATTCTAATTTTTTTCCAGCGGCTTAAAGAGTTCTGCTCTGTGTTGCCACTCCCCTCCCACGCTGCCTCCCTTGGGGGCGACGGATCTAACTCCGCACAGCCCCAGGAAGCGGAGCGTACTCTTCCTGCTGAAGGATGAGAAAAACGGGCTCCGTGAGTCATGGGAGAGCCCCAAGCCCCACAGCCAGCAGATGACAGAGCCAGGCCCCCCGCCGCCCTGGCTAAAGTCGCATGCTTGTTCCTCCTGCCCCGGCTGCAGGGGAGGATGCTGGGGGTTGGGGGGGCGGGGGGGAAGGCGCATGGGAAGAGGCTGGAAGAAACTGGAAGGGCAGTGACAAGTTGTGCAGAGCCAGAAATGGTGTGTAAATCATTTAGAAACAAGTGGGAACTGATCCTCATCCCCCTTCGAAAATATTGGAGCATGCGAGAATAAGAGTCTCAGGGAAGCATCTCGGCTCCGTACAATCCCAGGGCCTGAAACCTTAGATGCGGCAAGCAGGTCTGACAGAGAAGCAGCCTTCTGTGGTGTATATACAGAGTAAATGATGGCCCCATAAACACGGATTTCTTTAATCTACTGCGGGAGCACCCCTGACAAGACACCACGAGGGCACAGCTGTGTTTACTCCAGGGTCACCCTGCGTCTTTGTAACAAATGCTCTCGCTTTTGCACTCTGTGACCACCTTCTCCTTTCTAGGAGATGAAGAATGTTACCGCAGAGCCAGACGCTGTTAATGGGCCCATGTGGCTGCAAACGCCCCAGCCGGCCCGCGATTTTATAGCATCCATCACGGGACACCGGGACCCTTATTAAAGAAGAGAGTTTTACAGTGTTTCTCAGAGCACCATATTTTCTAGACCAACCCACAGGGAGAGTGCAAAGTGAATGATACTGGGTTATAGGCTGTTCGACAGGGTCTGGGCCATGACTGTGAGGGAAGAAAATCATCAAGTGGTATTTATTACGTGCTGTCGTGCATTGACACGGTGCTGGGGGCCGTGCGAGGAAAGGGAGACTGTCTCAATGCTTTTCCCCTAGGAGCTTCCATTCGGAAAGAGAGCATCAGGGCATGTCTAAAAGTTATGACCCAATTCACAGAGTACAGTGTGGAGCAGAAATGTAATTAACTGACACAGGTCCAGTACAAACCTTGAGCTGTCAACCCTCTGGGCCTCCAGAAGTTCTTTTTCATTTCACCCCTTGTTTAATATCTTATCAGTTGGTCTCGGGCCCCTTTTCCTATTTAGGAAGCAGAGTTTGCAAATATAATCTTATCTTTCTTTGATGGCCGAGAACCTTTCGGTGTCAGATTGATGTTTGTACTGTTAACTCGCTTCCTGAGGGTGAGGACGGACTCCGTGTGTTCTGATACGGACTGGGGATTGAGTGGGCGGGGTTTGACATCGAAACCTGGCTCAGCCGATTAACAAGCTGGGTGGCCTGGGACAAGTTGCTTCACCAGGCTGAGCTTCTGAGCCTTAGTGTTCTCACCTGTAAAATGGAACTAACAGTAGTTACTTTGTTAGGATTAGAGATGCCGGGAGTAAAGTCCTTAGCACATTATCTGCTACATAAGAAGCACCAAACAAATAATAGTCCTTATCTGTTGTATCAAGACAAGATGGGGCATCGATAGATCTCACACACCCTGGAAATACTGAGCGAATGCCATAGCGCCTGCCCACCTGCCAGGCCCCCTCGTCAGTGCCGGCCCACCCGTGCCCGGCAGCTGGGACTCAGAGGAGTCAGCTGCGCTCCTAGCTGGGCACTGCCCTCAGCCGCCAGGAACCGCCTGCCCCCAGCTGATCCCGACTCCCAGACCGCATGATGTGAATACAAGGGTGCAGCCCCACGGCCTCAGTTTGGGGCAATTTTGAAGGGCTGTGCACTCCAGGCCTGCAGGGTCGGCTAAGGCCTTGGATGTGGTGGCACTGCAGTCCAGTGCCTCCCCTCCCGGGTCCTCGCCCTGCACAGGGCAACTCCAGAGAGCTCTCCCCAGGGGCCCCGCCAGAGTCCAGGCCAGAGTCTGTCTCAGGGGAGCTCAATCTAAGATCTTGCTTAAAAGTAAGTTGTGGATTTAAACTTTTTTTGAGATCAGAATGTTTCTCTTGAAAGTGATAAGCAGGAAAAGTGTCAGTGAGTTGCATTTTCTGGTTGTTTAGGTCCCAGCAAACAGTATTTGTTTCCTATTGCTGCTGTGACAAATTACATAATCATAAATCCAGTGGCTTAAAATGACACAAATTTACTGTCTTAAATTCTGTAGTTCGTAAGTCTAAAATGGGTCTCACAAGCTAAACTCAAGGTTTCAGCAGGACCGAGTTCCATTTTGGAGGGTCCAGGTCAGAATCTGTTTCCTTGCCCTTTCCAGCTTCTAGAAGCTGCCCACACTCCTTGGTTCATGGCCTTCTTCCTCCATCTTCAAAGCCAGCAAGACTGGGTCCAGGTCCGCATTGCACCACTGTGATGCGCTCTGCTGCCTCTGTCCTGAACTTTTAAGGACCTTGAGATGGCATTAGGCCTGCCTGGAGAATCCAGGGTAACCTCCTTATTTTAAGGTCAGCCGATTAGCAACCTTAATTCCATCTGCAACTTTAAATCCCCTCTGCCGTGTAATGTAACATATTCACAGGTTCCTGGATCAAGGTGTGGACATCTCTGGGGAAGCATTATTCTGCCTACCCGACCAGTCAAAGCTTTGCTATTCAACTGATAAGACAAACGAGACCCAGACCAAAGTAAGTGAAGATGGACAGACTTGGACGATTACAACGTGTGCACATTTTGTCATCTGGGATATTTCAGGGTTGTGAACATCTGGGAAGCACAGTATGGTGAGGGGGGATCTTTTGGAGGAACTGGGCAGCAGTGTAGGCAAAACTAAAAGTGACAAGCACTTGAAGAAACCAAAATTATGCTACTGCAAAAAGTAGAAGAGCTGTGCTTCGAGTAAATTCGAAAGGAGGGCTTTCAGTAGGGTCTGATGTAATGGCTAAATCCACTTAGAATGTCTTTGGGCCGGGTCAGCTGCCCTCACTCGTGGAGTGCTGGAGACTGAGAAAGGCTGCGGAGGGCCCCGCCCAGGCGTCTGACGTTAAACTGATCATCAAATGGCCGGCCGCATAACAATCACGTGGGGAAATTTTGTCAAAAGTTATCCAGCACTGTCTGGGATCAGATGCAACATCCGGTTTCTAGTAACTGGGAGGCATTTAAGTGCAAGGTAGCGCAATGAGTGGGAGAATCGCTCGCTTCTGGTCAAAAAAGCTGCACCCAATGTTCTCATTTGTCTCTTCAGAGCCCAAGACTCTGGCGAGCTGCTAACTGCCATTTTTGGTTTAGGGCTGGGCACTGCAGAGCAGAGAGCTGGTTCCAGGGGCGTGTGGGAGGTGTCTCTGCTTAGGCAGGGACTCTTTCCTCAGTGAGCCCTTTCGCTCATGTTTATAATCCACTGAATAAAAGTTTCAAAGTCCAGGTAAGACACCCTTGAAAAGGACTCAGTGAGATGATCAATTCCGCCCCAGCCCCCACCCCCACCCCCCGGAGCAGAGCGCAGTGTCTGGGCTTCCTGGTGAATATATATAAGGACATTTAAGGTATGTTTTAAATAAACATGCCAGAGCTTATGCATCCCACATGAGCCTCCCCTTCAAAGAGGTCTCCTCGGATGACGAATGACTTATTCCAAAGATACTGTTAAAAACACTCTGGATCATTTCTTTTTAGACACAAGTCTAAATTTTTTGGAGTATCTTGATGTGGGTAAATATTTATCCTCTAAAGGTGGATTTGATTTTCAACAACAGCCAAAGTTCATTTAGATCAAAGTCTGGGGAGTAAGGTGAAAATTCAGGTTAAGTAATACCATTTTAGATTATAAGATGAGGCTGGTTTAACTGAACGAGACTGGTTTCCTCCTGGGGGCTGTGGAGGGGTCTGAGCTGAAGAGGAAGAGCAATGGCAGCGCCGAGGGGATGGGTTGGCGCCTTTCAAAGCGATTTCTTTAAAAGGTTATACACAGCTGAAGGTAGCAACTTTTGGGTTTTTTTTTGTCTGTGACTTCAGGGAGACATCGTATCTTAGTGATTAAAAGCACAGGTTCTGGAGTCAGTCCTGGAACCAAAGTTCAGCACCATCGTATTTTAGATCTGTGACCTCAAGCAAGTCACTTAACCTCTCTGAGTTTCATTTTCTTCATCTGAATAGGAGGATTATAACATTAACTACCTCCGAGGATGGTTATGAGGAATAAATAAGGTCATATACGCAAAACACAAGGTCACTTACATAAGGCACCTGGTCTACCGTGTGGCACACAGCAGGTACTCAATACATAATGGCTGTTGGTTTTCATCATGGACACACTGTGTGACACAAACACACACACCTCTTCACCCTAGGTGGGAGCAAATCTGTAGTACTGATCGCGTGTGTGACGCGATAGGACTAGTAACTATCATTTACTGAACACCTTGGTTTCCAGCCTGTCTATGACCCGTAGAGTTGGTCCTGTTATTGGACCCATTTGTACAGATGAGGAAATAGAGGCCTAACGAGGTTCAATAACGTGCCCCAAAGTGTTCAGCTACAAAGCTCTGGAGTCGGGATTCGAACCCAGGCATTCCGACTCCTCCCCAGTCCTTTTAGCCCTTTCTCCCACGGCTGCTTCTGAGGGCTTGCTGGTCTCTCCGCAGGGACACAAGGACAGCACGAGGAGGGGTTCGGAGACGGACATTGCAACCCCATGGGCTGGATTGGAGTTTGAAACCCAGCTCTCCCACTTCTCTGCCATGTGGCACCCCCGGGTCTCCTCAGCTGTGACGAGGACCGATGAAGAGATGCTATGGGAGTCACGTCTGGCTCAGAGTCCTGCTCGGGAAACAGCATTGTAGTGAAATGTGCATGAAAACCTCAATTAACAGAATATTGTGCACAGAGTGGCTTTTGGTTCCACATCCCCTGACCCTTGAGATCCACACGGCTCCAGGGGGAGAGCAGTGGGCTGCTCCGAAAGCCTTTGGTGATAGCCTAAGTATGAAAGACAGCCCGCCTGATAGTGGAAAATTCTCCTGAAAGTGGGCAAAGTGTTTCCATCAGATTATGGCCGGATTCCAGCGGGGGAGGAGGGGGTGACAGACAAAACCACTTAGTGTTCCTCCTCGGCCCACAAGTTGACACTCTGATCAAGCAATTTTCCCAGCATGGGTTCCTGGAGAGCAGCTTGTTATCTGGGGCTGGGGCTGCCGGCTGGCCCCCACCCCAGCCTGGGGCTCCCCCGTCCAGAGTGCCTTCTCACATGGTGACGTTAGGGAAAACCCGGAGCCGCCAGAGGAAAACACGGCGTTGTTTGCAGCTTAGTGTCTGGCTAAGCATCCATCCACCCATCCACCCATCCACCCATTCATCCATTCATTCATCCATCTTTCTTCCGCATGAGAGAAGTCAGCAGCCAGTCTTGTAACTGAGAGGCCTGTTATGAGCTGAATTGTATCCCCCCAAAATCCATACTTAAAGTTCTATCCCCCAGCTCTAACCCGCAGACTGCATTTGGAAACAGGGCCTTTACAGAGGTAATGAAGGTACAGTGAGGTCATGGGGGTGGACCCTAATCCACTAGGACTGGGGTCCTTATAAGAAAAGGACATTAGGACACAGATAACACAGACAGAGGGATGATCACGTGAGGACACAGTGAGAAGGTGTCTTCTGCAAGCCAAGGAGAGGCCTCAGAAGAAACCAACCTTGATCTTGGACTAGTGGCCTCCGGAACAGCGAGGAAATAAATTTCTGTTGTTGAAGCCCCCAGCCTGGGGTATTTTGTATGACAGCCCTAGGAAACTAATACAAGACCTAAATTTCATTTTGGGGCTTGCACACAGGTATTAGGGGAGGGTGTGGGTGCCTCCTGGGGAGGGCCCTGCATCCAGACGCTTCCCGGGGGCCAGGGCACCGAGGTGGAATGTGCTGGACATTTGGCACAAAGATCCTCTGGATTTTCCTCCCCCACATCTGTGACCAGCACTCCGGGCTGTCCCCTCGGCTCCAGCAGGAGCCTTCCCGACTTCCCGCCCAGCACTCCGGCTCCCTTGCAGGGCACCCCACTAGACCCGAAAGCTGAAGGCGGGCCTAGACCTCCTGGGAGTGACGCAGATCTCGGGCACACGCCCACTGAGGTGATTCATTTTTAAAAAGAGGCTTATTTATGTGATTCTATCTGCTAAATGCCTTTATCTGTTCTTTGTTGTGGCTTGAATAACACCTGTTAAATTACCCAAATTGGGCCTTCTTCCTGCCTTTTTTATTTTTATAAAGATTGGCACCTGGGCTAACAACTGTTGCCAATCTTTTTTTTTTTTTTTTCTGTTTTATCTCCCCAAACCCCCGCTGTACACAGTTGTATATCTTAGTTGCAGGTCCTTCTAGTTGTGGGATGTGGGATGCTGCCTCAACGTGGCCTGATGAGCACGTGAACTTAACCACTCGGCCACGGAGCGGGCCCCTCTTTCTGCCTTTTGAGGGGAGAGAGTAGCATAAATCTAAATGCATGTTGGGTAAAAGGTATTCTGTTTTCCAAGACAGGAACTGTATAATCTGGATCTGACAATACTCAAAGCTGCCGCTGGTGATTTTTTTCCCTAAAATTCATTCCCACCGCCCAGTTCCTCCCCGCGTGTAAAGCCAGGTGCTGCCCTAGTGGTGGCTCCCTCAGCACGTCACCGTCACCCTCGGGCCACGTCGCCCAACACGGCTTTGTATTCCTGCTGGTCAGCATCAGCTCGTAACCCAGAAATTCCTTATTAAATATGGAAATTAAAATGGCTTTCCTGCTCCGTTATCTCCGTTTCCTGTCACGTAAATCAGGCGCTTTAAGGATGCTCTCTACGACACCTTCCAGCTGCCAAGACTGCCGGCCTCTGTTTTGTCAGATGGGCCGGGCTGTGACTGCAGCTATGCCCCCAAACAGCAAGCCATCCTTCTAACACAAACGTTATCCATTTCATTCATTAGCTTAATAAATGCTGTGGCAAGAGTGACTGAATTAATTAATGAGCGCCTCCTGGGTTCTCGCCCCCGGGAACACGCAGATAAATAAGACAGCTTCTGCCTGTGGAGCCCACACTCTGAAAGGGGACGCAGACGCATAAACAGATGTGCTGCTCAGTTTCACTTTGTTTGTTTTCAGTTAGTTTTACTTATTAGGATCATAAAAACTTTAACTTATTCAGTGCCTACCCTGTGTCAAGTACGCTGTGGGGTGTTACAGAGCGAATCCTCATACTGGCTCTACAAAGTAGGTATTATTGACGCTATTTTAAAGGTGTGTAAATGAAGGCCAGTGAGTGAAGCACCTGGGTCTGGTTGACTCCTCGTCATCTGTGTGATACAAATTTCATGAGCGTTGCTGTTCCCGGAGAGCAGAGCTGGCTGGCACCGCGACCTGACCTCAGTGAAAGGCTGCGAGTGTGCTTGATTATGTTTTCAATCTGCTCACTTAACCAACGGTTATTGGGCAACTTCTCAACATCCAACCCACACCGGACACTGGGGATAAAATTTAAAAGCTAAGCACTCTTCCAACCTGCTCCTGACGCAGGCAGTTTTAGTGAAGGAGAAAGAAGTGTCACTAATAATTACCGTGAAATGGGACGGATACTACGATGTAATAGCAGCAGAGTGCTCCAGGATCCCAGAGGACAGAGCGTCACCTCTGGGCTGGAGCAGGCAGCGAAGGCGGCCATTGAGCTGAGTCTCGAAGGATGGATAGGAGTTTACCAGGCGGAAGGAAGGAGAAGGACGTCCCAAGCGGAGGGAACACAAAGCGCGCCAGTCTAAGGATGTGGAGAGAATGCTGCGTTGGGGAACGAAGAGAATCGGTGTGCTGAGAGCCGGGGGGCGAGCGAGACTCGAGGACGATGGAGACGGCTGGAGAGGTCGGCTCGGGCCACTGTTCAAGGGTCTCGTTCAGAACTATCCTATGACTGAGGGAGATTTTTCTGGGGGGATAGTGACATCATCTGATTTGTCTTTTAACCGGGGAGCCCTGGCTGTACATCAGAACAGCACGGGGAGCTGTAAAAAATCCTGATGCCTAACGCTGCACACCAGATCAATTACACAAGAATTCCCGGGAGTGGGACCCAGGCGTTGGCAGTTTTAAAAACTCTCCAAGTGATTCCAACGTGCAGCCAAGGTTGAGACCCACTGGTCTCAACCCACTGGTCTTTCTCCAGAGAAGAAAGAATTGGCGGCTGGGGGGCCAGTTGGCGGACTGACTACTGGGAAGGCCTGCAGGACACTGCCAGGGCGGTGTCAGGGTCACCAGGAGGGCTTGTTAAAACACAGACTCTCGGGGCCCCAGCCCCCAGCTTCAGGCTCGGCAGGTCTGGGGTGGGCCCAAGAATGTGCATTTTGAACCTTTTCCCCAGTGAGGCTGTGCTGCCGGCGCAGGGCCTACACGCTGAGATGCACAGGTCTGTGGCCTGGCAGTGGAGACGGAGAGGAGGACACACACCGCAAGGTGTTTTGGCGGCAGGGAGAGGGGCTCAGGCAACTGGGCGGGTGGTGATGCTGTTAACTGAAGTGGGAAGAGGACCTCTTTGCTCATGACGGGCAGAGAAGGTGTCTGGACAGGAGGACGACGTATTTGTCGGAAACGTCCAGGTGGAGGCACCTCGGCGGCAGCTGGGAATACTTTTCCAGCCATCAGGAAGAAGTGAGGCAAACTTGGGGACAAATCAGGACCTCAGATTTAGTCTAAATTCAAGGTAAATATGGACCGATGATTGTATATAGCTTGAGAATATATATTGCTTCCATTGGAGCCATTTTTTTCTGGTGACAATGTGTTTAATCCATAAGAGACTATGATGATGTTTTTTTAGCCACTCTGTGAAAAAAAGACCCACATTATACACGAGACATTAAAGCTGGTTGTTAAGTATACGTAGGTCAGATGTTTGAATTGCCTCCACCAGGGTTTTTCCATTCATCTTCACACATGAATTTGAAAAGCAAATGTCACCTTATTTCTTTATTATATTGATAGTTATCATGTTTTCCGCTTATTCGTGAGGAGAGTCCATGGCGTCTGGCTGAGCCTCAGTTTCCCCAGTGGTAAACAAAGGGATTGGATTAGTGACAGCCAAGGACCTTTCTAACCCCAGCGTTCTGTGAGTTTGCCTTCGATTCTGTGTCAGTTTTGCCAGAAAGATCTCCAGGAGCTGGTAACACCCGGAAAGTTTTTTTGCCCGTTTTAATTTAACTTTTTTAGAGTACATTTCTATCAAAAAATAGTAAGGCCCTATTGTCAGAGCTGTGTCTTAAAGCCATTTCTAAACTTGTTTCTTTTTCCTCACTTGACAAGTGCTGTCTCGGGGCTCCATCACTCCTGGACTAACAGCTACCAATAAACAGAAGATGATTTCCAACCAGCTAACACGCTGTTTACTTTCCAGAGAAATTGGACTTTCCACTCTGACAGGTGATCAAGGGCACCCTGCTGCTGTCAGCAGGAAGAAGGGTTTAAACACAGAGACGGGAGTTTAAACATTTTCTCATTATCACAGAATAAGGGGGAAAAACACAAATAAATAAATAAGTAAAAACCGCACCCAGACTCTCCGGCCCCCCGCTGGGCGCGTAATGAAGCTGCGTCATGTGACCAGAAGGAGCGGCTTTCATCTCCCGCCCCAGTACGTTGCTCAAGTGACACCTGTCACATGACCCAGCTTCCGTCTTTCATCTGCCTTCCCCAGCCACCCTTTGGGAGAATCGTCTTTGCCAGAGATGTGTGGCCCCGATGTGGCCATTGTCGCGGGCTCTGGTGGTGCGACCAGCCTGGCCTTTCACGTCTCCTGCCTCAAATGCCCTAGATCTTTCCTCAAACATCGTTTAAATATAGTAAATTACAAAACTGAAAAAGAGACCAAAAAATCTTAGAGAGGACAGAAAAATCAGCGCCATTATTATATTTCATACAAATTTGCAGGAACTAGAATTTGGGAGAAAAATATCTGTATTTTAAAACATAAATCTTCATTTTTGAATGTTTATTAGAGCAGGAGGTTAATAAACCCCAAGTTCACTGTGTTATAAAAGTGGCTGCAACTTTGACCAGCCAGGCTCGCCACGGTGAACCGCAGTCTCACAGTCAGAAACGAATGTGGTCAGCTGTCCTACCCCAACTTCACCTAAACCCCAATCTACTTCTTTCATTCTTTAACTCGGTTTCTTATTGTCCTCCTGGACTCCTGCCTTACCTTGTTGGCTAAAACCCCATGGCTTTGACACCTTTCATTTCCATGGTTCCTTTTTGTTCCACCTTACTATGACTACTACCACCATCACGGCCACCACCTCCAGGAAGACCACCACTACTAATACTGCTCATTTTTATAGTGCTTACTATCTGCCAGGCACTATTTAAAATACTTTAAATGTATTAACTCATTTAATCCTCACATGCAACTCTATGAAATAGAGACTTTATGATTTCCATTTTACAAAGGGAGAAATGAAAGCACAGAGAAGGAGGTAACTTGCCCAAGGTCACACAGCTAGTTAGTGCAGACCTAAACACAAGCATTCTCACTCTCAGTTCTGCACACCTGCTCAATGGCAGAGCAATCTTCAGAAATTTTCTAAATCCTTACCCACGTACTTTTCTTTTTCCTGTCTCAGAGGATACTTATCTGTTATCCTCTCTCAGGCAAACATAGGCTCTTAATCTCATTTCCTTCAATCTCTGAATCTTCCTTGATTCATTCACTTCCACATTCCACAAGTGGTTATTAAACACCGACTGTGTGTCATGCACAATTCTAGGTGCTTGGGATACATCAGAGAACAGAACATATTACAATCTTTGCTCCTGTGGGGCTCACTGCTTGGTGGGGCTGAAACAAAATAGACGATAAATGTAAAACATCAGTGTGTCACACACGAAGAAACCCAGCACAGGTCCGGGGGATAGAGGGGGGTTGGGCTGCAACTGAATACGTGGTGGAGGAGTTCCTTTATTCAAAAGACATTTATCAAGGACCTACTATGTGCAAGAGACTGTTCAAGGTGCTTGAGATACGTCATTGAATAAAACAAAGCTCCCTGTCCTCAGGGAGCATACATTTTAGTGGGGGCGAGAGAAATGGTAAAGATTGTAAATGAGTGAACCGTAAATTACAGAGCACATGTCTTGTGATAATGCACTTTAGGAAAATCAAGCAGGGTAGGGGGGTTGGTGCGCGGGAGGCTTGGTGTTCGGTGGGGTGGCTGGGGTGGGCTTCACTGATGGGCAGCATTGGGCAAAGGCTGCAAGTAGCCAAGGGAGTCGGCTGTGAGGGTATTTGAGAGAAAGGGTCCGGGCAGAGGGAAGTGCCTGGTGGAAGCCCAAGGAGGGAGCACACCTGGTGTGTTTAGACTATCTGTTGATTCTTCCAACTTCTTTCTTCCTTTTCCCCTCAGTCCACAGAAACACATAGATCTCTCAGTGCTGAACGAAACAGGAACCCTCTCCCTCTGTCTTTTCCATCCTTTTGTGACAGTTTCTGGTAGTCCCTGCTTGTCCTTTCTTACCACACACTTTCTCTTTAATTCATTGTGTTTCTCTGTGACCACCACTCCACGGAAGTGACTCGCTTATAGGTCACTGACGGCCAGCAGCCACCAAAGTCCATAGCCTGGTGTACTTTACACCCTCCTGACATTTTTCTCTGTAGGCTGCTCAGTCTTGGAAGCCTCTTAGCTTCTATCACCCAGAACGATTCTGGTTCTCTGCCCCAACCTCCAACCCGCCAATTTCTAGCCCCTAATGCCTGTCTCGTTTGCTGCTTCCTCCTTCTCTCACCCCGTGTATGTCCCTTGGACAGCCACACCTTTGTGACTTCGAGGACATTGCTATGTAGGTGATGCCCACATACAGCCAGTCCTCACTTCCTGGTCCTAGGTCAGCAGTTCCAATTGTCTGACGCACACTTCAAACTCAAGATGTCTAGAAGTGAGCCCAGAACATTCTCTCCCAAATG
This sequence comes from Equus przewalskii, assembly GCF_037783145.1. NCBI lineage: Eukaryota > Metazoa > Chordata > Mammalia > Perissodactyla > Equidae > Equus > Equus przewalskii. The sequence goes on along the minus strand of NC_091847.1, from coordinate 76,022,430 downwards.
AATTACCTGACTATAAATCAAGTAACAAGTCATCCAGGCCCCTGGACTGGAAACCTTATATCCACTCTTCATCCCCCGCTGCTCTCCACACCCCTAGGCCCCACGGTCAATTAGTTGTGGAGGCAGATTCTATTGCTTGTCTGTCTAACAGTCATTCTCTACTTCTTCCTCAGTTAAAAGAAAACTGTGATGATTCAGGAATTTGCCCCTCGGGACAGGTGATCCCAGCCTTGGGTCAGGAGTGCAGGCTGACGTTTCACAGCATCATCTCACTTCCCTGGCTAGTGGTTTAAGAGTGGACGTGTGACAGTCTCATGGTGAGATGTGAAGACAATGGTGCTGTCTTCTAAAAAGAAGCCCACAGGAAGAGATATCTCTTCTTCAACTGGATCTTATTGGACCTCAAGCGATGCCTGGAACAGGGGCAGCATCTTGTGACCACGATAGGAACCTGGGAACTGAGGTGATGAAGGTCACTGAAGATGCAGTGAAGAAAGATGGAAGGAACCTGGGTTGTTGATGCTGTCGCTGACCCATCAGGTTAATCAGTGTTGGAACGCCTACTTCTAGACTTCTGAAGTGAAATAATATCCTCGTGGATTAAGCCATTGAATTGGGGTTTTCAATTTCTTACAGCCCAAAACATCCTGTCCCTTCTGTCTTTCTCTCACATGAGGCTGTCTTCTTTTCACCCCCATGACTGCCTGCCTGGCAGATTAACTGTCACCTCTTCTATGATAGGGCAGACTGGTATGTCATCACTGGATCTTGCATTTATTTCCATCTAACTCTCCATTAGACGATAAGATCCTTGGGGGAACTTTAATTTTTGTATTTCTAGTGTCTAGATGTTTGCTGAATGAATTAATGAATACATGGGAAGGATTACTTCATATCTTGGTTCAGTTTTGGGCTCCAACAAGATTTTCTTGTAATATCCAATGACAATTCTTATAATAGAAACAATTGTTTACAAAGACGTTAACAAACTTAAATGAATTCATTAAGAGAGAGAGCACCTCAGATCTTGTATAGGTGCCCATTAATCTATACACGGATAGAGAGGAGTGAGAAGGAGAGAATGTGGGCAGACTCACAGAGGATGGACTCAGAGAACCCACTCTGGGAATTCATTTATGAAAAGTGTCAAGAGTAACAAAAAGACGTCAATCCTCTGCTTCAATGTAACCTTCAGGAAAAGACCTTCTGAGCGTGGTCGGGTCTAAGAAATGTAACTGCTCAGCGCTATTTATTTTCTTCTGGAAGGCAACCTCCACTATTTATTTTCTTCCGGAAGGCAACCTCCACTGGATGCTCCCAGAGATTTCTTTTTAAAAAGGCAAAACCTTTTGAGAATAACTCCAAGGTGGTATTAGAGGTGCACCTAAAACCTCAAGAAATGTTAGATATCATGACCAACTCTCATAAAAATCCCACCCCCTCTGTCAGCCCTGTTCAACAACACTTTCTGCAATGATGGAAATTTCTACATCTGCATCGTGCATCGTGGCAGCCACGAGCCCCACGTGGCTATTGAGCCCTTAAAATGTGGTTAGCGTGACTGGGGAACTGAATTTTTAACTTAATTAAATTTAAATTTAAATATAAATCGTAACATGAAGCTAGTAACTACCATGTCGGACAGTGCGGGGCTGTGTTTTGTGTGACCCAGTACTAGTCAGGATAGGCTTGGCTATATACTGCAGTAATAAATAACCCCCAAATATTAGTGGCTTGAAATAAAGTTTTATTTCTCCTTCCCACTCTACATTCATCACATGTCATCGAGGGGTTCTGCTCCACATCTTCTCCTTTTGGGACCATCTTGAATGTTGCTGGTCACTATAACAGAGGGAAAAACAAAAAGAAATCTGGACGGGCTTGTACTGGCAATCAAAGGAATGCTTGGCTCAGAAGTGACACATATCACTTCCGCTCATTGGCCAGCTCATCGTGCAGCCTTGTCCTCCCACCAGAGGGCCAGGAAATGCCACCCAATTATGGAGCCCAGGAGGCAAAAATACTAGGTTAGTAGCACTAGTGATGGAATAAATAAGCATCACTAAAATAACTAATACATCAAATTGAACAGAAAGAAATTAGGTCTTTAAAAGTCAGGTGTACGTCTATACAAGAGAACCAACAGAAAAACATGGGAGGAAAAAAATATGCACAAACACCAGGAATGCTCCTTTTACAAAAGCAAGGAAGGAAGGAAGATTGGAATGATGGTTTGATGTTTTATATATAATTTTTATTAAGCTTTTGAATAGGTAAATCCATTAACTAAAGGAGAAAAAGAAGGAAGCCCAAGCATCCTTTATCTTCTATTATAATTAAAGAGGGTAGTTTTGTCAATTTATACTTTAAAAAAAATCCTTGAAAAAACAAGTCTACCCACTCTTGCCACAGTAGAATCTTACTGAAATTCCAAGTATAGTCTAGCCACAGCTGTTCAAAAGTCTTTATTAGACAATCTCGGAATGAGACGGGACCTTAGAGGTCAGCTGTTCCAATCTCCAAAACGGGCCTCCCTCCTACAGCTTTCCATATATTCGGGGTGCAGAGGAAGTCCACTACTGCGTGGGAGCTCATTCCACGGGTGGGCGGGTGAAACTGTTTGAGAACTCTTCCCGAGGCATCAAAAGTAGCACCTCTGAGCTTTCAATGTACTTGTCCTGGCTCCGCAGCCACCCGGCAGAGGGCCAGCCCCTTTGCTCTCTAGAACCCTCAGCCCTCTGGAGGGAGTTCCTCTGCCCACTGAGTTTCTCTTCCCGTGCCTTGGTCTCCAGGCCCTCTATTCTCCCAGAAGCCCTCCTTAGAGCATGCAACACAGAGTTGAGGTTGGGGGCGGGCACAGCACGGACTTTGAGGACAGAGTCGAAGCATCAAATCCTAGCTACTTAAACCGACCCTGTGTTCTTCTCTGCAGAGGGGAACAGCTACACCTACCTCTTAGTCTTGTTAAGTGGAGTAAATAGGATTAGATCTGTAAATCAGCAGATGCACAATAAATACTTCAGTATGATGTTTCTCTTAAAGTGTGGTGCACAGAGGAAACTTAACAATGATTTAGATGTGATCTGATCAGTGGAGAGTAAACCATTTCCCTTCTCTGAGACGCTCTCTTATTCCTTCCTGTGTATCACCTACAAGTATTAGCATTATCTTTTGTGGGCAGCCAGACATACCATACTTAAAAAGTGCTGATTTCCACTAAGTTACAGCCTTACTTAACTTGTTGACATTTTAAGCCTAAAGTCTAAGAGATCAAATCAGATGAAATTTGATAAGAATAAATGTTATGTTGGCTTGTTGCTCTTTAGCTATTTTATTTGTTTTTAATAGACTTTATTTTTTAGAGCAATTTTAGGTTCACAGCAATATTCAGCAGAAGTTACAGAGATTTCCCATATACCTCGTGCCCCCACACATGAGCAACCTCCCCTATTATCAACATCCCCCACCAGAGCACTACATTCAACAGGACTGAGGAGTTTACACTGACACGTCAGTACCATCCAAAGTCCATAGTTTACCTTAGGATTCAATCTTGGTGGTGTGCATTCCATGGGTTTGGACAAACGTATAATGACGTGTATCCATCATTACAGCATCATACAGAGTGTGTTCATTGCCCTAAAAAGCCTCTGTACTCCGTCCAGTCCTCATTCCCTCCCTCCTAACCCCCGGCAACCACTGATCTTTCTGCAGTCTCCGCGGTGTTGCCTCCTCCAGAACGTCATGTCGTTGGAATCATACAGTATGCAGCCTTTTCAGGCTTTGGGCTTCTTTTACTTAGTAACATGCATTTAAATTTCCTCTGTGTCTTTTCACAGCTTGATAGCTCCTTTATTTTTAGCGCTGACTAATATTCCATTGTCTGGATGTAGTACAGTTTATCTATCCACTCACCTACTGAAAGACATCGTGGTCATTTCCCAGTTTTGGCAATTATGAATAAGACTGCTATAAACATCTGTGTGCAGGTTTTTTGTGTGCACATAAGCTTTCGGGTCCTTTGGGTAAATGCCAAAGAGCACCATGGCTAGATCTATGGTAACAGTGTGTTTAGTTTTACAAGAAACCACTAAACTCTTCCAAAGTGGCTGCTCCATTTTCCATTCCCACCAACAATGAGTGAGAGGTTCTGTTGTTCCACACCCCTGCCAGCATTTGGAGTTGTCAGTGTTCTAGAATTTGGCCCTTCTAATAGATGTGTAGTGGCACACGTTAGCTTTTAGCAAGGTCTTTTGAATCATGGTCCAATGCTAAATATCAGCTGCCTCTTCAAGAGTTGAGTATCCTACAGATTTGATAGGTATGTGATTACCGGAAAGATCGTGGATATTGGAGACAGCCAGACCTGCCAGCTGTACCTTAAGTCTGGTGTACTATCACGGAGGAGTTTTTAACTTCTCTGAGCCTCAGTTTCCTCTTTAGTAAAATGGAAATAATAAATTAGTAATAACAGTACTTACTGCAATGGGTTGTGTAAATAAATTTGCACACCTTCTCTGATTATATTCAAGTGATTAATAAAAATATGTGACCAGAATGGGACTCAAGACCGAACCTTGTGCCACACCACTACTGGCCTGTCTCTAGGTTGCATAACCACCGTTCTTTGAGCACGTATATCTGCCCCACCGTCCAGCCCACAGCGCTTCATCTTTCAGGTATACCTGGACAAGCTTTGTCAAATGCCTTACTAACGTCAAATACTCACTAAGGTAGACTTCTTTGGACTGTTTGTGTGCATTTTTCGCTCTTCCATCTCAGACTTTGGGTGGATAGGTACTATTGTTTAATTCTCTCTTAATTAGTTCCTCCTTGTTCTTCTAAAGGATGTATGGAGGTCTCTGGTTTCTAGGCTACTAAATTTCCTGAGTACATGATCCCCAGACAAAGCAATTTGAGTTTCCCTGGCTTCTTTTAGAAGGAGTCATTGTAGAAAATGAGACGCATGCTAGCTGAGACAGATTGCTCATTTGATTTGAGGGTTGTGTGTGTGCACATGCGTGTGTGTCTGATGCTGCAACAGGGCTTGAACTACATCTTTGGAACTCTTTGCCCCTATCTATCTGTCCAGTATCTCCACCATCAAATCAAAGCTTAGATTCCTCATCACTTTTGCTATCATCACAGACAATTAGAATTCAGCAGAAGGAGGAGATAGCCTGAAATTTAATTCTAACCAGCAGCTCAATCCAAACTCCTGAAATCTGGCTGGGCTGGGGTAGTAATGTGTGTATAATCCAGTTGGTGAAGCAGGAAGCACCCCCTAGGAAATCATAACAAAGAGTCTTAAGCAAGTTTTTCTGTCAACAACTTCATCCAAGAAACCATCTTCCCTGGAGACTTTCCTAAACTTTAGAATCCTCTCCTTGCCACAGAGTCCTTTTGTAGGGGAAAACTGTAAGTGAACACAGGAGTGACAGGCCTCTGTAAGCACCAGCTCTGGCTCCAAATTCTTTCAGCTGTCAGTCTCCATCTGTCCTGTGGTCCTTCTGTCTCAGGGATCTCTCGATCGGATCATGAAACGGATGAAGTTATTCAGAAGTCCTCTTCTTAGACTATTTCAGTTTAAGTCTAATTTTTGAGCCAATCAGTGTTAAATTCTAGGCAAATGACAATAGCAATAACCTTCCATTGCTTTTTCTTCAAGTACTATGTACCGTTGCCTTGGACAACATATTTTAAATATTCCAGGGCTAGCCCCGGTGGCCTAGTGGTTAAGTTCTGCGCACTCTGCTTTGGCGGCCTAGGTCCAGTTCCTGGGCATGGACCACGTCTCTCAGTGGCTATGCTGTGGTGCTGGCTCACATACAAAAAGAGGAAGATTGGCAGAGGATGTTATCTCAGGGTGAGTCTTCCTTAGCAAAAAAAAAAAAAAAAAAACCAAAAACATTCTAGGTCACAGGTGATGGTACAAATCCCTGGTCCAATGTGGAGTTAGATTTGAAGCTTCCTAGTAAACTCAAGCAAATTAAAACCGAAACAGCAGTAATGTAGCCCTGGAAGAGAATGAAGAATAAACAAAATTAAAATAATGAATAAGATTGTACAGATTGAGTAAGGAAAACCGGTTAAACATTATTGCGAAGTTATCGATAGAATTATATATATTGATAGGAAAGGTGATCATCAATTATAACAGAAGCAGCATCTTACCCCTGGTAATAAGAACAAGGAAAGCTTTAAAAATAATCAAAATCTATCTCCGGCTAGACAAACTACAGCCGTACCTCACCACACCCCACTGTTCAAACCATGCCAAGCCTTGAAATAATATGTGTAAAGTGCCTGGGACGTGGCATGTACCCAGGAAATTTATTTCCCTTATATTTCTCTACTGTAGACATCAGAATACATTTTTTCCATACCTGAAACTGACATTTTGAGATCTTTTAAGAGTCTTAATTTTCAGGCATTGCTGACAGTTACAAGTCCTAATATCCTAATTTGCATTTTGAATCTCCTGAAAAGTGAATATTTTAACATAAATTCAATTTAGTGGAGAAGATTTACAGGCCCCAAGTGTCTGTGTGATTACCACTTTTAGTCTCTTTAACTCCAGCACTCCTGATTTTGCTGATCCCAAGCCATTTATTAAACAGTTTAATTGCTCTAGCTTTTTTCCCTATTGTGGTTCATCTCCTACGGGTTTTATCTCCTAACATTAGTACCAAAGGCCTGGGGACACCAGGAGATTACCCCAATAGTGGCTGACTCTGCCTCCTCCTTTCTTCCATTGCTGGCACGGGCAGCAGGTTTGACACGCAGCATTTAATTGATTTTCTATTGTGACCAATTTACATCTACAGGTGACAACTCTTTGTGGAAAGTCATCAGTAGATCAGAGAGGCAAGGTTATCTTTCTACTTTCTGGTTGCTTAGTAAAACAAAATAATAACAATAGAAATAATAATAATGCTAATGGAACACTACCATCTGAGACCATCCTCATTCAATGTCTTTGATAATTTTAGGAAGGCAAATCCTTCACTTTATAGAATGTAGCTAAAGTACATCCTATTCTCATAACTAGTGGGTTTAGATGGCATAATTACATAGTAAAATCTCTGCCCTAGACAATACTTTGCTTGGGAAGTACCATATTATTGTATTGCCTGTGTAATTCCAATTGTATTTTGGCAAAATAAAAACGTAGGTATTTCATAAAATGCTCTGAGGAAACACCTATAATTCTAAACTTCCATGATCTTTCCAAATTTCTAAATACAATGTCTTAAAAGATTCAGAAGGGAGACATCCTTGATGTGTACAAGCCCTTAGATATCAGCGGGCAAAGAGAGATCCAAGAGAAAGTGGCAAAGAGATGAATCCTGCCATGTGGATGACGTGGGGGAGCAAGTGGTGGTGTAGGGAGTATGCCAGAGGTCACCCTCTAGGCCCCCAAAGCTCTGTGAGGAAGCACAGCCAAGCTGTGGTGGCCAGATCATAGTCTGATGCTTGTGGCTTGGGACACAGCCATGGTTGCCTACAGGGCTGGCTGGATGGCTGCTCTGGGCATGGGAACCCCTTTGCTTCCTCCATCTAAATTGCTGTCCCCTCCACCCACCATGGAAGGCCCGGGTGGAAAGTGCTCTTGTAACATAGGGCTGTCTGTGCTATGGCGGCTTTTGGAGTCGTCCCACCTGGCTTCCTGTGCCCACCAGCAGAACTCCTCTCAGGGTATGGGTACGGTGTGGGAAAACCCTCCACAGCTCCCCTGCCTCCTCAAGATTACCTTGGAAGGCTGGCCTGCCCTGGGTTGACTGAGGAGACTCCTGAGAGCAGCTGTGTCTGTGACAGTTGTGGATGGCCCCTGCCTCCCCATCGGGCCCTTGTGGTTCCCAGAACTCACCCTGAATGAGAGGACTCTTTGTGACCCCTGTGCAGAAGGTGTAGCCTAAGAAGCCTGGAGCAGTGGTGACCGAATTCTCTAAATCATCTCCTGGGTGGGCCAGACCCTGAACCAGGTCTTCTCTGGCACCTGGGGACAGGCCAGGTGGTAATCTGCACCATAAGGTGACCAAACATCCTGGTTTACCTGGACTGTGTGAGTTTTACCACTGAATGTCCCACATGGAAGGGCACCCTCAATCTTGAGCAAATGGGGGCAGCCGGTCACCCTGACCTCTGGCTTCACCCTATCAGCTGACAGAGAGAACTGTGTAGTTAAGGGAATAGTTAAGGCAGGCCTCTACTCCACACGTGTCAGCCGCAGGCCTCATGATGGCTCGAAAGTTCTGTCTTGGGTTGGGGGGCGGCGGGGTCTGCCCACTCCCCTGGGAGTGGGAGAGACAAGAGATGCACATTGTCATCCTCCTTTCTCAGCCTGAAGACGCTGAGCCCCCTGTCCCCAGAGGGGGAAGGAAGAGTCAGACACAGAACAGAGGTGCTCTGACTCCGTGAGCAATGTCCTCCCACCTGGCACGACTGATTTTCAATTCCATCCATAAGGAGCCTCACTGTGGGGACCTCTTACCTGGAAGGATCGTGGTGATGTCGCCTTTCTTTTCACCAGCATTTGCTCAACCCAGCTGGGTGACGACCTTTCCGGTAGGAGGTCAAAAGGTCACACATTTCTGGCTTTAGCCTCACTCCTGAAACCGTAAACAGAGACTCTTCTGTAGGGAGGAAAAGAGAAAAGCGCCAATGTTTTATTTCCTGGGATCTTTCATGGTGTATTTTTTATGTCTGTTGTAATATTTGTCACCCAAAGAGACATCAAAACACGAGCCAGACTTATCCGCCAATAATTTCCACTGACTCATGGGTAACTCACTTTACTGACTCCGCTCAGAGTTGTCCAGTGCCTCCTATTCAATTCAGTTCGATGCATATTCACCAAATGAACACTTGGGTAAGGCATCGCACGGTGTGGAGGATGGTAACAACAGGAATGGGACTGGGCGAGACACACACACTAGCAGACAAGGGCCACGAGTGGGGTGGAAACAAAGAACGACCACAGCCCTCTCCTGGGTCGCCTGAGGAGAGGGAAAAGCGTGGACAAGTGCTCTTTCAGCCGCGAAGGATGACTGTGCCCTCAACAGTCGAGGACTTCTAGGGAGGCTGTTCCTCGCTGGGGGACCAGCATGAGCTCAGGCCTGGAGAAAGGAAAGCGTTTGAGAGAAATGCAAGTAATCGTGCACGGTTAGAGCAAGACAGACCAGAGATAAAGCTGGAAATGTGGGTTGAAACCAGATGGTGACGGGAGTTAATATCAAGCCAAGGAGTCTGGACATTGCTCCCGGTGATGACTGGCAATGAGGGTCATGCTGGCCTACAGATTTGGAAAGTTTCAAATCCTGTTACAGGAGATATATAGGCAATCTATTTAAACAGACTCTAAGGTAAAATTTTTGAAAATTAAAAAAAAAAGGAAGTGTATATATATATATATACATACACTACATTTGTCCTCCGATTCATGTATTTAGTTAGTTGGGAATGCTGGTAGTTTGCATTTTCATAAATGCCTGCGTTTGTTAAGTGTGTGTTGTTCCTGGGTGCTTACTACGATAAAGTTAGGGGCCAAGTCCTCCGAAAGCTAACATCGCAAAATGGGGAGAATAAAACTTCCTGGCAGATTCCTCTAAGTGTAAAGAAGATAACATATGCAAAACATCTCGGGTTGCTCCTGACACACAATGTATTTCTAATAGCTAGTTAGCCGTTGTTAAAAGCGTCAGCATAGATACCATCCAAGAAAAACAGCAAAGAGCCACATTGTCACCAAAGCACGTCCATGAAACCTGCCCGGGGCGTCCTTCCACTTAGGCATTGTTTTTCTAAGGGTCACAATCTGCACAAGCCTGGGTTGCTCTAAATATCTCACCAATGTAACAGAAAGAGAAGCTTCTGGTTTTGGCATACTGAAAGCGTAAAATGCCTTAATAATATTATTTGCTGGAAGCTGCCCACACCCAAAGGGAAGAAATAAACCTGCAGCGCTGGCTCTGCCTCGCTGGGCCCGCACTTCTGCCTCGGGTGCTGTGGGCCATCTGTGGCCCTGACTCCTGGGTTTGGAATTACAGATTTGCTAGGCTGCAAAGAGGAGACATCAGGTTTTGTTGATATGCGTCATCTATTCTCACAGGCACGTTATACTGTGCAATTTTGTATTCTACTTTCTTTCAGCTCATGTGTAGCAGAAACACTCAGCTAAAACAAACAGTATGTAAACTTTATAGGTTACTCTCAAATCAACTCAAGTCCAAACCATCTTGGGAACTTTCCTCGGGGAGAAGTATCCTCTTGCCTTGGGGACAATGGCAGGAAGATGTCCCTCAGTCTTCCTTGCCCCTCAAAAGCAGTAGCTCCCCAAAGTAAGGAGGGAGGAGGAGGGAAAGAGGAAAGAAAAGGGAGGGGCGGAGGAAGAGAGGGACTGAGGGAGAGAGAGGAAGAGGAAGGGAAGTCGGGGGAGAGCAAAAGAGGACGAAGAAGAAAGAGAGGAGAGAGAAAGAGAAACATTATCTGGCAGAACAGTGCCGGGAAAGCAACCAAGGGGAGTTAATCAAAGGATGGCAATTTGGCAGCGGACTGCCCGATTCTGCTTCCCAACTCCTAGGAAAAGAAAAAGGAAACAAGGGGAGAAAAAGAAAGACGGAAAAAAGCAGCAGAGCGGCTCTCCTGCCGCAGTCTCGCAGACGCGACCCTCCCGTTCGGCTGACTCCTCATTAGCTCAGTGAGTCTGACAGCATAATTACCACAGCTGCTGCGCGCTTCGAATAAATAAATACGAAAGCGGGTGTTTAAAAATGTTTTGAGAAGGGAAATTCAGTCATCTAGACAGTCAGTAGGACAAGTTTATTTAAAACTTTTAGATTCTTATGTATTTAGATCATTTGGGAACGAGATAATGAGATAGTTGTCTTTCAGGCTAATTGAGTTCCTAAGCTCCTGGCTGCTGGCTGTCACCCTTTCAAACTTAGCTGTAACTTTCCTTCCTTTAGAAATCTGATCCTGGTGTCTCCATTTACTCTTCCCGGGCTGATAACCTGGTGAAGGCTGGGTGCACTGGAGTGCAGAAAGTGACTTAATGGGATTGAGGGGCTAAATAACCTTTCACAGGAAACAAGATAATCAAATCTCTTTACTCGCCAGTAACGGCTAAAAGAGAAAGCACAAGTTGCAAAGAAAGCTTGGAAATTAAACCATCATTTCAGAATGTCTTGTAATTTCCCTTGTCATGTGGTTTTTGCGCTCCTCTGCTCTCACGCATCATCAATCCATCAGCTGAAGCTGCTTAGTGCATTTAATTATTCAGAGCGCTCGCCGTGCCGTGACTCCACGGCAATTCCAGCTCATGTGTATGTATATAGGCTTCATATCTTCAAAGCCCAAAGGATCACACAGTGCTTTAAATTGAAGCTGCTAACTTACACGGAGTGAGTGCTCTTAAGATTCTGACTAGGGGCACAGCACATATGCATTTCCGATTAAAGTGGATGATCTTTCCTTTTAAAATTAATTAGTGCCTATTTATCTTTTCCTCTCCCTCCTGCCTCTCATTCTCCCAGGACCGCATTCATGTGAACGGTCTTGCATTCAGTGAGTTAAAAGCTTTATAAAGTAAACATTCTGTCAATCTGGGGTAAAGGAAACTAGTGTTAACCCATTGTGTAGACTGATAAACTGAGGTTTATGAAGGCCAATAACACCTGTTATGCTGGAAAAAAAGAAGAAAATTCAGGTCCTTTGACTGTCAGTCCAGAGCTTAGAAGCCCTGTACCATTTGTCTTGCCTCATTCTTTTAAACAGTAAAGACAATGTAACATGAACATTACAGAAAACTCTGAAAAAGGAAAAAAACTACCCACAATCCCCCTAAACTAGAGAAGCAGTTTTATTTTTGTACACAACCTTTCAGTTTTGCTGATACGCATGGTACCTTTTCACAGGTACACTACAACATGCAATTTTATATCCTACTTCCTTTCAGCTCCTATCATAGCATAAACATTTCCACATTACGATCCACTCCTGTGAATTATCATTTTAAATGGTTACATAGTACTGTAGGCTGAGTCACTATACCAACATTTGTCCAACCGGTTGTCTAGTGTTGAATATGTAGAATTTCTTTTATTTTTATTTTATAATTTAAAAAAATTATAGACAACACTGCAATGAAAGTTTTTATGGATGTAGGTTTTTTTTTCTTTCTTTCTCTTCAATTGTTTCTTTGGATAATTCCAGGAACCAAAGTGTAGGATTGGAGGTTGTGACCATTTTTGTGGCTCTGATAGGCTCACTATAATGCTTTGTAAAGCTTGCCCCAACTTATAATACCACGAGCAGAGAATCGTTTCACCACCACCTCACCAGTACCGGGAGTCATTAGTTTGAGGGGAAAAATAACTACTTTAGCAGTTATTTGTATCTATTTAATCATTAGTAAGGTTGTCTATTTATTCCATGTGTTGATATGCTTTTTCTTTCCTTTGTATAAATTGCTATTTTGTGCCTTTGCCCAATTTTCTATTGGATTCTTGATATTTTTCTTATGCAATTGAATGAGTTATAGTGAAGTGAAAAATAACCACTATTGATGAAGAAATCTCAAAACTCAAGGGTGATTGCGTATTTAAAAAAAAAACGAAAAGGAACAGAAACTAAGACAAGATGACAGTGAGGACTGAGGAAGAGGTCAGGGGCACGAGTCTCTATTAAACATAAAATTGAGCCCCTTTAACTGTGAGATAGTCAACGTGTAAGCTGGAGACACGTGGAATCTTTCTTGGGGAGGCTTTAAAATCAACAGATAGAGCATAAGACGGTGAAAAGGCCTGTGAGTCAGGATCTTGGTTCTAATCCTGGTTTTGCTACCAAATTCCCATGTGATCCTTAACAAGCAGCAATGAGGAGTGGGAGGAGAGTGGCTTGGGAGTCTGACCGGAAGTCAAATCTTGGCCCTCCCACTTACTAGCTGTATGACTTTGAGCAATTAGCCTCCGTCAGTCCCAATTTTCTAATGTGTAACACGAGGATAATAACTCCAGCTTCACCAGTTAGTATACAGATTGAATGGGAATTTATGTAAAGCACATAGATGCCCAATCAATGGCAGCTGTCATTATTCTTCCCTGGTGTCAGGGACTCATCTAACAATGAAGATTTGGAATAGTGAGTCTCTAAGATCCTTTCTCACTCAAAGGTCTCTAACTCTTTCCTGAATGGTTTCTCTTTACTTGGAGACTCTTTCAGCCCATGATGCTAACAAATTTAACTAACGTAAGGGCTTGGTGGCGCTGAGGGACTTGGTTTACCCAGATTTCTCCAAGCAACACAACTCTATCCAGCACCATAAGCTGAGTCTCAACCCAACGTCTTACCTAACGTGTTGAAACGGGTTAAGGACAACTTTGTGCATAGAAGGTGAAGAAGTGTGTTACAGAGGACACTTCCTAGCTTGCTTCTTAATATATTCCTTCTTAAGCACTGGTTAATGGAGGATCTAAAAGGTAGAGAGAGAGGTCTGAATTAGGTTAGAAACCTCTAGAAGCAGAACGGGGTTGAGAGACCTGGCTCAGACTCTGCCTTCCCTTGTCCCCACCATCCCAACCCCTGAAACCCTGCCTCTAGAAAGACAAGTATTCTGGTTAAATTTTGAATAGACTAGACAACAAAAGCAATAAACGGAACAGATTTGCAATGATCAGCACACAAAGAGCTAAACTAAATTTCACTAGTACACGTTAAAGAATGTTCGAATTGTTGCAAGAAGGCATGCAATGATAAAGAGTAAAAACTAGGATGGAATATGAGTCAGGATTGTGCCACCATTACTAAAAAGAAGAAACCTTCAGAATGACGTTAGACCATATTACGAGGAGGATGACATTCCTCTCTCTGGATGTCCTTCCGCCCCAACCATCCGGACCCCATCATCTTTCAAGACCCACTCACAAAGCCTGGATCCCCACAGCTGGAGTTAATCTCACCTGCTTTGAACACCCAGAGCACCTCCCATTTGAGCTGTGGCTGTTTATGTCCTTGTCTCATTTCCCTGAGGACCGTAAGCTCCTTGAGGACAGTGTCCGTGACTCACTCATTTTGGTATCCCTCAATATCATACCTAACAGACCCTCAGTGAGTCTTCAGTGAATGAACTGGAACATAATTCTCCCACCGTGTTAGAAACCTGAGTCTACATGGGGTCCCTAGTCTCAGAGCTAAGCAAAATAATGGGGACAGGTTCAGAATAGAATAATGAAACAAAATGATTAAAGAGTGAGAGAAACAGGGGTCGGCCAGTGGCTGAATGGTTAAGTTCACATGCTCCGCTTCAGCAGCCCTGGGTTCACCGGTTCGGATCCCGGGTGCGGACCTGCGCAGCACTTATCAAGCCATGCGGTGGCAGGCATCCCACATACAAAACAGAGGAAGATGGGCATGGATGTGAGCTAAGGGCCAGTCTTCCTCAGCAAAGAGAGGAAGATTGGCGGCGGATGTTAGCTCAGGGCTAATCTTCCTCAAAAAAAAAAAAAGTGAGAGAAACAGAATTTATATGGGGTGGCAGTCAAAGGAACTGACTCTAGAAAAGTGAGCTTTGGAAAGTGATATCAAGGGATCTTCAGATGTATTAAAGAGATAATATTAAAAGAAGGCCTGAAGTTCTTTTATTGGAGAAAAACAAAAAATTATTCAGATTTCAATGGGGCGACGTGAATAAGGCCCCTGAATAACTCCCAGCGTAGAGACACCAGGCGGTGTGACGAAGGCTGGGCTGCTGCCACGTCGTCTTCCAGTCCTAGGAGTGCGGAAGGGTGTGAGGGCAAGAAGGACTCTGGCAAATTGTTTTCGCAAAATTACTAGTGAAACAATTGCAAGCGTTTAAGTTTTAGGATTTTCTTTTTTCCTAAGATGCTGGAACCTGTTTTAAAGGAGAAGACAGATTTAGTCCAGGAAGAAATGGGAGAGACTCGAGCCTGGGATGCGGAAAGCAAAATGGGACCAACCCACAGAGAGAGACAGCCTTTGATGTGACGACGATCAAGGACGGGGCTTAAGGACCAGACTCTTAAATCATGTGGCATTTACGGCCCCAGATAAAAAATACTTTTGTGGATCAGTGTCTGTAGTTCAAAATGGCTAGGTTCCAAAAGCAGTCCCAACTTTTCAAGCGTAACATTTGGAAGGCTCCCTGCAAGAACGGAGTGGAGCCAGTTTCTAGAAGGGGCAGCTTAATGATTTTCTACTCCCTCCACCCCCAAATCATTACACAGTGCTCCTTGCTCAGAGCCCAAGTTCATGCTGAGGGCAGAGGGAATCAAACGAAGAAGCTGAACCTGCAGCTAAGATTAGAGAGCTGCCACAGGCCTAATTTTAGGTCCTGGTCACCCCAGCTGACGTCCTGCACTGCTGGCTCAGCCTCGAGGACCACAAGTGTGGCCGAAAGCCGGTGACTGAGTGGGAAGAGCGTCCCCTTAGCCATCTGCAAAAGCAATTAGCTTGCTGTTGGGTGTGTTTTGAGAGAGACTACCAATAATTTCTCCTTCAACAAATGTTTCTTCAGGTGTTCAAGAGCTGTCCAGGGAAGATGTCAGTGCTTGGCAGAAGTTCCCACAGGCCTGCCATTCCAACACTCACGCTTCTCCACTCCAGAGTGCTCTCCCAAAGGGGACCAATCCCGGGCTCCCTGGATTCTCATGGCAAGTAAGCCCCCATTTCCTCTGGCCATCAGCTTACTGCCGAGACCTAGAGACAGCATCCTTCAGGACCCCTTGGCCTGGTGAAAACACACGGGCGGATGGGAGCACTTCTGGCATGTGGTGGGCAGTTTCCCTGCCACTCCTCCCCTGGGATTTAGACTGTCTTTCCACTCTTCACGTATTTCCCAGCCACAGGTTTCATGCTTAAATTGTCCTCGTCAGAGGGCAGACAATAAGAGCTGGCATCTCCCAGATCAAAGAGGAAACAGAATATATTTTAAAGTGACAACTTTGTTATGCTGCAGCCAGAATATTGAAATGATATAAATATAAACTCCTAAATGATTCCATACTGAAATGCCAGCAGAGAGCAAAATTTCTCGCATAATTATGGCAGGGAAACTTTCTTTACCAACACTCACAAGAGCATGTCTTATTATTGCACAATTCTTCTGGCGTGGGGCAGCCCATCCCGGGGACAGAGATTCTGTGTCCCTGCAGGTTGGGAACTGTGATGATTGGCTGGTGCTCCTTGTCTGCAAAGGAGGCTCTTAATAAAGGCTCATTGCCGTGGGCAGTGAAAAAGTAGGCTGGCCCTGCCCAGCCAGGAGAGTACATCCCTCAGTAGATGTGTCTGCGGTGTGGGCCACTGGTGTCAAGGTGCACAAGCTGGCCCCTGCTGCCTCTCTCTCTTCTATTTTTCTTTCCAATTTTCCTGGGAGCTTTGCTGTCCCTGTCTACCTGTCCCACGTCCTATCTGTCGGTCTGTCTCTAAACCTATTTCTGTACCCCCTCCCACATGCACACACACACACCCCCGCCCCCCTCCCCATCTCCTGGCACCGGCCCTTTCATCTTCTCCCTCGGGGATTCGAGATGTCGCTGCAGGAAGTGCTTGTCGGCCAGGCAGCAGCAGCAGAGCCCTGTGGCTTTGACAAACCTCATTTAATTGGGAGGAAGCCAGGAGAATTTGAAAGAACTGAAACATCCACGAAACTCCTTTTATCAGGCATAATTTAAACTCTGCATGGAAAAACCCCTATATGTATAAAGAAAAGTCAACTTCCCTCCTGCTGTGAGCACCCTGTCTCCCCCCAGCGCAGGCAGGCGCCTGCAAGCTCCCATCTTTTCATTTTTCTAAAAGTGTCAAAGTAGATTTGGGCTCTGTGGCTGGGTGAACAGAGAAGGAATACAGATCGGTCTCTCTCTCTCACACCCGCATGCGCCCGTGTGTGCACACGCAGATGGACAGACACACACAGACACACAGACATACGTGCGCAGAGCCCTTCTGTTGGTGGCTTTGCTTCGGTGGCCAGGAAGAATCAACCCCAAGTTTCTACCCTCCCATCAGGTCTGACAGTGATTGTTTCTTCCTAATTACTCTCCTCAGCAGAAGCCGGTGCCCAGACAACTTAGAAGGTCCCCAGCGGTTCCCAGTGTGTAGCATAATAGATCCTAGAGGAGGGCCAGTGGGGGAAGTCTCTTTAAGTGGAGAGAGGGGGAGTGTGAGTGTGTGTGAGTGTGTGTCTGTGTGTACGCCCGTGTGTGTCTGCTTGCCTGAAGTGGTAGTTAGCCAGCCCCAGCCTGAGAGAAGAAAGCGAGCAAGGAGAGATCCAGGGGCTCAGACTGGGAAGAGGGTGCCGGGGTGGGAGTGGGGGCCGTAGGGATGCGGTGGGGGGAGGTAGCAGGAAGGGGGAAAAATGTTCGTGGCCTGGAATGTCTCTTACTCCACCCACATGCCTCCTTCCAGATTCCAGTCCAGATTCACCTCCGGTCTAATCCCTCTCCCTGAGTTATTCTAGTTCCTGCAAAGCGCTGCCTTCAGCGCAGTATTCTCCGGCCATCTGCAGCTGATTACGCCCAGGCTCGAGCTGTTGCGACAGGATTTGTGCTAACACGTGTAGGACGTTCCCTGTTTCCTCTTCCCACTCCGCAGGGTCCTTGAGGTCAAGGACAAATCTCTTCTTTTTCCTCAATTTTTATAGCACTTAATATGTTCTTGACACTTAATGGCAATTTAATAAATACTGATGAATCACTTTTCTTACAGGGTTAAGTAAGAGTTAACCCCAGTTGTACGATTATGGCTATTTTTGGAGATCCTAAATGACTCACTGTAATAATAAAATACCTCGAGGAATCCCAAACTAAGAGCCTTGGCCTGTCGCGGGACACCGTCCTAGGTCCAGGGGGCTGCGCGTCCGGACGCTGGGAACCATGGCCAGCGCGCCCGCCTGAGCCTCCCTGGGCCGCAGCTCGCCCGGCCCCATGCTCGCCCCGCCGCGCGCCATGCCTGCACCCCATGCCTGCACCCTCTTGCCCGCCTGAGCCCCTAGCCCTTCCTTCTTGGCTTTCTTCTTTCCGGCTTAGGACTTCTAAAAACTGTTTTCTGTTGAATGGTGGATGTTTTCAGGGAAACTCCGCCTAAGATTAGTCCCCGCAAACAGCCGGGCCGTGACCGCACCTCCCACATCCTCCGCACGGCCCTTCCTGGCCACATTCTGAGAAACTCGAGCAAAGCTCCTGCCACATGATCCCTCAGCAGATTCCAGATTTGGAGGATGACTTCAGGCCCAGTCAGCAAAGCTGATTTCAGGGTGACTTGTGTTCCCGTGGGTGTCCGGCCCGGGAGGACCCCGCCCCCAGCGCCCCACCCCGCACTTCCTTCGCCAGCATCCGATTACCAGTCAAGAAAGGCCCCGCTCTCCGCGCCTGACATATCCATGTCACCTATCATCTTACTCCCGATGGAAAGAGGGGGGTTGTTAGAAACTTTTCTTTGGCTTCTCCTGGCAGATGCTAGCGAAAGCAACGCAGAGGCAGCTTTCATCTCGGCTGATTTCTGAGTGTGCGTGTGTATATGGGAAATGTTTGGATCATTACAAGGAGGTCTGTGTCGCCTCAACCCACCGGCGCTTTTGAGTTTGAGAGACTCTCATGCAAAACTCAGGCAAGATTGGCCCCATCTTGCTTCTCCCAGGCAAACTGACCTCTGAGCTCGCTTGTGGTTGCAAATGCTATGATTCTCCAGCTCTCAGAGAAAACACTTAGACACTGAACTTACATGTGCACATGTACACGTGCACGCACACGCACACGCTCACCGTCAGGAAGCTGGTGCAGCTGGGCGGGCAGGGCGCTGAAATAGTCGTGAACCAGCGCCTGCCGGGCGGAGACGCGGTCTCTGGGACAGCCTTTGAGCATCTGCGAAGCCAGGTCTTCAGCTGCAGGAACCTTGCCCAACCTGGAAAAGTGGAAGAGAAAAATGGTTTCTGCAGAGGCCTCCCTTCTGAAAATAAAGGGGGAAAAAGTAAAGTAAAGGAGATGGCTAGGAGAGTGTTTCAAACAGAACGTTCCTGGGATAAGTAACCTTGATGGCAAGCGGGAAAATAATCCCACGCTGAAACTCTCCCCTGTCCTGTTACCGAGATGAAGGGAAAACGCAAAGCGTTATATCACCCGGCTCCCTCCGCCTCCATCGCATCTTAGGCACTGAGTATACATAAAGGACTTGGAATTACAATTATAGAGGCAGAAATATATAATGAAGGATTCTTCTTTGAGGCGCGCAGCAGCTCCCACCAAGCAGAAAAGCCCTATTGGAAATAGGCCGCAGGCTCTGGACTCCAAAGGCTGCAAGCAGGGAATCCTGCAGGGGGAAGGGTGGAGGCGATTCTGGGGGGGGGGGGGGGGGGGGGTTTGAGCAGAAAATTCTCTTATTTACAGTGTTTCTGAAGCTCGGCTTCCAGAGTTATTACCTAAGACACTCTCTTGATTCCTGCTGATAAGAGCACAGGAAGAGAGGTAATTAAGTACCCAAATTACAGTAAGGACAAATCCTCAAGTTGACCTTATGTTGAATTATAAATCTGGAGATGAGCGAATCCATTAATTGAGCAACTTCTATGTGCTAGTAGGTAGTTGGCTCTGGGAGACACAGGCAAGACTGCATCCATTGGGCAGCTTAGTCTAGTAGAGCTGTCAGATGCTAATGAAATGATCATACAAATGCCTAAGTACCACTGTGAAAAAAAAGGCCCAGATACCTGACTTAGAGTGGGAGAAGGTAATCAGGGAAGGCTTCCCTGAGAAAGCAGCATTTGAGCTGAGAGCTCAGGAAT
The DNA here is from genome assembly GCF_037783145.1 of Equus przewalskii. Lineage (NCBI taxonomy): Eukaryota > Metazoa > Chordata > Mammalia > Perissodactyla > Equidae > Equus > Equus przewalskii. The sequence goes on along the minus strand of NC_091847.1, from coordinate 76,002,638 downwards.
TGGGGCAAGGGAGGGGCAGGCGCTGCAGACAGAGATCTGTGGTGTTCTTACAGACACCGGGGTGGGAGGGAGGAGAGGGAGTTTAAAGAATGGAAGAAAGGCCGGTTAGCTTGCCCGGCACAAAGAGGGTAGAGGGCCATATATGAAGCTAGTGAAGGGCAGGCCTTGTGGGGCTCCACGTTTCCTGCTTACTTATAATGTTTGAAAGTCTCTGCTAATCTAGTGCCAATCATTTAAGTGCACCCATCTCTAGAGCCCACAGCCAGGTTTACGAGTAGAAAACCACGAGACGGAAAACTACAGATCCCAGGAGGCAGTTGACTGCAGGACCGATGTCTGACATTCAGAATTATGGTGCATGGCCATGAAAATCCCCAATTAAGCAAAAATATCAATGAGCTTATATAATGTCGCATATACATACCAAGCAAAGCAACAAGGAATTGATGCCTTTCCCCTTCCCTGGGGCCGTGATGCAGTGGCGCTGGAAGGCCTGGCCCACAGTTGTAATTTGCCTAATTTTTGCATGAGATTTACATAAGAGACTGTCAGCTATCTGATTCCCACGACATAAAACTGTTTCTACAAACAGATAATTTTATCCTCAAACTCAGGAGTAATTGCTTCATAGACTTAAGATAGAGAAGAAATTTGCAAATCCCCAGTCCTTGCAAATTTCCAGGCCAGTTAGGAGAGAAGGGACCCTGGGGTGGTGGCCTACTCATTAGCTTGTGGGTCAAGAGGCGCTGGCGGGCATTTTCTCCATCCAGGGTGCCCTGCCCAGGTACAGGTTTTCAGCACCAATAAAATGGGATTTGGAGTGGGGAAGCTGGTACAAATCACTAGGGCCTGGTATCCGTCTGGAAGGAGATTCAGTGAAAAACTCATGAAAAAAATTCTAGCTGGTCCACCCACACCATAGGGTGGTGGGGTGGGATATGTGCCAAAATTGGGGCCTGCACCCACTCTATGAATTTCCAGGGGGTGGGTGGGTAGGTAGGTGGTGATGAATAGTGGGGGGCAGTGCCTCTATCAGCTTCCACCTCCACAACCCCACCCCAATCAGCGATTTGTTCTCGCCGAACACTCCCACCTATTGGCCCATAACAATTGAATTGCTACAGAATTGCTCATTGGAAGGAGCTGAGGAGCTACAATCTGATTGGATAAGGGACCTTTTTTGAACTTGTGTTAGCAGGACATGCATACTGTTTTTATCTAGACTGTTTTTATCTAGGCTAGGCTGTGGAGCTTATGGGCTTAGCAAGGACACACAGAAGAGCAGGCCATTTTATCAGGCAAATGAAGGAAAGGAGTGTAGGTACTGACAGTGACGTGAAGACTTCTTTTTAAGGACTTTCCTCTTCAGCTAACCAACCCTGCCCCCACCTTCCCACAAGGTTGTAGCAAGGCTTTTGGTGGAGTCGGGATTTGTTCCAGTCCCATGGCCTCCAACCTGTCACCGTCACCACCCACTTCTCCAGCTCCCCAGCAGGCAGTGACGGGGGCAAAGTACACAAATGAAGGCTTTCCTCCCACGAGCCAAGTTCATGTTGGTCCTCCCTGTGTAAGCCAAATCCGTGGCCCCTGAATACAAGCCGTTACCAGCAGCACTCGGAGCAGGACCACCCGACCGGACCGAGCGTCCAGACAGTCCCCACCTTGCCATTGGTGTATCGCACTCTCATTTGGGAGCAGAGAAAAGAGCCCCAGGAATACAGATGTTGCTTCTTTGGGCACAAATGTTAATTTACCTCCACGTTTGTATCATTCTACCTCTTTCTGCATTGATAGTCTTCCTTGCTATCCACAGCCTTCACTGTCACATTTCTCCAATTTGCCACCTTCTCTAACTCCTGCTAGAACAATTCTTCACTGGTTACCACTCCTACTTTGGAAATGAAAGTTGGCATGAAAAGTGAACATCACAAACGTTGATTTGCCTGCCAGCACCCTTCCATATAGACCATATGTTAATAAGTGTCATTTGTCAGGCTGGTGATAGTAACTACCGACATGCCAGAAGGGTCTCGTAGAGTTAGAAACATCCACCCAGCCAATTCATGAGTCTGTCAACAAAGACAAAGACCCCCTCCGATGAACGTCTCCTTCTAGTAACATTTCAAGAAGCGAGAAGTGTTCCATTGCCAAAGCAACACATCCTTATCGTAGAACACTTAGAAAATGCAGAGAAGGAAAATCAAAACTATCCCATCCCTCTGAGATAACCCCCTTCACTCAAAGATAATCATCACTGCTCTGGGATTCCATTTTTCTTCTTTAGTCCTTTATTTTTATGCAGATATATTTTTTGTTTTATGAAAAAATGGGATCGTCCTCTACATGCTGTTATACTTTTTCCATTTGACGATCTTGATCATCTTCCCAGGACTTTGACTAGCCTCCTAGGACATAACTGTCACGGCTGCACAGCATTTCATCATGTGGGCACCATAATCTTCACAGCCAGACCCTTATTGAAGTTGTTTCCTTTTTGGTTAGGGTGTGCGAGGGGCCACTATTAAAATGGTGCTGTGACAAATATCCTCAATGAGAAATCTTTGTGTACTTGTGCAATGATTTCCTTAGTATAAATTCTGAGAATGGAAACTCCCAGGTTGAAGGATAGATGACATGTTAAAGTTTTTGATTAAGAATATTATCTAGTGAAGCTGAACCGGTTTCCATGTCCACAGCAGCCCCAGAGGGCTCCTGTCCCTGTGTGCAAGGATAACAAATTCATTCCAGCAGATTTGAATCGCCACAGGCCCCACTGCTTATGAAAGTTGTAAAACGGATTAAAATTGTAAATCGATCCTAAAAGATGTGCTGGGTGTGAGGACATCCACGTTTAATTTTAGAAGTCCAGAATAAAAACATAAACGATAATAAAAAATGAAAGTCAGGCTCTTAATTCGGCCGTTGTATAAAGCGCCATCAACCAGCCCATCCCTCAAGACGTCTAAAATCTGGTGCTTCTCAGGGACCTGAGGCAACAGCCTTGATTTCTGAGCTCAGCCTGACCCTAAGTGTAAAAACCGCCCACTGCCATTGCTGCCATCGACCTGGTGGTGGAAGGGCTGTATCTGTTTGCAGGACAAGGCTGGTCACTATGAGTTCGACTGGGTTTTTTGTTGTTTTCTCCTAGATCCACAGAAAGAGCAGAAGGGCAGGGATAGAGTGGGCATTTTTTTTTCCAATTTTTCAATTTGTTTTTATTTTGAAGTAATTTTAGGTTTACAGAAGAGTTGCAGGAATAATACAGTTTCCTCACATGTTTCACCAGCTTCCCCTAATGTCACATCTTATATAAGCATAGTAAAATTGTCCAGCCTAAGCAGTTAATATTGGCACAATACCATCAACTAAGCTGCAAACTTTATTCATCGTTTTTTTCAATAGTGACCTTTTTGTTGCTATTGTTCCAGGAGAGTGGGCAGTTTTTTAATGCTGTCAGTTTAGGATGAGGTAAAGCAGACACCTCCTAATAAGAAATATATCCAACACTAGAAAGAGACAAGCTCAGAGAAGCTGTGCTATAATTTTCTAATCAATCTAACAAGTGAGTATGCACTTAGCGGCCCACATTAACCAGGTCGCCATCAAACTCCAGGCTTGGCCCTGAGGGGCATTTACAGCCCTGTGCACAGTTCCTCTGCTCCTCTGCAGAAATCTTGTAAAAAAGCCGGTGACGCCTTGGCTCCCTTTACTCACAACACTTGCAACCTGACTCGACTGACAAAGGCACAGAGACCTGTGACCGGGTGAATCCCGGCTCCACCACTTACTTAGCTTGACAACTTTGGCTAAGTTACTTAACTTCCTTGAGCCTCAGTTTCCTCCTCTTTGAAATGGAAATGAGATTTGTGAGGAATAAATGAAATAATATAGGCAAAGCACAAACATCTCACCAAACATCCTTCGTTCAATGATGAAGCCCTTCCTCCAGCTTAGAACTTTCTCCCGTGATCATCTAGGCCAGTGCTGCCAATAGAAGTTTCCCTGATAGATGTTTCTCCAGAGAAGATATCTGGATGGCCAACAGACACATGAAAAGATGCTCAGCATCATTAACTATCAGGGAAATGCAAGTCAAAACTACAATGAGATATCACCTTACCGCCGTCAGAATGCCTATAATTAACAAGACAGGAAACAAAAAGTGTTGGAGAGGATGTGGGGAGAAGGGAACCCTTGTATACTGCTGGTGGGAGTGCAAACTGGTGCAGCCACTGTGGAAAACAGTATGGATATTCCTCAATAAATTAAGAATAGATCTACCATATGATCCAGCTATTCCACTGTTGGGTATCTATCCAAAGAACTTGAAAACACAAATGTATAAAGATACATGCACCCGCATGTTCATTGCAGCATTATTCACAACAGCCAAGACTTGGAAGCAACCTAGGTGCCCATCAAGGGACGAATGGATAAAGAAGATATGGTATATATACACAATGGAATACTACTCAGCCATAAGAAATGATGAAATCTGGCCATTTGTGACAACATGGATGGACCTTGAGGGTATTACGCTAAGTGAAATAAACCAGAGGGGGAAAGTCAAATACCATATGATCTCACTCATAAGTAGAAGATAAAAACGACAAGCAAGCACAGAGAAACAGAGACTGGATTGGTGATTACCAGAGGGGAAGCGGGGAGGGAGGAGGATGAAAGGCGTGATTAGGCACATGTGTGTGGTGATGGATTGTAATTAGTCTGTGGACAGTGAACATTATGTAATCTACACAGAAAATGAAACATATAATAATGTACACCTAAAATTTATCTAATGTTATAAAGCAATGTCACCTCAATAAAAAATAAAAATAAAACAAAAAACAAAAAAAAGAAGTTTCCCTGTTGATGGAAATATTCTACTTCTGCCCCAGCTGATATGGTAGCCACTACTCACATGTGGCTATTGAGCCCTTGAAATGTGGCCAGTGCAATTGAATTTTAAATTTAATTTTAATTAATTTAAATTTAAATAGCCACCTGTGGCTAGTGGCCACTGTATTAGACAGCACATTTCTAGGCGTTACTCCTTGCCTTGAGGATCTGAGTGCAGAGAAGCCGGAAGTAGGCTGAGCTAAGGCAAAGGCATTGCTGGGAGCAAGGCCATGGGCAGAGGTGGTGGGTGTTGTGTGTGTCAGAAAAGCCAGAGGGACATTCATCGAACCCAAGTGCTGCTCAGTCCAGAAAGAAGGGCTGGTGGAGCCATAGTAGGGGGCTTGTGGCACTTTCTTCCACCGTGTGACAGCGCCAAACAGCAGCAGCATAGAGTGTTAACATGGTTTTCAGGTTTGGAGTACCATTTATTTTGGAAGCCAATAGTGTAATGAAAGAAAGCCACAGGGCAGAGCTAGGATCCATGTATCTCTGGCCAGGAGTAGGGAGCCTGCCTATGCTGGCAAGAGAGAGTCTGCACACCTTGAGTGACATGAGGAACAGCTGTTCCCTGGAACCTTCTCCAAACCGGGTGACGGGTGCGCTTGAAAGTAAGAGTGGAGTGTGCGGGCATCCTGAGGGAGACCGTCCCTCGAGTCAGAGACCCTTTGGCAGTCCCTGGTTCTGTGTTCCCACCTATTTCACTTTGTGCTCTGATAGTCACTCTGCACGGAGACTTCTTAAAGCACAAGAGCAGCAAGTATGGGCAAAAATCAAACAAGATTTGGTTGGGTTAAGTTCGCCTGCATTTCAGGGAAGAACGAGGCTCAGGGTCCAGCGAGGCTCTCTCCCTTCTCCCCACCTGCGATCGTGTTTTTCTTTGACATTTGAGCTCGCTTCCCCTGCCTCTGATATCTTCCTCACTGCCCTTTTTGCCTCCTCACTGAAGCAAAAAGAACAGAGCCCCGGCTAATTACTCTCAGATCAAATAATACTGGTTATTGTAATTGGTCATTGTCCGAAAACACGGAGTTCTTCTTAGCCCTGAGGTTGCCTGGCACAGCTTCGTTAGCTAGCTATTCCGGGAATGTCTCTATTATCTGTTTTACTTTGCAAAAGAAACTCAGGATTTGTTGAAAGCTGGTAATAAAAGTCTGCCCTGGTCTGAGCCGAGACTGCGCAGCGAGGGCCTGGGAAAGGATGACCTCCATGAATCAAGCCGCCCCCCTCCCCCAGCCGCTCAATGATGTTATTTGGTTTCTCTGTGTCGGAGAATAATAAACCCACTAGGTTTTCTCGCAGGCCAACACTCCCTCGCTCTCAAGGCCTCAGGCATGGTTGAGGGGCACAAAACGATTTTAATGACCAAACTCCCTGAAAGTAAAATGGTGCATAGAGAAAAACTAACAGACTCACAGGTGGCTGGCTTTCCCAGAGGCATCTTCCTGGGGCTTAGGGCCCCAGACGGAGGTGTGCAGGGGCTGGGTGTTCAGTGGACTGAGGCCCAGGGAAATACCCCTCAAGCCTGCTCATGGATCAGCTCGCCAAGGGAGTGCTTACCTGCTCCAGACGTTCTGAAGGCTCTGAGGCTCAGGCAGGGGGAACCAGTCTGGAAAGCACACACAGACACGTTGAAAAACAAAACCAACCCTAAAATCCCATTGCCAAAAATATTATTAAAATTCTCAATGTTCTTCTTGGTTTGGGGTAAGAGAGAATTCAGCTATCAGGCAAACTAAACGATGCTGAAGGTCTTTTCTTGCTCTGAATTTGTATGACTCTGTGGAAGGCCACTATTATGGGTTGAAGTGTGTCCCCTCCTGAAATTCATAGGTCGAAGTCAACCCCAAGTACCTCAGAATTCGACCTTGTATGGAAATAGGGTTCTTGCAGATATAACTAGTTAAGATGAGGTCATTAGGACGGGGCCTAATCCTATATGACTGTGTCCTCATAAAGAGGGGAAATTTAGACACAGAGACAGACACGTACAAGGAAGACGAGGTGAAGAGACACAAGGAGAAGACAGCCATCCACAGGCGGAGGAGAGAGGCCTGGAACAGATCCTTCCCTCAGAGCCTCGGAAGGAGCCAGTCCTGCCAACACCTCGATTTCGGATCTGGCCTCCAGAACTGGGAGACAATAAATTTCGGTCGTTTAAGCCATCCGCTTTGTGGTACTTTGTTGCTGATGCCCTAGCAAACTAATACAGTCACAATACTCAGCAAAGTCAAGAAATATTTACCTAACAGTGACTGCGTGCAGAGCATGTCCCAAGTGCTGAGGAAAATACATGAGAAATCGCCCCATCCTCACAGAGGGTACAATTCATTTGAGAGAATAAAGCACGTGCGTATGAAAAGTCATGTGACGAATGACAGGACAAAGGCTCAAAGTCTGGAAAGTGGTAAAGAGTAACAGGGCTGATTTTCTGTGTCACTTGCAGTAAAAATGGAAGTGAATCCTGGCTTGAATGATCCAAAATGGATGATGATAAAATTTGTAATTTTTCTTTGGAGCACTCTTTATAACATTTATATGTGGAAACATGTGCTTCTGTTATCCTTGGTATTGACACTACTTAACCCAAAATAAAAGCACCATGAAAGGGGACAATTTCTCATTCATTCAAGAAGCGCCAATTGAATGCGCACTCTACGTCAGGGCCTTGAGAGTTGCTACAAGGGTTTAAGCTGATGCTCCTTATGAATGCTGTTTCCCTCTGCAGATTGAGAAAAGAGTATTCAACTCTCATTTAAAATGGCGTTTCCGCCCTATACTTTCCTTTGGGCCTGAAAGGTAATTGTTGGGTTTTAAAAGGTCTCTTCTTCCAGCGCCTGTAGGAATGGAATACACCAAGATGTTTATTACAACAAAGAATCTGATCATAGTGGGACAAAAATTTATTCTGATAACACTGACATACTCATGTCTGTCTGTGCATGGAAAAGACCGGGAAGAGCACTCGCCAGCTGTGAGAGTGCTTACAGGGGCTTGCCTTTTTCTCTTCTATGCTCATCTTCTTAAGTTCACTTTTTAAATAAAAGGCATATATTATTTTGTAACTTCGAAAGTAAGTTCAATGAAAAACAGAATTTGTAGCGCTAAGAGATGTAGAGTGAGAGGAGTGATCAAAGAAAAGGGCTTAAGCTGAGTTTCCAGGGTCAGAAGCGATCAACCGGCACTTGTGTCCCAGGTGGGCACCAAGGGAAGCGTTCGGATGCACAGGTCATCTACTCTCTGTTTGCATGGCTGTGCCTAAACTCAAAAACCCAGGAAAGATGAGAGGATCTGGCATCCGCTTAGTATGTTTACTTCCAGTCCGCTTTCTGCTGCCTGTTTTCAGTTCTTCCCTGGCCCAGCAAAATTAAAATTCTTCCTCATTCAGTCATATCCCAATTTCCAATCAACATAACACATCCACTTCAATCCTCTCCCATGCGGTTTTTCCCTTCTTAGAGTCCCACACTCTGTGTTTTTTTTGGCCGTTAGTATTTTAACACTGTTTCTCACTTGAGGGTTGTCCTTGTGGAACGCGGCTTTGGAATGAGCTGAATTAAAGTTTGAACGCTGAACTGCCGCCTCAGATTCGCTGAGACCTTAAGCAAGATATTTAAACCTCGGCCAGCCGGTTTCCTTCACTCAAGTTGGAGGTCGCATTCGCCTCTCAAGGACGAAGTGATTCACTGATTCATTGATTCATTGATTCATTGAGATGATGAGTGTACAGTGCCTGCCTCGGAGCATTGAATAAAATGAATCCTGTTTGCTTCTCCTTCTTCTTTCTCTGCCTTTGAGAAGTGACGGGCAATGTAAGCCATGTGTGGTTAGGACCCTGGACCCGGAGTTTGAATCCTACGCCACTTAGCAGTTGTGTCACCCAGGGGCGTTGCTTATCCTCACTGGCCTCAGTTTCCACATCTGCAGAACAGGGATAATTGTAATTCCTACCGTACAGGATGGTTGTGAGAATTAGGAGAGTAAGTGTAATACAAGTATTTCCTCACCCTCTGCCTCTTCTTTCCGGCTCCTTCCTTGTCCGATGCACCAGGCTTCTTCCTCTCCTCTCTCCTTTCAGATATTTCTGCCTTATTGTTCTCCTTGGAAACCCTCTATCCTTGTTGTTTCATTCTACTGAAATTCTAACTTGTTCCGGCTCGAGTTCTTACAAGCCTGGCCGGATCTCTTTTGAGTCCTTGTTGTGGGCCAGAGGTGGGTTTCTTAGCTGTGTGGTGCAGTGATGTGAGCACAAGCCAGGGCTCAAATCTCCTTTCTACCCCTTCTGAGCTCTGGGACTCTGGGGAACTTACTTAACCTCTATGGTTAAGTAACTCAGAAGGTTCCAAATGTGTAAAATGGGGATATTTTTCCAGTTGCTTGGGAGGATTAGAAAAGATTAAGTACTCGGCATTTAGGGGCTCAATAAATGTTAGCCTCATTCTTTTTTCTTTTTTGTTCTGCTTGGTTCTGCCTCTCATTTGGAGCGGTAGCATGGTCTAACAGAGTGGTTCTCCAGCCCAGCTGCATATGAGCATCACCTGGGAGAGTTTGGAAACGCAAGGAAGCCCAGCCTCCACCCCCAGAAAGTCTGACTGACCAGCCTGGGGAGGACCCAGCGTTGGTCCATGTTGTGTGGTTACTATTATCTTTCATGGTCTCCAAATGTTTCTAGTGCGGCACTTCGTGAGGCAGAGGATGCTGGGCTAGCAAGGAGGGCTGGGTTGACCTCTCGCCAGCGACTCCCACACACTTCGCTGAGGTTCGCTTCCTCAAGTGAGCCTGTTGTGAGAATTCAATTAATCTGTCTACACAAACCGCAGAACATAGTATCTGCCACACACTTAATATATCACACATCACAAGGATGTGAAAGAGGAAGCATGACAAGGGAAAAATGAGTTCTCATAAATTTTACCAGGGAAGAGCGACCTGTGAGAGTTGCCCCAGGAAGCAGTGTAACAATATTGAACTTGAGGTTCCACGTCTTGCATAGACTGTGCCTGACTCTCTTCCCACATCTATTTTGCAGCTCCATGAGCCGAGGTAGAGGGATCGATGTGTCCAGGGCCAGTCAGGTCGCTATTATGAAGCAGAGCCAAAGCCCGGTTCCTATTTGTGGCCTTCCCTCCCACCTGTGTGCCGATAACCTGATGCTGGATGACCTTGCCTCTCCCATTGATTTCTCCCAGCAGATAAGCTGCAAACGATCAATGAGGGAATGATCCACACAGATAGGCATTGTACACAGCGCCATCGCAAGAGTGGTCTGTTTCTCTGCTTCAATAGTCTCTAAAGATAACAGGTCTGTAGGTAGCTTATTTCCCTTCTCCTTCCAAAGACGATGGTAAATTATTAGACCAGATTTTTCTCCATCTTCTCCTTCTGCAGTTCTCTTTAAAAGAGTTCTCATTTGAGCTCAAACAGAATTCAAGGTAGGAAAAGCAAAATAAGTTGTAAAAGGAAACTTAAAAACTAAACATTTTAAATGGAGTGAAATTAAAATGAGGGCAGAACTGGCGCTACCATAGTGAAATGATGCATTTTTCATAAATGTTTAAGAAGCTCATGTCACAACTGGTTCCAGCCCTGTAGCCTCCGTCAATAGAGATGTGGTAGTTGATTGAGGAAACATCACCAGGACCATTCTGAGTCTCAGCTCAAGGTAAGACATTTCCTAGTTCCTATAGTCTTGTCACAATCACCCTAATGTTATCTTACAGTGTTGTCCACTGAACTATGCCTCTGGAATTTCCCGAATACAATGCATTCTTGAGATACCATATATTTAAATAGTTGATAATGTTGTTAGCCCTATTTCACTATCTCAAGCAGTCACTTTAAAACTGCATTGCAAAAATCCTCATCTCCTACCTCGGCCTCACCCCCACCCCAAATCCGCACACTCAGCCCTCACAGCAGCTTGCTTCCCTCTTCCTCGGTGAGCTGCTTGGATGCTTCCTTAGTCTTTGGCTCAAGGAGTCTCAATCAGCTCTGCTCTTTTGGTGTCTCCATTAACAGGCTTTAGATTCCTGTTTGGGTGTCACCAGGACACCAAAAGCCAGTGTTGTCACCGAGGGTGCTCCTTGGCAGTTAAGCCTGGCACTCCAACTCACATTTGTAGCTTATCACTTTTCTAACCCTGCATCAGAACTATCTGTGGATTCCAAGAAAACATCCCATCCCCTGAAGCCTGTTCCTAAGGTAATGGTCTCTGTAGAGGAAGGGGAGGCCAGGCCTTGCTCCTGGTGGGTGGGTGGAGAGGGTGGAGGGAATGGGCAGAGTCAGGAGTCTCTACTCTCCTGAGGGTAGTACCATGTTTAACGTCTCCACCCCTACAAATGATGTTTGAGCTATAGCTTGATCATGCCCTTGGTGTTTATGGATATAATGATGCATCATTTGTCAACATTTACCACTCCCCTGTAGTCCCTACAAATGGTTAAGGGCCACCACTTGTAGGCAGTGTGCTCAGCACTGGGAATACACAGACATGGTACTTGGCCTTCCCCCCAAGGAGCTAATGGCCATATGATAGTATCATCATCATCATCATTCATCGTTTCCTGGTCTTCTCCAGCCCCTCTGGCTGTTTCTTCTCAGCTTCCCCGCTCCATCCTTCAGTACTGGTGCCCCAGGGTTCCATCAGTCTTCTTTCTCTACGTACTCTCCCTTGGGCAGTTGAATTCACACCCAGGGCTTTAAGGACCACTTTAAGCAGGCGACTTCCGACTTCGTATTTCTAGGTTGGATCCTTGTAATCACAGGCTTGTATTTCTAATTGCTTTTTAGATATCTCTGTTTGGTGGTTCCACAGATACCTTACTCTCAAAATGTTCAAACCTTCCCCACAAATCTATTCCTTCCTCCTTTTATTTCCTGTGCCAGTGAATGGTGCTGTCATTCTCTCTCCCACAGGAGATATGTCTGCTTCACAACTCAATACAATCCTTCTCAACCTCTCCTTGCCTCTACCTCCTAGATGTTTTTTAGATTTTTCCCCTTCATTCCTTATCCATCGCCACTGCTCTAGTTGAGACTTCCTATTTGTCTTCTAATTTACTAGTCAAGTCCAAATCCTTAGGATGATTACAAAGCGATCTGGTCCCCGTTTACCCTTCCAGGTTAACCTCCAGCAATGTCCCACCACGAAGCCAACATCCTAGCTTGCCTGAGCAGTTCACCTGCTTGGTATATTACCAAATATGCCTGCTTTCCTATTCCTCTGTGTCAGGTGCCTTCGTGTGGAATGTCCTTCCCCTCTCGCTCACCTGGAGAAAGCCCACTTAGTCATCCTTGAGATTCAGCTTATGTCTCTTTCTCTCAGTCCCTAAATTCCCCAGACAAGCCCAGGGCACCTTTCTCCTAGTGTCCGTAGAGGCCTCCAGGGGACGCTGTTATAATAATACTTTCTCCGTGTTGTCTTTTGTTTTCCCCTTTAGACTGTATTTCTTGAAGGCAGGCATCAATGTCTTCGTTTATTTTTGAATTTCCCAGTCCCAACACCTAGCAGTTGATAAATACTTGTTGAATGAATGAAAAGTTGATGCTTGGGTGAAAAATAAAAATGAAATCGATTTACTAAACCTTGTTCTTAAAATATAAAAGTAACTCGAGAGCTCTTGTATATCCTGCTCTCCGCCTCGCAGAATGACGGCACAGGGCACCTGCCACGACGGTGGGGAATGAGACCCTGGTTTGAGTCAGTTCCATGATATTTGGAAACTTAAGGCTCCTTTTCATGAATCAGGAAGGAACTTAGCAGGGTTTTACTTGAAGAAAAAAATTTTTTTTACCTGCTTTCACTCATTTGCAATTTTTCCTAATCTTAACTACTTTAAGACCATCTAGTCCCCCCAATAAAACCTAACAATTGCCATCAAATAAATTAAAGATGAGAAAACTAAAAGTAAATGTAGAAACTAGAAGAAACTCAATGAAGATCAAAGTGGGCTGTGTATCTAAGCGAATTTCACTGACCGATTTGGGGGATGGGTTAATAAAGACATTAATAGTAACTCCCCAGGAGCCTAGGCAGCGCTCCAGAAGTGCAGCCTAATGAGCCCAATCGTGGTTCAGAGATTCGGTGAATGCCGGTGGCTTCATTAGCTGGAGCAAGGGAGGGCTGCTGGCGTCCCGGGGTGGGGACTCCACTTGCATTAGATTCCAGAAACATGTCTCCAAGCTCATGATTGTAAAAGCAAGACTGGGTATAAGGACACAATCATTTGGAAACTGACTCGCAAAAGTGTTCTTAGCTGGTCCCCCGTCTGGGTCATTGTTTTATTACCAAATCTTTCTATTTGCCCTTTGATAGTTGGAAGGTAAGGTGGAATACTGCTATGAACATCACCTTGGAGCCCAACGAGTCTGGATATTCTGGGCCATGCCCCCTCCTGGCTAGGTGACCCTGGACAAGACACATGCCTCCCGAAGCCTCAGCTGCCTCCCCTATAAAGTAGAGACGATAACATGGCCCTATCTGATGGGGCCGTTATGCATCAAAGTAGAATAATGTGTGTAAAGTGCCTAATGCAGAGTTAGTGTGCAATAAACAGCACACTATCCACTTATCCACGAATAAGGGGAATAATGACGCACATGTGCTTTCTTGGCAAAGCAGGCAGAACAAGGATTATTCATGTCGTAGAGAGGGCAATTGGACTAGAACACAGGTTTTCTGACTCCTAGTCATCGATTTCATTTAACACATATTTATTGACCATCGTGTGCCAGTAGGTGGCCTGTGCAAAATACCAGAAACACTAGAAGTGGCCAGGTTTGCTTTGTGGAAAACCTCAGCACTCTTCCCACTATACCACTTTTTGGGCGACATCAACAATGACAATGCTGATGCTATCTGGGACTGAGGAGCCTGGCTGGGTACTCTTATGCAGCATGCAGACAACAGGGGCTCTCCCAGAGAAGAGTCCTGTGGCCACAGAGTGGGCAGGCACCTGGGGGCAGTTCAGGGGGGGGAGCACAGTAGAGCCCCCACCAGAGGGACAGCCTCAATGGGCGCTCAGACTGGCTCAGACCTGAAAACTGCAGATGGGCTCTGAGGGTGTGCGAATTCAGGCGATGTTTAGGCCCAAGCAAAGAAAAACAAGAGTCAGTTCTGGTGCCAGGAGACGTGCCTGACATCCAGAAGGACACTGAGGATTCTGAGGGAGCTCGACATAAAGAAATAGGCACAGCATCAGTTCTCACACACCTGTGCCTGAGTCTGACCCCTGGCGAGGCACTGAGCAGCTGAGAGAACCTCCACACTGTGTAAGAAACCGAACGGGAGCTAACTTCCGTTGAGGACCTAGTGAAAGTCAGCCACCATGTGTGGCGATGCATGTTAGCTAACCTTATTGCAGTGACCATTTTGCAATATATACATGCATCAAATCGTTATGCTGTACACCTAAAAGTAATACAGTGTTGTATGTCAACTGTGTCTCAAGAAAAGGTAGGTATCATGGCGGAGGCAGTTCAATAATTTCATTTACTTTTCAGAACCACCCTGCAAAATGAGATAAAGGGACACAACATGGTAAATGGAAGGAGAACAAGGTTTGGCTGTGGATTGACCATCTCCAATCTGGGAGATGCTCTGTATGGACTCGGGAGAAAGCTTCTGTCTTCTCCTGTGTAAAATCATGTTACTCTGACCGGCGTGGACCCCAGCAGGCAGCAGTCAAGATTAGCAACTACGTGTGTCCTGTGCCTGGCACATAGGGAACACTTTTAAGTGGTAGGATTGCTCTCATTTTGCAGATTAGGGAACTGGGAAATAAGTAATTTCCTCAAGCGCCTCAGAGAGTACAAGGCAGAGCTTGGACGCCGTTCTGTGAGCCGTCGATGCCCATAAGTAAAAGTACCTTTCCCCTTAGTTCAGCTCGCTGTATGCCTCCCTCGGCTGATAGCTCGTGCTACTGAGCAGATGCTGATGGAGATTCTGCGTTGCATTCAGAGCAAACACACAAAGACTGAAGCCTGGCAGCTCTTTATCATCCCAGTCTGGACAAGAATCCTTTTAGATTTTAATCCTCCTCTGTCCTGTAGTGGTGTCAGATGAAGGGAAGCCCTCACACTGGATTTCAAGTCAAAACGAAACATTCCAAGAGTCAGGCTAGATTGCTATGCTGCAACGCCGTCTGATGTCGGTATTCCGTCCCAGTTATTTCTTGCTTCCACCTGGTGGTCAAAAGTTGGAAAAGCAGGCGAGGCGCCCTGAAAACAACTAGGAGTCAGCAGGATCCATATTGCCTGTCGTTTATCGTACATCTGAATCTGGGTCCCCGCAGGGCTTTTAGTACCGCTTTCCTGCCTTTTGATTTCCACCAAGTTCCTCCAGTGGAAAATCTTTCCATGTGCAGTGTTCTTTCCTGGAGCTGAAAGAACCAGGATAATCCCGGATGCTTCCCTGCCGCTGAGCTCATGTCACAAATCAGGCATGATTTTCAGCAGATATTTCTTTAAAAGTTTGAAGGCCTCTGTGGACTCTATTCCCCTCTCGATGGGAACAAGCATCAAAGAGACAGGAATAAAATGCTTTGCACGCACATCAGGAACTAATTGCCAATTTGGCAAATGCATTGACTAATGTCAGGCACTGTTATTTCTAAATCCTCTCCTGTCCTTGACCCCCAGTATCTAGATGTAAACTTGGAACCATTAGTGGAGAAGGACAAAGTCTTCTGGTGTCTCCAAAGGAATCGAGAGGGATTTAAGCTCAGTGCTCTCGAGTGTGGTGAAATGAACCCAGCGGTACATTAATGCTGGGATTTGAGCTCACACAGCATGAGCGCTTTCAAAAACCGTGTTTAAGGAAGCAAACAGTGCCATGACAGACTCTTTCAGCGGAGCGAAAGGAGCTGGATGAAACAATCAATGACACATTAAAAACCACAACTGGGCTGCAATCATGTGGGCAGAAAAAAAAGTTTTTCTTTATCACAGGATCTTTGCGTCTACTGAGATGGTGACTGGACAAGCTCCAGAGGAGGAAGGGCTCCATTTACTTCAGCTGAGAAATGTCTAAATATTTAGTTGATTCTCTTAAAAGCCTTATCTGATTCTGTAGCAAACTGGTCTCTAAGGTATGATCTTATTAGCCCTATATTGCCACTGCAAAATCGACTTAAAGGGAATTTGGAAAGGAAAAGTCAGGGTATTGAAATGAATGTCACCATTGAAAGCATAAACGCTAACATTTTTTCTCTCAAAATTAACTTTTTTTTTTCTTCTTCTCCCCAAAGCCCCCCAGTACACAGTTGTATATTCTAGTTGTAGGTCCTTCTGGTTGTGCTATGTGGGACGCCGCCTCAGCGGTGCTGGGTCCACACCCAGGATCTGAAACAGCGAAACCCTGGGCGGCCGACACGGAGCGCGTGAACTTAAACACTCGGCGAAGGGGCTGGCCTGAAATTAACTATTTTTAATGTCCTCCAAATACTTAGTTTAGGGCCAACACTGTGCTAGTTGATGCTTTCTCTTAGTTGATTCTAGGTGGTTCTCTACTTCTTATATGTGCTTTATTCCTATTGGTTCCAGTTGGACCGAAAGTGCTTGAGGCTCAAAAGGGAGGGACTCCCGCCTGCATTTTCTTGGGGGCCGGAGTGGAAGCCAAGAGGGCCAAGGGAACTTTGTAAAAATGTCTGCAGGGGGCCACCCTCTAAAGTCACACTGCCGTCTGGTATTAGCGGATTTCAGCCAAGACCAATATCCAGTTTGCTTGAAGCTTCTGGGCTCCTCTGTTCCGCAGACCCAGTGCATCCCAGACATGGCATCAGTCGGGGCTTTAACCTCTTTGGACTTTCCGAGAGTAGACCCCCCTCCAGCCTGCGCTTCTTTATTACTGCTTCCTGTGGACTCTTGGTATGCATCGGCCAAACCTCCCCCTCCCCCACTGCAGGCGGCCAGCGCGGCCCCAGTTCCCGCCAGTTTGATTAATGTGTCTTGGCTGATTGTGTGAAGGATGGCAGGCCTTTAGCAAGTGTGACCGGGGTATTGTCCAGCCAATCACAGACGCCTCAGTTAGCATGTGAAAAGGGGTGTGTTGCCGGGGGAGGGTGAGTGTTCTGGCGGCTAAGTCAAAGGAGGAGTGTTTTGGGGGGTCACAGAGTAACACCCACTTCTTTGAGGGGATGTTACTATGCTCTACTAAACCTGTAAACCTCTTACTCAAAGCTCTTTTTTTCTCCTCCCTCTTTTTTCAAGACCTTTTTTTCCCAAGCAGGCAAGACACTGGCTACTCCGCAGATGGAGTTCACGTTCCAGGGTTTTTAATATTTCACTTTTATATTTCTGTTAGAGAATGATCCCGCTGCGAGTCTGGGAATCCGGGCTCGTCAGAACCCCCTCACTGACACTTGGATATATTGCTCTGAAAGCCATCCCAGGAGGAAAGATTAAACAAAAAAAGCCTCCTTTTCAAAGCCTCCTTCTCAATCTGCCCACATCAAAATAAGACAACTGGCCCTTTGAAGTGGAGGACACAGAGTTCTCAGCCAGCTTGCCTAAAATGGGGGGGTGGGAGAGAAGGAGGGAAGGAAGGAGGGAGGAGAGGGAGGAAAGAAGGGAGACAGACCTGCGACTAGGATTACATACCTCTCTTTTCTTGCCCGTATTTAATCAGCACAAGAGTCTGAATTGATGGCTGGAAAACCTACAACCCCACTCATCAGCACCCCAAGAAGACAACTGGTCAGAGAAACCTGTCCAGCTGGGTCAGCATGAGGTGTTTTCTTAAACTTGTACAAGCAGAAACTGTGTTGTCCTCCTAGACATAGTCCAGACAAGGGCTGGAAAGGGCAGAGGGGGCATAGATGGACCCTGGATGGTTTCCTCAAGTTCTGAGCTTTCTGGCTCCCTCAAAATTGTACCACTGAATTCGAAGTTTGGGGGCTCTTACCACTACTTAGAATGAAAAAGAAAGGAAGGGAAATCTCATCCAGAATGCTGCTATCAGTTCTCCTCTGTGACATTTTTCTGTCTCCCATCCCCTCTTCTGTTCCCTTAATCACTGGAGTTCAAGTGCAGGGAAGCAGCAGCAAAGCTCAGGGATGGGGTGGGTGAGACGTGGCTCAAAGGGACTTCTTGATTCACATAAGGGGATGTTCCCGGAACACAGATGTGGATGACCCTTTTAAAATATAGTCCTTATGATTGAGTTCTCAATGACACTGACCCCACGCCTAAGATACGCTAGAGTTTTAAGATTTACAAATATGGGGTTAGACATCTTGGCTGTGGCCAAGGTTATAACTTCCTTCCTTCCAAAAACTTAGCCTGGCCCACAGCTAGATACTGCCAAGCCCGTGGAAGCAGCGCTCAAAAATGAGCGCCTCCCTAATAGGGTGAGCTGGTGAAGAGCATGGGTGAATGAACACAAACCCAAGCTCTTGGAGACCCAAGAACGTACCACATCCGTCTGTGCAGACCTAGCACTTAACACAGTGCCTGGCAGATGGCAGGTGCTCAAAAGTTTTCGACTTATATGAGTTAAACTGAATTCTTACTAGAAAAATGATGCAAAGTATGAACCCTATTGATGTTGGGGCTGGAGAATTCTCTTCATAAAAAACAATTGCACATTACTTTGAAACGACAGCAAAATGAAAAATGCAATATATTCCACACTGTTTTATTGGAATCCACTTATCTTATTTAGTATAGAATCTGCAGGAAAGCATTCTGGATGAGTTTCTATCATTATTGTGCTCACCAAGGCATTCTGTATTAAGGATCACTGTTTATTGCCTGAATCAACCTGAAACCCACATGTTTGAAGTTTGAGGGAACAGTGTATGCTCACCATGGCAGCTTTGTATTGACATCATCCAAACTGTTTTCTACACCCATCTGTGACGCTCAAATTCTGCTTGCATCCATGTTAGGAAGCTGAGGGGTCCCATTTTCACACAGAGAGGAGAGTGGGTAGGGAGAGGTACAGGCAGGGGAGGAAAAGGTGAGACCCAGGTTCTCCTAGAAACCGTAGCAACTGGAGACAGGACCCGTTGCACACTGGACCACGGCCTCTGAAAGAAGCCTGCTCTTTTTCTCTCTATCTCAGACCAAAGAGAAAAGGCACTATTCCAAGCCTGTGGCCAGGGAGTGGCATTTTTCTCAGGTGCTAAACTCGAGCAAGATAGTTAGAAATGGTAGACTATTTGTAAATGACCCTAAGGCCATTTAGCAATGCATAGGGTCATTCACAAAGCAGCTGAAATGACCTTACAGTTAGTCTTTAGCTTACTGTAGGGTTTCTATAATCCTGGTCAGTTCAAGATGCATGATCCCTATGTGCCGCTCTTTGAGCAAAAGTATTAAATGCTGGAAAAAGAAGAAAAAAAACAACAACCCCAGCCTCCTTGTCTTTTGTTTTCCTCTTTAATCACCTTTTTAATCTCCCTCCAATTTCTTGCTCTCATGAGACTCTTCCACGATAATCTCGTACCAAAGTTAGTAATTAAAAAAATTTGGGGAAAATCCATTTTTAATAATGGAACAATGTAAGAATATCAAGACTAAAAAAATCTGACTTGGGCCACATTCACCCTAATCTTGTCCTTATCTGGGCATATCCACCTCCTCTTTAATCCTGCCAGCAGAGTCCAGCTTTGGTATGGCCGTTCCTTGCTTCTTAACCTCTGATATGGTCCTTCATCCTGTAGCTCATTGCTTGTCTCTTCCTTTCTGTCTCAACATCCTTGAAGTGACTACTGGGTAGTCTGACTCCTCTGGCATGGCCTTGGGGCCATTTCTCAAAGACCTCCTCCCATGAGCAACACTTCCAACACTTCCAAATCCACCCTCAGGAGCCAGTGTTGGAGGACCAAATGTGTGAGAGGAAATGACCGAGTGCTAGGTGTAGCGACAACAGGTGAAGTCTCGCATGGTCTAGGGCCATCTTCCCTGGCGTGTCCTAGGCCCAGTGAGCCTCTACTGCCCCCCTGCTGTATTAGCTTTCTTTAATATACTTTATACACAATAAAGGTACAATAACCTAGTAAGCAAACCTAATGATGGTCATGGGGCTCAAAAATGAGGCCATCTTTTGGGGCCGGCCCTGTGCCCGGGTGGTTGGGTTCCCGTGCTCCGCTGCAGAGGCCCAGAGTTTCGCCAGTTTGGATCCTGGGTGTGGACATGGCACTGCTTGTCAGGCCATGCTGGGGCAGCGTCCCACATGCCACAACTAGAGGGACCCACAACTAAAAATACACAACTATGTACCGGGGCTCTTGGGGAGAGAAAGGAAAAATTAAATCTTTACTTTCTTTTTCTTTTTTTTTGAGGAAGATTAGCCCTGAGCTAACTACTGTCAGTCCTCCTCTTTTTTGCTGAGGAAGCCTGGCCCTGAGCTAACATCCATGCCCATCTTCCTCTACTTTATATGTGGGATGCCCACCACAGCATGGTGTGCCAAGTGGTGCCACGTCCGCACCCGGGATCCGAACTAGTGAACCCTGGGTCTCCGAGAAGTGGAAGGTGCGAACTTAACTGCTGTACCACCGGGCCGGTCCCTAAATCTTTAAAAAAAAAAATGAGGCCATCTTTTGAGATGTTCTTTTCAGCCATTGGGTATTTGGAAATGCATGTGGAATCCACAGCAATAGTCATTTCAAATTCTTATTCAGCTTACTACTTGTGTTTTACAGAGTTGAATCTAACTTCAACTACTATTTCAGTGTCCTCCTTGTAAAAGCATTAGTCAGAGAATATGTGAATCTAAAAATTTGTCTAGACCTATCTTTGCTGTTGAGTTAACAATAAAAGATGGACACGCTGTTCGTGTGGCCAATGCTCTCACATTGCTAATTCTCAGAGCATTCAGAAGCTCAAATCAGTATTACCTGGATTGTAGTTAGGTAGCTGGGAAACTCCAGGCCAGGTATCCTCTGTAGGGACTCCCAACACCTATATAAAGACAAAGAAAGACAAAGAAAGATGAGGCGGAGACAAGGTAGACGGAACAGCTACGGAGACATGAAGGACAGAGCAGGGAGGAAGAAGGAAGAAGTAGACGCATGTCATGTTACACCAGCTGATGTATACAAGAAAGAAACTTTAGTTCCAGTATTTGTAGTTTCATGGGCAAAACCATAGTATATTCTTATGTTCCTGAGATGGTTAACTTTATTAGACAACCTGACTGGGCTAAGGGATGCCCAGGTAGCTGGTGAAACGTTATTTCTGGGTGTGTCTGTGAGAGTGTTTTGGAAGTGACTAGCATTTGAATCAGTAGACTGAGTAAAGAGACCTGCCCTCACCAATGTGGGCGGGCATCGTCCAATCCATGGAGGGCCCAAATAGAACAAAAAGGTGGAGGAAGGCAAATTCTCTCTCTTTTCTTGAGCTGGGACTTCTATCTTCTCTTGCTCTCAGAGCTCCTAGTCCTCAGGCCTTCAAACTCTGGGACTTACACCAGCGGGCCCCTTGGTTCTCAGGCCTTCGGCCTCAGACTGAATTATACCACTGGCTTTCCTGGTTCTCCAGCTTGCAGATGGCATATCTCAACTTCCATAATCACAGGAGCCAATTCCCCTATAAATCTCATCTTCTACAGTCATGAGCCACATAACAGCCTTTTGGTCAACAACAGACTGCATATACAACAGGGGTCCCATAAGATTAGTACCATACAGCCTAGGTGTGTAGTAGGCTATACCATCTAGGTTTGTGTAAGTGCACTCTATGATATTTACACAATGACAAAATTGCCTAATGGCACATTTCTCAGAACATACCCCTGTCGCTAAGCGATACATGATTGTATAACTCTATATATACTTTTTTTTGAGGAAGATTAGCCCTGAGCTAACTACCGCAAGTCCTCCTCTTTTTTTTGCTAAGGAAGATTGGCCCTGAGCCAACATCCATGCTCATCTTCCTCTGCTTTATACGTGGGATGCCTACCACAGCATGGCTTTTGCCAACTGGTGCCATGTCCACACCTGGGATCCGAACCGGTGAATATCCCGCTGAGAAGCGGAATGTGGGAATTTAACCACTGCGCCACCGGGCTGGCCTCTATAATTTTGACTCTGTTTCTCTGGAGAACTCTAATACAGGTCCTGAGCCTGTGTCTTCACTAACTCACTTGTTATTCTGAGATCATACAGCCTTGCTTAAAGTCATATTCTCATCACTAAATATCTATTGCATGATCACTATACATTAGGATGCTATGTTGGGAGTTCGGGACATAAAGAGACAGGAGTGACTGTCCCTTTGCCTTACATCAGATGACCATATATATATATATCTCAACAGAGGACATTTGACAGCTGAAATTATGCCTCAGTGTGGACATTCAGCTGTTCCCCAATGTGCTCAAATTAAAAAGGATTCAGATTACTGACCTTTAGGCAGTGGAATGTTGGCTACAAATGATCCCATACCTAACTCTAGTCCTTCTACCAAATTCATCTTATCTGCTTGTTTTCTCGGTGGCCCAGCAGCTTCGAATGTGGTATTTGGTTTTTAACTGGTGGACTGTAATAGCAACGATATTGCTTGACAAAAGCTCCCTAATGCTTTGGATTACCAAACTGAAGCTCTAGCCTTTAATTAACATGAAAATAAATAATCAGGAGGAATCTGGAATCTTAAGATCTACCAGCTTGCTGACTGGGACTCTGGCCGAGAGGTATACTTGGTGGTACCCATTAAGCTTGCCCTCAAACGAAAGACAGTGAAGTGCTATTTTCCCTTATATAATAAAAAATCATGCCACCAGTAAAATCTTCTTTTTTTGATCCATTCCCTGAACAAACTGAAAGGCTACTAGGGGATTATAGGCTTTTCCTATCAACCACCCTGAGCCTGAGGGAACATGAAGAACCCTGGAACCCATTTTGAAAAACCGATTGGACTAATTCTTCTTTTGTGGGAGAGGGCCAGAGGGTGGGAAGCTAATTCTTCCTTTCTAACCTGCCATCTTATGTATTTGCACAGATGTGCATGTAAACAAGTGGCTGTGATCCACATGCACCCACACGTCTTCTGGTGGCTGGCAAAGCACAATGAAAACAAAGCAAAGATATGGAGGAGAAAGCAATAAAGGAAGTAGCAACAACCACATCCATATTTTCTCTAAGGTGAAAGTTACCAGAATTGTTGGTTACTTTCTACTATGTTTAATTAAAGACAACAAAATAGATACCAAAATTTTTTAAATATTATGCCAAAAGCTTTAAGCTTGAGATTTTTAAAAGTTTAAACAAAAATTCAATATCCTTTATTTGGAAATTTGATGCTCAGTTTCTATTTGTAAGTTATTGAATTCATTTTCACTTGAGAAAGTTACTAAATCTCCACTTCACTGTCTGGGAAACCGAAACCCAAAACTTGTTGCTTTACTCCCTCCGTGAAGGCTCTGAAAAGGCAGCTAGTGAGTGCGATGTTTGAAACCACAGTGGGCTGCAGGGGTGTTTTCTGCCTTTGTTGGAATGGAAACTGAAGGCATTTTGATTAATGGATTTAAAGTCTTCATAGTTTATTTTATTCTGATTTTAGAACTGCACCTGGGATTATTTGTTTAAAACAATTATTGAAAGAATTAAATTTCTAAAAAACTGATCAGAAAGCAGTGACAGCTATTCAGATATGAACACACGCACACACACAGGGGCGTTTCAGAAAGATGGCAAAATAAAGATTCAGGACTTCTCACTAGGTCTTTACTCCTGAGTGAGATCCCAGGATAAATGCAGAGGAAGGTTGCGGTTAGAGGTTGGGAGATTTAGGATGGACACATTGCTTTCAAGGAAGCAATCCCTACACCAAATATCATAGAACCCAAAATCGTTTTCCTATTTGCATCTGTGTAGACCATGTTTAGTAAACACAAACTCAGGAGCTATTTGTAATGTTTAAATGTCTAGCCTGCTTGAGATGTAGCAGCATAAAAGACAACCCTCTGCTGGATGTGGCATCTTTCTCACTTTGTCCTCAGAGCATGGAACTGCAGACGTGCTAACAAAACTGCGGGCTCTACCTGCTTGCACGGGAAAAATGAGATGTCAGGAATCTATCCTCCCGGTGCCCATAAGGCACGGCTAAGCAAAATGGAACTATTTCTTTGATCAGTGCTGAGTGAAAGTTAACAATGAGCTATGCAAGTTGTTAAACTTGAGAAATAACTAACTGAGGCAGGGGAGCAGGGGAAATCTAATGAACAGAGAAGAATATTATTATTTAAAATGATGGGAGCTACAATATTTTCTTTATGCTTTGTTCGGAGAAGTCATAACTTCATGGAGTCAGAAAATCAAATACAGCTGATGACGCTGGAGACCCAGGGAGGTTGGTTATGCGACTTGCTCTACCTCATAACCTGACGCTGGAGCTGGGTTCAGAACTCATGTCTCCTGACTCCAGGCCAGTATTATTTCTAATATGTTTACTTGTTTTAAATTTGTAGCGAGTTGTCATAAATGTCAAAATAAAGACCCTTTGATTTATTGCAGTGTGATAAGGATGATGGCAGACGTGAACATGGCCTCCTGGGCAGGAACTATTGGACTGATTTGTTAAGACATGTTTGTTTTTGCTGCATCACTCACGTTTGGGACTTTATGTCCAGATTCAAGTCCAAATTCTTTCAGTCACTGAGTCAGCCAGTGTCAGTCAGCAAGGCCAGTCCTGGAAACCTGAACCCATAACTACAGAGCCATCAGGTCCTGGGAAACAGCCAGGCCATTTTTTCTGTTCTTGATTTCTAAATGCTGGGTTAAATTCAAAGAACTGTAGAATGAGTGCTTTTAAGAGCATGATCATTTAAATATACTGTTTAATATTAAAAAAATCAGTTTCTGCACAACTTTTCAAATATCCTAATAGCACGCCTTACTTCAATATTACAATTTATGTTAACTCTCCATACGTACATACATCCTTTTACACGTGTGCATAGTTGATGTTTGTTTCACATATGTTCACTTCTACTTCACCCATCACCCCTCCTAGACCAAACAACACCCGAAAGCACAGATCATGCATTTTTCTTATTCTTCCCTTTCTCCCATGCCTTACAACTTCTTACAAGACCTTGTAGAGTATTTTACACGGTGAGTGTCCAATAAGTGTTATTTCCTGATTAAATGATTAGGAAATACCAGGGGTCAGGTATTGGCAGTGCTAATCATGCTTCCTCTATTGCGGACAAGAAGTAATACTAAGTGCAAGAAGAACAGAAGAACAAGGTAAATGTCAGGAAATGCTTGTTAGCTATATTATTGAAACATCTCTACAATAGTCATCTACATGAGAGGAAGGGGCAAACACTTACTGAGCACTCAAGGACCTTGGAGCTTGTCACGCATTTGATCTTACGGGACGCTCACAGCACGGTCAGAAAGTCATCACAGCCCCATTTAGCAAACAGGAAACTGAGGCCCAGAGGGACGACATCCCTTGCCCACATCTGTTTAGTTAGGAAGTAGCTAGAATTCCAACCCAGGTCTTACAACTCCAAAGCCATTGCTTTGGCCGCCTCCAGTGATGCTGCTTGCAGAGAGCATTGCAGCGGAGTTTGAAGAAAAAACCTTTTGGTTTGAAAAATGTTTTCTTAGTTTGTGAATGCTTCCCAATTTTTCCCATGTTCCCCTGTAATAACCCCCATGTTTCCAAAAAAGAATTTAATGGCAGTGATTAATCTCTATACAGTGTCTTAATTTCACAAAGCATGTTTTCTTTTAGCCAGAAGACAATGTCTTCTGGGTCCTGATTCTATAGCACTAGACTGATTTGCATAGAATTTCTTCACAGAGGTGAGCCAATGACCCTGCACACACCGGCAACTAACTCTTTTCCCTTTTCCCAAATGTTCACTAAGGGGTTTTCCTCACCTTTATGTGTGTATTAAAGATAAATTCAACTTTTTTTTTTTTTTTTAATAAATGAAGGACTCCACAGTGGTGATGCAATTGGAAAATGAAAATTTTATATCATTCTGGACAGGCAAAAGTTTGGGGCTACTAAATCAAAATTGTAATGGAGTTCGAGAGAAGACAAGTTTCCTCACCTGCACAAAAACCACACTCTGGCCATATTCCCCAGAATGCTGCAGATGCCTGCTCAAGGCAAGCAAACTTGAAAGGATGACAAGGGATAACCCCCCAGTGAAAGCTCTTTGACACCTGCTACAGTGTGGATGAACTTGAGAATGCTATGCTAAGTGAATATTATGCTAAGTGTCTTCCAGACACAGAGGACAAATACCATATGATTCCACTGATATGAGAATCCCAGAATAGGCAAATTTACAGGAACAGAAAACAAATGAGAGATTACCAGGAGTTAAGAGGAGCGAAGATGGGGAGTTGTTCTTTAATGAATACAGAGCTTCTGTTTGAGACGATGAACAAGTTTTGAAAATGGATGGTGGCGATGGTTGCACAAAAACGTGAACGTATTTAATGCCTATGAACTGTACACTTAAACATGGTTAGAAAAGTAAACTTTATGTATATTTTACCAAAATTAAAAAATCACCAAGAGAAAAGGAAATACACAGATGACTACAGTACATGGCATAGAAACTACAAGGGACATGAAAATGAAGTACATCATAGCACAAATGAGGTAGGGATAAATAATGAATGAAGAAACGGAACCACTCACACAAAAGCACCTTGCGATCTTAGGAATTTGGTTTTGGAGGAGCATGACAAATAGTATACTTCTCTCACATTAACATGGTGAGCCTTTGTTTAATCAGGATTCTATGACAATTTAGTGTCTTATCTTCAGTTGACAAAGATCCAGGGCCAAATATATGGTAGAATTAGAGCTGGGGGTGACCAGGCAGGGATGTGCTTAGGTAATACCGGCAGAAACTGCCCTGGGAGATGGAGACAATGAAGAGAGAACAGGTGGATTAATGGGCTGCTCCCAGATATCAGGGGCTTTCTTGACCACTCACTCCCAGGGTGCTTATACCTGTGGCAAATAGCACGGTTTCCACAACCTTAAAACATGGCATAATATCTCAAAGTGAATGGACTGCTTCATTTGTCTCTAAGGCAAATTTGGTTCAAAGTTTGAAATGCAGATACTTCTTCCTAAGAAGAATTCTTTTCTTACCTCCCAGATCTTCTCCAGCTGTTCAAGGATGTTGGAAACCCCAGGAAACAAAGGCTGACCCTGGAACATTTCAATAAAGATGCAGCCTGCACCCCTAGCAAAGGAAACAAGAGTTAACCCGACACTTTTAAGGAAAGCGCACATGCGAAACTGAACTTCTGGCATTTCTCCTCCCAAGAAATATTTTGAGGTCAGTTAAATAGGGGCCACATGCCAATAACAGTCTTGGGCAAAAAAAAAAAAAAAAAACCAGTCTCTATGTCAAACAAGAACAGGCTGCAACCTTTTGTTAAACTGGAATGCAACCAGCATTTAGCAACACAGTACACACAGCGAACGTTTTAGCTCACTCAAGTTCATTAACTAGCAATTTTATGAGAACAGGGGAAAGTACTGAATCTCCAAATTGAATACCCTCTTTCACTGAGTCTAAGATGCTATCACTGTAAGAGGCACCATTATTGTATGCACTGTTAAGAAACAAAAAAATGCGGGTTAAACTATGACATGATTAGAAAGTTTCTTTTATAATTCTTGGAAGGGCTGTTATAAATTTAATTAGACAGATTATTTTATCATATATCATACTTGTGCATGCAAAAAATGAAACATTGTGACAAAAATTGTGTTAGGTGCTCCTAAAGCTGTTTCACATTCAGCATTTGACTCAGACTCTTTGAAGTCTGTATTTATCCATGGTGTCCTCTGCGTCAGGAGTGTGATGACGTAGCATTTTGTAAAATACTGGAGAGTCATGGTGCTGGGCTCCTAGGCTGCCCTGGCAATTATGTAGAGTAGGCCTACTTTTGACTCCTGCTTAGAGAATGTCTGATTCACTCCTTCACCGAAACCATTTGGTTCCTAGAGTTTGAAAAGAAGAAGAAATAAAAAGTTCTCCTGTCTGCAAGACTTTCTTCCAAGTCACTGACACTCGTTCTACAAGTTTCGATGCTGGCACGTTTGATGTTCACACGTGCAATGGTAGCTTCAGTCACAGCTGCAGCCCACCTGACGGCTATTGTAAGATGCATCCTGATTTAACAGAGATTGTGCATCTTAAAATGGATTAAACAGGGTGAAATACAAACTTTCCTTCCTATGTAGTCAAACTGGAGGGGAATTCCTGAGAGTAAAGGGTAAGGTTTATTTTGCTAATAATGCACATTTCTGTTCTTCTAAGTCTTTTGAGCGATGACGATGGTTTCGGTGACCCATTACACAGGTCATCCTCCTGGTCCAATATTTTGACTCCAAACCCCTTTCACCATAATATAATTTTGCAAACTCCCTTAACCAGCTTGACATTTTTTGTGTGGTATGATAAAGCAGGATATTTAAGTAAAATATTTTATTATAGATCATTATATTATTAAAGATTTATTATCAAATTCATTTTAAGTATAGTCTTTAATATTCATATGTACTTATTACCTATGATACATTTTTACTTTTTCCATCTGACTATAGACACACACTATTTAATTTACTTTAAATTGATTGTGTATGAGAAAGCAGATTTCTTGATAAACAAGTTTAAGAATAATTTTTATGTTGTGTCTGGTTTGGGGACAGAATATTTTTTTTAAAAGATTGAAATTTAACTGTATCTTTTCATGTCAAAAGAGACAAAAACTGTTTTCATGTCCTAACGTTTGGCTTACATTTAAAATAAACTGGCTTATTCTTAGAATCTTTTACACGTATAAGTAAAAGATAGCAGACTGAGTTTTGCAAGCAGTTTTTTTCCCCCTCAAACAATGGGTTGTTTTTATCCTCAATTTTGAAAAAGCCAATTTGGATATAATGGCCACTATATCTACTTTTTACTGATTTTTCATGTATAAGAGACATCTTGATATGTGATACAATAATTTTGATCAGACACATGTAACTTAAGAATCTAGTGAACAGTATCTTGAGGCAAATTTTTAGAATTATTGTCATTTTAAAGCTCTTCGTGAACTTATATTTAAATATCCATGTCCTAGAGACAGAGATTGGATTGGTGGTCACCAGAGGAGAAGGGAGGACGGGGGGGGGGGGGGGGGTGAAAGGGGTGATTAGGCACGTGTGTATGGTGATGAATGGCAATTAGTCTTCGGGTGGTGAACATGATGTAATCTACACAAAAACTGAAATGTAATGATGTACACCTGAAGCTTATTTAATGTGCTAGATCAATGTTATCTCAATTAAAAAAACCCCAGAAATCCAAATATAAAAATAAATAAATATCCATGTTCTTTTTGCTTCCTGTCTTTAAAGCAATAGATGTAAAAGGTACAAATGAAACAATATACGGAAGAGGATAAAAGCAATGGGAAGCTGTGAAATGGTTAAAAACCATCCTGGTTGCTAGCAATGGTCGACAATGAGATAAGCCAACTGAGAAACTAGGTTGGTGAATATCGTCAAATGGCCTGCACCCACTGCTTCTCTCACTTTCTCTGTGTGTACTTGAAAGGTCTCAAAATATTTCATTTTGAGTGAAAAATAACCCCCATATATATATATACGTGTGTGTATATAAAACATATATGTAATTGCTTTATTAACTGATATAAAATAGAAACGAAAGGTACTGGGTTTTGAAGACTTGAACCAACCCTCCATCCAGTACCCTAACACCTTCCAGAAGCCCCGTGGCCTCACAAACTACTGGGAGGCCTGAGGGCATTTTAAACGATGTTCAAAACCATAGTCATTGCTAGGTTTACACCTGTAGCCCACTTTTTCTCTCCCCTGAAAAGGCTTTCATTGCTTAGAAAAAGCTTGTTGCCTTTTCATGTTTTTTCATACTAGTGGCTGTGGGCAACCAAGAAGGAAGTCCTTTCCTTACACACTTTTTTAGTGTCCTTTATCTTCTACTCCACTAGGAGAGTGTACAAAATTATGTAAAATATATTGGAGAAAGCTGGACATTAAGGCCATAACGCAAGTACTACAAAGTAACATAAGATGTTTGTGTTATGGAATAAAATGCTAACATCTGGCTGAAATTCCCAATCGGCATCTGTGTGGTTGGTGCCTACATGCACAGACTGAGAACAAACAAAATTCCTACATCAATTATATTTCAGTATCTGGAATATCCATAAGGACCATAAATATCAATGCATTGGTAAGAAAACAAGTCTATGCACTTTAAGTTTGAAAGATAAAAGATGTTTTCTTGGTGTAAACATTGTTTTTTAAAAACTGTACAATTCATCTTCCTATTTTTTCATTTGTTCTTCAGAACTGTTTTATTTTTATTTGCTTTGTAAACAGGTCATGTGGCTTTCATATTTTTTACTTGCTTCTTAAACGAGTCATGTGGCTATCATTTATTTTACTCACCCCTGTCTAGCCTCAAGCAAATATATTAAATATTCTGAGCATTCAGGTCCAGATAGGGAAGCAGCTCCTCTTTCCTTTTATTCCTCTGTTTTGTTCTTAAATCTTCGGTCTTGTGGCTCTTCCTACCCTACATGTCTTCAGGCTTCTCAGAGGATCCCTGCTCTATGGAGACACCCTTGGGGCTGCCCAAGCACATGAAGGGGAACTTCACACGCGGGGAAAAGACCCGGTGGCACCAAGCGCTGACGATTTCCTCCCAGGACGGAGAGATGCACACCGTCGTTCTATCGCTGCAACCGCGGTTCTTCAGCCACGTTACGGCAAACGGCTTACACGTTTCCTGCATTTTCTGGCTCTCTTCCTACCCTTTTCTGTATTCTGAGCATTAACAAATTCTATAGGAGAGAAAAAGATTCCTTAAACTCCTCAGGCAATCTCTGGGGAAATAAACTATCTCAGGAGTTTTGGGGTTTTGGAGGTGCAAGGGGCACATAAAAATATTGTTGGGAGAAATGAATTAGTACTGCGTTTTTTGCTATTGAAGTTAACTTAGAACAACCTAATATATGGCTGGGACATGACATTTCCATTTGCTTTTCCCAGGGCCACTTTTTATGTTTGGAAGTTTGCAGAAAGAAATCCAACTGTAAAGATTCTCTCAGGCAGGGACAACTTTCCGTAGTCCTAAAACCAGCAGCTGCCTCAAGTCAGCTTTGAATACAGGACTTGTGTTCCAAAATAAATCCCTCTTTATTTTATTTTATTGTTTCAATTATTTTATTGCGGTCATATTGGTTGATAACATTGTGTAGTTTCAGGTGTACATTATTATATATCAGTTTCTGTATAGACTCTATTGCGCTCACCACCAATAGTCTAATCTTTATCGGTCACCATACATATGTGCCCCTTTCCCCCTTTCCCCTGCCACTGCCCCCTTCCCCTCTGGTAACCACTAATCTGTTCTCTTTATCCATGAATTTGTTTATCTTCCACATATGAGTGAAATCACATGGTGTTTGTCTTTTTCTGTCTGGCTTATTTCGCTTAACATAATACTCTCAAGGTCCATCCATGTTGTTGCAAATGGGATGATTTTGTCTTCTTTTATAGCTCGGTAGTACTCCATTGTACATATATACCACATCTTCTTTATCCAGTCATCAGTCGATGGGCACTTGGGTTGCTTCCATATCTTGGCTACTGTGAATAGTGCTGCAGTGAACATAGGGGTGCAGAAATCTCTTTGAATTGTTGATTTCATGTTCTTTGGATAGATACCCAGTAGTGGGACAGCTGGGTCATATGGTATTTCTACTTTTAATTTTTTGAGAAATCTCCATACTGTTTTCCATAGTGGCTGCATTCCCACCAGCAGTTTGCATTCCCACCAGTGGTGTATGAGGGTTCCCTTTTCTCCACATCCTCTCCAACATTTGTTATTTTTTTATCTTGGTGATTATAACCCTTCTGACGGGCACAACGTGATATCTCATTATAGTTTTGATTTGCATTTCCCTAATAATCAGCGATTTTGAACATCTTTTCACATTCCTGTTAGCCATCTGTCTAATGGAAAAATGTCTGTTCATATCCTCTGCCTATTTTTCGATTGGGTTGTTCGTCTTTTTTTTGTTGAGTTGTATGAGTTCTTTATATATTTTGGAGATTAACCCCTTGTCAGATATATTATTTGTAAATATTTTCTCCAGTGGGTGGCTTGTCTTTTTGTTTGGTTCATAGTTTCCTTGGCGTTGCAGAAGCTTTTCAGTCTGATGTAGTCCCAGGAGTTAATTTTTTCTTTTGTTTCCCTTGCCTGGGTAGATCGGTATTTGAAAAGATGCTGCTAAGACTGATGTCAGTATACTGCCTGTATTTTCTTCTAGGAGTTTTATGGTTTCAGGTCTCACATTCAAGTCTTTAATCCATTTTGAGTTAATTTTTGTGTATGCTGTAATCTAATGGTCTATTTTCATTCTTTAGCATGTGGCTGTCCAGTTTTCCCAACATTTATTGAAGAGACTTTCCTTTCTCCATTGTATGTTCTTGGTTCCTTTGTTAAAGATTAGCTTTCCATAGATGTGTGCTTTTATTTCTGGGCTTTCAATTCTGTTCCACTGATCTGTGTGTCTGTTTTTGCACCAGTACCATGTTGTTTTGATTACTATAGCTTGGTAGTATATTTTGAAGTCAGGGATTGTGATGCCTCCAGGTTTGTTCTTTCTTCTCAGGACTGCCTTTGCTATTTGGGGTCTTTTGTTGTTCCATGTAAACTTTAGGATTCTTGGTTCTTCATGATATTCCATGAAGAATAACCTTGGGATTCTGATTGGGATTACATTGAATCTGTAGATTGTGTTAGGTAATATGGAAATTTTAACTATGTTTATTCTTCCAATCCATGAACATGGAATATCTTTCCATTTCTTTATGTCTTCTTTCATTTCCTTCAATAATGTCTTATAGTTTTCAGTGTATAGGTCTTTCACCTCCTTGGTTAAATATATTCCCAGATATTTTATTTTATTTTTTTGTGATTGTAAATGGGACTGTATTCTTGAGTTCTCTTTCTGATAGTTTGTTATTAGTACCTAGAAATGCAACTGATTTTTATAAGTTGATTTTGTACCCTGCAAAATGGTTTGCTGTGGTTGTCGATTATTGTCTAATAGTTTTCTGATGGATTCTTTAGGGATTTCTATAAATAGAATCATGTTGTCTGCAAACAATGAGAGTTTCACTTCTTCCTTTCCAATTTGGATACCTTTCATTTCTTTTTTCTTGCCTAATTTCTCTGGCCAAAACCTCCAGTACAATGTTAAATAGGAGTGGCAAGAGTGGGCACCCTTGTCTTGTTCCTGTTCTCAGAGGGATGTTTTACAGTTTTTTACTGCTAAGTATGATGTTGGCTATGGGTTTGTCATATGTGGGCTTTATTATGTTGAGATACTTTCCTTCTGTACCCATTTTATTGAGAGTTTTTTTTTTTTTTATCATGAATGGATGTTGGATCTTGTCAAATGCTTTCTCTGCATCTATTGAGATGATCACATGATTTTTATTCCTCATTTTTTAATGTAGTGTATCATATTGATTGATTTGCAGATGTTGAACCATCCCTGTGTCCCTGGTATAAATCCCACTTGATCATGGTGCATGATCTTTTTAATGTATTGCTGTATTCAGTTTGCCAATATTTTGTTTGGATTTTTGTGTCTGCGTTCATCAGCAATACTGGCCTGTAATTTTCCTTCTTTGCGTTGTCCTTGTCTGGTTTTGAGATCAGGGTGATATTAACCTCATAGAATAAGTTAGGAAGTGTTCCATGTACTCACTTTTTTGAAATAGTGTGAGCGGGATAGATATTAAATCTTCTTTGAACGTTTGGTAGAATTCTCCAGAGAAGCCACCTGGTCCTGGACTTTTGTTTTTGGGGAGGTTTTGAATACCGTTTCAATTTCTTTGTTGGTGATTGGTCTATTCAGATTCTCTATTTCTTCTTGATTCAGTTTTGGGAGGTTGTATGAGTCTAAGAATTTATCCATTTCTTCTAGGTTGTCCAATTGTTGGCATATAGTTTTTCATAGTATTCTTTTATAATCTTTTGTATTTCTGTGGTATCAAGTGTAATTTCTCCTTTTTTATTTCTAATTTTATTTATTTGAGACTTCTCTCTTTTTTCTTAGTGAGTCTGGCTAAGGGTTTGTCAATTTTGTTTATCTTCTCAAAGAACCAGCTCTTAGTTCCATTGATCCTTCCTACTGCTTTTTTTTTGGTTTCTGTTTCATTTATATCTGGTCTAATTTTTATTATTTTCCTCCTTCTGCTGACTTTGGGCTTTGTTTTTTTTTCTTTTTCTAGTTCTGTTAGGTGTAGTTTAAGATTACTTATTTGAGATTTTTCTTGTTTGCTGAGGTGGGCCTGTATTGCTATGAATTTCCCTCTTAGCATCACTTTTGCTGCATCCCATAAGAGTTGGTATGATGTATTTTCATTTTAATTAGTCTCCAGATATATTTTGATTTCTTCATTGATCCAATGGTTGTTCAGTAACATGTTGTTTAGTCCCCACATATTTGTGACTTTCCCAGCTTTTTTCTTGTAGTCGATTTCTAGTTTCATAGCATTATGGTTGGAAAAGATGCTTGATATTATTTTAATCTTCTTAAATTTATTGAGGCTTGGCTTGTTTCTCAACATATGGTCTATCTTTGAGAATGTTCCATGTGCACTTGAGAAGAATGTGTATTCTGCTGTTTTGGATGGAATGTTCTATATATATCTGTTAAGTCCATCTGGTCTATATTTTCATTTAATTCTACTATTTCTTTGTTGACTCTCTGTCTGAATGATCTATCCATTGATATAAGCGGGGTGTTGAGGCCCCCTACTATTATTGCATTCTGTTAATTTCTCCCTTTAGGCCTGTTAATAGTTGCTTTATGTACTTTGGTGCTCCTGTGTTAGGTGCATATATATTCATAAGTGTTATGCCCTCGTGGTGGAATGTCCCTTTTATTATTATACTCCCCTCCTTGTCTCTCATTGTCTTTTTAATCTAAAGTCTGCTTTGTCTGATATAAGTATGGCAACACTTGCTTTCTTTTGCTTGCCATTTGCTTGGAGTATCATCTGCCATACCTTCACTCTGAGCCTATGTTTTTCTTTAGAGCTGAGATGTGTTTCCTGGAGGTAGAATATTGCTGGGTCTTGTTTTTTAATCCAACCAGCCACTCTGTGTCTTTTGATTGGATAATTCAATCTATTTACATTTAGAGTGATTTTGATATATGAGGGTTTAATACTGCCATTTTATCTCTTGCTTTCTGGTTTTCTATATTTCCATTTTTCTTTTCCCTTGTATTTCTGACTGCTATTTCAGTTTGTTGGTTTTCTGTGATGGTTTTCTCATTGTTTATGATTTGTGGCTTTGCTCTGATTTTTTGCTTAGTGGTTACCATGAGGTTTGTATAAAAGATCTTGTAGATGAGATAGCCCATTCTCTAATAGCCACTTATCTTGATTAGCCTAAGTAGGTTACATCCCTTTCCTCTTTCCCTTCTGAGTTATTGTTGTCACAAATTATTCTTTGTTGTGTTGTGAGTTTGTGACTAAATTGAAGTGTTTAAAGTTATTTTTGATGCTTTCCTCCTCTTTATCTTTTATATTTATAACTTTTATATTTAAGTGTTTGCTAACCTGTTCTGATAGAGAGCTCCAATTTTCTGACTTTGTCTATCTCTTAACTCAAAGCTTTGTGAAACTTTGCCTTTTTGATCCAGATAGGAGGGCTCCCTTCATCATTTCTCATAAGGGAGGTCTAGTGCTGAGGAACTCCCTCAGCTTTTGTTTGTCTGGGAAAGCTTTATTTCTCCATCATATCTGAAGGATGGTTTTGCTGTATAGATTATTCTTGGCTGAAAGTTTTTGTCTGTCAGTATTTAAATATATCATTCCATTCTCTCCTAGCATGTAAGGTTTCTGCTGAGAAATCTGCTGAAAGTCCAATAGGGATTCTTTTTTTGGTTATTTTCTCCTACCTTGCTGCCCTTAATGTTTTTTCTTTGTCTTTATTTTTGCCAGTTTTACTATTATATGCCTTGGAGAAGGTCTTTTTGCATTGATGTAATTAGGAGTTCTGTTGGTTTCATGAACTTGTAAGTCCAGTCCATTTCCTAGGTTTGGAAGTTCTCAGCTATTATTTCTTTAAAAAAGGTCTCTTCTCTTTTCTCCCTTACTTCTCCCTCTGGAATATTTGTAATCTTTATGTTGCTTTTCCTAATTGTCAGGTATTTCTTTAAAAATTTCTTCATTAAAAAGACAAATCTTAGTTCTCTCTTCTCCTCCACCTGAAGGATTTCTAGATTCCTGTCCTATAGTTCACTAATTCTCTCCTCCATAATGTCAGCTCTGTTTTTTATGGTTTCTAAATTATTTTTTATCTCAGTAATTGTGTTCTTCAGATCCACAATTTCTACATATTTTTTTAAGGGCTTTAATCTCTTTGGTGAAGTATTCCTTCTGCTCATTAATTTTATTCCTGAGCTCATTGAACTGTCTTTCTGACACTTCTTGTAACTTGTTGAGTTTCTCTATGACCACTATTTTAAATTCTTTGTCATTTAGATTGTAAATTTCTATGATTTCAGGATTGACTTCTGGAGACTTGTCATTTCTCTTCTGCTCTGAGGTGTTGCTGTAGTTTTTCATGGTGTTTGATGAACTGATCCTTTGCCAGTGCATTTGTAGTAACATCAGGTTGCAGATTCCACCTGCCACCACTGAGGAGAGTGGGAGCTGTGTTTCTGATCCTGTTCCAACTGCTGGAGCTTGTGTGGGTAAGGTTGCTTTGCATTTGCACAGCCTGGCCACAGTTGCTCAGTAAGTTGCTCTCGTGGGGGGTGTGGCATCTGTGCTCAGTGGGCAGGTTGCACAGGCACAGGCTGGCCCTACGCTTGCAGGTGGTTTGGCTGGGCCATTGTGCTTGGTGAGCAGGGCACTTTCATGGGGGCTGAGCTGCCATTACTCAGTGGGGCATGTTCCCATAGGTGGGGCCACCATGGCACAGTGGGTGCTCCTGCAGGCTGGGCTACCCATCCAAAGGCATTCATGTGCATAATGGGCTGCCCCCACCTCCTCTTATAGTCATGCTGGCCACTGTGCTTGGCAGGCAGGGCTCCTTCACAGAGGCTGAGCCACTGCCACTTGGTGTGGAGCACTCCCATGGTTGGGGCTGCTGTGGCACCATGGGCACTCCCATGGGCAAGGCTACCATTCCCAGCTACCACACTTGGCTGCCCCCCACCTCCTCTTACAGTCGTTTCTGGCCACTGTGTGAGGCTGTGACCTGGCTGGCTGCTGCTGGGGGTGGGAAGGGGTGTGCTCACCTAGTTCCAGTGCCCCTGAAGATCCTGTCCACCCACCTGCAGATGTATAACTGCATGGATCTCTCCGGCATCTTGTTGTGCTATGTGGGAATCCTCTGTTGGCTATCAAATGTCCGTTTAGTTGTAACTTAAGATGGGGAGAGACAAAAGGAACAGCTCACTCTGCCGTGATGCTGACATCACTCCCAATAAATCCTTCTTTAAAACCCAGTTTACCATGACATGGATGAACCTTGAAAACATTATGCTAAGTGAAATAAGCCAGACATGAAAGGTCAAATATTGTATGATCCCACTTATATGAGATATTAGAGTAGTCAAATTCATGGAGGCAGAAAGTAGAATGGTGGTTACCAGGGGATGACCGGAAGGAGTAATAGGGAGTGAATTTTTGGTGGGGACAGAGTTTCCATTTAGGATGGTGAAAGGTTCTGGAGATAGTGGTGATGGTTGCACAACAGTGTGAATGTGCTCAATGTCACTGAATTGTACATTTGAAAGTGGTTAAAATTGTAAATTTTATGTTTTCCATATGTTAACACAACACAAAAAAGTAAAAACAAACAAACAAAAGAACCATTGTAATCATCTTAAAACATTGCGTTTTTCTCACTGAAGTTGCTAATGGAACCTTTTAGGGTCTGGAAAGGTAGCAGAGAGAGAAGAAAAGATATTGGGAGACTACAGAATGTGGTGTAAGTGCTGGGAATAACCTATCTGTCCCACTTGTACATTTTCCATGATTTCACCATCTGCTCTGGGCCCCCCACTGGCACTGCTACCATCAGGGCTCAGTGTGAACAAGAGGCTTGTGCCCTACTGTGTTGTAATCAGTTTCTTTAAGACAAAGGCTCTAATGCTCACCCACTGTCCTCTGTCTCCTACAAAGTCATTTAGTTTGCACCCAATGGGGCTGCATGGCCTAGCAGAATAGGAATTTTTTTCTTTTCCTTCCTTTGTCAATTGGAAATCTTCTCCCTATTCACTTCTCTTATCACTCTGAAAAGGAAAAAAAAATGAGAGAAAGGGTATCCCTGCGTACACACCCACTGTCTAACAATTAGGTAGAGAGTGAACAAATACTGGAAACTCAATGGAAGATACCTATTGTTCTATTTCTGTGTTTCTCTTTTAGTTTTACCAGGAAAACCACAATAATAATGGAATGAATGAGAGTAATAACAATAACTTTAATTTATAACTGAATTCTATTTTGTAAGTGTCATCATTATTCATGGTCAAGTTAGTGAAACACTTATCAATGGAATAATATATATATTTGTATATGCATTAAAAGATAAGGGATACACAGTCTAGGAGAGACTTAGAGAACTAGGCTGGGTGACCTGGCCCAAGCCTTAGGAAAAAATTACTCAGAATGCAGCACAGAAAGTTGAGGAGACAGAAATGTGAGAAAGGATAAGATCCATGGGTAATAGACAAATGCAGTCTAATAACCTTTCACTGCAGCTCCAGAAACACAGAAGCGAATAGAGGCAACATTCAAAAAGAAAATGGCTGATGAAAGACATGAATTCATAATTGGAAGAAGTACAATGTATAGTAAGAAAAAAGAAATCCACACGAGATGCCTGAGAGTAAAAACTGCGTAAACACAAAGACAAAGAAAAACATGCAGAGAAAGTTAGAGATCACCTGCGAAAGAAGGACAATTAGGCTAAAAGCAAACTTCACAAGAGCAGCAATGGAAGACAAAGTGGGGACTGATGCCTTCAAAGATCTGGGAGAAAATACTCATCAATCTAGAATGATACCCCAACAAGACTACTTTTCAGCAATGAGAGTTTATGTTAAGAAACCAAAACAGAGTTTGCCACCAACAGACCTCCACTAAAGAAATTCTAAAAGATTTACTTCAAAAGAAAGGAAAATTATTCTAAACATAAGAGCTAAAGGGCATGCAGGAATAATGAACAGTTTTAAATTTATTTGCACTTAATTAAAATAGGTTCAAAGACTATAAAGCAAAAATGGATAGAATTATGACAAATCAACAATATTGTGAACAATTTCAACACACCTTTCATTGGTAGGTTAAACAGACAAAAATGATAAAAAGAATTTGGATAACACAATTAAAAATCTTGAATTTTTGAACATATGTGAAAACCTGTACCCAACAATTCAAGAATATGCATTCTTCTCAAACACACATGAATAATTGCAAACACCAATCATGGACCAGACCAGTGCTTCTTAAACTATCTTTGGTGAAATATCAGATTTTTCTCAACTTTTTGCTAATTTTTAATTCTGAAATAATTTCAAACTTAAAATTGCAAGAACAGTAGAAATAACTCTCTTATATCCTTCAAAGAGATTCACCAAATGCCAACAATTTGCCTCTTTCATTTCATCATTTTCTCTCTATCTCTGTCATCTCTCTCTCTCTCTCTCTCTCTCATCCATCTATTTTTATCTGAAGCAGTGAAGAGTAAATTACAGATACCATGACTCTTCACCCCTAAATACTGCCATGTGTATTTTCTAAGAATAAAAATATTCTCTTACATAACAACAGTGAAATTATCAAAATCAGAAAATTTAATGTTGAGCCAATACCACCATCTAATCTACAGTCCGTAGTGAAATTTCGCCTATTGTCCAGTAGTGTTCTTTGGCTCCTTTTATCCCAGCATCCAATCTAGGACTGTGCATTGTGTTTGGTTGGCACGTCCCTTAAATCTCCTTTAATCTGGAATAGTTGCTTAGTCTTTCTTTGCCTTTCAAAACCTTGATCCCGTAGGGGAACAGAAAATGCCACCCCAAAATATGCCGCTCTGGGAAAAGGACTATTTTAAGCTGAAGGCAACTGAGACAAAGCAGACATTGGATGAGTTCTCTACCTGCCTGATCGGCCTGAAAGCAGGGCATAAATTCCCCTTGTGAAGATGCCCCCCACCTTCCGATACCACAAGGGAGAACCACCTTTTCACTGGAGGCAGAGATGGCACCAAGAAGAATCTACATAAAGAAACTTGCTAAATAACCCTTATCTACCATTAGGGTCCCCCGTACATTTGCCTTCCCACAGTTTATGGCCCCTCGAAGAGTCCAGAATCCCCTTTCCTTTGTCTTGTCACTTCTCTACAAACATATTGTCCTTCATCAGACTAGTGTAAAAGCCTCTAATAGTCTAAAAGACTAGCTGTTGCTTTGGGAATTTTTCTTTCTTTCTATGAAGCCACCTCCCCTGTGTCATGTAATACTTTTAACATCAAATCAAATTTCTATGCTTTTCTCCTGTTAATCTGTCTCTTGTCAGTTTATTTTGCAGGCCCACTCACTGAACCTAAGAGGATAGAGGAAAATTTTTCCTCCCCCACGACCTTTTAAAGAGTACAGGCTAGTGACATTGTCGACTGTCCCTCAAACTGAGTTTATCTGAAGTCTCCTCATGATTTGATTCAGGTTATGTTTTTTTGCAGGAAAACCACATAAGTGACATTGTATCCTTCTCAGTGCATCATGTGAGGAGGCGCACGACGTCAGACAGTCCCATTATTGATCATATTAACTCTAATCACTTGGTTAAGGTGCTGTCTGCCAAGTTTTTCTACTATAAAGTTATTATTTTTCAGTATGGAGATTCCTCAAAAAAACCCTAAAAATAGAACTACCACATGACCCAGCTATCCCACTACTGGGTATCTACCCAAACAATTTGAAATCAACAATCCAAAGTAACATATGCACCCCTATGTTCATTCCAGCACTATTCACAATAGCCAAGACATGGAAACAGTCCAAGTGCCCACAGACCGATGATTGGATAAAGAAGATGTGGTGTATATATATACAATGGAATACTACATGGCCAGAAAAAAAGACAAATTCATCCCATTTGCAATAACAAGGAAGGACCTAGCAGGAATTATGCTAAGTGAAATAAACCAGCCTGAGAAAGACGAACACCAGATGATTTCACTCATATGTGGAATATAAACAAGCACTGGGACAAAGAAAACAGTTCAGTGGTTACCAGGCGAAGGGGGGTGGGGGGATGGGCACAGGGGGTGAAGGGGAGCACTTATGTGGTGACAGTCAAGAAATAATGGACAACTGAAATCTCACATTGATGTAAACTATTATGAACTCAATAAAAATAAATAAATAAAGTTACTGTTTTTTCCTTTGTAAATTAGTAAGTAATTTGTGGAGAGGTACTTTGAGACTATGTAAACATCTTATTCCTCATCAAACTTTTCCCTCTATTTTAGCATTGATGATTCTTGTTTGAACCAATTACTACTATATTATAAAATAGAGATTTTCTAATTCCATCATTTCTTCTCCAGTTATGGTTGACATTCTTCTGTAGGGAAGAGCTTCCCTTCTTATCTGTCCACCCATCCAGCTATTTATCTGCAGTATGGACTTAGGTATTCTTATTTTATTCGGTGGGTTGTAATCCATTACTCTTATTATTTACTTTGATGCTCAAATGCACCAGCTTTGGCCAGTGGGAGTCTCTTCAAGCTGCTTCCCATGTCCTTTTGACAGACACCCATCATTCTTTTGATCGCTTTGTAAAAAATGTTCCAGCCCAACAAGACATTCGTGGTTCATCTTGTACTTACTCTGCCCCAGCCTTAGAACTGGCCATTTCTCTGAAAAGTCCTAGTTCTTTTTAATAAGAAATGGCATTAAGAAATCAAGATCTAGGGGCAGACCAATCCTCATGTAAGACACAACAATAAATTTCTTTTTTAAAAAATGTACCTAGCAGAACCAAATGCAAATCCTCTCTGAGGGAACTCACTTCATTCAAGGCCTCAACAAAGTCTCACAAATGAAATTCCAAGGAAAATTAGTGCATCACTGTAAAAACAACTAAACATGCATGGAAAAAAGATACCAG
Organism: Equus przewalskii; assembly: GCF_037783145.1. Taxonomy (NCBI): domain Eukaryota; kingdom Metazoa; phylum Chordata; class Mammalia; order Perissodactyla; family Equidae; genus Equus; species Equus przewalskii. The sequence continues at coordinate 75,960,557 of NC_091847.1, read as the reverse complement.
ATGCAAGAACCAAGAGAAACAATAAACAACAGAAAGATTTACAAGGACGTTTGCTCTTGATGTGTCAGACCTTAGAGAGAAAGTAATACAGCTTTATTGAGAGGCATTTAAGGAGCACTAAACAGATGGAGATACACCATGCTTAAAAACTGGAAGACAATATCACAAAGGTTTTAATAATCCTCCAAGTACTCTATAATTTCAATGTAATTCCAACGAAAATCCCACTAGGATTTGTCATGAAACTTGAAACACCAAACCTAAAATTTATATGAAAAATGAAAGGGGAAAAATAGTCAAGACACTCGTGAGGAAGATGAAGTAAGTGGGGAGACTTGTCCTACCAGATATCAGGTATTATTATAAACCTATAGAAACTAATATAGTGGGACATTGGTACAGGGACAGACAAATTGACTCCAGTGGAACAGAATAGAGAACCCAGAAACAGACCTATGCTTTAGGAAACTTGATATATGAGAGATTTGGCATGGCAGATCACTGAGGAAATTGGGGTGAGACAATTGGTTAGCAAAGACAAAGGTCAGTTTCCAATATATAAAGATTTAAAGTGAAAGGAAAAATTTTACTATTTTATTTTTTTGTGAGGAAGATTGGCCCTGAGCTAACATCTGTTGCCAATCTTCCTCTCTTTCTTTCCTTTTCTCCCCAAAGCCCCAGTACATAGTTGTATATCCTAGTTGCAGATCATTCTAGTTCTTCCATGTGGGACACTGCCACAGCGTGGCCTGATGAGCGGGGCATAGGTCCGCGCCCAGGATCTGAACCCGTGAACCCCAGGCTGCCGAAGCGGAGTGTGCAAACTTAACCACCCAGCCACGGGGCCAGCCCCAGAACTTTACAATTTTAAAGAATGTATTGGACATTATCATTCTAACCTCAGGGAGGAAAGGATTTTGTATATAAGAAACAAAAGGGCTAACCACAAAAGAAAAGACTGATAAGGTTAGCAATATTAAAATTAAGACCTTTTGTTCAAAACGACAACACAAAGATATGAAAACATAAGCTGTTAACTGGAGAAGGCTACCTGCAACACACATAACCGATAAAAGATTAGTCTCCAGAATATAAGAATTCCTATAAATCAATAAAGAAAGAAAAGGAAGGAGGGAGAAAGGGGAGAGACAGACCGTCAGAGGCAGAGACAGAGAGACCAAAAGAAAATAAATGAAAGACACAAACAGGCATTTCACAGAGGAGAAAACACAAATGGCAAATAATCCATGAAAAGATGTCCAACCTCATTAATATTTAGGGAAATGCAAATTTAGATCACAACATGATACCATTCTACCCACTTGATCAGCACGAATTAAGAAATCTGTTATTATAATGTTGGTGCAGATGAGCATAAGGGAGTACAACACACTGCTGGTGTATAAATGATCACGACCACTCTGGGAAACAATTCAGCACTAATTTAGGAAGTTGAACGTTCACATACTCTGTGACACAGCAAATCTACTCTGAAGACCCCTAAAGAAATCCTTAAATACAAATACCAAGTGAGTTCATAATAGCAAAAACAAACAAAACAAAAAACAAACTAAATAATGGAAACGTTCATCAAGAGGAAATAAAGGGTAGCCACAGTGGTCCACATGGATGAACCTTAGAAACACTGAGTGAAAAAAAACCAAGTTACAGAAGACTAAAAACAACATAATACCATTTTTAAAAAACTCAAAAGCTGGTAAAATAAAATAATATTTTTTAGAATACATAAAAATCTTATTCTTAAAAGGAGTAAGGGAATGATGACAAGAACAAATGCTCAGGGCAGAAGCACCTCTGGTGGAGGAGCAGGCGGATGGGAAACGAGTGAGTAGGGGCGGCGGTATCGATTACGTTCCAGTTGTTACAGTGGGTAGTGGGTTCACGGAGTTCCTTTTATCATGCTTCCTAATCTGCATCAGGTTTCTCTATTTTCATGCTATTGCCATTTTGGGCTGCATCATTCTTTGTTGTCAGGGGCTGTCCTGTGCACCATAGGATGCTTAGGAGCATCTCCGGCTTCTACCCTCTAGATGCCAGTAGCCCGCCCCACTCAGCTGTGACAATGAAAAATGTCTCCAGACATTGCCAATGTCCCTGGGGAGCAAAACTGACCCTGGCTGAGGATCACTGACATATATATATGTTATATATATTTTTGACTGCTTTGTAATAAAACAAAGTTTAAAAGTGACGAGCAGAAATTTCACTCTGTCTGTGAAGCACAACCAGGAAGTGGTCTCGAGGAGCTGGGGAAGCCGGAGCCTGCCGAAGGCCTTTGAAGTGACAGCGCAGAGAAGGGAAAGCTGACAGCTTCAGGAGGGTTTTGACTAGCAGGTGATATTTCTAGAAATGGTACGGGGTGTTGGGAAATCAACGACTACAGACACACTGGAGGAAAATTTCTGCAGCCTTTCTCAATTCTTTGGGAAATCCAAAAGCTTAGGTTAGCCTTTTAGGATACTGTTCAATTTTTTAAAAACCTATTATTGGGCCTTCTGTTTATATAAGACCCCTGTAAGGACTTGAAAGAAGTCCATATATTTGGTTACCTTTGAGGAGGTGGCTATGACTGCAAAGTCACCACACATCCAACTGTGGCCCCCAAAAGACTGGGATTTCCCAGGAATAAGATCCGGATAACATAACACCACTGGTCTGGGATGACAAGTGCCTGAGATCCCACAATCACCAGCACACCCCATTAGTCCAAGTCCCTCCCCAACAACATGGTTCTGCTCGAGAGCGCCTACCTCATTCTTGTACTTGCTCTACAGTCCCATTTAACCCTTCATGGGGAGTTTGTTACTCTCATTTTTTAAATGGAGAAATACAGACACAAAAAAGATACGTGACTTTTCAAGATAACGTAATCCAGAGTAACTGATTAGAAATAGAACTGGTGTGAAAATCAGGTCCCCTGAATCTTGGTCTTTATGTTTTTTTCACCAGCCTCTGAACCATGTTTGGGCATGTGTGAGCATGCATGCCCAGACGTGTGTGTGTGTGTCTGTGGTCTGGAGGTGTATGTGTGTTTCTCTGAGGATAAGGAGAAAAGACAAATGATTGAAGAGAAGAGTTAGGAGGAGGGACATGGTAGAAAGAGCACTGGATTCAGAAGATGCTGTGGGCAAGACCTCCCTGAGTCTCAGTTTCTTTAACTGTAAAAACTCATAGAATGATTGCAAAAATCAAATGAGATATGCATTTGAACGCACTTTATGTTTCTATATGTAACTGTGATTGCATTATTAGAGTTATTATTAAAAATGTAACACAGATGATAAGCAACCCTCATGGGTAGGATGACTCACATTTTCTTGGCACCGGCTCTTACCATATGTCCAGTTCAGAGGAATATTCAGTGGCTCCCAGCAAGGCATCAGGAGGGCGGTACCAGAGTGTCACAACTTCTGAAGAGTATGTCTGGCTGGGAACGGACTTGGCCCGAGCAAGACCTGACCAAAAGGGGAAAGCGCAGAACTCATTGTCCTGGGACTTCCTGGAGAGTCACAGTGATTTATTCTACCAAGGAGAGTATAGCTGGCAGAGTAAACAACATTTTAAAAATAATACACTGACTTTGAGTGCTTTTAAAAAGCCACTGAACTATCTTGATCCTTGTATGTCACTTCATCAAGTGAATTTCTCAAATTTTGGCCTACTTTGCAGCTAGATGTGGCCTTCCTTTCAGCCAACTGTAGGGAGGTGACTAAACTCTTGCCTCAATTATACAAACGGAAGTGATGTGTGAACCTCCAGATCTTGCTCTTAATGGAGGGGTTAAGCATTCTTCTCTTTTCTCCTTTCTGCAGGCTGTAATGAGAGGGAGGTGGCCACCATTTTGAAATATGCAGTTGGGCAACAGCCTAGGGACGGTGCGGTCACATGACAGAAGGCGCCAAGATACCATGGGGCCACCATGAGCTCTGACTGCTTAGGTCAGATTGTAATGCATGAGAAAATTGTTTCTAGCATGTTTATATCTCTGTAATTTTGCATCTCATAATAGCAACTGAACTCAATTCATGACTTATATGGGCACCCTCCATTTTTGCAGTCCAGGAACCCCCAGTTTAGTAGATAAAGGGTGGGGACTGCTAATCTACCCTTTATGTACTAATAAAGTTGATAAAATAAATAATAAGGTTGATAGGACCTTAGATGAGACACTCTCAAGTGCTCCTCTGCAAAATGAGAGTACTTTTGTCAGGTCAGCTACTTATTTCAAAGAATCTCATGATCTATAGCTGGAAAAAAATCTCAGTAGATGAGTTCACTTTGTGGGGAATTGCTGAAGGAATGTCTGTTAAATGCTTACACGTCTGGATGAAAGCTACTATCTCAGAATAAGGTCCTATAGCTATAGAATCTCCATCTGACATCTCTCAAACAGAGAAGGGTGGTTCCTCAGCTCACACAGAACTAGTTTTTCAATAAATATTTATTGAGCACCTATTATGATGCCAGGCACTAGGGATACAATGATAAACAAAAATGGACCCAGGCTGCCCTCATAATGCCTACGATCTAGTGGAGGAGACAAAATCATCCACATATATATATGTGTGTGTGCATAATTATAAACTGTAATAAGGGCTAAAATGGAAACATACAATGATACTCTGAGGACATGTGCATCACTTTGATGGGAATAAAAACCTCAGGCCCTCATATAGTCATACCTATATAGATACACAGGTGAGCGGAACAAGTGTCCCAGAGCCTCCATTCCAGCAGGAGTCCATCCTACAATCTGAGGTTAACTTCTTTATCCTGCCATCCTGGGGTAACCTCGATCTATTCTGACAGAATTTGTGCATCCACTCAGATTTAGGGAAACCTACCAAGTCCAGTCCACTTGACACACGTCTCTCTATCAAAAATGGCAGTGAGGTCATAGGGGTGCCCGAGTTTTAGGATTGATTAGACTGGGGCTTGATGGAGTCCTAGGCAGCTTCCAATCACACACTGTTTCTTGCCTCGTGCGTCCTATATGGTAGTTTGATACCCTCACAAAGCATCTTGTTCCCCGGGTCTCTACTTTTCAAAGGCCAGACCTAGTCAATGTTTTAAACACGTGCGCACAAAAGCATCATTGTTCACAGCCTAGAAAGAGACTCGAGGGGCAGCTTACCAAAATCAGCCAGTTTGAGCTCTCCCAGGTGACTGATGAGTAAGTTCTGAGGTTTCAGGTCCCTGTGAAGGACGTGTTGGTGGTGGATGTGCGCCAGGCCCCGCAAAAGTTGAAACATGAAAAGCTGGAAGGAATGAACACCTTATCTAAGCAAAGTGGAGCCACTACGTGTTGATTTCTCCTCTAAATCAAAAACAGTCATCTGAAAGAATTTGGTAAAAGTGTCTCTTGAGAGACCAAACAAATGAAGATTTTACATTCGTGGGGGCAGCGGGAAGGACAAGGAAAGTCAAGTAAGTCGACCATGTCCTACACAAAGGGATGCTGGCTTTTCCTGACATCTTGTTTCTTTGATACTGATGGAATTACCCTTCCTTAAAAATCTAAAGTGAAACTTTGAAGTTTCCTTTGGAACACTAGTTATTGATTTAGATGTGAAAGATTTAATTTTTTCTCCCACCGATGAACTTGGCATATAAGATCAAAGTTGACCTGGAAATGTGAGTCTGAGGTTTACAACTGCCTAAGTTTTCCAGGCTCTCTGATATGAAACCCTTTTAAAAACACAACACAAGGAGACCAGACCGGAAAATATACCCTTAGATGGTAGTAGGAAATAAAGGAACCATCATCTTTTTAAACTTCTTTTTAAAGTCTCAGGTTCAAAGTTGAAAACAAAGGAAATATACAGTATAGATTAAGAGGGGAGACAGACCAAAAGAAATTAGACCAAAAAAGAAAAAAATCAAAAGAGAATAAGAAATAAATAGTAGAGAAGAAAGAAGCGGCGGGGTGGGTTGGGGGTGGGGAACAACAGCAAAAATACGTTCTGGGCCCAAATTTTAAAATGTTGCATGTAGTTATAAGGCACAGAAACCAAAGATACTATTAGGTTCCCACCGATATAGAAGCTTAAGGAAAAAAAAGAATGCTTATTATTCCAAGTATCTTTTGCTATTTTCCAGTGCCACCGGCAATTGAGAATTCAAACATCAACATTAGTGTTTACAAAGACCTATGCCAACTGAGAACATGTTCTGGCTGTTTAGAAAAGAAAGGGCCAGGTCCAGCGTTCCTCGGGCCACAGGCAAAACAGCAGACGCAGAGCTGCATGGATAAATCCACTTTTTCCATCACATCTTGGAAACTAGGAACTTGAGAGATGCTAGGACCTGCACTGAGCTAACAATGACTTGAAGACCTTGGAGCCGTGCTGATGAGCAGCATGGGCTGAATGAAGCAGGAGCTGGGGAGCTGACCCACCACAGCAGAGCTGTGGCCATGTAGGTTCCATGCAGGTCCCACATCAGGGTCGCAAGCCACGTAAGAATGTTACAATTTTCTTGAGACTCCCACTTCAAATGTTCACTGGTTCCATGAGTCTTCCCGGTGATTTCTCTTCCTGGTGCTTCAAACACACACTGTTTGTTTTACCATTCATCATATCACTCAAGGCACAAAATTCCTATACCAACACTCAAAGCTTCCAATTGGTTATGAACATAAATGTTCATGGAAAAGGCTATATAAAGAAGCAACTCAAGTCCAAGGTACAAGGAAAGATGCCATAATATGTGCTTAAAAATACGTTTTTCCATGTAATGGTACCAAAGAAAGAGGGAGATGGAGACAGCTGAGGGACAGAGACAGGAGCAAGGAAGGGAAAATAACATTTAGCACCTTTTGTAATCCTGAAAACGACCCTGTGAGGTCTTATCCTCAATTTACAGAAAAGAAAAATAGGGCTTTAAAAACATGTTTAGAGGCGCTGGCCCAGTGGCGCAGCGGTTAAATTCGCACGTTCCACTTCAGCGGCCCAGGGTTTGCCGGTTCGGATCCTTGGTGCGGACATGGCACCACTTGGCAAGCCATGCTGTGGTAGGCATCCCACATATAAAGTGGAGGAAGATGGGCATGGATGTTAGCTCAGGGCCAGTCTTCCTCAGCGAAAAGAGGAGGATTGGCAGCAGTTAGCTCAGGGCTAATCTTCCTTAAAAAAAAACAAAAAACACCTCTAGAAAGAGTCAGGGCCAGGTCTCAAATTCGGCCCTCCCTGACACCACTACACCATCCTGAGAAACTGGAGAAGAGACAGTGAAAGCATGACGGGGAAGGAGGGAGTCGGCTGAGTCAGAGACAGCTTCTTAGTGGCCAGGCTGAAATGCCTTTCACGTCCCTGGAATAGACTGTTCTCACTCATGAGTCACACCCGCCTCCCCACTCCTTGCTCTTCGGTCTCTCTCCTCCCTGGCTCTACAGATGTCCTCAGGCACTTGTACGCAGTAAAGTACTGCGGTCTTAAGGTTTGGTATTTCATAGTCACACTTCTCAAAACTGCAGTCTGTGCTGACTAACCTCACCTCCCACTCGCTCTTGAGTCCCTTACAAGCTGAATTCTTCCATCAACACTGCTGAAGCTGCACCAACAACGGGACCAGTCTGACGGTGCTTTCTCACTCACCATCAAGCCAGAGTGTGGGTGACTCTTTCCAGAGAGGCTCCCATACCCCAGGCGTTAGTCCTGTTTCCAATACAATGAGTCCCTTGGGAACATAATAATTCCACTGGGCTAGTGCCATCTGGGCTGGGAGTCCCTCAAAAACATATCAGTCAGCCAACTCCTGCAGGGGAGCCCGAGTCCTTCCACTCGCTGGGGGTCCCTGGGATTGTTCTGCGAGAAATCTGACACAGGCTAACCTCACTGTGTTCCCAGCCTGTCTTCTGTGGTCACTACTCAAAGGGTAAGCCTCTCTGACTATTCCTTTTTCCCCACATAAGCTCGTCTCCAAACTGCTTAGTGCTTCCTCTCATTTAACCCAGCATCCATCGCTCCTTCCTCTTCCAGACCTTTTCATTGTTCAATCTTCACTCCTCAGTCTGGGTTTAAAAACTCCCTACAACCCAACCACTAGGGAATTTCCTTCTGGCTCCTTTCCTTGAACGACGCCTTGAGTTCACTGCTCCCCTGAAGCATTCTCAAATGGATGCTACTTTTTCTACAACTTACTCATATCTATGACCACCATGAAGTGGGGTCAGCAGCCTCCTGACTCCCCAGTACCATTTCAAAACCATTGCTTCTCCACCTTTAAGTAAAAATCCCTGTCCCTTGGGCTTTCATGTCATCCAGCTCCATTTTCCTCGATGCCTCTTTTCACTGTCATCCACAGAACTCCCCACCACTCTCCACCATTCACTGAAGACTTGGGCACCTGGATCACAGCTGTTGCTTCCTTGACATCAGTGCCCATGTGAAAAAGCCCAGCCAGCCCCCTCAGTTCCAACAATCTGCTTCTCCAACCCAGTTCAGCCTCTCAATCCATGGTCACACACCGGGTCTTGCCATCATATGCAACTGTCCTCTGAAATGTGAAATTCATCCCTCTATAAAATGGCTTCTGCAATGATAATTTCATTCATAATGTTTTCCCATGGTCACCAATGCCTTTCACTATGGAAAGCCAATGGACGCCTCTCATTTCTTCTCCGTGCAGCATTTGGCACCATGTTTTTCTTCCTGAAGCTCTCTCCCCTTGGTACAGCCTCTTAGTTTTTCTATCATTATGGCTGCTCTTTTCATGAGTTCTACTTCCTCTCCTGATTGCTAAGATATTGACGTTCCTTAGGGCTCCATTCTTGACCTTCTTACCTTATCACCTTACGCAGTCTCCCTCAGCCATCTAATCCACTGACTGCCTCAATTAACAACTACAGTTGGATGATTTCAAAATCTTTATCTCCAATTCAGATCTCTTTCCTAAACTTTAGACCCATATAGTCTGAAGTTCACTTGGACATCCCATAATCACCTCAAATTCAGTATATCCAAAATTTAACTCACTATATCCCTCTAAAATCCGTTTTCCTCTCTGTTTCCCTGTGGTAGTGAATGGCACCATCATCCATCTAAATACTCAAAACTAGAATAATTTAGGCCAGCCTGGTGGCACGGTGGTTAAGTCTGCATGTTCCGTTTTGGTGGCCGGGGGTTCACAGGTTTGGATCCTGGGTGCAGACCTAGTACCGCTTGTCAAGCCACAGTGTGGCAGCATCACACATAAAATAGAGGAAGATTGGCACAGATGTTAGCTCAGCAACAATCTTCCTCAAGCAAAAAGAGGAAGATTTGCAACAGATGTTAGCTCAGGGCCAATCTTCCTCACACACGCACACAAAAAGCTAGAAAAATTATTGCTGACTCTTCCATCTCCTGTCAATTCTAGCTAAGTAATTGATCGAATATATGTCCACTTTCCTCCACCATCACCTCACATCTGCACCACTGTTGTCCTGATTAGCCTCATTGTCAAGGCTGTAATCCTAACAGATACCAGCATGTGGGGTATGACTAGAGGAAATAGGAGTATGAGATGGGAGTAGAAAAAAACAGGGAGAGAGTGCAGTCAGGGGACTATGACATTCCAAAAAAAGGTCTTGCCCTCTTTCTAACCTAGTCACCACAGTGTCATCAGAGTGAGCTTTGCAAAAAGAAAATTTGAAATTATCACCTCCTTGTTTAAAGCCATTTAATGGCTCCTCATATGGAACAGCACGACATAGCTGAGCCCTTCATTCTCTGGCTCCTGCTTACCTCTCAAGTCTCATCTCTAACCATCCGTCCCCAACTCTGTTCATTCTAAACCTCTGCCTTACTGAACTACCTTCCATGTTTGGAATATACCACGCCCTCTGGCATCCTAGCATTTTCACTGCTGCTTCTACTATAGCGAACTCATCCCTACTCCCACCTGCTTTGATTGGATAACTTTTTCTTTGAGCTTCCGTATACCCCTAGGAAGCCCCTCTATTTATTAGTGTATCCCTCCCAAACTCACAAAGTCTTTGCTGTCACGTATGAATTTCAATTGTATGGGACCCAACCATATTATGACAATCTCAACTATGCCTTCCTTGAAACTGTGCCTTCCCTTGACTTCCATGAAAATGTATTTTTCTGGATCTTATTCATTCCTAAAAGCTGCTTCCCTTTGTCCCTTGTGTCCTGTTCCTTTTCTTCCCTAAAGGCAAAAGTTCTATCCCCAGTCCTTTTTTCTTGGTGTGTTTGCTCTTTTGGTTATTGATGCTCTTGTCTTTAACTACAAACTCCATGTGCCGATTACCCTCACATCTACACCTCCAGCCTATGTCTGTCTCCCTCCTGAGCACCAATCTCCTCTTCAGTTGCTGCTGCTCATTTCCCTCTGGATGTCCCACCTCCACTAGGAGCTCATCACATCTAAAACAGGATGACTCCTCTTTCTCTCCAACTCAACTTTTTCTCCTATTTCTGTTAACAGAGCTGTAATTCTCCTGGATGATCAAACTCAAAATCAGTCATTTTTGGCCGCATCTTTGCCCTCTTCATGCCCAGTTAGTCACCACGTTCTGGCTGAACCCTTCTTTGTTTTAGTTTTCCACATTCCTTTCCATTCTTACCTTAATTACCATAATTTAAGCCTTTATTCTTACCTAGATCCTTGTTCCTCAAAGTTTGGTCCTTGACCAGCAGCATCTAGATCACCTGGGAGCATGTTAGAAGCAGAAGCTCAGGCCTCACTCTAGACTTCCTGAATCAGCTCTCTGAGTCGTTCGTCTGCTCATTGATGTTTGAGAAGCACTGGGCCAGACCACATCAATAAACTCCTACCTGGAATCCCTGACTCCAGTCTCCTCTCTTAATCCACCCCTCAGACCACAGTTACTAAGTTTCCTTCTGATCATCTCATTCTCTCTCAACTCAAACTCCTTTAATGACTCTACTGTCTAAGGAATAAAGTCCACATCTTAGAAAGTAAGGCTCTCAGCCACCTGCCAATCTATTTCCCCAGACTAATGTACCCCATTTCACTAAGGTATTCTATATTTCAGGCCAACAAGACCAAAGATGCAGTACAGCATTAGTGGAAAAGAGTCTTAACCAAGAATCTCTTTCAGCAACCGCAAGAGCTGGCTCTATAATCTCAGGCAAAGTATATGTCCTCTCAAACCCTGGATTTCAATTCTGCAAAATAAGGAAGTTGGACCAGCCCAGTGTTTTTAAGGCTTTTTTTTTTTTTTTACTGCAACCCACTGTGAAAAATATATATGTCTCCAGTATTCACATCCATACATAGATGAAAGCACAGTTTCAACTGGAACAAAAATTGCACAAAATAATGCTTACTAAGCGTAATGTGCTCTAATATTTTCTATTCTCTTCTCATCCATTCTATTTCATTTTTTAAAATGCTGGTTGCTAGTCATCAAATTAATTTCATAACCCACTAATGGGTCAGAACCTGAACACTGAAACCACGGTGGTCCCTCTCACCCTAACAGTGCATGACTCTGGGGTCCTTTTCCTTGAGCACATCCTCTACTTCCCTGCTCTGTGCCTTCGTTGAAAGCATTCTTTCTTCCCGTAACATCTTTCCCTATCCCAGCCTCTTGAAATGCAATGCATCTTCAAGGTTTGGCTTAAGGAAACATCTTAAGTGAGAAGATATCTTTTACTTTTTTGCACATCTACAATACTAGGTCTTATTTCTTGCTTGGCAATATTCACAAACGTCCTGTGATAATATTGGTGTATACTTCTTATCTCTTCTTTTTGTTTCTTAGGGGCAGGAATCATATCTTCTATGTCTTTTCATCCTTCTAAAAATTCAGCACAGTGTCTAGTATGTGAGTCACTCAAGCCTGAACATCTTTTATCTTTCTCATGGTTATTCTTTCTCCAGCCATTCTTCTATTTCGTCAACATTTCTAGTTCCTTGACTCTTCCAGCTCTCTCCCTACCTATCAGCAACCTGCTTATCTTTACTTCTTTCCTTCAGATTAGACTCAATTTAGAAACCACTGACCATCGCTTTAACCTGTCTCTTGACAATCTCCTCAATTCTCTTGCCCAACTGTCCTTTCCTCTCACACGTCCGGCAAAACTCCAACTCTGAGTCAATTCAACCGTCTACTCTCTTTGCTCCTCTATTCAAATTGCTAAGCACTGCCATTTAAAAGAAATCCAATGCTCATGCAGATAATTTAATGGTTTTCATCCTCACCAGGGTCCTTAACACACTACGAGACATTCCTTCCTGATTTCCCTAGTTAGTTCTCTATCCCATTCTCCAACAGCTATTTTAAAATGTTTTTGCTGTCCTCAAACCTTTTCCCCCTTGCCTCCAAGGCTGGATTAAGTCCTCTTACTATGAGTTCTCATGGTACTCCTAGTTAACACGGCCATAGCTCTTAGCACTTTGTTTTCCACTGCCTATTTAAATCCATATATCTTACCAGACTTTAAGCTCATTGAGAATAAGAAATGCAACTTATCATTATTGAAACCTCAGAACTCAATATAGTACTGAATACTCAATAAATATTTTTTGAATGAATGAGTGAATAAATGAACACATAAATATTAGTCAAACGAATGAGTACATCATACAGAAATCTCATATGGTTATGTTTAGGGCCAATCAATTAATTAATAACGATAAAAGCTTAGGGAATGAAAAGTATGAAATACAAATGGTTTCTAAAATTTATAATAAATGTAGAGTTACAGCTAGTTAAGAGTTTATTACTATTTCTCTCCCAGTGACTGGAAGAATGGAAGTTGGTCTCATATATAATAGGATCTGATAAAACAGGCCAAAGGGTAAGTGATTAAGATCCAACAAATGTAGTTTGTCTGCTAATTCTAGTGCGGAACTATAAGCACAACACAAACTTGATCACAGACCACAGTATTCTGCCACAAAGAAGGCATTTATTTTATGACGGCCTTGCTTCACTTCTTTCCTTTTAATGCAATTCTTTTTAATCGACTTATACTTCTAAAGACATTTGCAAGACGGCAATGACTGACAAGGTTGGGTGGCCCAGAAAACAACTAGACATCGCTCCAAATCTTGAGAGGTAACTCTTTTTTTTTATTACTTTTCTCTGGAATATCAGTGATGTTTATCTTCTTACTTAGCATCATGGAACTTTGCTTCGCGATTTCAGTCTGTTTCAAAATTCTCCTGCTGTGGGCAAGCCAGAAGAGTCCTGCCCCTCACAGTACTCACCCTGACGTTGTGAGGATGAAGGCCTCCCGGGTGCTGCGACATATACTGGGCCAGGTCTGTGTGCTACACAAAGTAGTGGAGAGAGTGACGTTAGCGGTGCTTGGTTAATACCCTAAAGCAGACCGTAGACTTGACCGTCAGAGGCCCAAAGTTCAGAACTTTTGAGAATAAGGAGCATAAGGTACATAACGAGGTTTTCTGAGATTCCGCTGTTAAAAGTCAAACACAGCGTGCCTTCCTAAGCTGCTGCTCCTAGAAGGAAGACTGTTTCTTGGCACAAAGAGATGCTCCTTGAAACGACTGGCACTGAACACAGAGAGGGGGGTTTTCACTCCCCAAGTGTCCTTGGAGGCAAGTTAAGGACACATGCCTGATGATTTCTTTCTGCTTATTTGAATATTTTTTCCTTTCAAAAACGCAAAATGAGTTATTCTTTAGTAAACTCGTATACAATTTTTTAAAACCTTGTGATTTACATCTTTATTGTCAATGAAAACATGTTGGGTTCTGCTCAGATCATGATTAAAAATAGATAAAAAATAAGTGCAGGAGTTTTATTTAGGAGGCAAACTCAAAGTGCTTATTTATTATTGCTGGTGAGGGGGAAAGACAGCAAATATAGCGAGTAAAGAAGTAGGACCAAAGAATGAGTCTGGGCACAACAGGCTCTACGAGCCACAATGATGAAAATTTCCATGACACTTTCCACATTGTAATGAAAGTTTTATCGTGCCATAAAATATTAACAGATTCATTATACAAGCACCGGGCTTTCCCCTCATGCTTCCTAAAGTGCTGGGGCAACTCACCACGTATTCAAAAACGAATGTCAGTGTCTCTTTGGTGTGGATTATGTCATGCAGGAGCACAATATTGGCATGTTTCAAACCCTTCAGGAGAGAAGCTAGAAAAATTAAATAAAGATGTTAATTCAGTCATTGATAATGAAAGCGTTGCCTTAAAAGGCATCAAGCAGCATTTATTTTTTAAACATTTCACATCAAGCATTCTGGTTTTTTACTGCTGGAAAAAAATCTCTTGTTGTGAAGTAATATTTAAAATCACAAAGGACCTTCACTATTTGTTAAACGGCAAGTCATTGCATTTACATAACATTTTTCTTAGAGGCTAAAGCAGTTGAAAAAATGTGGTTCCATTTACCCAATCAATTTCATCAAAGCACTCAGAGCACTTTGCAAATGCTTTCCTCTGGGAATCTTATCGTCTCTGCTTCAGAGCCTCAGGAGAACAGGCTTGCAGAGAGGCCATTGGGGGAGCAGGAAATGCAGTGTTCTGCCTTGCAGGGCAGGACTTTGCGACATGACACCATTCTCTAAAATTCAAAATCCCACAGCCAGTCAACAGGGCCCGTGGACGTGAGTGGTGGAGGGCAGGGATAAGAGCATGCGAGGAAGGATTGTTGAAACATAAGAGCGAGTGGAGGGGATTTCTTAAAGGCAGAATTGCAAACCTCTGTGGACAGGAGAAAAGGCAAACTTGCAGAGAGGAGAGAGCCAACCTTAGGGAGCCCAGGGCAGTGGGGGTGCTGAGGACTCTCTTACCTCCTCAATAACAGATTATTAGGTCACTAAAGGAGGCCTTAAAGGGGAGAAGTCACCACAAAAGGCCGGTAAATGAATGGGAGGGGGTTTGAAAGGCTGTCTTTGGGGGCTCCAGAGATAGGAAGACCCCCAGCTTCAGGAGAGTGGAGACCAGAAAAGGCTCAATAATAAGATGATGATTCTCAGCTTAGGGCATCTCTGCATGAAGAAATAGTATCCTCAAGACTTAAAGGAAAGGAAAAGTTAAGTACAGAAATTCTAACGAATGTTCTGTAGGGTCCATCTACCTATCATGAATCTCCTGCACCAACTCCCTCCCAGAGTTCTGTAAGATTAAAGACAAACTCAAATACTCCCTACAAAGTTTGGAACACAATTACTTCCTTCAGGAATCTTATGTACTGATCCTCTATTGTTTTTTCCTCCTGGCAGCCATTCTCCCTTCTAGTGGGGACACCTCTATTTTTCTCTGGGGAACCAACCCTCTGCGACTCAGCCATGCTCTTCTGGTGGGGCTGACCCAACCCTACCCAAGAGTGGGCATGTGACCCAGGCCTAGGCAATCAGAGCACAGCACGCCCTAGCCACAGTGAGCGGGTCAGAGACAGGCACAAAATCCAAGCCTGGGAGAGCCCTGTTTTGCTGGTTTTCCTGTTTTCCATGAGGAAAGAAGTGCTTTCTTTTCCACTGTGAGGGCTGAGCTTGTAGGATTTAGCCAGGAGTTGCTATGGTCAGATTACCACCACCTGGCGAGAGCATGCCTGGGAATAAATCTAAGGCAGAGAAAAACAGTGTGGGGAGATGGAGAGACATGGATTCCTGGGTGACATTGTCTGCACCCTGCAAGCCCGTAGTTGCAGATCTGTGAACCGGTGAATTTCCTTCTCTACTGAAGTCAGTTGGAGCCGGAAACCTCTTAGCACCAAAGGCTCCTGCCCACACCTTTGCTCTAATGACTCTTTTTGCCCCTCGAATCCCTATGAGCTAAATGTATTATTTCACTTTTACAAGTACATGGCTTTGTAAATGTAGTAACAGCTTCACAGGCCTCTATTGTCTCTAGTTCCAGACTGAAGCCTACACGGGAACTGGGGGAGTGACTTTCCCCCTCTTTCAGATGCTGCCACACCACCTAGTGCAACACTCAGCCCAGAGTAAGCACTTAATTTATCAAAAATATTTATTGAGTGTTTTAACGGAAAACTGACTGTGGAGCCAGAAGCCCTAATGTGAATCCTGGCCCTGTCACTTTCTGTCTGAGTGAGCTCAGGAGAGAATCTCAACCTAAGTCTCAACTCACTCCTTATGAAAAAGAGATAATGCCTTTCCTGACTTGACTTCACAGGATGACATGAGGATGGAATCAGAGCCCATGTGTGGAAACTTTGGTAAATGTAAAGTGTCACATGGGTGCAAATTAGAATTAATACCCCGGCCCTCAGCTTCTTCCCCTTCCCTTTCAACTTTAACCCCACTAAACCCCTCCTTCCAGATTAACATCTTAAAATTTTGTTTATGTCATTTTTGCGAGAGTTTTTACCACCTTCCGTAGTCACAACAACACTTCTGACATTAGTTGAGAATGCTTGTATTTTATGTGTATTTTTATTTATAAATTATGTTCATGAATTTCTCTCTCTATGCACACACATTACAAAGGATATACCAAAATTAGATTTTAAAAGCATATGGTAAAGCCGAAATTACTAAGAATATTGATATTTTATTTTTAATACAATTATAGTCTCACTTAAATATGATATTACTAAAACTCCTGATGCTGATTTTTAAAATCATGATGGCATGTTTTGTTCATCACAATGGCTTCATACTATCATTTGCTAAAAAGCTCAGGAAATAATATCTACTTAGGATGAGGCTCACAGCTAACAACAGTCAGTATACATCTTTATTTCATACAGTTTTTCTTGATCAATTCTGTTTCATAGGAGTAGGGAAAGTGTCCGTTTTGCCATTTCTCTGCTATTCTCTTACCTTTGCATTAGTAGTCTTATCTTCAATCCGCAATTTCTTTGCAGAAATCTTCTGAAACCATCAACCCCTTTGATGAGGATTCACTGCTCTAGTAAATTGCAAATACTCTCAGCTCTTCTTCTCCCGCCCCCGTCTGATCCGTCAGCAAATCTGTTGGCAATACCTTCAAAACATGTCCAGAATCCCTCCCTCCTTGCCATCTCCTCTCCTACTGTCCTGGGCCACTGTCACATCTCACCTGAATTATTTCAGATTAACTAGTCTCCCTGCTTCCTCCTTCCTTCCCGCAGTCTCTTCTCCAGAGAACACCAGTCACTGTGATCCTTCCCAAATGGAAGTCAGGGCCTGTCCCCACCTGGCTCCAGACCCTCCAGTGGTGTCTCATCTCACTCCGAGTAAGATGGAAAGGACTTACAATGGCCTGCCCAGCCTTGCACCTCCCACCCTTGCTCACTTGGCCGTAGCCACATTGGCCCCCCACCTGTATTTTGGACACTTCCAAACACATTTCCATCCCTGTCTTACACCTGCCCTTGCCCCTGTCTGTAATCCTCCTGTCTCAGCTCTCTGCATGCTTCCTCCCTCGCTTCCTTCAGATCTCTGCCCAAATGATATACATAAGGTCTGGGCTTCCCTGACCCCTCTTGATGAAATAGCAGCCCCCACCCCTGACCCACAGCAGTGACCCTGTGCCCTGCTGTATGCTTCTCCATAGGTCTGTTGCCCCTGACATGTTATCTGTTTGCTTGTTGTCTGTCTCTACCTTTAAGAATATAAACTCCATGGAGAGCAGCTGCTTTGGTCTTTTTTTGCTTACTTCTCTTTCCACAGTGCCTAGGACACTGGGATATGATGAGCACTCAGTAAATATTTATTGTTGAATTAGTGTCACTAATGACCTAATATTTCTATACCTATGATTGGTTGGCATTAGGTATTTCTGTTGAAGATGTTTTATTCTCTGTGTCTTTGAATTGTCTTTATAAATGCTATGTGTTATGACCATGTCTACTACTGCTTTTTTAACACCCCATAACTACTGAAATACTTATATAGAAACTGTGACTTTTGATGAGTAATAATAGGGAATTTTCATGAAAGAGCAGATGACGTTTAAAGCATTTATCTCACGGTATTGGTATATTGCTTGGTCCATCCAGCAGAAGTATCTAAAAGGCCTACAGCCTCAGATGCGTGGGCCTTAAACCTAGGAAGAAAAAAATCTTTTTTTTAAGTTCAAGGCCACCTCATAAACTTCACAGGAGGATGTGGTGTGTTCCGCAGGCTGATCAGCTGAGGGATGCAAAAGCCAACTGAGAAGCGGAAAGAGCCTAAAATCAGAGCATTCTGATCCTGTAAAATTGTTGTGTTTATAATTCACATAGTCTAAGTATACTTACTTTTGTTTTTCTTCAAGGAGAAGACACTAGGATAAATTTGGGAGACTTCAAAGCACCAGACAAATGGAATCACAATGGAATTACTTTAAGTGCTTCTAAAATAGTTTTATAATGATGATGATGATGACAATGATGATAACAGCTAACACTCATTGAGCACTTCTCACATGCTAGGAGTTGTAAGAATTTTACATATACTAACTTGGTATGATCATGAGAACACTCAAAAAGCCAAAGAGAAAACCTGAAGAAAACAACATAATCTCCTATAGGAAAAATGACCCACGACAAAACATTATTCAGCTCATTTAAAAAATGCAGAGTGTTTCTTTCTTTATTTTAAATGTCCAAAAAGGTATTTAGTATGACCAACTAAATACCACTGGAATTCCACCCAATGGAATTTAATCTGATTCTCATATATGTAAGAGATTTAATAATGTAGAAAAAATTATTTTTATCTTGCAATGATATAAGAATATTTAATTTCTTGGTTTTGTTCACTTCATTTGGGTCTGTGGTTTAGTGAAGTTTTGGGAAAATTGATGTTTTGCAAGTGCAATGGGTCATGATGTTTTGATATTAGTCTACTATGTTCTGCTTTAGTTTAGAAGAAAATGTAAGGATGACAATGACAAGGAAGAACAAGGCTGACTTTCAGAGTCCTAGGGCACGGCTGTGTAGAGAGAGAGTGCCTGGTGGTCCAAGCCCTCTCCAGATTGTGAGCTCCCAACAGCGTAGATTTTCCCTGTCCGTGTCTTTGCATCTCAAGCACCTGGCACAGGCCTGGCTCGTGGTGCTCAATAAGTGCTTGTGAATTAATGAAGGCCCGATAGTTGTAATGAGTTTATGTAGGAGTCATTAATGGAGCCAATTCCCACAACTCAACCCACGTTGGGCACTGAATTTAAAACAGTTCGTAGTTCCTGATGTTACATTTTCTCTGTCCTGTGTGTCACAAATCAAGTCAATGAGTTGAGTGATGCATTCCAAGAAAAGACATCATCTAGATAAATGTAGATAATTATTAAGACACATGTTCGATAATAGTTAGCATCTGATTTCTTTGGAATTGCAATCCCAATCACATACCATCATCCTACCACTGTTTTGTTTTATAAAAATGTAACTACGCACTTGTAAATATGTCACGTCCCTGCTGTGCTTTGATTGCATTCAGTGGAGGGCTTCTTGTCTGCCAGACCTGCCATAATCTCTGTGTGGTAACAGCGACTCAGCAGTTCTAACTGGCATCCTCCACCTCATTGTATGACCTTGGGGAGGTGACTGACTTTATTTTTGGTTCAGCTTTCTCATACTTGGACTGGGAATAGTTCCTTTGTAATGTTTTCTGCTAGTGAATGATCTTAAAATATTCTCCACTGCAACTGTTTCTAATTTAAACACTGCAATTACTGGAAGTCGACAGAATCAGAATTGACAAATAGATAATATTACGTATTATTTTCTTTAAAATATTTCTTCAGCATTTTGCCTAATATTTATACAAAATGTATCATAAAAACAGATTTTTATTTTTACTGTTGCTAAAGAGAAATGCTTGAGTTAAGAATTTCTAAATTTATCATAATAATGTAGAAAGGAGATTGAGTAGAGAGAATGAATTCTAACACCTAACATCTCTGATTACTAGCTCTGTGACCTCAGACAAGTTACCTAACCTCTCTGAGGCTCAGATTCCTTCATCACTACAATAAAAATTACATACTTTACCAACTAAAGTTGATGTAAAAGTTTTAAAAAAAGATTATGGGGGGTAGATTATATCAGATGCCTAGTCCTCAAAAAAAGATTAGTTATATGGCTGCTTCCTAAACAAATGCTGTTAACAGGCTGAAAGTCCAGGAAGTCCTTTTTAAACCCAAAGTGTCTATTTTTATAGAAGATACTTAAAATAATACACATTATCAATATATTGATATATCATTTAATAAAATTGGGGAATGTGCTCTTATATAAAAACTTAAAATATTAGCCTATTCAAATGGAAGTGTTTTCTCCTACTTGTAAAAATAAACATTTAAAATGTAATTCTAGAGCCAGTTATGAAAGATTTTCTAAGTTGCTATGAAGACTTCTAATCTTTATAATTAGCAAAGCAATGAGGGTAGGGAACATGTCTTTGTGTACAGTGCTAGGTACCCAGCAGCCAGCAGAGCACCTGTCCATAGCAGGAGCTCAATAAATATTTGTAGAACGAATGCATAATGTATGGATTTTTGAATCAGAGAGATTTGGTTTGAATCACGGCTATATATTGGAATAATAATACTATCTATCTGTAAAGGTTGTTAAGAGGCTTGAAAGAGGTATCACATGAAAAGTATCTGGCACACGTATTAAGAGATGTTTCTCTTAGTGCTGTTCATACTTTGGCTAATTCATAATATTTCATGTTAAGATCAAATAGTATTCCAAATGACCAGATTAATAAACTGCCACATGTATTCTACCCATAAACAGAAAGACTGTACATGCAGTAAAATCCTACTCAATAAATCTTCGGCTGATACGCCATCAGAGCAGCCAAACTGTTCAGGAAAAGTAATTCCTGCTTCAAGGCTTTTTAAAGAAGCCTGCGTTACTTGTTCAGTTTTTCTGCACGTGGTTTTCGGTTGCCTTTTTAGCTAGTGACCCTGGATTTTAACTAATGAACTCCAGCTGTTCTTATTTTGTCTTCCAGCCCTTCTCATTTAACCTCCTGTCTCCCTGGTCTCACATCCCTAAAGCTCTTACAGGAAAAATGGGACAGTGCCAAAGTTTTCCAATTTGGCCTCATGTTTTCTAGCGGGGAGGGCTCCTCTAACAAGGGGTCCCAGCTTCACGTTGGTGGAAAAGAAACATTCATTGTTGGAAATTGGATGCCTAACAACCTCCAATGTGTCAAAAATCCTTTTGTGGTTTTTAATATTATACAAGCAAAGCATTCAGTAAGGTAAGTCCATAAAACAAACCCAGAAAGCCCACAGTCGAATACTAAATATAATTGCAAACACCTGTGATGGAGAGGCCATCCTTCAGTAAATATGCAATAAGAAGAACATTTAGCATACAGAACAGTACAGGTCCAGCTTTTGTGAACCATGCTGAGAACCATCTGTTAGCAAATCCGGCAAAAGCTTTCACTGTGCAAGTCAAATGTCAACCTGAAAAACATGGCTGTGGGCAAATCTGAGCGAGCAAGCTGACAAAGGCAGCACCGCAAGAACGGGGTGAACCTGGGCCTAGAGACCCTCCCTTTATGTTGGTGACCCGGGATTTCCATTATGTTTAGAAATACTCTTTAACCTATGCACACATCTCTTTTTAAATCTGATCATCCTTTCATGGGGACCACTAACAAGTACATTAGTAAATGCAGCTTCCATTATTAAACACTTAAAACCATGCTTTTCTCCAGAAGGCACCTGATCCGACCCAGATGACCCGATTGCCATTTGGTCCTCCCACTCAAATTCAAAAAGATGTGTTTCCCAGGGGCTCTGAAAGACTTCTGAAAATGGCATGAAATTCAGTTATAAACTCATTTTCTGAATTGCTTTTTCCATGCCTATTTGCATAACCCATCCTTCCAAGCTCAGTTCCATATCTACTGACTTCATTAGCCACCCTGAGACTAGCTGCTCTCATCTGAGCTCGTCTTTTTTACCTCCATTATAACACTTGTTGTAACTTGAATCATCTGCTCTCTTAAGACTGAAAATGATATAGAGCAAAGATCAGGGCTTTCTCTTCTCATCCTTCACAACACCCAGCAATCTGCTTTGCCTATAGTATGTGCTCTATGAAGAAGGGAATATGAATAAGTTAAAAGGGGAGAAAGTGAGACTGGGGAAGAGCCATTTCTCTGGGTTTTTGCTGAAATGGGTAGCAATCCTACTATCATTTTATTTCAAATGGCTCATATAAAAAGGTTAATAAATTGCATTTTTAAGGATTTATTTTCACTATAGTGGCTTCTCGATTTTTATGTTATAAATTATTTAGTTATCTTGATGGTGAACAAGATATCACTAGGGAAAAGAACAGAATGGAATAAGAGTAGCCAACAATTGTTGAACTCTGAAAATGGACTCTGTGATAAGTACTTTATATGCATATTCTCATTTAATCCTCGTAACAACTCAATGAAATAGGTACACTTAGCCTCTTTCTGCAATAAACCGAGTCTGAAAGAGGTATAGGAATCTACACACAGTCACATCACTAGTAATTGGTAGATCTAAGGTTTAAACCTGAGTCCATCGGACAGGTCTCTTACCCACTTGTGATACTGCCCAGGTCACAGAGAATGGACAGGGACGACAGTAAAAAACGCACGCCTTCCCACAGAGTTCTTCAATGCTATCTAAACAACTTATTTTCAGGCAATTTGCTTCCTGAGAATTTGTGTGATTATATATTTTTCTCTCTTTTATGTGCATTTTTCTGGGGTTACATAGCCTTAGCATTAGTATGGGACCAAACACACAGAAAGTATTGAGTTCGTACTCAAGACTCATTGAGTTCATAGTCTTAGTCAACTACTGTAACAGTTTTGAATCTTAATTTCCTCAGGAATAAATAATAAAATGATAGTATAAATGTACTTGGAAAACTGGTATGAAGAATAAAATTGCAATTATAATATTACTTTTAGAAATATCAAAAGCTAAACGCTGAATGACTAGACCCAATGCATTTTTTAAACCAAATCAAGGACTTAAAAACAGATCTCTTGGGCCCGTTGGCTGTTCTTACCTTCCCGGATAGCTGTAAATGGGACTCCTTCCTCTGCATTCATGCTGATGACTTTTAAAGCCACTAGTTGTCCGTTTATTCTAGGAGAATCAGGGGACAGGGCACACGTTTATCAAGATGGTTCATAGCAGCAGTTTATACTAAGGATAGTTTAACAAAAGTCGCTTTCCTTCAAAATAGATTCCAGTGTATGAATCTACAATTTTCTCAAAATAAAAAGCTTTAAAAGTCATATGTATATTTACCAAAACATTTTTTTTCTCTTTACCAAAGTGATATGTGTTCATTATAGAAAATTTGGAAAACACAGAAAAGCACAGAAAAACACCCCCGCAAATCCATCCTCATAATATTTTGATGTATATTGTTCCTTTTCTTTCCTTTTGTGCACTTACGTGAGCCATCTTTATTTTTCATCCGAATCACTGTGGTGGCCTCTTAACAGGCTGTCTGCTGGTACACTTGTACCCTACTATCTACTCTCAACAGAGTAGCCTCAGGCACTCTTTTTAACTGAAAGTCAAAATCAGTCATTGCTCTGCTCAAAACCCACCACTATCTCCACATTTCACTTTGAATAAAAGCCAAATTCTTACAATTGCCTCCTGCGCCCTACAGGACTTGCCCAGTGCCACCATTCTCTCTCTCCTCATCTCCTCCTCCTCTCCCCTTATTCATTGTTTCGTTTGCTGATCTAAGCTAAGTGCCAGAGAACGGAGAAGATTTTAATGCAAGTATAAATATATCGTTTTTAATACAGTGGGATTCGTATCACATTATTAGTAACCTGTTTTTCCTCTAACTTTTTCTCTTGTACTATGTGATATTTGATAATGACATAATATGTCGTCATATAAATATGTGATGTGTTTAGCCAATTCCAAATGCTTTTAAATTGTTTCTAACTTTTGACTACTATAAAAATACAGTGACAATCATATTTGTAGATCAAAATTTTCATAGAGCTCCTGTTATTTTCTTAGGGTAGAGGTTGAATTGCTAAATCAAAGAGCATGCTGCGCACAAGTTTTTTTATTGTTTTGAACACATGTTCCCAAATTGACCACACGGCCACACCAGCACTGCCTTGCCAACACTGGACCGGGTTGTTTTTTAGAAGAGTTTTAGATTTACAGAGAAATTGAGAAGCTAGTACAGCGAGTTCTCATGTACCTCACATCCAGTTTCTTCTATTGTTAACATCTTGTATTAGTATAGTACATTTGTTATAATTAATGAACCAATATTGATACGTTATTATTAACTAAAGCCCATAGTTTATTAGGAATTCTTTAGTGGTTTGTGGGGTTCTTTTGCGGTAAAATTATATTGTTTATTATGGGTTGCATAGTAAACTGGTAAAATTTGGGGGTAATTTCCTAGTAATACATAGGAAAAGCCATAAAAGTACCGTACCCAGGAATTTTTCCCAATAAACTTATATAATAAAGATTTTAAAAATTCCAAATGCAGGAAAGATATCCTCTATTGTATTAGTTAGAAAATAGAAATATCTGAAATGTGCAGTGGTTCGAGGAACAGCTAAAAAATTTGTGGTACATCAATACAATGGAATATTTTGCATTCATACAAAAGTTTAATTCCAGGGACATGTAGAAAAAACATGGAAAAGAGTTATGATAAAATGAACAGTAGAATACAAAATAGCAAACACTTTGCTGTGGCTTTATATAAACTGCGTGCTTATGGAGGACAAAATGCACAGGGGCAATTGCTGTGCTAAAGTGAGGGATTGTAGATGGTTTTTAAATTTTAAAAATCTATTTGCTGTTGTATATTGCCTTTTTTCATAGCATTTATAAGTTTATTACGGCTTTCCAACTTTATTTCAAAATACTTTCTCACAGTAACTATTCTTTTTGTCTCTTTTAAAGTAGATATCACAGTAGATAGGTATAAATTTATGAAATAAATCAATTTATCTTAGTCCTTTCTTTTTTTTTTGCTGAGGCCACCAAGTCGGCCCCTTGTTCTGCCTTTTAAAAATCATATTTCTGGGGCTGACCCGGTGGTGCAGTGGTTAAGTTCGCATGCTCTGCTTAGGCAGCCCAGGGTTCGCAGGTTTGGATCCTGGGTGCAGATGTGGCACTGCTTGTCAAGCATGCTGTGGTAG
Source organism: Equus przewalskii (assembly GCF_037783145.1). Classification (NCBI taxonomy): domain Eukaryota; kingdom Metazoa; phylum Chordata; class Mammalia; order Perissodactyla; family Equidae; genus Equus; species Equus przewalskii. Next base: position 75,935,499 of record NC_091847.1, on the reverse strand, counting down.
GCATCCCACGTATAAAGTAGAGGAAGATGGGCACGGATGTTAGCTCAGGGCCAGTCTTCCTCAGCAAAGAAGAGGAGGATTGGCAGCAGATGTTAGCTCAGGGCTAATCTTCCTCAAAAAAAAAAAATCATATTTCTTTGATCTGTCTTTTCTTACACTTGTGCTACACTAGTTTAATTATTGTGGCTTTTGAACACATTGAGAATACATTAAAACTCTGAATTAGACAATTATTGACTTCTTTGTGCTGTTAGATTTTCTAATCCCATACCCTTATGACTGTCCCTGGGATGACCTGTGGGACCCTATTCTACTCCCCTAGGGCAACTACAACCCCTGCCTGCCCTCATCTCTCTTCTCTCTCCCCTCCAATGCCAGCTTGCCCTTGCCTCAGGGACTTGTTACTTGCCTGAAGCCCTCTCCACTCTCCACGCACACAGCTCACGCCTCACCTTTGTCAGGGTCTCTGCTCAAGTGTTCCCTCTCAGCGAGGCCTCCTCTCATCACCCTACTTAGAACAGTAACCCACCACCCCACTCTGGCATGCCCTGTCCCTCTGCCCTGTTTCACTCTTTCCACACAAACACAGTGTTTTACTAAATTATTTATTGTCTATCTCACCCCCACTAGAACGTGCACTCCATAAGAGCAGGGATTTTTGTCTCTTTTGTTCTCTGATGAATCCTTATTGGCTAAAATATGCCTGGCACATGGTAAGTGCGTAGTAAATATTAGTAGAATGAATAATGCCTGTTCAGCTTTCTTCAAGTCCTTTATGTCCCTTAGTAAATCTTTATATAAATTCTGCCCATTTTTTGTTGTTGCGATTGTGAGAGAAATTTCTCTACTATATTTTCTATTAAATGATTATTGCTAACACATAAGACAACTTTTTTTTCCTGAGGAAAATTCACCATGAGCTAACATCTATGCCAGTCTTCCTCTATTTTGTATGTGGGTCACCACCACAGCATGGCCACTGACCAATGGTGTATGTCTGTGCTCAGGAACTGAATCTGGGACACCAAAGCAGAGCACACTGAACTTAACCACTAGGCCACGGGACCGGCCCCCATAAGACAACTTTTGATAAGTATATTTTGATTTTGTAACTGAGTACCTTATTGTTCTATCTTACTACTTTTAATAGTTCCTTAGATGATTCCCTTGGGTGTCTTGGGTAGACAATTCTATAATCTGCAAAAATTGTATTCAGTCTTATTTTTTCTCATTGCCTTGGCTAGAAGTTTATGATAATCTTTAACAATTAAGGATAATGGGCATTCTTGCCCTATCTCTTACTTAATAGTGACGTCTCTAGTATTTAACAAAAAAGTTTGTGGGCTGTGGACTTGAAATCTTCCGCATCAGAATAAGGAATGATCATTCTATTTCTTTTCTGCTCAGAGTTTTAAAAACTAGTAACTGATGTTGAATTTATCAAGTGCTTTTTTGTCATCTATCTCTAAGATATTTTTTAATTTGTTTTAAAATCATAAATGCAGTGTCTTTGTGGTAAGGAAGAAAGTGAAAAGTTTGATTTTATTTCCCCACCCCAGTTGCAACCACTAAAAGTGTCTACTTTTAACAATCTCTTGTGCATTTTTCCAAATTTCTCCATGCACATACAAATTTATACAGGTACAGTACATCTGACTGCTTTTTTTCTAAATGAGATCATAGGGTACATATTCTGTAGCCTCTATTTTTTCTCTTAAAATAGGGCACATCTTTTCATGTTAGTCCATCTATCTCCTGCTTTAGACGGCTGTGTGCTATGTCATTGTTTGGTGATTATTCACCCAGTCCTCCATTAATGGATATTTGTAACCAGGTTTTCACTTTTTCTGCTACAAATCTTGCTGCAATGAATACACTTTTACATGTATCTCTGTGCACTTGGACAAGTATTTCTAATATATTTTTCACATTATTACTAGGCTGAGTCTCTTGAAGAAAATCTTTTATATTCTCAGTTCCTAAGATAGTCTACGGAAGTGAATTAAATCCTCTTTCCACATAATATATTTAAAATGACACTTCTCCTAAAATCTTGTTTTAACAAGTGAAAATATTAACACAAGTACTAAGATCAATAGTGAATATTTAGTCTTGTCGCATTTATATTAAATTTTTAAAATTAACATTTCACCACTATTATTTTTATTGAGCCATTATTTTTCTCCATTGGAGTAACATAAATTAAAGAAATCAGGCCTTCCAATGTTCCCACCTTGACTACAGCAGTGGAGGTCATGGATCTTTAATGCATGCTTCACAAAGTTTGTCGTTAGCCAGAATGGGCACTTGGCTTCTGGACTAGCAGCATTTTTATTCTCCAGCCATTTGGTATATTTTGCAAATAGAAAACCCAGGATTAATCTTTTTTTTTTTCATATATCATCCTTTGTAGAAACCAACTTTAGTCTCTTCCATGAAGGCAAAGTGGGAGGACAGAGGATCAGACTCAAGGTTGCCATTGCAAACCTGTCATGACTTAGGGAGGGACTTGAAAACCCTTTAGAGACACCTTAGCAACTGCCCTTCTCACCAGGCTGAAGAGCAGGAATTGTTCCTTGGGCCAGTTTACTTTCTTTGTATTGAATAAAAAAGAGGAAAAGCTGATAAGCATCTTACTGGGCTGGCTTTCATCGGGACAGGGCAAGTTTGTTTTCCTTTCAAGGCTATTTAAATCATCGTGTCTCCCCCTGTCGACTATGGTGTCTTGCACAGGTCCCAGATGCTGTGAACTTCTGCCATGTGTCAACTGACTTTATAATAACAAATCAGAGGATGGGATCCTCATCTCTAAAGTCCCTCCCAGCTATGAGTCACTCACCTGCTAATCCCCTTGTAAACCGTAGCGTAAGAACCTTCACCCAGCTTCTCCAAGTTCAAGTAGGATGAGGCTGCCCCAAAAGGGAGGCTCTTCCTCTGCTTAAGGGGAACAGGGAGGGGTGAGAGGTGGGAAAGAAAGAAAGGAAGAAAGAAAGAAAGAAAGAAAGAAAGAACACCTTTTTAGTGTTGATTTTTTTTTCAGAGAACTTAGACAGCGTTGCCAGAACGTACTTGGGAAGGCCCGGTCAGGAATTGCCCTGGAGGTAAGGGCCAGCCTCCCGGGGACAAGCATGCATTAAATTCTTGATCAACATCAGCTGCTCACTCACCCACTGAAAACCCTGCCTCAGATCCTCTTCCTGAAAAGAATCACTGTTACTCCGTGGCCTTTTACTCTTGAACTTCCGTGCACGGACAGCCTGAAGTCCCCTGGGGTGAAATGAAGTCATGGAACCTGACGCTTCCTTTAGATCTGTTAGCTAAAGAAAGCAGAAAGTGCAGGAATAAAATTTATGCAAAGTCAAGATTTGGTGGCTGACATAAACCGGTTTTTCGTTATTTGCCTGATTTTCACTCTTCACATGTTTTCTGAGCTTCCTACATCCCCAAAAGACACCTTTCCTGAAAGTCAGAGTCCTAAAAAAGACCATACTAATATCAACTGCTGAAACATGACATTCTTTTTTCACCTAAAAATATGTCTTTAACTCTTGGGTTAACCTAAATCTCTCTGATGGATGGTTTCCAATTTTTCTCTGTTTAACTCAGGCTTTTTTTTTTTTTTTCATGTCCCCTTAATTTATCTCCTTAGGGGAATAATTTTCTGGTATGGCATTGCTAATAAGCATGAGCTAATTATTAAAATTTTGAATCCTAGCATACCAATACTGCAGCTTCATTTTTGAGGTTCAGCTCTGTAATTTAGTACTTGAGAGATTTCAAGAGAATAACTAACTTTCTCAACTTCGAGGCAAGTGAGTTTCGTGCAGTGCAAAGCATAGGATTATTTTTCCCTTTTGGTTTACAAGAAAATCCCTAAATTTGATAACAACAGCCACAAATTCTCTGTAACTTTAATAGAATTTTCTTTCTATTGGTTTCGACCTACCACAGAAAAATCAGACCCTGCTTCCGAAAGGGAGTCTCTGACCTCCTTGGTTTATCAATAGAGGAAGACGCTCCTCCTGGATACAAATACCTCGATCGCAGCCTCCATCGTCACAGGCACGCTCCTCTGACAGCTGTGTGCATCGCCTCCCTCCCAACAGCGATGGCAGCTGCATCCAGGCTGGAGAGTCTTTGCACACAGCTCTTGACCCATAATCTTCTAGGTTCAAGGAGAAAACCCGTGCTCGAACCTCTCCCCTCTGCCTCTCCCGTCCTTGTCACTCCCTCCTGCCCGAGGTCAGCAATGCTAGAGATTTCATATGACCCACATGAGGGCTCTGCCTGGAGCAGCCTCATGACTTCAGCAGTTTTTCCTTCTCGGTGCAAGAAACTATAGATCAGAAAGGCAGCTGGCTGCGTTCCTCTGTGCTCAAATGAAAACAGGATGGCTAAAACATAAGATAGAATAAAATCTGGCACAGGTAACGTTCTTATTCTAGCCACAAGTTAGTGCTGTTGGTACATAGCTTTTATGAGTTTATACTGCTTAGCCACGTAAATGCTAATGATATTTATTAGGCTTCCCTGGTACTAAGGTGGACAGGTTGAGGAGTATTTTCTCCCTGCTTTTATCTGAAAGCATCCTGCTTTTCTGACTTTAAATAAATTTGCAACCTAGCCAACTTTTAGTAGTCAGAGAAACCACAGAATCATAGAACGGAGGAAGGCTGAGGGTGTCTACTCTGCCTCTTTGCCTTCAAGCAACAGTGCATCTAACAGTTCCAGAGAGGCGGTCATTCATTCATTGATTCAAAAACTATCTAGTGAGCACCTGTGTTGTTCTTACCATACGGATAACAACGTCACCCAACGGTGGAGAGAGAGGTGTGTGAATGAAATACCTCCTTCTCTCCCTCTCTCCCTCCTTCCTTCCTTCCACATAAATGTAATTCTTGTTACTATATTAATAGCACGACAGGTCAAGGAACTAGCTCCTGCTAGTTTGTAGCCTTTGAACAGAACTACTTTCTCTCATAGACTCCTAAGGTTGTTGCCAGTATAAGGTACTAATCTGAGTGATCGAGAATGTAGGATACACACACACACAATCTTATTGTTAAAGGAAAAAGTGAGAGTCATGTCTATTACCACAACATTTTTTATGTATATTTGATATCCGAACCTCACAACGGTTTTAAAAAAAGCTTTCAGATAATTTCATTATGAGCATGTATTGAAGTTTTATTTGAAAATCGCCACAAGAGAAGAGACCTAAAACAGGCCAATTCAAAGACTCACTCAGGGAACCAGCCCAGTGGCGCAGTGGTTAAGTTCACACGTTCCGCTTCGTTGGCCCAGGGTTCGCCAGCCTGGATTCCTGGGTGCGGACGTGGCACTGCTTGACAAACCATGCTGTGGCAGGTGTCCCACATATAAAATAGGGGAAGATGGGCATGGATGCGAGCTCAGGGCCAGTCTTCCTCAGTAAAAAGAGGAGGATTGGCAGCAGTTAGCTCAGGGCTAAACTTCCTCCAAAAAAAAAAATTCACTCAAATTACAGACATTTAGTTGAAAGAAAAAAAGTGACTAGTTACACTAACACACAAAAATCAATATTTGGTTAAAGACTATTAAACATTTGGCTGACAATCAATAGAGAGTGAGAGAAGCTAGTTCCTCAGAATATTTCTTAATTCCATTAGAATTTATCATAATTTGATTACAATACATTTTATCAGAATGCTGATTTCTTCCTAAAAAGAGATTGTGATTTTCATCATACAAAAGTTATATCCCAGACCAGGTTTGAGTTAGTCGTTTTTTTTTTTTTTTTTAATCATCCTCTAATTATCAAAAGTTTTAGAATTTTTAAATATTTAGCATTTTTATTAGCCTAGGGGGTAATTTACCTAAGTCACAAGTTGCTAAAACAGTATAGCCTGATTTTTTTAAGGTTTGTGTGTGTGTGCGTGTGTGAGGAAGATTAGCCCTGAGCTAACATCTGCTGCCAATCTTCTTTTTGCTGAGGAAGACTGGCCCTGAGCTAATATCTGTGCCCATCTTCCTCTACTTTATATGTGGGATGCCTGCCACAGCATGGCTTGATAAGCGGTGGGTAGGTCCATGCCTGGGATCCAAACTGGCAAACCCCGGGCCACTGAAGCGAACGTATGAACTTAACCGCTATGCCATCAGGCCAGCCCCTTTGTAGGGTTTAAAATGCTATGTTTAGATTCTTGAATGGGCTCCTGAGGGAACTTGTGAAATATTCTTGAGGTTTTCAAAACTGGAATAACTTATGGTCTTGTTTAAAGTCAAGGAAAAATATTAGATGACTTCTTAAGATATTTTCTATCACTGTATCCAAAACAATTTTTGTTATCAAAAATTTCTGAATAAGGACAGAAGACTCAGATGATTTCAGTTTGATTTGTGAATCAGACCCAGTTTACGTGCCACCCCAGGTTGGCCGGATCAACCTCGATGGTTGGCTGCTTAGTGGGAGAAGCCCCCCTCTGCTGTTCTGAAGCCTGGCCACTGTTTTTGCCATCTCCCGCTGTCACAGACCAAAGAGCTCCACACATGAAGCTGACTGGCAAGGAGAGACCCTGTGCCTGGCCACTAGCCTGAATGGACCAATACAGGCTCCAGCTTCTCCAGCACCTTCCCGCAAGGGCCAGGCGGCACAATGGTGAAATGCAGGGAGCCCCGTGAAATGCACTTCCACCATCGTGAAACCAGCAGCGTTTGCTCTGGAGCAGAGCCTGGCTCAGAAACATGCTCCGTTTATTTACTCTCCTTCTTCTCTGCGTTTCTTCCCCCTCACCCTCACTTCTGCTTCCCGGGATGCTCCTGACCCCCTCCCCCTCACTTCTGCTTCCCGGGATGCACCTGACCCCCTCCCCCTCACTTCTGCTTCTCGGGATGCTCCTGACCCCCTCCCCCTCACTTCTGCTTCCCGGGATGCACCTGACCCCCTCCCCCTCACTTCTGCTTCCCGGGATGCTCCTGACCCCCTCCCCCTCACTTCTGCTTCCCGGGATGCACCTGACCCCCTCCCCCTCACTTCTGCTTCTCGGGATGCTCCTGACCCCCTCCCCCTCACTTCTGCTTCCCGGGATGCACCTGACCCCCTCCCCCTCACTTCTGCTTCCCGGGATGCTCCTGACCCCCTCCCCCTCACTTCTGCTTCCCGGGATGCACCTGACCCCCTCCCCCTCACTTCTGCTTCTCGGGATGCACCTGACCCCTTCCCCCTCACTTCTGCTTCCCGGGATGCACCTGACCCCCTCCCCCTCACTTCTGCTTCCCGGGATGCACCTGACCCCCTCCCCCTCACTTCTGCTTCCCGGGATGCTCCTGACCCCCTCCCCCTCACTTCTGCTTCCCGGGATGCACCTGACCCCCTCCCCCTCACTTCTGCTTCCCGGGATGCTCCTGACCCCCTCCCCCTCAAAGTCGAAGCTGTGCCTGAGACTCTGCTTCCAGGGCATCTGTGTGAAGACAAATGGTAGTCATTGTTTAAGCAGCAGTAAAATTATAGGTTAGTGATCATTTCAGGCTAGCTTCTCCCACCCTACGTTTTTGGAGTCTTAGTCCCTTTCTCAATGGTGTGTCTTCAAACTACTGTGTGTAGTTCAGAGTTTGCACTTTTTCCAATCTTTGCATACTATCTTTGTAAAATTTAGCCAGATTATTAGGAATTATGGTCTAATTATATTTCCAGAATATGTAGATTATCACAAGCACTCAACACATAATAACATGAGAAAAATGCGAAGTTTGTGTCAGAAACATTAAAAATAATCCATATACATCCACACCACAGAGTAATATGCAGCTGTAAGAAAAAAATGAGATCTCTACATAATGACATACAGTGATCATCGAAATACACTGTTAAATGAAAAAGGCAAAATGCTTTTGTGTTTTCTGTGTTACCTTTTGTGGCAAAGAAATAAGGGAAAATAAAATGTAGTCAGTAGTCTTATTAATAGTGGCAATATTACTCTTATAATTTTAAAGCTGTTATTGGTGTATTTTAGGATAAAAAAAGTAAGTAATTATGCTAAATTACTAGAAACCAAACTTGTTTCAGCATAAGAGAAAATATACATAAATATCAAATGAAAGAGATCAAGTAAAAATTACGTGATCTTAAATTTGATTTGGAATAAACTTAAATAAAATTTAGTATAAACATACTTTTTTCCTTTAAAAAATTGCTATCAACCAAAAAAGATCTAGAAACTTTGACAAATTAATAGCAATAAGCAACCCCAGTGCTAATGATCTATTGTCTCTAAATACCATTTTCCATTCAAAGGGACCAAGCATCCACAAGACATGGTGGCTGAAGGTCTGGAGCATGAAATCCAGGAAGTTATCAAGAAAGATGTCCCAGGCTCATCTTAAGTCAATGGGAGTTATGTCAAAAGGACATATAGGAGCCAACTTGAAGGGACTCCCTTTTGGCTTAAGATGGGACAATTTTAATATCAAAAAGAATAACGACGGGGCTGGCCTGGTGGCATAGTGGTTGAGTTTGCACGCTCTGCTTTGCTGGTACAGGGTTTTCGGGTTCAGATCCCAGGCATGGCCCTAGCACTGTTCATTGGGCCACACTGTGGCAGCATCCCACATAAAGTGGAGGAAGATTGACACAGATGTTGGCTGAGCGACAATCTTCCTTGCACAGAAAGATGTTAGCTCAGGGCCAAACTTCCTCACAAAAAAAAAAAAAGAAGAAGAAGAAGAAAAAGAATAATGACTGCAATGGATTGGAACACACAAAATATGTAAAATCCATAACTTTATAGTGATTCTAAACAAAAACAGTCACTTGGAGATTTCTAGTGCACCAACTCATTACTCTGGATGTTGATAAATAAAAGGGAAAAATCAAGCATTTATTTTGTCTTTTCTATACAAATTGTTTTTCCAGGGTCAATGAGGGGGAAAATCTTCTTCATAGAAGAATTTCAGCTAATAAATGCAGAGGAAACGATAGAAGTAGAAAATTCACTATTACACAATGCCTAATGCAGTAATAGATCTAAGCAACAATCATCAATGAATGTTAAAATTCTTAGGTGAAAGATTGAAAGGAGCTTTGCAATGAAGGGTCAGGTTGACGCCATCTGAGTCCACTGATCAATCTCAGCTCCACTAAATTTGGGGCATCCAGACCTTACGTGCCTCCTGACGCGATACCACTGGAAGAACACAGCACCACCTGTGATGTATTTTTGACTAAAGAAAAAAATTTAATCTGAATCTAATCCAGTGTCTAGTTCTAAAACCAAATTACAAGAAATACGGAGGACAGAGATGTTAAATAACACCACAATGAAATGAACAGCCAAATCAGAAAGGACGAATAACCTGATTTCTGTAACAAATCAATGGGACAAAAAAAGAAACAGAAGAGAATTAAAAAGTCTGAAGAGATACAACAAATAAATGCAATACGGAGATCTTGTTTGGATCCTGATTTGAACAAATCAACTGTAAAAGGACATTTCTTTTTTTCCTACAGCTTAGTACTGAGGTATAATTGACAAATAAAAATTATATATATTTGGAGCCAGGCCAGTGGCATAGTGGTCAAGTTCGTGCGCTCTGCTTTGGTGGCCTGGGGATGGCGGGTTCAGATCCTGGGCATGGACCTATACTCCACTCGATCATCAAGCCATGCTGTGGTGGCGTCCCATATACAAAATAGAGGAAGATTGGCACAGATGTTAGCTCAGGGACAATCTTCCTCACGTAAAAAGAGGGAGATTGGTAACACATGTTAGCTCGGGGCCAATCTTCCTCACCAAAGGAAATATATATATGTTTAAGATATACAAGGTGAGGGGCTGGCCCCGTGGCTGAGTGGTTGAGTTCATGCGCTCTGCTTCGGCAGCCCAGGGTTCCGCTGGTTTGAATCCTGGGCGCAGACATGGCACTGCTTGTCAGGCCATGCTGAGGTGGCATCCCGTATGCCAGAACTAGAAGGACCCACAACTAAAGATATACAACTATGTACCGGGAGGGGCTTTGGGGAGAAAAAAGGAAAAAAAAATTAAAATCTTTAAGATATACAAGGTGATGTTTTGATAGATGTATACATTGTGAAATATTTACCACAATCAAGCTAATTAACATGTTTATCACCTCATATGGTTAACTTTTTTTTTGGTGAGAACAGTTAAGATCTACCCTCTTAGCAAATTTCAAGTCTACAATGCAGTATCGTTAACCATGGACACCCTGCTGTACGTGAGATCCCCAGAACTGATTTATCCTGTTTAGCTGAAACTTGACAGTTTGACCACTCTTTCCCCATTTCCGCTATCCCCCAGCCCCTGGCAACCACTGTAAAATAATACTTCTGAGACAAGTATGGAAACTTAAATACAGTATTAGATGATTTTAAGAATTTATTTTATTTATTTTTTGAGGGAGATCAGCCCTGAGCTAACATCTGCTGCCAATCCTCCTCTTTTTACTGAGGAAGACGGGCCCTGAGCTAACATCCATGCCCATCTTCCTCTACTTTATATGTGGGACACCTGCCACAGCATGGCTTGATAAGAGGTGCATAGGTCTGCACCCAGGATCCGAACTGGTGAATCCCAGGCCGCGAAGCAGAACGTGTGCACTTAACTGCTGTGCCACCAGGCTGGCCCCAAAAATTTATTTTTAATTTTGCATGGTGATTATGTTTTTGAAGCAATCTTATGGTTAGAGATGCATGCTGAAGTATGCACAGGTGGAATGACATAATGTCCTTGCTTTAAAATATTACCGAAAAATAATGTTGGAAATAAAAAACCAACACTGGTAAAAAACATTGGTAATTGTTTAAGCTGGGTGATGGCTATCTGAAAGTTCATTTTGGTGTGTTTAAGAATTTTCTAGAGGCCAGCCCCGAGGCCAAGTGGTTACGTTTGCACGCTCCACTTCAGTGGCCCAGGTTTTGCCTGTTCGAATCCTGGGCACAGACATGGCACCGCTCATCAAGCCATGCTGAGGCGACACCCACATGCCACACTAGAAGGACCCACAACTAAAAATATACAACTATGTACCAGGGGGCTTTGGAGAGAAAAAGGAAAAATAAAATCTTTTTTTTAAAAAAAAAGAATTTTCTAAATAAGAAAGTAGAAAAAGAACAAATTTTTAAAAACACAACTCACATGCAATCCATACATTTTGATTATTTATTTATTTCCTTATATTTCTGACTACTTCCAAAAGGTGGAGGGAAGCTTTAGACAAAAGTACAATAACAATAGTAACAGCTACCACATCAGTGCCTGCTCTGTGCCAGACTCCATGCTGATCTTCCAACTCCGCGACAGTGAGTGCATACCACTATTATCGCCACTTGATCATGAGGGAACTGAGTCTTAGAGAATTTAAGTAACTTTCCCAAGGTTACTAAACTAGCAAGCAGTAGAAAATATTTATAAAGCTCCCCAAAGACTACCAAACTTCCCAAACTTTATTTAATGAGGAGACACTGATAATAGTATTTGCACAAAGAGCACAAAAATCTCAGTTTGGTCGTGCGTCTCATTAATGATTAAGCCTAATTTAAATTAGTTATCATATTTAGGATGAACCGGTAATAGATAAGTGACTCTACTTTGTTATTCAGGAGGCATGTGACATCATCTTCGTTCCAAATAAAAGCTACGGAATATGATCCTTAAGTCACGTCTTCCTTCTTTCCGGAGGACGTGAACTTGAAACTTCACAGGCTGTGAGTGCTGTCTGCTGACAACAAGCAGAAGTGCAAACCCACAGTATCTGGGTCTCCTCCATTCCTTTATATATGTTTATGCTCTTTATTTACATCATCTTATTATTACATATCAGTGTGCTATTTGTTTCCTTGTACCTAGTTTCCACAAGCTGATGGCGTAAATTCCAGTGTTATCTTCTATTTCCACGACCTTCAAGAAACAGTGAGGTTCAAAAGCAATGAGCTATTGAGAAAGTCTGTGGAGCTGGACGACCATATTTCCAAATTTCACAATTTCTTATTGTTGTAAGAAGACAGTTTCTGGAGCTCTGGGAATTTCTGCTCAGAAATGCCAAATGCCCCAGTTACTAGTTTTCCAGCTTAAATTCTGTTCTCCCGGCTCTCATACCAGCTTCTCGCCTCTCATTCAGGCTCTCCCCACATCCTGGCCTTCACTTCTGAAGGAGCCATTTACCTGTTGTGGATCAAAACTGTGAAGTACAGATGGGACGCTCGAGAATGCTGCGTGATTCCATATGTGCAGGTCCACACTCTAAAACTACGGGAAAGAAAGCAATGGCGGGTTAAAAAAGACATTTCACAGGCAGGTAAAGAAATCTAATTGCAAAATGTTCTTGTGGAAGAAAGGCTTAGCTTGTGGAATGGCACAATTATACTGGACACTATACCTAAGGAGGACCCACTGTCTAAAACTGTCGGAATCCCTGGCGTGTCTGCAGGTGCAAGGAAAGTGGAAGACGTCCCATTTCTCGTATAAGCAAAAAAATAAAATCATGCTTCTACAGACCAGATGCTTTCTCTGTCGTTCTTTGCATTTGTATGATTGCTTGCTTGTTTGTTTTAATTCCTTGAGTCTGAATGCATTAAGGGAAAATTCCAGAAATGACTTGAACTGATGAATAGGTGCCCAGTGAAATGGGGAACACCAATTTTATATTTAATTTTCCACTTTCAATATAACAGCATGATTTTTTTAAAGCATGATTTAAGGTTCTTTTCATAAAGAATAGATTTGTAAATATAGCATAATCGGGATTTAGTTCAAGTCTTCTGGCTACAGGTAGAAAAAAAAAGTGACAACAATAATAAGGCCAGCACATAGTTTACTTGTATCCGCTCACAACAATTCTGTAGTCAGTAGTATGAAATAATTCGCCCAAGGCCACACAAGTCAGAAGCGGTGGAACCAGGATTTAGACTAAGGCAGAGCAGCTCCAAAGCCCGTCCCTGAAACCTTCTTGACCATCTTCCTTCTTGATACAATGTAAGAATTGGGAGATAATCAGTCACACAGGAGTTTCCATGCCTGTTCTTGGTCCTCCCCTCTTTCTTCAGGCATTGCCGCCTAATATGGCTATCTTTTTTTTTTATGTTCTAACCAAGGATTTCAGATATATTATCTCATTTAATTCTATGTCATAGATATTTTATTCCCCAAATTTTAGATGAGAAAACTGGGAATCGTCCAAACTTTCTTAAAGTGTCAGAATTAGGCTTAAACCCACTGGTATCGACTCTAGGGTCTATGCTTTTACCCACGTCTCCACACAATGAGGATTCTGTGCCCTGACACACAGTGGGTCCATCAACTCAGCACACTGTTACGTTGCACATGGAAGGGCATTTTGCTTCTTGGACCCAGCGTGGTATCCGAACCCACCAGAAGGAAATTCCTCTCTGACAGAAAACACGTATTCCTGAAGGCAGAGGCTGAGGGGAGCACCCTCCATGCGCTGTCTTCAACTCAGTGCACCTCTTTCTAGCAGCTGCTCACAGTCAAAACGGAATCAGAACAATCAGTCCACGACAGAAGTGCTCAGGGTAACGACTAAAGGGTAGTGGTACTTTGGCACAACTTCTCATTGTTAACGAAATGCATTCAAAGGCTCCCACAACCTTCTTTAACAGTGCCCTAAAGTTTCTTGATCTGTCAGAGTAAAGTGGTCCAGCCTGGAAACCCATCTTTTTCCTTGCCGAACTGTAGCACACTCCACAGTACTGAAAGTAGTAGTTTTAGAACTGTTTGAAAATGTCTCCTGCAAGTTACTATTACTTTAAAATATGTATATATTGTGGGTACATAAACACAACTTACAAGAACCTGACTTGTGAATTTCTGACCCCCACCAACTGCGCGCAGGCCCTCTGAGACTCCCTTTCCCCATCTCCATCCCAGGATGCGGGAACCCCTTCTCCCTCATTCCAGAAAGCAGCCAGCCCTGTACCGACAGCACCACTTGGTGGCCAGGATGGAGAACTGACCAAATCAACTTTTCTTCCCTCTCAACCTCTTTTTGGAGATAACTCCCCTCCGGAATCCCAAATCTCTCCTCCCACCACACACTCATCCCAATTTTCTTTGGACTTTGCCACTGACAGCCAAGGTGACTCCACTTTAGGCAATCTCTTTCTTCAATTTACGCACATCCTTTTTAAACAATCTTTTTTCTTCTCCCCATCCAGTTACTTCGTTAAGTTTTTCTTATTCCTCCAATTGCCTTCATCACATACACAAGCCTAGCAGTTGCTAGGGCTAGGCAAACCAGACGTGGCCCCAAGGCTCCGAAATTCAGAGGATTTAACCACATTTAAAAAAAAATACGTATAATTTTAAAACCTGCGCAAATCGATTAGGCCTCTTCCCCTCAGAAGTACTGCGCCCTGCCCAGCTCGCGGCCCCCAGGAGCCCGCTGGCTCCAGGCTATGGCTGGGCCTTCAGTAGCAGCCAGGGAAGACGGATGGCACTGGAGACCCAAAGTCAGAAAAGAACCTTTTAAAGATAAGAAAGAAGGGGAGCGGGGGAGTGGAAAAGGGAGAGAGACACAGAGACAGAGAGAAAGAAAAGGGTTACCGTGGGGCCCCTCCTGCCGCCTCCTTTCTCACCGCTTCCCACCAATGCCCGGAATGAGATGAGGCCTAAGAGGGCACCAAAAAGCCCTCCGTAATCCAGAAAAATAAAAATAATAGCTAAACCATCTTCATGCAATATTTTAAAAGTCAAAATTAATGCCCAAAAATCCATGAGGAACAAAATACAGTATTCACATTTTAAACAAAGACAAGCTGCTGCTGGTTTGTTTTATGAGCCCGCATCGCTGTGCAAAGGGAATCCTTTCCAATGGGTGGCTCGCCGTTCCCGGGTCCCCCTCCGCGGTGACCCTCTTCCTCCTCACCCCGGCAGGGCGGGTTTATGAGCGTTGACAGTGTGTGCGAACAGATTTAGATGATTAGATGCTTTTCGAAATTGTAGGGCTTTTATCAACTTTTCCTGACGGAGTCAGCGAACAGGAGGATACCTTGATCCGGGCACTGCCGAGGGCGCACGCTTTTCCTGTGGGCCCAGGCTCCCACACCGCTGGACCCGGCGCTGCCGCCCCTCCGCCACCCCTGTCCCTCCGCTGCAGAGCTCGCACCCTCCGACGAACTCTTCACCCTTCACCTTTAAAGCCTGCTTTTCTTTAAGTGCCATGAAATTCATGAAAAATTACTCAATACCAAGGTTTTTCCCTTTTTTTAAATTATAAAGTATTGCTTTCAGCTATATTTTTCATTGCAAATGCACGTTATTGGAACGACCTCACAAATCAAACAACATTTGTAGATTAGCCCAGGAACTAAACCATTATTGACCTGCCTGTGTCTTTGGGAAAACATGTTCTAAATTTCAAACAATTCACTTGCAGATAAATATTTGAGGCACTATTTTTTGTAGGTTGGGGTCTAAATGCTTTCTTTCAATGTTTATAACAATTTACCTGTTACGTGTTGTAATACACACAAGAAAGGAATCCTTTAGCCCAAACTACTGCTTTTTATTTTTAGCAAAAAAAAAGTGACATATAATGCCCAGCTTGAGATCAGAATGCTAAGAGATGACAGTAGAACAAGTTTTGTCAGGCAGGCCTTGCGGCCTGGTGGTTAAGTGCAGGGCTTTGCTTAAGCTGCCTGATTCCACCTGCCCTGTCCCCCCATCCCCAGTGTGGACCTACACCACTAGTCAGCCATGCTGTGGCTGCGACCCATCTACAAAATAGAGGAAGATTGGCACAGATTTTAGCTCAACGCTAATCTTCAGCAAAAAACAAAAACAAGTTTTGTCAACGAAACTGAAAGAAGGAGGGGCTTGCTGGTGGCTGAGTGGTTAAGTTCCCACACTCCACTTAGGTGGCCCAGGGCTCACAGTTGGGATCCTGGGCGTGGACCTACACACTGCTTATTAGGTCGTCCTGTAGCAGCATCCCACATAGAAGAACTAGAATGACTTACAACTAGAATATACAAGCATGCACTGAGGCTTTGGGGAGAAAAAAAAAAAAGCGGAAGATAGGCAACAGATGTTAGCTCAGGGCCAATCTTCCTCACCAAAAAGCATACCTGAAAAACAAAAAGAAAAGAGAGAGACAAGGAAAGAATAAGAGAGAGACATGTAGCATTATTAGGCACATGTTATATACAAATAACTCAGGGGCCAGCCTGTGGCCAAGTGGTTAAGTTCTCGAGCTCCGCTGCAGCGGCCTGGGGTTTCGCTGGTTTGGATCCTGGGCACTGACTGACCTAGCACCACTCATCAGGCCATGCTGAGGCGGTGTCCCACATGCCACAACTAGAAGGACCTTCAACTAAGATATACAACTATGTACCCGGGGGGGGGGGGGGGCGGGGCGGGATTTGGGGAGATAAAGCAGGGGAAAAAAACCCCAAAAACCCCTCAGATACAGATTAATATTTTATTTAAATATGTATTTTAACATTTTGTTAAAATATGCTTGCTCTAATGGTTACTTATATGTCATAATATAGGATTTATGAATATGTATCTCAACAGTTTTCATATAGCCATGTGCTTCTTTCTAAAAATAAGTTGCCATCTGCTCACCTACATCTGGTGATTAGTCATTCAATCCACTAATTATTTTTGGTATGAGATGAGTAGAAGTGTTTCTATTTAAATCATTCCCCCAAATTACAATATGTCATCAGCAGGTCTTTGCTCCTCATCTTGGTCATTATCTTGGTGCATGAAGTTTAGCCACATAGTAAAGTGCTCCCAGATGTCACTGGGAGTTGGTGCCCCTTTTCTAAAATCTCAGCTACTCGGAATCTCAGCATCCATTTTTTAAAACAAAGGTCTAAGTTGTTTTTAACTATTCTTTTTTAACTTGGGAGAGAAACATAATCTAATTCAGTAAGAATAATAAGTGTAACACACACACACAGAACTTCTATTTTAATAGTTAAGTAGAATAAGATGCACAAACTACAGCTCTATTTCGAAAGCCCAGAAGATGTTTTTAAATCCCTCTTTGATCATTTCTGATTAAACATCCTCAAAGATCCCCCCACGTAACTGT
The DNA here is from genome assembly GCF_037783145.1 of Equus przewalskii. NCBI lineage: Eukaryota > Metazoa > Chordata > Mammalia > Perissodactyla > Equidae > Equus > Equus przewalskii. The sequence goes on along the minus strand of NC_091847.1, from coordinate 75,918,444 downwards.
GGAACAAGTCTAAATCCCTCAGCTTGGTTCTGACAACTGACCCTCTCCCGCCCTGCCCACCACTATTCCCGTCTTTCCCACCTGACGTGTTCTTCCCTCCCCTGTACCTGGCCCTCCTTCAGGTCCTGGCTGAGGTTCCATCTCTGTTCAGAATCTTCCCTTGGTTTGATTCTCTCCACCCCGACCCCCATCTCTCCCAAGGCTGAGCTCCTGGATCTCTGATTGTCTGAACTGTGCATTCTAATCACTGCTTTTACTGTTTTCCTAACAAGTTGGTAAGTACATTCTTTGAGGTATGAACTATATCATCTTCTCTTTTCAGACTCAATAAATGGCTGTTGAATTAAATAATAGCACTGATGCAGGTGTGTGATTGTACCCCCAACCCCGGCATACATGCACGCATCTGGGAGACGGGAGCCCAGACCCAGTGTTCACGTCCTGTTTGCCTGACCCCTCTCCGGGGCACATCCCCGCACACGGCCCTCCCATGAGTCCGTCTCAGTTTCTCAAACCAGCCTTCACCGACCTGGTTATTTCTTTTCTGTCATCATCTATCATCTCTTTTTTGAACCCTGCTTTTTATCTTAGTGCTAAGCTCTCTATTCAACACCTTGACCCAGTGGGAGTTGAAGTAAGGGGAAAACAGAAGATTTAGAGTTTGGAGATCTAGATTTGGAGCCCCAGGTCTGACTTCCTCTGCCACTTAGAGTACTGTAGTTAGATTAACTTGGACGAGTCAGTGGGCCTTGGTTTCTTCATCTGTATTTTAGGAATAATTATACCTATCATGGGGTTGTTATGAGGATAAAATACACATATGAAGCATTTTTCACATAGTACATTATAAAATATATTGTATTGCCACATTATTAAAATTAGCACAAATATCATTACCTTCCAGAGGCTGCATCACCCCCTCCAATACACACACACACACACACACACATACACACACACACAGATACACATTCACACACTCACTCAGGGATTGCCCCAGGGCAGGTAAACCATTGCCTTCAATCTTTTTGCCCTTTGAGCCCAGGAGGATCCTTGTCTTCTCTGACTTTTAAGGATTGGAAAGTGGGAGAAGCAGTCCTCAATTCCTCCCAGTGGGCAATCAATCAGAGGATAAAAAATAGAACCGATATAAGTCAGGGCAGCTGGCAGGAGAGGCAAGTACTTATGTCTCTATCAATGAACTGCAATTCAATAAATTCTTAAATTGCTAGATCTCAATAAACCATTTTATTGAACAATTACTAAAGTGCAAGGCACTGTACTAGTCTCTAGAGAATTAAAAAATGAGAAAAACACTATGGAGTTTAGAATATGACAAGAGAGACATATAGGTTTGCAAACTAGTGTAACACATGCCATGCTAAAAGAGCTTATAAGTAGATTCAACTCAGATTGAGTCTATGACAATATATAGAAATCCATGTTTGGACATCTTTTCTTTTTTTCCTTGCAGGTCAGATTCTTTCCAGTAGGAAATCTAGGTTTGCTATCACATCAGCTGTTTGATTTTTTTAATGCTTGGGATTGGGGTATCTACTCTATACCTTGACTCCATACTCCCTCCAGCTACTGCCCCAGTTTTTGATTCCACTGTACGGCAACACTTCCCGAAGGAGATGCCTCTACTTCCTCACCTCCTGTTTTTGTTTTTTGTTTTTTTTTCCTTTTTCTCCCCAAAGCCTCCCAGGTACATAGTTGTGTATTCTTCGTTGTGGGTTCTTCTAGTTGTGGCATGTGGGACGCTGCCTCAGCGTGGTCTGATGAGCAGTGCCATGTCCGCGCCCAGGATTCGAACTAACGAAACACTGGGCCGCCTGCAGCGGAGCGCGCGAACTTAACCACTCGGCCACGGGGCCAGCCCCCCTCACCTCCTGTTTTCTCTTTAACTCACCCCAGTGGAGCCTCTGTGTCTACTGTTCCACCAAACCAAAGGTTCCCTCTTACCAAATCCAAAGGCTACCTCTCAGACCTTACCTTACTTTACTGTTGAGCTGCGTTCAATATCATTTATCACACCAGCCTTCTTGAAAGCCTCTTTGATTTCTGGGAAGCGGGCACTTTCCTAGTTTTCCTCCTACACCTGTGGGGACTCCTCTGCTATCATCTTTCCTAGCTCCTCCTCCTCTGCTCACCTTTCGAGTTTGGGTGACCCAGTGCTCAGTTCCACTCTTATCTACACTTTCTTATCTATACTTACTTATCTACACTTTCCTCCCAGGTAATTTCAGCTAGTCTCTTTAGCTTTGAATGGCATTTACGTGCAAATGACTCTCAAATCTCTCTCTCCAGCCCTGATTTCTCTGTCTACAACACTGATTGCCAATTTGACATTTCCACTTGGATGCCAAAAAGGTATCCCAAAGTCAGCATGTCCAAAAGAGACCTCTTAAACCATGCCAAAATGCTTATCCTTGGTCTTCTCCGGTTCAGAAAACGAAATTTCCATTAATCAGTTGCTCAAGAAAAAAACCCAAGCAGCAGGGGCCAGCCCTGTGGCGCAGCAGTTAAGTGCGCATCTTCTGCTTTGGAGGCCCAGGATTCGCTGGTTCGGATCCCTGGTGTGGACGTGGCACCACTTGGCAAGCCATACTGTGGTAGGTGTCCCACATATAAAATAGAGGAAGATGGGCATGGATGTTAGCTCAGGGCCAGTCTTCCTCAGCAAAAAGAGGAGGATTGGCAGCAGTTAGCTCAGGGCTAATCTTCTTCTTCAAAAAAAAAAAAAAAAAAAACAAGCAGCATATGAATCAAATATAATGTCTAGAGCTGTCTGTGACACTCTGAGCCTGCCTCAGCACCCAGAGACCCTCCCATGGTGCACAAGCAACATGGGGAAGCATCTCCCTGTGTCCGGTTTGGACCTCTGTGGGGACCTGAGAAAGTGGAACAAGTGTCAGCTCTTCTACCAGGTTTGAAACTTTGCCATGATTGTGTCTTCTGCATTCATGATCTGGAAAAGCTCGATTGTCCTCACTGGCAGCAAGAGCCCGATCACAGTGGTGCTGAGTGGACCCAGCCTTTCATAGGGTGACTTTCTGTTCCTAACAAATTTCCAGGAAGACCCTAATTAGAGCTGGTGAGATTGTTGTTTTTAAAGTTGAAGGACAAGACATTCCAGTAGTTCACAGAGTAATCAAAGTTCATGAAAAAGATAATGGAGACATCAAATTTCTGACTAAAGGAGATAATAATGAAGTTGATGGTAGAGGCTTTACAAAGACCAGGACTCGCTCAAAAAGGACCTGGTGGGAAGAGCCAGAGGGTTTTTACCATATGTTGTGTGGGGGCCTGGAATTGGCCATCCCAAGGTATGTCTCTTTGGCATGATGATTATTTGGGGGCTCATTGCTTTGCAGACAGGAAAGCAACTGAAAAGTATAATTTACTTACTCTTTGTAAGAGACATCTGTAAAGATATCTCCCTCTCTACCAGGAAGAAGGGGGGATGACCTTATCTCTAGAAACTCTTAATCAATGAGGAAGGCAAGGACTTAAATCTGCATTTGTTTATTGTGCTTGTCTGGTAACCTCCTGTAACTGACTCCTCCCACCCCCAACATCCTCCTTTGTCTTTAGCTGGATATGATGGATGGGGTGGTGGTTTCGGCCATTTTGGCGAGTTGCTCAGTTTGCCTGACCTCTCCCATGTATACATGTTATAAAGCTTTGTTTAATTTTCTCCTGCTATTCTGTCTCATGTGAATTTAACTTGTTCTCTGGCCAGACGAATCCAGAGAGGGTAGAGGAAATGTCTTCCTCCCCTACAGTTTGTATGGTGACTATAATAATGAATGACCATCCAAAATTCAAGTATGCTCTTTTGACTGTAATGGGTGCATATGTGTTACTAAAACGTGAATCCTAAAATGAGAAGCAGTTCCTGGGACCAGATTGAAATGAATTCTGTTGAAAAAGAGGAAAACTAATATATTTGAAACGTCTCACTTTCTGCATAACAGAAAAGAATGTGGAGATGTTTTTGTCTTTTCCAAATAAATGATTCATCAGTAAAGATTTTTAAAAATCATCGAATTCATCATTAAATCATGCCAATTGTATTTCCCGAGACTCTCTCAAACCTCAATAATTCTCAGCTGGGGCGTGCTGCTGTCACCCCAGTCCGAGGCATCACCATCTCTCATCTGGCCTAATGCAATTGCTTCTCCTTGGTCTCCCTGCTTCTTTTCTGACTCTCCCATAATCTCTTCAGTCAGAATGAATTTAAACAAAACCCACTAATCTTACTTAATCTCAACCCTCAGTTCCTTTTAACGTTCTGTGCAATAGAGTAGGAAGTACACATAAAGCACTAGACAATGAATTTTCAAAAATATAAATCAGGTCAGGTCACTCCCACACTTTACACTTTCTGCTGATTCCTCTTGCAATTAGAATAAAAAGCAAACTCTTAGCCTGGCCCACCAACCCCTCCATGACCACTATAACCTCATTTTCTACCATCCTTCTCTCTCATGCACTCCCTCCTAGATATTTTTGCCTTCTTTCTGTTTCTCAAACACAGGTTATTTCCTCGCTCGGAGAACCCAGCAGGATTCTGGGCCGGCTCCTCCCTATCTCTTCATTCTTTGAATAGAGGAGCACCCCAGGGCTCAGGCCCCAGACTGCTTGCTTTTCCCGTGGATGATTTCCAAAGCTGTATTTCCAGCCCTGATCTTTCTCCTTAACACAAGACTCCTATGTGCAACTGCCCACGTAACATCTGTGTTCAAACGCCTAATGGCTATGTAAACTATAACATGTTCAAATAGGATTATTTGGTACTTCCTCCCATTTCTCCAAACGTATTCTTTTCCCCAGACTTTCCCAACCCAGTAAGTGACAGTGCATTGTTACCAATAACTCAGGCCTTAATGCCTCTCTTTCTCTCAAAACTTACGTCTAATCCGTGAACAAATACTGTAGGCCCAACTTTCAAAATGCAGTGGTTGCCTGTTATCTGTGGGGGATGTGTTTCAAGACCCCCAGTCGATGCCTGAAACCACAGATAGTACCAAACCCTTGACATGCTATATTTTTTCCTATACATACACACCTATGATAAAGTTTAATTTACAAATTAGGCACAGTAACAGATTAGCAACAATAACTAGTAATAAAATAGAACAATTATAACAATATACTGTAATAAAAGTTACTGTAGATCTTAGCAACCTCAGCTCACGCTTTTTTATCTGTCCTTAAGTTGAGAACTTTCACCTTTTCACTTACGGGAGGCACTTTATGGCTTCTCTTTGGCATATGTGAATTGCCAGCATCACTGCTCTTGCACTTTGAGGCCAAGTAAAATAAGGGTTACTTGAACACAAGCACTGTGGTAGCATGGCAGCCCATCTGATAACCGAGTCAGCTACTAAGTGACTAACAGGCAGGTCGCGTGTATAGCACAGGGTGGGTATGCTGGACAAAGGGATGATCCACACCCAGGGCAGGACAGAGCAGGTCAGCGTGAGATTTCATCAGAATGGCAGGCAATTTAAAATGAATGGTTTATTTCTGGAATTTTCCATTAAATATTTTCAGACATGGTTGACCAGGGATAATGGAAACCTCAGAAAGCAAAGTCTTGGTTAAGGGTATCTACTGCAAATCAGGAGTCTGACTCCTTTTTCTTTCTCCTCCACTGTCACTCCAGGCAAAGCCGTCTTGACTCTGCCTCAACTATTGCCAAAGGCCTTTTCCTTATCTCCCTGTTTCAACTTTTAAACTCCTTCACTCTGATCACTACAGAGCAGAAGAGTCATCCCTTTAAAATGGCCAGATTACAACACTCTCTTCTCAAGGCCCTCCAGTGTTTGCCCTCATCACTCTGATAAACCCAAAGTCCTTTCCATGGCCCAAAGGCTCTGTCCCCACTACCAGGTCATTGTCTACTTGATCTTATCATATTTCCTATCTCTTATCTTTCACTCAGCCTCACTCAGCCTCTTTCAACCTCTTCTCATTCTGCTCTTGTCACACTGGCCTCCTCGCCTGTGCAGTTACTTGTTCCCTTTGCCCGGAGTGGTGTCAGTATCCACATGTCCTTTCAGATGTCTTAGAAGAGGCTCTCCCTGCCCACCTTAGATAAGTTGCACTCTTCTCACCTATTCTTTTACCTTTATTGTTCACAACAACAACAGCAGCACTTATATAGCGCTCATGTGCCAGGTACCATTCTAAGCACTTAACATTTAATCTTCATATCATCCAAAAAGTAGGTGACTTTACTATCCCTGTTTTATGGATGAAGAAACTGAGATAGATAGAGGTTAAATAACTTATGCAAAGGTCACAAGGCTAGGAAGTGCTGGAGCTGAGATTTGAACCAGGCCATCTGGCTCCAGCATGTGCTTTTAGCTCCTCTACTATTTTGCCTTTTTACAGCCTAATCACCACCATCTTTGTTTATTATCTCTCACTCTTCCCACTTGTTTCAGTTACTGCTGAATAACCAACCATCCCAAACTTAGTGGCTTAAAGCAACAATTTATTATTTCTTGAGAATTCGGGTCAAGAATTCAGGCAGGGCTTGACTAGGCCGCTTTGCTACACTTGGCATTGGCTGATGTCACTCACTCAGCTGCATTCAGCCAGTAACCGGGTTGGCCTGGAATGTCACAGAAGGCTGCACTCACGTTCTGGCACTTTAATGCTCTTCCACGTGGCCTATCTCTTCACATTGTCTCTTATCAATCTGCAGTATAACTGAAGCTTTTTCAGAGCATGGCAGCTGGCTTCTCAGATGGGGATGTGGAAGTTGCCAGTTCTTTTTGATGCCTTGATTCAGAAGTCCCAGAACTTCATTTCTGCCACATTCTTTTAGTTAAAAAAAAAAAAATCAGAAAGCTAGCCCATATTCAGGGAGAGAGGAAATAAACTCCATCTCGATGTCAAGAGTGGTATTTTTTTTTTAATATTTTAATTCTTTTTTTTTTTCTTTTTTTGAGTAAGATTAGCCCTGAGTTATCTACTGCCAATCCTCCTCTTTTTGCTGAGGAAGACGGGCCCTGAGCTAACATCCACGCCCATCTTCCTCTACTTTTTATACGTGGGACGCCTACCACAGCACGGCTTTTGCCAAGTGGTGCCATGTCCACACCAGGGGTGGTCCAAACCCCAGGCCGACGAGAAGCGGAACATGCGCACTTAACCGCTGTGCCACTAGGCTGGCCCCCAAGAGCGGTATTTTTATACATGGAGGGAGCAAGTGATAGCTGCCATCTCTGGAGACTGTCTTCCACTCCACCGGAATGCAACTTCCATGAGAGCAGGGACTCTGCTTTGATCATTTTCATGTCTCTCCAGTGCCTTGAATAGTGCCTGGCACACACTAAGTGTGCAACAAACACTTAGTTAATAAATTTAAGTGACAAGTGAAAGAGTCTGAAAAGGTAAAGTAAAAGTCTGAAGAAATAGGAGGAAAACCTGGAAGGAGTGCGTCCTAGAAGTCTAGGAGGAGAAGAGGGAAAGGAAGATAAGACTGAAAACAATGCACTTTTTTCACATTTAAAAGTTTTAAAAATAAGTTGAAAAGTATACTTAAACTATATTTGTAGAATTACAAGTTCAAACAATACAATATGGCATAAAGTGAAAGGTGAGTTTCCCCTTTGTTGCCAATTCTCCTCCCCAGCGTCAGTCACTTTTTAATGTATCCTTTCAGAGCTAATATATGCATATACAAGACAAGGATATACATCTATCACCTCTCTCTTGCCTGTGAAAAGATGTACACATAACACGCAATTGGTAGAATACAATACACATGACTCAGCATGCAGCTGTTTTTTCTGTTAACAATCTAACTTCAGATCATTCCCTATCAATACATACAGATCATGCTCTTTCTTTTCAACGGTCGCATAGAATGGTTCCATTCCTAGACAGTAACATTAGATTCCATAACTAGGAGGTGACTACTGGTTTCAGTAGATCTGAAAAAGCACAGATTGCAGATTGGAATGAGCAAGAGTGGGAGTTCAGAAAGCAGAGATAGAAAAGTAGGTTGCAAAAGAAGGGAGACAGAAGAAAAAGAAATTAAAGATGGGATAGGCAGGAACAGGCTTCTATACTGAAGAGTTAGAGTGACAAGAGAGGCGAAACTTGAAAATACACAAAAGAGAAGGGATAAGTAATGAAGCAGTCTCTAAAGTGATTGATCCTGAGTTCAGCTGTCATCCTTGAGATGACAGAACCCCTCTTCCAAGGAGAAAGAGGGAGAAGGAAAGGAAGGCTGGGGCTGCAGGTAGGTTTTGTAATAGTGGCTGGTGGGAGTTAAGGAAATTCATCCCTAGTGGTCTCATTTTCCTCAGAAATGCAGAAGGCAAAGTATTTTATCTTTTATTTTTTAAAATTTTTTACCAAAGAGGATGGGTGGGTAGAGTTCAGCAAGAAGTTAGGAGAGTGTCCGGGGTGGGAACAGCAGGGGACAGGAACAGGAGAAATTCTGAGCAGCAACGTGGTAAGGACTGTTTTAGTCTTAGCAAGATTGCCTGGCTGCACGGAACTGTCGACTGAAATTGGACAGCTGTGGTTTGCAGCGGTGCTGGTTCTCAGGGTTGTGATTTCCAGCACTGGTGCAAGAGTGGACAAGGTTGGCTGAATTGTCGCAAACTAACGGTTTTGCAGGTGGGTGGAAGATCAAGGAGACAACTGAGTTGAGTGTTGGTGAACGTGATACACCATTTATGCACAGCAGCTTCCGACGCTGACTGCACATCTGTCGTCGATGGTCTGAATACGAGCTTGCAGGTCCAGCGGTGGCACACTGCCCAGCAGCAGAGTCGGCACCTACTGTGAGCCCAGAGTGGCGGCTCGGGAAAATCTTCCTGAGAGGACTTGGGGGTGCGAGCTGAGTCGGGGTGGGGCTGTGGCTGCGACAAGCAGGCTGTCGTGAAACCGTGCTGGGCAAGAAAACTGGTTTTACTCTGGATATTGGGGAGCCCTGTGGGGATTATCGGAGAGGCCAATTCATTTCCCCCTACCCCACTCGATCCTTGGGGGTGGCAACTAAGTAGCAAAAACCGTGTGGTCACGGGGGCAACCAGCGCCGCGTGGCGATGACGTCACTCGCGGGGGCGGGAGCGACCACCGTCAGGGTACAGTCCATGGAGGCAGTTTGAAGATATTTTAGCCTTTTCACTATAAAGAGTAGCAAACTTATCCTTCTGACTCTTGCAGTTTGGGGTGGCAGCAAAACGACTGACGCCCCAGACGTTCTCATCACTGTTTGTCACCACCGGAGCGCTCCGAGTAGGGGGCAGGGCCCGGCGACTCCGTGTTACGTCATCGCCCAAGTGCGTCCCGGCGCCGGCGGCTTCGCCCTGCTCTAAGGGCGGGGCAGCACTCCTGAGAGCCCAGCCCGCAGTGCTGAAGGCCGCTTGGCTAATTTTGATCCCTATCAGACGCCGTCGGCATCCCCCCCTCCCCCCCCAACTTCGGGAGCCGTCCCCTCCCGCCGTCGCACACGCCGGCCGCCCGCAGCCCCGCCCCCGCCAGGAGGCCCCGCCCCCCGTGAATCAGCTGATCTCGCGGGCCCGCCGGGCTGCCGCGCTCGCGCCGGATGGAGACCGCGGTGCCGCCGGCGAAGCGTGAGGTGAGCGGGCGCGGGCTTGGGCCGGCCCGTGGCTTCGGAGGGCCGGTCGGCCGGGGCCTCCTGTGTGCGGGAGGCCGGGTCGGGGAGACAGGCGGAGGCGCGGGCCGCGAGCGCGCTGCGGGGACCCACGGAGGCGCCTCCGCGCCTTCCGAAGCCGGCGTCCGACCCACGGCGCCCGCCTGTCGAGGGCACCCAGCGCGGCCCTCAATCCCGGCCCCGGCTGCCCCGCTCGCCCCGGTCCGCCCTCCCGGACGGCGCCGCCGCGTGAGACCCCTTCCCGAGCCCTCCCGCCTGCCCGCGAGCTCCCCTCCGCCCCCTCGTTCGCGAGGGTTTGCTGGCCGCCCGCTCGCGGCGCCGGCAGGTGGAGCGGGGGCCCTGGCCGCCGGCCGTGGGAGGTCCCGGGCGGGTTGCCCCGGGATGCGGATCGCCGCGGGCGGGGACCGAGGGACTCGGTGCCTTGAAAGGCGGTTGCGGAAAAAGAGGATGACTTTGCTGGGAGGAATTAGTAGTTTAGCCGAGTCCTTTGGCGTGTCACGGGTCTCTCCGAGGGTGGTCAGTGCTCTGAGAAGCGAGGACAGGAAAAGGACAGGGGCTCGGGTGAGGAGATGGTCCTGATGCTGACGTCGGCGCCCCGGGTGCGGGGATGCTTCGGGGACGAGCAGCTGCAGGTTGGCGTAAATGCTGTGCTGCTGCTTAGGGCTGTGATGGGGAGGGAAGAGGAGCACCGCCCTGGCTCCAGTGGCGTATCCAAGCGCGGTATTCTCTTTCTGGTGTAGGATGGAAAAGGAAATAACTCTTGAGCACAAACGCAGATCCTTAGTCTGTTGCCTTTTTGATGTCTTGGCTGTAAATGTTCTCTAAAAGGCTTTAAGAATAAAATCGTGTAAGGTGTTTTTATTCTGAACAGGTACAAAAATTTAGCAAATCTATTGGCCCATTGTTTTCCCAGTTTATCTTGAACGTGAATGGTTTGGAGTGACCACTTGACTTTTGAGTTAATGAATACTTAAAGAGTTTAAAGCAGTGAAATATTAGCTTTCGCAGTAAATTGCAGTATCTCAATCTTAATAATATAAGGACAGTGGTTAAGATCCTAGGCTTTGCATCTGGACATACCTGGGGTCACAGCATCTTAAGTCTTTGACTTTGGGAAAGTTGCTTAACTTCTCTGCCTCTTTGGGAGTAAAAGTACCTTCCTCATAGTCGTGCATTTACATTTAATGGTTCATATATTATAATCATGTTCATATGTCGTGTTCCTGACACATGGTAAATATTCAAAACGTGTTGGTTATTTTTATTGTTAGTAATTTCTTCTTTAACTATGTCATGACCCAAACTGACTCTTTGTTTTCTGAATGATGGGAAAGAACTGAATATTTAGAAAAGAACTATAGTTCACTTTAAAATCAAGCAATATTTTACAGGTAATTTTATGATACATTGACTTATAGTTAAAGAAAAGACGATTTCAGGTTGGTCTGTAGTATCTTTGATATTCAATAAGGGCGTTTTAATGTGGAAAAGATGCTGATGGAATCTATTCCTAGTTTAAATTTATTACTTAGTCGGCAAACTGTGACTAGTATTGGCAGATTCAAGGTGCATAGTTATAGCAAGAAAAGTCCAAAGCTGTTTCACAGTGTTCACATTTGAAAAGGTAATGATGCAGAAAGTAAAGTACCAAACAGCTCAGTTTAGGGGGAAATCTGAGTGGCATTATGTAAATCTCTTATTTTTTAAAATAAATTTAAGCAATGTGAACTGGAGTCCCGTCTCCAAATTTCAACCTTTCAGGATTTAGGTTGTCATTTGAAACACTTACTTTGGGCATTTTGACTGTTAAAGAAACAAAGGGAATGTTGAGAACTTCTCTGAGACCTGATTTTAGTTTTTGTGTGATTAGGTGGGAAGAGTACAATTAATTTTCTACCTTTTCATGAAAAACATGAAATTTAATTCAGTATTGCTGGGTCCATTCTAAAGGTGCTTCCGAAGAATATGACTACTTGTAGAAATCTTCTATTATTCTGTATTAATATGAAACTTGTTAAGGTATGAATTGAAAAACCAGGAAGGAAGATAAAGACTGGTGATTTTTGAGGTGGTGTAGGAGAAAGCCCGCTTTCATGTAGTGTGAGCTTGAACCCCTTTCCCACACTCGGAGAGCTGCTGTGAGAATTTTAAAGACTGTGAAATCATTTAGCTCTTTTTATAACTTTGTGGAGTTAAACCTACCACATATTCCAACTGTATACAGATTTTTCTAGTAGAGTTTTTTTTAACAAATTTTTTTTCTTTAACTCTTCTCCATTGGTTACCAAATACTTCAGTCATCAGTAATAAGAAAGTAGTAGATTTTGCAGGATATCAGTCTTTAAGAAATTCATGGTAACCACAAATAAAATAGCAACAACCTGTGACGTGGTTGTTTTTAGTATTGCATTTATTTCCCTGTCCCCATCTCCTGTTCCTCTATAAATGTAGCAGTGCGTCCTTACATAATGTCTTCATGTTTTCCTGCATCACATAATTGGTAGAATAGCTGGATAGTTGGTAAAGGAGCTGAAGTAATTGATGCATATGGGTAGAGCAAAAATATTTAAGTCAGCAAGGTAATGAGTAGTTTATTGGGCTCTCTATAGAGTTACTCTTTTATTGTAGAGTTCTTTTTTGAAGAAAATGTACAGTTCTCTCAATTCCTGTGAGATAAAGAGTGGGACCGTTTGGTAGAGTTTCACTTGGCTGCTCGTGAGTTATGCTCAGAGAGAAGATCAGCTTTAGTCTCATTAATTCCACAAATTGATCAACTCATGTTCCCCTTAATTAGCACATATTATTTAAATATTGTTTTTTTCTGAGTTGTCATACAGTTCTTCAGTTCACATGACCTCCGTATTAGGAAGGTGGTGGTTGGACCCAACAATGGCATCTGAGTGGTTAACCATCATTCCAGGGTTTTCTTTCACAAGCTAAATTTTTGTCGAGCCAAATTCTTAACTAAACTTGGGGCAATTACCCAAGCAAACATGTAACAAAAATGATTATAGCATCTCTTAAAATAGCAATAAGGTAGAACAGTCCAGCTGTACTTTAGTAGGGAAATGGATAAACTATGGTTTATTCATTCAATGGAATACTATTCTGTAGTTAAAATGAATGAACTAGATCTGTGCTTATCAACATGGATGCATCTCAAATACATGGTATTGAGTGAGAAAACCAAGTTGCCAAACTATATATATAGTATGATGCATTTATGTAGAGTTTTAAAACAATATAGCGTGCATTGTTTATTGATACATATGTATGTAGTGAATATGTAAAAGTATAAGAACATACTTGGAAATGAGACACATTAAATTTAGGAATATTGGTTAACTGGAGAAGAAAGGTTTGAGTGGAGCTCCTTCAGAACTATGTATAACGTTTCCTTTTATTTTAAAGAAAGCTGAAGCAAATGTAGAAATATGTTAATATCTGCTAAAACTGAGTGATGGGTACATGGGTTTATTCTTTCTTTCTTACAGATTTATGTATGATTAAGATCATTTGTGAAACTAGCACTTTAAAATTTTTATTTAATTTATTACCCAGAAAAAATAAATATATATATGTTTTAATAATCAGGGCTCTCTCCCAGTATGTGTTATTTATTTTACTTTCTAGTCTCAATGTAGTCCACTCTGGAAAAATAATTCTTTCCTCACTGCAATAGTAAAACAATGTACCAGTGCAGCTCGACTATGTAAAGCTTTTCTAAGGAGAGGAGACAGACCAATTATTTAGTTAATTTTACTTTGCTCTTTGACTTGTGCTCCTGGGGAAATGCTTTTCTTAGGATATGAAGAATGGTCTTTCTTAAAAGGCTTCAGGGGAATTTAAATTCTAGAGAATTTTGGGAAATGCAGGCATATACTGATCATAAATTCTCGAAGTATAGGGGAGCAGATAATATAAAGCCCTAAAAGGAATTTGGACGGAGGGACTCAGATACAAAATTACTACAGATATTGTGTGGTCATTAACACTTACTTTTTAAAGTTTGAGTTGGTTACATTTTATTACAATATGGTAAACCTGAGATTATACTGTGAATGCAGGTGTCCTGGTTATTGCTCAAAGAAAATAATTCTCTCTTTACAGGTATTAAGAAGTAAACATGATGACAATGTGTTCAATGGTTGAGTAGTGAATAGCAAATTTAATAGATGATCCTTAATATAACCTCAGTATTTAAACTTGAGTTAAACAATATTTTCATTCCTAATCAAGAATACCTGTTATTAGTGCTTTCAAAATAAGTAAAACTTATATCTCCAGAGCTGTATTTTTTGGCATGTATGCTCCCCGTTCAGTTATGTGGCCCCTTGATGACCTTAAGCACTAGATGTTATCGCTTGATAAAATAAACCAACATATTTTGAACTATATTTCTGTAATATTGCCTTTTTGCAAAAAAGTAGTGGCCATTTTAATAAAAGAATAGTAGCAAAATATTAAAGGAATTTTGCATCAGAAACTGTACTCTGTCATGTAATAACAGGCACAAATTGTTGCAGTACCTGGGAATTTGAAATTTAATTGCTAGTATTATAATATCCATCAAAATGTTTCATGAGAATTTTAGTAATCCAGAAAAATACATTTTTAAAATATGTACAGAAAGGAGCTCAATGGGCATTGCTGGGCATTTATTTTACCATGTTTAACCCCCACCATGGGTACTATTCATTGTAGAGGATTCTCAGAATCAGAAGAGTGCAGTTTTCATACTTTTCAGGGTTAAATTAGCAGGCCATAAAAAACAGACTATGAAGCCTTAGCGTCCCTGATTGCACCAAAAACTGTCTCCATGTACTAAGGGAAAGGGACTGTTCTTTCCTGGGTCGTCTAACATTTATGAAGTGACATGAAGTAAAAGCATCTTCATTGTTAGGAAATACCATTAGCAAATTATGTATGAGAGTTTCTGTTGTAAGAAGACATTTTCCTTTTGTGTCTGATACTGACTTTTATTACAGGCCTTAGGAATCTTCTACATCATTTGGAAGTCCACGGATTGGAACTTAAGACCAAAGGCTGTCTTCCGCTGAGTATTCGCTTAACTTACGCCTTGCTGGTGTAAGTTAGCTTTTTGGGTACAAGATGTCCCAATGAATAAGTCATGGTGTCTGACCTCCAGGAGTTTATAATATATTTTGAATCAATGACTTAATGAGTGCATTATCCCATTAGTAACAACGTTGTAAATAATACGTACTTTCTAGGCTAGCCTACTGATTTTATTCAGTGCATTAATTTACTGAATTCCTGAACTCTGGGTCAGTATTTAAGGGGCTAGTCAGCTCCCATAGTGCTGTCAGCCATTGCCTCTGGTGCCACAATTAAGGCTGAGAGGGTTGGGATTTGAAGTGGCCTCAACCTTTGATGGTGGCTGGTTTGTCAAGGCTTCATGCAAGGTGAGTGTCCCTTCGCCTTTGTCAGTGGTTGCTAAAGGCTTTGGTGGCAGGATATCCAGGAAGTAGCAGATGTTGGTGTATAAATTACTTTTAAGTCAAGTGTTTGAGTCGAAAGTTGCCTTAAATCCGTTTGTAAACATGTTGCCTGAGCCTCTAAAAAGCAAATATTTATTAAACATTTACCATGTGTAAAATACCATAGTGTCTTAAATTATTGTTTACTGCATTCACAGTGTAAACTCTGGTTTACTACATTGTAATAAAATGCAGCCAACTCAAACTTTGAAAAGAAAGTATGAACGCACAAAATCTGTAGTAATTTTATATTGGATTCACTCTATGTCTAAATCATTTCAGGGCACTATGATACAGGTTTACTCCTTTATTTTTTTTATTGTCTCCCCATTTTAATGTCTTTTCATTCTAATCACTAATTATCATTACCCTTGTAACTACAATTATTGCTGTTATTTTAATCTACACCTATTTTAAGCCAGTAAGTCAGACAGCAGAATGAGACTAGAAGGCCCCAGCCTTGCTGGTGTAAGTTAGCTTTTTGATGCCTTGAGGGTACTGTCTACTTTACAGAGAGACATCATTCTAGTCAGAAAGATAGCATGCGGGTATGTAAACTCCTTCGGGACAGGAAGTCGTTTATTTATGTAGGCCTAGTCTGTCTACAGATATTTATCGAGTACCTGTTATATGTCAGGACTATGTTAAGCAGTTGAGATATAATAGAGAATAAGATATTTTGGGCTTTCATGGAAGTTTTAGATTAGCATACCTAGAACATGGTAGATGAAAAACATACGTGTGTTTTAGTTGTTGACTTTTGAGTTAGTATACTTATGACTTGCAAATTTACCTTTCAGTAAATTATTAAGGCAAAAGAACTTTATCCAGAGAATACAGTTTACTAGAGGTGAATATATAGAATCTTACATGGTTTAATTTTCTCTTTGCATTTGGGATAATAGTCCACTAACACATTTCTATTCCACATTTAAAAATTTTTATTTATATTCTGCCTTGTTCCTAAAAGGACTTAAGGCAGTTTACAAAAATGTACGAATGTGTCAAGATAAAGAAACAGAATGAACGGAGCCAGGACTGAGATTAGAATACATAGCACGCATACCACCGTGAAGTCCTAGCCACTTACATGTGCCATCACATGGTATTCTTATCCTCCCACCACAGAGTCTGTAATCCTGCCTATATCTGTACCTGTTGTTTCCTTTTTTAAAAAAATATAGACCCTTTCTGTTAGTGGAAGATCAGTCTCACCACACATGTTCTGGATGCCATCCTCTCACTTTGTCCAGGACTTTGGTTTCTGCCCTCTATCTTTATACCCCGTGCATCTGGGATCAGAGCTGTTGTCATACAAATATGTTCAACTGTGACTCGTCTCCCTGATCCCCCCCGCCCCTCCCAAAACACACCCTTGGTATTCACATTCCTCTCCAGCTACTGCACCATTTCTCTGTTTGTCATTTCAACAACATTTTTCAAAAGAATCATTGACACGAACTTTATTTTCATGTCCTCATCTCCCATTCATAGTCAGCCCACTCCAGTCTGGTTTTCAGTCCTCTACCACACCACTGAAACTGCGGCCATGCACAGCAGTGACATGCACAGCAGTGACATCTGTGTTGGCATAGCCAGTGGGCACTTTCTAGTTCTCATCCTGTGAGAGCCCAGCTGCACTGACCTAATTGGCCAGTCCCTCTTCCTGAAACACTTTCTGCTTTGCTTTTCTTTGCCCACACTAGACATGTGTTTCTCCTCCCTCTCACTGCACTTGTCTTTACTTGTTCCTCAGCCTGTCCAATCTCTAGATGCAGGAGCTCCTCACAGCTTGATCCTGGCCCTTTCCTTTCTCTTAATACACATTCCAATGATGTTTTCTATTGCTTTGATTTTGGATATTATGCATATGCCTTCCCAAGTTTATATCAATAGCTGAGACCTTTCTTCTGAACTCCGTACTCATATATTCGGCTGCTCACTTGATATGTACTCTTGGATTTCTCACAGGCATCTTGAACTTACCATAAAAAAGTCTTATCTTACCAGAATCATATCTTCCACTTCAGAATTCTCTGTCTTTCACTCTTCCCCGTTTCAGTAAATGGTACCGCTAGGACACAATTGTTCAAGGCAGATGTGGAGGCCATTTTTGATATCTCCTTCTCCTTTATACCCCACCTGTGTCTAATATATCACCAAGTCCTAGTTGTTCTGGGACAAAGCACCTCTTATGCATTTACCTACTTTCCCCTGCACTAAATTGGAGGCTTTGTATGAAGTTAAAAGAGCCCAGGCCTCCTTCCTCTACTGAGAAGATGAGCCAGGTGAGTATTTGCAGGCAAGATATTCCTTGCGGAATTACTTTGGGTACAATATGAGTATGTTTACCAAAAAACCGACTTAAAGCTTTTGAAGCAAATGTAAATCATCACCATTTAAAGAAATTATTAAGGCACCTGTAGACTGTCTTGTAAGCAATGTAACTTCCTAGACTACTCTCCCAAAGTCCATGTTAAAAGTACATAAAGAAGCTGAAAGAAATAAAAAGGAAAGAAAGAAAATAGTTAGAAGTTGGGGACCCCTACCAAAAATGGTAGTTGTTGTTTTAGAATATAGGTTCCTAGTCCCTTGAAACCCTTGAGGCAAGATATGTCTTGGAATTCACTTTGGTTTTTTTTTTTTGAGGAAGATTATCCCTGAGTTAACATCGGCTGCCAATCCTCCTCTTTTTGCTGAGGAAGACTGGCCCTGAGCTAACATCCATGCCCGTCTTCCTCCACTTTATATGTGGGATACCTACCACAGCATGGCTTGCCAAGCGATGCCATGTCCGCACCCGGGATCCGAACTGGCGAACTCCGGGCTTCCGAAGCGGAACGTGCGCACTTAACCGCTGCACCACCAGGCTGACCCCTGGAATTCAGAATTTTTTGATCTTTAGAAGAAGGTGCATAAACCGTATATTGTGTAACACTTCTCTTGCAACCTTTGGTACCGCCTCATAATCATATTACTATTTCTGAAGCAAAATATATAAATATTCACACGAAAGGGGTAAAAACTAAATAACCTCACACTAGTTCATGTCAGGTTTTGCTGTCAGATGAGTTCAGGTCAAATTAGATTTTGCCACCAAAAGAGTTACGAAAAAACTTTTAGTTTCAGAGTTTTTTGGACATTGGATTTCTGGTTAAGGTATTGTGGACCTGTCTCTGGTTCATAGCTTTTCTTTCTAGTAATAATTAGGACGTCTAGACCAGATTTTGTTAGGCTATGCCCGGGTCTTGGTGTTAAAACCGTATCTCCTGCCTGTACAAGACAGCGTCATTCTTTTTCTTCTTTTTCCTTTTTTTTTTTTTTTTTTGAGGAAGATTAGCTCTGAGCTAACTGCTGCCAATCCTTCTCTTTTTGCTGAGGAAGACTTGGCCCTGAGCTAACATCTGTGCCCATCTTCCTCTACCTTATATGTGGAACGCCTACCACAGCATGGCTTTGCCAAGCGGTGCCATGTCTGTACCCGGGATCCGAACTGGTGAACCCCGGGCTGGCGAAGCGGAATGTGCACACTTTGCTGTGCCACCAGGCTGGCCCCCAGGATAGCTTATTTCTCTGTTAAATGTAGCAGGAAGGTGTGTATCCAATGGGATCTAAAAGTGGAGTCAATTCATTAAGAAGCAAGGTTTGCCTTTTGTTTTAAAGGGCCATCTGAGAGTTTACTTACTTTACGTTTTAATGTAAAGGAGATAATAACTTGGAAGATAAAGTGGTATACTTTAAAATGAACCTAGGTTTGTTCTGTGGCTCATAGAATTTAATAGCTGGAGAGGATGCTTGAGTATGTTTTGCTCATTTTACAGATGTTGATTTCTGGAAAGGCCATGCAAGGCAAAGGAGGACCCCACGTTTTCTGACTCTATACAGAATCACACAGCTGCTTTTTCACAGCTAGTTAATATACTAAAGGCCTACTAAGAAACGTTATTATAATAGAAGAAAAGAAGCAGAGTACAGGGATCCTGTGCTCCAAAGGAATGTAGAGTAAGGACCTTAAAGCTCGCCTGGAGAGAACTATCCCCAGAGGAAGCCCCATGATTAGGTGATTTTGTAACAGTTAAAAATGTAAAGCAATCAAAGAACAGAAGGAAGTTTAAGTGCTATTTGAATGGTTGAGGTAAGTCTTACAGATTTCCTGTAGAGGGGATCATAAAATTATGAGAAATACAAAAATTTTTGGTTTACTTTTTGCATGGATTCATAATTGAGAAAGAATGTTAGATTAAATGGAGTTGGTAAATGCCACTTATATTTAAGGATGTGAGGTAAAACTATAACATAAACTTCCCAGGTTAAGCTGCAATAGTCCTTTTCAGTTATGTTTCCTTAGCAGTCATTTCTCTTTTTCTCATTGCCCTATTTGAGTTTCAGGCAGATAGGTCTTCTTGGAAGAAGTCAAACATATTAAACACCATTAAAACAAAATGAGATAGGTATAAATACTGATATAGAAAGATGCCTATGAAATACTATATTAGCTAGCTTTCTGTTGCTAATGAAGCAAATTGCTACAAACTTAGTGGCTATTTAAAATAACACATTTGTTATCATATAGTTCTTTAGTTGGAAGTCTGACACAGTCTTGCTAGGCTAAAATCAAGGGTATCAGCAAGGCTGAGTTCTTGTCTGGAGGCTCTAGGAGGGAATCCCTTTGCTTGCCTTTTCCAGCTTCTAAAGGCCACCTACATTCTTTGGCTTATGCCTCCCAATTCCCCCCCCCCCCCCCCCCCCCGCCCGGCCCCGTGATCTTCAGAGCAGCAGTGGAGCATCTGTGACCCTACTTCACATCTCTTTCTCTGACTCTCTTCTTCTGCCTCCTTCCACTTTTAAGCACTCTTGTGATCATGTTGAATCTACCTGGGTAACAAGGATAATCTCCCTATCTTAAGGTCAAGTTGATCAGCAATCTTAATTCCCCTTTGCCACTTAATCTAACATATTCGCAGGGAATGGATATTAGGATGTGGATATCCTCGGGGACCATTATTCTGCCTACCATATATAGTAAGTAACAAAAGAAAGTTGCAAAACAGTTCATAGACCTGTAAAACAGTTTAATTCCATTTGGATTTGAAAAAATGAGTGGTGGTGAGAAATCATATGGCATAAGGTGAAATCCACTTTAAGAAAACTGTGTATTCAAAAATACCCACATTTAAAGAGAAGAAAGTTTGACTATTCGCTTTACCAAAAGATTCTCAACGTTTTTGATTGTCAGGCAGTGGGACAACATTCAGTTTACATACTGCGAATCTTGTGCAAAGCAAAGTGTGCTTGTACACTTCCGTACCCTCCCAGTGGAGTTCTCTGGTTTCCGCTGGGTATTGTTTAACTTGAATCAAGAGAACACTTACTGCTTAATCTCTGAGAGATAAGTGCAAATTGGGTCTGGCTTCAGAATTTCTTTGTACACCATGAGCAGTACATTTTACTGAAAGTTAATTACTGTCACACACAAAGCATAGTATTACTTAATCATATTTATTAAATTATTAACATTTATTAAATCTATTTAGATAAATCTTTTGTTTACATAGTACCCTTCCAACTTTGAATGATGCAAAATCTCTCTAAAATTAGCATTCGGTAGGGAGTAATTTCCTCCAGATATACAGATGGGAAACAGTAAGAATTCACAGACAACCTGGTGTAAACAGATGGATCTTACATCACCCCTGCCAGCGTCAGAGCACAGCGACCCTGCCATATCCTGCTGCAGAAGAATCAGACATTTGGCCCCAGTATTTTTATAGTTCACACAAATAAAATCTCACTGCCTTTATTCTCATAAAGTGCCCTTAAAATGTGAATTTCTTAGTTGAAATGCATTGAGCATTTCTGTATGCCTGTTTATATTTCTATCTCTTTATTAAACATTGAGTTTCTGAACTGATGAGTCATGCTATTTGTACTGTAATTTTCATATAGCTCTTTTCTATTAAATGGTGGATTTTAAAATAGATACTTTAAAATTCAAACTTCTTTCTTCTAGCCTTTTGGATTATGGTTTTGAATTGAAGTTGATTGGGGAAAATACTGCTAGTTCCCATAAATGGAAAACTTTGTATTTTAATGGTGTGATTTTTTTGTGTGCGTTACTGAAAAATGTAAATTTAAAACTACTTGAATCTGATGCATTACTGAAGAGATTTTAGAAGTTCTTTCTTATTTGGTATTTAAGTGTTTGTGTTCCAGAACATTTAAAAATTAACCTTACTGTGTATGTAATGAATACTTAACACACCGAGTTTTCAGATTGAGCTTCATTCTTTATAATAACCAAAATCTGTTGCCTGACGAAGTACAGCTTAATTGCAGGTAGTGTTTTCTTCCTTTGACGTTACGTTTAACTTCAACAGGCATTTTTATAAGCTCAGTGGGCAGGCTCAGTCTAGATATTTGACTTTGGCAGGCGGGATATGAAATAGTTTAAATAGTTTCACTGCGTATTTATTGCCCAGTGAATGTACACTTGTTAGAGGGCTGCCTTTTTTTTTTTAATCTGAGGCATAAAATAGCAAAGTATTTTTTCACTGCTCTTTGTGGTTACCTGTGTTTTGCCATGTAGGTCTTTATATACCTTTTGCAAAGAGGAAATGATTTAGTGATGGAGTGCTCCCACTGACCGATGGACGCAAAGAAGAGAAGGTAACACCATTTCTTCCTTTTCCCCTATCCTTCTAGGAAAACACAACAAACATTTCACGTATGTCTAGCTTCTCTTCAGTTTAATTTTCTTGTTGATGTTTATTAAGTAGGAATAGTGACATTTGTGTTGATTGGTAAAGAGAGAAAGATATTAAAATAAAGCTGATTAGTGGTAAGCTTTCTTGCTGGTTCTTTTCTTATGCTTATAAAAGACAACAAAATCTCTTCATTTCATCTGTTTAAGGCTTTTGAAGCCTTTTTTTCTCATAAATAATTTCAGGTTTTCAGAAGTAGCCTTATTAATTGTAGAAAACTAGTCATGGATGATATTTTAAAAAGAGGGTTATGTTTGTGGATTTTCTTCCAGAAACTGTGGTTATACCTAATTACAATTTAGAAGAATATTGTTTAGCAAAAATAGAAATTCCTAGGTATCACAAAATAAAGAAAACCAGAAAAGTTTCTGTGCCTCATTAAAATATTGGCATCAGTGTTTTAGAAGAAAAGAATATGAAGAAAATGTACTATCAGTGGCGACACATAGGAAAACTTTGTATAACGGAAACCCCAGGTATCTTAATATGCCCTGTCTTAGAAGGCGAGGCAGTTAAGATGTGGTCATTATTATGCAGCTCTGTGTTTTGTGTTCTTCGAACCAGAGTCATCAGATGGAAAGAATTCTTTGGCTAGAACATGAGTAAAGCATGAAGGATTTTACTAGTGCCTGTTATAAATTTGATTCTTAAAAATGTAAATAGCAATTATAGAGCTGAAACTTAGTGTAAAGTGAAACATGGACACCTATTCCTTCTATCTTTCTCATCAAATACTTTTTTACCAAATTAAAAACTAAAAATTTAAAATAAGACTCCAACTTGGGACATGTAACTTTACTATCTAAACAAGGAATATTCTTAGAATCTTGAAATTTTATGCTACTAAATCATAAAACTTAAAAAAGTAGGCCAGGCTTTGTTTGCTTCTTAGAGATGAGTATCTATGGGTTTAGATTATTCTCAAGCCTTTTATATAGTGGTTTTATCTTTGCTTCTGTGTCGTAACCAAAGGATAAAATAGGTGCTATTTAGACTGTCTGACCTAGTCACCCACGAGCTGGTAAAAGATACAAATCTCATGAAAGTATTAAGAGCAAAAGATAGGGACGGGCCTGGTGGCATAGTTGGTTAAGTTTGCATGCTCTGCTTCAGTGGCCCAGGGTTCATGGGTTCAGATCCCAGGCGCAGACCTATGCATCGCTCATCAAGCCATGCTGTGGTGGCATCCCATGTGCAAAATGGCAGAAGGTTGGCACAGATGTTAGCTCAGGGCCATTATTCCTCACCAAAAAAAAAAAAAAAAGAACAAACGATGCAGTTCAGAATTGCAGGAACAATTAGGCTGTTTTTCTTGATGTTTGTAGCTCTATAGAGGCGGAAGGATCCAAAGAAAGAGGCCTGGTCCATGTCTGGCAGGCAGGATCCTGTTCTGTAACACCAGAGAGATTGCCAGGCTGGGGAGGAAAGACTGTTCTTCAAGCAGCCCTTGGAGTGAAACATGGAGTTCTTCTGACTGAAGGTATTGAAAAGAATGGCTTAGCAAATACTGACTGAAACGCTCACAACTGCCTGGGTGGGTAAGAGCAAGTCAGAGAGTTACTGGATACCACTGGTTCCTGATGCACTTTGCTGGACCTTATGTGCCTTTGTTTTTCAAAATATGTTCTTACTCCCTTTATCAGAAATCAAATTAGTTGCTAAATTTAAGATATACCATAATTAGAATAAAAGAGAATTATAGTTCTTAAATTATATAGTAATAAGTACACGAAAAAGTAACTTTTGGAAGGTTACCTATTTAGAAACTCTTGCGTAGCTTTTGTTCATTAAATGAATTAGAATAATAATGCTAATAATAGCTAATGTTTATTAAACAGTTACGTGTGCCGGTCAGTGTACTAAGTACTTTGTGTTATCTCATGGAGTCTTCACAGCCACCTTATTAGGTAGCTACTGGTGTTATCCCCACTTCACAGATGAGAAAGCTGAAGGTTGGGGGTGGGGTGTGTGTGTGTGTATCAATAATTTTCCCAAGCACACACAACTATTGGAGTGTCAGAGTCAGGACTGAACCCAGAGAGTCTGATTTCAAAGCCTGCTTTTTAAGCCACTTGGCTCTACTGTCTCAGTACAGTTTTTTTCAGGTATAAATAATACTTATAAGAGCATATAATAAAATCTATAAATCTGTGACAGATAGAAACATAGGCTGTAATTTATAGAGAGAGTTGCCTTTAATTTGATGGCAGTTTACAACTCAATCATAGCAAATTTGATTTGGGCCAGGACTGCCATTGACTTCACTAATTCATAGATTTCTGCTCTGTAAACATTTATTTAGTATTAAATAATGGTTTGGTATTTTCCTTGTAGAAACTAAGATAAGACAGATTCTAGGAAACGAAGCTAAAAACTGACCTTGGTGGTTTTATGGGGTAAACATGGATTTGTTTCTAACCCTTTTATTATTATGTCACTTTTGTTACAATAACATGTAAGAACATTAGGCCAGAATTTGGAAAGTGTCTTTAAGAATATGACTATATTCAGTACCTACCTACCCTCTGGGCTTTAAAATGTATCATTCTCAAGCATATATCAGTGGAATTCTGTTACTATGTTTTGTTAGCCCTTCAATAAGATATTTAGGAACCCTTCATGAATATGATATCGTTAAAATCTAGAATCATACTTACAAAGTTGGAACAACTGAGGGAAAACTTTTAAGAAATATATAAATAGCTTATCATTGTTCATATTTAAGCAGTGTCCGGGTTTTAAGTGTCAAAGTTACAAAAAAATCTCATCTCACCCAAGTGTGTAGTTTGAAATGGCAGAAAGATCTGTGTTCCCTTTCCAGGTGAGAGCATGGTACTACTGATTGAATGCTGGAGATTTTCAAACTGCTTTGTGTCTAGTCATTTTGACTATTAGCTGATGATTCAACGAGGACGCTTCACTGATTCACTATTTTTGGGGTACTCCAGGTTAAAAAAAGGAAGGGTCTTTAAATATTCGTTTCTTTGCAGTATTGCTTTCTCTGGTGGAATAATATCAATGGAAAGAGTTGGTGAGCTGTTTTAAGTGTACTGTTACATCACTTGGGAAGAAAAGTTTAAAAGATAGTAACCAGTGAGCTTACTTTCCCAGCACTCGTTTTCCAGACTGGAAGTTCCCTAATGAAAGCTCGTATCTTCCCTCTGGTCACTATTCTGTTCTTATTCCTTATGTAGACATTGTGGTGAGTTAATTCGAGTATATAAATGTGTGCCATGTATAATCCAAAGATAAAACCTACAGTTTTTTCATCATCAACTCAATTGCTGCCTGTGGGAAAAAAATAGTACTTATTTCTTCATTAATTTTGAAAAATGAGTAAGTCTCTGGTCATATGGAAAAGAAAGGATAGTGAGCTTGGTATAATATTTTTCAAAACTCATGGCCAAGTCTTTGTTCCATTTGAGTTTTTTGTTGTTTTTTTTTTGAAGATTGGCACCTTAGCTAATATCTGTTGCCAGTCTTCTTTTTATTTATTTATTTTCTTTCTCCCCCAAAGTCCCCCAGTATATAGTTGTATATTCTAGTTGTAGGTCCTTCTGGTTGTGCTGTGTGGGATGCTCTCTCAGCGTGGCCTGACGAGCAGTGCTAGGTCCATGCCCAGGATCTGAACTGGCAAAACGCTGAGCCGCTGAAGTGGAGCGTGTGAACTTAACCACTCGGCCATGGGGCCGGTCCCCCATTTAAGTTTTTTAGCCAGCATAGATCACATATACATGCCGCCGACTTCTCTGGTGCTACAGTAACATGACTTGGCAGTGCACCTGGACACAAGCAGGTTATCATCATTTGTGTACCCAACTCCCTGGTGCTTTTTGTTTTCATCCTACAGCCAGCCAGTCACCCTACAAAGGCTATCAAATATCTAGTATACAATATATATTATATGTAACATTTACAAATTATACATAATATGGTACAGAACATGAAGATGGTCATGTCTTGTTAACTCTGGTGCTTTCTGTGCAACATGCAGACATAAAGCTAATGTTCTTAGTTTTGGCCAGAATGGGTCTCTACTATTTTTATGCCATTGCATAATTTTCTGTGGCTCTGACTTGTTCAGTAGTAGTGAATGTTGTAGATGTTAGCAAATGTGCCTTTTGTATCTTCTGCTTATTTTATCTTAATGTGATCATCATTTTGTCTTTGAGTGCTTGGGATCTGCTTCTGTAATAGCCTATGATGATAGCCGATTGTGGTGGATCGATGCTAGGAGTTTGAAGGATGAGGCTGAAGGAAAGGAATTAATACCCTTCATTTGAAAGTAGTCTCTTGCAGTTTGTAGAAATTCTCACTATATTTCAGCATTGTAAAAGATGTTATTTGTTAAAAGATGAATAAATGAAGTATTGTATGCTTGAACCAAATCTCTACAATTGTGCTTTTGAAAATTTTAAAAAAAGACTCCTATTTTGTTAAACTTAGAGGGAACTAAAACTTTACTGATAAATTTCTAGTTAATTCACTAACTCCCTCTTTTTTTTTCCAACTTTCAGATGGTGAAGTCTACAGCTTTGGGACTCTTCCCTGGAGAAGTGAACCAGCAGAAGTTTGTCCGAGTAGCCCCATTCTAGAAAATGCCCTGGTTGGGCAATTTGTTGTTACTGTGGCAACAGGGAGTTTCCACAATGGAGCAGTGACAGAAAGTGGTGTAGTGTACATGTGGGGGGAGAACTCTGCTGGCCAGTGTGCGATAGCTAACCAGCAGTATGTTCCAGAACCGAATCCTGTCAGCATTTCTGATTCTGAGACCAGTCCTTTGTTAGCAGTCAGGATTTTGCAGTTGGCATGTGGTGAGGAGCACACTCTGGCATTATCAATAAGCAGAGAGATTTGGGCATGGGGTACTGGTTGTCAGTTGGGTCTCATTACCACTACCTTCCCAGTTACAAAGCCACAAAAGGTGGAACATCTTGCTGGGCGAGTGGTGCTACAAGTTGCCTGTGGTGCGTTCCACAGCTTAGCACTCGTCCAATGCCTCCCTTCCCAGGATCTGAAGCCAGTCCCAGAAAGATGCAACCAGTGCAGCCAGCTCTTAATTACTATGACTGATAAAGAAGACCATGTAATTATATCAGACAGTCATTGTTGCCCATTAGGTGTGACACTGTCAGAATCCCAGGCAGAAAACCAGGCCAACACTGCCATCAGCCCCTCCACTGAAACCGTTGACAGCCGGGGAGAGGTATTTGAGAACACTCTTGTAGAAAATGATCTGCCCATTGCTACTGAACTGAATGTTGGAAATGTTCAGACCACGAGTGGTGATGCCATTTCCTCCCAACAAGACGTCATGGGAACATCTGAAATTTCTTCTGCCAGAAATATACCATCGTACCCTGACACTCAGGCAGTGGATGAATACGTGCAGAAGCTGTCAGATCGTTCAATAAGGGAGAACTCAGAGAACAGTGAAAAGCCAATGGCATCTCAGGTACCTGCTAAATTTTATAAAGTATTTTTGGAGTTGAACCATGTGAGTTTTTCTTTAGAAGCTTTAAAATGCCTAATGCATGGTAGCATTTTTTATTTTTTGAATTTGACTATAAGTATGTCTTATCATGTTAGCATAGATAAGGAAAAACTTGGGTTAATTAAAAATTATTCTTTATGTTCAAATTCTGGCCCTTTATGATGTTGAAAAATGTCATGCTAGGCTTGTTTTGTAAGTAACAAAATCCTATTTTTTTTCCTAGTACTTTTCCCCCATGGCTAAGGTGCTGAATTTTGGTGAGCCCTTAAATAGTTTAATCTACTATAGTTTATATTTACAAGATTCTTCTCACCTGTGTTTGTGCTACTCTCCAGATTAAGTAGAGAAAAGTCTTTGCCTTCTTTATCAGAGAAGGTTGTTATGTGGTGGATCCCTCAATTGTAGGCAGACTTAGAAAGAAAACTTACTGGCATCACATATTGTTTAAATATTTTTCAGCTATACCTGTGGTCGTTACTGGGCTTTATTGTGGGGGAGGGGGTTAATATTTTCTTCATGTTATTTAAACTACTCTCATTTTGAAAACTTGTAAATGGAGAAAAGCTATTTACCAGTAGCATACAGTAAAGCTTGAGTCTCCCTGCTTAAAACAAATTGTTTTAAAAGGATAATCTGTTCTTTACTTGTAGTGTAAGCCTTTTAATTTTGCTTTTACCTGTATAAGAAAATAAAACAAAAAGAACTGTCCTGTGGTGTGTTTTCAGGTTTTGAAACCACGTAGCCTCTTGAATCTTTATTCCCGTTGTTCACTTTGGCAGAGTGAGAACGTGGCTTAAGGTGTTTTAAGAAACAGTTTTTATTTTGCAGTTTACTCACTGAAGCTTGTGGATATTTTATTTCTCTTTAAGAATAAGCTGTTTGGAGAAAGGTATTATAAAAATCTAAACAAAACAAAAGAAATAATTTAACAGGAATGCATGTAGAAAATTCTTAGACTTGAAAATGCTTGTGAAAAAGTTTGACTTGTTAAAAATCATTTCTCTAATTTATTAAATTTGAAGTTAACAGTTTATTGTATACAGTTTATTTGATTATCGTCATTGAAATTGCATTTTCCTTTGGACTTATTTTGTAAACGCGTAAATTTTTTGTTACCCATGCTAAAGCATGTGTGTTTAACAAAAGTTGGCAGTGTGTGTTTATACTAAATTTAATTCTGTTTTTGTGAATAGTGCCTCAGTCGTACTTACGAGGAATTTATGTAGTTTAAGACAAGTTTTTTATCTTCTGGCCAAATATAATTGAAAGACTATCTTACTTTTGTGAAATAAATCATAATATTTGGCAGTGAAGACTAACTATATCTCACTACTGAATTTTATTATTAGTTGACTGGGACTCCTAAAATTATGTCTTTCATCAAAATTGCTGGTTAGGTGTTTTTGTTTTGTTTATTTTATGTATTGTTAAATATAATTAAGTAGAGGAGCCAGTTAAAAAATAGTTTGAAGTTTATATAAGAACCCCTTAAACTAGTCACCCCTAAATACCATGGCTGCTTTTATTATGAGCTTCTGTAAACAAAGAGTGAAAATAGACATGTTGGTTCTTCTGAACAAGTTATCATGGGAACTGTATCACCAAGGAAGTAATAGGCTTTGTATTTATCTTTTGTTTTATATAGTATATTTGTTTATTTTGTCGTATATTTAATTAAAGACTCAGTTGCACAGAAATAACTCTTATGAATTTAGTATTTAATTCAACAAAGTGTATTGAGTACCTACTTTAATTCAGGCTCTATGCGTGTTAGGCCACAGGAATTACTTCCTTTAAGAAAATCAAAAGCCAGTGTTAAAAAAATTTTTTTTGGATTGGTTTTCAATTCAGGACAAATTAAGGAATGTATATATACGCTTTGGATAGCATAGGAAGCAAATTTTTCATGTGACCTATGCTGATAAGCCAGAAACTTTTTTGTGTGTTTAGCAAGTACATTTAATGACTTTCCTTTTTAGTAGACAGTGGTGTTTGACAGCTCAGAGTAAGTTTCAACTGATTTTTCACTAAGGTATTAGAAAACTTCAGTTTGACTTTCTAATACAGCTATGAATAACACTAAGAATATTGGTTCTGAATGTTTAATTATTAACCTACCCCATCTACTCTCTGTGGTAGCAAGAGCAAAGGTAACTCTTCAGCTGACGCAGCCCCTGGTCATGGAAAATAACTCATTGATGGGATGTAGAAGGACTTGAATTTAAGAACATAATTTGGGGACTGATAGGTCAGAGGTGTAACTTATTTTTCTGCCTATGTATGCTGTACCTGAATTTCCATTTATAAAACATTTTAGGAAAAGCCTTTTTTTTTTTAAAAAAAACCATAGTTTTTTCTGATATTTCTTAGTAGCAATCTGTGTAAAATTTCCTAAAAGCGATCAATTGTAAAACTTGAATCTGTGCAATTTTCTATCCAGGGCTGTCACAGTGTACTTCATATTAAAGGCTGTGTTTTCCATACCTTTATTTCCTCTCCCCTTTTACTGTGCTTAATTTTATAAAAGCAGCTGGGACTTATTTTTAAATACCATGGAAAAACAGCACTCAAAAGGAGATAGTTTGGGGGCCGGCCCTGTGGCATAGTGGTTGAAGTTCTGCATTCTCCGCTTCAGCAGCCCGGGTTCACAGGTTTGGATCTTGGGCACAGACCTACTCCACTTATCAGCCATGCTCTGGAGGCATCCCACATACAAAAAATAGAGGAGGATTGGTGCAGATGTTAGCTCAGGGCTAATCTTCCTCAAGCAAAAAAAGGAGGAGGATTGGCAGTGGATATTAGCTCAGGGTGAATCTTCCTCCTTCTGAAAAAAAAGGAAGTATTTTTGATAAGAAACTGTATTTTGAGTACTCATTTCCATATAATTTGTTAAATTTATGATCAAGAGTGGATCCCTTTAAGTTGGAGATGAAGAAGCCTTTGTTTTAGAGTCTTATATTTACAGAGAGTAATGGATATTAAACTTTCTTGTTATTGATTGCTTGTTGTATGCAGGATTATATTTTTATATACTTTTTTATGTGTGTATATTTTAGCCTCTTGTAAAAGAAGCAATTCCTAATCTTCACAGTCCACCGACCACAAGCACCTCAGCCCTAAACAGCCTAGTGGTCTCTTGCGCATCTGCTGTTGGTGTGAGAGTGGCTGCTACATATGAAGCTGGGGCCTTGTCTCTTAAGAAAGTTATGAACTTTTATAGTACAGCCCCTTGTGAACCTGGGGCTCAGGCAGGCGGTAGTTCCATAGGCCCGGAAGGTCTGAAAGATAGCCGAGAAGAGCAGGTGAAACAGGAATCAATGCAAGGAAAGAAAAGTTCAAGTCTTGTAGATATCAGAGAAGAAGAATCAGAGGGAGGCAGCCGAAGACTTTCCCTCCCTGGATTGTTGTCACAAGGTAAGGAAATAACCAGGTTTTGTGAATTGACTTTTGGTGAATCCAAGATGCTCCTGACATCACATGCTATATTATAATAAACTAGCTTTTTGTATTCAATCAGAACATGTATTATAACAAGATCCCTGCGTGATTAGTGTGCACTTTAAAGTGTGAAAAGCATTGGATTAGACCTGGAGCTGGTAAACTTGTTATGTAAAGAGGTAAAGAGAAATATTTTATGATTTGCAGGCCATACGGTCTCTGTCATACAACTACTCAACTTTGCTGTTATTGCCTAAAAGCAGCCATAGACAGTACGTAACTAAATGAGCAAGGCTGTATTCCAGTAAAACTTTATTTGCGAAAACAGGCAATGTACTGTATTTGGCCCATGGGCTATAGTTTACCAACCCCTGCTTTACGCTATTTTGCGCAAAGCTCTAAAGTTTGGAATCCTAGGCTGTACTAAAACTTACCTTTCCTGCTCTACCCCTGTTTCCTATACTTGTTCTGTTTACTTATTGCTCTGTTGTGCCACTGAGCACTTCTGTTATCCTGCCTCCTTATTCTCCTTGCCACTAGATTTTCATCTACACAAATAAAACCCTTAGTCCTGATCAATTTGGGTGTGTTCGTGTGTGTGTGTAAAGAAAGCCCATGAATTCTATGAAGTCTGAAAGAGAATCTTGTGTCAAAATTTTCTTTTCTGAAATGTCCTTTAGCATTTTTAGTGTAAACATATTTGAGATTTCCTTAAACCATACATGTGGAATATTGATTTTTGTCATGTCATTAGATCATATGAATATGCAGTCCCACCAACAGGTTTATTTCCTTAGGTTAAATTTTACTTAGTAACCTAAAGTATCTTTAGAAAAATCTTACACGTACTCTTTTTCACCTCTTTCTTTTAAAATTATCTGAAATACATCTTTGAGGAAACTTCACGTAGGTTTTGTTTGCTAGTCTCTGTATGTACAAATGAATGGTACACTCGCCAGAAAAGGTGTTGATCTTAGCCGGTGATGATCACTTTTTTGTGACCCACAATTTAATGAAAAAGTGACTAAGTCTGTATTTAGTGACATTTGATGATTTTCCTCAAGACATATCCATCCTGTCACCAAATTGGTATACAAGATTTACATGGTGTTTTATGCCTTTGTTATAATTTTGAGCACTATAAAAGATGTTATCATTCTTTTTTAAAGGTTAATTTCTCTATAAAATAATTTGATGTAGGCAAGCAAAATACAACAACTTTTTAGTACTTCCCATTTATTTACTTTTTACCACCGTAGAAACTTTTAAATTTTGTATCAAAAATAAATACTTCACTAGAATATTTATAATATATTTGAACTTAGATCTTGGCTTGGAAAGATCTAAGTTAACTCTGCTTTGAAATAGAAAACGTATTTATCGGTTTTAGTGTAGTATTTTGTTAAGCATGTTCTTTAGAATATAAGTTCCTTAGGATGTCACACCGACATCCTGTGTAACATAAAGGTTATACAAAAAAGGATTCTGTGGCCAAATGTTTGGGAGTGGGGCTGTGTTAAACAAATTGAAACAGGCCTTTTCATTGTAGGACTTGTCAGTGCCTTTAGCATGCTAATGTATGTGTGAATTTCTATGGGGCAGGTAGTGGGAGGATAGGATGTAGTAGGCAGCATTTACCAAACTCATTTGACTATTAAAGCTCCATTTTTGCGGAGAACCTATAGAATGTACTTCATAAATACCATGTCAGTGTGTCTCTTTGAAAGTCAGCAGCTTATCAAAATGATATCTTTTTTCCGACCTGTCTACCCCCTCACCCCATCTCTGATTTGTTTTCAGTTTCCCCCAGGCTCTTAAGAAAAGCTGCACGGGTGAAAACGCGGACGGTGGTTTTGACCCCTACATACAGTGGAGAAGCAGATGCACTCCTGCCTTCCCTGAGAACAGAGGTGTGGACCTGGGGCAAAGGGAAGGAAGGGCAGCTGGGCCATGGCGATGTGCTGCCTAGGTAAGTGCCACCGGGATTTGCTGTTAGGAATGGGCTTAAACAACCCTCTCTCCTGTGAAGGTCTCTCATCTCCATTTCCTCATAGAAGTCTGGTCCCTTCTAGCTCCAGATTAAAGGAAAAAAACCCAAAAACTGTCGTCTTAGTCTTGAATTTGTTCCTAAAAACAAAGGACTCAAGTATCCATGCTGTACCTTTCCGTCACCTCTTTGATGTATATTCATCTTGGAATACAGAAAGAGGAGTTTGGGATAAGATTGTATTTCATTGACAAACTTGAATGGTTCGAGTTTTTAACTTATAAAAAAGAGCCAACAATTTTTTTAACCTGAAAGATGTCTCTCGGCTACTGCCAAAATCGCTTTAACCACAGTGTTAAACCATTTCTGCCCATGTAATCAAGGAACACTGTCGTTTGTGAAGAGGAGCTCTTATGGTATTTTTGGCACTGGTGAAGGTCTGTGATGGAGCGGCCGTCTCAGACAGCCAGTCAATATGAAGAGTGAAGGCAAACATGGCTACACGTTATTGCGTCCTCAGCATACCCTGCTACGGACTCTGCTGTATGAGTGATTTAGTAGTTTCATGATTCACAACACATTCTGAATTATGGTGGTTAATTAGTGATTGACAGACAAAGATAAAATTAAAACCATGCACAATTACTTATAATACTTAGGAGTAGATTGAACATACATCCAGTATTTTTATTTAATGTTTTCTTTTGAAATGTTTATTTTTCCTTGAAAGCACTTGCTCTATAATTTGAGAAAGGCTATAATCCTTGCTGAGACTACTTCTTACTTTGAGTTTGTGTGTGTGTGTCCATGTTTTTCTTTAAGGCTTCAGCCATTGTGTGTGAAATGTCTGGATGGCAAAGAAGTAATCCATCTGGAGGCAGGTGGTTACCATTCTCTTGCACTTACTGCGAAATCCCAGGTAGGAGGCAGACTATTAAAAGCTGATCTTAATTTCGTGGAAGGCCAACAAGACAAGATTGCACCATCGTTTACTGAGTATCTGCTACGTGTCAGGCAACAATACCATGTCTCATTTGATCTTTCCAGTGTTTTACATTGCATTGTTATTTCCATTTTACAGATGAGGAAAGGGAGGTTTCGAGAAATTATGTAACTTTGTCTCAAGTCACACATGTGGTAGTAGAGTATGGATTAAACACTGGTCTCCCTGACAAAGAAGCTTTCTATAACATGCTCTCATTGAAAAGTAGAACTCAGAATTTTCCAGGGTATTGGTGAATTTTTATTAGTTCTTTGATGAAGAAAATCTGCAAGTAAGACACTAAGAAAAGAAAAAAAGGCATTTCTCTTTAAAATTATGGGACCTGAAAGTGGCCTCCAGAATCACTTAAGACCATGCCCATATTCATAACCCTCCTAAGAAAAGTAGTTGTTCGAGTTATTCTTAAGTATATTCATACAGTGATTTTTCATCACTCCCTTTGTCTTTTTAGGAAAAGTCCTTAAAGGATTCTAAACCCTTTAAATATTTTAGTTTATTTTAAATTTCGCATACTAGGCTAGCCGAAAAACTAACATAGTCCATATAAATAAATGTAAATATTAGGAAAGAAAAGGATAATTTATTGTTATTAATATTATGAATCTAAAAGGCTTAAAAATAAGAGATTAGGAAGGTGATCAGTTACAAAATAAACGTATAAAAATTGCTAGCTTTCTTACAAACAAAAGAGAAAAGCGAAAATGTCCTTAAGGAAAAAGAAGCTGTTCATAATTACAGCAAAAGTATTAAGGAAATAGGAATATTCTTCTTTTTTTTTTTTTTTTTTTTTTCTTAAGATTTTTTTTATTTTTTCCTTTTTCTCCCCAAAGCCCCCCGGTACATAGTTGTGTATTCTTCGTTGTGGGTTCTTCTAGTTGTGGCATGTGGGACGCTGCCTCAGCGTGGTCTAATGAGCAGTGCCATGTCCGCGCCCAGGATTCGAACTAACGAAACACTGGGCCGCCTGCAGCGGAGCGCGCGAACCTAACCACTCGGCCACGGGGCCAGCCCAAAATAGGAATATTCTTAATAGAAAACTTGTAGCGCCCATATGACACAACCTGGAAAACTCTTCTCATAGATCATAAAATAAAATAGGAGTAAAGGGAGAGAGATTTTATTTTTAGATGAGTCAACGTTGCAGAAATGCCGTTTCTTCCTAGAGCCTTAAATAAGACCAGTGTAAATTCAGTACAGTCCCCAAAATATTCCAATATAACATTTACAACTTGATAAAATAATCCCCAAAATATTCCAGGAGAATAAATATAGGAGGTGAGTCACATAAATTCTGAAAAAGAACAGAAAGGAAGGGTAAGAATTGGTCTTATAAAAAATAAAACTAAAAACAGATCAGTGGAACAGAAATATACCTGTAGACTAAAAACAGACCCCAATATGCATGAGAATTTAGTGTATGATAAAGTGGGCTTTTCTTATCAGTTGGAGAAACAAGACTGAGTAGTCAGTAAATACTGTTGGAACCACTGGCTTTTTATTTGCAGAAGAAAATTAAGGTAACTTTACATATTCTACTTCTGGATGGAATGAAGATGTAGATGTTAAAAAATAAAACCATACATGTGTAAGAACAAATTTAGGTTATTTTTTTCAATAACCTGAGGAGTAGAAACCTGAGGAGTAGAAAAGGACATCACATCAAAAAACCAGAAATTATAAAGTAGAGATATGTCTGTCTGCATAATAATTCAACAGTCTTAAACAGCAAAAAACACCGCAAACAATTAAGATACATAAGCTGGAAAAAAAATTTGTAACGCATATAATAAAGTATTCCTGCCTGATGCATGAAGAATTATTGTCAAAGGATATTTATATTCCATTCATAAAAGAAGAAATAGAAAAGGCCTGAAATGAGTGAAAAGATAGTCAACCACTTAGTAAACAAATTTAAATTAAAACAACAGTAAAATATTTTCTCACCTATCAGATTAGCAAGGACTGCATTTAATACTGGATGTTGGTTAGGATGGGAAAAAGGTACATACAGTGCTGGTGGGAATGTACATTGGACCTTGCTGGAAGACAGTTTGTCGGTATGTATCATAAATCAGAACGTACATATTCATTGACCCAGAGGTTTTGCCTAGGAATTTAGCCTAAGGAAATAGATACACAAATATGTATACTCAAGGATTTTTAATGTAATTTTTTATATTGAAGAATTGAAAATAAATTTTTTTTTTTTTTTTGAGGAGGATGAGCTCTGAGCTAACTGCTACCAATCCTCCTCTTTTTGCTGAGGAAGACTGGCCCTGAGCTAACATCCTTGCCCACCTTCCTCTATTTTATATGTGGGATGCCTACCACAGCATGGCGTGACAAGGGGTGCCCGGGATCCAAACCGGCGAACCGGGCCACAGAAGCGGAACATGCGCACTTACCTGCTGCACCACAGGGCCAGCCCCAAAAAGTAATTATTAATAAGTATGCTTACATCATTAGGTAATTGATTAAACTACACCCACAGTGGAGTTCTATGTAGTTACTATAAATGATGTTGTAGCTCTATATTTATTGACATAGAAAAATGTCAACGCATAGCATTAAGTAAAAATGTAAGATCACAAAACAGCAATGATAGTATAGTCCCATTTTGCACTTTCCATTTTGTATATAAATACATTCTATTTAGTAGACATTAAAATTTCTGGAAATGTGTCTGTTCCCAAAACAAAATAGTAGTTTTCTCTAAGTGTTCGATTCATCGGAGGTTTTCACTTTCTTTTTGTTTCTTTGTACTGTCACAGTTTGTACAGTGACCATGAATTCGTTTTATAATCAGAAAAAACAAAACCATTTTCGTTAAACATCATCATTGGAATCTAGTTTTCTTTTGTCTGTGGTGGAGCATAGGTACTTCTGATTCTCCTACAATGACTCTTCATGTATTGAAAGGTTTTCTATCTACAGAGTAAAGAATCATGCTTCCTTTTTCTTTATAGCACTTACCTTATTTTTTATCACTTTCTTTGTAAGAGGAAGTATAGGATAATTCCTGGGATTAAATCCTGGCTCTACCACTTAACAAGTTTGTGACTTCTCTGGGCCAGTTTTCTCATCTGTAAAAAAAAAAAAAGGATTGTTGTGAGAATTAAGGATTAATTAATATGAAGAAAGTGTTAAGAACAATGCCTGGCAGGTAGTAAACACCTGAAAAACGCTCGTTGTTGTTAACCCTTGGGCTATGTGTCTTCCTATGTACTCTGTCTGCCCATTATCTCTGGTTTTATTTAAAAATGAATTTTTCTTAGATTAGACAGAGAAACACAAATGCCATATGATCTCACTTTTATGTGGAATCTAAAAACAACAACAACAACAACCCGAGCTCATAGATACAGAGAATAGGTTGGTGGTTGCCAGAGGCAGGGGGTGGGTGGGTGGGCAAAATGGGTGAAGGGGGTCAAAAGGTACAAACTTCCAGCTATAAAATGAATGAGTGAAGGAATCTAATGTACAGCATTGCTGCTATAGTTAATAATACTGGGGCTGGCTCCGTGGCTGAGTGGTTAAGTTCGCACGCTCTGCTGCGGCGGCCCAGGGTTCAGATCCTGGGCGCGGACATGGCACCGCTGGTCAGGCTACGTTGAGGCGGCATCCCGCATCCCACAACTAGAAGGACCTGCAGCTAAGATATACAACTATGTACGGTGGGGTTTGGGGAGATAAAGCAGAAAAAAAAAAAAAAAAAAAGAAGAAAGATTGGCAACAGTTGTTAGCCCAGGTGCCAATCTTAAAAAAAAAAATGATAATACTGTATTGCATACTTAAAAGTTACTAAGGGAGTAATTCTTAGCTTTCATCACACAAAAATTTGTTATTATGTATAGTGATGAATGTTAACTAGACTTATTGTGGTAAGCATTTCACAACACATACAAATGTTGAATCTTTGTGTTGTACACTTGAAACTAATACTTATCAATTATACCTCAAAAAATTTTTTAATGGAAAAAATGAATTTTCTTAATGTCTGTTATTTTAAAGAGTGGAAAGCCTAGTATAAGTAATCTGTGTGTAACTGTTGGTATATACATATATTATCCAGATTCAGAGCTGATGTGCAAAATCAGACTCACAACTCTTACCTGCTTTGCTTGATTTTCTAACAGGTTTACTCATGGGGTAGCAATACCTTTGGTCAACTTGGGCATTCCGATTTTCCAACAACAGTTCCTCGTCTTGCAAAGGTATTTTTGTCAGCTTGATAACTTTTATAGCAACTTATTCCAGAATTCTGAGTTATAACACTTGATATTTCTCCATTTTGTGTTTTAAAAAATTAGCAGACTTCTATATTTGTAACCTAAATTTGTTTTGACGTACTTAAA
The DNA here is from genome assembly GCF_037783145.1 of Equus przewalskii. Lineage (NCBI taxonomy): Eukaryota > Metazoa > Chordata > Mammalia > Perissodactyla > Equidae > Equus > Equus przewalskii. The sequence goes on along the minus strand of NC_091847.1, from coordinate 75,880,253 downwards.
AAAATTTTTTAAAAACCTGAAGCTATTTGTTTTCAAGCTAAATGTTCTTTTTTTATGTTAGTTTATGTTTCTTTTCTTCTTAACTGCCACTGTTCATTGAATAGTCCGTTCTTCTGTCTTTGTTTTAAAGGCAAAAATGAAAAAGTTCTTTCTTTTAAAACAAGTATCTCTAGGACTATGGTGTTGACTTCTGAGCTTTATACTACCAAATAATGCCTACTCTTTGAATTCTCACTGAAGTTTGACTTTTACATATTATTTGGTGGTGGTGTTTTTTGCCAGCCCAGTGGCACGGTGGTTAAGTTCATGTGCTCTGCTTTGGTGGCCCGTGGTTCATAGGTTCAGATCCTGGGTGCAGACCTGGCACTGCTCATCAAGCCATGCTGTGGTGCTGTCCCACATAAAACAGAGGAAGATTGGCAACAGATGTTAGCTCAGGCCAATCTTCCTCACAAAAAGTTTTTTGGTTTTTTTTAATGTACGTAGTTATAGTATTAAACCTTTTTTTAAACTCTTTTTATTTTCTATAGTGAAATTAAAAGTATAGATGATTTCTTCACTGTTGTGTGAATTGGTTTTAGTTCAAGTAATGCTATTGAAAGATTGGTAGCTTTTTAGTCCTGTTTAGATGCAGTTCTAGAGGAGTGTTTCTCAACCTTTTTTTCTGCCCCACCTGCAGAAATACTAAATTCTCATTGATAGTATTGACTCCTTATACAAGATTTGTTTGTTTTTTGAGGGATGGTGGGCGGGGAATGTGCATGGTGATAGCCTAATAGAATAAAATATGGAGCTCTTGTATTTGTAGTTTGATTCTGATATCTACCCTCTCCCAAGACATGCTCCCTCCACTGAGTTGTAGAGACTGAAAAAAGATAGTTACCTCAGTTTCAGGAATATGATTCAAATATACGCTACTGTTAATACACATTCCAATAATTTGTGTATTCAGTATGTACTGTGCATCCATCACTATATATGACTTATGTGCTGCCTTTCCTTCCAGTGAACTTAATTTTACTGGGAAGGAAAGTTTTTTTTAAAAAAGTTAGGGAACAGTTATTACTTCTAGCTCCAATCTTAAATAAAATATTTTCGGTATAAAACATTTCAGGGGCCAGCCTGGTGGTGCAGCAGTTAGGTTTGCACGTTCCGCTTCGGTGGCCCGGAGTTCGCTGGTTCAGATCCCGGGTACTGACATGGCACCGCTTGGCATGCCATGCTGTGGTAGGCGTCCCACATATAAAGTGGAGGAAGATGGGCACAGATGTTAGCTCAGGGCCAGTCTTCCTCAGCAAAAAGAGGAGGATTGGCAGCAGATGTTAGCTCAGGGCTAATCTTCCTCAAAAAAAAAAAAATTCCGTGGTGTGATATTCAATTTCTGATAGTTAGTCACAAATAAAGATATGGTAAATCATTGTTCCTTGTTTTTCTTTTTTATTTGAATAAAGTAGATCATGCATTTATACAGATGAAGGTTTTGTAATATAGCATGGAGACCCTGGAAATCAAATTTTTATTTAACATTTTAGTTGGCCAAGAGATTACAGTTTGTTATAAGGTTTTAGTTTCATCACTTTTTAACTGTACATACAAAAATTACAGCATCAGAATTTTGGTTTTTTTATTTGGGGGAAGGGTGAGAAAAACATTTTGAAGTCATTTTAGTTGTGAATTAAAAGTCAAGGCAGAGTGATCTGAATTAGTTTTGATCAGAGACTAAGAAGAAGGGTGTTTCCTTCTGCAAAAGTTTTAATTCATTCTTTGCAAAATTAACAGGAAGTCAGTTATTTGGATAGCTATAAAGTAGTGGAGACGTGCACACACACACACTCACACAAATGCCTAATCACCTAGGATTTGGAGCCTTCTAGACACACAGAATCTAACAGATTAGGGGGATTTTACTTCTCAGTCTCGGGGGCCACAGCTGAAGTTGGGTTTGGAGGTTGGGCCAGTAATTTCCATAGCAGAACACTTTCTTCAAATGAAATCTTATGTGTAATCCCGTACATAAAACAGATAAACATGGAACTACTTTATTTGAAAGATGGCCCTGGCACGGGCTTTTCCATGGTGGTTCCTGAATCACTATGTGGAATCCTGAGGTTTGAAAACTATTGATTTAAGGCAGTGGTTCTCAAACCTTTGCATACATCAGAATCACCTGGAGAGCTTGCTAAAGCACATTGCTGGGTCCCACTCCCCGTAGCTCTGTGGCCTGAGTTTGCATTTCTAACGTGTTCTTAGGTGGTTCCTGCTGCTGCTTCAAAGACCACACGTTGAGAACCACTGGTCTAGGGGATCCATGTAGATGGGCCCCAAAGGGGTCCTGCCTGTTTCAGCATCCTGGGAGTTGGCACAGTGAAGTCACATCAGAGAGGTAGTGAGTTCCAAGTGGGAAAACTGAATTTTAGCACACAAGGGTTTAGTTGGCCAGAATGGAATTTAGCCATGTTAGATTTTCTTTTTACCTTGATTTTTGTGCACACAGCTAGATGTGAATGGACAAAGATGTGCCCTATCTGTCAGAATAGGGCTGTAGAAGTTTTTGGGTCTCTTAACTGTAGTACAGGCTGAGTCCTGTGGGGACTTCCAAAAATAACAATTAAAAAATCAGATCTATAGTTTTTCCTTTTTAAATTCCAGTTTTTCAGATGTTTATGGAAACAATCCAGTTACAAATTTAAAAGCTAAACAAAGAATTCCTTCCTATTCCTGCATCTTTTCTGGAATTGATTGGGTATGTTGCTGGGTGAGTTTTGCCCTCTGAGATATGACTGACTTTGCACCGTACCTGTTTAAGTAATATTACATTTCACTTCCTGTGGATCTGAATTTTTATCTGATTGTTAACATCTTACACAGGCAATATCTTGCTGTCGTTGCAGGTAAACGGTAAAAATGGAGTCTGGAGTGTAGCTGCAGGCCAGGATTATTCCCTGTTTTTAGTGGATACAGAAGACTTCCAGCCTGGGTTATATTATAGTGGCCGTCAGGACCCTACAGAAGGTGACAACCTTCCAGAGAATCACAGTGGTACTAAGACTCCGGTACTTCTCTCCTGTAGTAAGGTGAACAGGAATTGGATCATAAGGCCCACATTGTATACCACACCAGCAGTTTTGTGTTTTTGTTATTATTTGTGTGGATGCCTAGTATTTTTAAGTATCTCTGACTACTATATTTAAAACTGCAAACCCCTTCCCACCCCCCCTTCACTCCTTTTCCTGCCTTATTTCTCTCCATAGTGCATATCACCTTCTAATACACTATATAATTTACGTATTTTGTCTATTGTCTGTCCTCCTTAACTGCAAGATTCCTCAGAGTAGGGATTTTAGGCTCTCTCATTTACTGCTGTATCTTCATAGTAAATACTTTATAAATATTCATTGAATTAATACCCTCATGTAGGAGTATTGAAAAGTATATTTCACAATGAAATTTCCTGACTGTATTCATGGAACTCTCAGGTGAATTAGAAATAGAGTAGAAGAGTTTTTAACTGTAAGTGGGAAGTAAAAATTATAGGGGCCCAAGATGGGCTTGCAGCAGACCTGACAGGCAACCGACAGTGCTGTGTTTCCCATCACTTCCTTTCTTCTCTTAGCTTTTCATTTTATTTACTATTATTTACTCCCTTCTTTTTCATTTGTTGATCTGAATTTCTTTGCTTTCCTGCTTCCTGTCTCTTTTTCATAAACCTAAACCATTGGCCCGTTCTGGGTTTTTTTTCCCCGCTAAAGTAACTCACATCCTTAAAGTGATGTGCTACAAAGAAATTAACCCTCAAAGTTAGTACATTCTGGCTTTCTTATTCTTATTGAATAATATATCCTGTGGACTTTTTTTATCCTTCATGTTTGTTTTTCTGGCTAAATATGTGAGCTATGAATGTATAGGGACAAGATCTTTCTTGCTGAAGGCAACACTGGCCTGACCAATGATTGGGTCTTGACCTCCGCATAGTCTGTTATTCCAGACGTACTAATTGACTCTTTGTAGTTGGTGGCCCTGGCTCCACATTCCCCATGAAAAATTCCACAGTCCAGATAAAGGATGAAATAGACTGATGAAGGTGCTGAGGCTCTAATATGTGTCTTTAGTTACTGTAGGATGTTAATAGTTTATTGGGTCTACAGCTTGGTTGTCTAGTTTAATAGGAATATATGAATAAAGACATCGAATGTTTTTGTTCAGTAAGGTCATGGGTAAATGACAAGAAGTCCCTTTTAAAGAAAATCCCTTTATATTGTACTTTTAAGACGTAGATAACACCTAGACCCTTGACCTTTTGATCTACAGCATAGAGATCCTCTCTGCTCTCTTTTATCGTATTTCATGCAAAAAAGGGTCCTAAGACATCTATCTGTATCATTTGCGTCTCGATATATTTAGGGTGTCTGTGGTCCTACACACATGTAGTATGAAATAAAAGGTATTGTGGCAATAAATCAAAGTATAGGGGCCGGCCCTGTGGCCGAGTGGTTAAGTTCGTGCGCTCTGCTTCGGCGGCACAAGGTTTCACCAGTTCAGATCCTGGGCATAGACATGTTACCGCTCATCAGGCACGTTGAGGCAGCCAGCGTCCCACATGCCACAACTAGAAAGACCCATAACTAAAATATACAACTATGTACTGGGGAGATTTTAGGAGAGACAGCAGAGAAGAAAAAAAAGTATAGATGTATGTAGTTATATATACATCCAGATATTCATATATAACAATGGTGCACTGGTAATACAGTTATAACAATGATACACTGGTAAACCAGCTATAAGAAAAGCAAACAAAACAAAATAAGCCCTGGTCTTAGTGTTTGCCAATTTTTTAAGTAATTTTTCTATTGCCAGTTTTAAGCTACCAATGGTTTAACAACCAACTTGCAGAATTCCTGACTATTACCACTTGGCTCTCCCCAGCTGATGCGAGCCAGCTTCAGTTATTGCTATTAGTAAATTATGTATTATCTTTCATCTTTTCTTCTCTGTTTCAGCTTGGATATATAAGCAGAGTGACAGCAGGAAAAGACAGCTATCTAGCCTTGGTGGACAAAAACATTATGGGATATATTGCCAGCCTCCATGAGTTGGCTACCACGGAAAGACGGTTCTATTCAAAACTAAGTGATATCAAATCTCAGATTCTCAGGCCTCTTCTCAGTTTAGGTATGTAGACACCTCCCCACCTCCCCACCCGATCCTCCCCCCGCCAATTATCAGGACTCTTATGTTGTCCGTTCTTCCTATATCGCAAGTAAAGAAAAGAAGTTTCCCTGACCTGATTCCTGATTCTGTGTTGGTTTTACCTCATCTGCTGCTCAGCCTCTCTGTCCCAGAAATGAGGAACTTTGGACTGGAAAAAAACAATCTCCTGATGTCCTCTGTAAAGTTCAGAGTGATATAGCGGTCTCATTTTTGGATTGGCTTCTCTGCACTGAATGGTTGGGCTTGTCCCTGGGGCAAGTAGAACAGAAGTCAGTACAAAAAGTTGAAAATGTTAACCAAGGTCTAACTATAGAAGTGAGTTCAATTCCTGACTGTCACTAATTGTGTGAATTTAGATAATTCACTTCCTGTCTCTTGGCTTTAGATTACTTCAAAATGAGAAGAGAGTTAGATTAGCTCAGTGGTTCTCAAATTTGCCTGGGCTTCAGAATTACCTGGATGGCTTTCTTTTTCTTTCAATATATCCATCCTAGGATCTTAACCCTGGAGTCAGAATCTGTAGGGTCCCTGTGAATGTATTTTTAATAAGTTCCTCAACTGACTGGATTCTGCCATCTCTAAAGTTACTTTCTTTAACACTGTGATTATTTGGGTTCCATAGTTGAGAGTACCTCTCAACATGTTAAGTATTCTTAGAAAAGGGGAATTCATAATCTTGAAATAATGAATAATAAATAATAATCATAAGAAAGTATTCAGGTAATGAGTCTTTAGGCTATGTTGTCATCATCATCATTGTTTTGTTATAGAAAATTTGGGCACTGCGAGTACAGTCCAGCTGTTGCAGGAGGTGGCAAGCCGATTTAGCAAGCTGTGTTACCTGATCGGTCAGCATGGAGCCTCCCTGAGCAGCTTCCTTCAGGGGATAAAGGAAGCCAGGAGTTTGGTCATCCTGAAGCATGCAAGTCTCTTCTTGGATAGTTATACAGAGCAAGTATCCAGTCCCGTGTCATGTTCAATCTCGGCAGGGTTATTCTGCCAAGGAGAACAGCTCCTTAATCAGAAGAGACTAGATTAGGGAGAGTGATATAAGGTGATAGAAGTTGCGAAGCAGTATTTTAATCTTATGTCAACTGTAGTTCTGCATTGCTGAAATTTTAGTTTTATCTAAGTGGGAAAAAAGGTTAAAAATAAGTTTTCGTATTTCCTTGTATATTCTAGCAGAGTGATTTATAGTATACTTAATTTACATAAAATGTACTATAATAAATATGGTTCTCTAGAGAACAATTTTGCTTAGTTAAGTAAATTATACTAAAATTTGAGGAAATAAGTAAACTGATTATTTTAAGACTAACTGCTGGGGCCAGCCCAGGGGCTCACCGGTTAAGTGCACACATTCTGCTTCTTGGCAGCCCAGGGTTCTCCGGTTCGGATCCCTGGTGCGGACATGGCACCGCTTGGCAAAAGCCATGCTGTGGTAGGCGTCCCACATATAAAGTAGAGGAAGATGGGCATGGATGTTAGCTCAGGGCCAGTCTTCCTCAGCAAAAAGAGGAGGATTGGCAGTAGTTGGCTCAGGACGAATCTTCCTCAAAAAAAAAAAAAAAAAAGACTAACTGCTGATTGTAAATATGGAGCTGTTCCAATGTCTGCTTTTTACTGTTCTGTAAATAGAAGTTTTAAAGACCAAACTACCTCTAAAATAAAGATATTTCCTTAAGAAAACCTAGGATAGTTATCCAAGGTTCTTTTCATGTTTTTCAAGTAAAATCTCCCAAGTGTAGTTGCAAATTTAAATATTTCTCATTTTTTCTTAATTTGTGTTTTGACATTATGATGGGAGGCATAATTTGTGTTAAATTAATGTCTGTTAGGTTGTGCTATCAATGTGATGTGTACGTTTTCTTCTTTCTTTATTCCTACTTCATCCATCCAACAAATATTAACTAAGTTCCCACTAAATGGCAGGCGCTGTGTGGAGCTCCCAGACCACAGCAGCCACAGTGTGGAGCCAGTGCACCTGCCTCAAGGAGCTCATAGTCTGTTGGGGTTTTGTTTAGGTTGTTTTCTTATATAAGTAATATATATTGATTATTGAAAACTATACAAATAAGATAATCAAAAAGATATTTAAAGTCACTATAATCCTACCACTAGAAATAACTATTGTTAATAGTGTATTTCTTTTCAGACTTATGCATATTTGTGCAGATAGATGCATGTGATTTCAATTCTAAGCAAAACTGAATATATTTGAAGCTGTTGTCTGAGAGAAAATACCCTGGTTGGAATCTTTTAAATCACCTTTCAGGCATGAAAAATAACATAATTTGATACCAGTTTACTTTTTTAAACTAGATTTTGTGTGAAGGTTTCAACTTTTATTAATTTTTTTTGTCTTGTATTCATCTCATAATCTATTTCACTTTTTCTTCCCTGATACTTCAAGACATGCTTGAAAATGCTTTTGTTTTGATACCTTGGGCTATTTTTTTAACATAATTTATTCATATAGATGGGACAAGTAAAAAATCTTGATTTATGAATTTTTAAAATTATTTTTAATTATGGTGAAATTCACATAAAACTAACCATCATAACTATTTTTAAGTGTATAGTACCTTGGGCTATTTTGTTTTTTCTTCTTCTCCCCAAATCCCCCTAGTACATAGTTGTGTATTTTAGTTGTGGGTCCTTCTAGTTGTAGCATGTGGGACACTGCCTCAGCATGGCCTGATGAGCAGTGCTAGGTCGGTGCCCAGGATCCAAACCTGTGAAACCCTTGGCTGACGAAGCAGGGCGCGCAAACTTAACCACTCAGCCACAGGGCTGGCCCCTACCTTGGGCTATTTTTAACAGGAATTTTCCTTCTTTCTCAAAGTCAATTGATGTCATTTGCCAGCTCAGGAGTATGGAATCAAAGTAGTTTATCAAGACTTAATCTCTGGGGCTGGCCTGGTGGCGCAGTGGTTAAGTGCGCACGTTCCTCTTTGGCGGCCCGGGGTTTGCCAGTTCGGATCCCGGGTGCGGACATGGCACTGCTCATCAAGCCATGCTGTGGCAGGCGTCCCACATATAAAGTAGAGGAAGATGGGCACGGATGTTAGTCCAGGGCCAGTCTTCCTCAGCAAGAAGAGGAGGATTGGCAGATGGTAAGACTTATTCTCTTACAGTAGATCAATACTTAACCAGACTTTTCTAACGCTGTCACTCAAGATCTTTTAACATATTTTCTTACTTTCTCTGTTATCTGTTTCTGAAGACTTAATTGGGTAACCTAAAGTGAAAATTAGAGAAAATTCTCATTAAAAATCTAATAATTTTAATCATGTTTTCTCAGGTTTGTTAATTTACCAAAGTAAAATCTATCAAGTAAATTCTAACATCTTCTGCATAGCTGTAGGTGTTTTTTTAAGTTTCCTGTTATATTAAGATCTTTACTAAAATGGCTTCCCTCCCCCCAGATTATTGTGATTATCACATAACGTGCCCTTCTCTTCAGTCCTTTACAGTTCATGAATGTTGACATCACAAAAGTTCTGAAACTCATTGGTGAGAAACCAAGAAGTATCTGTTCCAGATGCTTGTTCAAAAACTCTGAAGAGGAAATTAATATTTTAACACTAATATACGTGTGTTTTCTTTTTTGCTTAAGGTATTGCACATCTATTACAAATTTCCTGGTTATGGGAGGATTCCAGCTTCTTGCTAAGCCTGCCATGTAAGCAAATACATACTTTCCAATTATCATTCTAACAACCAAAGATTATGTTTTATAGTGTTCTGTATTTTTGAGTGCCCGGGAAAAGCTTTGACTTGGTCATTTTACCAAATGAATCAAAGTGTAGACTTTCACTGACACTTATAAAGGACCTGTATTAATAGCCCCTGATTATCATTGGAAGTAGTATGCTGTTGAAAAAGCCACAAGATCTGGTCCTTTAGTGCTATCACTTATTACCCCTGAGACTTTGGACAGCTCTTCACCAAATTGAGCCTAATTTTTTTTTTATCTGAAAAATGATGATGTTCTCTCCCCGGTTGCAAGGAATAAATAATGTATGTGATGTTACAGAGAAAAGTGCAAAGTGTTGCACAAATACAAAGTTTTTGCATTTAGCTTCTGGATAAGTAATAAATATATAAGCCCTTTACATGAGGCTAATCATTCTGAACTGTGTAGTTCTCAACAAGTGTTGATCTAGCAACAAAGGCAGCTTTAAAGCGTTCAGTTATATTTTGAAAGTAAACATTTCAGATGTGTACTCACGACTCATATTTAATAGAAGTTAACGTTTTGCCATGTTTGCTTTTGATCTTACATCCTAATAGGAAGAGTAGTAACATCTTTATCTCATTTCTTGTTTTAAAAGGAATACTTTTAATATTTTACCATTAAAGATTACCTCAGTTTTTGGTAAATATCGTTTATGGGGTTAAAAAGCTCCCTTTTATTCCTAAAGGTTGAAGAGCAATTGATTTTTTTTTTTAATGGTAAATATCCTTGGATTCCCAAGGTAAATTCAGTGGTCTTTTTTTTTTTTAAAGATTGGCACCTGAGCTAACATCTGTTGCCAATCTTCTTCTTTTTTTTTTCTTTTTTCTTCTTCCTCTCCCCAAAGCCCCTGAGTACATAGTTGTATATTCTAGTTGTAAGCGCCTCTGGTTGTGCTATGTGGGATGCCGCCTCAGCATGGCCTGATGAGCAGTGCCATGTCCACACCTAGGATCCGAACCAGTGAAACCCAGGGCAGCCAAAGTAGAGCACATGAAATTAACCTCTCGGCCATGGGGCCGGCCCCCAAATTCAGTGGTCTTTATGTATTAGTTTTTTTTGTTTTGGGGGGTTTTTTTATTGAGTAAGATTTGCCCTGAGCTAACATCTGTTGTCAATCTTGCTCTTTTTGCTTGAGGAAGATTCATCCCGAGCTAACATCTGTGCCAGTCTATCTCTATTTTGTATGTGGGTCGCCACCACAGCATGGTGGCTGACAAATGGTGTAGGTCCACCCCTGGGAACCGAACTCAGGCCACTGAAGCAGAGCATGCCAAACTTAACCACTAGGCCATGGGGCCAGCCCTGTATTAGTTTTTTAAGACATTGCTTGGATTTAATTTGCTAATATTTGAGATTTTCGCATCTATGTTAATATGAGGTTTCCTTCTCTTCTGTGCTTGCCCAATTTTGTTAAGAGGATTGCACTAGCAGTTATAAAATGAGTTTGGGAGCTTTCTCTCTTCTCCTATTCTCTGGAATAGTTTGAAAGAGACAGAGATTATCTGTATTTTGAAGATTTGGTGGACCTCATTTGTAAAAATGTATGGCCTTCATGGGAGCATTTCCTGTAGAGAGTTCTTAAACTACTGATTTAATTTCTTTAATGAATAGGTCTGTTTAGATCTTTATTTCTTCTTATGCCTTTAATTATTTATATTATTCTGGAAAATTGTTCACAGCATCCTTGTTTTCAAATTTATTGGCATATTATTCCTACCATTGTTTTAAGATGTTTCACTTCTATAATAACTGGACTTATACCCCCTACTTTTCATTCCTTTTTTTTCCTTTGGTGAGGAAGGTTCTCCCTGAGCTAACATCCATTGCCAGTCTTCCTTGTTTTGTTTTTTTTTTTTGCTTGAGCAAGATCAGTCCTGAGCTAACATCCGTACCAATCTTCCTCTACTTTCTGTATGTGGGATGCCTCCACAGCATGACTGGTGAGTGAAGTGGGTCCACACCCAGGATGTGAACCCAGGGACCTGGGCTGCCAAAGTGGAGCATGTAGCACTTTAACCACTTGGCCATGGGGCCAGCCCCCAGTTCCTATTATTATTTATTTGAGCCTTTTATCTTTTCGTCTTGGTCAGTCTTGTAAGCACTTTACCCCTTTTTATTACTCTTTTCAAAGATTAAGCTTTTATTAATCCTTTCTTTGTTTTCTATTTCATTAACGTCAGCTTTTTATTTCCTTCTACTTTCTTTGTCTTCACCTGTTAATCTCTTCCAACTTCATGAGTTTAGCATTTAGTTCATTAATTTTAGAAACTCTTTATTTTTCTAATGTATCCATCTAAGGCTATAAGTTTGCCTCTAAATGTTGCGTTAGCTGTATCTTAAAAGTTTTGATACATTTTGTTTTTATAGTCATTCAGTTCTAAATATTTTTACAGTTCCCATCATTATTTCTTCTTTGACTTATGTCTGTGCTCATTCATTTCCAAAATATAGAGGTTTGGCCTTCATTTTTTTAATGGCAGGTTAAACAGTGTTATATTTTAACCTTATGTATTAATTTTAAAATCCCTGATCTTGCTGTTTTGTTTAATGTTAATGTAATGACACCACTTTATGTTTTTTACTTTCAGCTTTTCTGCAGTGTATTGTAATGTTTTTGTATATTTCTTATAAGCAGCAAATGGGTGGACTTCCTGCTTTGTGATTTTTTCCATCTGAGAGCTTCTGGTTTTTAAATGACAGGTTTACACTTGTAATTTCTGATTTTGCATTTATTATATATCTGTATATTATAATGACTAAAAAAGCATATCTAGGGGCCAGCCTGGTGGCATAGTCGTTAAGTCCACGTGCTCTGCTTTGGCAGCCCATGGTTCACAGGTTCGGATCCTGAGCATGGACCTAGTACCACTTGTCAAGCTACGCTGTGGAGGCATCCCACATAAAATAGAGGAAGATTGGCACAGATGTTTGCTCAGCAACAATCTTCCTCAAGCAAAAAGAGGAAGATTGGCAACAGATGTTAGCTCAGGGCCAATCTTCCTCACCAAAAACAAAAGCTTATTTAACCTTTAGTGTTGGTGAAATGCTGAATCTTGGCCAAAGAAAATAGCAGAAAATGACTGCAGTCAAACCAATAGTTAAATGAAGCAGAAAGAAAATTGCAGTTGTTTTTGCAAATAGTAATGCTTGAAGAAAAGCAAGTTTAATTACAGAAAGATGCAAAAATAGGTGAAGACTTGTGGCAATTTAAATGAGAAGGCCTTGGGGGCTTCTTGAAGGACTATGGCAGTTGCTGACGCTGGTGCCATATTATGCTTTATTAATATTCCTTTAGTATTTCAGTTGAGTTCATAATACTCAGAGTTGACCTGACTCCTTGTTAGAGCAGCTATATCAGTGACATATGTGAAATATGTGAATGCCTTTTGCTGGAGCTTGGACAGTTTGGAAAGCAATTAATGAACACTGATGACTCCGAGCTGTGGCAGCAGATACGAAGTCTCGATTTGGCCAGCATTTCCCAAGCAGGTGTTATGAATCCCAGGGTTTTATGTAGTCAAAGTCAGTAATTAATGTCTTTTTTCACCCTCTATTTGCAAAGTCTATTTTTAAAATTATTTTAAAGAATTCATTTTAAAAGAGAACAGTTTGTGGGGGCCTGCCCCATGGCTGAGTGGTTAAGTTTGTGTGCTCAGATTCGGCAGCCCAGGATTTCACGGGTTCGGATCCTGGGTGTGGACATGGCACCGCTCACCAAGCCATGCTGAGGTGACATCCCACGTGCCACAGCTAGAAGGACCCACAACTAAAAATATACAACTATGTGCTTGGGGGCTTTGGGGAGAAAAAGGAAAAATAAAAAAATCCTTAAAAAAAACAAAAAAGAGAACAATTTGAGAAACTTAGGCATAGCCAGTGAGCCCGGATGGCAGTTAGTGGGTCTCGGATGATGATGCTCAGGCTCTCATCACTCAGCTGCTCACCTCAGGCTAGCGTGGTGGTTTGACCATCATATAGGTTTTCTTTTTAATATTGTGATAAAATACACATAACATGATATTTATCATTTTCACTATTCCTAAGTGTACAATTCTGTGGCGTCAAGTACGTTCACATGTTGTATAAACTGTCACCACTTTCTATACACAAATTTTTTCTATCATCCCCAGCAAAAACTGTACCCATTAAGCAGTGATTTCCCCTTTCTCCCTCCCTCCAGCCCCTGGCAACCTCTACTCTACTACCTGTCTCTATGAATTTCCCTATTCTAGGTACCTCATATAAGTGGAATCAGAGAATGTTTGTCTTTCTGTGTCTGGCTTATTTCCCTAAGCATAATGTTTTCAAGGTCCATCCACGTTGTCACATATACCAAAATTTCAATCCGTTGCCTGACTAAATAATATTCCATTGTATGTGTATACCACATTTTGTTTATCCATCCATGTGTCAATGGATACTTAGGTTGTTTCTAGCTTTAATATATTTATCTTTTTGAGTAACAAATGCAAAGCTAGCCACATAAGAAAAGAGCAATATTGCCACTGTTAGATTAAAAACTCCCAAGAGAAGATAAGCTACAGTGAGTCTCTGGTTCAGGTTTCCTGAGTGCTTATCAGGGCCCTTTTTGGAAAAGTCTGTAGGCAAGGGCGTGAGTGAGTCCTGAAAAGTAATAGAGTTCACAAGAGTTGGAAGATTTCTGGTCTAGTACTAAGCATCCAGGAGAAATGTGGTCTGAGGGAATATGTTTGCCATGTACTGCTTCCATCTCGCAGGAGCAAGTCAAAGCAGAGCACTTGTGTAGGGTTAAACGAGTGTCCTCAGCTGATCCCAGCAGCAGAATGTGGAGGAGGGTGCAGGAACACCACACAGGCCAGCTGTAAATAACAGTCTGGGCCATGCTCCCCGGGACACTCTGTCAGAGGCCTTAATTACATTATGAAAAAGTCCAACTTGTGCCATTGAACTTTTGGGTTGCTGGAAGCTGTTACATATTTTTCCATCTTTCCAAGATAATGTTTCATAATTTCAGAGTTAAACATCTGTTTATTCCATAGCTCTCTAAGGGATGATAAAATGATTCATTCTTGCCTTGTAGTCTCATGTGACATTGTTCTATTTGAGACCTTGTAGCTAAGAATTATACACAATGCTTGTAAATCGCTCAGGGCATTACCTGGCACATGGTTATTGCTCAGTAAGTGGCAGAGAAGGATTATTATTCTGTCCCGCCAACACTTACTTTACAAATCTTTTAAGTATTTTGGTCTGATGAGCATAATCTCAGTAGGTTATGGATCATCATTAAAATTTGCAGTAAAATTTTAATAATGAACTTATATAAAAATGAATATAAAAACTAAATGTTGGCTTCAGTTTGAAATGCTTTTGAAGATCTCAGCATTGAAATCTTCACATGTAATATGCTTTACTGTTTCCTGTTAATTGTAGTACTGGTATCTACAGTTTCTTATTCTCTTGTAATAAACTCTTATTAGATGATCAACAGTTGAAGCAAAAAAGAAGAAATTAGAAGTGTTTTAATATTATATGCCAATTCTGTTTGAGCAAAGACCTTTGTTTTTCCTCCAGCATTTTTGTGTAGCTCTACTGATTAGAGCAGTTAGACTTGCCATTAATTGCTGTGACTTTGGCTTGGAAATTAGCATGTAATGGCGTCAGCTGGTCTCCAGTTATTCCCTGAAACTGTAGGATGTATGATGCATTTCCTAGAATTTCAAGCACAAATCTGTGATTAACCATCTCTGTTATTATAGAGTTACTGTTGCCACCATTTGCTACTTTTTATATTCAACAATCCCATTTCATAGGCAGGGAAATTCTTTTAATTGTATGTGGCTTATATCATTGTATTTTTCTTCTGCTACTTTCATTATACCTAGAAATGTGCGTTCTGAAAAAGCTAGTATCTAATGAAATATTTCTATTCAGTACTGTCAATACCAAAATGATTAACTGAATCTCTGTTTTTCTCTACCTCCAGTGATTTCCTAAATAAAAACCAGGAGCTGTTGCAAGATTTATCAGAAGTGAATGATGAAAACACACAGTTGATGGAAATACTGAATACTTTGTTTTTCTTGCCAATCAGACAACTTCATAATTATGCAAAAGTTTTGCTAAAGCTTGCTACTTGTTTTGAAGTGGTAAGCTCCCAAAGAAACCCTCTTGGATGCTTGGGAAGCCAGGGATTATGTTTGTCTGTCTGTTTGGATTGTGCCACCCCAACATCTGGAGCTCCCATAATTTAATATGCATTCTGTCTAATTAAATTTATTTTTCTTCAAGGAAATGAAAGAAGTATGACTAGGTAAATCTAACCTTCTTTGCTGTGGATTCAGTTTCCTCTCAGGGCCTTATCAAGATTAATTGTATTCATTTTATGAAACTGTCTGAAGTCGAGACCCACTTATGCTACCTATTTAATATTGTCAAAGTTTATTGAGTGCATAAAAAAAAGTTTACCAAGTACAAGTTACACAGAGCTGTTACCCTGGCTTTCCCAATGATGACACACACCAGTGAGGCAGTGGAGTTACCACCTGGCCTGGATCACGATAGACTCATGCCAGCTGTTTGGGTCACCTTAGTATATGCTATGAGAAATCACAGTGTTACAGGATGGTTTCACATGTTAACTAGTCCACTTTCTGTATAAAATTAGTTAGGTGGAGTCCTGGAAGATTAGCACCACTCTAGGATATTAGGTGTATCTTAAAGTTGGTCTTGAGACATTCACCTTTGAAACTGTACTGAAATGTGTAGTTTCATTTTGTTTCCATTCCGAAGGGTTCCAGAGAAACCATAATGACTCCAGGGTCAATTATACTTTAGAATGTTTTTAGTCTTGGGATCTGTCTCCTTATCTGGACAGATTTCAGTCTCTAGAGTGACCCAGGAACTGATGTGAGCTTTCTACATTTGATCCTACTGTGGTCTTGTAGATCTTTTCTTTTAGTCTGATTTCAATTTTAGCCCAAATTGATCTAGTTTTAGCCATAAAGGTTTGAGCTACACAAGTAACTCAATGAGATACAGATTTTACCTCAATATGCCCTCAATTAATCACAAATCTTTCTTCCCAGATCAGCTTGGAATTGTTCAGAGAGTCTGATATTGTACTATTTCCAGTCCACTATTACACAGTTCTGTGTAAAAATACCAGACTCTTTAGTCTGGGATTTAAGACCCGTTAAAATCTCATACCCTCTTCTGTTTCTAGCTTTATTTTCCTCCCTGTGTCCTGCATGTTGGTTCAGATTCCCTGGGTGTAGCTCTCATATGCTTTATATTTGCTTCCTGAAACATCCTACCTCCATCCTCTGTGGGAAACCTTCAAGGCCTGGGACAAGTCTTTTTCTCATGAAAATGAAGCCCCCTCTGACTATACCACATTTCCTCCCATTTCCATTTCTCAGTTACTCCCTCCTCTGTGCTTTGCTGTACTTTATCTCTCCATTATTCTCTTGTCACATTATGTCTGTGGTCCTTAACCAGGGTTGGGGATCAGAATCATCTGTGGAAGTTTTTTCCAAACACATGGCTGTGTTCCATCACTGCAAATTGTTGGTTAGTAGGTCGAAGGTACAGTTTAGACATCATAAAAACATAAACTTCTCTAGATAAAAGTAATAATACCCAATATTTATTCAGTGCATTTCATGTGCCAGTTACTGTTCTAAGTAAGCATGTTATGTATATTCATTTAATTCCCACATCAACCCTGTGAAATAGGTGTTCTTCTTATCCTCTTTTTGCAGATAAGAGAATTGAGGCACAGCTGAGAACTGGTCAAGCTAGAATTCATATCCATGCACTCTGGCTCCAGAGTCTGTTCTCTTTAACCACTTTACTATGTTGTCTCTTGATAGATAACCTGTTAGCAAAACCCCTGCATTATTCTGATATATTGTCTGTTTTCTATCTTCTCTGCCTGATTCTAAGCTCCCAGAAGACAAAGATTGTGTCTTGCTTGTTTATCCCTAGCGCTCAGGAGAATATTCTGTATGGAGTAGACACTGTTAATTGTTTCTTAAATGAACAGAAAAAATGAATACAAATGACTCTAAGAATTGTGGAATGTAAAGTAATTACTCATGGCTGTGAGGGATCATCTTTCATCTTACCTTCTACTCTCCCTCCACGTGGCACAGCAGTTAGACCCTCTCCTGCAGCGGGTTTTCAAAGGTTGGTCTCTAGACCCTTGGAGGTTCCAGAGACCCTTTCAGGGGTTTTGTAAGATGAGATTATTTTCAGGACAATATTAAGACATTTGCTTTTCCTCTGTGTTGTCATTTGTACTGATGGTGAAAAGTAAAGATGGGTAAAACTGCTGGCTCCTTAGCATGCATCAAGGCAGTGGCTCCAAACTGTGCTCGTGGTCATTATGTTCTTTGCTGTCATACGCTCGCAGTTAAAAAACAAAATAAGCAAAAATATGCCAGTTTCACTTAAGAATATTCTTGATGAAGTGGTAAAAATTAATTTTATTTAACTTAAACCATTGAGTATAGATCTATTTTTGAGATACAGTTGACATATAACATTATGTTAGTTTCAGGTGTACAACATATGATTCAGTATTTATATATATTGTGAAATGACCATCACAGTAAGACAGTAAGTCTAGTTAACATCCATCACCACACATAGGAGTATATCTTTTTTTTTTCCTGAGGAAGATCAGCCCTGAGCTAACATCTGTTGCCACTCTTCCCCTACTTTGTATGTGGGTCACTGCCACAGCATGGCTGATGAGTGTTGTAGGTCTGTGCCCGGTATCCAAACCCTCAAACCCAGACCACCAAAGTGGAGTGTGCTGGACTTAACCACTACACCATGGGGCTGGTGCCTAGAAGTATATCTTTTTAATATTCTGTGTGGTGAAATGGGACATACACATAAAGTAGCTCTGCTGCATAGCCAAGTATGCAGCAAGTAGGGAGATTTTTCAAGGAAAAGCACAAAATTGAGGTTTGAGTTGAGAACTGCTTTTTTTTTTTAACTTGAAAGAATGATTGACAGATAAACTATAGTTATTTAGATTTGGGTATTTGGCAGATATCTTCTCAAAAATGAGTAAATGAGTCACTTCAAGGAGGACAACTGACAGTGTTTGTTGTCAATGATAAAATCTGAACTTTTAAGCAAAAATTAAAATGTGGGAAACGTATCTGTCACTGTGAGTTGGCAGTTTCCCACTACTTAAAGACTTTCTCTGATAGATTGGTGATAATATTAACATGTGACTTTTGATGTTGTGTAATAAAATGTATCAGCATTTGGAAGGTCTGCATAACTCATTGAACCAATATTTTCCAAATGTTCCAGTCCACATGTCATGCATGGGTAAAAGATCTGTTCAAAGTCTAAGATAGACCAGTGGAGTAACAGAGTACAAAAAGTTCCATCAATGTAGTTTCACATTCAAGCTACTTTTAAGAAACTACCACTTAACAAGTTTGGGGTTGGTTTCAAAGGAGAGTATCCACAATTATTTGAAATGACTATTAAAATGCTTCTCCCTTTTCTGACTATATCTTTATAAAGCAAGATTTTCTTCATATATTTCAACCAAACAGCATATCGTAATAGATTAAATGCCATAGCAGATGAGAAAAATCTAGCTGTCGCCTTTTAAGCCAGGTAATAAAGAGATCAGAAAAAAATGTAGAACAATGCCAGTTTTCTCACTAAACATTTTTTTCTGTTTTGGAAAATACAGTTATTTTTCATTTAAAATATTACTGTATTTAAAGTGAATTAATAAAGGGTTTTTTTATTTCTCAACTTTGTTTTCTAATATGGTAAGTATCAATAGATGTAACCCACATAAGCAAAGCAGAGGCATTTTGAGACCAAAACATGTGAGAATTCCTGCCCTAGTCCGAGTTCGCTGCTCCTTGCTTCACTGGTAACTGCTGGTGTTTGCTTCTTTCTCCCTTGAGTTATTCCTCTATTTTATATGAAACTATATGTAATAGAATTTTCTGGAACAAATCTTTTTGCTCAGCTCCCTTTAGTGTAACATGTCTGTTCTTAGGCTGGATTTCCTCCCTAAACTTAACACTACATGTCTAAACCACTCTGAGGCTACAGATTCTGGACAATTGTTTTATATTCTTTTTTTTCCTCCCTTAATTATTTGCCTCCAGACATCTCCAGAATACCAGAAGCTGCAGGATTCCAGTTCTTGTTATGAGTCTCTTGCTGTCCATCTCGGCAGGAAAAGGAAGGAAGCAGAATACACACTGGGCTTCTGGAAGACCTTTCCTGGAAAAATGACGGTAAACCATGCCAATTGTCATTACCCCAGCACGCAGCAGGCATCTCCGTAACAACTGTCATTATTTTCTCTCTTTCTTACTCGTTTATGGTAGTAATGCTTCAGTGAGCCCCTTTCTCAGCCTGGTCTAAGGACCACAGCAGTGGATGCTCTAAACATTAACATCTTCCCTAAGTTATAGGAATCCTCTCTGAACACGTATTTCACCTTCTTTTATTTGTTCCTGTCTTTTTAGTCTCCTTTGAGCACTGATTTTTTGAAATGTTTGGATCCCGTCTAAATTAACACCAAACTAAGCTATGACCAGTAAATTTCCTTAAATGTGATTTATATCTTTTTCATTTTCTCTTTGCCTATTAAGTAATTTTGATTGATTTTGTACTTGTTTTTAATTTCAGGATTCCTTGAGGAAGCCAGAGCGTCGACTGCTGTGTGAGAGCAGTAATCGAGCCCTGTCTCTGCAGCATGCAGGGAGGTTTTCTGTGAATTGGTTCATTCTCTTTAATGATGCCCTAGTCCATGCCCAGGTAGGCCAGATTCCTAACCTTAGAGGCCCTGGAAGGTGGAGCACTATACTTATTTAATTAATTGTGCCATCAGTTTGCATTAAAACTTATGGTGATTTTGCTGGAACTAATGAATAGAAGAGAGTGTTTAGCTTGCATGCATAGTATGGGCCAGATTTCAGGGAGTATTTTTGGTATCCAGCTTGCAAATGAGTATCAGCCATCTGAAGGGGTCCTTGCAGCAGAGATGAGACCCATTGGGCTTGGCTATGTCATGGGAACTATGTGGCTGAGATGGTGGCACCTGTGTGGACTTAACCATTTGAAAAGGGTTATGCAGCAGAGACCTCCAGGGTCCACGGGGGCTTTCTCAGATGTTTCTCCATTTTCTTTGTTTCAGTTCTCCACACACCATGTTTTCCCTTTGGCCACACTGTGGGCAGAGCCACTTTCTGAAGAAGCTGGTGGTGTGTAAGTGTGCCACCCTGCCGTTCGCCTAATTCTGTCCCTCTGTTACCCAGGTTGTTTCCTTAGACATGACAAAGCTCAGGAGACCTCCCCATTCTGCATAAATGAGACTCACCTCCCTAGCACAAAGGTAGTAAAATGGCCTGTGGTAAAGATCATGGCAGATCATGACAGTGGTAAAAGGGCTGCTCCATTGCTCACATCCCCATTGTTCAACACAGAGCAGAGTGACTGTGTCTTTTCTTTCTCCCACTGTGGCAACCAAACCCAGGGCATGACTGCATCTACATTTGACTTCTACTCCTCTTGAAATAAACAAGTTGCTTTTCATATTTGAGGATTAATATTGTGATGACAGGTTGTCCTACCCACTGATATTTATCCTTGTGAATGTTTTAGGAATGGCTTAAAGATAACTACACCTGAGGAGCAGTTCACTCTCATTTCATCAACACCCCAGGAAAAGGTTAGTTCATCATGGTATTTTCTTTTAATCTTTGGCCTAGCTATTTCTGTCTCTTATCGTAGTAAAGAAGAGAAAAAAATTGTTTTTGCTTGGCTAATGATTCATAATTATGTCTGATAAATCTTCGTTAAAGACTAGATTTTTGTTTTTGTTATTTTAATGTGACTTAATTTTAAACATATAGTAGTGAATTCCAAGAGCCAATCAGCATTATTCAGTTAATAAGAAAAGTATTAGGAGACAGAAAAATTACTGATACCAAGGAAACTTAGCAGGATTTAAAGCAATGCATGATGAGTTGTTGTCTCAAGCTTATTGACATTTACTTTTTGCTCCTAGACTAAATGGCTCCGGGCTGTAAGCCAAGCTGTGGATCAGGCTTTGAGGGGGACATCTGATCTTCCGCCTTATAGTAGTGGCAGCAGTATTCAGAGGCAGGAACCACCCATTTCACGCAGTGCCAAATATACTTTCTACAAGGATGCTCGCCTAAAGGATGCCACCTATGATGGACGCTGGCTTTCAGGGAAGCCTCATGGCAGGTGAAAATGTTTAAGATTTATGCCTGGGGTGAGGATGATAGTCTAATTACTGAGAAAGTATTGATTATGTATGAAACATTAATTGACATGTATTATTCTTTGCTTATGTATTCCAGAGGGGTTTTGAAGTGGCCAGATGGAAAGATGTATTCTGGCATGTTCAGGAATGGCTTGGAAGATGGGTAAGAAAATTGTGTAAAACAGGAAGATAAATTCAACTTCAGTTACAAATTACATTATTTTGTGTTCAGAGCTATTTTTGAAACAATCAGTAGATTTCTGTTTTGTTTCTTAGAAATACGTCCAGTGTATTAGGGCTCATAATGCAGATGTGTGAACATGGAGAGACCTAGGAACTTAGGCTGCAGCTATCGTTTACCGAGAGTGAGTTGTTTACTGGGAGAGCCATGTGATTTCAAGTTACACAGCCTTCCATATGTTAAAATGAGACTGTGTTTTCTATCCATTTCACACTTGTGAAGACTGAGAACTTTGGGTAGTGTTGATGGCGAAACTTTTGAGGTAGTAGTGCCTCCTTGACACAAAGGACAGAGAGAAATTTTCCTTTCAGTAGTTTTAAAGCATCTTTAATTTCTGTCATATGCTAAAGAGGAAATCTTCTAAGTGGTATGTTATCCTAATGGCACTCAAATGACATTATTTTTGTATAAGCTTGTTGTGTTTTCTAACACTATAGTACATTTACATGATAAATTTGGCAGTGAAGTATTTCGTATCATGTTAGAGAAGTAATTTATTTTACTATTCAGTCATGCGCCACATAACGATGTTTCAGTCAGTGATGCACCCACATATAGAGCAGTGGTCCCATAAGATTAGTACCACGTAGCCTAAGTGTGCCATACCATCTAGGTTTGTGTAAATATACCCTATGATGTTCTCAATGACGAAACTGCCTAACGCATTTCTCGAAATGTATCCCTGTTGTTAAGTGATGCATAAACGTATAAAAAAAGATTATTATAGGAGCCAGGCCTGTGGCCTGATGGTTAAGTTCCACGTGCTCCGCTTCAGTGGCCCAGGTTTGCAGGTTTGGATCCCAGGCACAGACCTATACCACTTGTCAGCCATGCTGTGGCAGTGACCCACATATAAATAGTAGAGGGAGACTGGCACAAATGTTAGCTCAGGGCTAATCTTCCTCAGCCAAAAAAAAAAAAAAATTTATTATATATATTGGGTAGGTGATCTTTTCTGTGTGATAATATAAATATTTATGAGGCCTTTGAATCTCTTTTTAATGGAATTTTAGAATGAGAAGAGACTTTAGATAATCTGATTTACCTCCCTGCTTCTACAGATGAAGGAGCCGGGTACTGGACTTACCCAAGGTGATGTGGCTCATTAGTGGCAGAGATAGGTTTAGGACACAGGTTTTCTGTTTTTCACTGGACTTGAGATAAAACACCTAATCTCTCTGTGTAGTGGAGTCCCACTCCTCTAGGACTTGCCAAAGAGCTTAGGTTATAGATACGACTTAAACCAAGACTTCATTTACCCCTTTCCTCCTATAGGTAAGTCTTTTCTCTGATCTCCTTGTTAAAATGTTTACAAATGTATACATACAAAAGGTGAATATGTCATAATTGCACCTTCTGATTTTTTACGTTTCCTTGGCAGGTATGGAGAATACAGAATCCCAAACAAAGCCTTGAACAAAGAAGACCATTATGTGGGCCATTGGAAAGAAGGAAAAATGTGTGGTCAGGGAGTCTTTAGGTAATAACACTGGAAAGGTTGTTAGACTGGTCTTGTTTTTTCAAAGAATTATATAAACCTAAATGTTTGTGTAGCCAAAATTTTCCAAGGAGTAAGTTTTGTTTACTCTTCTTATGACTGAAACTGTGTAAAGTCTTCTTTTAAAGATCAACCTTGGGGCTGGCCGAGTGGTTAAGTTTGCACCCTCTGCTTCAGTGGCCAGGGTTTCACTGGTTCGGATCCTGGGCATGGATGTGGCACCACTCACCAAGCCAGGCAGAGGCAGCGTCCCACATGCCACAACTGGAAGGACCCACAACTAAAAATATACAACAACTATGTACCAGGGGGCTTTGAGGAGAAAAAGGAAAAAATAGAATCTTTAAAAAAAAAAGATCAACCTCTTGTCTATCACAGGATGAATATATTAGGTTATTATTTAGTTCTTAACAAAATTGTACAAACTTTATAAACTTTGACTTTCTCACAGAATCTCCTAAGTGTCTTGCCTGTAAATTTATCTTCTATTTGTTATATGATTCTAATATGGACAAAACCTGTCATTCTTTCAGACATCACTCATTTCATTTTCCCAAGAGGGACTGAACACATTTTTTTCCCCATGTTAACATAGAATGCCACCCATGATGTCCTAACTTTTTAGCCTCAATCATTGAAAAATGAAATTTTTAATTGTTGAAAAATAATCATATAAACAATTATAGCTACCAGTGAGACATGAGTATAGTTTTGAATTTCCTAAACTTTGTAAAAATGAACATCAGAATTCGATGTGCTTGTGATCTTTATCCATTCTTTCTAACCACAGTTATGCCTCTGGTGAAGTGTTTGAAGGTTGTTTTCAAGATAACATGCGTCATGGTCATGGTCTCCTACGAAGCGGAAAGTTGACTTCCTCTTCTCCCAGTATGTTCATTGGCCAATGGGTAATGGACAAGAAAGCAGGATATGGTGTCTTTGATGATATCACTAGGTACGGTATTCTGCTTCTAATCTCAGAGTTCAGTGTGAGAAGATAAGGTTCCTAAACTTCTCCAAAAACAGTGATGATTTTATGAAGGCTGAGCATCTTAATTTGACAGTACTGAGAAAATTTTTAATAAGACAGAGTTGTCAGACATCATTTTATCCATTTTCTTGTGAATTACTTCTATGCAACATCAGGGTCATTCACAGTTAACATTGGCACCATTTTCCTTAAAGTTTCACGCCAACAAAGCCTTTAGTGTCTCAGACAGGCTACCAGATCTTTAACTATTATACAAAGAAAGACCTTTAAAGCAGTCTAGAGATGATAGGAGTAAAAGGTCGGGAAGAACCCAATGAAAATTCCCTCTGGGATCATAGAATGGAATCTAAACACCTTTCTGCGTAGGTCTTCCTGTTGGGTCAGAGACTTTGTTAGCATGCCAGCAACCCAGGAATCCAGCTTAGTTAAATTCAAGTAACTAAACCTTGGGAAGGAATGTAGTTCTTTTGCTTCGGTGTTTGGTTTGGCTTGATTTGCTTTTGGACTTAATATGTACTCTTTTCCCCCTCGTGTTACTAATGATCACAGCTCTCATAATGTGGGATCTTTCAAATTTGCTGTTATTATTAAACAGTGTTAAGATTTAATATTTAGTAATATTTAATATGTTTAGTAATATTTAACTCTGTCTAGTGTTATATAACAAGCAGTTTGTACTTATTTTGTCTTTTTAGTGGGGATTAGTAAGATTTCTTTGAGTTCAAGTAAGTGAAGAATGAGCCTTATTTTATGATAACCCCTCCCTTTTTTTTTTAAGTTAGTAAACTTTTGGGTAAGAAAAAGTTGTGCATAGGTTTGATTCTACTTATTACGTTTTGAATGAAATTATTTAGAGTTGAATTCTTGGCATTCTTTATTTCTGTTTAAAGTTATCAAGGAAGTACATGGAGTATATACAGATCTATATCAGGTAGACTAGAATGTTAAATTCCCGTGAGAATGCTGCTCTGAGGAAGATGTCTTTTGCCATCATGTGTCCCAAGTTGGAGGAGGCAGAGTTAACCTCTTTAGAAAAATGGAACTGAGACCAACCTAGGGAGTGATGCTTGGAATCTCCCATGCAGTCATTGTCTTTTCCCCACCTCATCCTTGTCTTCATCAGTTTTTCTTTTCTTTTCTCCTCTATTTCTCTGCAGAGGGGAAAAGTATATGGGGATGTGGCAAGATGATGTATGTCAAGGGAATGGTGTGGTAGTTACCCAGTTTGGATTATACTATGAAGGCAACTTTCACCTTAATAAAATGATGGTGAGTAGAATATTTGCATATAATGTTGCATATAATGTAATGTAAGGACTTAACATAAGAGTTATGTCCTTAACTCTTTAAATCATTTTTTTGTTAATTTTCTACCTCCTTAGTACCGTTTTCTTGTCTTTTAAGATTCTGTAAGGCTTTGAGGGATGTGGCTATGTGTGTGTACTCTAAGTTCCTCTGCATTTTATGTGTTACAGTTTTTGTTTGTTTCTTCACATAGGGAAATGGGGTTTTACTGTCCGAAGATGATACTATCTATGAGGGAGAATTTTCAGATGACTGGACTCTTAATGGAAAGGTTGGAAACTAACTTTCTTCTTTCTCTCAAATATAATATTTAACTAATTTCTTCTTGACTTTTTAAAAAGGCTAACTTATATGCCAAAAAATTCACCTGTTTTAAGTGCATACTTCAGCGATTCTTAGTAAATGTACAGAGTTGTACAGCCATCACCACAATCCAATTTTACAGCATTTCCGTGACCCAGAAAGATTTCTCTCACCATCTTCTGCCCATTTGCAGTCACTCCTGTTTCCGCCTCCAGCCCCAGACAGTCTCTAATGGACTTTATCACTCAATAGCTTTGCCCTTCAGGTCGTTACGTATAAATGGAATCAGAAGTGTGGTCTCGTCTGTGTGGCTTCTTACACTTAGCGTAATGTTTGTGAGATTTTCCCTTGTTGTGGCACGTGCAGTACCTCATCCTTCTTATTGCCAAATAGTATTCCAAAACCACTTTTGTATCCCTTCACCAGTCAATGGACATTGAATTATTCCCAACTTCAGGCTACTATGAATAATGCTGCTATAAACATTTGAATACAATTTCTGTGTGAACATATGTTTTCATTTCCCTTGGGTAGATGCCTAGGAGTGCAAATGCTAGGTTGTATGGTGAATTGATGTTAAACTTCTTAAGAAACTGTCAAACTTATCCAAAGTGGCTGCACCATTTTACATTCTCATCAATGTATGAGGATTCTAATCTCTCTACATCTTCACCAATATTTTTTATTTTCTGGTTTTTTTCTTTTGCCAGTCTAGTGGATGTGAAGTGATTTCTCTTGGTTTTAATTTATATTTTTCCAATGACTAATGATGTAGAGCATATTTTCATGCCCTTATCAGCGATTCATATATTTTCTTTGGTGAAATGTCTTTTCAAATATTTTGACATTTTAAGAGTTTGCTTGTTTATAGTCTTGTTATTGAGTTGTAAGTGTTCTATACATATTCTGGATACCAATCCTTTATCAGACATAGAATTCACAAATGTTTTGCAGTCTGTGGCTTGTCTTTTTCATTTTTTTAATGGTGCTTTTTGAAACACGAAATTTTTAAATTTTAATCAAGTCAGATTTGTCAAAAAAAATTTTATGAATCATGCTTTTGATGTCATATCTAAGAAATCTTTGCCTAACACAGTTAATAAGATTTTCATCTCTGTTTTCTTCTAAAAGTTTTGTGGTTTTAGCTCTTTAGGTCTCTGATTCATTTTCAGGTAGCTTTTGTGAATGCTGTGAGTTAAAAGTCTAAATTGATCTTTTTTTGGATGTGGATATCCAATTGCCTCAGCAGCCTTTCCCATTGAATTTTCTTGGCCCCTTTGTTAAAATTAATTGACCATAAAAATGTATTTATTTCTGAACTCTAAATTATTCCATTGATCTCCATGTCTCTCTTTATGCCAATACCACACTGTCTTCATTACTGTAAATTTCTAGTAAGTTGTGAAATCAGGAAGTGTAAGTCTTCCCACTTTGTTCTTTTTAAAAATTGTTTTGGCTATTCTGGATCCTTTGACTTTCCATGTAAATTTTAGGACTGGCTTGTCAAAATCTACAGTAAAGCCTGCTGAGATTTTGATAGGTATTGTGTTGAATCTGTAGATCAATTTGGGGAGAATTGCCATCTTAATTATATTGAATCTTTCAATCTATAAACATGGAATGTTTTCCCACTTATTTAGGTCTTCTTTGATTTCTGTCAGCAATGTTTTGTAGTTTTCAATGTGCATTTTCTTGCATATTTTGGTTAAATTTATTCCTAAGTATTCTTTTTGATACTATTGTAAAGAGAATTGTTTTCTTAGTTTTATTTTTGGATTGTTCATAGCTATTATATAAAAATACAATTGATTTTGTGTTTTGTTCTTGTATCTTAAATTCTTGTTGATCTTGTTTATTCTAGTAGGTCTTTTTGCGTGTGTGGATTTCTTAGGATCTCTTGCATGCAGGTTCATGTTGTCTACAAATAAAGATAATTTTACTTCTTCCTTTGCAACCTGGAATGCTTTTATTTCTTTCTCTTGTCTAATTGCACAAGCTAGACTCTCCAATAGAATGTTGACTAGAAATGGTAAGAGTGGACGTCCTTGCCTTGTTCCCTGTTTTAGGGGAAAAGCATTAAATCTTTCACCGTTAAGTATCCTGATAGCTAAAGATTTTTCATAGATTAATCATCAATTGAGATAGTTCCCTTCTAGTCCTAATTTCTTGAGAGTTTTTATCAGGAATAGGTTTTAGATTTTGTCAAAGGGCTTTTTTTCTCTTTCTGTTGATAAGATCTTGTGTTTTTGTCCTTTATTCTATTTAATATGGTGTATTATATTGTTTGCTTTTCTGATGTCAAACTAATGTTGCTCTCCTGGGATAGATCAGACTTGGTCATGGTGTATAATCTTTTTTTATATGTTGCTTGGTTTAATGCTAATATTTTGTTGAAGATTTTTGCATCTATATTTATGAGAGATAATGGTCTTTAGTTTTCTTTTCTCATGATATCTTTGTCTTTAGTATCAGGGTAATACAGGCCTCATAGAATGAGAGGGGAAGAGTTCCCTCCTCCTTCGTTTTCTGAAATAGTTTGTGAAGCCTGGTATTATTTCTTCTTTGATATTTTGGAGAATTCATCTGTGAAATCATCTGCACCTGAGCATTATTTTGTGAGAAGATTTTTAATTTCTAATTAGATGTCCTTACTTCTAATTGGTCTATTTAAATTTTCTATTTCTCCTTGAGTCAGTTTTGGTAATTTGTATCTTCCTAGGAACTTCTGTCGTATCTAAGTTATATAATTTGTTGACATAAGGTTGTTCTCTTAGTATTCCCTTCAGACCTCTTTAATTTCTGTAAGGTTGGTATAATACCCCCTGTTTCATTCTTGATTTTGTAATTTTATCTTTTTTTTCTTGATTAGTTAAATTTTTATCAATTTTGTGTGTTTTTTCAGTGATATTTCAGTGATTTTTCTCCATTTTTTTCTGTTATGTATCCCATTGAGTTCTGCTCTAATCTTTATCATCTCCTTCCTCCTTCTTGATTTAGGTTTTGTTTGCTCCTCTTTTTCTAACTTTGTAGGGTAGATTTTTTAGATTACTAATTTGAGATCTTTCTGATATAGGCATCTATAGCTATAAATTTGTCTCTAAGCACTGTATTAGCAGCATCCCATAAATTTGGATAAGTTGTGTGTCCATTAAATACAAAGTATTTTCCATTTTTTACTGTGCTTTTCTTTTTCTTTTACCCGTGGATTATTTTCATACACTCTTTGCACACTGTGTGTACACACACTTTTTTTTTTTTTTTTTAAGAGTTGGTGTCTGGTAAAGAGTAAATTAAAAGAGAAAATGTTAACTGTTGACTGCTTTTTTCCCCTCTTTTTTTAAATTGAAAATAATTCTCTAATTCCACATTTTCTATAACTTTATGTAGGGAACACTGACTATGCCAAATGGAGATTACATTGAAGGTTATTTCAGTGGAGAATGGGGATCGGGAATAAAAATCACTGGAACCTACTTTAAGCCTAGTCTGTATGACAGTGATAAAGACAGACCCAAAGTTTTGTGAGTAACTAATGTTGATTCTAGATTATTGAATGTTTTGACTTGTCTTGCTTTTATCAAAGCTAGTTAATATTTTTAATGCAGAGCAAGTTTTTAAGGTCTTCTTTTTTAAACAAAGTGTAACCTCCTTGAATTATTAACTGACGCTACCATAGATAGCTAAATCTATAGTCTTGGCTTAGATTATAGCTGTTTAAAATAAAAGTTGTGTGTGCAGGAATAATCCTACTGTTAATGGTGCAGGTATCCAAAAAAAAAAGAACATTCTTAAATGGAACCCCTACACAGCTTGATTTTGAAAAGTAAAGATCAAACCTGTATATACACCAAGTGTAATAGGATACTCTGCATATATGGGAAAAAAGGCAAGGTCTGAGTCTCTAAGTATATTATGTTCTTCCTCCAGCCTTTTGGCATATATCTATTTTTCTTTATTGATTCTGTCTTTAGCTTCATTTTCATATTTGGTAGCATCTCAGATTCTTTGTTCTGGTGGGAGCTTGATATATCTTCTGTACCATGTTTATTCTTAGAGTATTTTCAGAACCCAGTATATAGTGCATTTCACAATTCTCATTATGAGATGTGCAAAGCACAGAAAATCTTTAACAGGAGTCAATTTTACAAAATCAATTCTGTGGGAATGTAGAAAGGAAAGAGTCAATTCTAATGTACTTTGTACTTGATAATTCATACACTTTAATACCTGGTAAACATTAAATAGCTAAAAAACATTCCTTTAAATTTTTCATTTAGTGTTTTTAAAATAGAACCACTATCAATCTAGGCAGTTTTTGTCTCAGAAGCATTCCCAGTTTTGTATTAGAAACTTTCTATTCTTCAGGATTTTTGCATAAAAGAAGTGCTTGATATGACTTTATTAGCAGGAAGCTAGGAAACCTGGCTGTGCCGGCTGATGAGAAGTGGAAAGCAGTGTTTGATGAATGTTGGCGTCAGCTGGGCTGTGAGAACCCAGGCCAAGGGGACGTTTGGAAAGCATGGGACAATATTGCTGTGGCCCTGACCACCAGTCGGCGCCAACATAGAGACAGGTGAGTCACTGCCTGCCCAGCATAAGGCAGAGCATGTTAGTAAGAGGAAACTTAAAACCAAGAAGTAGCCAAGGCTTGCCACATTTAATTTTAAAATATAACTTAATTTAAAAGTCAATGATGTACTTCTGCTTCCAGGTAAGATGGATAAAACACACCTCCCATTATCTTCTACTGAACTCATCTATAAAACCCAGACAGAATACATGGACAGCTATTTGAAAACTCTGAAAAGTAAATATCAGCAAGAGTTTTAGGGAAGAATATCTGAATTCGTAGTGCCCCAAACCAGTGGTGAGCTTACTGGGTTTTTTAACTTCAGTATCCCTTAGTCTGAACTCAGTGTAACCTGAAACTTGGAAGTAAATACTGTGGTGTAGACAGACAGAAATTCAGGGGAAAAAACCCTTTGTTTCTGGCTCAAGATGCAGAAAAGAGACTCCTGAAGCTCAGACAGAATGGAGAGGATACACCGGGTTTTCTTTCTCTCCTTTTTCTCCATTTCCTCATACCCCAGCCTCCAGGTACTTCTGTGCAGGGGTGGTGATGGCAGCAGCTAGAGCAGCCATGAATGGGAAGCTTGCAAGAGCCAAAACTACTGAGAGAGTGGAACCTTCACCCTTTGGTGCATCCTCAGGTCCAAGAGTCATGGCCAAAGCTCATTGCTTTTGTTTTTTCCCTTTCTCCCTATCCTCCTGGCACTTGGCTCTAGATGTGGCACCTTCACAGAAATGGACAATTTCTGGCTAGAGGACCTGAAAGGAGAACCAGAAAGTGCTGGGGGTGGAGGGCAAGGATGGTAATTGAGAGAGAGGAACTCTGGAAAGCAACCCTGTAAAGTTGTTTATGAACTCCTGGGCTCACCCCAGACCTGCACATATGTGGCTTTGATCCTAACTAGCATAGCAGACACTTTGAGAACTGAACTAGTAGGTAGCCTTTCAGGTCCTAGACCGACCACTGAGTGATACACTCACAGAACAGACCCAGATAGGACTGCAAAGGCTTTGAGAGGTGAACTGACATTGGGGCCACAGCCCACAGAAGGCTGAAACACAAGTTGTTACAGAGATTCCCAAGATCACCTGCATGTTCAGTGATTACTAAAGAGACTCATAAGACTCAACATATAGTCACACTCACAGGTAAGAGTTATTCCAGCAACACAGTAAGGATCCATAGTCAGGTCATAAGGGAAGAAGACACAGGCTGAGTCGAGGAATCCATGTGCAGGCCTCGCATGCTCTCTCCCTTCTGTGAGGGGTCATACAGAGCACACTCTCCCCTGAGCAGCAAAATGCAGCCACACGTGTACAGTGTTTCTGCCCAGGGAAATCCGTTAGAAATTTGATACCCAAGGTTTTTGTTGGGGGCTGGTCACATATGCACCCTGTGCTTAGCACCTAACAAAACTCCACAGTCCCAGAAGAAAGCAGGGGTTCACCATAAATCACATTGTTAGTACAGTTTCATATCAGCATAGGGAATTTTTAGGAAGCTTAGTCTCCAGGCACCAGCCGAGGGCCAACCTTATAAGCACATCCTTCTAAAGATAACAGTTTCAAGCCTACAATGTTTATTATGCATGTCAACATTCTCTATAGGATGTAAATAAGACCTACCACCTCATAATACTTAAAATGGCCAAAAAATAAGCCAAAATTACTTGGCAGTCAACCGTGAAAATATCAACTAATTTGGGCAAAGAAAATCAACAACAAACTAACAGATTTTGGAATTATCTGACAAGAACTTGAAAGCAGCTATTATAAAAATGCTCAAATGAGCAAACACCTTTGAAACAAATGTTAAAATTGAAAGTAACAGCAAAGAAATAGATATAAAGAAGAACCAAATCAAAATTTTAGAATTGAAAAATACAATAACCAAAATTTTAAAAAATCACTAGGTGGACTCAATAGCAGACTAGAGATGACAGCAGAAGAGTCAGTGGGCTTGAAAATAGATTAGTAGAAATGATCGAAACTGAACAACAGAGAGAAAAAACATGAAAAAAAAGTGAACAGAGCTTTAAGGACTTGAGAGTCTAATACTTGTGTCCTTGGAATCCCAGAAAGAGAAGAGAAAAATTACAGGGATGAAAAATATTTGAAGAAATAGTGGTCGGAAATTTCCCAAGTTTGGTGCAAGACGTAAACCTACAGATTCAATCAGCTGAGCAAACCACATCCTGGGAAAAACAGAGATGTCTGTGTACAGACGCATCATATTCAAATTGAGAGAAAAAAATCTTGAAAGTAACTGGAGAAAAATGCTGCATTGCTTATAGGGAAACAGCAATTCAGATGGCTTCATATTTGTCATCAGAAACCTTGGAGGCCAAAAGGAAGTGGCACAACAATTTTGAAGTACTGAAAAGAAAATTACAGATGTACTTTTTTATTTCTCTTTTTTGTTCTACTTTTTAAAATTTCTTCCCCTTTTCTCCTTTTCTTTCCGTTTTCCTGTTTGTCTTTTCTCCATCTGCCTTTCTTCATATTTCCTATTTTTTTTTTTTTTTTGCTGGGAAAGATTTGCCCTGAGCTAACATCTGTTGCTAATCTTCCTTTTTTTTTTTTCCTCCTCAAAGCCCCAATACATAGTTGTATATTCTAGTTGTTAAGTCCTTCTAGTTGTTCTTTGTGAGCTGCCGCCACAGCATGGCTACTGACAGACAAGTGGTGTAGTTCGGCACCCAGGAACCAAACCGGGGCCACTGAAGCACTGTGCGCTGAACTTTAACAACTAGGCCATCAGGGCAGGTTCAGTATTTCCTTGTTCTTTAACTTGGCCAGTAACTCCCACAAGCATTGCTCAACATTTGGACCTAAAGAACTTGCTAATCCCTGCAGTGTGGAAAGAAGTTTAGGTTTGTTTTCTTTTCTTGTATTTGGAATAAATGGGAGTTGATTATAGCGTTTCATTATTGAAGTTCATGATTTTTACCTTCTATTCTATCAGTAGAAGAAATAGAAGCCCTCAGAATTGGTTAAAGCTGTGGACTTGCCCTTGCGTGTGATGCAGACGGTCAGCCTTAACTGATAGAGTCTGTCAGTGTAGACATTGAGGCTTTAGCCCTCCAGTTAACCTTGGTTAACTGTTGGGTTTTTCCAAGGAATGAGAATGAATGAATTTTATATGAAACCATATTGTGACCACAAAAGTCTTGCTTATCTAGAATAATATAATAATAATGATTATGTACTGTTTCTAAATGAGAGTGCCATTACCAAAAACTTCTGTTGATTATCAAGTATGTGTCTTGTCTTAGCCTCTTTGTCCAAAGCTTCCGTTTACCCATATGTGCTTACCTCACCACCTGCTGCAGTCTCCAGTCTCCTGACTTCTTGAGCTCATTTTCATTTCTTCCTTTGCCCTTTGATTTGTTTTCCTTTTTCCTTATCTCCCTCTCCCCCTTTTATTCCATTTTTCTCTTGTCACTAACAAGTCTGTCACCAGTTTTCTCTTCAAGCTAACATTATAGTATTTCCCAACACCATGGTTTTATATTGGAGCAAAATCTTCATTAATTTACTGTAGTTGGTATGAAGTCACATTAAATGCTGTTTTGAATGACTAAGTAAACCTAATAGCAGGTCAGTTACCGATTATGAGCTCATTTGTGGCAAACACTGTGCTGGGTATTCCATTTCATCCTTAGTTGGTGACTGTGTTTCATGTGCACATTGTGATTATCTTGCTTTCCTGATGTGAAATACATAATAGGCTGTCTTTTGCCTTTTTATAGTCCAGAGATACTAAGTCGTTCGCAGACTCAGACACTAGAGAGTTTGGAATTCATTCCTCAGCATGTTGGTGCCTTCTCTGTGGAGAAATATGATGACATCAAGAAATATTTGATAAAGGTAAACTAGAGTCAGAATTACCCTGGTCTTGTGAATTAATGATGCAGCTACCACAATATATCATTCAAATGTACCCACAGCTTATTGTTACCCTAATCCTGTTTTTGCTTTATAATTTCTAATTTAAAATCTAGTAACAAATTTTTTTTTTAATTCTCTGACTACTGACAGTGCACTTCCACATGAAGATTGCCCTATGTTGATAAAACTTTTTAAGTTATGTAAAGTGTTCACGGGGTTCTAGAGAACTAGGGTCAGAGTTTAAAATGTGGCTTTTTGTTAGTAACATTAGCAAACTAGAGATTACAAACATAACGCATGCTGCCCTCACCTCATAGTTATGCTGTCTTTGCTTCCTTCTCAAATCCTGTGAGATCACCTGCAGTTTCAGTATGACATGCATTGATATGGGGGTGCAGGAAGGAATTAAGAGAAATCAAGGGAACTGAAGAGCAGCTGTTCCAGAGCATAAGCAGCTGTCATTATTTAGTTTCCTCCAAGGTCACATTTCCTGTATTTTTTGTGAGGTTTAAAGTATGTTAGAACCTTTCTTTTAATAATAATCTTTATCAGTGTTTTCGAAGCTATATTCCTAAGATGTTAAAAGGATTCTTTGATTAAGATTAAGAAACTTCTGGGGCTGGCCTGGTGGCACAGTGGTTAAGTGCACACGTTCTGCTTCGGTGGCCCGGGGTTCACTGGTTCAGATCCCGGGTGCGGACATGGCACCGCTTGGCACGCCATGCTGTGGTAGGCATCCCACATATAAAGCAGAGGAAGATGGGCATGATTATTAGCTCAGGGTGAGTCTTAGCAAAAAGAGGAGGATTGGCAGCAGTTAGCTCAGGGCTAATCTTCCTCAAAAAAAAACAAAAAAAGATTAGGAAACTTCTACTCCATGTAATTTGGGTAGACTCAGTACTTTCAGAAAAGTTGAAGTATTTGAATTTTCCTGGTCCAAAAGTTGACTCCTGCTATTTTGAAAATTATAATTTATGAAATTGTTTATTATTGATTGATTGATTGATTGTCTCTGCTGTTAGTGCACGTTAGCTGACTTCACTGATTTTCTTCCTGCTCAGGCCTGTGACACTCCTCTGCACCCCCTGGGCAGGCTCGTGGAGACGCTGGTTGCCGTGTACAGAATGACATATGTTGGGGTGGGAGCCAACCGCCGGTTATTGCAGGAGGCTGTGAAGGAGATTAAGTCCTACCTGAAGCGACTTTTCCAGCTGGTGAGGTAAAAGATGGTTTCACTTAAGTCTGCAAACTGTGAAATACTAGTTTATGCTTGGGTATCTTCATCCTGAATCTAGAAATTACAGCTTTGTGAACAATCACAAATGTCCCTACATAATTTATCACAGAAATTTTTCATCAAGAAAATGGTTTTATGCCATAGATTCTTAAAGAGATTAAATGATGAAAACATGTATTTCACTTTATGTTTATGCTATAAATATTTAAAAAGATGAACCTTAGCTTTTGTTGCCTGTTTCCTTTATGTCTTTCTTGCTCAGTAAGATAATAAAAGCCTAAAATAAATGTTTTTTTTTAATACTGATTTTGGTATGAAGTATGATAGTCTTCTTTGGATTTAATCTCTAGGCAAAATCATGTCTCTAAAACCTAACCACAGAAGAGATAAAGTCTAATAGGGAGTTTTGAATTTATGGGTATTTATGTCCTGTCCCTTGACAACAGCAGCATATTCATTCATTTATTCAACAAATATTTATTGAGTGCATCTATGGTTAGCACCATTCTACCCCTTGGAGGAATTTATCAGTACTCTCATGAGGCTTACATATTAGTGGGGACAGAGTAAATATACAGTATGTCAGTGAAGATGAATGTGACAGAGGGAAAGAGGATGGGGCTGGAGGTAGGATGCTACTGTTTTAAACAGAAGGTCAAGGAGACCTGGCTAATAGGTAATATCTGAGCAGAGACTTTGAAGAAGGTGAGAAAGCCAGCAAGTAAGCATCTTTGGAAAGAGAGTTTCAGGCAGCAAGCAAATTTGGAACTTCAGATTTGGAAATTCAAGATCTTTTACTGGGTCAAACCAAAAAGTAAATACGATATTTAGATAATTACATAAAAGTTTATGAATTTGTCTCAGAAAACGTCTTTATATTATTACCTTCAAAATTGATAAATGCATTTGGAAATGTTTCAGGTTTTGAGGTGGCAGTGTGATCTGCTAAGATCATTGGGCTGCAAGTGTTTCACCTTTGACATGAGCTAGTTGGGTTTAATGAAGAGAAGTTTCCTGACCTTTTTCAGTCTTCCTAAGTGTAAAATTAGGGGCAGAGGCAGGGACATGGCATAACTTGACAGAAATAGAGATGATTGCAAACTGCCTTTAAAGGGTCAAGGTCTGGCTGTAAAAATAAAGAGGATAGTAAGCTTGTTTACTCTGGAGCCCACTGTTTGCATAGAAGGTCACAGATAGAGTCTAAGGCAAATTCAAAGCCTAGGAAAAAAATCCTCAACAACTTAGCAGCTCCATCATTTGGAAAAATTTGTTCAGCAGCTTGACTTTTTAAAAAAACGTTTAAAAATTTTACATTAATTGAGTTTTCGTTTTTTTCTTAATGTTGGACATACAATTAATTTCCACTGGTATTTGTTTATACTCTGAGAATAGTAGTCTCAGCTTGAAAAGTCAATACAAATTGACCTCAGCTGAGATTTGCCAGTAAGAAAAACATATATAGATCAGAATTCTTCATTCTTTAGAAACTAGACAGAAAAAACCATAGCACATGAAGATTTTTTAGTGATATTAGCTAAGTCTTAATTTTGTCCTGGAAGAAGCATCAGTTAAGATTCTCAGGGAACTAAAACATTTATTTGATATAAAATTTAATTTCATAGGTTCTTATATAGATTAAGTGATGGAAATGTGTTTTCACTCTTTTTAGCCACTCTAAAGGTACTCTTGTAGAGTTACATTTTTTGTTATTCCTTAGGTTCTTATTTCCTGAGCTTCCTGAAGAGGGCAGCACGATTCCTCTCTCTGCTCCTCTGCCAACTGAAAGGAAATCCTTTTGCACTGGGAGGTCAGATTCCAGATCCGAATCACCAGAGCCAGGGTAAGTGGGGTTGAGTGGAGGTAGCAAAG
Organism: Equus przewalskii; assembly: GCF_037783145.1. Classification (NCBI taxonomy): domain Eukaryota; kingdom Metazoa; phylum Chordata; class Mammalia; order Perissodactyla; family Equidae; genus Equus; species Equus przewalskii. Next base: position 75,843,128 of record NC_091847.1, on the reverse strand, counting down.
AAAGGGAGTGGGGGCTACATGATCTTATCCCGAGAATCCCAAGGAAAGATTGTTTCCTCTAGATTGGTTGCCTTATTTCTAAAGCTATATGATTGGACTAGGTCATCTCTGAGGTTCCTTTAGGTCTCAAGTTCTGTTAGCCAAACCCCATGAAAGTGCAACCACGCGTGACTGGGCACAAAGGCTGCTGAGCAAAGAAAAATCATGCTGGCCGAAGACAAGGGGGAAATCAGCCTTCAAATGGAGACAGGGTGGGTTTTCAGTTAGATTTTAAGTTAATGAAAAGAATTCACAGTTGGTCCAAGACAAAACTCTAGGGTCATAGGTAAGCTCCTCGTGGTAACTCCACGTATAAAAGTAGAGTAATATTATAACTGCTTCTTTACTCAAAATATCCCGTCTTTACTTTCAGCTTCTAGAAACTGAAGCTCTATCTTTGATTCTGTATTCAGTTTTTATATCAATGTTTCTCCCTCTCACTCTAATATTTTGTAGTTATGTGGTAACAAGTTCTGGCTTACTGCTTCCTGTGTTGCTACCTCGGCTCTACCCTCCTCTGTTTATGCTGTATGCCCTGGACAACGATCGCGAGGAAGACATTTACTGGGAATGTGTTCTGCGGCTCAACAAGCAGCCAGATGTTGCTCTTCTGGGCTTCCTTGGGGTGCAGAGGTGAGTACATTAGTTATGAGGGCAATCTGACGGTTTTAACTTAAAGTGCAAACAGCATTATCAGGAATTTGGTACTTTGATATATAATTAAATATGTGATTTGCAATTTACTTATTTGCATGTTTGTCTCATTTAGCAAAATAGTGATATTTAATAATCTTTATTTCTGAGAATTTTTGGAGATGAGTATGAAATCTGATTATTCTTCTGAATATTTTTTTCGTTTGTGTATTTTATATATAAATTAAATTTGAGTTATCCTGCCTGATATTTTACAGTTCTTTAAAGCAAAATATATACATTCACTTTCTTAGAAAAAGTTAATTGTATTTTAGTCTTCGGCATTCTTCCTTCCCTCCTTCTCTTCCCTCCCTCTCCATCTCCAATTTCTAATTTAAAGTTTAGAAGTGTTCTTTTTGCTGTAGGGCATTGTTTCTTGTTATTCCAGGGAAATACTGAATGATTATGCTTTCTATCTAGTGTTATGATAAAGCTGATCACCCCCACCACATAATAATTACATATATGTGCTATCAAAAAAAGTCGAAGGGGCTGGCCTGATGGAGTAGTGGTTGGGTTCGTGCATTCTGCTTTAGTAGCCTAGGGTTTGTGGGTTCAGACCCTGGGCGCAGACCTACACACTGCTAATCATGCCATGCTATGGCAGCATCCCACATGCAGAGTAGAGGAAGATTGGCACAGATATTGGCTCAGGGACAGTCTTCCTCAAAGAAAAGAAAAGTTGAATAAGTCTTAATTGGAAAGTGAATTTTTTCAATGGAATAATTTAATAGTAAAAATAGATAAAACCAAGTAGAGATTCTGTCCAATATTTGGTACCATCTGTAATGTGTGGGGTTATTGGAATATAGAATGACCAATACCTTAGGGACAGGAACTCTTAAATTACTTCTGGAATGCTTATTAAAACTTAACCTGTCTGTGGAACACTTATTTTAAGTGGGCACAGGGAAGCTAATAAAGCCATCAACTGTTTTTATGGGGATTAATCTATTATAACTAATAACTTATATTAACAATTTATGGATTCCATTGTAGGAAATTTTGGCCAGTGAGCTTGTCAATCCTTGGAGAGAGTAAAAAGGTATAGTGGATTTTAGTTTCCTCAACAAATATGCTTTTCTTTGGTGTGGGCAATTTGAGATAGCAAAATATTTTCTTTTTACTTTGGTAGAATAGTGCCCAAGCATGAGTTACTCACCAGAGACCTGCACCCTGCCATTGGTGTCATTTATTTTTATTGTTACTGCAAAAGACAGCTTTCTTCTTTGACCGTCATAAATTCTTTTTTGCAGATTTTGCCAACCACAAAAGATGCTTGTTTTGCCTCAGCCATAGAATGTCTACAGCAGATCAGGTAATCTCTGATTTGTTGAAAACTCACGTAAATCAGAGTGTGGTTAGTCTTTGAAGATATGAATGAGATCTTACCTTCCCTAAGCTCTGAGCGCCCCTTCACTCCCAGGTGGTGGCAGACTCAGCCTGGGGAAGAGAAGTCTCCTCTGAGATATTTGGTTACCTTTTAGTCGAGGAGGCCCTTGCATTTTCAGAAGTCATGGAGATCCTACCCAGAAATTTATCTGCATAATCCCATCTTTAGCCAAATGGAAACTAACCAAACTTCTCACACAGAGAACAGCATGTATTAGGAAAATAAGATTCCACAGGGGTAAAAGAGATGATCTATGACTTGGTGAATCTTCCATATGAACCATAGGTACTTAGACGCTTCTTTTCTCAGAGAACCGTAGGATTACAAAGTCATCCCTTCCAGCAACTCATTATGCCTGATGTGTCCAAGTTAAGGCACATGAGCCCAAAGAGAGCATATTATAAAAACATTAGTATCAAATGCCCCTATGAGAAAATTATAGGATTTTTTTTTTTTTTTTACGACAGCACAACATTTACCCCTTCAGACAAACTTAAAGTCATCCAGCAGACGTTTGAGGAGATCTCTCAGAGTGTCCTGGCATCACTTCAAGAAGACTTCCTGTGGTCCATGGATGACTTGTTTCCTGTTTTCTTATATGTGGTGCTACGGGCCAGGTGACCAATCTTTTCTGACTTTAGTATTAGTGACATTATTTTGACAAGTCTGCCCCTTGCTTTTTCTGAACAGATGGGAGGAATATGCTCCCCCATTAGAAGAAGCCCACTCTGTTAACCCATTCCACCGTGGTATTTCCTCTTTGTTGAGCTGTTCTTTCTTTTCCCCTCAAATAGATTCAAAAGGAGGATGCACATACGAGCGTAAATAACTCAGTATCTTTTTCTCTTTGGGTCAGGATTAGGAATTTAGGTTCCGAGGTACACCTCATTGAGGACCTAATGGACCCCTATCTTCAGCATGGGGAACAGGGTATAATGTTCACCACCTTGAAGGTAAGTGTAGGTATTATTGATTATTTTATCTTAAAATTTGTCTTTCATTTACTAAATTATAAATCTGTCATTAACCATTTCCTTATGTAAAAGTTGAATGTAAACATTGTGCCTTTAGAGCACACATTGTTAATATTTTTCAATATGATAATGTATTTAAGTAGAATGAGTTAGTTATTCTTAATACTAAAGCAAATTATTCACTACCCAATCTTCCCTGTAAATTGATCATTCAAATTGTTACAAATGCTTATAAATGCAGACTTTCTATATAATTGTAACTCTAGAAAAGAAAGAAAAAGGATTCTTAGTGTCCAAAAAAGTTTCCAACAGTAGAGCTGTTTCATGGAACTAAGGTAAAACACAGAAGTCAGTATGTATTGAACCAGCGTGAATTGCATCGTCTTTCTTTCCATGTGTTTATTGTAACCAGTAGGTTACAAATGAAGTTCCTTGATCTGGGTGCTCTCTGGAGATTGTTGGAAGTCATGTTAGTTCTCCCACCTTGATTTTTCTTGGAATTTGATAGAATCATTCTGAAGTTATCAGAAGAACAACAAATAGAAAGTGACAAAAACACCTCTGAAAAAAGAGAGTGCGAACAGACCCACTCTGCCAGTTAGTAAAATATAGAATTACAGTAATTAAGATAAGATGATTTGTTACTGTCACAGGAATAGACAAAAAATATCTAAATGGAAAGGATAGCCCCCATACAGGCAGTATTATAAAAAAATATTTCACATATGAAAATGAAAACTTCAAACACAAAAATGGAGAAGAGAGGAATTATTTAATAAATGGTCAAAATACTGGGATAGTTTATTAGCAGTTTTGCAGGGAGGATGGACTCACCCACATAGCAACTTGCAGATGTTTTAGGGTTTAAATATAGAAAAAAGAAGAGAGAAGGAAAGGCAGGCAAATTAAAATGAGAAAAAATTGGAATTTCATGTCAGGTTTCTGGCTTGGGTTAATTTTTTAAACTATACAACTTAAATACTATTAACATTTCTAAAAACTAAACTGAAAAGGTGGGGAACTGGGGAAAATATTGGCCACCAATGACTTACATTATTAGTATGTATGTTATATGAAGAGCATCTTTAAACATATCACCAAGGAAGAAATTGAATGAATACATTTATCTGTAGGAAGATACTCAGCCTTACTGAAAATTACAGGACTGCAGATTTAAATAAGGTGCCATTTTTTGCCTACTAAATTGACAAAAATGTTTTAAAATTATACCTAGTGCTGATTGGTTAGAGTGATATCAGTATTACTCCCACATTGCCAATAATGGATTAAATAACAATCACTGTTTTGGAAAACAGTTGTTATTAACGTTGATATCATCAACACCTGAAATGTCTGTGGAGTTTGCCTGAGTGACCCTACTCCTGGAGATTTATCCTAAGGGAATAAGAATGGGAAACATTATATATTATCTGGCTGAGGTATTCTTTGTAGTATGAGTAACTCCTAAACCTGGATACTTTAAAAGTCACCTGGGGATGCTTCTTAAAAATATATTCCTAGAAATTCTGACTCCCTAGATCTGGAATGATAGTTCATCTGTATGTTGATCAGACATATGAGGTAATTCTGATAACAGTTGTTTGGGTACCTTGTCACAATCAGCATATTCTCAATGTCCAATCAATAGTGGCTTAGTAAATTATGGTATTTCTACTTAGTGAAGAATATTATACAACTTGTGAAAAGTTTGTTCTAGAATTAGAGGAAAATGTACAAAATTTTATCTCTACTAATTACAACTGGGCAAATTAGACATTGGATGGAGGACTGGAAGAAAATGGGAAAATGAAAGCACCTGATTTTGGTGGGCCCTCAGTATCAACAAGGGGTTCCTTTCCTCAGTCCCATGTGCCTTGCTATGTTTATGTAATTTCTTTCAAAGTAAATTTGAAATTGTTTTGAACTTTTTTCCAGGCATGTTACTACCAGATCCAGCGTGAGAAGCTTAACTAGGCTGCATAACAGCTTGACAACTGGATTATCTACACAGAGGGTTTTAGCACCATCTGGCGTCTTCCTGTAGTGGCAAAAAAGAGTGATGTTGAAATTAGGACATTATATTATTTTGGTTATTTCTGAGCCTCACTAATGATCACAGCCCTGAGCCTAAAAGAAAAAAGACTGTGTAGTTTAAAGGGAGGATTGAAAAGGAGGTGAAAATCAGATTAGTCCTATACCTGGCCTATTAAGTTCCCAAAATATCACATTTACTGTTTGGAGAAAGAGGATATCCCTTTCTACATTACGAGTATGCCAGCTACATGAAGTTGTAAACAAAGTTCTCAGTATAACTTCTTATGTTTAAGAAGTTGGTGAATATTTTTGAGTTTCTGGTTTGCCTGCAGTTGCCCCAAACCTTTGCAAGGAGCAGATTGTACTTGAAACTACAGTAGCCACACTATGCCTTCCTAAATTCCTTGCAATCATGTGTGCATCAAGCTTCTTTGCTGAGGGAGGGGAAAGAGGAACTTTTAAACTGCAGTTTTAACTCTTTCTAAGCTTTTCCACCAGGATATTCATAATGGGAGAGGTTCTATGTAGTAACTGCCGCACCCTGACCCCAAACATGGAATGCATCCAAATGAGAGTTTCTGCCTGCTGATGAAAAGAACATGGGAGTTGTGCTCTTGGTTTCCCTACAGTGCTACAGAGTGCATACACTGGAATTCAGACACTGACTCTGAGCTGCTGTGGACCCTCACTCGTCCATGTGCAGACACTGTGTCCCAAGGCCTGTGAATGAGAGCCCAAAAAGGTTTTGCATGCAGGCGTTTGGGAGCAGGACTACAGACTGGGGATGTGGACGCAAAGAGCTGCATCCCTCCTTGACCTGGTGTTGTGGTTCTTCCCTATACCTCGCACTGAACTCACAGAGGGGAAGAGAAAGGAAACAAGCTTTGGCTTTTCCCATCTCAAAAGTGTTGTGACACCTCAATGTTTTAGTGTTTTGCTTTTTGCCTTTTTTTTTTTTTAATGTCCTATTGTAAGTGGTTGATTTACACTGTACAAGTAACACTAGTAGCTGTTTTGAATAACATAGGTGCTCTTCCTCATCTCATCCACACATCCTGGTGAGCATACGGAGTCCTCCTGATTGATGTTAACATCAGCAGATGTTAATCAATTTTGTAAAAGGATCATGGTTTCTGCTCTACTTTATAATCAAGACAAGTGTTTATTGAAATACTGTTTTGGAATGTTGGCTGTAATGTAACAGCAATTTTCGTAATAAAAGACATTCATCTTTATGAGATTGTTTTATGATTGCAAAAGAAATGACACAGGGCAGCCTAAAAATTTAAAAGAAATCCAGGCCTAGTATTTTTTTTGCCCACATTGTAATCCATTCCTCTTCATATTGGCTTCAAAGGTCCCTCTGAGGTTAAAGAGATTGCTCTCTTTAAATAAACATAAACTTACAGCACCTTTGCTGGCAAAAACAAATTAACTTTCTGATCCTGATAACCCAAGGACAAGGCTTTTTAAAAAAATCGATTATTTCTTTGACTAAAAGGCATATTTTTATAGGTTATTTTTTTTCCTCAACGGACTCAGGGAAGGGAAGAGTGAGGATTTAAAATTCTGGTTAGAAATATTAGGCCTTAGTTATCATCTACCAGTTGTAATGTCTCAGGAAGCCTTTCCCTCTCACGGCTGCTTTCTCCCAGAATGTGCCTGCCCGCCCATTGTTGGAAAGAGATCAACACTTAAAGATTAGTTTATGTTTGGGGCGGGCTCTGTGGCCGAGTGGTTGAGTTCCTGCGCTCCGCTGCGACGGCCCAGGGTTCGGATCCTCGGCACGGACATGGCACCGCTCATCAGGCCACGTTGAGGCGGCATCCCACATGCCACAACTAGAAGTACCTGCGACTAAGATATACAACTGTGTACGGGGGGGTTTGGGGAGAAAAAGCAGGAAAAAAGAAAAGATTATGTTAAAGTTTGCGTTTCCATTAAGGATTGTTTTGACTTTTGAATAAACACAAATTCCACATTTGGCTTGAAAAGGCTACTGAATGTCTTTGACCTTGTGAGAGAGAGAGATAACTCTGGAGATGGGCAGAGAAAAGCTTGAGACCCACTAAGAAATTCTCAAATGATGGTAGGCTGTCTCAATTCTGAAAAAAAAAGTTACAATTCATGCTTTTATTGGAGTCATGAATGAAACTGTCCAGTTACCTTAGATTCTTCACATTATATTTATACTTTTCAGATAGCGTATTAAAATTATAAATTCTCACTTCTCTTGGGGGAGAAACCTCTGTCTCCAGGCCAGTGTCTATACAGAGAAACACCTGGCACTCATGCAGCAGGTGTGATGAGTGCCCACAGCAGCCCTGGGGCGGCAGGTGGTAACCCCAGGAGCCCTGTTCTGCAGACAAGGAGTGGCTGTGGTCAGCTCACTGTTGGAGCTGGGACTCCAGCCTAGAACCTCCCTACTCTGATTGCAGCGCTCTTGCTTACTACACCTGCCAGAGATGTCATTCGAAGGCTGTGTTATGCATTGGAAGGTCGTAAAGTAAAAATTGACTTGAAAATGAAAACTTTTAATAAAATTAAGTGCTCTTGATAGAATATCCTGTGCTCAAACAGTCACCAATGTGTCACATTCCTACCTTTTTTCATCCACACTGGAGAGCAAAGGAAAGCTTGTAGGTTTAATTTAGGATAAAGGGCGGATAAACCTCTGACAGCGGCCCCTTGGTCTTTACGTTTGGCCTTGCTGTCAGCAGTGCCCTCTTGTTCTTTCTGTGATGTCTGCTTCTAAAGGTTCTTCCCACTGACCCCTCCCTGCAAAATAAAATTTTCAGATAATTAGTAGCTCCAATCTGAGACAGATGGACTATTAAGTTCAGAACTGTGGCTTGATAGGGAGCCTTCCAGAAGGAACTGTTTTATAGGCTTCATTGTTATTGGCTGAAGAGTCTTCCACTGGTTTCTCACCATAGTGTGAGAAAATAAGATTAATATGTCAGCTTACTCTCAGACATCTCCACAGTTGTCCCTTTCATTAAAATAAAAAATGCCATTTTCTGGTGGAGAGTCTGTTCTCCTGAAATAGTCAACAAAAGTATCAATCTTTTTAGATGTAACTATATGCTGGCAATTAGAGAAAATACTAAAGTGAAGGTTGAAAATGATATAAATTAGGCCGTTCAGTGCAAGGGATACCTAAGAAGATTTGTGATGGGGCGGCTTGTGAGTAACTTAGTGGTTGGGCTGGCTTAGGCGTCTGTGGATTGAATCAAAGAGGATGTGCAGCGGTTTTACCCAGAACAGCGAGGTGACTTTGGCAGCTAATAGCCCACTAATATTTTCTCCTAAAGCTTTCCTCTGAACAGGAGCAACGTTGCACGTTTGCAGTCCTGCAGGTAAGAGACCCTGCCGAATAACCCTCAGTTACCAGAAGAGATCGCCTATAAAGGCTGCCTTTCTGTCAATTGTTAGTAGCTAAAGATACAATTCTGGATAATCTAATTGAAATGTATTCATCATAACCCAAATTATATGGAGGAAGATACAATTCTGGATAATCTAATTGAAATGTATTCATCATAACCCAAATTATGATTTCAAAAGAGTAGATTTTGAGAAGCCATTTCTTAAGTAGGGAATAATGAGTGATATGGAAATTCAATAGAATGGAGCATTTCTCCGAGTCCTAATCAACAGCGTTTTGACCCAGATGAAGCCAGCCATTTTAGTATGGGCCATTTCTCATCGTTAAGTTTTCAGGTGCTTTCTTGGGCTTTGTTTAGTAGAAAGCATTATTTTGAAAAATGAGCATAGTAGGGGAAGGGGATTTGTCATTTAATAGTAATTATTACATTGTAAAACTTTCATGGAAATATAACTTTTAAACTAATGTGTAGCGCAAATTCATTAGAAATCGGTAACACTAATGCAGCTTCTAAGTTAATGATAAGAACTGGCTATCCTTCCAATGTTACTTAATTAGTGCAGAATTGCATGTGGTTGGATATTTACTTACTTGCAGTCTCAGTCAAGAATTCTCGTTCTCAAGACAGCAGAAATGCGTAAGTCTCAACTGACAGAGTTGATGCAGGAGTCTTGAAACGGAAGGCAAGGAAGAGACACCAGTCTTTTGCCAGGCACTAGCATCTTTCTGGAATAATTATGGAAAAAAAAGAGGAAAACTTTTGATTTTACTACTTGTTAATACTGAATACCTCTTTGAACTTCAGATTCCTTATCTGTAAAATGAAGAATGTGTTTGATTATCTCCAAGTTCTCTGTCAGCCTCTGGTTTCAGAGTTTGATAGGGAAGGAGGTTGATGTCTGAGAAGGGGGGGGAACGATAGGGAAGGAGGTTGATGTCTGAGAAGGGGAGGGGCACGATAGGGAAGGAGGTTGATGTCTGAGAAGGGGAGGGGCACGATAGGGAAGGAGGTTGATGTCTGAGAAGGGAGGGGCATGATAGGGAAGGAGGTTGATGTCTGAGAAGGGAGGGGCACGATAGGGAGGGAGGTTGATGTCTGAGAAGGGGAGGGGGTACGATAGAGAAGGAGGTTGATGTCTGAGAAGGGAGGGGCACGATAGGGAAGGAGGTTGATGTCTGAGAAGGGGAGGGGGGCACGATAGAGAAGGAGGTTGATGTCTGAGAAGGGGAGGGGCACGATAGGGAAGGAGGTTGATGTCTGAGAAGGGAGGGGGGTACAATAGGGAAGGAGGTTGATGTCTGAGAAGGAGAGGGGGCCCACATTCCTCTGGAGTCCCACTGCCTCCCCTTCAAGATTGATATCCCAGCTGCTCTTAAACTCCTTGGGGAGGTGTTAGCCTTTTACTTGGGTATCTTGGCCTCCCTTTTTTCTGCCCATTCCCAGCAACAACTGGGAATACTGAGTGCTCGCTATGACTCAAGCACTGTTACAGGTGCTGAGGCTACCACTGAACAGGACGAGCAAGGTGTCTGCTCTCCAACCCTCTGCAGACGTGGCCACACGGGAGCTGGACACTGAGTGGGTTAATGCATGAGAGAGTTGCAAAGCATGGCAAGTGCTCTGAGGACCATAGGTCACAACAGTTTTCTTAGCCACCTGGAGGGAGGGAGGGTAAATCATTTTCTGGGGTTTCCTCCTCTGAATTTTTGTCTTAGCATGGGCTGTCATAAAAAAATGCCAGGGAATAGATGGCTTAAACAACAGAAATTTACTTTCTCACAGTTCTGGAGTCTGGAAGTCAGGGTACCAGCATAGTTGTGTTCTGATGAGGTCCCCCTTCCTGGCTTGGGGACAGCCTCCTTCTCGCTGTGTCCCCACATTGCATACAGAGAGAGAGCAAGCTCTCTGGTGTCTCTTGTAAGGGCACTAATGCCACCATGAGGGCCCCACCCTCATGCCTGACCTCATCTAAACCTAATTGTCTCTCAAAGGCCCCATCCCCACATACCATCACATTGGGGGTTAAGGCTTCTAGTATGATTTTGGAGAGAACACAATTCAGTCCATAGCAAATTTGTCACAGAAACCTGAGACGAGCACAGTTTTTAGACTTCACCTAAATAGTGGAGATGAAAATTAATCTTTTTGCCTTTATGGCCCAGAAAATGAGCCTTTTAGCATATATGAATTAGTTATCCATGTAGCCCGGAGTGGGCTGTAGATTCATTAGAAGCTATTTTAATAATAAAATTCGCTATTCTGTCTGTACAGCTCCCTCACAGTAAGTTCATCTCAGGAATCTTAGTCTCTAGTGCCCCTGTCTGCTGCATGGGGAGGCGCACTTTGGCACACTGTCTTGAAATATGGCATTACATATGGAAGAAATGTGGTCCACCTTATGCGGCACAGACTGCCGTTGGCTTGCTTAATCAAAACTGCCTCACCAAGGACCGATGCTTTGGGAGACACCCTTAGGGTAGCAGATTTTGGAGGGTGCCTGGACATGGAGGTGTTGTGTCAGACCCATCTGTTTGCTCTGACTTTGTCTGGCAGACACAGCATCTGCCTTTTCCATCCCTTCCCTCGAAGTGCTCCCCTCTAGGGGGCAAGATGAGTCATAGACGCAACTGTTGTGCTAAATGATTCAACAGAGGCTCAAAACTGGGAACCCAGGGAAAGGCAGGGTTTAGCCTGACTCAGCTGGAGCTGGGTGGGGTGGGTGGTGGCAGGCAAGGCAAAACCATAAGACACCAAGTTTTGATAGAATCCAGTGCCCTTGAATAATTCAGTGTGACTGGAAAATAATGTGTAAGAGAAAGTTGACCAAAATTCCGTAACAGCTTTCTGTGTTGCTCTTCTCACTGCCTTGGAATTTGGAGACAGCATGATGACGATCTGGTTTTATCCAGATAGCCTCCCTGGCTCGATGCCACAGTCTGGACTCTAAACAGCAGTTCTCACCCATATCAGATTCAATAACCCAATCTTTAACAACTATTTGGAGATGCTCCTTTTTTTTTTTTAACCCTGATTTGTCCTTTATTATCTTACTGTAACAAATGCTGTTGGGACCCTACCACAGCTCCTTGGTGCCTACCATTTTGTGCACTCTGGGCCAACTTCTAGCGCCGGCACCTGCACGCACTGTCTGAAAGTATGCATGCGGCGGGCTGAAAGGGCAGAGGTAATGCTTGCAGGCAGAAGCCCCTTCCAATGACTGGCAGCGTCGGTGTATAAACACCCCCACTCCCTTGTCCCTAGTCCCCCATGGGGTTAAGCTCCATGGTGCCCAGAGTGGCTACTTGCTTGAATCACCTTTTACGGGCTTTTTGCCCTTGCCCTGACTTAATACCCCACTCTCAGATGTTTCCTGGGATCACTTTCCAAACGAATCATCTCACTAGAGTGGTTGCTCTATGTCTGATTCTGGGGGAACCCAAACTAAGACACTTACACACAGCTTCAGAAAAAAAATCCGTATATATAGTGCTCTAGTAATAACAAAAAGGGGAAATTAAGTAAATGTAGTTGATAAGACATTATAGATTTCAATATGTAAATATGGGCTATCACTACCCCAAAAGATATGATGAAGTAACACATGTTTGCACCCATAAAGTAATCCAGCAGGGTGCAGCAGCCTTGGATGCAGACACAGGTGCAGCCTGATGGTGGAGTGTGGTAGCAGCACTCTAGTTACCATGAGCAGCGTTACCATTAATGACATGGCTTTCTGAAATCGTGAACAACTTTAGCAAGCAAAACAAAGTAATTCATTCTTTGATTATGGTAGTAGCATTCCAGAAAGTTCAATGTATATTAAAACTGCAAAAATGCTTTGTGTTTAATGTTAAAAAAAAAAAAATGGGTTCTAGACTCAGATAATTATAAGGTTTTTTTCTTTTTCCGGCAACATGAAAGCCTAGCAGAGCACTTGAAAGTTATGCAGGGCGTGAGGTGTTTTCTCGTTCTGTAGGATAACTTCTGTGAAACCTCCTCAAAGAGCACTGGGCATGTTCCCTTTGCCCTCATTTTCTTAATCCCCATCCTGCTGGCTGAAATGTAGAAGTGCTGGCAGGGGCTCCAGCCACCATCTTGGAGCAGGAAGATGAGAAGCACACCACGCCCGGGTGGTAGAACAGTGAGCTGGAAGGAGCCTGTTCTCTGAGGACTTCATGCAGCAAGGCTGCCCGACCAGCCCTGGGTTTTCACTGCCTCTGGACTTTACAGGAGCAAGATACGAACTTCTGCCCTGTTAAGCCACTATTACTTGGGGTTTCTGTTTCTTGAAACTAAACCTTCCTAAGACAATGTAGAAAATAGACTCTGAGAGGACGCCTCAGCAGTCACCCGTAAGTCTTGCAGTTGTGATCGGTGCCATGAAGAAGTATAGGTACGGCGAGTGGGAACGGGACGGAGTGGGGCAGGCCAGGGGAGGCTCTTCTGTGCTCCGGACAGTGGTAAAATCAGTGAGGCAAAGAGATGAAAAATAAACAAAAGTAACATTTCTTGTCACTCGTTAAAACAGGAGGGGAGTAGGAAGAGTGTTTTGTGAAATAGTGGTTTTCTCTTTCACAGCCGGTATGGTTAGTTTAGAGAGAAAGCACCACAGGGCAGGACTGTGTCATTGACGCGGATCCCATTGTGCAGCGAGTGCCTGACTTGTTCAGTAAATGCTGTTGAAGATAAAGTGCCTTCTAGCGTGGTTTAGTGAGCTGTGTGTTGATCTGCTCCCTAGTTCTGAATTCCTTCTGGAAGCTCGGGCAGGGAGGATGATACAGTCAGACAGAGGAGCAGATCTGCCAGACAAGGAGGACAAGACACTTTCTATGGCAACCAATCCGAAGAATGGTATGTGGTGCCGGGGTTCGTTTTCTAGACCAGAAGGGCCTTATACTATCACTCTAAATTTAGGGGTAGAAATTCTGATAGACGTGTTGTGATTCCTTTCAGTAGCTTGTCCTACCACATCTATTGGCGTTAAGTGTAAGCAACTTTCAAAGGAGGAAGGAAAGAAATTGACACAGTGGATTCAGAACCTCTTTTTTCACTACCCCACGGTGTTTTATTTAAATGTAGAACTTCACAAATTGTTCACATTCAGAATATCACTGCAACAGATAGAATTTCTTTGAAAAGCATTTGTAAAAACATCAAGGATTCACTAAAATTGTTCAGTCCCTTTAGTCAGTGGAATCGTGAGATTTGTATTAAAAACCTATTGAGAATTGGAATTTTTCAATAAGAATTTTCAGAAAAGGGAAAGACAAATGACTCTATGCTTGAATTAGAGAGGGAGGATCCAGAAAATGCCTAGGTAATTTTGGAATAAACCAGAAGCTAGTAAGATTGGTGAGGGGAAAGCAATATTGCTCTCACAAAGTCTTCCATCTGTGTACTGTGAGCAATTATTTCATCTCATGTTGGCAACAACCCCATGGGAAAGCTAGCATGTTCTCACTATGCCACCGGAAGCTGGGTCTCAGCCAGTTGGGTGGCTTTCTGAAGCTCACGTGGTAAGTGATAGAATAGGGCTTAAAGGCAGATCTTTCGGCCTTACATCCAGCATCCCTCCTCTGCTCAGGCTCCCCTGCGGCACGTCCCAGCTGAGCCATCTTTCATATTGACACCTACCTTTCCTTCCACCATCTCTGCCCTCTCCCTTTCCCAGGTCTCTCCCAAATCCTGAGGCATGTGCTGCAAGAGCTGAATCTGTTCTACAGCCGGGACGTGAATGGCGTGTGTCTCCTGTACGACCTCCTCAACTCCCCGTGGCTGCAGGCTCTGCTGAAGGTGAGCACTCTGTGGCTTAGAAGTCCTTGCTCACTGTGGAGGCAGAATCTGCTTGTCCAACAATGTCACATTTGTCAGTTGGCAAGAGACTTCAACTTGGAAAAAGTTTTTAGAAGGCAATCCTCAGAAAAGAGCTACACAAGCCTCTTAGCTGAGGAAGGAATTAACTTAGGTGGAAAAGACTATGGCAGCTCCTTTCTTCTCCACAAACTCCTCTTCCTCCAGAGGTCCCTGGGACCACAAATGGCCATCACCATCACCCTTAGTAGCCATCTACAGCCCTTTGTCCTTGAGGACAACTCAGGATAAATAAAAATGCTGTTACAAAATTATTCCTCTTTGTTATTTAAGACCAGGAAATGAGATATTTACAGTTCTGTTTAGGTATCTTAAGTTTTTCTTACACTGGAGATTTCTTCTTTTTTTAAATTCAGCTAAAATTTTATGCACTATACAGTAGCATCTACTATCTGACTAATTTTGTTCTTCCGAACAAATGTTATTGTCAAGAAAGATCGTTTTGAAGTTATTTTCTGGGATGTGGGTGTTTCCTTCACTTAAGTGTAAAGTGTGGTCAGCCTTGTGACACATGCTAATGTTATATTCTTTAAGATAGGAGAAAAGTGGCATCATCTTTAGCATGAGCAAGGAAGTACTCCTCGTAGCACTTGTTTTAAAACACCTGATTTCTTTTCCATTCATCCGTTGTTGAACATGGGTTTTTTTCCATGTCTTAGCTTTTGTGAATAATGTGCATTGAAAATGCGATGCAGGTTTCTCTTTGAGATACTGATTTCATTTCCTTTGGACATATACCCAGAAGTGGGATATATAATGGAATATTATTCAGCCTTAAAAAAGAAGGAAATCTCCCCTTTTGTGACAACATGGATGGACCTTGAGGGCATTATGCTAAGTGAAATAAGTCAGACAGAGAAAGACAAATACTTTCTTTGTATTCTTTTTTTTTGTATTATTGATCTCAAGTATGATCTCACTTGTATGTGGAATCTAAAAATGAGTTGCTTATAGAAGCAGAGAGTAGAATGGTGGTTGCCACAGGCTGGGGGAAATGTAGAGATGTTGGTCAAAGGGTACAGACTTTCAATTATAAGATACGTAAGTTCTGTGGATCTAACGTACAGTGTGGGGACTATATTTAACAATCATGTATTGTGTACTTGAAAGTTGCTAAGAGAGTTGATCTTAATTGTTGTGACAACATACACACACAAAATGGTAATTGCGCGAGGTGATGGAGGTGTTAACTAACCTTATTGTGGTAATCGTTTTGCAATATGTACGTATATCAAATCAATAAGCTGTACACCTTAAGTTTACACAGTGTTATCTGTCAATTATATCTCAATAAAGCTGGGGGGAGAAAAAACTACCTGATTTCTACTAGGCACTTTTTCCTCCTGGGATTAGCTGAAATAGGAGTTTCAAGGTCACTGAAGTCGTGACCTTTGCTCACCACTGGTAGGCTGGTTGTGCTTTGTGCTCCCTGTCTCGATCCGTCAGCCTTCATCACACCCAGGTAAACTTGAGCGCTGGCACCGAGGTAGAGCAGGGAAGCACCGTCATCCCACGTCTGATGGAGGAGAGCTGGGCTGAGCTGGCCTCGTGGACCTCATTTCTCCATCTGTAAGAGAAACTAGATTCCTAAAATAAGACTGCGGCTGCACCGTGGAGCTGGGCAGGCTTTGGTGTGCTCAGTCCAACTCTAGATCCTGGTGTGGAAAAAAATTCCCACAGGTCAGCAGAGACGAAGTTGGAATCTTTATAAATGAAATTTTACTGGGGAATTAAGGGAGGAAAAGCAAACAAAAGATAAGAGCAGGGTACAAACAAGCAATATCTCGTGCCCGGCCTCCCCTTCAGGTCCATGTGGCTCAGGCCCTGAGCAGCTGCCCAGTGCAGAGGTTCTTACCAGTCTCTGGCCCCAGACCCCTATTGGTCTCAATGCTGGAAACCCCACTCTTGCTTAGTTTACCAAGAGTGGAAGTTTCAATTTTTTTTTGGTCACTGTATTGGTTGGGGAAAATCAATTCCTAGTGGCAACCAGTACTCAAGCCTTTGAAGGATTAGGACCACCAAACTTGAGTGCATTTCTCTTTGACACCTTACTAAGACCACCACACATGTGCTACTTGGCTGCTTGTGCCGTTGTCCAGGGCGTTTCTTCCCATGGAGAGCCTTAAATCCAAAATGATACAGTCATGTCATCATGATGCCATTCCCACCCGGCCCTTCTGCAGGTGTATGACTCCCTCCAGGAATTCAAAGAAAGGAAGCCTGCACCCACCATGCCCCGCGCGCAGGCCGTATCCTGTGAGGTAAGATGACTGTCAGTCCGCAGAAGAGGAGAGCTTTAACGTGGCGCCGTTCCACTCATAGTGCTCGTGTAAACGAATTAAGGCTTTAACGGAGACGTTTGATTGAGGATTATGCATCTAATAAGTGTTTCTCATTGAGCTTTAATGGAAAGAAGAAAATTGGCCTGCTGTCTCCCCAAATTAAAAGAAATTAACAGAAATAACATTTTTAGCATATTTTTCCTTTTTTCTCTAAACCTTGGATTCAATGAACCCTGTGTAAACAGGGTGATGTTATACTCATGATTCCCAAATTCATATCTCCAGCTGGGCTCTTTCCCTGGACTCCAGACCCTCATACCCAACTGCCTCCTCCCCATCTTATTTATATGATGTTCAATGGGCCCCTCAAACTTACCCTGTCCCAGACGGGGCTCCTGATCTCCCCACCCCCAAAGCCACTCCTCTCCCAACATTTTCTGTCTTGGTGATGACATCTTTGTTCTTGTAGTGCTCATGCCCAAAGTCTTTGGGGTTGTCTTTGATTTTCTCTTTCTCTCATACCTTACACCCAATCTGTCAGCTCTAGTTTCAAAATATGTCCAGAATCTCCCCACCTCCACTTTGCCACCTGACGTAAGCATCGTCATCTCTTAGATAGACGACTGCAGTGTAGCCTCCTGCCTGGCCTCCTTCTTCTCTAGTCCTATGTAGTCTATTCCCAGCACAGCAGCTGAAGAGATTCCCCCCTCTTTTTTTTTGTTGTTGAGGAAGATTGGCCCCAAGCTAATATCTGTTGCCAATCATCCTCTTTTTGCTTGAGAAAGATTGTCCCTGGGCTAACATCTGTGCCAATCTTCCTCTATTTTGTATGTGGGATGCCACTTCAGCATGGCTTGATGAGCGGTGTGTAGGTTCGTGCCTGGGATCCAAACCCACAAACCCTGGGCTAGTGAAGTGGAGTACGTGAACTTAACCACCATGCCCCTGGGCTGGCCCCAAGAGATACCCTTTAAAGGCTAGTCAAGTCATGTCACTTCTCTGCTCAGACCCGGTCAATGACTTCCCATCTCAGGGTAAACATCAAAGTTCTTACAGAACCGAACATAATGTAGCCCCCACCACCTTTCTGACGTCCACTCTCTGCTGTCCCCTTGTTCACTCTGCTCCAGCCAGATGAACCCCTGGGGTTGTTTGAACTGGACGTGCTCCTGCAGCAGCCCTTGTCCTCATTCTGTTCTATGTCAGGAACACTTTTGCCCTTATATCCATGTGATTTGCTTCCTTGTCTCCTTCTGTCTCCTCTCAAAATGTCACCTTCTCACTGAGGCTTTCTCTGTCACCCCATCTAAGACTACAGTCCATAGCACTCACTGTCTACCTTCGCTGCTTTATTTTTTTTAAACTCTCCTCACCATCAAATACAACTGTTTCTTTTATGTACTTATGTATTTTATTTGTGGTCGGTATCTCCTCACGAGAACATAAAGTCCATGAGAACCGGGACTTTTGTCTGACAGTTCACTGCTGTATTTGCATCACTTACAACAGTGCCTGGCACATGGTAGATGTTCAACAAATATTTGTTGAATGGACAAATAAATGTAATCCTTTTTATTATTTTTTGCCCAAACCATATTAAAATGAATAGAAAAAAAGAAGAAAAAGTGTACCCTCAATTCCAGTAATCAACAACTCAAGTTGTTCTCAGTTGTCCAAAGGAAAACACACACATGGTATTTTATTCAGTTGTAATCCTAGCGAATGGACGTAAAGCTTAGCAAACTGCTGGTTTTCACTTGGCCATAGGTAGAGATGCTCAACTGCTGAAGATTCATGGAGTGATTAAAGGTCTTATGGCCTGTCAGGAAGCAGGTTTACACCTAAACCACATCAAAGAGGTCAGAATTTATTCTGTTTAGCACTTTTTTATTGCAACAAACATTAAAATTACTAGGGGCCGGCCTGGTGGCGCAATGGTTGAGTTCGCACATTCTGCTTCGGCAGCCTGGGGTTTGTCATTTCAGATCCCGGGTGCAGACCTAAGCACTGCTTGTCAAGCCATGCTGTGGCAGGCATCCCACATATAAAGTAGAGGAAAATGGGCACGGATCTTAGCTCAGGGCCAGTCTTCCTCAGCAAAAAGAGGAGGATTGTGGCAGCAGTTAGCTCAGGGCTAATCTTCCTCAAAAAAAAAAAAAACCATTAAAATTACTAATCAAATAAAAAGCCCTAAAATATAAACTACTATTCCCATTTTTCCAGTTGAAGAATGGAACATCCCATGGGATTAAGCTACCTGAGTTCTTGAGGTATGTGAGCCTGTACCTGGAGAACTCAGATCCCGTAACCCACCCGTCAAGATTCATATCAGCAAATAGCTGTCGTAGAGCCACTGGAGGGGAGTTGCCTTGGTGCATGTGATGTTACAAAGTGATGCTAGCTCTTCTTCCATGCCTGTGATGTGCCGAGACTGGGGCACAGGGGTTTGGATCTACCCCAAATCTTGGATTCTACCTGCTGTAGTAAAGTTTAGTGAATAAGGAAGGACCCCAGGCCCTGACTTTAAAGATGAAAAAGAAGCCTTCAATAACAGCTTTCTTAGGTCAATATCATGCTAGTCAGTATATCTGTTATCCAGCCTGGGTGAGGTTAACTAGGTGATGAAGATTTTTAAACATTTCACAACATATGCTTTTCCACCAACCAGGTAATGGAGATATTACGTGAAACTCCTAATTCTCCTGACATCAAAGAGCTGAGACAAATCCTCAGGGCTCCACACTTTAAGGCAAGTGCTTGCTAAAATAGACAAGATATCTGGCCCATAGACAAAGTTGGGAAGAAGAGAGGAATGTGATAGAAAATGTGCTCTCTGAACAGATGTTTTATTATTGTACTTAAAGATGTGGGGCTCAGAAGTGACTAGCTCAATGTCATCCGCATGGAGCCAAGCTTGCCGTATTTATGAGGAGGCATCTACAACTGTCCATGGTGTCAGTTCCCCCTGCAAAGCCACTGTCCCTCTAAAGTTCTGGGGGGCAATCGGGGTAGCATACTTCCTTTCCAACTTGCAGATATTTTAAGTTTTGGGTAAAGTGTGTGAAGGTATTTGGGAAATACTGTATAATGATGATTGACTCCATGAGGGGTGTATGAAGAGCATTTGATTGCAGAACAGAAACCTACCTCATGGTACCTGCAGAGTTTGAGATCAGTTTATCAATAAATTAGAAATTTAAGAGAAAGTCTGCATTTGGAGCAATGGAATTTATGAGTCAAAAATTTTAGTTCACAAGATTGAACCCTAGAGAATTTTCTCTGAGTTCCAACAAAGTTCTGTCCACCAGTCTCAGGCAGGGCTATAGAATGACAACTTCCCCACTCCATGAGGTGAAAATTTGACATGGTGGCCATTAGAAAGAACTCTTGGATCACACCCTACCTCAGGGAACTGCTTTTCCTCATTCTCTTCCACATAGGCCCTTGGGAGTCACTGGCAAACTGAACCAGCGACATGTTTTGATTACTGCCCCGCATTCTACCTTAATTGGGAAAAACATTACAAAAGTTGTTTTGCAGTTCATGGTTATGGGAGCACCACGGATTCCATGGGTTTCTAGGAAATCAGAAAGTGACAGAATACATTTCAGCGGAAATGCAAGGGTATATTACATAAAACTTGGCCTCTCTGTGCCTGGTTTCTTCATCTGTAAAATGTGGACAGTAAATGTACCTGCCTCCCAGAGTTATTGTGAGGATTGAGTTAATTCACATAAATTGCTTAGGACTGTGCCTGGCATGTACAGGTTGGTTGTTGTTTTGGCATGTGTCTTACATAGTTCTTGGTCGCCATCTTCTAGATGGGTGTGTCCTTGGGTGACATTGTTCTCCTTTTCCTTCTCTGCTCCCAGGCCTTGCTCAGTGCCCATGACACTGTGGCTCAGAAAGATTTTGAACCCCTTCTCCCCCCACTGCCAGACAATATCCCTGAGAGTGAGGAAGCAATGAGAATTGTTTGTTTGGTGAAAAACCAACAGCCCCTGGTAAGGAAATCATTTTATCTTTTCATTTAGAATTATACCAGGATTAATTGTGGACCAATTAATTGTGAGCCTAGTAGTTACTTGGGCAATATTCTTGTTTGTGGTCACAGACAGAGTTTGAGGCATTCAGAAAATGAGGGGAATCCACGTTAATAATGGCTGAACTCGTCTTAATGATTTTTGCCTGTGGTTTCAAACACATTACATATTGAAATGTGTCACTAGGAAAGATTTCTGCTTGGTGTTTTTCTCTTTTGAAAGAGTTGTGAGAAATAAGATATATATTTTATTTTATTATTTGGCTCTCTGACATGGACATAGATTTCACTCAATTCCCATGTATTTGCTTAAGTTTTTTTCCTCTATTAATGGTAAGCTAAGTAAGGCATTAATTTGATTTTCTAAGAGTAGTCCCTTTGATTAGGTTGTAGTTGTGGGAGGTTTCTTTATCTTTGGAAGGATCTAAATATTCTTTTATGTCTGTGTGGTTGGATAGAGACCTTGGTAGGCCAAGGTTGAATGGCCTTTCGTTTTTGATGGCATGGTATGGCCCTGGTTGGTATGAATGCCCTCATCTGAAAGACCAGAGCTATGTTGAGAGAAGCCACGAGGAAAACCTCATGTTAGGTAAAAGAGAGATTCTGTTTACTCTCTTCCCAGGGAGCTACCATCAAGCGCCATGAGATGACAGGGGACATCCTCGTGGCCAGAGTCATCCACGGCGGGCTCGTCGAGAGGAGTGGTAAGCTGGAGCAGCAGGATACAAGTGTGACCAGAAAAATAGGAAACCCTTGATGGTCCAGTCTTCTTTCCAGGCAACCGCTGTTTCCTAACTAAGGTTGGGGCTTTAATAAGTTCCATTGCTTGGTTACTAAGAAGGAAGGACTAAATATTCCAGAGAAATCCTGTTCCCTGAGTCCCTCTCGTTCTAGGCACCATATTTACATTCTCATGGCAACCTAACAAGGTGAGTGTTCTGCCATTTTGTAGATGAGGAAACTGAAGCTCAAAGAGATTAGGTAACTAACTAGCTCAAGGTCACAGTTTGAGTCTGGGTTCAAGTCCAGATCAGCCTCACTCTATATTGTCAACTTTAACTCCTCACTTGGTCTTCTGCTTTCAAAAAGGCCCAGCTTGAAATACCTTTGCTTGTCTTTTCTATCAGTAAACCGAATTTCTGTCCTTTCCCTGCTGTGCTTCTGAATCCAGCACTTCTGTACCTGCTGCCCCATGTCCTCACTGCCCATGACCCTGGAACCTGGCCCAGGGGTTACCCCAACATTCTTAGAGTAATTACCCAAAGGATTTCCTTGGTGCTAAGCCCACTGGCCCTTCCTTTGGCCTCAGTTTTATTTTTACTTCTTTAGTACATCTGATGTTGTTGACCACAACTTTCTTGAAATTTTCATCATCCTTGGTTTCTGTTCCATGACCTCATCCTGTGTCTTGTCTCCTCTCTCTGACAGCTCCACCCTTTTACCTCGTATTTCTCAAGTCTTGATCTTAACCCCAAATTTCTCCACATTTTCTCTTTTGAGGAATGCCCCCTTTTTCCTTTATGATTTACTCCTGGCCCTGACATCTTTATTTTTAGTGTTATCTTCTTACCAGTGTTCCAGTTCCCTTTTAAAATATCAGATTAGCAAAAATAAAAATGTCACCATCAGTTACCACCCAGTGTTGGTGAAGAGATGGAAAACGCAATTCGTCTGCACTTTGGTGGTGGTGTGAGTTGAAAAAAGGAAACCAGTTTGCTTTATCATTATTACTGTTATTTCACAATAAATTTTAAAATGTTAGAGCATGCTTGGGTCAGCAAGTTTATTAAATGGCTTTGGGACAGTGCCTCTATTTTTTGCCAATTTCTCTGTACCCTTCTTTGGTTTGTGTTCTTGTTTGCCCAGGCTTGTTATATGCTGGAGACAAACTGGTGGAAGTGAATGGAGTTTCAGTGGAGGGGCTGGACCCTGAGCAAGTGATCCACATTCTGGTAACAGTCTCCTCTTTGCCTTCTTCATGACTCAGCGCAGTGTCACAGCTGAACTGGGCCTGCCCAGTCCACGGTGTGTGCACTGCAATGAGGGGGTTTGCTCCCTCTCAGTAGCTTCCTTTCTGCAGGCCCCCAGACCTTGTCTGTTTCTGTTCACCTCATACTTCTCCCTCCCTTTCCCCCAGAAGATCTGGTGCCTCCTGGGAGCGTTCCCTTCCCAAGCTGCTCTTTCAGCCTCGGGAAGACTGCCAGTTCCGCAGCCCGGGTCCCTCATCACCCTTATCACCTCTGTTGGAAACTGAGCCTGGGGTGGGCAGAGTGAGACTTCAGAGGAGACTCTGAACCTGAGCAAACCACCCTTTGCTCCCCTAACATTTTTATGCAGCTGGAATCCATTTAACAGCTTCCTTGCGGCAGCTTTGGGGTAGGAAAGATGAAATCAGAGGGCAGCATGTGGGGAGGGAGTCATCCTTGTTGGTCCTGCCACTGTCCTTGGTGGTTGGATCTGGGGATTTATGACCTGATTATATGACCCTTTAGTCTCTTAGGTCCCCATTCCCACACTTCAAACCATTGCCTGAATCACAGTCCAGTTGTCAATAGCCAAGCAGCCATCTCCCCCATGCACACTCCAAGTGCGGGGCCTGAGCTCAATTACTATATATTATATAGACTAGTGGTTCTCATACTGGGTTCCTGAGGGAACCCTCTGTTTTCATAGATGTGCCTCAGGGATGGAGATGAGGAGTGGTATTATAAGGCATATACTAAGCACCTACATATTTTTGCATCACTGCTTCAAGATTCTGCATGGTATACAAGATACTGCAAAGGGAGCTTAAAGTCTGTCAATCACAAACACACATGCCTCCATCTCAGCCTTTTGGTGCCAGCCATGGAGCTGCCAGGACAGTGGGATTGTGAAATTCCTGAGAGTGAGTTCGAGGTCTTGTTAATCTCTGCATCTCCAATGCCTGTCACAGTGTATGAGACAGGGAGGTTCTTACCTCCCCCATCAGGCTAAGAGCTTCTGTGTGTCCTACAAATATTTGAGGGCCCCCCTATCCCCGCCATTAGCTTGGAAGCCTGTCAGTCCACCCAGAAGACTTGGGAGTTCCTCATCTTCCCCATCAGACCGGGCTGCCTGGTGCAGGAACAGATGTTTAGGAAATAATTACTGACTGAGGTATGAGGAGGCAAAGTTGGACCAAGAGCTTGTCTCCTTCCCCAGGGCCTGTGGGAAGAAGACTTTGCTGAGTGGGGTGGTCTTAATGGCAGCCAGATGGAGGGTCCCTGGGAGAGACCCGGCATCAGTGTGGGTTTGAGCAGACCAGTCACCCTGGAGCACTGCAGCAGAGCAGAGCTAAATTTCTTTCTAATTTCCTTTCTGGGTAGTGATATGTAGCTGTTGAACACTTGTAGAAGTTCCTCTGGGGGTGTCACCATTAGACCTGGACACAGTGAGCTGTGGCTCCATCTGTCAAACCCTAGCGACCCAGAGAACTCTGTGATTTGTCATTCTTCCCCCTCTGGCGTTTTCTAGGCCATGTCTCGCGGCACAATCATGTTCAAGGTGGTTCCAGTTTCTGATCCTCCTGTTAATTGCCAGAAGATGGTAAGAATTTACTGAGCCTTCATATCACACACAGTAAGTCCTCAGATAACAGTAACAGTGACTAAATACTTTGTATCATACCACTGTCCTTTATAATGTGTTGGACATTTGTTTAATTCTGTATTGCATATTGAAAAATACTGATGACACAAGAGGAAATCAATAGATGAGTACAATAAGAGGAGGTGGGGTACCAAGAAGTTAAGAAGTAACATCAAGAAGAGTGAACATTTAAGCAAAAACTTCTCAGAGCTAAAAGATTCTATTCCCAAAGTCACTTTTTTTCATGGCTCTTAGACTCAGTTCAAGAGAGACATTCTCCTTTTTGGTGAGGATGGAGAGGTAGGAACAGGAGGTGGAAGTGTGGTAGAAAGGGTTTTAAGTCTTGACAGCCATAGGTAAGGGCTCCTCTGATGGTTCCATTGTATATCTCCTGTCAGATGTACGTTCGTGCCATGACTGAGTACTGGCCCCAGGAGGATCCTGCCATCCCCTGCGTGGATGCAGGGTTGCCTTTCCAGAAGGGCGACATCCTCCAGATTGTGGACCAGAATGATGCACTCTGGTGGCAGGCCCGGAAAATCTCAGACCTTGGTACCTGTGCTGGCCTAATCCCGTCTAACCACCTTCTGAAGAGGTAAGAAAAGTCGTCACTCCTGAACTCAGGACCGAGTCATCAGGAAACAAAATGTCTTCTCAGGCTTCTCTTATTGCAGTTAAGAGGAGATAAGGAGAGACAAGCAGATGGATGAACACACACTGGCTTATAAATCCAAATGTCAACTTGTCGATGTGCCCTAAGCATCTTAAATGCCAAGGGGACCAGAATAATCGTGTCAGCTAGAAAAGAGAGTAAAGCACTGGGGAAACTGAATTACACTTTAAAAGGTGGTTCTAACTCCTTCTACTAATCTTTCGAGGCTGAGTTGAAACCTCAGTTACTGAATCCCAACCCACCATCCTCACCTTTGTGCTGTTGAGGTTCAACGAAGTGAGTAAGATAGAAAGAAGACAGAAAGAGGTCCAAGGCTCAGCCAATGTTAAGAGGTCATGAAGAAGAAAAGGAATCAGTAAAGGAGATTGAAAACAAATGACTAATGGACAGGATGAAAATCAAGACAGTATAGTGTCCTGATCAACTGTGTCAGCCGCTGCTGAGAGGACTGGGAACTGACCGCTGGGTTTCCCAATGCAGATCATTGGTGATCTTGATGAAAGCAACTTCGGTGGAGGAGTGAGGCCAAAATCTTAGTAGAATTGGATTTGAAGAAATGGATGACAATGAGCATGGAAAACTCTTTGAGACATTTTGGCATAAAGCAGAGCAGAGCAATGGAAAAATAGCAAGAGGGGAAAGTGCAGCGGTGCAAGAGAACTTCCTTAGATGGGGTAAATAACGCTGGTGAGAATGGTGCAGTGAGAGGGGAAGTTTTTATGATTCAGGAGAAAGAGAAGAGAATTGCTGTTCTTGATGTCCTTGAGCCGGCAGAAGGATATATGATCTATTGTACAAGTAGACAGTTTGGCCTTATGTAGGATCATCGGCAGTTCACCCACAGCAGGAGTGACAGCAGGGAATCCAGGGTATGTGGGTACAGTTGAGGATGGGAGATATGGGGAGAGCATGGAAGTTCTCTTCCAACCACTCTTATTTTCTCAGTGAAATAAGAAGCAGTGTCATAAGCTGAGAGTAAGGGTGGGTATGGAGGGATCGGGAAGGAGAGAGGAGAAAGTTGAAAAGTTTTATGAGGACTGGAGAGCAAACGGATTAGGTCAATATAGTCGGATCAGCATTAAGGGCCCTCTTAAGGTTAATGGTCATACATTTGAAGTGATTCTGGTCAGCTTCCTGGGGGCAGGCCCAGATTAGACAGAGTTGGACCTGGCAGTAAACCAAGGGAAGGCCCAAGGAGCAATTCCAGTGAAGGACTGTGACATTTAAGTTCTTGAAGGAGGGAGGTAAGGGGTAGGGGTCTGTGGATAGCAAGTAAGATCAATGGATTATAGGTCCCAATGGGGTCAACAGATTATTGGGGTTGGGAAGATAGGAAGTGTTGGCAGAAGAAAGGGATGCTGTAAATTGAAATTATGGAGAGATTTCCATTACTGGTACTGAGAAGTTCCAGGGTATTATGTCAGTGGGAAGCAGTGGCTGAAGTAGAATGAGGGAGGGTCTTTGGAAGAGAGCAGATGAGGGAACCAGGCAGTTAGGGGGTTTGGAGGGCATTCATGCGCCTAATGAAATCATCAAGAATTAGTACAAGACAGTGTGGAGGGCAAGAGAGTGAGCAGGAATGATCTGGGGCAGCTCCCAGAAGAGCAGGGGGAATGACATTCAAAGTGAGGGCCTCTAGGGAACACGGAGAGTGGTCTGGGGTCGCCAGGAGAAGCAGGTGCACAGACCAGCTCTAGGCCAGTGGAGGGAAGGCTGCGCTGGCCCAGCTGGCAGAGCCCGTTGCGTGCACCTCATCTCACATCCCGTGTCAGTGAGTCAGGGCGGCAGCCTGCAATCAGCCACGAGGAGGATACTGATGCGAGAGAAATCAGCAGAAGCCACACCTCAGGGCCGCCCTTCCGCCGGAGCTGGTTTTCCAGCACACCCCTGGGAGTGGGAGAGGAGCCAGCCACCTCTTGAAAGGGAGCAGTGTTTGGGGCCGGCCCGGTGGCATAGTGGCTAAGTTTGTGTGCTCTGCTTTGGCTGTCTGGACTTCCCAGGTTCAGATCCTGGGTGCAGACCTACACACTGCTCATCAAATCATGCTGTGGCAGTGTCCCACATACAAAATAGAGGAAGACTGGCACAGATGTTAGCTCAGGGCCACTCCTCCTCAAGCAAAAAGAGGAAGGTTGGCAACAAGTGTTAGCTCAGGGCTAGTCTTCCTCACTAAAGAGAAAGAAAGGGAGCAGTGACCTTAAGAAGACCTGGGTGGGGTGGACGGTGCCTCATAGAGATTAAAAGGCAGAGGAGAAGGGATGACCTGAGCTTTGGGGCCTGACAAGAACAGGGATAAAGGCCTAATGAGATTAGCCCTTATGGTCTCAGGGCAGTAAGTGGTGAGGAGGCTCGGGTATGGGTCTTGCAAGGAGCACACAGAAATGACAGGCTTATCAGATTGGTGCACAAATACAGGACAGTAGAAGGGGTTGAAATTCTTGTGGCTCTAAAGAAAGTGTAGAGCATCAACGGCATGGGAGGGAAAGCAGAACGTGCCGTGGAAATTCCAAGACCAGCTGAAGCAGGCTAGCGTGGGAGAGGCAGGGGGCATGGCTCGTTTACTGAAGCCCTGTGGTCTCTGAACTGGTGGTCAGAAGCCAGATTTTCAGTCTTAGTCGGTGTTGCTCGGAAAACATCCTGTCAGGCAGGAACAAATGATAAGAAAGGTTGTGCATTTGGAGAATGTATTTGACAATGTGTTTGGAGAAGAAATCTTCCTTTTTACTTGGGTGGAAGGCGGCAGAATTCCAAGAAACCTTCTGGCCTGGATCTGTTTCACCTGAGTTAACCTGAGTTGATTTTTTTTTCTCATGGTGTATTTCTTTTTGCATAGGAAGCAGCGGGAGTTCTGGTGGTCTCAGCCATACCAGCCTCACACCCACCTGAAGTCAACCATATGTGAGTGTGCCGAAACCTCAAACCCAGCATGTGCATCATCGGGAAGGCTGCTGCCTCTCCCAGGGCTGGCTTCCTGCCCAGGAGAGGATCTTTAAATGTCGCCACTGCCCCATAGAACCTCCTGGCAGCTGTCTGAAATCCTACACTAGACATTCATTCCTTTGGATTTGAAAGAGTTTTCAGTTTATGAAAATGCAACTGTTCCTGTGTTGGGGACACCTTCAGTGACAGCTCCCCACCCTGAAGCCCCTCCAGATCCCTGCAGCTAGCATATACATTATAACCTACCGGCAGGCACAGCAGGATGCGTGCCACGCACAGATCCCTGCAGCTAGCATATACATTATAACCTACCGGCAGGCACGACCCTTCATCTGGGTTCTGTTTAGAGGGGCTAAATGTCACACTGTTCAAAAGCTCTGATTAACAGCTGTGTGTGCCTTTGATGAATAAACCTGGAACTGAATTGCTGCTTAAGGAATGTAATTTGTTTGCTAGACAGTATTATGCAAACAGCAGTGTGGGAATGGTTAGGAAAGGGCTCGATGGTGGCGAATGCTTGTGACCAGCTTCCTGCCTTCATAAAGGGCGCTGTGGCTTGCAGAGCCCACTGGAACCTGCTGAGTCAGGCCCTTCCAAAATGGCCCTTGGGCAGCACCCCTGCCAAAGGAGTTAATGAAGGAGGTGAGGCGCCAGGAGGAGGGAGAGGGGCTGGAAGGGCCTAAAGCAGATAACAGCATCGACAGATTTGCCGTGGCAAGTCCTCACCCGCTTTATTTCTCACTGCTCTAAGACGAAAATGATTTTCTCTTGAAAAGATCTGATGACAACTATAGAGACATTTTTGAAAGCAAACACTCTTACGAGTCCTTCACACTGACAGTACTTTCACACTACCTTCCAGCTATGGAAACGTATTTTATATAGTGATTACTAGTAACAGCTGCGATACATCGTTTTATCTTTTTTTTAACTTAACATTTTATCAGAAACGTTTGTATATCAGATAAACATGATATAATCTTCATAGAGATATTGTAGTTATTTTCCCTGTGTTTTAGAAAAGTTTGTTTACCAAACCAGATTGAAGTACTTCTTTAACTCATTTTCCTATTTCATTTATCAAAGGCACATGGCAATGTTAATTAAGCTTCTAATCAGTATCTGATAATAGTATGACCACTGGTTGACTTCTCATTTGCTCATGTAGCCTAAGGGCCATTTATATTAGACTTTCGGAAAAGACCATCCTGAAAATAGATTGTAGCCCCGTATTATTATCCTCACAAATCTCTAAGTCCAGGAACCCCAGAGTTAGTTGGAGCCGCCTTCTTAAAGGGTCACCTCTCCCAGGGATGTTTCTGATGGAGCACAGTCATTTTCTAAACTGTTAGGTCATTTCTTTTGTTTTTAATTGTTGGATGTGATGCTGCAAGGAATGTTATTTTGTATTTTTCTGCTCTGCTTAAATGTTACCATACAAAAAATAATCTCAGGAGCAGGTTACTGGCTCAAGAGGTATTGGCAACTTTATTAATGGAGAGTTATTGAAAGAAAAGAGTTATTGAGAAATTCCAGGCCTATGTTAGTTTACAGATGATCATTAAAAAGTTATTTCCCGAAGACGCACTTGTAGTTGGCAGCCCTCTACCTGGCCCTCCCTCCCTTCTCTCTCTCTTTCTCTTTCTTTCTTTCCTTTCTTCCATTCAAGATTTGAGTTCCTCAAATATGCTGAACTAAGCATATTAATTCAGAAATCAATAGAACGCGACCCTTATAGATCTTATTGGGATGGAAGGGAGTAGGATTTGCCAGAAGCAACTAGATCCCATTTCCAACAAGGCTCATAAATGTATCAGTTTCTATAGGATATTCCCTTATCATTTTGTTACTACGTCTCCACTGAATTTCTAGAGAATAATTTTGTCACTTTGCTTTCCTTACTGTAAGTAAATTAATCTGAGAAACTATAGCATAAACTATTGTGCTCTCTTTCTCTTCTTTTTTTTTCCGCCTGCTTCAATCGTTCATCTGTACTCAGCGATTTCTATAGATGAAGGTAAGAAATAGTATTTGGAAAAAAAAAAAACTCATCTCCAAAGTCTCCTAGAAATTTCTTTTGGTTTTCTGAATTCAATTCAGTTCAGCTATTTATTAAGCTCTTCCTATGTATCTAGTAGTGTACTAGTCACTAATAAACTAATTTATTAAAATGTGTCAGTCAAAAGAATGTACTCACAGTGTAATTGTCCTAACACTGAGAGGAATAAAAGAAAAGAGAGCCAATATTTATAGGCAGCCCAGAGTCTAACACGGCACAGGGTAAGAACTCAATAGAAGTTGTGAAACTGATCTCCTGTTTGATTTCAATTGCTTTATGCACAATGTCTAAAAATAACCCTGTAAGGAAATCATTATTGTTCACATTTTATGGATGAAAAGATTGAGGTTCAGAGAAAGAATGAACATTGTCAGAAGTTGCAAGCAGTATAGTCTGGACTGAAGTTTCTGTCTGTCTGAAGGGCCCTGCACCAAGGGCAAATGGGACCTCCAGTTATTACCCCTCCCTTTCTCCATGTCCAGACACCCAGATGACTCCTCATGATGTCACACACACACACACACACACACACACTCACTCACAAAATCTAGAAGGCAAGTTGCTGTCTGTCTGCTTGTGGAAAGGTTGGAGAAGAGAGAAGAGCAGTCCCCTTGGTCCGCCCACATTTCATCCCTGAAGCTGGAAAGGGGAAGGGAGGAAGGGTGCATGGGCAGGTCTTTGCAGGGGGCTGGGTCTATGTGGTCTTGGTGGGTAACAAGCCCCCTGTCTTAGTCCACTCGTGCTGCCATAACAAAATACCACAGGCTGGGGGGCTTCAACAGTAGGTTCTTATTCCTCATGGTTCTGGAGGCTGGAAGTCCAAGATCCAGGTTCTGGCAGGGTTGGTTTCTGGGAGACTTCTCTTCCTGGCTTGGAGATGGCTGCCTTCTCTGGGTGCTCATGTGCCTTTCCTCTGTGAATGTGGGGTAGGAGGAAGGGAGGGGAAGAGAGAGAGAGATCAGTTCGATGTCTCCTCCTCTTATAAGGCCACCAATCCTTTTGGATTAGGGCCCCAACTTTATGACCTCATTTAATCTTAATTACCTCCTTAAAGACCCCATCTCCAAATACAGTCATACTGGGGGCTAGGGCTTCAACATAGGAATTTTGGGAGGATACAGATCAGTGTGTAGCACTCATCCTAGCCCATCGTGTGGAGCTGTTGATTTTGAGGGAGCAAATCAGTGGCTCTCTGAGATCCCAGAGTACCTATTAGAAAAATCAGGGCTACTCGTGCTGTTAATGGAGAATTACCCCTGGCCTCTGTAAAACAGAAATGACAATTGTAGATTTTGTTTGCCTTAAAAAAACCCATAACCCTATAGGTATATCCTAGGAACTAGTGAATTCCCTGTTGTTATAAATTACTGATCTGGAAAATAATCTCTAAGTGAACTTAAGGAATTGAATAACTGCGAAATCCTCAGCCAGGTGACTTGTTGTCTGTGCTCCTATCTCTATAAAACAGTGTTATTTCATACAATTTTTCATGTTGCACCTTTTACTTAAAAAACATTAATTAATGACGTGGTCCTTGAGGTGGTGATAAGTTTGTTATATTACTTTATAATATTATAGCTTGTTATACTATAATAATACTTTACTATAATTTGTACTTTTGGAACATATGTAAGACTTATTTATTGAACTACTATTTATTGATCTCCTGGGAAGTGCTGGGCACTGTGCAAGGCACCAGATGTACAGTGCTGAAAGAAAAGAAATTATTTTTTCAGAACATACATTCAAATCAACTATTTGATATTAAAAGAACAATTCAATTTAATAAATAATTTCTCGTGTACCTACTATGTGCAAGACTGTTCTATGCTCTATAAAATATGTAAAAATTAGTGAGACAGTTTCCACTTTCAGGGAGCTAAGAGGATGAATAAGGCAAACACCCAATGATGATATTACAAGGCAGAGTAGCTGTGCATCAGAGAATTCAAGGAGTAGGAAAAAAATGCTGTGCAGTTCATGGCAGAGGTGTTCATTTGGATTAGTGCTGGAGACAGACCTTGAAGATTACAGTCAAAGGGAACAGCATAAGCAAAGGTGCAGAGGAAGAAGTGAGGTCTACGCTAGAGGGGGTGTAAGACATGTGAAGGAGCAAAGTGGACAAGAGTTCAAAGTTGGGCTTGGGTCATGTTACTAAAGTGTTTTGAGTATTAGGATGAATACTTTTAAAAGTTGTATTCTTTTATTCTCTTATATGTACTTAAGCTAAAGGTAAAAATCATTAACAGTAATGAGCACTTACCATATGCCTGAGCTTTCCGTGCATTATCTCAATTAATCCTATCCTACATGGTAGATATTACTACTGTCCCCATTATAGATAGAAAACCAAGGCTTAGAGGTAACCTAATTTGTCCAGCATTCAAAACCCTATGCTTTTGAATTCTAACCCTTTTATGTTGTGTAGCCGCCCATATCATACATTTTCATTAGTATAATAGAGTCCTTTTTATCTCTACAAGTGAGCAATAGTCGTACGAGTAACATTATTATAGGGTGGTCTGAGTTTTATTGACATAAGGCTGTGCGTAGGGAGTTTTGTTTGTGATGCTAACACATTTTAAGTTTTATTTTTCCCTTTCTATGCTCTTTTATAGAAGATGACATGAAGATTGACGAGAAATGTGTGGAAGCAGGTAGCGTTTCTTCTTGGTCAGTTGACCACGAGTAGAAACATGAAGCCTCTCAGCTGTAGATTTTCTGAAGCAGAGTCAGCCAAAGGGGCCACAGGCCTTGCCTCTGGAGGAAGCGTGTAAAATGAATGCTGTCCACTGTCCTTTTCCTGTGCTTCTGGCATTTGGAAGGGAAGCACAGCTGTGGGAATGTCTCCAGGCTCCAAACCATCTTCTAGAAAGTGCTCTAGAAAGCAATATTTTGGACATGATCGCAGGAACACGTGGTAGCACACAGGTGTTACATTCAGGTGGAACATCTGGAAATAATCATGCTCTTGGTGAAATACTACAAAATATTGAGATATCAAATTTTTTAAAAAGCAAAATATATATTTTGTTATTGTCTGATACCATCTTCTGGTAGATTCTAGTATAGATAAATAGTAGTGGATTCCAAATTTTCAAGAAATATATGAAAACTTTTTACGTTTCTGTTCTTAAATTTTTTTGGAAATTGGGAAAACATCTTTCAGATTTCATGGCAGAACTAAGGCGGGCTCAAGAATCACTAGGGTTTTTTAGGAGACTAGTTAGAGCGTCTTTAGTCTGATAGGTGAATTTGTCTTGGCTTATATGGGTTAATCTAGTTTTTAGAAATTAAAGAACAATATGAAATCCCTTTTTTTCCTTCTTCTTCTCCCCATAAGTCCCCCAGTACATAGTTGTATATTCTAGTTGTGGGTCCTTCTGGCTCTGCTATGTGGAACACAGCCTCAGCATGGCATGATGAGCAGTGCTAGGTCCACACCCAGGATCCAAACCAGTGAAACCCTGGGCCGCCGAAGCGGAACGTGCAAACTCAACCACTCGGCCATGGGACCAGCCCCTGAAATCTTTACATACTGGGGATTTTATATACTTCCCAGAACAACTACAGAATGATGCTTACACTATATTTCACCAAGTACACATTCTGTTTTTTTTTTTTTAACTTGCAGTAATATTCATTTCCTTTCTGTAATTTTAATTAAAGTTTTTATTAAGTACCACATTCACATATTTCAAAATTTGAAAACTACAAAAGTACATTCTGTGAAAGGTCCTCTTTCTCCCTGTTCCCCTGGTCAGTTTTCTTTCCTTAGGCAGTAAATGCTCTCAATGTCTTCTCTGTCCCTCCAGATATAGTCTGTGTGTATAAAAGCAATGATGCATTGGGGCCCGCCCCATGGCCTTGTGGTTAAGTTTGCTGCACTCGCTTCAGTGGCCCAGGTTCAGATGCTGGGTGTGGACCTACACCACTTGTTGGTGGCCATGCTGTGGCAGTGACCCACATACAAAATAGAGGAAGATCAGCACAAATGTTAGCTCAGTGTGAATCTTCCTCAAGCGAAAAAGAAAAAACGAGGAAGATAGGCAGCAGATGTTAGCTCAGGGCAAATCTTCCTCAAAAAAAAGCAATGATGTGTATTTTCTTCTCTTCTCCCCCACCCTCATTCTCACCTTTTTTTAAAACATGAGTGCATGTACTCTTTGATGATATGCTGTATACACTGTTCTGTTCCTGGCTTTTTTGTAGCATTGTATGTCTTGGAGATGATTCCATCTTAGTACATAAGGAGCTTCCTCATGTTTTTTTAAATAAGTTATTGTATGTTTATAGAATCACTTATTGGTAGCATTTGGGTTATGTCTCATCTTTCCTAGGATAAACAGTGACTAGCTTTATAAATATATGGTTTCACACATGTGAATCCACCTTAAATGCAGCATCACCTGACCCAAGGATGTGCACATTGGTAATGTCGCTTTATAGTTCAAATTGCTCTCCATATAAATTCTAGTTTCCTAATCCTTAAACTCAAAATGCCAACAAGGATTGTTTGAAGTGCTGAGTGAGTTGGTTTGTCTCAGACCTCTCGTCCCCTGAACCAGTCTACCCAGCCAGACCACTCACACGCTCTGGCTCCTTGCTGCACTCCCCTTGCTCAGGCACCCCCAGATCTTCAG
Organism: Equus przewalskii; assembly: GCF_037783145.1. Taxonomy (NCBI): domain Eukaryota; kingdom Metazoa; phylum Chordata; class Mammalia; order Perissodactyla; family Equidae; genus Equus; species Equus przewalskii. Next base: position 75,808,487 of record NC_091847.1, on the reverse strand, counting down.
GTAGGCGGCACCCCTCCTACATCTGCAAGCTCTCTGGCAGCCAAGCTGTGCAGTATCCAACAATCTGGAGGAGTTTCCCATGACACCCGACTTTTCCTGTCCCTCTGAGCCTCTTTTTTATTTTATTTATTCTCTTCTATTATTTCACTTATTTATTTTAAGCTCCTGCTGTACCCCTGCTTGTCATCACAGCCCAATAGCTTAATGCCATGTATCTCATTTAAGGCTTGTATATGCCATACAGACACCACTGACTTGGCCTTGATTTAGGAAAACGTTTTTCAAGGCAGTGTGTGTGCAGAAGCAGAGGGTCAGGGAATTAGACTGGTGAAATACAGACTCAGTGTGGATGGAAATGTAGTAACACTTGGTTTTTTGCCTCCATGGAAAACTACAGATGAAGAAACATTTGAATCTGGTAAGTAAAAAATGAGTATTTCATGCTGATTTTGAAATGTATATTCCAAATTTTGGTATAATTTACATACATATTTAGGGATATGATACAATAATTGTCTAAATACATCAACAGTAGAGTTGTAAGATACGGTAAATTTCACCTTAACCAGTACTTCCCTTTAGGGGCATTTTGGAACTCTGTGAAGGCAGTTTTTGGTTGTCACATTGACTGGGGGCACTGCTGGCCGTCGTTGGTAGGAGTCAGGACCACTAGACGTCCTGCAGTGTATGAGACCGTCCTGCGCAATCTTTCGAATGTCCTGCTCCTCACACTCATTACAAATAGAAGGCATACACAATAGTGACGTAAGTTTTCACGAAATGTAACATGGAAAACTCGGTGGTTTAGAAGATAGTCATTATGGAGAGAGACGTTTGAACAGATAAAAGACATTGCTTTGCAGTTATTGAATAAGTTATTCCGCGCATCTGTCTACTCCATACTGAGAGTAAATAACCTGGAGTGAGGTATCTGTGCTGAATTATTTTCGTTTTCTTTACCAGGTTATTTGTTATTGATAACACATGGTATCATCAAGTGTCTGTCCCTCAAAATCACGTTGACCTCTGTAGTAACAACATAGATCCCACAGAGTGTTTTTTAAAAACAGCAGCCTTTCGGGGTGTGTTGACGTTACTCACCTGCTTCCGAGTTCCAGCCTTGTGCTTCCTCCTGTTCTCCGTCCCCTCAGTCTGTAATTGCTCTGGCATATTGTCCCTACTTCAGTTGAGGCGATTTCCCTTTCTCTCATTATATGCGAACAAACCTTTGTGTTCATTCCGCCTGTCTTCAAGGGGCCAGCTGGAGATGGAAGCGTGTGACTGGACCCAGGGAGGGGTGAGGAATGAGGGCGCTCAGGCCAGAGGCTGCGGCAGCGCCTGCCCACGCATCTTCCACCCCTTCCTCCTCTTCACAGGAGCGCAGCCACATGGCCTCTGAGCAAAGGGAGGAGGCGCAAGTCAGTTGCCTTCCTGCAGTTTCTCCCTTTCAAGCTCCACTTTGTGCCAACCAAGTAGAGAGGAAACTTCGTGGATAAAAAGCCTTCAGGGAGAATAGAGATGCGCACCTGGCAGGAAAAGCTGTCCCCTGAGCTGCAGAGTCGGGTCACAGGAGTTTCTGAGGCCTCAGTTGTGTGTTGTTCTTGGCCAGGCCTCCCCTGACTTACAACTTCCCTAAGGGTGACGTGAATGCCTCATTTTGTCGTTTGTCTTTACTTGATGACTGACTTGATCTTCTCAAAATCTTAACTTTTTCCATGTCTGTTTCTGCACTTACCCAAATATCTAGAGGAACTTTCAGAAGGTAATTGTTTTTATTTCCTGGATAAGCCAAATAGAACTATGTTCAGGATCTTTCAGTGCCTCAAAATAAAGAATCGACAGGATAACTTTTAAGATAAGATATGACTTTTAAGGGTGAAATCAATGATGAACTATTCACCTTCAAAGAAAATATTTTAAAATGAACAATGAAAGTGAGTAAGCTTTATGAATATATCCCTAAGTAAACATTTCCTTTTAAACTTATTGACATATTTCAGTTAGAAAAATATGCTTATTTAGCAGAAGATGAAATTAATATTAGTGGGTTTTCTTTATATTTTAAAATGTGTATTTAAAAAAACCCCAAAAGGTAAGAAAAAAAAGATTGTATATGTCGGTTCATTCTATGAACAAATGCTCTTTATATATTTTTTCAATGATCAGAACAGAGTCATAAAAGTGAAGAATGGGGCTGGCCTGGTGGCGCAGCGGTTAAGTGCACACGTTTCTCTTCGGCGGCCCAGGGTTCACCAGCTCAGATCCAGGGTGCGGACATGGCACCACTTGGCAAAAGCCATGATGTGGCAGGCGTCCGATGTATAAAGTAGAGGAAGATGGGCATGGATGTTAGCTCAGGGCCAGTCTTCCTCAGCAAAAAGAGGAGGATTGGCAGCAGTTAGCTCAGGGCTAATCTTCCTCAAAAAAAAAAAAAAAGTGACAAGCAACATAGGTTAGTAAACAGTAATTTGAAAATGACTTTTTTTTTCTGGAGTTTATAGCAATTTTTCTGGACCCCACTGGAAGCAGAGACAGGAGTTGAAACAAGCCTTAGATGGTTCAGGCCCCTGGGCATGGTTTCCCTCACTTTTGTCTCTCAGATTCCTGGCCAGTCAGAAACAGTTGGCAGCCATAGAACAAATGTTAATTTTGTACAGAACAAACCATTTTTTCTTTTTTAAAGATTGGCACCTGACCTAACAACTGTTGCCAATCTTTTTTTTTTTTGTCTTTCTGCTTTTTCTCCCCAAATCCCCCCAGTATGTAGTTGTATGCCTTAGTTGTGGGTCCTTTTAGTTGTGGCATGTGGGATGCTGCCTCAGGATGACCTGATGAGCAGTGCCATGTGCACGCCCAGGATCTGAACCAGCGAAACCCTGGGCTGCCACAGCGAAGTGCGCAAACTTAACCACTCGGCCATGGGGCCGGCCCCAGAAGAAACCATTTTGTAATGGAGAAAATAAAAACACATTTCTGTCTTTTTTTTTTTTTAACATCTCTTTTCTTTTATTTTTTGGTGAGGAAGATTCACCCTGAGCTAACACCTATTGCCAATATTCCTCCTTTTTTTTTTTTTTTTTTGGCTTGAGGAAGATTAGCCCTGAGCTAACATCTGTGCCAGTCTTCCTCTATTTTGTATGTGGGTCACCACCACAGCATGGCTTGATGAGTGGTCTATGTCCACACCTGGAATCCGAACCTGCAAACCCTGGCCACTGCAGCAGAACGTACGAACTTAACCACTATGCCACAGGGCTGGCCCCTAAAAACACATTTCTAACAAAGGGATTAATTATAGGACCTGCAAAACACCTTAACCACAAGTTAAGGCCAAAGCCAGTTCATCTGTCTCTTTTTTTAAAATCAGTTTTCTTGTGGCATGTTTAAAAAAGCATACTCAATTTTTACGTTTTTGTTATGACTCAGTATCTTTCTCATAACTCTAAACAAGCCTAAAATAGCATTTTGTTCTCAGTCACACTAGACAGTATATTCAGTATATTGCTGAAATTCTGGAGTGTGTCTACACAGTCTGTGCATGTGAGAGGATGGGAAGCGCTCAGGACGTTCTTTAGTAAGCCACTCTAGGGTACATTCAGTTGGGCTGCTGTCCACTGACACAGTGTCACGTGAAGATCTGAAGATGATTTCATGCACCTGTTCTAAGTAAACTCCTCCTCCTCCTCCACATACGCTGCTCCTGCCTTTCTCTGTGTTCCAGACAAGGAGGAATTTGTCGGCTATGGCCAGAAGTTCTTTATCGGTAGGTGATGCTTAAGAAGAAGTGGGTCTTTGCCACTTGCTAAGTTACAGCCTGACACTCTTCTGAAAGCTTCTTTTGCTGATGGACATTTCCAAACTTATTCCTTCCTCTAGTTTCCCTCTATCCTTTTTTGGTGGGGGGGGGTCAATATTCTGATCTATTATTGATCATTCATTGTAATTGGTCTAGCTTACACTGGATATCTTTTATTTGTCAAACACAGATCTTTAATTTACTTCCACTCTGTTCCAAAATGTGTTTATCTTACTCTAGAGACCAATTCTCTGACTACTAATCTTAGTGTTATGGCCACATTTCCATCATCTGTCAACTGGGCGGAGCTTTCTGAAGGACTGGGCACCACTCATTAAAACCACGCTGGGCTTCCTCCTTCCATGAGACAGTGGGAGAAAAGCAGGGCTGCAGGGTCTGTAAAGTAGAGTGCGGTTCCCAGGCCTGGATGCATATTGGAACCATTGAGGGAGCTTTAAAAAAAACAGTGCCACCTATCTGTGTCCCTTCCAGAATAATTTAGCCCCAAAGCCATTAGTTAGGCGAGCAGGTGGGCATCTGCACAAAAGTGGAGAAGCAGCAGCCTGGGGTGGGGCATCAGAGCCTGTGCAGAGTGAAGAGGGCGTCTGTGCAGGGATGATGGCAAGCTGGCGTGGGTTGGCAGAGCCTGCCCAGTGAGTGAGGAGGGCAGTTGCCAACACTGGGGCTCTGATACGGCACAGCCTCTACAAAGATGCCCTCCTCACCTAGCCTGGGCTCTGACGCTGCCAGGCTGCTGATACTCACCGTCCCCACCTGCATAGGTGCTCTTGACGGACACAATAAGTAAATGTATGAGGATAATAAGAGTCAGGTTGCTCACCGCCAAGGAAGGGAGTTACATCTGGAAAGGGGGAAGGCTGGAATGGATCCCGTACTGTTAAATTGGCGTTGTAGCTGTTGATATAAATTCATGGTTTTCAACATAAATAGATACAGACATAGATGTAAGTGTGTGTATTTATATATGTATTATATATATATTATACATATACGTACATATATATACATACATGTGTGTGTGTGTGTGTATATATATATATATATGTTTGTATAACTCTACTATCTGAGAGGACCTGGGAGCCGCTCTGTAAGTACCAGAAAGCCCTGTGATTTGCTAGGCAGATTAAGCAGGATCGTAGGAGTTGGGAAGTCATGGCTAAGATGTCCAGCTCTACCACTGAGCACACAGTTGTGAGCGACCACATCACCTGTCTGGGTTAGTGTGTCCATCTGTGGGTAATAAGCCTGCTCCCATTTCCACGTGGCCCGAGCCACTGTCCTCTCTCCCCAGGACACTGCAGCAGCTTCCTAACCACCCTCCCTGGAGCCTGCAGCTCCTCCCCCTACAGTTTACACCCTCTCTCACCAACCAGAGCGCTTCTTCAGAAACATCAAGCACATCATGTCACGCTGTCTCTTGACTACCCCGTGGCCTCCCATCCCACTTTGACCACAATCCAACACTTGCCTGAGGCCCTGTGTGACCTCCTGGCCTCCTCTCCACCCCTACTCCCTACCTCTCTCCCTACTGTCACTGCCCTTCAGCTTCTTAGGCCTCCCAGCTCCTCCTCAAGCTCCCCAAGCCCGCTCCTTTCTCTGCACCTCTGCAGTTGCCGCTCCCTCAGCCTGCACTGCTGTGCCCCCCAGGTGCCTCCTTAGCTGGCTCCCTTCCTGCTCAGTGTCAACTTCTCAAAGACACCTAATGGAGCCTTCTATCTGAAGAAGCACCGGGGGACCTTCCACCCACTCGCCCTTCTTCTTAGCACTATTTTCGTTGTGGTTCGTTGTCTCTCCTCCCCCATGAGATGTCAATTTCCTGAGGCCGTGGGTTTGGTTTCGCGGACCGCTGTATCCCCAGCACCTGGTACAACGCCCGGCACACAGTGGGTGCTGAGGCCACCCAGGGGCATATGGGGCATTGTGTTATTCTTCCTTCATATCGCTTCCTGTCTTCTGACTTCAGACAGACGTGGCTCTGTGAACTAACACTTTCGGGTCACAGTCACTGCACGCTCCATCAGGTTGGGAGCAAGAAGTGCTCTCTCCTGCCCTGGATCTGACGTTCCGTGCGTTTCCACCCTCCCCAGCTGGTTTCCGCCGCAGCATGCGCCTCTGTCGCAGGAAGTCTCACCTCAGCCAGGTGCGCGCCAGCGTGTGCGGGGCCGGCAGCTGCCACGGCGCGGTGGGCGCCCCTTACGAGGAGGTGGTGAGGTACCAGCGCCGCCCTTCAGACAAGCACCGCCTCATAGTGCTCGTGGGTACGTCCCAGCAGGCTGCGCCTGCAGGCAAAGCTCTCCTAGATTCGGGGGCCTTGCACTGGGAGTAGTGGTAAAGGTGGAACTCTTTATGGAGCCCCATGTAAACACTTTAGAAAACAATAACACCTGTTTTATATGTGTTTATAAATAACACTTCATTGTATCATATTTTTCTTGTCTACAATGAATGTGGTATGTCATGATGTATATGGACTTGTAGGGTAACAAGCTGTATTATGATGAGGCTGTAATGGGATTTTTTGTGCCTGTTTAGAATTTGTTCTATATGCATAGATAAGTGTTCTCCCAGACTGGGTCACTGCTCTGTATTAGGAAAAAAAGCCCTTAAGTTTCATTTCCCTAAGAAATTTGTGACCATCTCCTTTAGAAACGTGTCTAAAATCTTCTAGAATGTATCTTTGATGCTAAAGCACAGGGCAAATACAGAGCTGGGGCGACCTGCTTTTGTGACTAAGATCTCCGCTGGTCCTTGCGGCAGTAGTGACCTGCCTCTTGCTGCCATCCTCTCTGTGTCTCTAGCTGTGACCAAGGCAGGCCCCTGCAGGGTGGAACAACATGCCTTCCAGCCAGGACCAGCTGCATAATTTGCAAGGCCCAGTGCAAAATGAAAATACAAGGGCCCTTTGCTCAAAAATTAAGAATTTCAACGTGGCCAGAGAAGAGTATTAAACCAAGCATAGGATCCTAAGCACGGGCCTTGTGTAACTGCACGGGTTCTGTGCCCATGAGGCCAACTTTGCCTCCAGTTGGACACGGGGATGTTGATTCAACCACCTGTCAGGAAATGTGCCCCCGAATTCTGTCAGTCACAGGACCCGTAACTGTGAAGGCTGATTTCTGGGTTGTGGTCTAGTAGAAACTTCGTTTGAAGAGGAAAGGTAGGTTGTCTCAGATTGCCTGAGATGAGGCCCGAGAATTCTCAGTGTCCAACATTAGGTGAAGTTTGCTGGGGTGACAGGTTCCTGCGGTTTCCTACCTCATTTCTGAATGTTGAGGAAGTGTGGTTTCTCCATGGTTCACCAGGGAAATTCCTAAGAGTTTTCTGGGGCTGTTCCAATTTGTGAGAAGAGAAGCTATGTAATTTCCCTCAAAACACTTGCTCTCAAGTTTCTTCAGTAGAAGGACTAAAATGATTTCACCCTATTATCCACATCTAACGATTTCTGTATGTGACTTTTTGTCTTTAGGACCTTCTGGTGTTGGAGTAAATGAACTGAGAAGACAACTTATTGAACTAAATCCTAACCATTTTCAAAGCGCTGTGCCACGTATGTCTAGTTCTTCTTTCCGAGAGGTTCACCTTTTGGTAAAATGTTCTTTGCCCCTGCAGATGCGCTGGTCTCACGGAACTGCGTCATACCATCTTTGTTGTAGAAATCTAAGACGCAAAGGACAGTCCTTAATATTGCTGACTGTATTTGTTTTAATAAAGGGGATTGATTTACTGGCGTGTAGCTAGCTAGGCTTTTAAAAAGCGGCTTTGTCTTTCTTCCATTTCTTAATCATCATTTAGATGACCTTTCAGGAAAACTAATATTTAGCAATGGTAGCTAACATTCGTTCAGTACTTACTATCTTCCTAGCACTGTGCTTGACTGTTTGATGCCTTATCTTATTTATTTTTTATTTAAAAATTTTAATATATGCATGTATAATTTTAAATAAATCTGTACATTTGATTATACCATCCATGGCAGGAAGAGTGTGTGGGTCTGGGTGCTTCCCTTTCACCTCAAGGCAAGAGAGCAATTTAGGGAAACCACCTAAAGAGCTTAATATGTGTTCCCTGCAGGTTGAAGGTCACAGAAGACAGGTGTCAGTATTATACCTGAAAAATCTGAAGGATGGGAGCTTAGAAGAGGTGGCCAATGGCTGCAGTTTGGGAGGTAGCTGGCCTTTTAGAGTCTGTCACAGCCAAAGAGTTGTGATGATTCCCAAGGACCAGATCTGAGGGGATAATGTAGGAGAAAGTCAGCCGAGGTTGTCTTAGTTCCTGCTCAAGATGAAGCCTCAGTAGGAGGCCAAAAGTGGAACCCCAGATACCTCAGGGTGTGGAAGAAATCACAAATGACGAGCTGGAATAGAGATGGGTTTGAGATACTCAGTAGTTGTGGTAGTGGTGTTTGCAAAATAACCCAATACATCCTCTAGGAGAGAAAGAGCCAGATTTAAACATCTGCCAAGTCTAAAAAGAGCCAGAAGAAGCCAGCATCAGCATCAGCATCAGTCACATAAGGATTTTCCTGCCCTGTTTCCTCTCCTCTCTCTCTGCACGCTAGCCTTGAGGAATTATAAAACTGGGGGAGGACAGCAGAAATGCAGTGAAAGAGGGGAGAAGAAACGGACCATCCTCCCTGTCCTGAGTTCTGGCTTCTCCGACTGCCAGCTTCCCTGGGTGCAGCAGGTCTGAGACAGATGTGGGGAAGAGAGGCATGAAATAAACATGAAGTTCATAATTTTGATTACTAATGGGAATGGAATTTTAATTATTAAATTGAGGCTGAGTTTTGTGGCATGAATGGTTGTAGACTTTTTTTAAAACCTGCGAGTAGTCAGAAGATTCATAGGAACTGCTAGATTTTCATCCAGGGCCACGGGTAGGTCTTACCCACAGAAGGGCAATGGGAGGCATAAAAAGTTGCTTTATGATCACCTTCCATAGGTTGTGCTTTCCAAGTACTGTTAACATGTGTAAGAATGGGCATTAATCTCAAAAACAAAAACTACAGAAGAAATCATTTTTCAATAATAAAAATGCCCACAGAACATAGAAGAATTATAAGGAGTGTGGATAACCATCATCCAAAGTGAGAAAATGTTGCCCATATTTTGCTTTTTAAATTGAGTGAACAGTTTTGGGCTTACAATGAATATCTCAAGTTATGCACCAATTCACAGACTTTAACCTGCTGTGTAAAATACAGTCCACTAGAAGCCAAGGAGAAGCCGTCATCCGAGGTTTATGTTAACACAATTTACTGTCACCTGAGAGCCATAGTGTTTCACTAAGAGTTTTTTCAGTACAAAGCTATAGAAGTGGCATGACTATAGGAACTCTAGGGAGCTGAAGAGAGGCTTACCTAAAGAAAAAACAAAAATTACTCCCAAATGATATTTGGTTTTTGTGCCTCTTGAATGTCCATAACTCCTTTTATCATTTAGGGCCCTTTCCAAGCTCCTACTTGATCATTTCCATGTGTTAATATCATCAGGTATTGATCTATTTCATCCTTAAACTTTGTCAAAAGCAAATACACAAATTTTTGATGAATAAAGAGGATTTGTTGCAAAGAAGGTTAAGGGACTAGCAGCTTTGCAGTATGTATATACAGGACACAGAGTTGGGACTGTATCTTATTCATCTTTGTGTTCTAAGAACCTCACACAATGGCTGGAACATAAGCACAGTACATGTTAGTTGAATAAATGGATGAGCAGACAAGAATCACTGTTAGGTATTCAGTGAACTGCTAGGTTCTAAAACAGGTACTATTTAAGTTGAAGAATCTCTAACCTAAGTGGTCATATCAAAGAGTCAGACTGACTCCAGACTCCACGAGTCCTTCCCTTCTGAAGATCCCTAAAACCGATCGCCATCTCACTTGGATATGAATGCACCTGGGCAGGATGGCAGACTGTCACGGGCTCTCTCCATTCCGAATCTGAGACAAGCTGGTGTAGTAGAAAGCTTTAGTCTAGGAGGAGTCAGAACACCGAGGTTCTTGTTTTCAACTTTGCTTTTCCTTAGTCTTATGTATGTAATTTAGTTACTCTCTAAAAGCTTCGGTTACTTATCAGTAAACTATAGATAATAACAGTCCACCTAGCTAGCAGTGTGAGGGACGAAACGAGATCTTGGGAAATTCACTATCTGAACATGAGCCACTGCTGCTGTTGCTACCTGGGGGCCTGCAGGCATCTTAGGGTTCATGCATAACTCATTACTGCCTGTTTTGAAGTAAGAGCAGGTGTTCCCTTAGGATGTCCCTCTCCTGGCTGAATACCTAATACCTTCTTGTCTATCTACTCTGTGAGCACTTAATAAAGGCTTATAGATTAACCGATTTTGATTTGAGAACTTCTACTTTCTTATCACCAATTCAGGCTCCCTCTTTTTGGTTCTGGCATTTTATTTATCTATGTTTATGTATTCATTTACTTATTTTGATTGGACACCTTTATCCAAATGCATATTGGTAATAAATCAAAACATTTTGAAGATTCTAAAACCTTTTTTAAAATTCCCTCTTTTTGATAGATACTACTCGTTCCAAAAAGAGTTATGAAATCAATGGACGCGAGTACCACTATGTGTCAAAGGAAGCATTTGAAAGCCTCGTGTATAGTCACAGGTAAGCTAGATGGTCGGAATCTGATTCTCGCCTCTGGAGTTTGACATTCAGATTAGATTCCCTATTTAATACATATTCCAAAGCTTCTGACTGAGGTAATTTCTTCTTGTTTCTGAAGAATTAAGCAAGGAAATGTAAATTGATATATTAGTACATGAAATCACTGGGTTCAGAGAGGGAGCACAATTGAGTTGAAAATTTTAGAGAAATTGGAGGAGTTAAGTACTAAATCTCCTAATATTTTTTTATCCTGTCGAATATCCACTAATTCTTTTTGTGCTAGTAAAGTCCACATAGTTTATTCTATTCGGTTGTAGTTTATCTTCACGTTACTACTGATAGTATTTTACTTGTAGAAAGAATTCTTGTTTCTTTGTCCCTCTCTTGCAGGATGCTCGAGTACGGTGAGTACAAAGGCCACCTATATGGCACCAGCGTGGATGCTGTTCAAGAAGTTCTCAATGAAGGAAAGATCTGTGTCATGGACTTAGAGCCCCAGGTGGGTCGGCAGTGGAATATTTCCCATCTCCCCAAAATAGTGAATGCATGTCATCCGTTTTGTGTACATGCTGTAGGCTGTAGGTGAGACATTTTATTCTGTTAGCCTTTTAAGGATAAGACCACTTCCCATATCTAAAAGCCAGGATCTTAAATGAAGGATCAGTTGCCAATATCTTGTCTTGGAGAAGAAATCCAGTTTCTCAGACATAAAAACAGAACTGAGCGAGTGCCATAAAAAAACCTGGAATCTTCTTTGACCTTGATCACAAAGGCAGCAAGGCAACTTCTTGTGGTGGGAATAAGATGTTGCTTTACACAGAAGGTGATGTTCCTACGTTGTCATATGTATGGCTGCCTGTCTGAGACTTACGTGGAATGGAGGAGGAGCGAGCAAGTTAAGATAAAGAACATACAATGTGTAGGGCCCACTTTTTATGATCCTTGTAGTTTGCTTGCATTTTCTATAGTCAATTAAAAAATATATCTTGTGTGCTGAAGAGAATCAGGGGACAAGAGTTGTTCTTACTTGGGTCAAAGCTGGTGGTCAGTATGAAGATGTCAGTCCACCGTGAGATAATGGTAAGAGGAAAGTGAAACGGAGCTGATCCTCCTCGAGAGTCTGTCTTTGTCATTGTCCCATGAGATCATGTACAGAATCCTATCAGATTTCAGTACAGGTGTCATGGCTAATAACCGGAAGAGCAAGGATTCGAATGTAATTTTGATTCTAGAACCCCATCTCTTAATTATTAACATGATTTTTAGAGTTGAGGACTTGAGAGCACATGAAAATATACTCTGGCTAAAAATAATTGCTAATTTCTGATCTTAGAAATTTGAGAACATTCATGTTGATTCTAGGAAATTAAGACTTCTGTTATTAAATGTGCATTTAATTTTTCTGTGTAGGGTATTCAAGTGGCTAGAACTCATGAACTGAAGCCCTATGTCATATTTATAAAGCCGTCTAACATGAGTTGTATGAAGCGATCTCGGAAAAATGCCAAGATCATTACAAACTACTTTGTGGACATGAAGTTCAAGGTAAGATACAGAGGCAATGGATGTACGCGTTGTTTTGTTTTTATTCCCCTAGTGAAAAAACCACTGTTGTTTCCACAGCATCCCGATGTTAAGGAATGTAATTTCTGTTTCTAATGAATAATGCACTTATGATTTATCCTTTTTACATCATTTATAGATATTAAAATAAAGTTTAATAATTGCTATGATGCTACTCTTCTTTTTTCTTTTTTTGGGGTCTAGCTTTAAAAAAAAAAGAGCTCTCAAGCCACAGTTTGCAAAGACATACAGAAATTAGGTGTGCGTAGGCCTAATATTTGTATTCAAAATGGATTATTTATTTTACAAAAATGTTTGAAAGTTTACTTTAAAAATGCTCTAGTGAGGGGCCAGCCCCATGGCAGAGTGGTTAGTTCACGCACTCCACTTTGGCGGCCCAGGGTTTTGCTGGTTCGGATCCTGGGTGCCAACATGGCACTGCTCGTCAGACCATGTTGAGGTGGCATCCCTCATGCCACAACCAGAAGGACCCACAACTAAAATATACAATTATGTACTGGGGGGATTTGGGGAGAGAAAGCAGGAAAAAAAAAAGAAGACTAGCAACAGTTGTTAGCTCAGGCGCCGATCTTTAAAAAAAATGCTCTGGTGAATACACCTCATCTGTAAGATGAATTTTCTTTATATATATATATATTTTTAAACACAAAAAATGTTTATTAACGATGATGGTAATAATAGAGGGGCCAAACCAGGTGGGCTTAATCAGTGAACTCTTTTCTACAATAGGTGAATTTTTTCCAGTTTTTAAATAATTTTCATTAAATCCATATTAAAGATTTTGTCATAACATGTGTACAGCTCAATGAAATTTTACGTGTGTATGCACCCAGATAACCATCACCTAGATCCAGATATTACATCCACTTATTTTTGTGTGTATGGTGAAAAACAAAACACGAAACTAACCATTTTAACCATTTGTAAGTATACAGTTCAGTGGTGTAAAGTATATTCACATCATGAAACAGAACTCCAGAACTTTTTTATCTTGTAAAACTGAAATTAAACATATGGAATACTTCATGAATTTGCACGTGTCCTTGCACAGGGGCCATGCTAATCTCTGTATCATTCCAACTTTAGTATATACGCTGCTGAAGTGAGTACAAGGTAGCTTTATATTATCTTTTATCTCTCATTATTTTTATGTTCATATGTTTTTAATAATTACTATATGAAAGTCTGATACTCCAGTTTGCATTTCAGACAGTAGAGTCCATGGATATATTCTCCGAGTCTTATGGGCATCTAAAATTGTGTTCTCATTTTTATGGCAAGCTAAACAAATTAACAAAATTGTTTCTGGATCATGTGCATGGCCACCTGGTAAAGGAGTACCGCCACGAGGTTGCAGTGCCTGTGTCTATATTTGTGTTTAGGATGCATTGGCAACAAGATGTACTATTTTAATTGTTGTAGACAAATAAGAAAATAGCAGCAATCAATTTACTGCGTTAGTGCCAAGTAAAGGCCAAATGACTTTCACTTAACAAAATTTCACAATAGTAGAAATAGACAATATTATAGGTGAATTAGGTCATCATGAAGCAAAGGGTAATCTAAGTATGCCCAATTCAATAGAACTGGGTCATGCCATCCTCAGGTTGAGAGTGGTCATTTTGTATCTGCAAAGTAATGTCATTCTTGTCAAGTTAGTGTTCATTTGAAATTTATGTTTAAGTTTTATTTATACTTAACTGGTAAATTTTCTTTGGTTTTATGTTGTATATGGTTTGAGAGCTTCAAGTGTTTAGATAATAGAATAAGATAATTTAAGTCCAAATGGGAAGTTGAGAGGACTGGTCTGTCTAGGAACCGTTACTAAATTTCACGAAACCTTGCCCAACGGGATCCTAAGTAAGACTAAAGAGAGAAACGGTGTTTTAGAGTAGAGGTTTGGAATAGAGGAAATTTATTTGACCTAATTGTTTTTATAAATAGCTTCACAGCTGGATAACAATCAAAATAACAAACTGCGTACTATTTCTATTCGTCTCATTAAGTTTGTGCTATCCATATTTTTCTATTTCTCCTGAAGGACGAAGATCTCCAAGAGATGGAGGATTTAGCTCAAAAAATGGAGACTCAGTTTGGCCAGTTTTTTGATCATGTGATTGTGAATGACAACTTGCAAGATGCATGTGCCCAGTTGTTGTCTGCAGTTCAGAAGGCTCAGGAAGAGCCTCAGTGGGTCCCAGCAACGTGGGTCTCCTCTGATACCGAGCCTTAAGGAGGCCCTCCGCACAATGCTGCAGTTTTAACAGCGTTCCCCTGTTACAGAGCTCCGGACCAACAGCTGCCACCCCAAACAGCAGCATTTGCCCTGTTATAACGAGTGCAGCTTAAAAGTACTGCAGTTTATTAATCTTATTTGAAAACATATTTGTATTGTATGCTTACATAGAGTTACCTATTTGGCTTGTAGAAGAAAATGTTTTCCTTTACCTCATATGCAGTAACTCATAGAAATATGAACAATGCTAAGTTTCTGAGTATAAGAACCTTTCATAGATTTCCTTATGGTCTTTGTACAATTCAGATAAAAAGACCTTTCCTAAATAAAATAAGTAATTTCAGAAACTGTATTTTACCTTATGAAACTTGTTTTATGAAAATGGTTTTTACAAAAAGTGCCTGCTTGACTAACGCAGCAAGAAGGGTTAACGTACACATTTCACGTCTAACGTCAAGACCTGCAGAAACTGCACTTGGCCCCATCATTCTACACATAGGGCTACAAGGAAAAAAGTCTTCTGATCAGAGCTGTAAGTCATCAATTTTCCTAAAAGCCAGTATCTACATTTATGCCTAAATTAGGAAGGGAGAAGGGACTGCGGTCCTGGAGCCCAATATCTGAGAAAACCACAAGAGGAGGACGTTTCTCCAGTCTTGTTTTTCTCTTCCCTAGGTCTGAGACTTCCAGTCGCTCCTCCTGCCTCTCTCTATCTCCTACATCATTCTCAACTTTCTCCGTCTCCACACCATCTCTCCACCGCTTTAACTATAAAATAGTGCGTGCTTCAAAATACTTGCAGTTTTCAAAATTTAAAGTGAATGTTATCTTTCTAAAAAACCCAACCAAACAAAACGAAGAAAATTAGGTCATTTTTAATGATGTTTACGTGAGCCCGGATTTGACTTCATGTTGTGCTCGAGGAAAACGTTTCCCAAACTTGATTGACACAGTTGTGGGACGGCGGGGAGGCAACGGGAGGAAACTCGAGAACGGCCCGTGTCAACACACACGCCGCACACGTGCGTGCGAACCGCGCCGCGCGGGTGCCCGCCTCCGACGCTGGAACCGGGGCTGCGCGGGGCGGAGACCTGGCCGCGGGGCTCGCCTGCCGTGGACCCGGGCTCGGGCGGGCGGCGGCGGTTGCGGGGGCGCGCCATGAGGGCCGACTCGGGGCGCGGGCCGGAGGAGGGCCCCCAGGTGAGCGCGGGCGGGGGCGCCGCCCTGACGGCACCTTCCCCGGGTGGGGCCACGGCCGACGCGCCGGGAACCCGGGAGAGCCCCGCCCCGGGACGCGCACCGGCCCCTGGCGCCCCCGGGACCGGGCGGGGGCCGGAGGTTCGGCCCGAGCTCCTGGGGCCGGGGGGCGGGGGAGCGGGCGTGCGGTTCCCGGGGCCTGAGCGCACGCTGCCATGGCGCCGCCTCCGGCTGCCTCCTCGCGGAGGAGGCCTCAGCCGCCCGGAAGGAGCCGCCGGTAGCCCGCGGGGACCTCTCTTCGTGGTCCCCTCGCTCCCGCCAACAAATCCCCGCGCCCGCTGGGAAACAGGGCCCAAACCGGGACCGCCGCTCCCCGCCCGCTGGCGTCTCCCGTCCCGGGCGCGCCAGCCCCGACGCCGACGCTCCCTCGTCCGCAGGGGCCGCCCGGGAAGACCAGCCCTGCGCCCCGCGCTCCCGCCGCGCGCGGTGGAGGCCGCAGGCCCGAGCGTCCGGGGGGCGCAGCCCGGTGACCCAGCCCGGTGATGCACTGCGCCTGCGCGCGGCCGGGGGCGGGGCGGGGCGGGGCGAGCGCCCGGGAGCCGGCGGCCGCGGTGAGCCGGCTGTAGACGGGATGGGGAAGAAGCAGGTGGTAAGCGGGCCTTTTGAGTTGCTAGGATTTGTGTTCACTTGAGCCGTCCTACATTTGAGGGGCGTAGAGGTTGGGTTTCTGGATGGGTCACACGTCATTTTTTGCGGGACTTTGGAAACGTGGCGTTACCGTGTGAACTCAGTGCTCGGATAGACGCCGTCCTCAGCATCTTTGGGACGACAGCGCTTTCCTGTGGCTGTCGTTCTTTCCGGTCGAATTTTGACTACTGGATAGCAGTAAGACAGCCTGCCTTGTCCTAGTCTTGTAGCATTTGTATTGATACATTGTTTGAACGAATGGATTGCTAAATGGGGCAGTCGTAGAATCCCTTTTGAATCAGTGTCTTTGAGATAGTTGGAACGTTAATAAACCGATTTCTAGGCCTTCTGTTAGTGTTCTATTTGGAAAGATTTCCGAATGCTTCTTAACTGTAATTTCTCTGAACTGCAAACACAACTTTTCTTATTCATTTATATAAAGTAGCATTTATAAGATTTTTAAAAAAATTCTTTCTGCCCTAAAATGCATTCTTCACTCTGTATTCAGAGTGATCTTTTAAAAAAGTATGTTACTGTGTGGCTTCAAGCCTCTGTTGGCTTCCCATTGGATTAAAACAAAATCTAGACTCCTTCCCGTGGTCTTCAAGACCCCGGTTTTAGTCTGGCCGCTGCGGAGGCAACTCCTGCAGCCTTACGGCCTTCGTTTATCTGGAATGCTCCACCCCCAGTCTTCCCTAAAGCCTTCGTGTTTGCTCCTCTTTGGCTCCTTTCGTATTCAGGTCTCAGCTCAAATATCTCAGAGAGACTTTTCCTGAGGGAGCACTGCTCATGCTCCCTCACTTACTACTATTTATACACACATATATTAATATAGTAACATACATGGTAATACATACATGTTACTATAGTAATACATATGGCAATACGTATATTAATGTTATCTTCCAATACTTAGCCTCTAGAGTGTAAATTCCACAAAAGCAGGGATCTCTGTGTTTTGCTCATTAATATATTCCTAATGCTTAGAAGAGGGTCTGGCCTGTAGATAGACAGGAACGTAGGAAGGAAGGAATTTTACATGACATTTAGAAATGGGGGAACAAATTTAAAATTGCCCCGAGGCTCATCAGTATCTCCTGGGTTTCACCTGACGAACAGCGTCGTCGAAAGATTTGACATCCGTGGAGCAGAGATGCTCTAAGGCTTTTCTTACAAGCGATTTTCTTCTTTTCCCCACAGCGTCCTCCACGAGCCCTTCCACCTGTGCCAAGGTAATGGTGATTTACAATAATTTTATTACTGAGTTTTAAAAACACAAAATGAATAAAGTGAAAAAATAGTACAATTGCAAAATTATAATAATTCAGAAAAGACTTCTTGACAATTTTACAAAAGGCTTCCTGAGAGTTTAAAGGTGAAAGGTCCTTGAGTCATTAGGATAACAGTTTTAATTAAATGTTTCAGAGCCTAACGTCAGCTTGGAAGGGTGATCGATACAGTCTGAATCTGTGTCTTGTTTATCAGAATTCTGATCCTCTTTTGTTTGCTAGAATAGTTTCCCCAGAGTTTAAGCTGATTTTAATCAGTGACAAAATAAGAGTTCTTAATCTGCGTAATCCACTTTATTAATAGACAGTAGGGAATATGTATATGTAGGTTCAGAAAATCTTGGGGTTATTTTATTAGCAGTCTTACTAAATAGCTTATTACTTATAAATAATAAGCTAGTTTGTAAACTAACTGATTTTGTATGAAAGCTAATTTTATTTTAAATTTGTAATCATTTAAGTCAAATTTCAGTCTGACAATATAGTAGACTTCTAATTAATAGTTTCTTTTTTTGTCTTTGTCCTGATTAAATTTGGTTGGTGTCATGTGAAGTGCTATTCAAGGTGAGTTAGTTCACTGTTAATGTAAAACTTTCTAAATGTAGTATTTGCTCTTCAAAAGTTAGTTTGATTCCTTAATGTTTCTCTTAAATTTGAGTCTGAATGGTATAATTTATAATAGTACAATATCTTCTTATCATAATCTCCTGTGACTGCCATTTTTTAATGATGGTTGATATATAACACTAGTTATGTGGTTGATATTTGACCTCGCAAAAATAAAAACACTCATCCCTTAATGGAGTCACCTAGAACCTACTGTTGGCCTGTTTATAGTTCTGTATTAGGGACTGCGTCTTCCCGGTCTCATTTAGCCAGGAGAGACTGGGTTATGTTGCACTAATCCCAAAATCTCAGTGACTTAATATCAGACCAGGTTATTTCTGGTTAATGCAAAGTCCATTGAGGCCACAATCCAGGGCAGCCGCCTTTCACCACCTCTTCACCACTGACGTAGTGATTCAAGCTCCTTCCATCGTGTGGTTCTGCCATCTTAACAGGAGGCTTTCTCAGTGGCCACAGCAAGGGAAGAGAAAGCTGGAGGGTTACTCCCTGGCTCTTTCAGTGTTTTGGCCCCACAATGACACAAATCACTTCTGCTCGCAGTCTGTTGGCCAGAAGCAGTCATAGGCCATACCTAAGGGCAAGGGGGCTGGGAATAGTTGGTGAGCCCACTTTCTAACATCACTACAAGCAGTGAGCTACTGGCACCACACTGTGGGCTCTCTGTCAGTTTCTTGCCTTCTTCCCTAATATGTAGAAGTTGGCTGGACCCAGGGAAGAGAGAGAAAGGTCTTCCCTCCTAAAAGTACCCTTTTGACTGTTCCCTGCATTGAATTTTAGGCAGCCTTTTCTGTTGTTGTTCTTTCTGTTTTATAGATGATATTCCCCTTAGTCGTCCTAAGAAAAAGAAGCCCAGAGCAAAAACCACGCTAGGTGAGAAGTTGTTCTTGGTTGTGTGGGATCACAAGCTTTTCCAGAACCTCAGGTATGGTAAACATCACAGATCAGGGAGAGGCAAGGCCTCAGCAGTCCCAAGTCCCTGCTGTGCTGAGGTTAGAGTCAAGGTCACTTTGAAGCAGTAGCATTCGTGGTGACAGTGAGGGACAATGCGGGACAGCCTGGAGAGTGTCTAGAAACATTCATGGAATAAAGGGTTGTGCCACCTAAACTCTTACTTCCACAACATTCTTGGACTCTTTGAGGTGTTTTTTCCCTAGATAACATAAGTTGTCTCAAGCTATGATTGGTTCCAGACCCTTGAGCAGGATACTGGATTTAGAGACCTAAGGCTCTTGGATCCCTCCTTTCAGTCAGAGAATCTCTGTGGAAGAGCGTGAGTCTGAAGGCAGGGCCATATCATCTAAGCGGTGAAGCTGCAATAATGAGCAAGTTCTACGAACTCCTTTTTCTCTTCGTTATCTGCTAATAATCCTGCATGTTCTATCAGCATCTCAAACTCAGCACATCCAGAATTCATCATCACCTTTAACAATAGATCAATTTTTACTTCTCACTCACAAATTTCTGTTAATGGAACCCCCCACTCTCCCAGTCACTCAAGCTGGAAACCTCAGAGTCAGCCCTCTAACTGGTCCCTTCACTCTCCTGCTGACCTTCACAAGCTGACTTCTTCTGTGGTATCTTTTATGTCTCTTTTCCTCTTTCCTCTCCACTGTCACAACTGTAGTTAGTTTAGCTCCTTCCCTCTTCTCCCTGAGCTGTTGAGGTGGCCTCCAACATTGCCCTGTACTTCTAACTTTCCTCCACTCCGGTTGGTCCTGCCCACTACTGCTGGGTGAGCTGCTTGAATGAACTCGTAGCTCTTCATGCCTTCCACCTGTCAGAAACTTAGATTGGCTTATCATTGCCTAACAAATGGAGGAATAGACGGTGGGTGGAGAAAAAGAAAGAAATGGAGATGATGCGTAGAGCGGGAAAGACATAGACACAGAACAAAAAGAAAAGAGATGCAAAGAGACTTAGATTCACAAAGATACTCACTGAAATGCTGGGCTCTGAAAATACACCACAGTTAATTGTAGACACGTACATGTGGACTTAGAAAGGTCACAGCGAGGGTGCAAGAAAGACAGAGTTGGGGGAGGAGAGGTGTGGCTATCCCAGCTACAGTCTTCCTCCTTATAAAAAAGAGAAAAAGAATGCAGTGTCCCGGACCAAAAAGGGGATATATTGCTAGGCTTTCATTTAAATTGTCCATTTAGGTTACTTCAGATGTTTCACTCCTACAATTTTGCAGCTCTACGTACAATGGTGGGTGGTGGGGGGAGGAAGAGGTGTTTCTGTAGGATGGCTCGCCGGTGGTGAGATTGCCTGACCGAGGACCTGTGCGTTGGTAGGAGATGGATTCTGCTCAACCGCCTTCAAGGAAGCTTTAGTTATTTTCTCGGCACCAACAGTGTTTAAGTGTCACGTTAGCTAAATCCTTGACAACACTGGACAATATCAGTCTTTTAAATTTTTTTGGTGATCTAGTGGGCAAAAAGCTTATTTTAGTTTCCATTTCTCTGAATGCTAATGAGGTTAAGCATCTTTTCATTTGTTTATTAATAGATTTATATTTCTTCCTTTGTGAAGAAGACAGTCAAGGGAATGTAGTCAAGGAAAATTCAGTCTGCCAAAATGTGTCAAAATCTGGTCACAGATTTGATGAGGGGAGGGGAGAGACTGAAATGAATGACCAAATGAAGAGATTTATAAATTATCTGTCAACTCCAGTTATCCATGATGACCTTATCATGCGTTAATCTGTTAATGAAGGACTAAACTATAAGAGGCTGAGAAATCTTAAGGCACGACACAAAAAGAGTTCTCTATGGTGAAAGTTCTGCTGTGTTTTCATCTTTTTGAAAGTTCTGAGGCAGTTTCTCCTCCCTGCCTGCCTTTGTTCTTCTTTCTAGCCCCCCGGCCTTCTTTCTTCCTCATCTTCCTTGTTCCCTCATTTCTTTCTTTTCTCAGCTTAAAGACCAAAGTTACAGGTGAGGAGGAAGGAAGTCAAGCTTTGGGGCACACTCAGTTCTGTAAGAGAAGGGGTTATTCTATAGGAGACAGTCCAGTTGCCTTTTCCCCATCTTTTTAAGACTCAGTGACCTCTACTCAGGTTGTCCCGTTTTTCCCCACGTGTTTTCTGTAGCTAGTGCTTCTCTGGAAGGCCTTGTTCAGACTGCTGTTCACAGGCCCTCTGAGGGCAGCGCGCCGCCAACTAAAGACCCCAGAGAACACCCAGACGCTCCTATTCAAAGGAGACAGAAGAAGACGAGGCCGCCTCTCGGTATGTAGAGAAACCAAGGTTAGGCTGTGATTTGGGGAGTATGATTAAAACCCTGTCTGTCCCCATTTTTCCTCACCCATATCCCATTTTTTTCTTGCTTGCTTAAAATTTTTATCCCTAGAGTAACTCCAATGGGTTAAGTCAAGAACACTTTAGAGGGTCTCTCTTGATCATATGTGTATAGATTATGAGGGAAGATGTATAAATTCAGGACTAAAACAAAAAGTTTAGATCTTGATGTATATAAGAATTTGGTATATGATGAAATAAACATTTGAGATTAGTGGGAAAAGGATAGATTCTGTTAACAGAGTTGTTAATTAATATTGTTATTATTATTAACAATAACACAATGAATCTACAGCCAACATTTATTGAGTCTTGCTATGTCTCAGTCAGTATTCACAAGGTAAGCAATACTATTTCATTAATTTTGCCTATCAAATTGGCAGTGCCTTTTAAAAATTATAAAACCCAAAAGCATTGGATATAGAAGTGTTGATGAGAAATGGGTACACTCCTGCACTGCTGATAGGAGTGTAAGGTGGTTTAGCCTGTCTGCACTTCTAGGAATGGAAGTCACTACAGTGGCTACAGTAACTAAAGGATGTTAACTGCAATATTATTTATAAGAGTAGAAGCTGGTACTAACCAAATATTAACAATTTGATATGGGCTAAATAAATCATGGTTTATCCATTTGATAGAAACCAGCTAACCATTGAAATGTTGGTTAAAGTGAAACAGTGACATAGAAAACCATCAGTAGTATATTGTTGAGTCAAAAACAAAGACTACATATAAAGTCACATGTGTCAAAGGATCCCATTTTTATAAAATATGTTGTGTTTATTTCCTACAGCTGCCATAAAAGATTACCACAAACTGAGTGACTTAAGACAACAGAAATTTAGTCTTTGACAGTTCTGGAGCATAGAAGTTCAAAATCATGTCCACAGGGCCGTGATGTTCCCTCCGACGGCTCTAGGGAAGAATCCGTCCTTCCTCTGCTAGCTTCTGGTGGTTGTGGGCAATCCTTGGCGTTCTTTGGCTGATGGCAGCATAACTCCATTCTCTGCCTCCTTCTTCACGTTTTTCTGTGTTTCTGTGTTCAAATTTTGTTCTTCTTATATCAGTCATTGGATTTAGGACCCATCCCAATCCAGCATGACCTCATCTTAACTGGATTACATCTGCAAAGACCCCATTTCTAAAGTCTCATTCACGAGTATTGGGGTTAGGACTTGAGCATATCTTTTTGGGGAGACACGGTTCAACCAGAACATACGTATATACACACAGATGTATGGTAAAAAGGGTGGAAGGGTATAGCAAAGTGTTAGCAGTGGTAGGTTTTTTAGAAGGAGGAATTACTGATGTTTTTATTTTTTTCCTTTTCTATTTATATTTTACTAATTTTTCATATATTGAATATGCAAGCCTTTTATAATCACTAGAAAAAAGACACTTGCTTTTTTTTTACCCGCTCTACCATTTATTTCATTACTGGCAGTAAATATAGTTGACTTAAAACTACCCTCTTAGTAATTCAGTTAGGGTACAAATTTGAAAATCAAGATGGATAGCAATACCTAAATTTTATAATTTGTGAAAATGTATTTACAGAAATGACTTGACCTTTTTTAGAAAATTGAGGACCCATCTAAGTTCTGGGCCAAAGAGCAGCTGTCACTGCCATTCTAGAACGCACCCACCGTGCATTCTCACTGGGTTTTGATTTTGTTTGATTTTTGTTTTGTTTTGTTCTGGATGATTATGGTAGGCTCTACGGCTTATATTTCTAGGCTGTCAGTATTTTTTTAAATAGAATTCTAGGGGCTTTGAGGACATTCCCGGGAGCCGTTGCCAGTATTTCCAGATAGGAAGAGTAGCTAGTAGATTAGAAAGCTCCATTGACTCGCTTCAGCTTAATACCTTGTGTGCAGAAAAGAGTTGACATAGCAGGCCTGCGCCTGTCATCCTTGGAAAGGCCCGCCTGCGAGGCTGGTGGCCTCCTTACTGGTGTCTGGGAATTGGGCTGGTAAACAGCTCCCGACGCTGATGGAAAACTTCCCCTGACTTACAGGGTGGCTCACTGTGCGTTTGTGCACGTGCTGATGCCTGCTGAACGCCTGCTTGCCTTCTGCAAGTTCGGACTTTGGGCACGTGCTAGGCAGGGGGTGCCTGTGTGACCAGCCCCCAGTGGAAACCTTGGTGAGCTTCCCTGGTAGAGAAAGCGACACATGTGTTGTCCCAACCGACTGCTGGAGGAATTAGCACATCCTCTGCGACTCCATTGATAGAGGCCTCTTGGAAGCTCGGGCCTGGTCTCTTCTGGACTTTGCTCCATGAGGTTTTTCCTTTTGCTGGTTTTGCTTTGTCCTCTCGCTGTAGTGAACCGTGGCTGTGAGTCTGATGACTTGTGTGTCTGTGAGTCCTTTGAGCGAATCACAGAACCTGGAGGAAATCGTGGAGATCTCTGACACCCTGGGTGTTGGATTACTTCATTTTTTTCCATATTGTTTGGCATTGCAAGTTCAGATTTTCTGTTGAGCATTTAGAGGTATAAAATTTTAAAAATTAAAAGTTTGTAAGAATTTTGGCCCAATTGAAATTCCTAAAGTTCTTTTGTCTTACGGAAGTCTTGTACATTACTTTTCTTTTTACATTATAGTGATTGAAAACTTAATCTACTTTTTATTTTCAGAGTTGGAAACTGCTTCCACCCAGAAAAAGGCATCCAGTCCATCTTTGTTACGAAATGAAAATGGTCTCAATGTGGAGCCAGCTGAGGAGCCAGTGACTCAAAAACCTCGAAGGAAGACAAAGTAAGAATTTATTTGTCCGTCTAGATAGTCCAAAGGATGCCCTGATGCTGGATTCAGAGCTCCCAAACAGTGGCTTCTGATCAAGTCTTACTACATGCTGGTACAGCTCTAGGATAAGAGTGTTAGAAAAATATCAGTTAAACCAATCTAATGATAAATTTGAAGAGTAAACCACTGAGAAAAGTAAAATATTGTACTTAAAAAATCTTACTTGTCTCTAAAAAAGACGGAGACAGAAGATTTTATAGAAGTAGCAAAAAATTAAGGATAATATTAATGGGCTATTGCGACTTCTATTCTCATGTTAGCAATTCAGATTATTATTTCAGCAATAAATAAAAATGTGCATTTTAGCATAGGAAATTAAGTCTCAGATAAAATAGAATGGCATACTTTAAAGAAGTACCCTACAAGTTATGTAACAATATTCATACTTGGAAATAACCCTACAAATAGGGATCAATATCTATATAGACTCCTATGATCTTAAGGCTGGAAAGAACCTTACAAATCTAGTGCAGTCACTTCATTTTCCACATGAAAAAGCTGAGGCCCACAGAAATACAGGTGACTTGCCACACATTACAGTTGATAACGCATCCATTTGAGTAAAAACTACATTTCTCGACTCCAGGTCCAGGGCTCTGCCCATTATACTCACAGGCACCTCCTCATGTGGGTCTGTAAAAACTCAATAACCATCCATTTTCCTTACCTTCTCCCTGATTACAGGAAGAC
Organism: Equus przewalskii; assembly: GCF_037783145.1. Taxonomy (NCBI): domain Eukaryota; kingdom Metazoa; phylum Chordata; class Mammalia; order Perissodactyla; family Equidae; genus Equus; species Equus przewalskii. The sequence goes on along the minus strand of NC_091847.1, from coordinate 75,783,627 downwards.
CCAGCCAGCGGAATTACAGTATGCCAACGAGCTAGGAGTAGAAGATGAAGACATAATTACTGACGAGCAGAGTAGCCCGGAACAGCAGGCCGTGTTCACTGCACCCACTGGCGTCAGCCAGCCTGTAGGCAAAGTGTTTGTGGAAAAAAGCCGTAAGTGGTTCCTTGTTTTGGATCATGAGCTCTGTAAGAATTATGCAAGGATAGCCTTTGACCTAGGAATTATACTTCTGGAAATCTGAATTAAGGAAATAAGGAAAAACATAGACAAAAATTTATATACAAAGCTAGTCATGACACATTATTCATGAGACCAAAAAACTGGAAACAACCTGGATGTAAAAGAGGAGGAGAGTGAGTTCGGTCAGTTACGCGCGTCTGTACAAGAAAATCTTCTGCACCATCACAGATGCTCAGGGAGAATTTTTCATTCCGTGGAAAGGTTCTTGTGAAAAATAAAGATACACATACACGTAGTTTGATCTCAAGTATAGAAAAATGCATAGGACAAAAGACTCGAAGGAAATGTGCCAAAATATTAATGCTGCTTGTTTCTGGGTTGTGGGATAATGGGTAATTTTAAAAATCTACCCCTACTCCCACCTATTTCTTTATTCTTTGTTGTACTTTACCAGTTTTCTGCAACTGGTAGTGGTGTTGGTAGTGTGGCAGGTAATGATATAAGTTCTATAATTAAAGATAAATGAGAGAGGCTGGCCCTGTGGCTGAGTGGTTAAGTTCATGTGCTCCACTTCGGCAGCCCACTTTCGCCGGTTCGGATCCTGGGTGCGGACATGGCACCGCTCATCAGGCCATGCTGAGGTGGCATCCCACATGCCACAACTAGAATGACCCACAACTAAAAATACACAACTATGTACTGGGGGGCTTTGGGGAGAAAAGGGGGAAAAAAAAGATTGGTGACAGATGTTAGCTCAGGTGCAAATCTTTAAAAAAAAATTAATGAGAGAAACTACATGATGGTATCATCACATTAAATAAGAAATACAATACTGTAGCTGTATATTCTTTTGGAAAATAGTTCTGACATTATATAGCATGCATTGGTTATAAGACTGCGTTTGCAGTGTTTAAGAAAAACCCACTGAAAGCAGGATCATGACCATATAGTACCCCCCTGGATATGCTGTGAATATGCTGCCTGAGGAACTCATCTGAAACAGAAAGATGAGTCTTAATATTTACAATTTAGATTTTATGTAAATTGTTTTAAAATTCTGATTCCATAAGATCCTTTCTAAGGGATCTTGGAGTTGTTGGTCGTTGGGAAACCTGACCTAATCGAGGGCTTTTACTAGTGTACCATGTGGCTGTTTAATTTACTTCAGTCTGATTTCAAGCAATGTCACTCAATCCTGATTGTTATTCTTTTTTTTCAAGGGAAGAGTTGCCCTAAGCTAACATCTGTTGCCAATCTTCCTCCTTTTTTCTTCCCTTCTCCGCCCCCTGCAAAGCCCCAGTACATAGTGGTGTATAGTTGTAGATTCTTCTGGTTCTTCTGTGTGAGCTGCCACCACAGCATGGCTGCTGACAGATGAGTGGTATCGTTCTGCGCCCGAGAACTGAACCCAGGCCGTTGAAGCAGAGCACACCAAACTTTAACCTCTAGGCCATTGGGGCTGGCTCCTCATTTTTATTCTTGCTTCCCTTCTGGAAACCTCCCTACTAGAGTAACTGACCAGAATAGATACTAATTGCCTGCCTAGAAGTTGTTCTTGTTTTTTTTTTTTTTTTTGAGGAAGACCGGCCCTGAGCTAACATCCATGCCCATCTTCCTCTACCTTATATGTGGGATACCTACCCCAGCATGGCTTGCCAAGCAGTGCCATGTCCGGACCCAGGGTCCGAACTGGCGAACCCCGGGCTGCCAAAGCAGAACGTGTGCACTTAACTGCTGCGCCACCGGCTGGCCCCTAGAAGTTGTTTTTTCTTAGGGAAAAATTAGGTGTCACACCCCTGTCTTTCATTCTCCAAGATGCCTGGCACCAGGTTTGGCAAGGATGATGGAAACGGAAGCTTTCCTGCTTCCTGAGGTCCCTTTGTGGATGGTAGACAGACGAGAAGGAGCCTCCTGTGGACAGTGAGAGGGCAGAGCTCGGCTCAGGCAGTGTTGTGGTGCCGACACTGGAACTGATGCTCCTCACAGGCAGCTTCTTCAGAGAAGTTTATGAAATAACCCATTTCTTTCTGTCGTCACAGACCGCCGTGCTACACACATTGGCATCTTTTCCTAAGAAAATGAAAGTGTTTTAAAATATTGACTTGCCTTTATAACATTGGCATTTAAACTTGAATGCCTTTAAAGTCTCTAAATTAGAATTTTTCAGACTATGTCATGTTAAAGCTTCCTAGACCTTTTTCTGAGTTGACAGTTCATTATTGTATTTCATTCAGTATAATTGATTTCTAAAAACTTACGCAGACATCTGTTTTGGGTTGAGAAGAAAGTGCATGGAGATTGTTTATTTTTCCTAAAGATAAAAAAATAGTATGCTTAAGCAACCAAAAGAAAAGAGCCTTCTGAAATAGGAACTGGATCAGGGAGGATGTTTAGATAGAAAAACAGCAAGATTTCAGTCTCAGTCTAACGGTTCTTAAGCGTGGAATAGTAAAAAGACTGCCAGGGTCCCCTCTGGTTAGTTCTGATAGTTGTGTGATGTGTTCTTAGGGCGATTCCAGGCTGCTGACCGTTCGGAGTTGATAAAGACCACAGAACACATAGACGTGTCCGTGGACGGGAAGCCCTGCTGGACGACCAGAGACGTCGCGCTCTCAGTGCACCGGGCTTTCAGGTTGGACTTTTCTTAAAACAGATGTTCCCTAATTTAAAGAAAAACGTGTTGATTGTTCAATGCTGTTAACAAAATTGACAACTTAAAATGGTAGGTAGGTATATTTTTTAAACATTCAGTTGGAGTTAAATGATCTGCCTATCATTGTTGTAAAAAAGAAAAAGCTCCCTTTTTTACTTTTTGTGAAATGTTGAAGTGTAATGTAAGTGAAGAGATTTAGGAAATATTTTAGCTTTTTCCTCTGGTAATTCGTGTATGATAACTGAGCGCTTCTCCGTTCAGGATGATCGGTCTCTTCTCTCATGGCTTCCTGGCTGGCTGTGCCGTGTGGAATATAGTTGTGATCTATGTCCTAGCAGGAGATCAGCTTTCTGAGCTCTCAAACCTCCTGCAACAATACAAGACCTTAGCCTATCCATTCCAGAGTCTTCTCTACTTGCTTTTGGCTCTGAGTACAGTTTCGGCATTTGACAGGTAAGACTGTTGTGACCGCATGTCCCTCCAACTTTCCTTCAGGAGGAAGTGTTGAGAAAGTGTCACTGACGATGACAGTTTTCAGAATCAAATTATAGGATATTAATATTATTTTGACTCTTTTTTAAGCCAGGCTGTTCTGTTCTTTTTTGGGGGATGAGAGTACTGTAAACAAAAACATCCCCCAAAGTCTCAACCCACTCCCGCATCAACTCTAAGTCCAAAATTTCATCCAAATATAATCAACTCAAAAAAGTCCCAAACACCATCTTCCAGATGATCTGAACCAGGTATAGGTGAGACGCTGAGTGTTGTGGTAGTTTCCTAGGGCTGCTGTGACAAAGTACTACACCCTGGGGGTCTTAAACAACAGAAAATCACTTTCTCGCAGTTCTGGAGGCCGGGAGTCTGAGATCAAGGCGCCAGCAAAGTGGGCTCCATTTTAGTGGGCTCTGGGGGGAGTCTATTCTGTGCCTCTCCTCCAGCTTGCAGGGGTTGCTGGGATTCCTTGGTCTGTAGAAGCATCACTCCGATCTCTGCCACTGTTGTCACTTGGCTGTCTTCCCTGTGTCTCTGCCTCTTCCTTTCTTATTGGGACACCAGTCCTATTGGATTGGGGCCCATTCTCATGGCCTCCTTTTAACTTGATTACATCTGCAAAGACCCTGTTTCCACCTAAGGTCACCTTCACAGGTACCAGGCATAGGATTTTAACATATCTTTTTGGGAACACAATTCAGCCCATTGAGAAAAATAACAATTTACAGCCCAATGCTGTGAGTAATAGAAGTAGAATCTAATGGAATTTTGCAGATCAAGCTTAATTTGTCTCTTCAGACTCTCTTACCTCCAAAGGAATAGTCTTCTAGTCAAATGTTTTATGTAGCCTTTGTAAATAAGATCTCCTTTTATGTATTAAGTATAAACTGTAGCTACTTAAAGCTTGGTAATAGGCAATATATGTGGTAGCACTGGAACAGAGAAGGAAAAAGCTAGAGTCAAGAGAGCACAGTTTTGTAAAAAGTTATAACTCCGCCGTACATGAGACTTCTGTGTTTTATAGGATCGACTTGGCTAAAACATCAGTGGCAATCCGAAATTTCCTTGCCCTGGAGCCAACAGCTTTAGCATCTTTCTGTGAGTAAATAGTTTAATTTGATGACTGTGTTACACTTCTGTTACATTGTAATTTTGAACCAGGAAAAGTATAATTTTATTTTTAAAAAGATTTTACATTGTTGCTACTTACAAACATTACTTACAGCTGTTCAGTGGAATTTGTAATTTGAAAAAACATGGTGGGCATAATTTTAATAGAATTATTTTTCAATAGAGGTTGATCTAAATAAATTTTAAAAGTTTAATTTGTTCTGTATTACTTAATTTTTAGCTTCTGTATTTTCTACTTGACATTAAACAGATTCACCTGGTATGGCATTTCAGTAACAAATACTATTTTATATCTCTTTGATAATTTGGAATGCATTTTGTTCTAAGATATGAGAATATTAATAAAACTAGTTTTAGGACCTTGAGTAAGTCATTTAATTTCTTAAAAGATCTTCTAGGTCTTGTCAATTCTAATGATGAAGTAGTGAGCATTCACTAATGGAGAGTGAAATATATATTATTATATATTTATAATACTTAGAATTTATAATATAATATATAAATATATATTATTTTTCACTATTATATAGATAGTGATTATATAGTGATTATATAGATAATAGTGAAAAATAATATAAGGCTATCTAACCTACTGAAATTAATCGAATGAATTTCCTTTGTATCATCATTCCCCAAAGTACAGATTATTTTTGACCTTATAATAATCTACAAATTCAAAATAAATTGAGTTGTTAACAATACATTGTTAGTAATTTCATCTGTCTTTTTCTCAGTGTACTTTACTGCTCTCGTACTATCTCTGAGTCAGCAAATGACCAGTGACAGAATCCACCTGTACACACCTTCTTCTGTTAATGGGAGCCTCTGGTAAGAATTCACAGTAGCATCAGCGATTGGTGATGGCAATAACAGCAACAGTGGGAGTACTGGTATATTCCTATCCTTTCGCTCTCTTATGTGTTTTCATCTATAAATAATAATGAAGGCCTGTTTCCTGTTTCCACAATTATACCAAGAAAATACCTATTCCATTGGTTAATGGATAACTATTGTTATACACATCTGCATTTTAAAAGAGATGTCTTCTTTTTACAAATCTGTTTTAAATCTCTTAAGTTATGGTTTTAAAATAAGTCATTAGGCGATGAACTGGAGGAGCCCTGCAGCCCCCCGTCAGTGAGCCTGATACCCCAGAACAGTGATGGCAGTGGGGAGCTGGGACAGAGTCAGAACCAAGCGAGCCAGGAAGAGGAGGCTGGGGAGAGCCAGCCTGGGCAGATAGGGCCCGCCGTGGAGCTGAGAGGATGGCCGAGATTTCAGAGGGGCAGTCTTTCTGAGAGAGTGGCTAGGAGCCTGAGGTAAAGAGAGGAAAGGAAGATACTTCACTCAAGAGGAGCACTGTCGTAGTTGGAAGGGAAACTTAGAGAAAAGTTTTGGCAACACTAAATTTCCATTTCCATCAGTGTGCAAGCAGATCTGTTTAGAGTTCAATAACCTTTGTGCTCATGGTATATTTATGGTGTATTTCATAGGGAAATTATATTTTATTTCATGCTTTATTTGTTATTCCTCTGGTGAGGACTGATGTTTTTTTAAAGTTCATAAAATAGATATAGCTGTATTTGGATATATAAATCAAAATGAAGACGTTTCTGATGAGCATTTCTGTCTCCTCAGGGCAGAAGGACTCGAGGAGCAGGTTCTGCAGCCATGGATTGTGGTGAACCTGGTGGTGGCCCTTCTGGTTGGATTATCTTGGCTTTTTTTGTCTTATAGGCCAGGCATGGATCTCAGTGAAGGTATTAAAGAAAAATAGTCCAAGAGTATCATGAAATCTTCTATAGTGATTTTATAAATCTCCTTCTAATGGATATAGCTTATAATATTCTGATAACAAAGACATTTAAATAAGATAACAAAGAAGAATGAAAATCCAGTGGTAAAACAGAATGCCAAGAGAAGCAGGAGGCACGTGTGGGAGAGCTGGAGTCTCCAAGTGCTTAATGAGGGGGCGCTTCTGCGGCCCCTGTGCGTACTTAGGAGCTATTTCTTCTCCTAGGACCCTTCAAGTATTTTATAGGAAGCCCCTGCTCTTTGCTTCTCAACGTCTCTTCACCCATGCAGCCTGTCAGACACATTCAAGTGAATTATTCTCCTCCTCTACCTTCATTGTGTAAGGAAGCGTTTAGTAATCCTCCTTTTAGTGTGCCCAGGGTGCAGCGAGGGTTCCTGGTCTCGAGTCCACAGGCCCCTTTTGGAGCGCCTGAAGAGGAGGAATCTTCTTAGCAAGCTGCTGTCGTCAGCGCTGCTCTGGGAACCGCTCAGTGCTTGTATTCTAAGTCTTTTTTCCTTGGTGGGTGTGCCACAGTTTCACCCTGGGATCTCTTTGATATTTTCTGGGCTTTGGTTATTATTGTATTCTTGGTTTGTTAAACATCCTGAGCATTAACCACAATTTGATCAAGTAATTACAGCGCATGATCTTAGAAGTCTTAGAATTGAGAATCTGCCGAACATTTCCATTTGTATAAACCAAGACAAAAAAATGTAATCTTTTGTATTTTCATTCATGAGTGTACCTTTTTGCATTGTAATTCTCATGTTGCTCCACTGACCATCCTGTTACTTTATTCCTTTTGATGTATTTCGACTATATTTTTAAATCTTCTCAGGCTTTATATATTTTGCTGTTTTTCTTTCACTATAGTTTTCAGTCATTCAAAGAATTTTTCATCTAATACTTACATCAGAGGACTTTATTTTACTGGATTCCTAAGGTTTTCTTTTTCTGTATTTCTTGGCATTTTGATAAATTATGTGTCTCTGCTAAGTAATGGTTTACATGTAGAAATGTCAGCTGATAACGTTCTGCACTGTGGTTGGGAGTGAAGTTGCATCCCACTGCCTTGCGCAGTATTCAGTCTGTATCACCACGTGGCTATCACTCACTACATATTTCCAGAATCCTGCTCTCCTTTAGGGCATGTGAGTCATATAACATTTTATTTCCATGTGGATAAAAAAAGTAAATATAAAATGAGGATGATAACACCTAGCTTATTGGGTTGTTTTGGTGGTTAAATGGGTAACACATTTAAGATATCTTGGCACATAGCTGATGTTAGTTCCAAGTCTTTCCTCTACGTCTGTCCCCTGCCTGTTAGGTTATCATGATCACTGCAGAATTAGACCTTTCAGCTGTTTAATGGTCCTGGCTTCTCTAAGTGAGTAAATTTCCTGGTGAGAGTTATATTGTCTCTGTTATAGATATGTTGTATTTTTCAGGGGTTTACAATACATTTAAAACTTGAACATTTTAAAATGTAAAACTGGTACATTTGTCATTAACTCACCTTTTAAATCACATTTTACTATCAATAATTCTTATTTGTTCTTGAGGGCTATTTTTATATAGTATGTGAATATTTTAAGAGAACTTTTATAACTAAGCTATAAAACTATTTTTGAGGTACTAGGAAACCATTTTGAGTATGATCTGTTCATTTCTCTCCTAGAGTTGATGTTCTCCTCTGATGTGGAAGAATATCCTGAGAAAGATAAAGGAGTTAAGGTCTCTTCATAATGCCAGCTCACCTTCAGAGTAGTAATGGCCCAGTATTTAGAAGGTTTCCTGTTCGTGTTTTTAAGTGTATTTTTGTAAGATATGTATAGGTGTATTTTGAATTGATTTTCTGATTATATAATACTAAAAAATTTCTCAAGATTATGGAAAATGTTAAAATTGTATCTGCAGTTTATACCGAAACATTAATCTCTATAACATTATCATCCTAATAACAAAGGAGATAATGAGCTAGAAACCAGCAGGTGAAAGTGTTTATTTCCTGTTCTCTAGAATTAGTTGTATTCATAATCATTATCTTAAAAAGCACTAGTGCAGAAAAAGCTATAACTTTAGTGTTACAAAATATATATCAGGTTTAAACATAAATTTAAGGAATGGGGAAGGGGGAGGGGAAAGACCTTCATTATTTATTTTTGATGTTTCCTTGCTGAATAAATTGAAATATGAAATTTGTCTTTTTTGAAAACTGGTTTAGTGGTTGTGTATCATGTAATAAGTATAATGTAATTTAGCTTGAAAGATGCTTTACTTCATGGCTAATAAAAAGGAAATGTACCTTTTTGTTTGAAAAGTTTTATAACCATAAAAGTTTCCCTTTAACACCAGGTGGTTCCCATATCTGGTTGTCCATCAGAATCCTTTAGGAAGCTTTAAAAAACCTGCACCAAATGGGAAGCGGGACAGCACAGAGCTCAGGGGGCTAGAGGAGAGCCGGTGAGCCTGCCGAGCTAACAGTTGAACCCTTTCCTCTGCCTCTGTTTTGCATGATAAGAAATATGAGTAGGAATTCTCCATGCCTATTCTCAAGCTCTTTGTCAGACCTTTGGCTCCTGAGGAAATTCCCTCTTGAGGTGGGTCCTGCGCTGGAAAAGGTCTTTTCAGAGCTGTATCCAGTGGCGCCTCAACTGGTAGGAGATCCTAGTGCTCAAGACAGCAAGACTCTGTGGGGAAGGGTGTCTCAGAGGCCCTGGAGTACATCAGGAAAGCTACGGGGCCTGCCGAGGTCTGCGAGCAGCTCAGTGTTGTGGCACAGAAGAGCCTTGACAAATTGATGGTGGAGCTGGGTGGCTCTGAGAACAGGTCTAAATTTGGTATGAGCACCATGCTAGGAATATCTTGCTGTCTGTAAGGCTGGAGCTGTGGAGCAGGGTGTTCCCCCTGCTGTCACAAAATTGTGACTCCACTGGCAATTCTGAAGTCGTCCTAGCCACTCCAGCTTTCACTGTGATCAGCGATGGTTCTCGCTCTGGCAACGGGCTGGCGTGCAGGATTCATGATGCTCCCTGTCAGCCAGCTTCAAGGAAGCCATGCTCATTAGAGCTGAGGCTTACACGCCTGGCCAGCGTCACCCGGGAGACATGAGAAAACCAGTCCTACAGTGTGCGATTGTGTTAGCCTGAACAATATCCCCAAAAATGGCTGCGTCCCATCCCTGGAACATTGCATTGGCAGAAGGACTTTTGCAGATGTGACTGAGGTTTGAACCTTGCAATGGGGAGATTTTCCTGTATCATCCAGTGGGCCCACTGTAACCACATGAGTGCTTATGATCAGAGAACCTTTCCTGTGTGGTCAGGGAGAGACGGCGATGGGAGAAGGGCAAGAGGGTCATGATGTTGCTGGCTTTGAAGGAGGAGGGGGCCACAAGCCAAGGAACGTGGGGGACCTCCAGAAGCTGAGAATGGCCCTTGGCTGACAGCCAGCAAGAAAATGGGTGTGGGCTCAGTCCCACGTCTTTAAGAAACTGAATTCTGCCAGCGTCCCGAGTCAGCAAGGAAACGGATCCTTCCCTGGAAGCTCCAGGAAGGAAATCAGCCCTGCTGACACCCTGACTTCAGGCCAGGGAGACCCATGTCAGACTTCTGACCTACAGAACTGTAAGACAGCAAACGTGTCGTTTAAGCTGCTAAGTTTGGCTAATTTGTGACGGCAGCAGTAGAAAGTTAACAGACGGCTGAAGGGAGTTTTGCTCCCAACGTCCTGGAGAATAAGCAGCCGTGGAGCTGCCCCGAGTGCCACTGGGAAAGCCGGCTCCGTTGATGACATTGTAGCTGGCATGGGCGTAGCTGCTTTGAATTATTCAGGCCTGGGGAGTATGACCTGGACTTCAGATCTCCCGATGACCCCAGCAAGTCCGTGATCCTCGAGCAGCTGTGGGCCTGTGCACATCTTCCGTTAGGGAAAGCCTTTGGCCATGATGACTGGGACCTAGGAGGACGTTTACTGCGAACGTATGACTCCACGATTGGCTCAAAGTCATCATTTTTCTCACCCTTCTCCCTCATCAAGTGTGGGCAGAGCAATGATAGAGTTTCTGAGGTGTCAACAGGCAAGATCTCCAGTGGGCTTTTAGTTAATTTTTGGGTGCAAAATACAGTATTCAGTAATTAATGTGTACCTCTCTCCACCTCCCCCAAGCAGAACAAAACATACACACTCCCAGGCCCCATCCCCAGAGGTTCAGATTCACCAGGTCTGAGGTGGTGCCTGGAAAACTACCTTCTAGAAAAAGGTCCCCCAGGTGACTGATGCAGTCAGCAGACTAGCCAGCATTTGGGATCTCTGACCTACACGTACCATTTGTAATCCATTAGGAACCATAAAGCTTGGACGGTGACAGATGACTTGATCAAATTGCTAGGTTTGTGAGAGGACAAAAAATGAAAAATAAAAAACATGGTGTCTGCCTTCCTTCTAGAAGCTCCTGATCTAGTCAGAAGACACACAGAGGTTGAAGGACCTAGGACAGTATTGTGCATAAGGTTGGCTGTGAGCATGTCCTTTGTAGGATGGATGGGACTTCTGCTGGTGGTGACAGGGGCAAGGAAAGGAGTGAGACCTGAGGGCTTTTTATTTGGAAAGTATCAAAGGTAAAAATGTTGAAAGACTGCTGTAATAGCAACTGTAATCTAGATCAATCTAGATTTAATCATTGTTAAAATTTTGTCACATTCGCTTGCTTGCTTTTTTTTTTAAAGATTGGCACCTGAGCTACATCTGTTGCCAATCTTCCTTTTTCTTCTTCTTCTTTCCATAAGCCCCCCAGCACATAGTTGTGTATTCTAGTTGTAGGTCCTTCTGGTTGTGGCATGTGGGATGCTGCCTCAGCATAGACTGATGAGTGGTGCCATGTCTTGCCCAGGATCCGAACTGGCAAAACCCCAGGCACCGAAGTGGAACATGCGAACTTAACCATTCAGCCACGGGGCTGGCCCCAGCTTTATCTTTATACATCTCCCTTTTTTTCCTTGCTAAATCTTTTGAAAGTGAGTTGCTAACATCATGTCACTTCACCCACATATTTAAGCATGCATCCTCCAAAAATAAGAACATTTGTCTACCTAGCACAATAGCATTACAGTAACTGGAAAACAGTAATTCCAGTCCATTCTCAAATTTCCCTAGTCGTCTCTCAAGATGTAGTCAAGGGTTACACATTTCATTTGGTTGTTATATCTTACCTCTTAATTTAAAATGGTCTTACCTTTTTTTCTCCCCTATGACATTTTTTAATTGAAAATTTTACTGAGATAAATGTAATTTTATGCAAACTTTAAGAAATAGTACAGGGCTGGCCTGGTGGCGCATATAAAGTGGAGGAAGATGGGGATGGATGTTAGCTCGGGGCCAGTCTTCCTCAGTAAAAAGAGGAGCATTGGCAGCAGATGTTAGCTCAGGGCTAATCTTCCTCAAAAAAAAAAAAAAAAAGAAAAGAAATAGTACAGAGAGATCCTTTGCACACTTTGCCAGTGTCTTTGAAGGATAACATTTTGCGAAACTATAGTACACTATCACAACCAGGAATTGCCATTGATACAACCCACCGACCTGATTCCCATTTCCCCAGTTTGACTTGTACTCATGCATGTGTATTAAGTTCTACACAATTTTATCGATTGTGTAGGTTTGGGTATCCACCACCACGGTCCAGATCCTCAAAAGTTCCAAAAGCCACAAGAATCTCTCATGTTGCCCTTTATAGCCACACCTCCCTCCCTCCCACGCCCGTCCCTGCACCCCGAATTCCAACCCCTGACAACCGCTAGTCTGTCTTCTCTTTCTAAAATTTTGTCATTTCAAGAACATTATAAATTGAATCATGCAGTATATAATCTTGGGATTAGCTTTTTTCTGCTCAGCTTAATTACCTGGAGATTCATCCAGGTTGTGTGTGTATTCAGTCTTTCTTATTGCTAAATCATATTCCAAGGTATGAATGTACTGTAGTTTGTTGAACCACGTACCTGTGGAAGGACATCCGAGCTGATTCCACTTCTTAGCAATTATGAGTGAAGCTGCTGTGAACATTTGTGTACAGGTTTTTGTGTGAGTGTAAGTTATTTGTCTGGGATAAATGCCCAGGAGTGCAATTGCTGGGTTCTGTGGTAGTTCTATGTTTAGTTTTTTAAGAAACTGCCAGACTGTTTTCTAGCGCAATTATATCGTTCTATATTCCCCCATGACATTTTTTTTTTGAAGAATCCAAACCAATTTTGTTTTAGAATGTTCCACCTACGTTTTGTATTTGTTTGATATTTTCCTGATAGCATCACTCAGTTTGTTCCTCTGTCTCCTGAGTTCCTGTAGACTGGAGGTTAGGTGAAGAGGTTTGATTAGAGTTAGGTGAGATTTTTTATGTTGCATCATATGGACCATAAGGAAGTCAGAGTGTGCTGGTGGACAGCAAGTCTCATTGGCACAGTGATTACACGCCACACAGCACAGACCCCAAATGATAACAAACATGTATGGAGGGCTTTGTACCTGCAGAGAGCAGGGTGAGGATCAGGTTTCTGCTACTAAAGAACTCTTGATAATAACAGCTGATTCTAACAGTCGGAGCCTCCTAATGGGGATGTGCCAAGTACTAGCTTGCAGACAGCAGTTAATTCTGCTTTTGGGGTATGTGTATGGGGTTATAAAACTTTATCGAAAACTGAACTTTGAGCTGGCCCTGGAATAAAATAAAAATAGGTTCCAAATAGAATAGCAATAAATAATGATCCCGAGGTAGCAAAGTGTATTTTGGAGGCCTTTGGTTTCCATATTAAGTAATTAAAACTTATGGCCAATAAATAAGTTGTGAAAGTTTCTCATTTTGTTTGTTTTTAAAGGTAAACTGTTAATACTGGGGCAATGGAAAGAGTGTGATGACAGCAGGTCAGGAGACCCATGAGCAAACCAATGCAATCATCTGTGTGCGCAATGTCCTAAACAGGGTGCCATAAAGAGAAAGAGTAGGCTTCAAATATTTAGGGTTAGAATTCAAAAATGTGTCTGAAGTTTTATGCTTTCGTAGACATGACATTGCTACATTAAATGAGTTTGAGACATACCGGAGGTCAGGAGGGAAGATGAATATTACCGTGTTGTGAGTCTCTGGGACAGACGAGTAAGGACGTCCAAGAAGACTGTTGGAAAGATAACACAGTTCAGGGGATAGCGTCCGGAAGTGATGGCTGCTACTGGAAATTCCCAGAAAGGACAGGCGCAGGGAGAGGAGGCCTCATGGTGGGTTAAGAGGCAGGCAAGGAAAGAACAAAGGCATCCAACCCCGCGCTGAGTCGCCTTGCTGTCCGCCAGCATGCTCCGGCTTCCTTCTTAGGGACACGGAAACTGCCCGGCAAGCGCTGGCAGACCCTCGAGGTGCGCCCGGGAGCCCCCACGCCAGCAGCTCCGCCCACGCGTGCGGGTCACGTGGTGCTGGGCGCGTGCGCGGGAAACGCGCCAGGCCGGCGGAGGGCGGCTGCGCCTGCGCACCAGCCGGCCGGCCGTTAGTCGCGACAGGCCCCGCGGAGGATGGAGGGATGGAGCCGCCCAGAGAGACGGCCAAGGTTGCCAACGCGGCTGTTAACCACGGCGGGCGGGTCCATTCCCATTACGTGGCCCCCATACTGCAGCGGGGCCCCCACACCAACCTGGAAACCGTGCACTCCCGAGCGTCGTTTTCCTCGGCCCGTAACTCCCCAGAGCATGGCAAGAGCGCGGCCCTGCCCAAGGACCAGGCCAAGGAGGGCGCGGCACACCGGCTGCTGAACGTGAGCGGCCCGGCGGGCGCGGCGCCGGGGGGACCGGGGTCCACGCGTGCGCCTGGGACCAGGGAGACTCGCCCTAGGTGCCTGAGGGGTTCACTTGTGGGACCTCGACGCTGTTTCACTTGTCAGAGCCTCGCTTTATTAGCTGTGGGAGGAAGATGGTTACTACCGACCTTGCTTAGAGGGTTGTCTGAGGAGCTGAAGGAGATGCGGGCATAAAGTGCTGAACACAGTGCAAGGCACAGAGTGAGGAGTGCTGTCATCGTCATCGTCACTGGGATTTCCTTCATGAGGTTAAAGGGCTAAACTCCGGGAACTTTGGTTCCCTTGTTTTCAGTTCCTGGGGTTCTTAGAGATGAACCTGTGAGAGCAAATCTGCATCACTTCTGCAAAGTGAATTTTGGCCTCGAGTTCTTAATTAGAGAGGTGTATTCCTATTTAAAATGTGTGAAACTCCTGGGTTTCCCGTTTAGTGGTATCACCGGAAGATGGAGGAAGTGGAAAAGGGTGATCAAATTGAAACTCACTTTTTCAAAGTTGTTAGGGGATTATTAGGAAATTGTACATTCTCTATTAGTCTTAAGTTATTAAAAAATAGTACAGATAAAAGTATCTATCAAGGGGGCCGGCCAGGTGGCACAGCGTTAAGTGCGAATGTTCAGCTTCTCGGTGGCCCGAGGTTCCCAGGTTCGGATCCCAGGTGTGGACATGGCACCCCTTGACAAGCCATGCTGTGGTAGGCGTCCCACATAGAAAGTAGAGGAAGATGGGCACGGATGTTAGCTCAGGGCCAGTCTTCCTCAGCAGAAGAAGGAGTAAGCGGCAGGTGTTAGCTCAGGGCTAATCTTCCTCAAAAGAAGAAAAAAAGTATCTATCAGGAAACAAATGGTACACAAAAAGATGATGTCCTTCTCTGTAAAATTAAGGAGTTGACTGACTTGATCTCTAAAGTAACATCTTAATTCTAAAAATTTAGACTACTCTCCCCTCATTGTTATGATAAATTAAGAGCATATTATGACTTAGCTGTAGGATGATACTAGGAAAAATTGCAAAGGTTGTGTAAGAGAGAGGTGCTTGGAAATCTAGGCCATAGAAGGTTTTTGTTGTATGTCCTTTTAAGGAATTTGGACTTTATTCTGGAGAATGGTGATTTGCAATATTTTTTTGAGGATCTTTTTTTCTCGTAAAAAAAAGAAGTCTCCCCACATAAGAGTAGCTGGCTCTTTACTGTGTACTGACTGGGAAAATCTATAATGACAAAAAGCTACCCTGCGGCAGTGTTTTTAATGGAGTCTGGTTACAGATACAACAGCATCTACAAACACTCAAAAAAGAGCGGTGCACGTATATGCAAGGTCTCTTGTTTACTCAAGTTTGGTTTCCCAAATTATTTGACCATAGGATATTTTACTGTTTTGACAAAACAACCAAAAGAGCTTAGGAAATGAAATGGGCACTTGAATTTAGTTATGACCTCACAAATGGATTCTTCTGACACAGATCCAGATGAATGAGTTTATGTAGGATAGATGTTTATTATACAGTAAACTTTGAGTAATATGATAACTATGTTGTTATTAAAATTAGCATAGCAGCTACTCTAAGATACATAATGTAGACCATTGAACATGGAATGGATGACCTCTCTTCAATTTAGTAAAGGCCGCCTACGCATCGGTACACAGATGAAACATTACATATTTGGGCAACAGGTAGTCTTTTCTGTGGCTTCTTGGCATTTTTTGTGTATGGCACATGATTTCTTGAAAGCAGACCATCATAGGATAATAAGAAGAGCTATGCAATTATGTTTAGCATTTTCTATACGAAATACATAGCTTTTTTTAAAAGTTGGAAGCAAATCTCTCTCTCAGGTGTGTTTCACATCTCTCAGAATGCATTTTGGAAAACAGTAGTTTGCAGATAATGCTTGGAACACATTTGATTTCAAGGATGTTCAGAGTTGAGAATCGCTACTACAGGGTGGTGGGAAAAGCTGCTGGGTTTCAAGCAGAGGGATGACATGGATCAGATGTGCTTTGTTGAAAAAATGGTTTTGACTATCAGGATTTAAGGAGAGGTTAAAGAAGTAGCAGAGAGTGAGGAGGATGAAGTGTGGTTCTGTGGGGATGGAAGAGGCCGGGCTCCAGAGCACAGGTGGAGGTATCCTCCTTGGATAGGAAGAAGGGCATCTCTTCCTCCAGACCCGTGTTCAAATTACCCCTGGATCACTGGTATCCACATCTTCTGGAGTGCTTGTTAAAATCTGGATTCCTGGGCCTCCACCTTACACCTGCTGACTCAGAGGGTGGGGCCCCCGGAATATGCTCAAATTTTAAACTGTCTCAGGTGATTCGTAGACTCATGTTTGAGAATTGCTGTAGACAGAGGAAAAAGATGGCGTTGGTGTGGGGATGGTCGAGTGAGGATGTAGGCTGGAGAAGGAAGCAAGTGGAGCCGGAAGAGTTTGATGAACTGGGTGAAAGAAAGGGGGGATGAGCGTCTGGAGATCTCAGTGAGATTTAAAAAAAGGTTTATTGAATGTGAGCTACTAAGAGAATTGGAAGGGTTAGCTAGAGATAGTGCTCAGATGGAGGAATACCGTAGTTTATGACTTTAGTAAAAGTGTGGCTCATCTCCCCGGCACCTTCACGTCCGTTCTTCGAGCCTCCCTCATTCCTTTCAGCAGCCCACCGCAGTGCTACATCTTGGGCCTTGTCTTCGCTCTGAGACTGCACCTCCCCAATCCTGAAATCTCTATGCTACTTCCTGACCTTTTGTTACTTTACTTTAATTACGTCTGTTCTTTGAAATATATGCCAAGCTTTGTGCTAGACACTGAGGATACAACCTTGAACAAGACAAGCAAAGCACCTTCCCTGGGGAAGCCAGCGTTCAGATTGGAGAGACAGTCCCAGATGGTGCTGTTCTGAGGAGATGAGAGAGCGCTGGGATAGAGGACGATGGTGCTGGAGGGACAGGTACGACTCGGATGCGGTCCGAGAAGCCTCTCTGAGGAGGTGGCTTTTAAGTGAGAACCTGAAAATGAGAAGAGGCTAGCCATTTGAAGAGTTACGGGAGGATAGAGGGCATAAGAGGCAATAAGCAAGAGTGAGGTTTCTGCAGAGGGATAATTTGAAAGCTTCACGGAACACGGAGTGAGAGGAAGAGTGGCATGAAATGAGGCCATGAATTATCTTTTTGTTTGTTTAAAGTCCCTTTTAAAATCTTTGTGTGTATGAATTGCTCATTCAAGTCATTTTCCTATCAGTGTTTTGTACTTTTCCCCCTCAGTTTTTCAAAAATTCTGTATTTATTAAGGGTATTAGATCTGCATCTGTGATATGTGTCGCAAATATTTTCTCAAAATTCAGTAGCTGTCTTTTGACTGTTTATGATGCTTTTTGCTATGCAAAAGGTTCTTAATTTTATGAGGTCAAGTTTATCAGTCTTATTGCGTCTGAATTTCGTGTCTTAGTTAAAAACTGTTTATGTGCATCCAGGTATATGAGTGTATAAAGGAATTTACCTATGTTACCTTCTAGTATTCATATGTCATTTTTACATTTAAATTCTGATTTATTTGGACTGTATGTTGTGAGGTATGGATTTAATTTTTTCTTTTTCCAAATACTTGTTCCAACACCATTTATTTAAAAAAAAAAAAAAAAAGATCTTTGCCCTAGTGACTTGAGATGTTACCTTTTTACTAAGTTACCATATGTATTTGATTTTTTTCCCTGGACTTTCTATTCTATTCCACTGGTCTGTTTATCGAGTTATATATCAGGACCATATTATTTTATTTTAAAGACTTATAGTAAGTTTTCATGTCATGTAGGGCTGGTCCTTCCCTTGTAGCTTTTCATTTCCAGTGATTTCTTGAATATTCTCCCCCTTTTTCCTTTTTGGTGAGGAAGATTGGCCCTGAGCTAACATCTGTTGCCAATCATCCTCTTTTTGCTTGAGGAAAATCTTCCTCTACTTTGTATGTGGGACGCTGCCACAGTGTGGCTTGATGAGTGGTGTGTAGGTCTGCGCCTGGGATCTGAACCTGCGAACCCTGGGCTGCCAAAGCAGTGTGCGCGAACTTAACCACTACGCCACCTGGCTGGCCCCTATTCCTGCTTTTTGAAAACACTTTACTGTTAACTTGTTTATCTCAGAGAAGCTTGTTTGTTTTTTTTAAATAAGGATTGCATTAAATTGATAAAATAGGTAGAAGTGACATCATGATGTTGATTGACCTGTCTTGTCCAAGAACAAGAGATATCTTTCCCTTTATTCAAGTCCACTTTTATGTCTTTCAGAAGTATTTTAAAATTTTCCTCTTAGGAGTTTTGTACACTTCTTGTTAAGATTATTCCTGAAGTGAGGATTTTCCTACTCAATATCCTTTAGTTATTATTTACCTATATAAGGCTATTGATTTATATATGTTAATTTCATATCCTGCTTCCTTATTGAATTTTTTAAACATTTGAGTTAGTGTTATTATTAATTCTCTAGCATTTAGATATACTATCAGTGCATCTTCAGATAGAGGTGGTTTTACCACTTTTTTCCTCCAATTTTCTTGCCTTTATTGACTTCTTTTATCTAATTGCTTTGGCTAATAGCACCAGTGATATGTTGAGTAGTGGTGGAGATAGTAAGCAACTGGACCTTGTTCTTAATCTTAGTAAAACTGCCTCTCTGTTTCCCCACCAAATGAATACTGGCTTCAAAACTGGCTTAATTCATATTTTCTTGAGAATTTTAACCAGGAAAGGGTGTTGAATTTTGTCAGAGGCCATTTAAACAGGTATGGAGATAATCATATAATTTTTCTCCTTAGATCTGTTGATATGGTATATTATATTAATGAATTCCCTAATGTTGAACCTACTTGCATTCCTGGAATTGATCCCACCTGATTATTGCATGTTATTTTCTTTTTTAAAAATTAATTTTATTGGGATTGTAATGGTTTATAACATTGTGTAATTTCAGGTATGTTATTGTTTATCATTTCCTGAATACACTGCATCGAGCTCACTCCCAGTAGTCTACTTTTCATCCATCACCATACATATATGTGACTTTATCCCTTTTGCCCACCCCCCAACCCCCTTCTCCTCTGGTAATCACTATTCTGTTCTCTGTATCCATGTATTTGTTATTTTCCACATGTGAGTGAAATAATGTAGTTTTTGTCTTTCTCTGGCTTATTTTGCGTATCATCATACCCTCAGGTCCATCCATGTTGTTGCAAATGGGACAATTTTGTATTTTTTTTGTGGCTGAGTGGTATTCCATTGTGTATATACACCACATCTTCTTTATCCATTCATCTACGGATGGGCACTTGGGTTGCTTCCACATCTTGGCTATTATGAATAATGTTGCAGTGAACATAGGGGTGCATAAATCTCTTTGGATCGTTGATTTCAAGTTCTTTGGATAAATACCCACTAGTGAGATAGCTGGATCGTATGGTATTTCTATTTTTAATTTTTTGAGAAACTCCAAACTGTTCTCCATAGTGGCTGCACCAGTTTGCGTTCCCGCCAGCAGTGTATGAATGTTCCCTTTTCTCCACATCCTCTCCAACATTTGTTGTTTTGTGTCTTGGTGATTACAGCCGTTCTAACGGATGTAAGGTGATATCTCACTGTAGTTTTGATTTGCATTTCCCTAATAATTAGTGATGTTGAGCATCATTTCGTGTGTCTGTTGGCCCTTTGGATATCTTCCTTGGAAAAATGTCTTTTCATATTCTCTTCCTATTTTTTGATTGGGTTGTTTATTGCATATTATTTTCTTAAGGTAGCACAGATTCTGTTTATTATTTCATTTAGTATTTTTGTATCAATATTTATAAGTGATATTAATCTATAATTTTCTTTTTTTTTTTTTAAAGATTTTATTTTTCCTTTTTCTCCCCAATGCCCCCTGGTACATAGTTGTGTATGTTTAGTTGTGGGTCCTCCTAGTTGTGCTATGTGGGATGCTGCCTCAGTGTGGCCTGATGAGCGGTGCCGTATCCACGCCCAGGATTCGAACTGGCGAAACCCTGGGCCGCCAGAAGTGGAGTGTGCGAACTTAACCACTCAGCCATGGTGCTGGCCCCTCTATAATTTTCTTTATGGGTTTAAATATTGATGCTCTACTTGCTTCATAAAAAAAATAAGAAAGCTTTCTTTAATATTCAATACTCTGGGGCAATTTATGGTGCCCAGGGATCGCTGGTCTTTGAAGGTTTGGTAGAATTTCCTGTGAAATCACCTGGACCTGGCACTTTTCTGTGGTGGTAGTTCCTTGCTAACTTTCTCTATTTCTTTTATGAAAATTAGTATGTTCAAGCTCTTTACCACTAACAGGGTCAGTTTTGTTCATTTTATTTGGTTAGGAAGTTATACATTTTATTTAGGTTTTAAAATATATTTGCAGGTCTGCAAAGTAGCCTTGTCTGATTTTTAAAAATCTTCTCTGTTTCAGGGGTTATTTCCACCTTGTAATTTCTTATTTGTGTTTTATCCCCCGTCTTGATTAAGTAAACTAGTGGTTTGTATATTTTGTTGGCTCTATATAGATCAGTTTGGGAATTGATATCTTAACAGTATTGAATCTTTCCACCCATGAACATAAAATGTTTTTGATTCCTTTAGCTCTTATTTAATTTCACTCAGAAATTTTTTGTAGTTTTCAGTGTACAAGTCTTACATTTTTTCTGTTAAATTTATTCCTAAGTATTTTATTATTTTGGTGCTATTTCAAATATAGTTGTTTTCTTAATTTCATTTCAATGGTTAATTGTACCATATAGAAATAAAATTGATTTTTATATTTTGTTCTTGTATCTTGATACCTCACTGAACTCGTTCATTAGTTCTACTAGTTTCCTTTTTCTTTCTTTTTTTTGTGGATTCCTTAGGAGTTTATGTATACAGGATTGTGTCGCCTGCAAATACAGACAATTTTATTTCTTCCTTTCAAATGTGGATACTTTTCATTTCTTTTTCCTCTCTGATTGTGCTGGATCAACCGTATAGTACAGTACTGGTTAAAAGTAGTGAGTGGACACTGCCTGTCAGTCCTGTGGAGAGCATTTGACAGAGCATGTTGTTGAGCAAGTTCACTTCTATTTCTCGTTTGTTCAGAGTTTTTATTTATTTATTTATTTTTAAAGATTGGCACCTGAGCTAAGAGCTGTTACCAATCTTTTTTTTTTTCTTTTTCTCCCCAAATCTCCCTAGTACATAGTTGTATATTCTAGTTGTGAGTGCCTCTGGTTGTGCTGTGTGGGATGCCGCCTCAGCATGGCCTGATGAGCGGTGCCATGTCCGCGCCCAGGATCCGTACCTGCGAAACCCTGGGCGGCTGAAGCAGAGCGCACAAACAACCACTTGGCCACGGAGCCGGCCCACAGAGTTTTTATTAAGAATGCGTTTTGGATTTTGTAAAATACATTTTCTGCATTTGTTGAAATTATCATGTGATTTTTGTTCTTTATTGAACGTGTTTATTAATATGGTTTATTACATTAACTGATTATTAGATTGAAAATCCCACTTTGTCATGGTATGTGGTCTTTTTATATGTTGCTGGATTTTGTTTACTAATATTTTGTGGAGGACTTTTGCCTCTGTGTTCATGAGGGGTATTGACCTGTTGTTTTCGCATCTTGAGATGTCTGTCTGGCTTTGGTATTAACATGATAGTGACCTCATAGAATAACTTGAGAAGTGTTCCTTCCTCTTCCCTTTTTCTTTTCCTGGAAGAATTTGTGAAGCGTTGTTATAATTTCTTCTTTAAGTGTTTGATAGAGTTCATCAGTGATGCAATCTGGGCCTGGGTTTTTCTTTGTAGAAAGAATTTTAATTACTAATTCAATTTCTTTTCTTGTTATAGGTAACAAGTTTTCAGATATTCTTTCTTCTCAAGTCAGTTTTTGTAATTTGTGTCTTTCTAGGAATTTTTCTGTTTCATCTAAATTGTCTAATTTGTTAGCGTAAAATGGTTTATGGTTGTAGTAGTTACCTCATATGGCAATAAACTGCAGACGAATGAAGTTTAGGATTTTGAGATGGGGAGATTATCCTGGATTCTCTGAGTGGCCCCTAAATGTAATCACCAATGTCCTTATAAAAGAGAAAGAGGGACATTTGGAACACTCAGAAAAGAAGGCTATATGGTCACAAATGCAGAGATTGGAGTGATGCGGCACAAGCCAAGGCATGCTGGCAGTCTCCAGAGGCTGGAAGACGCAAGAACGGCTTCTCCCTCCGGCCTCTAGAGGGAGTGTTGCCCTGCTGGCTGCTCCATGTTGGCGCAGTGGCACTGATTTCAGACTGCTGGCCTTGGGAACTGGAAAGAACACATGTGTGTAAGCCACCAAGTTTATGGTGATTTGTTACAGCAGCCACAGGGATTAATGCAATAGTATTCCCTTATAATCCTTTTAATTGTCACAGGTTTGTAGTGGTGTCCTGTTTCATTCTTGTTTTTGGTAATTTGTGACCTCTCTCTTTTTTTCTTCATCAGTCTAGCTAAAGGTTTGTCAGTTTTGGTGATCTTTCCAGAGAACCTATCTTTAGTTTCATTGGTTTTTTTTCTATTTTTTAAATCTCAATCATTTCCATTCTAGTCTTTGTTTCCTTCCTCCTGCTTACTTTGGGTTTTGCTTGCTCTTATTTTTAAAAGTGTGATGGTGTTTAATGCTATCAGTTTTCTTCTAAACAGTGCTTTAACTGTACCCTATAAATTTTTTTTTCCCCCGAGGGAGATCGGCCCTTAGCTAACACCTGTTACCAATCTTCCTCTTTTTGCTTGAGGAAGATTCTCCCTGAGCTCACATCTGTGCCACTCTTCCTCTGTTTTGTATGAGGGTCTCTGCCACAGCATGGCTGATGAGTAGGTCCACATGTGGGAACTGAACCTGCGAACCCGGGCTGCCAACACAGAGCACGTGAACTTAACCACTAGGCAATGGGGCCACCCCCCTGCACCCTATAAATTTTATGTTGTGTTTTCATTTTCATTCAGCTCATAATATTTTCTGATTTCCATTGTTTTTCTTCTTTGACCCATGGCTTATTTAGAGGTTTTTTTTTTTTTTTTTTTTTTTTTAAGATTGGCATCTGAGCCAACAACTGTTGCCAATCTTCTTTTTTTTTCTTGCTTTTTGTCCCCAAATCCTCCCAGTACATAGTTGTATATTTTAGTTGTGGGTCCTTCTAGTTGTGGCATGTGGGACGCTGCCTCAAAGTGGCCTGATGAGCGGTACCATGTCTGAGCCCAGGGTCCGAACTGGTGAAACCCCAGGCCACTGAAGTGGAGCATGCGAACTTAACCACTCGGTCACGGGGCCAGCCCCTAGAGATGTGTTTTTGATTTCCGAGATTTGTGTATTTCTCAAGTTCCCTTGTGTTCTTTATTTATAATTTGTATTGTTGGAGTAGGAGAACATCTTTGTATGATTTCAGTTCTGTAAAATTTACTGAGACTGGTTTCATGGTCTAGCATATCCTGCAGAATATCCTGTGTGCTTTTAAAAATATGTATTTTGGGGTGTTTTTTCTTCAATATTTTGTCTATTTGTGAGATTCATCCATGTTGTTGTGTGTAGGTGTAGTTACTCATTTTCCTTGCTCTGTAGTATTCCATTGTATGAATATATCACATTATATATATCTGTTCTTTTGTTGATGGATATTGGGTTGTTTCTAGTTTTCAGCTATGGTAAATAATACAGCTGTGAACATTCTTGTGCATGTCTTTTGATATACGTGTGCATACATTCTCTTGGGGATATATCTAGGAATGGAATTTCTGGGTCATAATTATGTATATGCTCAACTTCAGTACTTAATGCCAAACAGTTTTTCAAAGAGGATATACCAGTTTGTATTCCCACTGGTAGTGTGTTGGAGTTCTAGTTACTCCATGTCCTTGCCTCTTCATATTGTCAGTCTCTTTATTTTTAGCCATCTGAGGGATGCGTAGTGTATCCCTTTGTGGGTATTAACTCTCATTTCCCTGATGACTATGAGAATGAATTCCCTTCCAAATGTTTGTTAGCCATCATATAAACTCTTTTGTGACGTGCCTGTTCAAGTCTGTCTCCTTTCCATTTTTCTGTTGGATTATCTGCCCTGCTTATTAATTTGTATAAGCTTGCATATAAATCCTAGTTATAGGCCCTCTGCCAGTTATATTAGACATGTTGCAAATTTCTTCTTCCAGTCACTGGCTTATGTTTTCACTTTCTTAATGGTGTCTTTTTATAAGCAGAAGGTATTACGTTTAATGTGGTTTAATGTATCAAACTTTTTCTTTATAGCTATTGCTCTTTGTCTTCTGTTTTAGGAATCTTCTCCCCAGCGTCATGGAAATAGTCTCCTGTATTACCTTCTAATTGGTTTTCCTTTCATGTTGAGATCTACAGTTGACTTGTAACAGATTTCTTTGTGTGTGATGTGAGTACAAGCCAGATTTTCTTTTCTTTTTTTTCTCTCCTCTTTCTTCCTTTTGTACTTTCATTCTTTTTTTGTGTGTGGAGATTTCTACTTGACCCAGCTGAGAGGGTTTCTTCCGCACTGTTCCTCAGTGCCAACTTTGTCACAGATGACGTGTGCATAAATGTGTGGGTCTGTTTGTAGACTCTCTAATCATTTTCTTTGGTGCATTTATACACCCTTGTGCGAATGCCTTTAGACATTAAGGAATAATGTCTTTATTTCTTCAATTTTTAAGTACTTCATTATGTTTTTCTTCTTTAAGATTGTCTTGGCTATTCTTGGCCTTTCCATTTTCATATTAATTTTTTGAAAAGCTTATCAATTTCCGTGGGAGAACTTGTTGAGATTTTGATTTTGATTGCATTAAATCTATAGCTCAATTTGAGGAGCTGAACTGTATATTTTTTATGTAATATGCTTATGTATTATATAAATGTAACATGATGCAATAATATAATATATATAAATATAATATTTATATATGATATATAATATAATTAATATAATATAAATATTTACATATATTTATATATATGATATAATATTTATATTTAAGTACAAATAAATATATATACCTAAGTATAATTAAAATACTTACATAAAAATAATATAATGTAAACTGTGTCTTGATTCCTTATGCTTTTGCACTTATTTATTCTGTCTAGGCTCCTCTCCCTCTAGTTCTTTTTTTGTTTTTGTTTGTTTGTTTGAGGAAGATTAGCCCTGAGCTAACATCTGCTGCCAATCCTCCTCTTTTCACTGAGGAAGACTGGCCCTGAGCTAACATCCATGCCCATCTTCCTCTACTTTATATGTGGGACGCCTACCATAGCATGGCTTGACAAGCGGTGCCATGTCTGCACCCAGGATCCAAACCGGCGAACCCCAGGCCACCGAAGCGGAATGTACGCACTTAACCGCTGTGCCACCAGGCCAGCCTCTCCCTCTAGTTCTTTATTTTTTACTTCTTCAAACCCACTTGAAGTATCATCGCCTCCTTCCCTAACACTGTTTCTCCCTGTGTTTCTGAGATAGTTCTTAAGCATCCTGAGTGGGGCCTGGTCCTGGAATCTTAGCCCCTGCTTCTCTTTTGCCCCAGGGTTATG
This sequence comes from Equus przewalskii, assembly GCF_037783145.1. Classification (NCBI taxonomy): domain Eukaryota; kingdom Metazoa; phylum Chordata; class Mammalia; order Perissodactyla; family Equidae; genus Equus; species Equus przewalskii. The sequence continues at coordinate 75,757,978 of NC_091847.1, read as the reverse complement.
ACCATTAGTATTTGTGAAAAAGTGGACAGTCAAATGAGGAACTATGTATCAGCTTTATCCAACCCTTTCTGATAATGAGTCTAAATTGAAAACTATTATGGAACTCCTACCTCCACCTCAGATTGAAGGTGGCAGGCTATCAAATGGAGAGGGTATGCTACCTTCAGGCTAAGCAGACTGTGCCCATGTGGGCATATGCATGCAACTGGCAGCTTGAAGCCTCCAGGAAGGCAGAGTTAGGAAAGCAAAACATAATCGCAGGCAGCTGCATGTGACTTTATAGCAGTAGTCTCCAAATTTTTTTGATTGCATAATCTTACCAGTAAAAAACATATGAGCATCTATCACCAATGTTTATATATTTATTTATACATTACATAAATGCACTGCAATTTACTTTATAAATTCTACAATATACAAAATTAAAAATGATAAGCAGTATTTCTAAAGATGATTTTTAATTGTTTTACTTATTAGTGGTACAAAATTCAATAAGCATCACTATTTTTGAAAAGCGCAATTTAATACTTTGTGATGTAGTGGTTTGAAGGTCTGGTTAAGAAATATGTATTTAGAAATATTTGCTAGTTTACATAGTAGTGACAGCCATTTATCATCACAGAAGAGATTACCAAATTTGGAACATTTGTCTTTTTGTGAAACCCAAGTGCATGATGTATCTTTATTTTTGCTAACTTTTTAAAATGCTTTGCCATGAATTTTTTTTTTTTTTTTGTGAGGAAGATTGACCCTGAGCTAACATCTGTTGCCAAGCTCTCATATTTTTGCTTGAGGAAGATTGTCCCTGAGCTATCATCTGTGCCAATCCTCCTCTATTTTATGTGGGATGCCGCCACAGCATGGCTTGATGAGTGGTGCTAGGTCCGTGCCCGAGATCTGAACTTGCGAACCCTGGGCCACCGAAGCTGGAGCACGTGAACTTAACCACTACACCACTGGGCTGGTCCCTTTGCCATGACATTTTTTATGCTCAGTCCTCATCTATTTTCTAAGCAGACTAAATATTCTACCACCTAGGGTAAAGTAATTTGGTCAGTCCACTTAGCTGGCAAATGAAATACCCTGAAAGCCTGCAGGCACTGATACAAGCCCTTTGAGTGTGAAACTCACACTTTCCTCAGAATATTTGTCTGAGGGTGCAAAAGAGTCACTGTTCCTGAGCTTGGGAGGGAAAAGGATGATTAAAAAAAATCCTTTTGAGAGTTAATAATTCCATGTACCTGTAGCTTGCACAATGAATGGCAAGGTCTGAGCAGCCGAAGAAGTTATTCTTTTTCCCCTGTGGAAGATCTGGTTTGGGCTCTCTAGTATCTAGTATAGAGAAAGAGGAAACACAAAATTCTCTCTTCTGAGCAGTTGTTTTTCTTACAGTGCAACCATAATTGTTTTCTCATCTGTCCATCTTCAACACTAGTCTGAAGCTTGCTGAGGGAGGAACACTTTGAGCTGGGATCGGCCCAGCCAGGTGCATACTTGTGCCAGCATATGAGTAAATGTTAATGTTGTCAGGATGGGGAGGTTTCCATTAGTGCTGGGAAGTAGGGATGGCCTAGGAAAAGCTTAAGTATGTGGGCTAGTGGGTCTTCAGAGAAAACTGTGGGATGGAGGAGAGTGGGTCAAAAAAGTCATCAGGGAAGATGTACAGAACCATATGAGTGAATGTACAGGCTTTTTAATAGAAGTGCCACGAGGGACGTCTGTTCCAGGCCAAAAGTGACAAAGATGAAAGGCATAGTGCAATTAACTGAGATCAAAGTTCTCTGCAGGTGAGGAGAAATTCTAGATGGTGTCAGAAGGCTTTATGAGACTAGTCTTTAGAACTTTTGTTCAAGGTTCTAGAATAATTTTGGCAAAGAGTTGTTCTGCTCATGTTGCTGCCATTGAAGAGAGCTCTGCTCAGATGAGGAAGGAAAAGTAAAAAGGTAGTAAAAGGAAGAGGGGGCAGTATTTTTACCAGGTTGTTAAGGATAACTTAAGCATCAGTATTCTAAAGGAGTTTTTTCCCGATTATTTTGTATTTATTGAAATGCACATTCAAAGTAGACTTCCATAATGAGGTTATCAAAACATTGGAAAGCATGAGCTTGCACATTAAATATGCATATAATGTACCAAAGTTTGATATTTTTGTGACATTACAGTAATTGTGACTCAGTCACCTTAAACTACATTAAATCATGTATATAAAACACATTAAACCGTTCAGATGCAATGATAACAAAATGACCCAAGATACATAAAACAAATTTTTTCATTACAACTGAAGTATTTGTTATATACTTTAAAACAAAATTTTCAACATAACTAAAGATTTATTATATACTTTAAGAATTGAACAAGTAATTCTTGAAAGGCACATAGCAATGAAGATTCCTGGGAAGTTAATTCTTATAAATAAGACCATGTCAATTCAAGTTCAGAAAAGGTTGTGGATAAATATAATTCTCCTTTCAGGCTAGATTTTTAATAGGCAGTTTTCCCCTATTTCCCACACCTCTTCCCTCCAGTCCCCTCCTCTCCTTTTCTCTTTACTTTACTATTAAAATCTGTATTACAGCATCTTGGGGGCCGGTCCAGTGGCATAGTCGTTAAGTTCACACGCTCTGCTTCGGTAGCCTGGGGTTCGCAGGTTCAGATCCTGGGCACAGACCTACCCACCACTCATCAGGCCACTCTGTGGCAGCATCCCACATACAAAATAGAGGAAGATTGGCCCAGTTGTTAGCTCAGGGACAATCTTCCTCACACACACACACACACACACACAAAAAGTCTTATAATTTTTAAAGACTAACCGTTGTGTATAGTGACCAGAGCCCTTAAAACAAAATTAAATACTAACCCACAAGTATCAGTCAGTGAAGTTACTCTGGAGGAAAGCACACAGCTAAAAACCAAAAGCCATCTGTTCATGGCTCCATTCTAGTGTACCTGCTGTTCCAAAGGGTTAAATTCCACTTCCTTTGGTGGCTGATAACTGAAGGATCACTGCCGTGTGTGGGATACGGTACCTCGTCCACGTCAGGGTAAGTCTGCGACCTGGTCATGGTGGTCGCTTTTAGTTAGCAAGGAGAGCTTGTCGTTCATGCTACTACGCACTTCTCTCCTCTCTCATGATTTCCTTGGTTATTTTATATTTAATTGTGTACATTTTGTTTCTCTGCTAAATTATTGATAAACTTATTGGGGGTATGGATGAGTTTTCTAGTCATATTAATATCCCACTGCCTAGAATAATACCTTAATCTTACTAGATACTCATAAAATATTATCTTAATTTATTTACATTGTAGATGCTGAGAAAAACGCTTAAAGGGTCTGAAAGTAAAGAAGTGGAAGTAACACCTGAGGCACCGACAACTTTAGTGCCGTTTGGGGATGTGGTATGTATGACTAATCCTCAGTAAACCTGTGCAGATTTCTCCTTATTTCATACGAAGACTGGTCAGTGTTTGTTATTTGGTAATCAATAAGTTCGTGTAGAAAATGGTCCTCTCTGATAACATATTCATGAATGTTTCATTTTTATGAGTCATAAAAGCATTCTAATAATCACCAAAATTATGGGAAACATCTTGACTCACACATACAAAATGTTTTCTATACTAGGGATTCCCAAGCTCTAGTTACATCAGAATCACTTGGCATACTTTGTAAAGACATTGATTCTTGGGCCCCGCCTAAGATCTGCTAACTGAGAATCTGAGAATGGGACCCGGAATCAGTATTTGTATTGAGCTCTTCAGGCGATAGTGTTTATTTTTACGTTAAGGAACCTTTGAGCCATAGTGTGAAAATTGACCCCACACCTCTCGCTCATCCAAAAAGTAAGAAAGCTCAGAAACAAAAGCAAACAGACTCATCAGTCACACACCTACACACAAACACACAGGTAGGACCTCATATCTGGGCTGAGAACCAGAAAAACCTGTTTCTTTTGGGTGCTAAGGAGTGTAGGATATGAGGATCTGTGTACATTTAGAACTGTCAGATATCGTGGTATTCTTTTACAGTTCTTGTTTTCTGAACACTATTAGAATAGTTAGGGGGTATAAAATAAGAGTTTCTTTTGTCCTTCTCTAGCTCCTATCATATACTAATACATTTTCTTGATTAAAAAATATACAATGAATTGAACATCACCTTTTTGGGGGAAAAAGTAAGAGTATATTAACGTATAGATTTTTGTTTTTACAAAGTGACTGTGGTGTGTGTTTATCTGTGTAATTATATAACCCTTTCTTTCCTAAATCACGAAGTTGGAGGATAAGCCTCCACTCTCTGAATCTAACCTTAGAAAATGTTCTTTGAGATCAGTTGCTGTAAGCTCCTCTGCATGCCATTATGTTGACATACCAATTTCTGTAATCCATGCTCTTGAATGTGACTTCTACATTTCTTTAGAACTTAGTTTTTGAAGAATATTTTGATTGTACCTATACTTCCTAATTTCATAGTCTGTATTTTCCTTATTTGAATTACATATTGCTAGACATTGAAAAACTTCTCTTAAATGTCCGCTGGAGTGTTTGGCAGAGAGACGTTTGGCATGTGATTGATAGCTCCTCCCAACGCGTGCTTCCATCCCATCACTTTCCCTTTGAAAGCTCTGTGATTTGTTCTGAGATGTTTGGCAAGTTGTGTCCGTATGTAGGCAGTGATGAAGAGCTGCATCACAACCTGCTCCTCCTGTTTCGTGTAGTCGCATCCCATTGTCAGAATGAATGTGAAGAAGCTGTGTCTTAAAATTGGGCGCATCAAGTGCTTTTGTGAATAGCTTTCTGGTTGCTTTTCTGTTTTTAAAGCATGTTTGAGAGTGTTTGGGGGGGGTGAGGTGTTGATGTGGTTATTGCTTTGGGCCACAGATGGGTCTTAGAATCTGTGGCCACGTTTGTTCTACCTGGCTTGTGAATGGTCGTCATTATATTTTTGAGTGTTAAATCTTTTTCTATACTTAAATAGAAATTTATTCTCTTTTCTTTGTTATGTGGATCTATTATGTAAAGTATAAGTAGCTATTGAAATAGAAGGGAAGTTAGGGTAGTTGCCCATGGCTCCATGTTGAGATACTTGGCAGGCAGGCAGTGATTTACGACAGTGTGTAGAATTATGCAGTACAGAATTGTAGGTGTGCTTCCCTGTTTTACCCTCCTCACGTACAACCAAGGATTCATGGAATCACCTCTGGCAATGTTGCTTAAAATCCACCTAGATTATGTAGTGTGCCTTACTCCCCTTTGAATTTGAAAACGTAGAACCTTTCCTTTAACACAACATTTCATACCTATGTTTCTTTAGGAAGTAGACCACGATATTTTCTTTAGGATTTTATCAGTTAGATACAGTAATCTTTTAATTAAATATTGAATGCTAACCTATTTTTCTGTACTGTTCTAAAACCAAATCTTTAAATTTACTTACATTTAAAAATACTATTGGGCCATTTATTTTGTTTCACAATGTTTAAAGTAATATTGCTTTTGTTTTTACTGGGATTTTAAGACCAAACAAGGCTAAATATATTTGGCTAATACTGCATACTAATATTCAAATGTTCTGTATTCATTTTGTATTCAGTTTTATGGTTAAATATAAGATACAATTTTCTTTAACATTTAGAAACACTTTGTACAAAAGAGAATGAATATTTCACAGCCCTTGGCATATTGTAGTCGATGGATGATTGTTGACTGAAGAAGGTAGTTTTAGGATACTGGATAAGAAGCTTATCTGAAGCAAGGCATATTTCTTATTATATGCAAGGTGCTATATTTTATCAGTTCTTGTTTAATATAAAATAAAAATGATTCAAAGAGTGATGGTTGGATTTAAGTTAATAATGAATACTTCTTTTGCTTTGTGTTCTTGTTCATGTTAAGTTTGCTTTGAACAGACCCTGCCTATTTTTCTTCTGTAGTTCTGCTTTGTGGTGTTTTCCATTAACTAGATCTTTCTAATGAGCAACTGTTTTTAATGAGGAAAACTAACCAAGCGAAACTTTTTTATTTATTTATTTATTTATTTATTTTTTTATTAAAGATTTTATTTTTTCCTTTTTCTCCCCAAAGCCCCCCGGTACATAGTTGTGTATTCTTCGTTGTGGGTTCTTCTAGTTGTGGCATGTGGGACGCTGCCTCAGCGTGGTCTGATGAGCAGTGCCATGTCCGCGCCCAGGATTCGAACTAACGAAACACTGGGCCGCCTGCAGCAGAGCGCGCGAACTTAACCACTCAGCCACGGGGCCAGCCCCCGAAACTTTTTTTTTTAAATGTAGTTTGGTGTAGAGTAAAATGGAAGAAAATTAACTTTTAAAAATTCGATTCACTATGTTTTTATTTTGATTGTTATAGGTTGGCTGCCTGGCTATTCATGTAAAGAACTGCAGACAGTTTACAACTAAGAGTATCCTTTGTTTTGATTTAAGAACCATGCTATGGTCATATATCACTGTTTCAATTATATAGTGCCGTCAATTGTCTGTGCATTCATTAGGTGATGCTTATGCTTATAATTTCAATATAATTCAGTATAATTTCAATATAATAATAACAATATAATTTCAATTATATTGTTGCCATCATTGTCTGTGCATTCATTAGGTGGTGCTTATGCTTGACATTGTCACAGACTGCAGTTTGGAAGGGCTGGAATATCTAAAATGGCTCCTTTAGGTGTCTGATGCTTTAGTGAGCCTGCATTTGGCTGGGTGCTGAAATGGTGGGAACTTTCTCTCTTTCCATGTAGTCCCACGGTCTTGTCTTTCATCATTTTTTTCCTGCATTAATTTTGATTTTTTAAAAAACATATATATTAAAATATTATTTATCTCGATTACTGAAGTTTTTGGTGTCTCCTTAAATTTTGCACCCTGGCACGTGCCTTTCTCTCTCATCCTAGTCCCAGCCCTGGTCACGTCCACGGCATGTTCATGTCGTCACAGGGCCAGGCAGATTCAAGAGCAGAGAAAGTAAACTCCGCTTTCTGATGAGAGTGACACACAATTTTCAGCCATCTGTAATCCACCTCAATCACCATATAAGTTAAAGGAAAAATACATATCTTCTTGGATGAAAGTACTAATTTATTGCTGAGTAATAACTGTGCTTCTCTTAAACATTGTTGAAAGGATTTATCTATCTTGGCACCTTTAATTAAGCTGAATGCTTATTATGAGATTTAATAAGCATAAAACCAGTCTTATTATGAAGACTTGGCATTTCTTTTTTATATAAAATTAATTATTGAAGAGAATTCTGTATAAAGAGATTTTTGAAGATAATTAGTTAAATCATAAAAACAAAATTGTTTTAATGCATGGAGTACTATGAAAGATAAAAATACAGACCCGTTGAGTAGTATAAGTGAAGAATATAGTGAGGTGAATTAGAGAGTAGAACACTGCTTTAAGTTTTGTTTTCTTAAAATTAAAAATAAATTACTCTCGAGTGACATATTTTTTACGTTTTTGAATTTCTAGATAATTATGCTTAAAAAATTTCAACTATATATTGCAAATGTTTAGTCACCTTGGAAAATAATATATAGAAAAATTTGCAAAGGAATGATAGTGGAAATGTGAGGATAAAAATATGAGACATGATCTAAGGAAGAATTTATCTTCTTTTCCTACTTATATTGTACCTACCATTGGTGGGCAAAATACTATTTTAAAAGACTTTATTGTTTGGTGTGCCCTACACTTACCTTCTTTATTTATTTGATTATTCTTAGCTTTTGGCCTGAATTATTTAATGAATTAATTTTATGATGAGTTATTGTTCAATTATAACAAAATTTGCTTCCTAAATATCTGTTATTTTCAGTTGATATACAACATTACAATAATTTGTTCGTCCGCATCTCTATAAACAATGTTGTGAAATCTACAAAAATGTGTAGCTTTCTACCCCAAAACAATGAAAAGAACACTATAATTAAGTTTAACGAAGTGAAGTATTTTTCTGTACAGGTAAAGTTCTCTTCTGTGTATAGAATGCATTTTTATAGTTTTGAATAGTCTATACTAATTATACCTTTTTTATAGAGGATAGGAAAGAAACAAAAGCAGTGCCTTTTTATTTGATATTTTACATTATTCTATTTCTATATTATGGGCAATATTAGTATTTTTTTAATAAACAGCATGTGCTGTAAAGTGCATGATCTTGGTGGTCTTCTTCCCTGACATCTTACTGTCTGTGGTTCTGAGTGTTCATCACACATGCATTTTCCCTTATCTTTCTCTTGCCCTCCTGCCTACCCTCTTCCATGTTGTCTTAGTCACTTTGGGCTGCTATAACAAATTACCATAGACTGGTGGCTTAAACAACAGACATTTATTTCTCACTTTTCTGGAGGGTGAGGACTTCAAGATCAAGGTGCTTGCAGAGCTGGTGTCTGGTGAGAGTCTACTTCCTGGTTTGTGGATAGCCATCTTCTCAGTATATAGTGACACGGCAGAGAGCAAAGAGAGATCATCTTTCTTGTGTCTCTTCTTATAACCTAATTACCTCCCAAACACTTCACCTACAAATACCATCACGTTGAGGATTTAGGCTTCAACATATGAATTTGAGGGGAGACAAATGCTCAGTCCGTAGCGCACTCTTTTTCATCTCCCCCTCCTTTCCTCTCTCCTTTCTTCTTATATAGACTCTCATTATTTTTGCATGGAGTAACTTACTTAGTCTTTATAAGAACCCCCAAAATATATATACTCTTATTATCATCCTTATCTTCCAGATGAAGAAACAGATGCTGTAAGGTTTAAAGAACTTTCTTAAGGTCATAGAATTACTAAGTGGTGGAACTGGGAATATCGGCAGGCTAGCTTCAGACTACATTTCATCAAACTGCCTCTCACACTAGAGCTTGCTGTGCTAAGAGTTTGCTTCTGTTTACAGTTAAGCTTCTTAGAATCTTAAATGTATCTCGGAGTTTTCTTTAAAATGAGCAACACTATTTCATATAGCTGTAGGATTCAGTGATTAGTCCAGGTGGTTTCTAGTAGTTTATTACAGTGCTTGAATTTCAGTGAAATCCTAAAACATTTCCTTTATGCTCCATTTTTTTTTTTTACAAACTTCATTTTGCTTACGTGTTGAATATTGAAGATTGTTCTTTAAGCATAGGGTTGTTTTTTTTTTTTTGAGGAAGTTTAGCCCTGAGCTAACTACTGCCAGTCCTCCTCTTTTTGCTGAGGAAGACTGGCCCTGAGCTCACATCCGTGCCCATCTTCCTCTCCTTTATACGTGGGACGCCTACCACAGCATGGCGTGCCAAGTGGTGCCATGTCTGCACCCGGGGTCCAAACCGGCGAATCCCAGGCTGCTGAGAAGCAGAACGTGCGAACTTAAGCACTGCGCCGCTGGGCTGGCCCCTAAGCACAAGTTTAAAAAAAAAAAAGGCACGGTTTTGCTAAAGGCAGTCCATTACTATTTCTGTTACTCTGCAAATAGTTTTCTCAAGTTTCATTGCTAGGTTTTCAAGAATTTTGTGGATATCTGTCCATTTAAATATAATTTGAAATTAATGCTGGAAAATAATATAAATTAATAAGGTACTTATTTTCATTTGCATAATCAAAATCTTTTTGCAATATTTATTTTAATAGAAATTATTAGTTTTAGCACATTAAGAGGAAGGTTTTAATGGAATTCTAATGGAAAATTAGAGAATGACTTAGTAATAATTACATAAAAAATTGTACCTCCAGGAAAATTAAAAAGTGATATAGGAAAGGAAAGATAATCATTGTAACTATACTGTTGAACTCTGAGAAATAGTTACATATACATAATGTAAACACTAAGTATTGGTCTAACAAAAATGTATGATATATACCATATTGGAAGAATGAGGGGAAGAGAAGTGTGAAAATTTTGCGGCGAGAGTGTTGAGAGCTAATATTTTTCACAATAAGCAGTCAATAGATATTATCGAAAACTAAAAAATCAATAATAATATAAACATGTTACTTAGAAACATGATTTCATGGCAAAAAACAGAGAGATCCCTGAAAAAGGTTGAAAGGTGGCTTCTGAGGAGTGGAAATTAGGAGGTGGGTATTATAGAGGTATGACTGAGTGATGACGTGGAGAAGCTAATGCCATTGAAAGGAGAATTTATTACTCATATTTCCTGAGAAAAAGGGACACACGACACCACACAGGGCATCTGGGGAAGTACCAGCATGGTCACGAGGCAGAAGACAGAAGTGAAGAAAGAGCCGAGGCCAGATCCTTTCCTTGGGTTTCCTGGAAAAGCAGTGCAGGGCAGAGCTGCCAGTTGAGAACTGGCTAGTCTGAATAATCCTGTAGGCTTTGGGCTGTAAGGCTAGACTGTGGTTGCCTGGTGCCTGGCCCTGGGTTGATTTAGGGCAGGAAAATATTGACTCCATATGAAAGTTAGATAAAGGGGTGGTTAGGGCTATAGATTTGGGATTGGTTAGTTTGCATATGAAGGATGTGCTTCCATCCACCCAAGCCCTTTTCTATCTCTAAGAATTGGCTCAGCTGGGGAGAGGAAGTCTCTCTCTGGCCAGCAAGCTTTTTAAGATGTCAAAGCATCATAAAATACAGGAAAAAGGTTAATACAGGTGGGAGAAAAAAAAGTTGTTTCTTTGTTTTAACCATTGTAGAACTGTTTGACTTTTAAACTACATATTATGTAACTAAGATAAAATACAATTATACTGTGTATACTTTAAGACTTTAGTTTGCTGAAACTTACAAGATAAGTCTAGGTTAAAAATAAAACAAAAACATACAAACCAAAAAAATAAAAAGGAATAGTAAGTGGATTTAATCTAGTTTAATTGTTCTGGAAAGCTGTTGAGTAAGTGATGTTAAAACCCATATTGAAAAATGAATAGTAGTGGATTTCTGGTCTAGCCATGCTGGAATAGCTGGTATTGGATTTACTCTTCTGGTCTAAACAACTATAAAACTGAATAATGTATATGAAGGAACTATTTTCTGGTATTTTACAATGGAGATTGGAGTGCTGTAGTCCTTAAGGGAAGCACAAGAGGTGAGCTCTACACTTAGAACAGCTTTCTGTCTGGCAGTGAATCTGGCATAGCGAAGTAGAACCTAAGCAAGGAATGGCAGTCTTGCTTGGTGGAGGAAGCACAGGAAACAGAAGAGAGTTTTGGGCTGCTAATGTGGCTGGAATTTGTAAGGCAGGGTCCTAGAGAGGAGGGAGCAGCAGATAAGGAGCCCCAGAAATCTGTATAGGTATTCACTTAGGTTCTTGGCTGGATCTTAAGGTGTGCATGTGCGAGGTGAGTTTATTCTAGGAGAAATTACAGAGAACAGATGCTAGAATGCTGAGAGCTGAATAGAGGTTTCAGAAATCACGAATTCAGAGTTGTTGGAGTCTGAGGCATTTAAGTAGAGAGACCTTGTTGAACATTCTCAGTATTAAGTTGAGATCCCAGAAAGGCCAAATCATAGGAATGAGGACCCTCTCCTAAGAGTAAGGGTTAAACCTCAGGACCCAGGACAAAACTGTAATTGACCCATCCTCAGACTAAGCTATCATAGGATCAAGATGATCTTCCAGTAATTAATTGCCTTCCAGAAAAGAACTCAATGCTTTTTAGAGAAAGATATAAAAACTGGAGTCTCTACTATGTATCCTTCACAATGCCCATTATACAATAAAAAATTGCTACTCATGGTGAAATAAAAACAGATAATAGAGGTCAACACACAGGTAACTCAAATGTTTGAATTAGCAGATAAGATCTTTATAGTAACTATCTTACATGTGTCAAAGGGGAAAAGGAAGACAAAATGAATGATCAGAATGGAAATTTTGAAGACAACGGAAACTCTGAAAAGAACCAAATGGAAATTCTGGATTTGAAAAATGCAGTATTGAAATGAAGAATTCATTTGAAGTGCTTAAAAGCATTCTGGACAGAGCAAGAAGAAAGGAACTGTGAACTGAAAGACAAGTCAATAGAAATCATTCAAATTGAAGCTCAGAGAGAAAAAAGACCAAAAAATGGAAGAGACCAGTGGGCAGTGTCACTCAATTTCCAGATGTGTAGTTGCATCACAGAAGGAAAGAAGAGAAAGTGTTCAGTGTATTAGTATTGTAGAGTTTTTTCTGCTAAACATTTTCCAAAATTGATGAAAGACATCAATCTATAGATTCAAGAAACTCACTGAACCTCAAATAGAATAAGTACAAAATGATCACACCTAAGTAGATGATAAACTGCTAAAAACCAAAAATAAAGAGTAAGTCTTAAAGGCAGCTGGAGGGAAAACACATTCAGGTGAACAGCAATAAGAGTAACAGCAGACTTCCCATCGTAAACAGTGGAGATCAGGGGACGAGGGGATGCCATCTTTCAAGTGCTAAAAAAGTCAACCTAGATTTCTAAATCCAGTGAGAATATTCTTCAAAAAGATGACAGACAAAATCTGAGAGAATTTGTATCTAGAAGATCTGCATTAAAATAAAAGTCAAAGGAAGATTCAAGTTGGAGAGAAATGATCCCAGTAGAAGCCCAGATGCACAGGAAGGAATGAAGGAGCTTAGGTAATGGTGAATATATGGGTAAAAAAGACTATGTAAAAAATGTTCTACAAAAGACTCTTGACTATTTAAAACAAAATAATGATGATGAATGGTAGAATTTATAGCATATGTAGAAGTGGAATATATGATAAGAATAGCACAAAGGATGAGGAGGTGTAAATGGAATTGTACTATTGTGCATGATATGGTATAATTTTAGTTCAGGACATTCTGTGGTATGTTAAGGTTGCATATTATAATCCCTAGAGCAACCGTGGAAAACAATACAAAAATGTATTATGAAGGAGGAAAGCAGAAGTCGGGGGAGGAGAGGAGGAAGGAAGGAAGACAGGAAAGTGCAAACTTAATTAGCACTGAGTTTGAGAACTTAGAAAATCACAGTAAAACCTTAGGGAAGCACGAAGAAGAAATTAATACAGAGAAAAGAAAGAAATGACTTAGAAATGAGTAGAGATATTAAATACTTGAGGTGATTATTGATAAAACTAATACAATAGACACAATTCTTGTAAGTCTCCTCAAGAAAACTACATAACATTTGGAATATAGGTATAAATGTGGAAAAGATTTTAAAAGGCTGTAAGAGAATATCACATGTAATTCTAAAAATTTGAAAATCTAGGTGAAATAGAATATTATATTAGAAAATATAAATTACATCATGTTTTAGATCTATCTTTTATAAACTGAATATATTTGGATTTTTCAAATACAGTCTGACAATCTGTGTATTTTAACTACATTATTTAGCCTGTTATGTTTCATGTAATTATAAATACATTTAAGTTTAAATTTGTGACATTATTTTGTGCTGTTTGTCCCAGCTGAGCTATAGATTCTTTTTCTTCTTTTTTGCCTTCTTTGGAATTGAGCATTTAAAAATCCTGCTGTATTTTTGCTCCTCTTGTTTGGGAGATTATACACTACTTTTTTAATGGTTATTTTAGAAATTACTTTATGTATGATTATCAAATCCCATGTTTATCAAATCCCAAATCTTTCTACTGATCTCATTCACAGTGCTTTGTTTCCTGGTTGGCATAGTTATTTTTGACTATGCTCGTTTTCTTTGGAAAATTATTTGTGGTTTAACAATACCATCATTCTTCTCCTGGGAAAAACAAGGACCTTAGAAACTTTAATTCCACTTGCGACCTTCAACTAATATGTTGTTATTGTCTTTTTTTCCTATATTTTTAAATCACCTTAGCTATAAATTTTATTTATTTAATTTAGTCTATATTTGTTTAGTTTTACCTACATATTTGGCATTTTAACCTTTCTTACAGCTCAGATCATCCTCCTGGGTTCACTTATCTGCCATCTGAGGTATTAATTTAAAATATCTTCCCATGAGAGTGAATTGGTGACAAATCCAGGCTTTTTTTTCGCTTGAAAATGTCTTTATTTCATTCTCATTCTTGAATGATATTTTCGGTAAGTACAGAATTCTAGGTCTGCAGTTGTTTTCTGAAGTATCATTCCACTACCTCCTGGTTTCCATATTTGTTGAAGAGAAGTTGCCTATCAATCTGTCACCTCTGAAAAAAAATGTCTTTTTCTCTTTGCATGTCTGTGTTTTTATGTATTTTTTTGTTGTTGTTGTTTCACTCTGATATGTCTGTATTTGGATTTCCTTCTGTTCATCCTGTTGGGATTTTTTGGCCTACTTAAACTGGATTGTTGATGTTTATCAGTCATGGACAATTCTTAGCCAGTATCTCTTCAACACTGCCTCACTGTCCCATTTTCTTGATCCTTTATTTTCTTTTCTGGAACTTTGACATATGTTAGATGTTCTTACACTATCATCCCTGTCTTTTAACTTTTTTTTTCATATTTTCCATCACTTTCTCTCCCTGTCTTGCATTCTAGATAATTCCTTTGATCTTTATTCCAGTTCACTAATTCTTTTAAGCTGAAACTAATGTGTGATTGAGTCCATACATTGAGTGTTTTAATTCAGTTATTTTAGTTTTCATTTCTACAACTTCTGTTTAGTTCTTTGTTCAAGCTTGCTAAATCACGTTTATAGTTTCCTAAGCCAGGAATATATTTTCAGCTTGTATTTTATTTCTTGAAATATAGTAAGCATAATGCTTTAAAATTCTACTACTTTTCACTTTTATGGTCTCTTTCTACTGATCTCATTCACAGTGCTTTGTTTCCTGGTTGGCATAGTTATTTTTGACTATGCTCGTTTTCTTTGGAAAATTATTTGTGGAACTTTTTTGAGGTCTAGGATGAAAGTAGCATCTCTAAGGAAGATTTGTGTTTACTTCTGGTGCACCTAAGGCCGCTACTGGTTTGGAACCACTTGACCACCTTAAACTGTATTCCACACTTGAAGGATTTTTTTTTAATTAAATCATCTTGTTTATTTGTTTGTTTGTATTGTGGTAAAATATACATAATGTAAAATTTGCCACTTTAACCATTTTAAGTGTCAGGTTTGAAAGTTTTTATGCCATTCAGTAGATGTGAATTTAGGCTGCAATTTTGCTGAACAGGTTTTTGTTTACAGCTTTTCAAGGACTCTCCCCCCTCATTCTGCTCAGCAGTCCAGCTTTCCTTGTAGCCTTTTATGGATGGGATGGGAGAAAGGTTTCTGCGTTCATGAAGCCATAGCCCTTTTGAGTTCTCAGCTTTGTGGGAGGAGTGTTAGGGGAGGATCTCCAGTTACATGCCCGTGTCTTGTCTTCTCTATTCTGTCTTCTCTATTTTGTGACCTTGAAAACTGCAGGTCCAGGTGGCCTGATTGCAAAATGCAACTTCAGGGTCTAATTTACCTCTTGAGGGTCTGTCAATGCTTAGAGCTTTAGAGATTACTTCTTACCCTTTATTGACTTTTTTATGCTTTTAAGAAGATATTTTAAATATTTTATTCAACAGTTATAGTTTTCTAGCAGCCAGTTTGGTTCTAATAATCTAGATGCCAGTTGCTGAAGAGGTAATTCTGCCCTTCAACCACTGTGCTGGCACACAGGGTGACACTTGCGTTCCTTTTCTCTCATTTCTCAGGGGAAGACAGTCATAAACATAACTTTGAGAAGTCTCATACAGACTCTATGATCTCAGCCATGGGGGATGACACCATAAAAATGCACCTAAAGGATATTGGCTCAGTAGTTAAAACCCTCCCAACAAACAAAAATTCAGGACCAGATGGCTTCACAGGTGAATTCTACCAAACATTTAAAGAATTAATTCCAATCCTACTTAACTCTTCCAAAAAATGTAAGAGGAGGGTGCACTTCCAAATTCGTATTATGAGACCAGCATTACCCTCATACCAAAACCAGACAAGGACACTATGAGAAAATTACAGATCAATATTCCTAATGAAAATAGATGCAAAAATACTGAAGAAATCATTAGCAAATCAAATTTGACAGTACATTAAAAGGATCATACACCATGATCAAGTGGATTTATTCCAGGGATGCAAGGATGGTTCGACATCTGCAGTTCAATCAATGTGATACCACATTAACAAAAAGGATAAAAATCAAATGATCATCTCAACAGTTGCAGAAAAAGCTTTTGTCAAAATTCAACATCCATTTATGATAAAAACTCTCTACAATGTGAGTATAGAGGGGATATATCCCCTCAACATAATGAAGGCCACGTATGAAAAACCCATGGCTAAATCATACTCAATAGTGAAAAGCTGAAAGCTTTTCCTCTAAGATCAGGAACAAGACAAGGATGTCTATTCTCACCACTTTATTCAACATAGAATTGGAAGTCCTAGCCAGAGAAATTGGGAAAGAAAAAGAAATAAAAGGCATCTAAATCAGAAGGGAAGAAGAAAATTTGTCTCCATTTGCAGGTGACATGATATTATATATAAAAAACCCTAGAGACTCCACCATAAAACTGTTAGAACTAATAAACAAATTAAGTTGCAGGATACTAAAATTGATAAACAAAAATCAGTTATGTTTCCATACACTAACAACAAACTGTCAGAGAAACTAAGAAACGGTCCCATTTACAGTCACATCAAAAAGAATAAAATACCTAGAAATAAATTTAATTTAGGTGAAAGACCCATACCCAGAAAACTGTAAGACATTGATGAAAGGATTTGAAGAAGACACAAATAAGTGGAAAGATATTCCATGTTCATGGATTGGAAAATTTAATATTGTTAAAATGGCCATACAACTCTAAACAATCTATAGTTTGAATACAATCTGTATAAAAATTCCAATGGCATTTTTCACAGAAATGGAAAAACAATCCTAAAATTTGTATGGAACCAAAAAAGGCCCTGAATAGCCAAAGCATTCTTGAGAAAGTAAAAGCTAGAGGCATCACATTTTCTGATTTCAAACTATATTACAAAGCTGTACTAATCAATACAGTATGATATTGACATAAAAACAGACACACAGATCAATGGAACAGAATAGAAAGCCCAGAATTAAACCCATGCATTATGGTCAATTAATTTATGACAAAAGAGCCAAGAATATACAATAGGGAAAGGAGAGTCTCCTCAATAAATGGTGTTTGGAGAACTGGACAGCCACATGTGGAAGAATGAAACTGGACTACTATCGTATACCATGCAGAAACTCAAAATGAATTAAAGACTTGAAACCATAAAACTCCTAGAAGAAAACATAGGCAGTAATTCCTTGACATCAGGCTTAGCAATGTTTTTTGGATTTGACACCAAAAGCAAAGGCAACAAAGCAAAAATAAACAAGTGGGACTACCTTAAGCTAAAAGCTGCTGTGCAGCAAAGGAAACCATCAACAAAATGAAAACACAACCTACAGAATGGGAGAAAATATTTGCAAGTCATATATCTTAAAAATTCTCAGCACAAAAAAATTGTAACTGTGTGGTAGTGATGTTAACTAAACTTATAACCGTTTCACAATATATGCAATCATCATATCATTATGTTGTACACCTAAAAGGAATGCAGTGTTGTATGTCAACTATATCTTAATTTAAAAATATTTTTTAAAAGGCACCTAGAATCTTGGGGTGGGGAGATATGAGATTTTTTTCTAATTAGCAAAAGAGTGTATGAATTTTAAAGTTCACATAATAATGATACTGTGTTACAGAGCTCAGGATTGGTAGAGAGTTCCAAGTTGAGACAATGGTATACATTTTATCAAAAAGTTAAAGAACAAAAGCCGAAAAGGATGTTGGATGTTTTTTGATACTGGATGCTTAGATTACCTAGATTATTTGGATTGGATATTGGATTACCTTTGATAATGTAGTTTCAGTAGAGTGTTGAGGCTAAACGTTTGGGTAGAGTTGAAAAGAGAATGCAGGCAAGGGGTGTTTCAAAAAGCCTATAATTGACATTAGACATTATCAAGATCCTGACTTTTGTTGACTTTAGGGTATATGTGACTGTGTGATTGAAAAGTTATAAGGCTAATAACTTTATAAAAACTAATCATTAAGTATGCACATAATATAATATGGTTGATGAATATATTTGTTCAGAAATTATATCTGAAATTCAGGCTGAAGATATAATGCTTCTTTTCATCTGTATTTTGTATCAAGGTTCCCAGACGTCAAGATGATGAGCGGAATAATATTTACTTGGAACTAATGCAATATGACAATACAGAAAAATACCCTGTCTTGTTAGGGAGTGTTCAGGCCCACCTTTATGAAGTAATTCAGGTGTGTATCAGAATCATTTTGTCTCCTTGGTATCACATTGTCCAGTTGGTATTTGTCGTTATGATTTATCTATACCTCATGGACTCCTTTTATTTTTTATCTGCCTTCAAACTCATGTGTTTAGGAAATAATATCTCCCTCTGGCTATGAAAAAAAGAGTTGGTTTGTAACAGCATAATATTTTTAAAAAATTATTTTCTGGAAGGGCAGTGATACAACCCAAAAGACTAAGCAAGCTTTATTATGTTTTCTGAAATGTTTTAAAATAAGACTCACACCACAAACTTTCTCTCTTAGTTGGCAGCACAAATTTCAGTCTAGTTCTTTTCTCCTTAGCTGGGCTGCTGGCAGTCTGCCTGAACACGTGTCATTTAGGGTCAGCCAGGGCTTGGACAGATTTTATACACAGATTTTGTGGTTCCTTCTCTCTCGCTTTCTTTTTTCTAGGAGTCCCCCTCACTTCCTAGCAGCCATGGTTGCCCTGAACCCAGAAGAAGAGAACTAATCGATCAGAGAACGAGTATAAACAATCTGAGTGATTTTCAGGAATATCTGTTAGGACATAAAGCGAGGAAGCCCTCAAAGACTAATGGAGTTATGTCAAAGACGCAGGAGCCAGACTGCAGGGGCTCCTACTGGCCAATTTCAGGATAATTTGAACATCAAAAAGATCATTACAAATTCTCAATAAAGAAAAATTCATGAATCCTTAATGATCTTCAAAAAAGAAAAAAAAAGCATGAGAAGAAAAAGGGAAGTTTTTTATTTTTAACAGAAGAATGCCAGTTAATAAATGTAGAAAGAATGATAGAATTACAAATTCACCATTTTTACGATGCTGTAAAGTGACTGATGATTAGTTCAGTCAAGACTTAGCAATGGTACTAAAACATGAAGTGAAACATTATTGGGGAATGAGATATTTACAGGGTGCCACAGTAACAGCCCACAGATTAGTTATTGCACAGGGGAAAATGTGTCTCTGTAGTGGAGAGATGTGGTGCTTACCACTTTAGCGGTAATTTACAGGAGTTTAGGGGATAGGGAAAAAGTTAAACGTGATGATATGATAAGATAAATACGTAAGGTAGGACATACCAGCTTATATTTTTTTTTTTTTTTTTTTTTTTTTTAAAGATTTTATTTTTTTCCTTTTTCTCCCCAAAGCCCTGAGGTACATAGTTGTATATTCTTCGTTGTGGGTCCTTCTAGTTGTGGCATGTGGGACGCTGCCTCACCGTGGTTTGATGAGCAGTACCATGTCCGCGCCCAGGATTCAAACCAACGAAACACTGGGCCGCCTGCAGCGGAGCACATGAACTTAACCACTCGGCCACGGGGCCAGCCCCCATACCAGCTTATATTTTTTAGAAAATTAGGGTTGTTTTAAAAAAAACAAAGATGGAGGGAACTTTTCTAGATTAAAAGAGATGCAGCAACTTTGATTGAATACAGGTTTGAAAAAGACAGTAACGAAAGACATTCTTGGGATGATTAGGAAAATTTGAGTATATACTGAATATTAGATAAAATTCTAAAATTATTAATTTTCTTAAGTGTGATATTGATATTGTGTTTATGTAGAAGAATATCCTTATTTTTACAGTATGCAGGGTGAAGTTTTAACATTTTGGAGTGAAGTAAACATGATGGCTGTAGCTTATAAAGGTGCAGTAAACACACATATGTATACATACAGATAAAGCAAACGTGGCAAAACGTTAAAGCAGTTTTAACAATTATGAAATTCAATAAACATTTGAACTTGTTTAATCTAAGTGGAGGGTTTATTGATAGTTATTGTTGTGGTCTTTTGACTGATTTATATGTTTGAAAATTTTTATAATAGAACCTGGGGAAAATCAGATAGATTTCCATTCTCTTAGCAAGTTATCAGGTGAAGAAGGAGAGCATAGTGACTAATGAACGAGTCAGCACACTGAGGGTTCCCAGAGAAATTTGGGGACGGGATCTTGGAAATGACTAAAATTCCTTTTACTATATGACAATTTAGGCATCAGAAAAATGTGACATTTATTAGTCACATTTTGTTGAAGGGACTAGGACATTTGGATTCTAGTTGTATGTGCACACTTTTCAGTATTTATTTTTATGAGAATAAATGTTTTTTAAAATTTTTTTCCTTTTTCTCCCCAAAGCCCCCTGGTACATAGTTGTATATTCTTTGTTGTGGGTCCTTCTAGTTGTGGCCTGTGGGACGCTGCCTCAGCATGGTTTGATGAGCAATGCCATGTCCGTGCCCAGGATTCGAACCAATGAAACACTGGGCCCCCTGCAGCGGAGTGCGCGGACTTTACCACTCAGCCACGGGGCCAGCCCCTATGAGGATAAATTTTTTAAATGAAAAATATTACCCACCTTCCCACAATTCTAATGTAGCGTTTCATTTCTCAGAATTTCCTTCCAATTCTTTTTTGGAACTATAAGCAGAAAAATGAAAATATAGAAAGAACCAAATGCAAATTCTAAAACTGAAAATGACAATATCTGAAATAGAAAATTCACTTGATGGACTTAACAGCAGAAAAACAATGTCAGAGGAAAGGCTATTCTTTTTGTCCTAATTTCTTTAAAATATATATGACTATTTAAAACTAAAACTAAAACCTTGTCTTGTGGGGTTTATAATGTAGATGTAATGCACATGACAACTGTGCATAAAGGATGGGGGGTGGGGTTTAAAGGACCTATAAAATTGCAACATTTGCATGTTTTTCCTGAAGTGGTATAATGTTAACTCAGTGCAGTTGAAGTTCCTGCGCTGCTGCCTGATTCTGTCTACTGCCTTCTGCCCTTCCCCTTAAGAAAAGATGATTGTCCTAAACTTTGTATTTAATATTCCCTTGCTCTTTTCAAAGTTTCACTAATGTACAGTTACAAAAATAGTATCATTTGTGTTTCTAAATATATTATGCTTCTGAGATTAATACACTTAATTGCATTAGCTAGTGCTCACTGCTTCACTGCTGTGTACTGTTCCATGTGGGAGTAGGCCTCAGTTTGTCTCTACACTTGTTAATGGATATTTGGATTGTTTTCAGTTTTTTACTGCTATGCACATTGCTGCAGTGAATTTTCTTGAACACATCTTCCAGTGCATACCTGCAAAAAGTTTCTATGTTATGATGCATTGCTGTGAGTCTCTATGATGAATTTCTACATCATGGATAGAAAGACTGTATTATTTACTGAACAGAGTCATCAGGGAAAGCACTTTTGGTTATTTATGGATTTCTCCAAAAAGCCTTATGATTTCGGCTCTGGGGTGTTCAAGATATGCTATCTCTGTGTAATATCTGTCAGTATTCTTTTATAGGCACTTCTACCTTAATTAAGGATTGCATGATTTTCCTTATTAGAATTCGTCAATTACCCCTGTTTGGTCAGAACTCGATTAGCAGACATTGGTCCTGTCCAAAATGTCCATGAGCATATTTGGTCCATGCCAAATGGTTTTGGACAGACCAAATATCAGGGACTTTTTGGCATGGACCCCATGTCTCCATAGACATTTTGGACAGGACCAAATATGACCAAATATCAAGGACCTTTTGGTGTGGACCAAACGTCTTATGGTTGTTTTGGACAGGACCAAATGTCCTGCAAGGCAAAACTCAGATCCCAGAAGTACAAAGCTGACCATAAGGACTTTGGTCTTTTGGGTTTTTTTTTTTGCAGGAAAAGATTCGCCCTGAGCTAACATCTGTTGCCAGTCTTCATTTTTTTCCCCCTCCCCAAAGCCCCAGTACATGGTTATATATCCTAGTTCTGAGTCCTTCTAGTTCTTCTATGTGAGCTGCCACCACAGCACAGGAACTGACAGGTGGTATGGTTCCACGACCGGGAGATGAACCCAGACCACTAAAGCAGTGAGCATTGAACTTTATTAGGCCATCAGGGCTGGCTCCTTGGTCTTATTTTTTTGATGCAGTTTCATTAGTTGGGTGTTGGCTAGGGGTGATGGCTGTATCATAATATTTAAACATCTGGATATCAGACAATAGAAGAAGACAAGATCTATAAGACAATCACAAATATAATAATAAATGTTTGAATCCACTTTGTATCCAGTCCTAGTCAAAGAAGGCCTAATGGGAGAGTAAGTCCTGTGGATGAGTTTGGCCTACCTTAAATAGCCAAGTAGTCTTTTTTTTGAACTTTTATTTTGAGATAATTGTAGATTCACAAGCAGTTGAAAGAAATAATACAGAGAGAGCCTATGTATTCTTTACTCAGTTTGGCCCTGATGGTAACATCTTTCAAAACTGTAGCACAGTATCACAACCAAGATACAGAAAATTTCTGTCTCTACAAGGACTCCTCATGTTGCCATTTTGTAGCTACACCCACTTCCCTCCCACCCCTACCCTCTCCTTACCCACTGGCAACCACTAACCTGTTCTTCGTTTCTGTAATTTTCTCATTTCAAGGATGTTATATAAATGGAATCATATACTATGTAACCTTTTAGAGTTGGGTTTTTCACACAGCATTGTTCTCTGGAGAATAATCCAGGTTGTTGCATGCATTGACAGTTCATTCCTTTTTTGTTGTTGAGTAGTATTCCATGGTGTGAATGTACCACAGTTTGTTTAACCATTCACCTATTGGAGGACATCTAGGTTATTTCTAGTTTTTGGTTGTTATGAATAAAGCTACTGTAAACATTCATGTACAGGTTTTTACATCAACATCAGTGTTCATTTCTCCGATGAATTTCTGCATTGTAAAGTAGTTGCATGTATAGTTGTTAAAGAAACTACCACATTTTTCCAGAGTTGTGCCATTGTACATTCCCACCAGAAATGTATGAATGATCTAGTTTCTCAGAGTCCTCATTAGCATTTTCTGTTGTTGCTGTTCTTTATCTTAGCCATTCTGGTAGGTGTATAGTGGTATCTCATTGTGGTATCAATTTGTGGTTGCCAAATAGCCAGTAATGTTGAATATATTTTCATGCGAGCCTTTTAAATTATTGATTATTCTACTTTTCCTGACATGTTTACCCAGGTACAACAAGATGTATAGGCTACTGCACAGACTCTACCACAACTGGACCGTAAAAGATCAAGGGTAGTTTTATTATCTAGGATGATTCTAGTCAACAAATTTATGCTGATCTGTCTGGTCTCTAAAGCCTGAGCTATATTATTTGCTATTTGGGTCACATGCAGGGATAGATTATAGATCATTTGTTTTAGTTCTAGAACTACTAGCCAGGGTAGAAGTCCTCATGTGGACTGGTAGAATCTAGTGTTTAGATGAGTTGGGAAGACCTGATGACCAGGCCCAAACTGTGGATCATGTTCAGAAGCGTGGGAGGGCCATCTGATTGCACAACAATTATCCCATGGCTGTAGCATGAAGAGGACACAAATGTATTGTTTACCATTACCAATTAGTATCAATTACTTTCTGAATGTAATTGGCCTGATTATGGAGGACAAAGATCTTGAGTTGAATTAAACAAATCACACTATAGGTTTTGCATAGCTTTATAAAAAAATAATTGGTCTATAGCTTGTATCAATAATCCCCTGCTCTTTCCTGTCTTTGATACATCTTGGGTTCCTCTGAGGCTCTGGGAGAAACCAGAAATATCAGCTAATTGTTAAGGCCTAGGGTCCAGTTAAGGCATATAAATATATTAGAGTTTATAATATTCCTGTATTGATTATAAAAGGGAAGGTGATTATTAATTTTGGGATGAATTATAGTACCACTTGTGTTTATTCGTTTGACCATATGATCTTTACAAGATGAACCTAGGACTACATGATAAATTCGTTAGAAAGATTGGTAGCCACTGAAATTATTTGAGAAAGGCAATAGAGAATTCAAAGATGTGGAAGATTGTTAGAGTAATGCCCCCTAAGAATCATACCTCCCTGTGTTTGTACCTTTGAGGAGTCTACAGTCCACCCCTTACCAACTAGGCTTAACCGTGTAACTTATTTTGGGCTGAGCAGAGCCAAATTCAGGACAGGGAGCCGAATAGCTCGTTGCCACACATTGAAACTCGCCCGAGGAGCTGAGTGAAGGCAAACCTAAAACTGAGGGTTTGGATGGGATATTCAGGGTGAATACTTTAATTGGCCAGTGAAAGCTCAGTTGGGCGGATCCTAGCAGGACTGCCAGAAATAACTTAAAGATATTTACAGTAGTTAAAAGTATGACTAAAAGCTTACTTATATGTAAGGGAGATGAATCAGTAGGTTGAGTTCTTTGACCAAAAGCAGAGATACAGTTTATTAAAGAGAAGAAGAAAAAAAGTCTTGGAACAGTGAGATGCTTCCCCCCTTCCCACTTTGGGGAAAGGGAAGTTATCAAGAGCAAGAAGCTATAAAAAGCAGATTGACAGGATCATTAAGGAAATTGATTTCAGTTATTAATGAATTTTCTGAGAAATCTCGTGATTTTACATGAAGACTGTATATGATATGCTAACTCTGTGTGATGTCTGCATTATACCACCGCTTATTATTTCCCTCATTATAGTGCCTCACAAGGAACTGAGAGGGCGGGTGCTAAATAGGTTCTTGTGGATCATTATGTTTTGAGGATACAGAGGATGTGTGAACCGGATGCCAAAGTTTTCACTAAATGAGAATTAGTGACCAGAATGTCTGAAAGACGTGCCAGATAGCATGAGGCTTAAAAGAGGAGAACTGTTTATATGAAGTAATATGATCTGGAAGCGATAGAAGGGAGTGTGGAGGGTGCTCCTCCACCTCCTGCCCTTGAGGCATGTGGCCTTCACTTGAGTCTGTAAGGGAGGCAGCATCGTTGGTGGGGGGCCAGGTCTCAGGAATGGGAAGGGGGATGTTTGGTGGAGCAGTTACAGGTGGAAGGTTGTTTGTTGACTATGGAATGGGGGTCCCATGAGCCACAGTGGAAAATGCTGGGAAGATGGGGAACTGTGGGCAGTTGGTTTAGGTGGGAGGACTTGTAGCACAGCAGAGATGACCAGAGGCAGTGACCAAGGATACAGAAGGTTTGCCTGGTTACGGAGACCCCAGGGTCCTCCAGAGAGGAAGAGAAGCTCTCTGTTCTGTCAGGAGGCAGCTTATCCTGAGGACCTGTGTTTGAGTAACCCCTCGAGGCCTGCAGGCATGGCGGTTCCCTTAAGACTTCCAAAAAGGGCAACTCTGTCTCCCAGGAACATTTTTGTCTAAAGCATAAGTGTAAATATTAACATTTATTTTTGGTACAACCTGGAATTTTTATTTTCTTCCAAGCATTCATTATATTTGTATTTTAGCTATTAAATTAACATGTGTTTTTTTTTAAAATCTATGAAATGGGTTAGATAATATACAGGTGACTACATGAGTGATTCTATATTTAAGAATTTTATTGTTTATTACTTTTTTCTAGAAAGGATGCTTTACTCAAGAATTTCAAATGTTGAATAGAAACACAGTAAGAACTTTATTGAAACTTCTACAGTTTTGTGCGCACGCTTAACGTTTCACAGACCTTTACTCTGAGATTCTTTGTAGCCTCTGATGTTGTCTTTATTCTTTTTGTTACCCTACCAGTCGCTGTTTAAATTAATGGAAATGTATTAAATAGAAAGTACAATATTTGCTCACAAAGTCTTCATCTCCACTTTTTTTTTTGCTGCTATCTTACTGCTAAATGGTGACGAAGAAAATTAGAAATCAGTGGGTAAGAGAGTAAAAAAAAAGCCTGTGGCTGCTTCTCTGCAGAGCCTCAGGGTCCTCCCTTGCTGGATTGAGGAAATATGTTTCTCCTTGAGTTTCTAAAGAGTTGTTTACAGTTCTTACTTGATTTTCTTTTTAAGTACTTAAAAGTTATTGTCTTGATTAATTGATCATCTATTCAAAGAGGCCTCTGCTGCCAATAGGCAAAGCAGGGACAAGGAACATAAAAAACAGAATGATGGGCATTTGAGGTCATTTCCCGTGTGAGCAAATTGGGGTTCAGAGAGATGAAATCACTTGTCCAAATTAGAATTTCATCTGAAAATGGAAGTGGAGAGAAGTGTGAGTAAATACTTAAAAAAATATGTATGTATATGTACACACATACATATATATCTATCTCAGCTTAATCCTATTAACAATTGTAAATTTGTATTTTTCTATATTTTAATCATGTTATACTCCTTGACTTTATCGTAAAAGTTTTTAACATTTCAGGAACTCTGTAGATTCTTCTATAGGAGTTCCTTGTGTAAATGGTATGTTTTTCTTTTTGTTTTCTCAATCAGGAGATTCATGCTTTGGTTTTTCTAACTTGTAGATTTGTAAAGTAAAAATATCACTTGCTGTCACTTCTCTATTAAAATATCTTTCTGATCAAATAAAATAAATTTGCTACCTGTTTAGTTTATCTGCAGGATGGAGGTGGAATTTATATTCTCCTATGGGAACTTTGGTTATGGATTTTCACATCAGGTGAGTTCCCCTCTTTAAAACATTGCTCTACTACAGCTCTTCAGTCAGATTGTCCTCTTCTGAGCCTCTATCCTTTCCAGTTTGAGAAATTCTTTACAATAAATATTTTTAAAAGAATGCTGTTTTTCTCCAGCCTAAAGAAAAATGAAACTTTACCATTATTTGCTTATACATTTTTAAATAATGATCTTTTATTCAAAATGTCTTTATTATGAAACTTGCTTTTGTATGTTTGTATGTGTGTACACACATACTTATGTAATTGAAAACAAAATTATTTTAAGGATTCAAGAAATGAGTGTAGATTTTTGTGTCAAAAATGCTTACTAAAATTGGAGTCATTGATGTTATTCAGGTAATATTTTGTACTATGATCACATATGTTCCTTTTCCCCATGGTTATTTCAACATCTGGTGTTATTTGAATCCTCCTTGATTCGTCAAGAGAGTAATCTGCCCAGAGAAGATCTCTTCCTAGCTGTGGCCTCCTCCTTTAAATTCACTACATATATCCATGTTGCAGTCAACATTTTTGTACATTAACCTGTGTCCTTTCCTTTCATTATGTCCTTATGCTAGATTCTTAGAATGGAAATTCTTGTCCAAAACAATGAGCTTTTCAAGGACTTGTTCTGGAAAAGTTGTACCAACATATACTCTCATGAAGTGTTTGAAAGAACTCTTGACATCCATGGGTATTATGATAGCTTTGGGGCATTTATAAATCTAGTCCCATTAGTGCTGCTGTTATATAGGGGAAATGACCCTTTGCATATGATCTTTCATGTCCAATTTTTGCTATTTTTTATAGTCTTGGTTGTTTTTTAATCAGGAATGGAGAGTGGGTACATCAGGCTTACTAAATAAGTCTACTGCTATGTTAACTGAAAAATCCCTGTAAAGTGTATTTTAAAATTTTGCGTATGGTATATCATAATGATTTTTAATGCATTTTAAATCAGAAGTAAGGAGTATACAGATGAAAGCCATGAGGCACAAGCTTTTTTTCTAAATATATTATTATTTGTTTATTTATTTATTTATTTCCCCACAGCCCCAGTACATAATTGTCTATCCTAGTTGTAAGTCCTTCTAGTTCTTCTATGTGGGATGCTGCCACAGCATGGCCTGATGAGTGGTGTGTAGGTGCGCGCCCAGGATCCAAACTGGCGAACCCCGGGCTTCTGAAGTGGAGCACGGAAACAAACACTTGGCCTCGGGGCTGGCCTTGCTTTTTTTCTTCTTTTCTTCTCTGATTTTCCTTTCTGTTCCTTCTGCCTATTTTCATTTTTTTCTTATCGTGAATTAGGCTTATTATTTAGTCCTCATTGTGTCAGTCATATTTTATGAGCACCAACTTCAGAGGTAGGTTTTGTGTTTGAATATAAGTATAATATGTAACAATCCCCTTCTTAGGGAGATATATCCTTTTCAAATAAAACTGGGTGACTATTGTTTTGTGAAGGTGGAGTCTACTGAAAACAAGGAACAAAGGTATGGAAAAGAGTGGGAAATATAATAAAAGTTCCACTTTATTTTATGTCTGTGAACTTTTCAGTAATATAGTCCCCTAGTTACCAGTCATGATACTGTAAAAAGAGCACTGCGGTGGGGGCAGGTAAAGCTGGACTCCTGTCCTGGCTCTCGTGCCTCCTGGGTAGCCTTGAATAGACTTCTGATCTTCCATGTTATCTGTAAAGTAGACACAGTTATCTACCTCATATGATTATTGAGAGGATTCAGTAATATTAAAGATAGAAAGTTCTTAGCAGATGTTTAGTTCGCAATAAATGTTAGTTCTTCCTCTCTTCATTCCTTTTCTCCTTCTGTATATCATTTAAGGCCTATTTGATAGTCCTGGAAGATAGTAGTATTAGAGTAAACTGTAATCATAACTGAACAGTGCTAAAATATACTTGTTTTCTTCAGTTAAAACCTCTTCAGAAAGTTATTGAGCCATCCATGTTTATGAATATTGCACCACCTCCTGAAAGAACAGACCCTTTAACGTAAGTGAAGTCTTAACACAATCCAATCACGTGGCCTTTAAGACATTTACTCCATTTGATGGACCATTTTGAAAGAAAGTATATCTCTCTATATGTGTATACATCTTATTGATTCTGTGTCTCTGGATAACCCTGATTAATACAGATTTTGATAACAAGAATGGCTCTAGAGGAACAGAATATTAAGGATGAATTTTCTGCATTGGTTCTAGAGTTTCTGGAATTGGCTCTCAAATCTGATTACTACTCCATTTCCAGGAGTGAAGAGAGCACTGATAGTCCATGGCATGATCTGGCAATAGAGATATGCAAAATATCACCATTGGATTCTCCTAATCAACCATTTATAAGAAGCAAAGATCTGGGTGACTGTGTATATGATACTTTCAAACATTTTGGTCTAACTATTGAATATAATAAGATTGGCTGGGTGCTCCTAATGTTGCTGGACAAAGTTGAGAAAGAAAAGGATGAGCTAAGGATTCAAATTTCCCACTCAAGCATTGCATAAATGACCTGAAATGTTCTGTGTGTGCAGTGAAGGAGACCCTTAGCTCCTGTAGCCATACGACTAGGATTGCTGACAATCACATGCAGACTTTCATCCTGCAACTGGCTGAATCACAACCCAAGTTGAACACCCAGCCTTGCAGGATGTCTGCTGCTAAGGTGAGGGTGTTGATTGGAAATAAATGAGATCCTAAAAGTGGAATGGGAATATGGGGGAAGACCCTGATGTAGCTGGGGACATTGAGCCCCTAAATTCTGATATATCTTCTTTGTCAGTGGAAGTGACCTCTCACCCCTAATGGAATACTTGGCCTCTCCACCTCCAGCAAAAGTGTCATCACCACTCCCAGTGGAAGTGACCTTTCCACCTCCATCTGAGGGGATTAACCCTGCCTTGCTTGAGGAAACAGCAATGGCTTTCTCTTAGGGAGTTGCCATGCAAGACATGTTGATTCTCCTCAGGAGCGGCACCCACCACTCCTCTTTGCTTCTAGGCCTATAACTAGACTCAAGTCCCAGCAAGCCCCTGAAGGTGAGGTACAAAGTGTGACTCGTGAGGAGGTGCATTACACTCCAAAAAGAACTACTTGAGTTTTCTAATTTGTATAGACAAAAATGTGTGGGAATGGATATTAAGGATGTGGAAA
This sequence comes from Equus przewalskii, assembly GCF_037783145.1. Classification (NCBI taxonomy): domain Eukaryota; kingdom Metazoa; phylum Chordata; class Mammalia; order Perissodactyla; family Equidae; genus Equus; species Equus przewalskii. The sequence goes on along the minus strand of NC_091847.1, from coordinate 75,728,122 downwards.
ATGGAGGAAGGAACATAAAGTTGGATCACACCAAATTTATTGATATGAGCTCATTAAGCAAAGACCCTGCATTTAATGTTTCAGCTTGGGGAATTAGAAAGGACTGCAACTGGTTGGTTGGTTAGTTGGTGAAACATGGGCCAAAAGATGGCCCACTGTGAATGAATTGGAAATGTCAGACCTGCCTTGGTTTAATGTAGAGGAAGGAATTCAAAGGCTTATGGAGATTGGAAAGTTGGAGTGGATTTGTTATTTAAGACCTACTCATCCATCCTGAGAGGTTCCAGAAGACACGTCTTTCACCATGACTATGAGAAATAAATTTGTGAGGGAAGCCCCATCCTTGATGAGCTCAGTGATTGCTCTTCCCTGTAGGCCAGACCTTACAGTGGGAACTGCAGTCACTGAACTAAATTTAGGGAAACCTAAATGAATTGGGAGTAATTTGATCCCACAGTGACAAGGACCAAGTGGCAGCACTCAACTGCCAAAGGCAAGATGGGCGTGGCTACTGTAATAGACAGTAGAGTCAAAGCCGCAGTCAGAATAGGCTGACTCACAGAGACCTATGGTGTTGGCTAGTTGATCATCATGTTCCTAGAAATAAAATATAAAGGAAGCCTACTAAATTCTTACTTGATCAGTATAAGCAGAAAAGTTCTAGGTCAAGTGAACAAAAGTCTAACCTGAATCATAAAAACAGAGAGTCACAGCTCCTCAGTCAATTCCCAGATTTCAGCCAGTTTACAGACCCAGAACCTCTTGAATGAAGAGGAGGCCTGGTCCCCTTGAGGAGAGACCCCGATACACTGCCAAAATTGTATAATGTTAATCTTTCTCTCAGCTTTCCCCAAAGAGAACTACAGCCTTTTACCAGGGTAACTGTGCATTAGGGAAAAGGAAATAATCAGACCTTTCAGAGACTATTGGACACTGAGTCTGAACTGACACTAATGCCAGAAGACCCAAAGTATCACTGTTGTTCACCAGTCACAGTAAGGGCTGACGGAGGTCAGGTGATCAATGGAACTTTGATCCATTTCACAATGGGCCCAGTGGGTCCCCAAATCCATCCTGTGGTTCTCTCCCCAATTCCAGAATGCACAATTGGAAGAGAAATACTCAGCAATTTACTGAATCCTTAACGTTGGTTCTCTGACCTGTGGACTGAGGGTTATTATGGTGGGAAAGGCCAAATGGAAACCATTAGAGCTCCTCTACCCAGGAAAATAACAAACCAAAAGCAGTACCACATTCTTAGAGGGCTTGCAGAGATTAGTGCCATCATCAAGGACTTGAAAGATGCAGGGGTGGTGATTCCCATCACATCCCCATTCAACTCACCTATTTGGCCTGTGCAGAAGACAGATCGATCTTGGAGAATGACGGTAGATTGTCATAAGTTTAACCAGGTGGTGACTTCACTTGCAGCTGCTGTACCAGATGTGGTTTCATTGCTTGAGCAAATTATCACATCCATTGGTACCTAGTATGCAACTATTGGTCTGGAAAACACTTTTTTCTCCATATTTGTTAATAAAGACCATCAGAAACAGTTTGCTTTCAGCTGGCAAAGCCGAACATATACCTTCACTGTCCTACCTCAGGGGTATGGCAGCTTTCCAGCCCTGTGTCATAATTTACTATCTAGGATTCTTAATCTTTCCCTTACACAAGATATCACACTGGTCCATTACACTGATGTTATTATGCTGATTGGACCTGGTGATCAAGAAGTAACAATTACTCTAGACTTACTGGTAAGACAGTTAGTGTCAGAGAGTGGAAATAAGTCTGACAAAAATTCAGGGGGCTTCTACCTCAGTGAAATTTTAGTGATCCAGTGGTGTGGGGTTTGTCAAGATATTCCTGCTTAGTGAAGGGTAAATCGTTGCATCTGGACCCTCCTACAACCAAAGAAGAGGCACAACATCTAGTGGGCTGCTTTGGATTTTGGAGGCAGCATATTCCTCACCTGGCTGTGCTACTCTGGCCTTGTGCCAGTGACCTGAAAAAAAATTATATGTATAATATAATAATTTACATATATGTATATAATATCTTTATTTTCTTCCCTTTCTTATCTCCTTACCATGTAACATAAGATCTATTGACTTTATATCATAATATTTAAGTATTGTTAACCTTACATCATAGTGTTTAAGTTGCGGGATATCAAGGAGCAGAGTAAACCTCCCCCACAGACTTTACCTCCTCTTCTGGGAAAGGGGTTAGTAAGTTTGAGTTTTGGGTTGTATACAGGATAGTGGTATCATGTTAGGTGGAATTATGACCTTATTGTTTTCATTTGGAGATTAAGTATGTTTTAAGGAGATGCTTATGGGTGCCAAGTTCAGAATGGGTGGACTTGTGATGGTTAATTTTGTGTGTCAACTTGACTGGGCCATGAAATGGATATTTGGATCTAGAGATTGGGAGAGAGGTCTGGGCTCACTTTCTGCTTCTCATTAGCACTTCAAGTCCTTCTCTCCTTTCCCATCCCTACTGCCCATAATCTTAGTAGTAAGAGTATTCAAGAGAGCACTTCTCTCAGGATTTCTAACTTTTCTCTTCTTTCCTAACTCTGTCCTCTGATGGTCCAAGGTAGATAGGTGAGCTTACAGTATAAGAGAGAATGACTCAAAAGTGATAGCTACCATGGATTTTAGAAGGGAAATTTTGTGTGATTTCAATCTTTAACTTTATCACCATTTTGCAGAAATGTTATTCTACCACAGCCAGTGGAATATCCAGCATTCTTATCCCCAGACCTGAATGTTACTGTTGGGAAGCCAACTACAGTGCCTGCATCCAACCAGCCATCTGTAGTGCGACTTGAAAAACTTCAGCAACAGCCTCGGGAAAGGTGGAAAACAAAAACAGAACAAAAAATTTTTCACCTTATTTATGTGTTGTTTGTTTATTAATTTTTTCCTTTGAGATATCAGCTTGCTATTGATCCAGAAATCTTCATTGTGGTGATATTTCATGGGTTCAAATGTTATTCCTGAGTTTTGCTTATCATATATAGGTGTTTGTTTAAGAAAGTCAATGCTGTGGTGAGAAAAGAGGTGAGAACTCATTTATAAGGGAGAAAGTAAAGTGCTTACCCTTTCTCTTCACTCAGTAACATATTGTATAGATGTCTCATGCTCTTTTCTGTATTTCCCATCTTTTTTTCTCATGCTTCAGTCTAGATAGTTTCTTCTGACCTATCTTATAGTTCATTGATTCTTTCTTCTTTGTTTCTAATCTGAATTCTTAATTTCAGTAATTTCCTTCTCAGTTATGGAATTCCCCTTTATTTTATAGTTTCCACTTCTCTACCAAAATCCCCAGTCTTGTCTCTTCGAGTGTATTAATCTTCAAATATTTTAATCATTGCTATTTTAAAGTTCATCTTAACTCCATTATCTGGATCTCGTGTATATCTGTTTCTGTTGTTTTTTTCTCTCATATTTATCAGTCACATCTTATATTCTCATATGCCTACTTGTTTTTATTGAGTGCCAAACATTACATTTGAAAATCTATAGAACTAATTTGAGACTCTTAATTGTCTATTCTTACAGAGAAAATATACATTTGCATCTGGCAGCCAGCTAGACTAGGGACACCAGCAATCCCAGAACACCTTAATTCAGTTGAGATTGAAATTGAAATGACTTGGATTTTAGTTCCTGTGAGGATTAGTTTTTTTCTGGTTTACTCTTATTCCCACTATCAGGACTTGGACTAGTATGAGGCAACTAGGACACAGTATTTAAGGAGGCACTTACTCTTGTGGTATGCCCTCAAGAGTCCCAACTGAAAATCTAGGTGTTTACCATGGCGTCTCATCCTTAGCAGTGTCTGAACTCTGTTTTTTGTTCCTCCATCCATGTATATCTATCTCAAAGCTCTGATCAGCTTCTTAACTCTGAACCACAAATACCTTGAAGGAAAAATGGCACCAAATGATGAGCTTAACGTCTCTGCACCTTCTTTCTGCCTGGAATCTTGGATCTGCAAATTATTGCTGCCTTTATAACCAACTGATGCTTTCAAACAAAATTTAAAATAACTATTTTGGGGGCTGGCCCCGTGGCCAAGTGGTTGAGTTCAGGCTCTCCACTTCTGCTGCCTAGGCTTTCGCCAGTTTGGATCCTGAGTGTGGACATGGCAGCACTCATCAGGCCATGCTGAGGCGGCATGCAACAACCGGAAGGACCCACAACTAAAAACACACAACTTTGTACTGGGGGGCTTTGGGGAGAAAAAGGAAAAATAAAATCTTTAAAAATATATATATATATTTTGTTCAGCCTTTTTAGTTGTTCAGTGAGATGGTTTGTCTGAAATAACCTAGTCCATCATTGACAGAAGCAGAACTCCTGAACATTTAAAAAATAATTGTCTGTATGTGTATACATTTTTTACTCAGACTTATAAATTAATCCATAAACATTGAGTTGAATGACTGAGGAATCCCTTTTTCCTCTAGTCTGATGATATTTCTTTAAATTTTATTTTTATTTTTTTGTGAGGAGGATTGGCCCTGAGCTAACGTGTTGCCAGGCCTCCTCTTTTTGCTTGAGGAAGATTGTCACTAAGCCAACATCTGTGCCAATCTTCCTCATTTTATGAAATGTGGCTTGATCAGCAGTGCTAGGTCTATGCCTGGCATCTGAACCCGTGAACCCCAGGCCACCAAAGTAGAGTGCATGAACTTAACCACTATGCCACCAGGCCTGCCCCATAGTCTGATGATGTTTTAGTCATTCGGTAACATTTACTGAATACCTAGTGTGTGCCAGGCACTACTCTAGGGTATCAAATATATGATGGTGATTTAAAAAAAATATTTATTTGAGTCTTCTTTTTCTTGGTAAGTCTAGTTAAAGGTTTATTAATTTTGTTTTTTTAAATAAACCAGCTCTTAGTTTCATTGATCTTTTCTGTTGTGTTTTTAGTCTCTATTTTATTTATTTCTGCTCTGATCTTTGTTATTTCTTTTCTTTTAAGAACTTTGGGTTTAGTTTTTTTCCTTTTTTTTTTCCCCTCCTAGTTCCTTGAGCTGTGAAATTAGGTTGTTTTTATTTAAGATCTTTCTTTTTCTTATTGTAACTGTTTATTGCTATAAACTTACCCCTTAAAAGTGCTTTTGGTGCATCCCATAAGTTTTGGTACGTTTGGCATTTTCATTTGCCTCAAGATATGTTTTATTTTTCTTGCAATTTCTTCTTTGACCCATTGGTTATTCAGTAGCTTGTTGCTTAACCTTCATATATTTGTGAAATTTCCGGTTTCCTCTTGGAATTGATTTCTAGTTTTAAACATTGTGGTTGGAAAAGATGCTTGATATGGTTTCAGTCTTCTTAAATTTGTTAAGACTTGTTTTGTGGGCTGACATATGATCTATCTTAGAGAATGTTCCACGTGTGCTTGAGAAGAGTGCGTGTTCTGCTGCTGTTGGATGGAATGTTCTGTAAAGTCTGTTAAGGTCATCTGGTCTAATGTGTAATTTTGGTCCAAGGTTTCTTTCTGATTTTCTATTTGAATGATGTATCCATTGTTGAAAGTGGGGTACTAAAGTCCACTACTATTGTAGTATTGCTGTCTATTTCTTCCTTCAGATTTGGTAATATTTGGTTTACATATTTAGGTGCTTATATTTTGGGTACATAAATATTTACAAATATTATATCCTCTTGTTTGATTGACCCCTTTATCATTATTTGATGACCTTTGTCTCTTATCACAGTCTTTGGCTTAAAGTCTATTTTGTGTGATGTAGGTATAGCTACTCCTGGTTTCTTTTGGTTTCCATTTGCATGGAATATCTTTATCCATCCGTTGACTTTCAGTCTGTGTGTATCTTTAAAACTGAAGTGTCTCTCTTATAGGCAGCATGTAGTTGGGTCTTGGTATTTTTTAATTCATTCAGGCACTCTATGTCTTTTGATTGGAGAGTTCAGTCCATTTACATTTAAAATGATTATTAAAAGGTATGGACTTAGCATTGCCACTTTGTTAATTGTTTTCTGGCTGTTTTGTAATTCCTTTGTTTCTTTCTTCTCTTGCTCTCTTCCTTTGTGATTTGATGATTTTCTGTAATGATATGCTTAGTTTCCTTTCTCTTTCTCTTTTGTGTATCTACTATAGGTTTTTCTTTGTGGTTACCGTGAGACTTACAAAAAACATCTTACATTTATAACAGTCTATTTTAAGCTAATAAGAACTTAATTTTGAATGCATAGTAAAGCTCTACGTTTTTACTTCTGCCCCACCGATATTATGTTTTTGATGTCACAGTTTACATCTTTTTACCTTGTGTATCCATTAGCAAATTATTGTATTTATAGTTATTTTTAATATTTTTGTCTTTTAATCTTCATATTAGAGTAAGTGATTCAGTCACTACCATTACAACATTAGAGTATTCTGAATTTAACTATATATTTACCTTTGCCAGTGATATTTATACTTTCATCTTTTATGTTACTAATTAATATCCTTTCCTTTCAGCTTGAAGAAGACCCTTTAACATTTCTTACAAGACCAGTCTAGTGGTGGCAAACTCTTTCTGCTTTTGCTTCTCTAGAAAATTCTTTATTTCTCCTTCAATTCTGAAGGAAAACTTTGCCAATAGGATATTTTTGGTTGACAGGTTTTTTCTTTCAGCACTTTGAATATATCATGTTACTTTCTTCTGGCCTGCAAAGTTTCTGCTGAAAAATCTGCTGATAGTCTTATGGTAGCTCCCTTGTAAAAAAAACCAGTTGTTTTTCTCTTGCTGCTTTTAACATTCTCTCCTTGCCTTTAATTTTTGACTAATTATGTGTCTCAGTGTGGGTCTTTTGGATTTTGGATTAATCTTATTTGGAACTTTCTGGGCTTCCTGGATCTGGGTGTGTGTTTCTTTCCCCAGGTTAGGGAAGTTTTCAGCCATTATTTGAATAAGCTTTCTGCCCCCCCCCCCCCCCCCGCCTCTTTTCTCCTTCTAGTTCCCCTGTAATGCATATTGGTCCACTTGATGGTGTCCCATAAGTCCCTTAAGCTATCTTCACCCTTTTTCATTCTTTCTTCTTTTTGCTCCTCTGATAGGATGAACTCCACTGCCCTGTCTTCAAGTTTGCTGATCCCTCCTTCTGCTTCATCTAGTCTGCTCTTGCACACCTCTACTGAATTCTTCAGTTCAGTTATTCTTCAGCTCTGTGATCTCTGTTTGGTACTTTGTTATATTTATCTATCTTTTTATTGAAATTCTCACTTTGTTCGTGAATTTTTCTCCTGACCTCAGTGAGCATCTTTATGACCATAATTTTGAACTCTTTATCAGGTAAATCACTTATCTATGTTTCATTAAGGTCTGTTTCTGGAGTTTTATCTTGTTCTTTTGTTTGGAACTTATTCCTCTTTTCCTTCATTTTCCTTGACTCTGTGTTGGTTTCTGAGCATTAGATAAAACAGCCACCTCTCCTAGTCTTGATGGAGTGGTCTCCTGTAGGAAATGAAGCTTATCAGTCAGCCTCACCTGACCTCTTTGTTGTCTCTCAAACCTTTGTGATTGTCCATACCACCTTCTTTGTTCTTAGCGGCTCCCAGTCGTTGAAGGTGTTGTAAAGACTTGTCAGTGTTCCAAAGGGAACGATCTCAGTCGGTGCCTAAATTCAGGCTGATTGGAAGCTGGACCCTCATGCAGCTGCTGGGACAGTATGTGGTTGGAGCCCTTCCAGGGAGAAACTGGGAGATGGGCTTTTTTGCCTTCTCCCTCTGTGCTGGGCCTAGGTGTATAGCTACAGTGGCCAGGACGCTCCTATTCCCCTTAAGAACTGCTTCCTTGTGTGCTACATTCCTGTGAGACTGGTGAACGCAAGCCCCGTTGGCTGTGACAGCCAGGCATCCAGAAGCCCATCCATTGGCCAGCAGCCACAGAATCTGGGGCACCAGACCTGGATAGAAGCTTCTTCCACAGAGATACTGGAGATTTGGATTGGGCTAGAGGGAGAAGGAGGAGATGGTGTCTGTGGGCTTCCATGGTCCCAGGGAGGATTGCCCTAAGCCCCTAGAGGCATACTAAATTAGAAGCCTGACCCCTCGGGCAGCACCTTTTAAAGAACACAAATAGGCCTCTCTCAGGAAAAGACTGAGAGATGGTCTTTTTTTGCCTGCTTCCTCTGTGCTGAGCCCTGGGCAGATAGCCAGGAAAAGTCCTAGTGAGCTGTTAAGAACTTTCTTTTTTGCCATAGCCTAGTGGGTCTCATGGCTGCAAGCTGTGTTAGCTTTCAGAGTTAGGTATTTTGGGGGCCTATCTGTTCCTCAGGTGGGAGTCTTGAAAACTGGGGTGCTAGATGTGGGGTCCAAATCTTTCTCTCCTCAGGGAGACGCTGGGAATTGGGAGTTCCCTCCCAGTTGTGAGCTGCTGTGCCAGGGTTGGGGTTTATGGTGAGAGTATGTCTCAGCCTTTCCTACCTGTTTTTATGTGAGTATTCTCTCATTTGCCCAATGTGTAGGAGTCACTAGTTTCTAGATTTCTTTCAGAGGGACTTGCTCCTTGTATAGCTGTAGATTCCCTGTGTCCCTGGGAGGAGGTGAGTTCATGAGCCTCCTCACCATCTTGGACTGGAAACTGCAAGTTTCTTTAATGTCTTGGCTTAATAGAACACAACTGGGTCCTTATAACTGCCTCTGCATTCAAACAGCATGGCTTCTCAAGCTCCACCTGCAGAACCTCAACTTGTCTGGCTCACAGTGACTTCTTTCTCTTGAGTAGCAGCACCACCTGACCCCCTTCTTCCTAACAGAATGGGTCTCAGCGAGTCATCTGCTTCTCTGCTCACTGACTCACATATGTCTTTCCTGTGTGCTTTCATAGTCTAGGGATGTTATTCTGTTCCTTATTCTCTTTCTTCTTATAACTACTTTAGAATTGACTCTGATAGTTCTCTGTTGCTCAATTTTATATGGAATTAATTTTCCTGAATTTTTGATGGGAGACTTGGTTTAGAAAACTTTCACAGCTTCACAGAGCTTCCACTTCTTATGTTTTTATTTGGGGTTAAAAAATACAATTTACTTTCCAAGGTTTTCTGGGCCTTGTCCAGGCTGGTCAGTTTTCAGCATTCACTTGGTTAGACTACTTCACTGCTTTAGTTCTTACCATGAATCCTTTGTATTCCTCCAGTATTGGAATGAGTAGAACTCTCCCAGTGTCAACTGCTATTTTCACATTGGATAGGAAGGGAAACACCAAGAATAAATATAATCTTTTCATTTTAACCACAAACTCACAACACAAGAAGAAAAACAAAGTTCTGACAATAACAACCTAGAAGGGGAAGAGGAAAGGGATGGAATGGCTTAATCTAAGGAAATAATAGGCTATCAGAAAATGGACTGTCTCATCTATGAGATATCACATGGTATCCACTAAACAAATAACAAGAATGGAGACACAAATTACAAATAAGAAGAAAGCCGTTATAGAAAGCTACCTACCTGAATTGGAGGTCCAAAATTCATGGGACGAGAAACAAAGGAAATGCAGGAGAACAGGAAAATGAGCTATAAAATGGCAGCATTAGGCCCCCACATTTCAGTAATCACTCTAAATGTAAATGGATTGAACTCTCCAATCAAAAGACACAGAGTGGCAGGGTGGATTAAAAAACAAGACCCAACAATATGCTGCCTCCAGGAAACATACCTCAGCCACAGAGACAAACACAGACTCAGAGTGAAGAGATGGAAGACAATACTCCAAGCTAATAGTGAACATAAGAAAGCAGGTGTCGCCATACTTATATCAGACAAAGTAAACTTCAAGGCGAAACAGGTGAAGAGTGACAAAGCGGGGCAGTTTATAATGATAAAAGGTACATTCCACCAAGAAGACATAACACTTATAAATATATATGCACCCAACACAGGAGCACCAAAGTATGTAAAGCAACTATTAACAAAACTAAAAGGAGATAGCAACAACAGTACAATAATAGTAGGGGACCTCAACACCCCACTAACACCAGTGGATAGATCATCCAGACAGAAAGTCAACAAGGAAATTGTAGAATTAAATGAAAAACTAGACCATATGGACTTAATAGATATATATAGAACACTCCATCCAAAAACAGCAGATTACACATTCTTCTCAAGTGCTCATGGAGCATTCTCAAGGATAGACCATATGTTGGGAAACAAAGCAAACCTCAACAAATTCAAGATGATTAAAATAATATCAAGCATCTTTTCCGATCATAATGCTATGAAACTAGAAATCAACTACAAGAGAAAAGCTGGGAAAGGGGAAAAAAATGTGGAGATTAAACAACATGCTACTGAACAACCAGTGGATCATTGAAGAAATTAAAGGAGAAATCAGATATATCTGGAGACAAATGAAAATGAAAACACACCGTACCAACTCATTTGGGATGCAGCAAAAGCAGTCCCAAGAGGGCAATTCATTGCAATACAGGCTCACCTCAATAAACAAGAAAAATCTCAGATAAGCAAGCTGAAACTATACCTAACAGAATTAGAAGAACAAACAAAGCCCAAAGTCAGTAGAAAGAGGGAAATAGTAAAAATTAGAGCAGAAATAAATGAAATTGAAACAAAAAAGACAGTAGAAAGGATCAATGAAACACAGAGCTGGTTCTTTGAGAAAATAAACAAAATTGAAAAACCCTCAGCCAGGCTCACTAAGAAAAAAAGAGAGAAGACTCAAATAAATAAAATTAGAACTGAAAAAGGAGAAATCACAATGGATACCAGAGAAATACAAAAGATTATAAGAGAATACTATGAAAAACTATATGCCAACCAATTGGAGAACCTAAAAGAAATGGAGAAATTCTTAGACTCTTACAATGTCCCAAAACTGAATCAGGAAGAAATAGAGAATCTGAATAGACCAATCACAAGTAAAGAAATTGAAACAGTAATCAAAAACCTCCCCAAAAATATAAGTCCAGGACCAGACGGCTTATCTGGATAATTCTACCAAAGATTGAAAGAAGATTTAATACCTGTCCTTCTCAAACTATTCCAGAAAATCGAGGAAGATGGAGCACTTCATAACACATTCTACAAAGCCAACATCACGCTGATCCCAAAACCTGACAAGAACAACACAAAGAAGGAAAACTACAGGCCAATATCACTGATGAGCATAGATGTAAAAATCCTCAACAAAATTTTGGCAAACCAAATACAGCAATACATTAAAAAGATCATACACCATGATCAAGTGGGATTTATACCAAGGATGCAGGGATGGTTCAACATCCACAAGTCTAATCAATGTGATTCACCACATTAATGAAATGAGAAACAAAAACCACATAATTATCTCAAAAGATGCAGAGAAAGCATTTGACAAGATCCAACATCGATTTATGATAAAAATTCTCAATAAAATAGACATAGAAGTAAAGTACCTTGACATAATAAAGGCCACATATGACAAACCCACAGCCAACAGCATACTCAATGGGCAAAAACTGAAAGCCATCCCTCTGAGAACAGGAACAAGACAAGGGTGTCCCCTCTCACCACTCTTATTCAACATAGTACTGGAGGTTTTGGCCAGAGCAATTAGGCAGGAAAAGGAAATCAAAGGAATCCAAATAGGCAATGAAGAAGTGAAACTCTTGCTGTTTGCAGATGACATGATCTTATATATAGAAAACCCCAAAGAATCTATTGGGAAACTATTAGAAATAATTAACAACTATAGTAAAGTTGCAGGGCATAAAATCAGCTTAACATAAATCAGTGGCATTTCTATACTCTAATAATGAACTAACAGAAAGAGAACTCAAGAACACAATCCCATTCACAATCACAACAAAAAGAATAAAATATGTTGGGATAAATTTAACCAAGGAAGTGAAAGACCTATACAATGAAAACGACAAGACTTTCCTGAAAGAAATTGATGATGACAAAAAGACATGGAAAGGCATTCCGTGCACATGGATTGGAAGAATAAACATAGTTAAAATGTCCATACTACCTAAAGCAATCTATAGATTCAGTGCAATCCCAATCAGAATCCCAATGACATTCTTTACAGAAATAGAGCAAAGAATCCTAAAATTCATATGGGGCAACAAAAGACCCCAAATTGCTAACGCAATCTTGAGAAAAAACACAGCTGGAGGCATCACAATCCCTGACTTCAAAACATACTACAAAGCGACAGTAGTCAAAACAGCATGGTACTGGTACAAAAACAGGCACATAGATCAATGGAACAGAATTGAAAGCCCAGAAATAAGACCACACATCTGTGGACAGCTAATCTTTGACAAAGGAGCTGAGGGCATACAATGGAGAAAAGAAAGTGTCTTCAACAAATGGTGTTGGAAAAACTGGACAGCCACATGTAAAAGAATGAAAATTGACCATTCTTTTTCACCATTCACCAAAATAAACTCAAAATGGATCAAAGACCTAAAGGTAAGACCTGAAAACCATAAGACTTCTACAAGAAAATATAGGCTGTACACTCTTTGACATCAGTCTTAAAAGGATCTTTTTGGACACCATGTCCCAGACAAGGGAAACAATAGAAAGAATAAACAAATGGGACTTCATCAGACTAAAGAGCTTCTTCAAGGCAAGGGAAAACAGTATTGAAATGAAAAAGCAATCCACCAATTGGGAAAAAATATTTGCCAATCATATTTCCAACAAAGGCTTAATCTCCATAATATATAAAGAACTCACGCAACTCAACAACAAAAAATCAAACAACCCGACCAAAAAATGGTCAGGGACACAAACAGACATTTCTCCAAAGAAGATACACATATCATCAATAGGCACATGAAAAGATGCTCATCATCACTGATCATCAGGGAAATGCAAATTAAAACTACACTAAGATGGGGGGCTGGCCAGGTGGTACAGTGGCTAAGTTCACACGTTCCACTTTGGGTGTGGACATGGTATCACTTGGCAAACCATGCTGTAGCAGGCGTCCCACATATAAAGTAGAGGAAGATGGACACAGATGTTAGCTCAGGGCCAGTCTTCCTCAGCAAAAAGAGGAGGATTGGTAGCAGATGTTAGCTCAGGGCTAATCTTCCTAAAAAAAAAAAAAACCGAACAAACAAAAAACTACACTAAGATGTCATCTTACACCCATTAGAATGGCTAAAATAACCAAAACAAAGAGTAACAAATTTTGGAGAGGATGTGGAGAAAAAGGAACCCTCATACACTGCTGGTGGGAATGCAAACTGGTACAGCCACTATGGAAAACAGTATGGAGATTTCTCAAAAAATTAAAAATAGGAATACCATATGATCCAGCTATCCCACTACTGGGTCTTGATCCAAAGAACTTGAAATCAACAATCCCAAAAGAACCATGCACCCCTATGTTCGTTGCAGCATTATTCACTATAACCAAGATGTGGAAGCAACCTAAGTGTCCATCAACTGATGAACAGATAAAGAAGATGTGTTATATATATACAATGGAATACTACCCAGCCATAAAAAAGGATAAAATCCTCCCAATACTTGGACAGTATTATGTTAAGTGAAATAAGCCAGAGAGAAAGACAATCTCTGTATGACTCCACTCATATGTGGAAATTAAACATGTTGACAAAGAGAACAGATTAGTGGTTACCAGGGGAAAGGGGGGATAGGAGGTGGGCACAAAGGGTGAAGTGGTGCACCTACAACATGACTGACAAACAATAATGTACAACTGAAATTTCATAAGGTTGTAAACTATCATAATCTCAATAAAAAGTTAAAAAAATCATGAATGGATGTTGGAGTTTTGCAAAATGCTTTTTCTCTTTTAATCAGTTAAATTGTATTTAAATCATATTTTCTAATGTTAATATCAAAATATCCTTGTATTCCTTGGGTAAACCCAACTTATTAATGGTATGTTATTTTTTCTCTGTACTATTGGATTTTTTAAATTATTATTTTATTGAGGCCATAATAGATTATAACATTGTGAAATTTCAGGTGTGTACGTTATTATTTGTCAGTCACCATATATATGTGCCCCTTTACCCCTTTGTGTCCACCCTCAGTCCCCTTCCTCTCTAGTAGCCACTAATCTGTTCTCTTTGTGCATGTGCTAGTTTATCTTCCACATATGAGTGAAATCATGTGGTGTTTGTCTTTCTTTGTCTGGCTTATTTCACTTAACATGATACCCTCAAGGTCCATTCATTTTGTTGCAGGTGGCACAATTTTGTCTTTGTTATGGCTGAGTAGTATTCCATTGTGTTTATGTGTGTGTGTGTATACACACACACACACATATACCACGTCTTCTTTATCCATTCATCACTTGAGGGGCACTTTGGTTCCTTCCACATCTTGGTTATTGTGAATAAGGGTACAAGGGACATAGGGGTGCATAAGTCTCCTTGAATTGTTGATTTCAAGTTCTTTGAATAAAGACCCAATAGTAGGATAACTGGATCATATGGTATTCCTATTTTTAATTTTTTGAGAAATCTCCATACTGTTTTCCATAGTGGCTGCACCAGTTTGCATTCCCACCAGCAGTGTATGAGGGTTCCCTTTTCTCTACACCCTCTCCAACATTTGTTATTTTTGTCTTGGTGATTATAGCCATTCTAACAGGTGTAACGTGATATTCTAGTGTAGTTTTGATTTGCATTTCCCTGATGATTAGTGATGTTGAACATCTTTTCATGTGCCTCTTGGCCATCTGTATACCTTCTTTGGAAAAATGTTCATATTCTCTGCCCATTTTTTGATCAGGTTGTTTGTTTTTTTGTTGTTGAGTTGTGTGAGTTCTTTATATATTTTGGAGATTAACCCCTTGTTGGATATATGATTTGCAAATATTTTCTCCGAGTTGGTGGGTTGTCTTTTTGATTTGTTCCTAGTTTCCTTTGCCTTGCAGAAGCTCTTTAGTCCTATGTAGTCCCATTTGTTTATTTTTTCTTTTGTTTCCCTTGCCTGAGTAGAAATGATATTCAAAAAAATGCTGCCAAGACTGTTGTCAAAGAGTGTACTGCCTGTATTTTCTTCTAGGAGTTTTATGGTTTCACATCTTGCCTTCAAGTCTTTAATCCATTTTGAGTTAATTTTTGTGTATGGCATAAGATAAGGTCTACTTTCATTCTTTTGTATGTGGCTGTCCAGTTTCTCCAATACCATTTGAAGAGACTTTCCTTTCTCCATTCTATGTTCTTGGCTCCTTTATCAAAGATTAGCTGTCCATAGTTCTGTGGTTTTATTTTTGGGCTTTCAGTTCTGTTCCATTGATCTGTGTGTCTGTTTTTGTACCAGGATGATGCTTTTTTGATTACTATAATTTTGTAGTGTATTTTGAAGTTGGGGATTGTGATGCCTTCTATTGTATTTTTTTTTGTACTAAAATTATATTTTGTTTCTAACATTTGTATCTGTGTTCATGAATGAGATTTGACCAATTTTCCTTTTTTGTAATGTCCTTGTTAGAGTTTATTGTCAAGGTCATGGTGTCCTCATGAAATGAATTGGGAAACATTCCCTTTTTTTCGTTTAATTCTTGTCAGTTACATCTTTAGCTTATTAAAGCCTTTTGGAATTTCTTGTAGTAGAAGCTAAATTTCTATTTTTTAATTTGTTTTATGGCAGAAGATATAATGTATGTATTGAACAATTTATAAAATATTATATATAGTTTAATGAGAGCAATGAATATTGAATAATTTCTAAAACGTGTATGTATAGCTTAAGTAAAGATACTAAGTCTATTGCCTAGATGTTTATGAGTCAGGTTGAGAAATGCATCATCACCATGTCAGCAATGTGTTTTGTATGCCCTTATGAGATTGCATGCCTTTCCCCTACCCTCCCCAGGTGACGGCTGCCCTGATTTCTGTTGTAATCATTCTTTTTCCTCTGACTATATCCTTAAACAATATATTGTTGGTTTGTTTCTCTTAGAACTTTTTATAAATGTATATATATATAAATATATATATACTGTATGTATTCTTCTGTGAATCATACCGTATATGTTCTTAATCTATATTATATCATATATATTTTTAATCTATAGCTGATTTATTTCTTTAGGCTGGAAAAAATGAAAAAAGAATATAGAAATCTGAGTACATGGATAGAAAAAGCCAGCTATATAGAAGGAGTTCTTACCCCAAAATTGGAAAGTAAAGAACCTAAGGTAATTAACATAATTAATGCATAACATAATACATTCTCATCTGTATATCTTTTTTTTTTTTTTGAGTTAATGATAGGTTACAATCTTGTGTAATTTCAGTTGTACATTATTGTTTGTCAGTCGTGTTGTAGGTGCACCCCTTCACCCTTTGTGCCCACCCCCCACCCCACCATTCCCCTGGTAGCCACTAATCTGTTCTCTTTGTCCACAGGTTTAAATTCCTCATATGAGTGGAGTCATTCAGAGATTGTCCTTCTCTATCTAGCTTATTTTGCTTAACATAATTCCCTCAAGGTCCATCCATGTTGTTGCAAATGGGATGATTTTGTTCTGTTTTACGGCTGAGTAGTATTCCATTGTATATACATACCACATCTTCTTTATCCAATCATCTGTTGATGGGCATTTAGGTTGCTTCCACGTCTTGCCTATTGTAAGTAATGCTGCAGTAAACATCGGAGTGCATAGGACTTGTGGAATTTATGACTTCAAGGTTTTTGGATGTATACCCACTAGTGGAATGGCTGGATTGTATGGTAGTTCTATTTTTAATTTTTTGAGGAATCTCCATACTGTTTTCCATAGTGGCTGCATCAGTTTGCATTCCCACCAGCAGTGTATGAGGGTTCCTTTTTCTCCACAACCTCTCCAAGATTTGTTACTATTTGTTTTAGTTATTTTTGTCATTCTAATGGGTGTAAGGTGATATCTTAGTGTAGTTTTGATTTGCGTTTCCCTGATGATCAGCAATGATGAACATCTTTGCATGTGCCTATTAGCCATCCATATACCTTCTTTGGAGAAATGTCTGTTGATGTCTCCTGCCCATTTTTTGATCAGGTTGTTTAATTTTTTTTGTTGAGTTGTGTGAGTTCTTTATATATTATGGATAGTAAGCCTTTGTCGGATGTATTAGTTGCAAATATTTTTTCCCAGTTAGTGGGTTGTTTTTTTGTTTCAATCCTGTTTTCCCTTGCCTTGAAGAAGCTCTTTAGTCTGATGAAGTCCCATTTGTTTATTCTTTCCATTGTTTCCCTTGTCTGAGAAGACATGGTGTCCGAAAAGATCCTTTTAATACTGATGTCAAAGAGTGTACTGCCTACATTTTCTTCTAGAAGCCTTATGGTTTCAGGTCTCAGCTTTAGGTCTTTGATCCATTTTGAGTTTATTTTGGTGAATGGTGAAAAAGAATGGTCAATTTTCATTCTTTTACTGTGGCTTTCCAGTTTTCCCAGCACCATTTGTTGAAAAGACTTTCTGTTCTCCATTGTACGCCCTCAGTTCCTTTGTCAAAGATTAGCTGTCCATAGATGTGTGGTTTTATTTCTGGGCTTTCAATTCTGTTCCATTCATCTGTGCACCAGTTTTTGTACCAGTACCATGCTGTTTTGACTGCTGTTGCTTTGTAGTATGTTTGAAGTCAAGGATTGTGATGCCTCCAGCTGTGTTCTTTTTTCTCAGGATTGCTTTAGCAATTTGGGGTCTTTTGTTGCCCCATGTGAATTTTAGGATTCTTTGTTCTATTTCTGTAAAGAATGTCATTGGAATTCTGATTGGGATGGCGTTGAATCTGTAGAATGCTTTAGGTAGAATGGACATTTTAACTACGTTTATTCTTCCAATCCATGTGCATGGAATGTCTTTCCAACTCTTTATGTCGTCATCAATTTCTTTCAGAAAAGCCTTGTAATTTTCATTGTATAGGTCTTTCACTTCCTTGGTTAAACTCTCCCTGAGGTATTTTATTCTTTTTGTTGTGATCGTGAATGATATTCTGTTCTTGAGTTCTTTTTCTGTTAGTTCGTTATTAGAGTATAGGAACACTACTGATTACTGTAAATTGATTTTGTACCCTGAGACTTTGCTGTAGTTGTTGATTACTTCTAATAGTTTTCCAATGGATTCTTTGTGGTTTTCTATATATAAGATCATGTCGTCTGCATACAGTGAGAGTTTCACTTCTTCCCCCCCCATTTGGATTCCTTTTATTCCTTTTTCTTGCCTAATTGCTCTGGCTAGGACCTCCAGTACTATGTTAAATAAGCGTGGTGATAGAGGGCATCCTTGTCTTGTTCCTGTTTCAGAGGGATGGCGCTCAGTTTTTGTCCATTGAGAATTATGTTGGCTGTCGGTTTGTCATATATGGCCTTTATTATGTCGAGGTAGTTCCCTTCTATCCCCATATTGTTCAGAGTTTTTATCGTAAATGGCTGTTGGATCTTGTCAAATGCTTTCTCTGCATCTATTGAGATGATCCTGTGGTTTTTATTCTTCAGTTTGTTGATGTGGTCTATCACGTTGATTGATTTGCGGAAGTTGAACCATCCCTGTGTCCCTGGTATGAATCCCACCTGATCCTGATGTATGATTCTTTTGATGAATTGCTGGATTCTGGTTGCCAAAATTTTGTTGAGAATTTTTGCATCTATGTTCATCAGCGATATTGGCCTGTAGTTCTCCTTTTTCGTGCTGTCCTTGTCAGGTTTTGGTATCAGCGTGGTGTTGGCCTCGTAGAATGTGTTAGGAAGTGTTCCATCCTCCCTAATTTTTTGGAATAGCTTGAAAAGGATAGGTATTAAATCCTCTCTGAAAGTTTGGTAGAATTCCCCAGGAAAGCCATCTGGTCCTTGGGTTTTATTCTTTGGGATACTTTTGATGGCTATTTCAATCTATTTCCTTGTGATTGTTCTGTTCAAATTGTTTGCTTCTTCTTGAGTGAGCTTTGGGAGATTGTGGAAGTCCAAGAATTTATCCATTTCCTCTAGGTTATCCATTTTGCTGCATATAGTTTTTTGTAGTATTCTCTTATAATCTGTTGTATTTCTGCAGAGTCTGTTGTTATTTCTCCTCTTTCATTTCTGATTTTGTTTATTTGAGCTTTCTCTCTTTTTTTCTTTGTAAGTCTGGCTAGGGATTTTTCAATTTTATTTATCTTCTCAAAGAATCAGCTCTTTCTTTTGTTCATCCTTTGTACTGCCTCTTTTGTTTCAATAGCATTTATTTCTGCTCTGATTTTTATTATTTCTCTCCTTCTGCTGACTTTGGCCTTTGTTTGTTCTTCTTTCTGTAATTCAGTTAGGTGTAGTTTAAGATTGCTGATTTGGGATTTTTCTTGTTTGGTAAGATGTGCCTGAGTTGCGATAAATTTTCCTCTTAATACAGCTTTTGCTGCATCCCGTATGAGTTGGTATGGCATGTTATCATTTTCATTTGTCTCCAGGTATTTTTTGATTTCTTCTTTAATTTCTTCAATGATCCATTGCTTGTTCAATAGCATATTGTTTAGTCTCCACATCCTTGTGCCTTTCTCAGCTTTTTTCTTGGAATTAATTTCTAGCCTTATAGCATTATGATCGGAGAAGATGCTTGTTATTATTTCAATTTTTTTAAATTTGTAGAGGATTGCCTTGTTTCCCAACATATGGTCTATCCTTGAGAATGTTCCATGTGCAGTTGAGAAGAATGTGTATTCTGCTGTTTTTGGATGAAGTGTTCTATATATGTCTATTAAGTCCAACTGTTTTAGCTTTTCATTTAGCTCCACTGTTTCTTTGTTGATTTTCTGTCTGGATGATCTGTCCATGGATGTGAGTGGGGTGTTGAGCTCCCCTACTATTATTGTGTTATTTTTCATATCTTCTTTTAGGTTTGTTAATAGTTGCTTTATGAACTTTGGTGCTCCTGTGTTGGGTGCATAGACATTTATAAGCGTTATTTCTTCTTGATGAAGTGTCCCTTTGACCATTATATATTGGCCCTCTATGTCTCTCTTTACCTGCCGTATCTTGAAGTCTGTTTTGTCTGATATAAGTATTGTGACACCTGCTTTCTTTTGTTTGCTATTTGCTTGGAGAATTGTCTGCCACCCCTTCACTCTGAGCCTGTGTTTGTCCTTGGAGGTGAGGTGTGTTTCCTGGAGGAAACAAATTGTTGGATCTTGTTCTTTAATTCATTTTGCCACTCAGTGTCTTTTTATTGGAGAGTTCAGTCTGTTTACATTGAGGGTGAGTATTGATGCATGAGGGCTTAATGCTGTCATTCTCTTGCTCGTTTTCCGGTTTTCCTGTGTTTCCTTTGTTTCTCGTCCTGTGTGTTTTAGCCTACCCATTGACTTCTGCAGTTTCTTATGCTGGGTTTCTTAGATTTTTCCTTATTTATGTTTTGTGTCTCTGTTCTGTTTTTTAGTTTGGTGGCTACCCTGAAGCTTGTATTCAAAATCTCATGTATAACATAGTCAGTCCATTTTCTGGTGGTCTCTTACTTCCTTAGCCTAGACTGTTTGAGTCCCTTTCCTCCTCCCCTCCTAAATTATTATTTTCATCTCTTATTCCAACTTGTTTTGTGAGTTTATTGTTAGAGTGATAAGATTGTCTTTGCTTTGGAGATTTCCTTCCCTTTATCCTAATGCTATAGTTGAATATTTGCTATCCTATTCAGATTCTATCTATTTGTCTCCCTACTCTGTGTTGTGTGACCCCTTACTCCCTTTTTTTCTTTTTTCAGGTATGAGAGACTTCTTGAGGATTTCTTGTAGTGTAGGTTGTGCGACTATGAAGTCCCTTAGCTTTTGTGTGTCTGGAAAAGATTTAATTTCTCCCTGATATCTGAAGGGTATTTTTGCTGGATAGAGTCTTCTTGGCTGAAGATTTTTATCCTTTAATTTTTTGAGTATGTCACTCCAATCTCTCCTAGCCTGTAAGGTTTTTGTAGAGAAATCCGCTGAAAGTCTGATGGGGGTTCCTTTGTAGGTTATTTTCTTCTGCCTTGCTGCCCTGAGTATTCTTTCTTTGTCCTTCATTTTTGCCATTTTTACTACTATGTGCCTTTCAGTAGGTCTTTTTACATTGACAAATCTAGGATTCTAAAAGCTTCCTCCACACACATTTCTGTCTCAATCCCTAGATTTGGGAAGTTCTCTTCTATTATTTCGTTGAGCACGCTTTCTGCCCCATTTTCCTTTTCCACGCCCTCAGGAATTCCGATGATTCTTTAGTTGCATTTTCTCATTGAGTCAGCTATTTCTCTGAGATTTTCTTCAGTTTTTTTAATTCTTAGTTCTCTTTCTTCCTCTGTCTGGAACCATTCAGCCTGTCTATCTTCAGTTATGCTAATTTGTTCCTCTAGGGTGTCTACACGTGCATTCAGGGAATCCATATTCTGTTTTATTTGATCCATTGTATTTTTCATCTGTAGTATTTCTAATTGATTCTTCTTTATAATTTGAATCTCTTTTGTGAAGTAACTCCAGAACTCGTTGACTTGTTTCTCTATATTTCCCTTTACCTCATTGAATATTTTGAGGATAGCTATTTTGAACTCATCTTCATTTAGTTTACCTATTTCCAAGCCCTCAGGACCTACTTCTGTATTTTTATTGTTTTTCTTCTGGTCTGGAGCTTTTATAAATTTCTGGATGGTAGAGGAGTGGTTTTTGCGCATGGTGCTATTATTCGGCTGCAGTTACAGCCTGTCGCCACTAGATGGGGGTCGAGAGCCACATGTTCTGAGCCCTCCACCTTCAGCCACCTTGGCGGGGCACAGCGTGGGTTGGGGGAGGAGGGGCACTTTCACTCTCACTGGCCTGGATTGGATCAGCTCTCGCTTTCTGGTCTCCCCGGGCCCTGGCTTGCTGGGGCTCCCCCACGCGAAAGCTTTCCCCTGTGAGAGGGTTTCCACTGCACAGGCGGTGGGAGTCCTGGACTATGCCCTGCTCCTTCCTTCACTCGTGGCAGCGATCCCAGTCTCTAGGGGCGGAGCGAAGTTCTCTCCTACCCCGTTCCAGCTCCTCCGAGGTCAGCTGCAGCCTCTCTGCCTTCCGTTGTTTGGCTGCTGTGGGTCTCTGATGATTTCTGTTGTTAGGATGTTTTTTTTGGTTGGAAAGCAGTTGCTCTTTTTAGTTGTAATTTGGAGGGGAGAGAGTCCCGGGTGAGCTCAGGCCACCATGTTGCTCACGTCCAACCGGGATTCTCTCCTCTGTATATCTTTTAATGCTTTTTATTAAAAGAAGATTATGATAATTAAAAGTGATGACCAGTTATTGCTTATGTGTTCTCAATATATAAAATACTAGTCATGATTCATATACTTTCATATTTTGATAATAATATGATAATAAATATTGGTAATTTATGATATAGTTTTTAACAGGTTTTTTGAGATATAATTCACATACCATACAATTCACCCATTTGAAGTATATAATTCAGTGGCCTTTAGTATATTCACAGAGTTGTGTGTCCATTACTACAATCAGCTTTAGAACATTTTCATTACCTCTAAAAGAAACCCCAAACCCCTTAGCTTATACCTGCTAAAGCTCCCATTCTCCCAAGCCTAGGCAATTACTAATATACTTTCTGTCTCTATAGATTTGCTCATTCTAGACATTTCATATTAATGGAATCATACAGAATGTGGTCCTTTGTGACTTGCTTCTCTTACTTATCATAGTGTTTTTAAGGTTCACTCTGTTGTAGCATGTATCAGTACTTCATTTCTTTTTACCACCAAGTAATATTCCATTGTATGGATATAGACCACATTTTGTTTATCCATTCATCAGGTGATGGACATTTGGGTTGTTTCCACTTTTTAGCTATTATGAATACTGCTGCAATGAACATTCATTTGCAGGTTTTTGTGTGAACATATGTTTTTAATTCTCTTGGGTGTATACCTAGGAGTGAAATTGCTGGATCATATAGTAATTCTCTCTTTTTTCAGGAATTGCTGAACTATTTTCCACAACAGCCGCACAATTTCACATTCAACCAGCAATCTATAAGGGGTTCCATATCTTCTCCAACACTTGTTATTTTCCTTTTTTTTTTGTTTTAATTATAGCCATCCTAGTGGATTTGAAGTGGTATCTCATTATGGTTTTGATTTTCATTTCTCAAATGACCAATGATGTGAGCATCTTTTCGTGTGTTTAGTGGCCATTTGTATATGCTCTTTGGATATACGTTTATTCAAGTTCTTTGCTGATTTTTTAATTGGATTATTTGTATTTTTATTGCTGAGTTATAAGAGTACAAAATATTTTGAACACTATACCTTTATCAGATTTATAAATAAGGTTTAATATTTAGAAATACAATCTAACCCTTACATTTTGACCTGGCAATAAGGGATTTCAGTGGATAGATAAAACGTTCATTAACATCACAGCCTTGAAGTGGTAGTCATAACATATTGATATATTCATGTTTTTCAGTGCCTCTGTGATAGTTGAGCAGAGTTGTGCTGCGATAGGATAAATTGATTAGCATTTACTAAGACAGAATCAGTATTTTAGGGAAAGTTTTGGGTGCTCTTCATTAAAGCGACTATGGACTTTGGGTTCTTACTGAAAGACTGATGTTTTATAAGAGCCAGTGACACTGCACCTTATAACCCCTCTTGGAATTTTGTAAAGATCTGCATCACTTTGCAACTCATAGGCCATAACATATTCCAGTGAAAAAGTTATCTGTTTGCTGGGGGTATTCCTCTTATATCCCTTAAAGTTACAATATTGTGTCATTTATCTTGTAATCTTTTTCTCTCACATTTGTTGTTCAAATCCCCTGTCAATTCGTGGATATCCTCTCCTTGGGACACCAGCTCTTAGCTGGGGTGTACCTCTCTTTAAAATAGTACTGCTTGGATTGCTTTTCTCACAAACCCATATCCTTCTTGTCTTCTGTAAATTTTTTATATGTGTTAAAAGAAATTATGAAGGCAGAGAAAAATGCTTTAGCTCTTTAAACATTTCTCCAATATATTTTCTTTCTTTTTTTTTTTCTTTGCTTCTAGGGAAGTAATACCAATGAGGTACTTGAAAGCCAGCTTGAAGAGAAGCCTGAAGATATTGTAACATCAGGTTAAGAAACTAATTTACTTTTTGTGTTTATTATTAAGATAATTAAAAACAAGAGTAGTTATATCACAAAAAGAAAATTAGTAATTTGCTTTAAGTGGATTTCATTTTTTTGTTGGGGAATAAATATGCATTTTGTTATAGTTTTGGTATATGGTATTTATTTTGTAATACCCCAAAGAAAAGACTTTGACACAAGAGTTATTTTCATTTTTTTTCATGCTCCTTTACTCCTTAAAGGACAAGGAAAAAGTTAAATCTTAACTATAATCTATGAAAATGTATTTTTGTTAAACATTGTTAATTGTAGAGCTGTTGATCTCTTCTGTAGAGTGGTGTATATGTGTGTGTGTGTGGAAGAGAAAGGGAAGGGGGGTATAGGAAATTGTTAGCATTAAATTTGAGAACTTACCACAAATTATCAGTAAGATATTTAATTAATGGAAAATACTGTTCATGCAGTCAAACTCTTTGGGGGCCGGCCTGGTTGCCTAGTGGTTAAGTTCAGTGCGCTCCACTTCAGTGGCCCAGGTTCAGTTCCTGGGCATGGACCTACACCACTCATTGGTGGCTGTGCTGAGGCAGTGACCCACATACAAAATAGAGAAAGATTGGCACAGATGTTAGCTCATGGCAAATCTTCCTCAGCAAAAAAACCCCACAGCAACAACAAAAACTCTCTGTTAAAAGACTCATTTAGAAATAAAATATATGCATAATACTCTATCTTTAAAATCTTGGATTCTGTAGTGTGGGATAATTTATATATTGTTACTTTTTTGTTTGATGAGGAAGATTGGCCCTGAGCTAACATCTGTTGCCAGTCTTCCTCTTTTTGCTTGAGGAAGATTGTCCCTGGGCTAACATCTGTACCAGTCTTCCTCTATTTTATATGTGAGATGCCGCCACAGCATGGTTTGATGAGTAGTGTTTATAAGACATTGCCACAGGTTCCCTCTCTCCTTCTCTACTTCTACTGCCCTGACTGCATCAGGCTTTGATGTATTTGTTTCCTAACCTCTGAGGCTCAGCCAGCCTAGCAGAGCTATTGCATCTTTAGTTACTCTCTGCCTGACACATTCAAGTTGTAGGTGTAGGAGATCACACTTCCCTTTTCACTATCACTGTTGAAGATGGAGGTTAACCTCGCTCACTCAGTGGTGGTTACCATCTTCTATTTTTTCTTTACCATTTTTCACTTATCCAAACAGTTATTTCAAGGCTAGTGACTTCTTTCCTTTTTTTGTATTCCTGTGGCTTCCTGTACTTACATCTAACATTTATTGACCATTGTGTTCCAGGAGCTTTACTTGGATTATACAAATTAATCCTCACAGCAGTCAGTTGAGGGCACTATTATTATTTATCCACATTTTTACAGATGCGAAAACTGAGGATCAAATGTCTGAGGTGACCAGTCAGAGATCATTAAGTGATAGGGATCCGTTTGACCAGAGAGCTCAAGCATGTAACCGCGTTGCCGCCAACATCTAATATAGACTTGTGTCATACCTGTAAGATAAGCTATCAGTATCCTACTTTACAAATGAGAAAACCAAGGCTTGGAAAAATGACTGACCACAGTCATGCAGCTAATAGTGACCAGAATAAGTTTTGTTTTTTACTACACTTAAGCATGTTTTTGTATCTCAATTCTTTATTCCCTCTCTCTCCCTTTTAGGTTTTCCTTTTCTACTTGCTAAATATATATTCTTTATATTCCTAGGAAAACTTAAAAAAATGCTTCCATTAGCCTCTCTTGAATGGTCCCTATATTCTCTGGTTACAAACAACTTTCTTTTAGTCTCTTTTTCTAATCCCAAGTCTATCACTGACTATCTGGGATTTATTTTATTTCTCTTGACTTTTAGCAAAATATACTCTCTACCCGTTTTTATGTCTTTCCATTGATGGATCTGAGATCTTATCACTTTATATGTGTTTTCATTTTATCTCCACGGTTGTTTGTTTACTGTAACTCCGCCATCTTCCCAGAGAGTCATCAGCTTGTTTTTACTAAACAATGTTTATATTTGAGTAGCTGCTTTGATTTAAGTTGCTCATTGTTCCTGGTGAGAAAAAATTGTAATAGTATTTTATTAGTGCACTTAAACATATAAATAATGTGTTTATTGTTTTATATATAATAAAATAATTCTATTAATTTCTTAACAGATGTCCCTCTTATAAAGGAGAAAGCTGAAACTATTCCAAGTGAGGTAAGGGAACTTGGAAGAGAACTTCTAATAGTCACTATTTTATAAAGGGATAAAATATTTGTAAATGGAGAAATATTTATAGATGGGAGGAAAAAAAGCACTAGAGAAGTTTTTCAGATTTTCATGGTTATTTCTGTGATGGCAATATCTGTACAGTTGCATGATTTGTTTAAGTTAAATTACACTCTTAAAAGAGAAGTTTCAGCATAAAATAGTAACATTTAGAAATACAGGGGCCAGCCCCATGGCTAAGTGGTTAAGTTTGCATGCTCCACTTCAGTGGCCCAGGGTTTCGCCAGTTTGGATCCTGGCTGCTGACATGGCACTGTTCATCAGGCCACACTGAGGCAGCATCCTACATGCCACAACTAGAAGGACCCACAACTAAAAATGCACAACTATGTACCAGGGGGCTTTGGGGAGAAAAAGGAAAAATAAAATCTTAAAAAAAAAAATGCATGCAAAGATAGGGGACAAAAGGTGTTGATGAAGAGAAAAGGGGGAAACAAGTAAGAAAAAATAATGAAGTTCTGTGCAATGATCTTAGAAATGGATGCCACAGACCTAACCTCATTCTTTAGTCAATCTTTCTCTGTGGAATAATAATCTATATTTTATAATGTAAATAAAAATAGAGTTCACATAAGATTATTTGCTTTTTAGCTAATTTTACAGAAGATATTCATTCCATAAAGCAGTGGATCCCTATGTAAACCAATAAAGAATAAAAAATTCTTCTATGCTACTTGACATATAGGATTTAATGATTTCCATCCTTGGGGCAATGGCTCCCACGTACCAACTGAAGAGTCACTGTGTGCTGTTTTCCCCAGTCCAAGGAGAGAGAAAAGAAAAGACAATATAGAAAATGTTTAATACAGCTAAATTTATTTAGCATCCCAGGCTGTCCTTTATTTTATGATACCATTCTTTGAGCTATTTTACTATTGAAATTTCCTTTATTTTATGATATACTGGTGATAGTATAATAGTAAAATGTCAGACTGCTCAATTTTCTTTTTTGAGATGTTGCTGATTAACAAAATATGAATATATGAGAACCACTGCTTTATAAAGTAGTATGATCATTTTTATGGATAATATTCTATAGTCCATGGTTCCAGGCAAGTAGAGAATTTCTTCACTCTTTTAATAAGGAATGTAATAATTTACAAATATTGATGGTATCTTGTTCTGATAAATGATAAGGGTACAAATGATTTTAAGTCCAGTTTTATTCATTTTAAATATTTCCTAGTCAGTAGTGATTAATTGGTGGCTTGTTTTATTGATATATTTTATAGTTACTGGATAATGATAATAAGAAAGGCCTGACGCTACCAACTTTGAACCAACCGGAGCATGATAATTCAAATGCCGTTGCTCCTGAAAGTGATGAACCAACAAAGCAAACAAATACTCCATTGTTCATTATTCCTTTCGTAACAATAACAGATGAGGACAAAATACGAACCTTAGGGGAACAGCAGTCAGAAGCTGTGCCAGATGGAACAAGGAAAAATGTGTTCCATCCACCAGAAGTAAAATTGAAAGCTAGATATCCAGGCCTTTTAAGAACAGACTCATCACCATCAGAGGTAAAGTTGGGACGTATCTATACAGACCCAGGTAGAATAAAAGGGGAGGGACTTAGGTTCGTCTCCAACAGAAATTGGGCGGCAAAGCAGCAATCTGAGCTTAGCTAGCAGGAAGAGCGCAAGCTTGGTTTCCCCAGATTCAAACTCGAAAGATAGCTTTCAAAGCCAAGATCCAAAGGAAGACCTTGAACTAAGAGTGTCTGCCCTCATGTTAGAAGTATAAGATTAGGAAAAACAAAATAATTTGTTTAAAAAACAAATTAAATACAAATAAATTGAAAATGCATTCAAATGTCTCCAAGTGAAAGTGTACCTAAGTATGTTCAACATTCCTACCCTGCTTATATTCATCAAGTAAGGAGGAAAGAACCCTTGAAGGAAAAGTCTCATGGGGTGGTGTAAAATTCAGCTGAAAGTATAGCAACAATAACAAGATGTAAATCCAAAGGGAAGAAAAGCCTGGGGAGTTATTTCAGTGGAAATTTTTAATAAAACTGTTACATTACAGGAAATAGCTTATGTTCTTCCTGTTAGAAGTAATTTTATAGTTTAAAATGAGACCTATCTGAATGTAAATTTAACGGTACACCAGGTAAAGCCTTTCTCCAAATGACAGTTATTCTACTTGGACCTTTCTGTCTTGTTTGAGTCACTGTTATGGGAAAATCATAAAGCAGTATGAGAATGCACACTGGGCAGTGGGGAAGCAATCTGAGTTCCAAGAACGGTTCTGCCTCCAAATACTTCACTAGGCCTGGGCACCTAAATCTCTAGGTGTGTTTCCTCATTTATAGTAGATCATACTAGGTCATTTCTCAATTCCCTTCCAAATTCCGAAAGATATAATTTTATTAAATATCTCCCGTTGGGGAATTGTTCTTAGTTTCCTTTATCAATAGCCTAACCAATGTAACTTAAAAAGAATAGCATTCTTGTTTTTTCTGAATGTGAAAGTAATATACAGTCATAGAAAATTTAGAAAATAGAAGCATAAAAGTAGTTATAATTCTACTGCCATGTTTAACAATTTTATTTCCTTTCAGTCTTTGTTATGCATATGTACATATATCTTTTGTTTTCAAAAACTTAGA
This sequence comes from Equus przewalskii, assembly GCF_037783145.1. Lineage (NCBI taxonomy): Eukaryota > Metazoa > Chordata > Mammalia > Perissodactyla > Equidae > Equus > Equus przewalskii. The sequence continues at coordinate 75,699,182 of NC_091847.1, read as the reverse complement.
TCAAACCATATATGTATATATATACAATTTTATATTATGCTTTTTTAAACTTTATATTATAAGCATGTTACCTGTTTTCTTAAAAATTTGCAAGTTGCAAAATATTCTCAAATATGGATATTCAGTAATTCTTTAAACAGTTTCTATATTGTTGGACATTAAGCTTGAAATTAATATCCTTTTACTTATTTATTTGGAGCTGTGATTATCTCATATATTCTTAGAAATGGCATGTTGACAAATTGCTCTCTAGAAAGATTGTACTGGTTTTTTTTCTCACCAATGGTAATTGAGCATTTATGGTCTTCTAAATAATGATTAAAGCTTTTTTTTTTATTGCATTTCAAAAAGATTAAAGCTTTTTCCTGCTTATTAGCCATTTTGATTTTCCCTATGAGTAGAAAGATCATGTCCTTTGTCCATTGTTTTCTGTTGAGTACTTGGTGATGCTGTTTATGTTTTATAATGAGCTGTTTTTATATTATAAGGATATTAACCACTTGTATATTTATGGCACATACTTTTTCATAGTTTTTAGTTTGCCTTTTAATTTCTTTATTGAGTCTGACTTCCGAAATATTCAGTTTTCATTTGATAAGTGAGTTATATATTGTAGCACGATAAACCAGTTCAGAACTTAGTGGCTTAAAATAACCATTTTACTCTCTCTCAAGATTGTGTGGGTTGACTGTGCTTAGCTGGGCAGTTGTTTTGCTCCACTTGATGTTGGCTGGTCCTATAGTCATCTAGGAGCTGCTGGGCTGGAACACTCAAGATGGCTCTTTTGTATGTCTTATACCTTGATGGACAGCTGTAAATCTAGCTCAGTTGGGATGCATGGACATCTGGTGTGATGTGTCTGTTTCTCTCTCTCTTTCCTTCCCTCCCTCCCTATGTCCCTCTCCCTCTCCTCATGGCCTCTTCATGTGTTCTCTCTCTATGCCCTTTCTAGGAGGGTAGCTGAATATATATAAAACAGAAGCTTCAGGTACTCTTAAGACTTAGGCTTCAAAACCAGCACAGGGTCACTTCCACTGCATTCTGTTGGTTAAAGCAAGTCTTAGGCTCAGCACTGATTTGTTATTGGAGGGGACTAAAAAAGGGCGTGAAGCTTGGAAGGCGTTGTTCACTGGGGGCCATATTTGGAGATTAACCACCACAGACTAACTATCTCTAGCTCCAAGTAATTCATGTCTCTCCCGCATAGAAAATATACTTATTCCACTCCCAAGACCCTTAGTCTCATGCTATTATTGCATCAGGTTCAGGCTTACGGGCAGAATTTCATCATCTAAATCAGATCCAGGTGGATGAGGCTTCTTGAGGCTTGTCTCAATCTTAAAACCTGTGAATCAAAGAGACCAGTTTTCTGTCCCCTATATACAACGGTGAGTCAGGAACGGGAAAACTGGAATAGACACTTTATTCTGTGGGCTTCCTGTGCGTCAAATTATGATCTCAGCCAAATGTTACACCTCTAAATATTTTTGAGACAGGCCCTTATTTACCTTTGGCTGATCATCAAGGTGCTGTAGCACAATATTCTTAAGAATTTTAGAAGCTCTCCCATCTAGTAGAGAGGATCTAAGAGGCTACCCTATGATAATTTGAATATTTTTTGTCGAGCTGAGTGGGTCTTTTTGAGGTCTTAACAACAGTTCTTAGCCAAACCCTTATGACCTTGACCTTGAAACCAGGTTTTACTGGCAGTGCAATTGGAACTTGACTGATAAAGTCATGAGGTGGGGATTTCTGGCATTGGTTCAGTGGCTTAACAGTGTCACCATGGACCCAGGAGCCAGGCTCTTGCCTATCTTTTTCTCTTTTTCACACCCATGCTTGTAACTGCATGACCACCAGATGTTTGCTTCAGTTGTGGGTATCATGTGTGGATCAGGCAGGTGAAAGAATGTGGGGGTAGAACAGGCAAGTTCTTCTTTTGCACTTGCCCGCTTTTATTTCTTAAAACAAACAAAAGTTTATCCAATAATCACCCAGTAGATTTTGTGTCTCATTGACTAGAATTAGGTCACATGACTACCTCTAGTTTCAAAGGAGAATGGGAAAACTAGTATTTGGAAAAAGAGAATGGGGTTGCCAATAATGATTCATCATTTTGAGCTGCCTATGTTGCTGTTACTAGCAAAATTCAGGTTCTGTTAGTCACAAGTATATGGGGAGTGGTTATCGTGTAATCAATTAGCAGTAGTGCCACAATTCTTCTTCTCTCTGATGAAAATGCTCCACTCCCAGATCTTCTCAGGGTTTATTCATTCACACCATTCAAGTCTCTGCTCAGCTGTTAGCTCCTCAGAGGGGTCTTCTCTGACGCCCTATGTAAAATAATTATCTACTCACCCGCCCTACCCCATCCCTATTACTTTTTCTTCACGTGTCATTACCTGGTATCATATTGCATGTTTGTGTACTTGTTTACTGCCTGTCCCTGCCACTTGACTTACAGATGGTAGTGATTTAGACTCACTCACCGCAGTGTCTTACTGTTTAGAATAGTGATGAGTCCATGATAGGCACTCAGTAAATATTTGCGGAATTAGTTAATTAGTTAAAAATACTGCAGGGTATTGAGGCGTTTTCTTTGGAATATCTGACTATATTATAACTCCTGGGCCTCATTGTATATAATTAAAATCACCTGGTCATAGGAAATGCACATTACTTTAGTAGTCTTAAGAGGAATGAAGCCTTATCTCTGGCATACTGAATATCAGGCATAAACCAGCAATATTAATTCCATTCCATAAAGGGACCGATAAAGGCTCTGATTATGTGTGAGTCTTTGAGATTAAAGCCTCTGGTGCCTACAAAAGACTAGGATTAGGGAAAACAGGGAGTGGTATATGTGATATCACTAACCTTCTGTTTGCCCATTTGAACTTAGTTGCCTTCACTATGTTATGAACTCCATTTGTATAATTTAAACCCTTGAATGATGATTGATGGACTGGTGGGAAATAAGCCATGATCCCAAACTCATAGCCTTTGCTAACTTTGCACTTGAAATCAACCCAAGTCATGCATGTGAAATGCACCTTAAAATTATTTTATCCTCTTTTTTAATTTGATAATTTTTTTCCCTGGAAGTTGTTCTAATCCATATGTTTTCATAGATGTAATGAATTCTTGAAACTAATTGAGACTATAAAAGATAAAAAATAGTTTTCCTGATTTTGGAGTAAGGGGGACTTTTCTAATTGATCAAAATAGACCTTCTTTTGAAATAGATCATTTTAAAATTTCAAATCATTTTTATCTTTGCTTATACTTTTCTCTGGAAGGTCTGTTTGTCCATTGGTATCTGAGATGGATTTTATCTGAGATTACTCATTGAATTCTTTTGCTGCCAGAGGCAAGGCAGTTATTTAATATTTCCAATAATTTTAATGATGCTGCATTAGGCTTTCATTCACCCATGAGGACTAGGAAAAACATATACTCCTGAAACAATGATAACATAACTGAATTTTCAGTGTTTCCTTATTCGTTGGGTCAGCGCTCCTTACCTTAGCTGGGTGCCCTAGATTGATTGCAGTGCTAGGAGCTTAGAAAGTGGGTCTTTCCATTGAGGGGTAAAGGAGCCTGTCCACTTTCTTCCAAGTCAGGCTTTTACTTGAATATGGTAAACTCCTGGTTGATTGGTCAGCTCTTCAGTTTATTTTCATCTTGACTATATCTTGTAGAAAACCTTTTGGACTGTGGATAATACCTGCTTATTATTTTCTATCCTATCCCCACCCCAATCTGTTCTCTACCTTTCTTTGTCCTGTTTTTTGCCCCAGGAAGGTGACCTCTCTGGACTGCCTCACCAGACCCTTCCTGGCTGACGTCCAGCAGATGGCAGGCACTGACAGGACATTGGAGGGCAAGAGGGGAAAGAAAGACTGAGATCCCCCTGTCCTGCTGTCTCCCTGCTGTGGGGCTGTAGTTCTAACAGTGGATCCTTCACCTCTGCAGCCACTACCCACCGCTCTGACTCCAGCTATCACTGGGCTCTGGCTGGAACGGTAACATCTTCCCACTGTCGCTCTCAACATCCCTTGTTGCTTCCTTATCTGTACACACACCTTTCATTTATATTAAAGCCTCTTTGGCTGAACCATTTTAGAGGAATTCTAGCTCCTGCCCTTACTCTTAACCCGTAATTTTCCATGTTTTCTAATATGCAAACAGATTTTCCTCTATTTCTATATCTCTCTGCTCATTTCACAGGGACTTTGTAAAAACTTGAATATCATCTTGACCTGAATGTTCATAATGCATTTTTTTAAAGTAAAGAGTTGAGGAGCCAGCCCAGTGGTGCAGCAGTTAAGTTCTCACATTCCACTTCTTGGCGGCCTGGGGTTCGCCGGTTTGGATCCTGGGTGCGGACATGGCACCGCTTGGCACACCATGCTGTGGTAGGCGTCCCACGTATAAAGTAGAGGAAGATGGGCACGGATGTTAGCTCGGGGTCAGGCGTCCTCAGCAAAAAGAGGAGAACTGGCAGTAGCTAGCTCAGGGCTAATCTTCCTCAAAAAAAAAGAAAGTAAAGAGTTGAAAATGAGGGATGCTTGTTATAAAAATTCAAGCAATCACCCAAAAATGTGAGGAAGAAACAGCCCATAATTCCACTGTCCAGAAATTACCAGCGTTAATAGTTAATATGTGGTGAACGTCATTCCATAAATCTGTCCATATTGTTGGGAGACAGTTCTCCATGGTTCTCTCGCATTCCTGCACATCCTGTAAGAGGCACAGGACTCTTTTCCTGTCACGTAATCCATTGCATGTGCAGTTGTTATCTGGCCCTCAGATAACACTGCATCACCTTTGGGTATTAGGGCTTGAGGAACTGATGCAAAATGTCTACTATGATTGCTCTGAGTAATAAACTATCCTTTGTCTCTGACTCAGGAGACTTATGTCTTCTATCAGCTTCCATGGCAGGCTAACTTGTTAGCTTACAAATATGGTAGTTTCTTGACAACTTTGGTGACAAGATGGGATACTGACAGACATTGCTTTCTGAAAGACGAAGGACAAGGATCTTGTCTGATCAGTTGGGTTTGGGGGAAGCCCATGGGAATTGGTCATTGAACATGCTAACCAAATTGTATGGTCAATCATGCAATAAACAGTCTTCCACTTTATTGCCTGTTAATGAGAGGGAATTGGAGAGGTGGTTGCAAGCCAAGTATAGGGAAGTAGGTTCAAAAACAGGTGCCTGGACAGTGTCCTGGTTGTTGGTAATTATCCTCCAAGTGGGGAGATTTCCTGCCAATCTGATGATTTCTCTCAGTCTATTCCATTTTAACAGTTAATACTAACCTGTCCTGGGTGGGCAGAAGATTCTGCTCTCTGACTACAGTTACAGAGATGCATACGTACACTGAGGATGACAGGATGGGGCTTCATGACTGCCATGGACAGAAACCAAGTGACTCATTAGAACTTTGACTGGTTTGCTTGGGAGATGAGGGTACAGACTGTGTAATATCTACAAAGGAAGGGCCAGACAGCTGGGCCTTCTTATGGCCAATTACTCCTGCAGTGTAGAGTGACAATCTTGCATCCATTCCAAAACAAGAGTAAAAGATTTCAGAGTTTTTTATAGTGGGTTCTGGCTGCTATAAGGTAGTTTTGGCCCTCTTGGGGAGATTTCCCTAAAATAGATGAACTCTTGTGGAACATCATACATAGGCATCAACTAATATTCAGGCTCTTACTGTTCTGAATTGGATACATAATGCTGATGAAAGTGGTCCACTAGGAAATGAAAAACTGACCCAAAGAAATATAAATTATTGCAATCAGCTCTGGTGCCCTGGAAAACTCCTTTAGCTCTTACGTTGAAACCAGGCAAGAATTTATGAGGTGTCATCATGGTAATGGGACAGCAGATGCCCTGGATGGAAGTAGACCCCACAAAGTAGGTCACTGCTGTGCAAACCTAGTTCAAGTCATCTGAGGACACACAAACCTCATGGCCCTATCCAGAAAGCAGTGTGGCGATGGCTGCTGAGTGAAGGAATTCCCAAAGATTAACTAGATGCTGTCAGCTATGAAAACCTTGGTGCCTGACATAGAGTGTTGGGAAGACCAACAACATTAGAAATTCATTTGCTTGAGCCATGAATTGCTGCTCCGCTACTCAAAACTGACAGCAAATGCGAAGTCTTGTTAAATGGCATGGAGTTACTTTCTCCTTCTGCACCCTGTGATACCTTCCTTCCACCTTATCTTTAAGGTTTAAGGAGAAACATGATTAGAGGTGGACCCAAGGTCTCCCTGTCTCAAAAGTGGATAGAAGGCTCTATACAACCATCCAAGTTTGCTGGGAATTTCAGGGAGGGTAGGGACCCAATCTTTTATGGTTCTGTTGGATGTGGGTGCCCAAGTCTCTATCTTACCCAGACCTGTGAAAGGAAAAGTCACTTGGATTCAGTTTAAGGGGTTTGAGCAGGGTTCACAATGGGGAGAGGAACTAACATAACCTTCTGGATGGGATTCTCTAGGTCAATTTGAATGTACTGTTGATTCTACAACTGAATAGTAGGAATTATTGTTTTATATACTTGTCCATCTCCATCCCATAAGTGCCAGAATGATCGGAAGAGCCACATGTAGAGATGTGCTGGTGGGAAATGTAAATCACTACCCACCTTGTCTTCCTGGGCCCTCCCAGATGGTCTAACAGAAACACTATAGAATCCTGGCAGGACAAAGTGAGCTCACAGCCTTCATTAAGGACTTAAAGGCAGCAGGGAATGTAAGAGATGCATTATCTCGGAACAACATCCATGTATGGCCAGTGAAATTTGCCAATGGGTTTTGAGACTTACAGTGGATTATCACCGACTGAATCCAGTTGTTGCTTCCATGTTCCAGCTGTTCTAGATAATGAGACTATAACTGAATCCATTATACAGACCATGGGAGCTTGGTATGCTATCTTGGACATTGCCAAAACCACCTTTGCCATAACACTGACACCTGAGGATCAAGATCAGTTTGCATATGTTTTTAGTACTCCCCCAGGGGTACCTACTTACCTGCCTTTCGCCACTGGTGGGTAGGTCAGGATTTAGCTTCTACCTTCTGGTGTCCACAGGTTTCACTATATAGATGATGTCCTATTGATTAACAAGTCAAAAGTCTTAGTCTCAACAGCCTTGAATGTGGTATTGTCACATCTCCACCAGCAGAAGTGGCTAATAAGCCCTGACAAAATGCAGGGGCCTCCTTACCATGTAAAGTGTATTGGGACTATCTGGGAAGATTCATAATGTTCAGTCCTTCTGGCAGTCAAAGAAAAACTGGTGTCTCTTTGCTCCTCCCCGCTCCCATCAACTCTGTAAAAGAAGGTGCAGCACCTGTTGGACTCTGCAGACAGTATGTGCTTCATGTGGCATTCTACTTGGTCTTTTTTATTTGCTAACCTACAGATCAGCATCCTTTCACTGGGGCCCAAGCCAACAAGCTGACTTGGAAGCTGTCTAACATGCTGTGATGCAGTATCTTTGGGGTCCCACAATCCTAATGACTCCTTTGAGCTACAAATCTCTGTACTGATTGGAGTCTCTGCCTGAAGACCTCTTTTGGGGTTTTGGACTTATTCCCCTCTGACACAGCTACCAGACACATCGCTATTGGAAAGCAGTTATTACCCTGAGAGCTACTGAGCTCTTGTCAAAAGTGAATACCTTACCGTAGAGGCCTGGGACTCTGGCTTGTAGTTTCCATTTGGGGATGGATCAAGTTGGACTCAGCAACCAACAAGGTGGAAAGGGCCCAATAAGCCTTGCTTGTCAAATAGAAATGGTGTGTTCAAGTGCACAGATAGCCTGACTCTGCAGTATCTCAGCTTTACGTGCAAATTCCCCTTTAGGGAAAACCTTATCTCTCCCTCTGCCCCCTTAAGGAAATCATTGGTTCAGTGGCGCTTTTCCCATAAATAATAAAGTCCTGTGTCTCTGACCCAGGAGTCTCTTGCTAGCATCCGTGAAACTGTGGCCAGATAACTTGATAGCTTGTCAGTAGGGTAAAATCCTAGAACCTGTACAGTTCGTGATAGTTTTGGCAATGAGAATGGGATGCTGAAAAGGGACATGACTTTCTGAAGAGGAAGGAAAAAGGGCCCCTACAGGCTGAGTTAGGGAAGGTGAGAAGATTTCCTGGATTTCAAGCAAACACTCTGCCTCAAGTGGTGGTGAGGGTGGGGGGGGGGGGGTGGCCAGTAGTAAGGGTTGTCCACTTGTCCTGCCTGTTATTAACTGTTTAGCGGCTGAGTGGTGAGAGATGGGTGTAAAACAAACCACCTAAATGTGCTTCGTTTGTGGCTCACTCCCCACTGGTGGTGGCGTGGGGGTAGGGAAGGATGGAATGGCCTCAGCTGCCTTCAGGAAAAGGCCCAGGGTACTGGGGACCTTCTTAGAGAGGGAGGGGAAGGGCACACATGTAGAGCTGTGTTGGGAAGAGGCGCTGAAGGCCCCAAGGTGACCCATTGTAGCACATGCCAGAAAGAAAGGAGCTCTTGAGTCCAGACAGTTCTGCACAAGGGAGGAGGGGGTTCCAACCCTGAGATAAGGGGCCATGTACTAACAAAAGCCTTCTTGCTGCTCCAGCTGTTGCCCACAGGTTGGCCTCCCTCACACCCCTGCTCTCCCTGTGCTCCTGGTCTGGAAATAACAATCTCCTCATGGCTAGTATAGCTGTTGTAGCCCCTAACGTGTAGGTTAGTCTGTGTTACAGTAGAAAAAACATACCTGAAATCGACTGAGGGTTTGGGCAAATTTGCAGTGGGAAAAAAGGTTCAGTTAAAGGGACTTTGTGGGTAGGGCCCTCTCTACTGATTTGATGTATTGTTATAGTTCTCACTGTAACTGTATAATGAAATTGATGTGTTGCATGCTTGTACTGTAAATACTCATAAAGTGTCCTAGGAAATTCTCCATTCAGGGCACTATGACATGTAGAAGAGTCCTTGCCATTTGCCACAGGTAGGTGGATTGGGATTTGAGTGTCTCCACCCTCTGATGTCTAAAGATGTAGATGATGTCTTGTTGGTTAGTGAGTCAAAAGCCTCGGTCTCAATGGCCCAGACTGGTGTTATCACACCGTTACCAATTCCGGGGGCGGGGGGGGGGTCGGGGCTGATAAACCCTGACAAATTCAAGGGCCTGCTTGCCAAAGAAATTTTCTTGGGACTATGTGCGTGCTTCACAACACAGCTCCTTTGGTGGTCAAAGAAAACGTGCTCTTTGGCCACCCACCACCTAAGAGGAGGCCCAGTGTATTTTTGAACTCTTTGTGTTTAGGAGACTGTATGTACCTCACTCGGGCATTCTACTTAGTGCTTTATATCAGCCAACTTGCATATCAGCATGCTTTAGCTGGGTCCTAAACCAGCAGGCTTTGCTGGCCAAATGGTAGTAGCGTGTTCAGGGGTGCATCTGACCTGGTCCTAGCATTATTTTGGTTTTGTATGAAAAAGTGGCAGCTACTGATTTTGGTGAAACTTTGTCCTCCATTCTGCCACCTGAAGCAAAGCCACTGGCTCAATGGATCCCTGGACTCACAGAGGTTCCCCTAAGTGCCTGGGCCAGGTTCACTGATGGTTCAACTGAGCTGAAACCTGATGGTGTCGACTGGCCTGCTGTGGCAGTTCCACCTAAGGGCCAACTGCAGAATGGATGTGGGTATTTCAGTCGTTTGGACAGAACTCTGGCCAAATACTCCACTTGAAGAACCTTGTTATATTTTTACTTACTTTTGGGCTATTGCCAATGGCCTAGCTACTTGGTTTGCCATCTGTAAAACTACAGAGTGGTGCATGAAAGACATCCCTCTTGGGGGCTGTAAAGTGTAGAACCAAATTCTGCTACTAAGGGAATCATCTGGGCCACTTACATAAATGTACACAGTAAGAGTATGTTCTTGATGACACTGACAGGAATAAAGCTGCTAATTGAGCCTCTACTCCCCAGACTGCCACCATTGCTGCAGACTTACCATTATACTGGACACAACAACACATCTACCATCATAGCTGGACGCAAAGTAAACAAGTCAACTTTGGTGAGGTTTCTGTTGCAGAGGCTACCACTGTGTGCCAGACTTGACTCTTGCCAGAAGTTGACCCATTTATCTGGCAGCGAGAGAGCTTACACTGCAGGTATCCCACGTGCTCCTAACATTGGACTGTGGGCCCCTTTCGGGGGTAATTTGTTGACACTTTTTCAGGTTATGGTATTACTTCCTATCCAATCAGATGACTCCAGATGACTCTTGTAGCCCCTGAAACTATTCTTGGTCATGTATTTGGCTTTCTGAATCATTTAGAGTCTGAAAATGGTGTGCAGTGATGTCAGCTTCATGGCAGAGTGAGTTCTCCCAGAAATCTTTCCCCTCCAATATACAGTGAAAAGGACATTCATACTCCAACAGAGGACATGCAAACACAACACAAAAAACATCAGAGAGATCATTTGGCTGTGTGGACAGCCAAATGATGGAGGGCAGAGAGGCTGGAGCCCCCCTTGGAGGAGGTGGAATGGAGTAAGAGAAAACTTTGCTCCCTCCCCTAAAGACTGTGATCCGGGACTGTGGGCAGCCTCTGAGAGGGAAGGAATGTGGCAGGGGACGTTTGTTCATGGCAACATCAAGAACTCCCAAGGGCCCTTGCAGCCTAGAGGGAAGCCTTCTACCAGGGTGAAAGCTTTCACAGGGGGTGACTTTATCAAGCCAACACTCCAGAAGAGCAGATAGCGAAAGCAGAGTGAGAAAACCCCAAGAGCACACAGGAGAAAGCGCCCCTCCCCCCACCCGCTCAGTATGGCTCCATCCCCTGTGATTTCAGCTGAAGGCAGGTGGCTTAGGATATGGGGCTCTTGACCCCAACCCAGTGGCGATAGGTGGTACCTGCGACCAAATAATACCAGGATGCAAAAAACAGAGCCGCTCCCTCTAGCAATATCAAACATTATATTAGCTCTCCAGACCAGAGAGAAAATGACAAGTACCCAGAAATCACTCCTGAGGATGCAGAAATATGTAATCTAAATGACAAAGAATTCAGAACAGCTATCATCAAAAAACTCAACGAGATAGAAGAGAATGTAGAGAAATAATTCAACAAATTCAGGAGCTACGTCACAAAAGAGATTGAAACTATAAAGAAAAATCAGAAATATTAGAGATGAAAGACTCAATGGAAGAAATGAAACAAAATATGGATTCCTTGAATGCTCGAGCAGACACCATGGAGGAGCCTATCAGCATAATCAAAGATAGACATGTTGAAATGCTCCAGATAGAGGAGCAGATAGAGGAGAGAGAACTAAGGCTAAAAAGAAATGAATAAAATCTCCAAGAAATATCCAACTCAATTAGGAAATGCAACATAAGAATATAGGTATTCAAAAAGGTGAAGAGAAGGAGAATGGAATAGAAAACTTGTTCAAAGAAATAATAGCAGAGAACTTCCCAAACCTAGGGAAGGAAATCCACGTGGAAGAGGCTGCCAGATGTCCTAAATATGTCAATGTAAAACGACCTACTGCAAGGCATATAGAAGTGCAACTGGCAAAACTAAATGACAGTGGTGTGCAAAAGCCACTAAAAATGGACTGATAGTCAAGGTGTTGATGGGCCTTTCACGATCCCCACCATCCACATGCATCTGGTATGTTGACCATTGTAACATCCTCCTAAAAAAATAAGACTCAAAAAGATTTCTGACTTTACTGTTCTCACCTTCTTCAGCTCCACACTCCCTAGAGTAAGACGGTTTTGTCTCTGACTGAAACTCTTCCCAGAAGGAGATCATTTTCTCTCAGCTGCTCCTGGATAACGATCAGGACCAAGAGAATGGAAAGTTATATAGATCTATTTTGATAATTTGAGATTCCATGTTGACCATTCCTGGGCATGATGATTCTTTTTTTCCACCAGTGGCAACTCCAAGTTGGCCTGCTTTGTCCACCCTCCATATGGCAGCCAAGACAGAAGGGACCTCAGGGATTTAAACAGTCTGGCTCAGCCACTTACATTCTCTTATTTAATTGATATTGTGCTAAATTATAAGAATAATGACCACTTGGTTGAGTACACTGCTTGCCCAGTCCTCCTGCAGTGGCCCATATGGACCAGTGGAGTGGGGAGGACATGGTAGATCTCTGAAAATTTTATAAAAAGGTCTTTATCCTGTTTTGCACCTGACACTTCTGGATGAAAGGTCTCAGTGACATTAGGAGATGATTGGGGAAAAGGTGAAGTTGTAGCCAGCTGGAAGTCCTCTGTGTCTGCTGAGGTTCAGTGGGGTGATGTTAGGAGTCTGGCTTTTCTAGGTCTTCCTCCTTACTTCCTCAGTTTACTTCCTTCTAAATTAGAAGGTATTAGTAATAATTCTAAGGTTTTTGTTTTCTTTCCTCAGAATCGCTTCTACAGCTGGAGGTCGGGTTGGGAGCCAGGTGATTTTGTAAATCACACTAGCATCCCTTGTGTCTTTGCTTGGCTGCCACATTTTGAAGTTAAAGAAAAAAATTGCACCCTGTGCCCTATGAAGCTGCTGCTTGTGAATTTTTGACCTTTTATTATTATATTTTTTGTTTGTTTTATTAGATGTTAGTGGAAGAATTTTGCCATTCTGCTTTATTCTCCCCTTTTTACCTTGAAGTCTCCATAATCCATACCCAGCATCAATAAATGATTTCTGAGTTTTAATGAAATGTTAGTAAAATTCTTTTCAAATATTTCCATATATTCAGTTGAATCCGATTTTCTTTCTGAATAGAAAAAAACCAACACTTTCTTAGCTTGCTGCTCCTTCTAAAATCAGTTTTGTCAGTGTCCTAATACTTGTTGTTCATCTGTTCTAAGAACCCATTACGCTTTTTCATCACTCCCTTTTAAATGTATTTGTCTTATTGTGAGATATACATAAAGTACATAAAACACGAGCACTTTCATGAATAATTATAAAGCAACCACCGTTGTAATCACTACTCACGTCAAGAAATAAAACATTGCAAGTACATCACAAGCTCTCCCTCAACCACATGCCCTTCCTGATCACAGTCCCATCACAGCCCCTCCAGAAATGACCACTATCTTAACTGTTGTGGTAACATTTCCTTACGTTATAATTTTACTATTTATTTTTGCATTCCCAGACAATGAAGTTATGCATGTGACTATTGTATTATTGCTTATTTTTTTCAGCATTATATGTGTGAGATTCAATATTTTTGGATATGAATCATAGATGTAGTTAACTCATTTTCATTGACATAAAATATTCAATTGAATGGAATATAATTTAAATGTTGTATGAATGTAATTATTAGTCCTACCCATTTTTAATGGAATTTGGGTTGTTCCCAGTTTGGGGCAATTATAAACAATGCTGCTGTGAACAGTATTGTGGCATAAGACTCTCTGGGGTATATACATAGAGATAGAATTATTGGTTCCTAAAAAGATAATATGCCCAAATTAAAATTTACAGATAAAGCCACACCGTTTACCAAGATGGTTGTACCAATTTATATCTTACCAACAGTCTGTAAGGATTCCTGTAGCTGTATGTCCTGAATAACATGTTGATACTGTCAGACTTTTAATTTTATCAATGTAGAATCTTATGGTGCTTTTTTTTCTCTTTATCTTTTGTTTCCTATCAACATTATTGAGGTATAATTTACTGAATTAATTTCCTGGAGATGCCATAAAGTACCACAAATTGGTAACTTAAAACGACAGAAATTTGTTGTCTCACGGTTCTGGAGGCCAGAAGTTTGAAATCAAAGCATTGGCAGGGCCTGGCTCCCTCTGGAACCCATAGGGGAGAATATGACTCCTTGTGTCTTCTAGCTTCCGGTGTTTGCCAGTGATCCTTGGCATTCCTTAGCTTATAGCTGCATCATGCCACTCTTTGCTTCTGTCATCACATGACCATCTTCTCCCTGTATGTGTCTCTTTTCTTATAAAGAGCCTAATAATTTTGGATCAAAGTCCCAGCCTACTCCTGTGTGACCTCATCTTAACTTATTACATCTGCAATAACCCTATTTTCAAGTAAGGGCACATTCTGAGGTGTTAGGGGTTTGAACTTCAAAATATATTTTTTGAGCTCCAAAGTCAACCCATAACATTTTACATACCATGAAATGTACCCAATTTTATGTGGACAGTTCAATGAGTTTTGAAAGTGTATATTTCAGTGCAACCATCACCCATATCAAGATCTAGAACATTTCCATTGTTACACCATTAAGTATGATAATATTATTTTCCCTAATTATTTATTGAGATATAATTGACAGACAAAATTGTGTTTTGAAAGTGTACAACATGATTTGAGTTACGAATACCTTGTGAAATGATCGTCACAGTCAGGTTAAATTAATACATCCATCACCTCACAGAGTTAACATTTTTGTGTTTGTAGTGAGAACACTTAAGATCTATTCTCCTAGCCAATTTCAAGTATGAAATACAGTATTACTAACTGTAGTCATCATATTGTACATTAAGATTTCCAAGACTTACTCATTTTATAACTTCAAGCTTGAACAGTTAGACCAGAATCTCCCTGTCTCTTTTATACCCCAGCCTCCCACCATTCTACTCTGTTTCTATGAGTTTGACATTTTCTTTTTTTTTAGATTCTACATATAAGTGAGATCTACAGTATTTGTCTTTCTCTGACTTATTTCACTTAGAATAATACACTCACATTTCATCCATGTTGTCACAAATGACAGGATTTCCTTATTTCTCATGGCTGCATAATATTCCATTGTATATGTATACCACATCTTCTTTACCCATTCATCTGTTGATGACACTTAGGTGGTTTCATTGCTTGGCTATTGTGAATAATGCTGTAATGCACATGAGAGTGTGGGTATCTCTCTGAAATGGTGATTTCATTTCTTTTGAATATGTACCCAGAAGTGGGATTGCTGGATTATATGGTAGTTCTATTTTCATTTTTTGAGGAACCTCCACACTATTTTTCATAATGGCTGTACCAATTTACATTCCCACCAACAATGTACAAGGGTTCCCTTTTCTCCACCACCTAGAAACATGTGTGATCTCTTATCTTTTTTATACAAAACATTCTAACAGGTGTGAGGTGATATCTCATTGTGGTTCTGATTTGCATTTCCCTGATCATTACTGATGTTGAGCACTTTTTCATGTACCTGTTGGCTATTTGGATGTCTTTTTTGGAAAAATGTCTATTCAAGTCCTTTGCCCATTTTTTAATCTTGTTATTTGTTTATTTGCTATTAGGTTGTATAAGTTCCTTGTATATTTTGGATATTAACCCCTTTTGAGATACATGATTTGCAAATATTTTCTCCCATTACTAGATTGCCTTTTCATTATCTTGGTTATTTCTTTGCTGTGCAGAAGCTTTTGATATAGCCGCACTTGTTTATTTTTTATTTTGTTGCCTTTGCTTTTGGTATCACATCTAAAAAATCATTGCCAAGACCAATGTCAAGGAGTTTTTCCCCCAGGTTTTCTTCTAGGAGTTTTGTGGTTTCAGGTCTTACATTTAAGTCTTTAACCCATTTTAAGTTAATTTTTGTGAGTAGTGTCACATAGGGTCCAATTTTATTCTTTTGCATGTGGATATCCAATTTTCCCAACACCATTTATTGAAGAGACTGTCATTTCCCCCTTGAGAATTCTTGGCTGCCTTGTCAAATATTAGTTGACTGTATATGTGGTGGTTTATTTCTGTGCTCTCCATTCTGTTTCATTGGTTTGTCTGTTTTTATGCCAGTGCTGTACTGTTTTGATTACTGTAGCTTTGTCATATAGTTTGAAATCAGCATGTGTGAGGCCTCCAGCTTTGTTATTCTTTCTCAATATTGCTTTGGGTATTTGGGGTCCTTTGTGGTTCCATACACTTTTTAGGTTTGTTTTTCCTATTTCTCTGAAAAATGCCGTTGGAATTTTGATAGGGATTGCATTGAATCTGTAGGTCACTTTGGTTAGTTGGGTATTTTAACAATATTAATTCTTCCAATTCATGAACATTGGATATCTTTCTATTTATTTGTGTCTTTGTCAGTTTATTTCATCAGTGTCTTGTTGTTTTCAGTCTAAAGGCCTTTACCTCTTTGGTTAAATTTATTTCTCAGTATTTTATTATTTTTGATGCTATTTTAAATGAGATTGTTTCTTAATTTCTCTTTCTGTTATTTGTTATTAGTGTGTAGAAACAACTGATTTTTGTATATTGATTTTTTATCTTGCAACTTTACTGATATTGTTTATTACTTGTAACGCTTTTTTTGGTTGAGTCTTTAGGGTTTTCTATATATAAGACCATGTCAACTGCAAACAGATAATTTTACTTCTTCCTTAATGATTTTTTAATGAATAGGATACCTCTTTTTTTTTTTTTTTTTTTGGCCTGATTTCTCTGGCTAGGACTTCTAATACTGTGTTGAATAGAAGTGATGAGAGTGGATATCCTTGTCTTGGTCCTGATCTTAGAGGAAAAGCTCTCACCATTGAGTATGATGTTAGCTGTGGGCTTGTTGTATATGGCCTTTATTATACTGAAGTACATTCTTCCTATACCTAATTTTTTGAGAGTTTTTTATCATGAAAAGGTGTTGAATTTTGTCACATGCTTTTTCTGTGTCTGTGGAGATGATCAAATAATTTTTATCCTTCATTCTGTTAACATGGTGCATCACATTTATTGATTGGCATGTTTTTAACCATCCTTGAATTTCAAGGGTAAATCTAACTGGATCATGGTGTATGATCCTTTTAATGTACTGTTAAATTCAGTTTGCTAGTATTCTTTTTGAGGATTTTTGCATCTATATTGATCAGGGATATTAGCCTGTAATTTTCTTTTCTTGTGTCTTTGGCTTTGGTATCAGGGTAATGTTGGTTTCACAAAATGAGTTTGGAACTGTTCCCTCCTCTTCAATTTTTGGGAGTTTGGAAAAGATTAGCTTTACTTCTTCTTTAAATGTTTGATAGAATTCACCGATAAAGCCATCGGGTCCTGGGGTTTTATTTACTGGGAGGTTTTTGATTACTGCTTTCATCTTCTTACTCATTGTCAGTCTGTTCAGATTTTCTGTTTCTTCATGATTTAGTCTTGGTAGGTTGTATGTTTCTAAGAACTTATTCATTTATTCTAGGTTGTCCAATTTGTTGGCATACAAATATTCATAGTAATCTCTCTCCCTCTCTCCCTCTCTTTCTCTCTCTCTCTCTCTCTCTTTTTTTTTTTTTTTTTTGGTGAGGAAGATTGGCCCTGAGATATCATCTGTGCCAGTTTTCCTTTATTGTGTACGTGGGATGCCGCCACAACATGGCTTAATGAGCACTATGTAGATCTATGCCTGGGACCCGAACCTGCAAACCCCAGGCTGCCAAATCAGAGTGTACAAACTTAAACACTATGCCACCGGACCAGCCCCCATAGTAGTCTCTTTTGATCTTTTGTATTTATGTGGTATGAGTTGTAATGACTCTTGTTTCCTTCTTAACTTTTATTTATGAGTCTTCTCTCTTTTTTCTTAGTCTAGTAAAGGTTTGTCAAGTTTTATCTTTTCAAAAACTAGCTCTTAGTTTTGTGATCTTTTCTCTTATTTTTCTTGTCTCCATTTCATTTATTTCTCCTCTGATCTTTTTATTTCCTTCATTTTGCAAATTTGGGACTTAGTTTTTTCTTCTTTTTATAGTTACTTGAGGTGTTGTTAGGTTGTTTGAGTTCTTTTTTTTTCTTAGTATAGGGTTCATCAGTATAAACTTTCCTCTTAGAATGGCTTTTGCTGCATGCCATAGGTTTTGGTATGATGTGTTTCCATTTTTATTAGTTTCAGGATTTTTTGAATTTCCCTTTTGATTTCTTCTTTGACCCATTGGTCTTTCAGGAATATGTTGTTTAATTTTCACATATTTGTGAATTTTCCAGTTTTCCTCCTGTTGTTGATTTCTAGTTTCATATGATTGTGGTCAGAGAGAGAATTGGTATGATTTCAGTCTTCTTAAATTTGTTAAGACTTGTTCTGTGACCTAGCGTATAGTATATTATGGAGAATATTCTATGTGTACTTGAAAAGAATGTGTATTCTGCTGCTGTGAATGCAGTGTTCTGTATATATCTGTTAGGTCCATTTGGTCTAAAGTATAGTTCAAGTCTAATGTTTCCTTATTGATTTTCTGTCTGGATGATCTATGCATTGTTGAAAGTGGAATATTAAAGTTCCCTACTATTATTGTATTGTTTTGTATTTTATTCCTTCAGATCTGTTAGTATTTGCTTAATATATTTAAGTGCTCTGATGTTGGGTGCATATATATTTGCATTTGTTATATTCTCTTGATGAAGTGACCCCTTTATCACTATATAATGACCTTCTTTTCCTCTTATTACCATTTTTGGCTTGAAGTCTATGTTGTCTGACATAAATATGGCTACCCCTGCTCTCTTTTCTTTTCCATTTGCATGGAATATATTTTTCCATCCCTTTACTTTCAGCCTATGTGTGTCCTTAAACCTGAAGTGAGTCTCCTATAGACAGTATATATTTGAGTCCTGTTTTTTTATCCATTCAACCACTCTGTCTTTTAGTTGGAGAATTTAATCCATTTAGATTTTAAGTAATTATTAATAGATAAGGACTACTAATTCCATCTTAGTAATTGTTTTCTGGCTGTTTATATTCCTTTGTTCTTTTCTTCCTCTCTTTCTGTATTCCTTTATGAATTGATGATTTTTCACAGTGGTATGCTGTGATTTCTTTATCTTTTGTGCATTACTGTAAGTTTCTGCTTTGTGGTTACTATGGGGCTTACATAAAACATAATAATCTATTTTAAGCTAACAACTTAATTTTGATCACATACGAAAATTCTACCCTCCCCTCCCCACATCTTGTTTTTTATGTCATAATTTACCTCTTCTTCTATCGTGTATCCATTCATAAATTATTATAGCTATAGTTATTTTTAATACCTTTGTCCTTTAACCTTTATACTAAAGTGATAACACGCCGTATTACAGTGTTAGAGTTTTCAAATTTGACTGTGTACTTACCTTTACCAGTGTATTTTATATTTTCGTGTATTTTTATGTTATTAGTTGTTTTTTTTAAAGATTGACACCTGAGCTAGCATCTGTTGCCAAGCTTTTTTTTCTTCTTCTTCTCCCCAAAGTCCCCCAGTACCTAGTTGTATATTGTAGTTGTGGTCCTCCCAGTTGTGCTATGTGGGACACCACCTCAGCATGGTCCAATGAGCAGTGTAGTGTCTGCACCCAGGATCCAAATCAGTGAAACCCTGGGCTGCTGAAGCAGAGCATGCAAACTTAACCACTCTGCCACGGGACCAGCGCCTATGTTATTAATTAAAATCCTTTCATTTCAGCTTGAAGAACTCCTTATAGCATTTTTTATAAGGGGGTTCTAATGGTGATGAACTCCTTCAGCTTTTGTTTGCCTGGGAACGTCTTTATTTCTCTTTCATGTCTGAAGGCAAACTTTACTGGATAAAGTATTCTTGGTTGGCAGGTTTTTTTATATCAGCACATTGAATCTGTCATCCCATACTCTCCTGGCCTGCAAGGTCTCTGCTGAGGAATCTATTAATAGCCTTATGAGGGTTTTCTTGTATGTGAGTAATATTTTTCTCTTGCTACTTTTATTTATTTTATTTTTTTAAAGATGTTACCTTGATGGAACTTACTCTATCCTTCTCTTGGCCATCCTCCAGAGTAAAACTTTCTTTTTCCACTGGCACCTGAGCTAACATCTGTTGCCAATTTTTTTTCCTTCTTCTTCTTCTCCCTAGTGCCCCCCCAGTACATAGTTGTATATTCTAGTTGTAGGTCCTGCTGGTTGTGCTATGTGGGATGCTGCCTCAGCATGATCCAATGAGTGGTGCCATGTCAGCACCCAGGATCCGAACCGGCAAAACCCTGGGCTGCTGAAGCAGAGCATGCAAACTTAACCACTCGGCCATGGGGCTGGCCCCTCTCTGGCTGCTTTTAAAATCCTCTCTCTGTCTTTGATAATAAACAGTTTTATTATAATGTGCCTTAAAGAAGCTCTCTTCAGGTTGAATTTATTTAGAGACTTATGAGCTTCATGAACTTAGATGCCCAAATCTCTCCCTAGCAATTATTTCTTTAAATGTACTTTCTGCCCTTTTCTCTCTCTATTCTCCTTCTGGGACTCCAGTGATGTGTAATTGTTTGGCTTGATAGTATCCAATAATTCATGTAGGCTTTCTTCACTCTTTTTCATTCTTTTGTCTTTGGTCTCCCCTGACTGGGTAATTTCACATAAACTCTTTGAGCTCACAGATTCTTTCTTCTGTGTGATCAGGTCTGCTGTTATGCTCTCCACTGCATTATTCTTTGTGCTCTTCAGCTGCAGAATTTGTTTGATTTCTTTATGATCTATCTCTCTTAAACTTGTTTTGTTTGTGTATTGTTTTCCTAATTTCATTGAATTGTCTTCCTGTGTTTTCTTGTAGCTTGCTGAGCTTCCTTTTTTTTTTTTATTTTTTTAAAGATTTGCACCTGGGCTAACAACTGTTGCCAATCTTTTTTTTTTTTTCTGCTTTATCTCCCCAAACCGCCCGCCCCCATACACAGTTGTACATCCTAGTTGCATGTCCTTCTAGTTGTGGGATGTGGGACGCCGCCTCAATGTGGCCTGACGAGCAGTGCCATGTTCACGCCCAGGATCCGAACCCTGGGCCGCCGCAGCAGAGCGCACGAACTTAACCACTCGGCCACAGAGCCGGCCCCTGAGCTTCCTTAAAACAACTGTTTGAATTCTTTATCAGTCAAATTGCAAATCTCCATTTTTTATGTGTCAAGTTACTAGAAAATTATCGTGTTCCTTTGGTGGTCTCACATTTCCTTAGTTTTTGATGTCCTTTGAAGTCTTGCCTTGCTGTCTTCACATTTGAGGAAGCAGTCACCTCCTCCAGTCTTTACTGCTTGGCTTCAGGAGAGAAACAGCTTCTGTCAGCTCTGCTAGGGGTTCTGAGGCTTTCTTGGGTCTTTTCAGTGGATATGCCTGCTCCACACTTCTTGTTCCCTCTTGGGGCAGGGGAGGGGGACAGATTCTTAAGATTGTATGCCTCTCTTGATTCTGTAAAGCTGACAGTCTCCCATTTGCTTCTCCTAGGGCAGTGCTGAATTCTCAAGTTGTGTGCTTCTCCCAGTTCTGCAGAGTTGGGCCAGCTTTCTCTGCAAAGGCTCACACTCACTGCCTCTGGGGGCTTGCACAGGGAGCCAGTCACAGGGTGAGGTGTGTGCGAGTGATTCACACAGAGTGTTGGGGGTGCCTCTGAGCTAGTTGGGTGGATTCCCCAGGCAAGGTGTTCCCAACAGCCCTTGGGCAAGCTACCTGATGATGTCTGCAGAGCAGCTAGTGGTATCTCCATCTCTTGATGCATTCTGAGCCCTGGCTGCTGTTCTCCCAGTGCCCCCTCCCCCCATCCCGCAGTCACACAGCTCCCTCAGTACTCTGGATGGGCTGAGAAAGAAGTGGGCCTCTTTGTTAGTGTTACACACAGCTAGGAAAGCTGGTCACTCACTCAGACACTGTCGCTTCCCTGAGGTGTAGAAACTGTGGGCAAAGAGGGTGTCTCTTGGCACTAAATTCTGCTGCCTTGGGGAAGGGGTGATGCAGGTAAAGTGAAACTGTTCCTCTACCCTCTTCAATGCATTCAGTCTTGGATTTTTTACTCCAGTGGTGTGCTAGAACTTCTCTGCTGGATACCCAGACTTCCACAAAGGTACTCTGATCTGTGGGTACTTGTTAAAATTGGTGTTCTTTGGGGAGAAGACAGGAGAGAATGCCTGTTCTGCCATCGATGATATCACTCAGTATGATATTAGTTTAGAGTTTTCATAGATACCCTTCATTCAGTTAAGGAAATTCCCTTCTATTTCTGGTTTGTTAAGAAATTTTATCAAGAATGGGTGCTGGATTTTGTTAAAGTCTCTGAAACTACTGAGATGATCATATGGTTTTTCTTTTTTAGTATATTAATATGGTGGAATACATTGATTGATTTTTATTATTGTTAAACCAACTTTGCATTCCTGGAATCGAACCCTACTTGGTCTTAATGTCTTATCTTTTTCATTTATTGTTGGATTCATTTGCTGTGTTTTGTTTTATTTTATTTTATTTTTGAGGAAGATTAGCCCTGAGCTGACATCTGCCCCAGTCTTCCTCTTTTTGCTGAGGAAGACTGGCCCTGAGCTAACATCCATGCCTATCTTCCTATACTTTATATGTGGGACACCTGCCACAGCATGGCTTGACAAGCGGTGGCATAGGTCCATACCCAGGATCCAAACTGGCAAACCCTGGGCCGCCAAAGCAGGACATGTGAATTTAACCTCTGTGCCAACCCCCTGCTGTGATTTATAATAATTTTTCCATATATATTCATGAAGAGTATTGGTCTGTAGTTTTCTTGGAATGTCTTTCTTTGCTTTTGATATCAGAGTAAGACTGGTATTGTAGAATGAGATGGGAAATATTTTCTCCTCTTCAGTATCCTGGAAGAATTTGTAGAGAACTTACTCTTGAGGTGGAGGCTGAGGTAAATGATTGGAGATCCTTCTTTTTTTCTAAAACTAGCTTTTATTGCTATAAATTTTCCTCTAAGTACTGCTTTAGATTGATCCCACAAATTTTGATTTCTCCTTTAATTTCTTCAATGATCCATTGGTTGTTCAGTAGCATGTTGTTTAGTCTCCACATCCTTGTCCCTGTCTCAGCTTTTTTCTTGTTGTTGATTTCTAGTTTTGTAGCATTTTAGTAAGAAAAGATGCTTGATATTATTTCTATCCTAACTTTATTGAGGCTTACCTTGTATCCCAACATATGGTCTATCCTTGAGAATGTTCCATGCACACTTGAGAAGAAGGTGTATTCTGCTCCTTTTGGATGGAGTGTTCTATATATACCTACTAAATCCATCTGGTCTGGTTTTTCATTTAATTCCACAATTTCCTTGTTGACTTTCTGTGTGGATGATCTGTCCATTGGTGTAAATGGTGTGTTGAGGTCTCCTACTATTATTGTGTTGTTGTTAATATCTCCTTTTAGATTTCTTAATAGTTGCTTTATGTACTTTGATGTTCCTGTGTTGGGTGCATAAATATTTTTAAGTGTTATGTCTTCTTGGTGGAGGGTCTCTTTTAACATTATAAACTGCCCTTCTTTGTCTCTCTGTTTTATCTTGAAGTCTACTTGTCTGATATAAATATGGCAACACCTGCTTTCTTTTGTTTGCCATTAGCTTGGAGTACCTCCTTCCATCCCTTCACTCTGAGCCTGTGTTTGTCGTTGGAGCTGTGTTTCCTGGAGGCAGCGTATTGTTGGGTCTTGTTTTTTAATCCATCCTGCCACTCTGTGTCTTTTGATTGGAGAATTCAGAATTTAGAGTGATTATTGATATATGAGGGTCTAATACTGCCATTTTATTGTTCATTTTCCTGTTCCTCTGCATTTCCTTTGTTTCTTACCCCTTGTATTTCAGACTACCAATTCAGTTAGGTAGTTTTCTATTCTGGTTTTCTTAGTTTTCTCCTTATTTATCATTTGTGTCTATGTTCTAATTATTTGTTTAGTGGTTACCATTAGATTTGTGTAAAAAATCTCATAGATGAGATAATCCATTTTCTGATAGCCTCTTATTTCCTTAGACAAAGCCTTTCCTCTTCCCCTTCTAAGTTGTTATTGTCACAATTTATTCCATCTTGTATTGTGTGTGGTTAAAATGACAAGATTATATTTATTCTTGGTGTTTTCCTTCCATTTATCTTTAATGTTGTAATTAAGCATTTGCTAACCTGTTCTGATACAGAGCTGAAATTTTCTGATTTTGTCTATTTATCTCCTTGCGCAGGGTTTTGTAAGCCCTTTCTTCCTTTTTTTTCCAGGTGTAAGGGCCTTCTTGAGGATTTCTTGTTGGGGGCGGGGGGGTCTTGTGGCAATGAACTCCCTTAGCTTTTGTTTATCCGGGAAAGTTTTTATTTCTCCATCATATCTGAAGGATATTTTCACTGGATAGAGTATTCTTGGCTGAATGTTTTTGTCTTTCAGGATTTTGAATATATCATTCCACTCTCTCCTAGCCTGGAAGGTTTCTGCTGAGAAATGCACTGAAAGCCTGATAGGGATTCCTTTGTAGATTATTTCCTTCTGCCTTGCTGCCCTTAATATTTTTTCTTTGTTGTTGACTTTTGCCGGCTTAATTACTATATGCCTTGGAGAAAGTCTTTTTACAGTGATATAGTTTTGTGCTCTATCGGCTTCCATCACATGTATTTCCAGCACCTTCCCTATGTTTTGGAACTTCTCAGCTATTATTTCTTTGAACAAGCTTTGTGCTCCATTCTCCATCTCTTCTCCCTCTGCAATACCTATAATTCTTATAATGCATTTCCTAATTGAATTAGATATTTCTCAGAGAATTTCTTCATTTCTTTTTAGTCTTAGTTCTCTCTCCTCCTCCATCTGAAGCATTTCTATATTTCTGTCCTCCAGACTGTTAATTCTGTCCTCCATGATATCAGCTCTACTGTTCAGGGAGTCCAGATTTTTCTTTATTTCATCCATTGTGTTTTTCATCACCAACATTTCTGATTAGTTCTTTATAGTTTCAATCTCTTTTGTGAAATAACTCCTGAACTCATTGAATTATCTATCTGTATTATCTTCTGACTCAATGATTTTTTTTAAAGATTGGCACCTGAGCTAACATCTGTTGCCAATCTTCTCCTCCTCCACCTCCATCTCCCCCTCCCCCTCCCTCTCTCTGTCTCTCTCCACCACCAGTAGATAGTTGTATATTCTAGTTGTAGGTCCTTCTGCTTGTGCTATGTGGGACACTGCCTCAGCATGGCCTGATGAGTGATGCCATGTCCATGCCCAGGATCTGAAACAGTGAAACCCCAGGCCACCAAAGCGGTGTGCACAAATTTAACCATCCAGCCATGGGGCCAGCATCTCATTGAGTTTTTTAATGATGGCTATTTTGAATTCTCTGTCGTTTACGTTATATATTTCTGTGTCTTCAGGATTGATTTCTGGGTACTTGTCACTTTCCTTCTGTTCTGGAGATTTAATACATTTTCTCATACTGCTTTATGGCGTGGATTTGTGCCTCTGCATAGAGATAGACTTTGGTTGCAGCTTCCACTTGCTGCCACTTGAGGGAGAGAGCAGGAGCTGTGTAAACTGAGCCCATCAGGATCCCCATAAGCTCTGCCTGTCAGAACCTGGGCCATTCCTTGGGATTGCAGTGGCCCTGTGGGGTCTCCCACTAACTAGGAGAACAATCACATGGGGCCTCCAGGCTGCTGCCCCCCATTCCCACAGTCCCACCCAGACACGCTCACCACTTCGGGACCACAGCAGTACTATGGGCTTTTGTGGCACCTCGGAGTTTGTTCACCCAGACTCGTAGCTCCCCCGCATCTGGTCCTAAGTTGTACCAGCTGTTGTGCTTGGTGGGTCAGGCCTCCCCACTGGATCTGTGCCAGAGCAGCTCCCTGGGACCATGGTAAGGTTGTGACCTCTCCCACTGGTGGAGAGAGTGATCATATGGTGGCTCAGGGCTGCTGCTGCCTGCTCCCACAGTCCCACCAAGTCGCACTCCCCGCTTCGAAGCCGGGTTCTGTGGCAGCCAGGAACACTTTGACCTGGCCTGCAAATATGCTGCCGTCTGCTCCTAGGTCGCTTGGTGGGTGGGTGGCTCCCCAAGCCAGAGCCACTCCCTTGGACTGCAGTGGGACTGTGGGCTTTCCCACAGGACCAAAGAGTGATCATGTGGGGGCTTAGGTCAGCTGCCACTTGCTCCCACAGTCCCACCGAGTCTCACTCCCCTCTTTGGGACCTCAGCAGGACTATGAGCATTCGAGGCAGCTGGGGGCTTGTTTGCCTGGACTTGCAGCTGTGCCACCATCTGCTCCTAAGTCATACCAGCCTTTGTGCTTGGTGTGCTGGGCCTTCCTACTGGGTCCAAGCCAGAACCACTCCCTGGGACCACGGTGGGACTGTTGGCTTTCCCAGTGGACCAAAGAGTGATCATGCAGGGGCCCAGGGCTGCTGTCACCTGTTTCCAGTCATGCCGAGGGGCACACCCACCCTCGAGGCTGCAGTGGTACTATGAGCACCTCAGCTAGGAGAGCAGTTACATGCAGGTACTGGGCTGCCTGGGGGTCATGGAGTTCTCACCTGTCTCCACCTCCTCCCTAGGGGTAGTCCATCCACCTTCAGATATATGGCAGCACAGGTCTCTCAGGGTCCTGAGATGCTGTGTGGGTGTCCTCCACTGAATGATGAATGTCCATTTAGATGTAGTTCAAAGGGGGAGAGGCAAAGAGAACAGCTCACTCTACCATGTTGCTGACGTCACTCCCATCCCACAAATTTTGACTTGTGTTTTAATTTTTGTTTAGTTCAATACACTTTCTAGTTTCCCTTTGGTTTCTTTTGATGCATAGGTTATTTAGAAGTGTGTTAGTTTCCTGATGCTTTGGTGATTTTTTAGATTTGTTTGTAATTTAATTCTCTTTGGCCAGAGAACATGTTTTCTATGATTTGAATCCTTTCAAATTTATTGATATTTGTTTTATACCCTAGAATATTGTCTGTCTTGATAAATATTCTGTGTATATTGAAAAATAATATGTAATCTGCTTTTGTTAGGTGGAATGCTCTTTTTAAAAGTTAAAATATTATTTTGAGAGAATTGTAGATTCAGATGCTAGTAAGAAATAATACAGAAAGATCTTGTATAACCTTTGTCCAGTTTACCCCAAGGGTAACATCTTGCAAGATTATAGTATAATATCACAACCAGAATACTGACATTGACATTGACAGCCAAGATCCAGAACATTTCCCTCCCATAATAAAGAGCCTCACTCATTTTTTGATGTTTGATTGCTGACAGCTTTCAAGCCTCACTTCTCTTTCCCTTCTGCCCATATCTCTGGTCAATCTGTTAAGATGCCCTGAGTATGCCTTTTTTTGGTGCCATACAAGCATATTCCTCCACATGGGAACACTCATCTCAGCCCCACCATTTAACCACCACAAAAACCCCAAACCAATCTCCTTTCCCTGCTCTCTGAATCCATTTTTGGGCCAGATGGGGAGGCCTATCATGCTCTTCCTAGAAAGTCTCATATGTAAATAAATATTTCCCTATGCTTCAGTGTGTGTATGTGTGTGTGGCATCATCAATTTCAATATTCAAGCCATATTTTGTGTAGGGGTCCACCCTGACTTTGACTTTGAGCTACTGCTTGCCTACTAGCTTGCCCTTTGAGCTGTACTGCTTTGTGCCACATTTATTGATTTCTACTGAGCCTATATTATAGGTGTAACTAATCTAAGTCAGATTTTTTTATATTTAATTGAAACAGGAGGATAAGATTTGGGTCCTCCTTAAAGTGTCCCTGGGTGTGTGTCTCAGCCTGGACCTATTTTTTGGTCTGAGATTGAATCATGTGTCTCGATTCCATAAGCCATGACTCACACTAAGCTCAGGGGAGTGACTCTTACCTTATGACTGATTGGTTGTGTGTCTCAACCAGCCACTGGCCCACATTCTGTAGCTCTCTCAGGGGAAAGACCCTGCCTTGTGCAATATATGGGCCCACTAGGTGGTTGTTCATGTGGAGCAAGAACAGTCACTTGTTATAAAGAAGTTGTTATTTGAAGATGTGGATTGCTGAGGTTACACTCCTAAAAGCAGATTACACAGCAGGACCCTAGAAAATGCCTTTGTCTCTGCTGCCACATTAGGTTCTGTCACCAGAAAAACAGTCCTGATCCTTAGGGTTGTAGGGAAAAAGACCTATGGTTCTCCTGTGACACAACCAAGATGTTAATTCAACTATTGTCATGGAGGAGGCTCCTAGCCTGACGATACTGGGTTGAGGCTGTCTAGTGGAATAAATTTATAAATACGAGCAGGGTAGAGAGGATTTCCCCCTAAGTATATCCAGTAAGTATCCAAAAAAAAAAAAAAAAATGAAGAATAAGAAAGGGAACAAAAGGGAAAAGAAAAAAATCTGAATGCATGGAAGGAAACAAACAACTGAAACAGAGGTCCACAATTTGTCCCAACTGAACATCCAATAAATGCCTATATTCAGTAAAAAGAGAGATCTCAAATAAACAACCTAACTTCACACTTCAAGGAACTGGGAAAAAAAGAGCTAAGACAAAAATTAGCAGAAAGAAGGAAATGACAAAGAACAGAGCAGAAATAAATGAAATAGAGGCCAGAAAAACAATAGAAAAGATAATGAACTAAGAGCTGGCTTTTTGAAAAGGAAAAGTTGAAAAACCTTTAACTAGACTCACCAAGAAAAAAAGAAGGCTCAAGCAAATAAAATTAGAAATAAAAGAAGAGACATTCAAACTGATACCATAGATATACACAGGATCATAAGAGACTACTATGAACAATTATATGCCGACAAATTGGATAATCTAGAAGAAATGGACAAATTCCTAGAAACGAGCAACTTACTAAGACTAGATCATGAAGAAATAGAAAATGTGAACAGGCCAATAACAAGTAAGGACATTGAAGCAATGATCAAAAGCCTCCCAACAAAGAAAAGCCCAGGACTAGATGGTTTTGCTTGAATTCTACCAAACACTTAAAGAAGAATTAATACCAATTCTTCTCAAACTCTTCCAAATAATTAAATAGGAGGGAAAAATCCCAAACTCATTTTACAAGGTTAGCATTACCCTGATACCAAAGTCAGATAAGGACACTACAAGAAAAGAAAACTACAGACCAATATCCCTGATGAATATAGATGCAAAAATTCTCAACAAAACACTAGCAAACTGAATTCAACAGCACGTTAAAGGGATCATACACCATGATGAAGTGAGATTTATCCCTGGGATGCAGGGATGGTTCAACATATGCAAGTCAATAAATGTGATACACCACATTAAGAGAATGAAAGATAAAAATCATATGATCATCTCAATAGATGCAGAAAAAGCATCTATTAACATTGTGCAACATCTATTAACAAAGTGCAGCATCCTTTCGTGATAAAATCTTTGACAAATTTGGTATAGAAGGAACATACCTCTCAAAATAAAGGCCAAATATATCAAGCCCACAGCTAACAGCATCCTCAGTGGTGAAAATTTGAAAGCTTTTACCCTTTGTCAGGAATAAGACAAGGGTGCCAACTCTCACCACTCTTATTCAACATGGTACTGAAAGTCCTAATGAGACTAATCAGGAAAGATAAAGAAATAAAAGGCATTCGTATCAGAAAGGAAGAATTAAAATTGTCTTTATTTGCATATGATATCATTTTATATGTAGAAAATCCTAAAGACTCAACCAAAAACTGTTAGAACTAATCAGCAAATTCAGTAGAGTCGTAGGATTTAAATTGATATACAAACATCAGTTGTGTTTCTATACACTAACAACAAAATAGCTGAAAAAGAAATAAAATCCCATTCACAATAGCATCAAAAACAATAAAATACTTATAAATTTAATCAAGGAGGTGAAAGATCTGTACATTGAAAACTATAAGACTCTGATGAAAGAAGTTCAAGAAGACACCAATGAATGGAAAGATATCCCATGTTCATGGATCAGAGGAATGAATATTGATAAAATGTCCATATTACCCAAAGCCATCTATAGATTCAAAGCAATCCCTATCAAAATTCCAATAGGATTTTTTCAGAGAAATAGAAAAAAAATCCTAAAATGTGTATGGAACCACAAAGGACCCCAAATACCCAAAGCAATCTTGAGAAAGAATAACAAAGCTGGAGGCATCACACTTCTTGATTTCAAACTATACTACAAAGCTACAGTAATCAAAACAGTATGGTATTGGCATAAAAGCAGACACATAGACTAATGAAATAGAATAGAAAGCACAGAAATAAGCCCCCACATATACAGTCAACTAATATTTGACAAGCCAAAAATACTCAGTGGGGAAACGATAGTCTCTTCAATAAATGGTGTTGGGAAAACTGGATATCCACGTGCAAAAAGTTGAAACTGGACCCCTATCTGACACCACTCACAAAAATTAACTTGAAGTGGATTAAAGACTTAAATGTAAGAGCTGAAACCACAAAACTCCTAGAAGAAAACTTAAAGACAAAGCTCTTTGACATTGGTCTTGGCAATCATTTTTTGGATATGACACCAAAAGCAAAGGCAACAAAATAAAAAGTAATTGTGACTACATCAAACTAAAAAGCTTCTGCATAACAAAAGAAACAGTCAAGAAAATGAAAAGGAAACCTACAGAATGGGAGAAAATATTTGCAAATCATATATCTGATAAGGGGTTGATATCCAAAATATATAAAGAACTCATAAAACTCAATAGCAAAAACCCAAATGATGCAATTTAAAAAATGGGCAGAGAATCTGAATAGGCATTTGTTTTCAAAGAAGACATACAAATGGCCAACAGATACATGAAAAGGTGCTCAGCATCAGTAATCATCAGGGAAATGCAAATCAAAACCACAATGAGATATCATATCACACCTGTTAGAATGGCTATCAAAAAGATGAGGTAAGAGATGCTGATTAGGATGTGGAGCAAGGAGAAGCTGTGTGCACTGTTGTTAGGAATGTAAATTAGTATAGCCACTATGGAACACGATATGGAGATTTCTCAGAAAATTAAAAATAGAGTTACCAAATGATCTAGCAGTCTCATTTCTGGCTATATACCAAAGGAAATGAAAACAGGATATCGAAGAGATATCTGCACTCCCATGTCTATTGCAGCATTATTCACAATAGCCAAAATATGGAAACAGCTTAAGTGTCTGTTAACGAGAGAATAGATAAAGAAGATGTGGTATATATAATATACAATGGAATATTATTCAATCATAAGAAATAAAATCCTGTCATTTGTGACCACATGGGTGGACCTTGAGGGCATTATGCTGACTGAAATAAGTCAGAGAAAGACAAATACTGTATGGTGTCACTTATATGTGGTAAAATATATATATATATATATATATTTTAAACCCAAACTCAGAAACAGGGTAGAATGGTGGTTGTCAGCAGTGAGGAGTAGGGGAGATGGGACGATGTTGGTCAAAGAGTACAAACTTTCAGTTATAAGATGAGTGAAGTCTGGGGATCTAATGTAGAGCATTGTGATTTTAGTGTACATATGGTATTTTATATTTGAAAGTTGCCAAGAGAGTAGATCTTAAATGTTCTCACCGCAAAAAAAGAGATGGTAATTATGTGATGTGATGGAGGTGTTGGCTGTTGCTACGGTGGTAATCATATTGCAATATATAAGTGTATCAAATCAACACGTTTTACATCAAACTTACACAATATTGTATGTCAACTACATCTCAATAAAGCTGGGAAAAAATACTGGCACTCACCTTACAGTTATAATTCATGAGGATCTCACTAAATTTAAACAAGTTACCCATACAATTTTAGGAGAGTTCATGGACATAAAGGACAAAGAGGTTACCACTGTAACCATTGTCTTGCTTAAGTTCTCCATGGTCACAGCACCCGTTGTCTTGAAATATCTCATAATGGGCATGGATGCTCTGACCCAATGAGTAATACATTAAAATTAAATTGTCCTCAGCATTTACAAATTGACTTGGCAAAATGTGACCCCATGGACCATCCCTCCCAGCTAAAATAGTTAATACAGCCCAGCGTAAATTAAAACAGAGCCCTCAACGATTGAAACTGGTTACATGAGACCTACTTAAATTAAAGTAGGGTGATTGTCCACACTTCTCCATTTAATAGTTCAATTTGGCCTGCTCTTAAACTTGGAAAGAATGTATGGTGCCTCACAGTACATTCCTCCATCCAATTAGCAATTGATAGATATTTCCCTACTGTATATTTGGCTTATATGTTCTGTTCCATGCCAATTTCAACAGCCTCTCAGCCAGTTTGCCTTTATCTCTGAAGGGGCACATTACACTTTACCTGGCTACTGGTGGTGTGCCTCAACAGCCTTGCCCATCATACACAATCTTTGCAGACAAGGTCATAACTGCATCCAGTTTTCTCCAGGAGTACAGGTATACATTACATTGATGACATCTTCCAAGGAGATTCATTTGACACACTCACTCAGGACATACAAATATTCACAAAGCAGTTAATGAAAAGGAAATGGGCCATTGCCCCGCACTTAGTGCAAAGCCTGCCACCTTGGCTAGATTCCTGAAAATTATTTGGTAAACTGAGAGTTACTCCATCCTTGACACTATCAAGAAACAGTTTGGCACTCTCAGCACCTACAACATTAAAAAAATTCCAAGATATTTTAGGCCTTTTTGGGTTCTGAAGGCAAATGAGAATTTACAAATTTTATTTAAGCCCACCTATGCTGTTATTTGCAAATCAGCCCACCTCAAATGGTGCTCACTCCAACAAAAGGCTCAGGAATCCATCCAAGTTGCAATAAAAGAGTCATTCCTGTTGGTGTCCCCCAGAGACTGCTTTATTAGAGAGGCTTTAACAACCTGCTCTCATGCTGTTTCCTCTGGAGACTCTGGACCTCCTGTGATGGCCATAAGTTTCTGATGCAAGAAATTGTCCTCCTTGGCCCTATGTTACACACCACTAGAATGGCAGTTACAGGCCACATACTGGAACCAGACTCTCACAGGCCCTGAGCCTGTGAACCTCCATAGTCAGCTGCCCATAATAGTTTGGTCATGGAAGCAGCACCTTGCAAGCTTAGCACAGCTACCAAATCCTTGCTACAGGTTGGAACCAAACCTGGGCCCTCTGGAATATCCCATCTGCAGGCAGGGGTGACCTCCTCTGCCCCCAGTCTCTTGCCAGGTGCTACAGTACTGGAGGAGATTACCCCTCTCCCACACTCTGGCTACTTGAGAATCCCCTTCAAATCAACTTAGTGAATAACAATGGGAATCCGTACACTTATGGATGTCATTGTCACCATCACGTGTGATGGAGCTTGCTGGAGAGCTGCTACCTTTCATCCCTTAATCAGGATGTCCTTGATAAAGGATGGGATCCAAGGGTCAGCACACTTGGCTGAACTTAAGTCAGTCATCTTAGCACTGGATGCCTTGGCCAATGACTGGCTCCATCTGCACATTTATATACTCTTGGGCCGTTGCCAATGGTATGGCCATCTGGTATGGCCATTGGCATCAAAATTTCTTGTCCAGAGTTTTCCCTTTTGGAGAAAAGAACTCTGGAATCTCTTGCCTCACCAATACCCAAAATCCTGGTCCCATATGTCTCTGCATATAATAAAGCCACAATACAGTGCGTCATCAATGGACTCATTTCACTTCTCAGAATACATAGTGCTAGGCTCTGAACAAGACCCTCAACAGAACAATCAAAAGCCATATATGGAAAGCCAATAATTTTGGGACTCAAAGGGTTGGAAAATGAAACTGTTTCTCACCATATCAAAGATGTGGACCTTACATCATGGCCTAGAGGTAACGACCAAATCAAGATTGTAATTATTATGCCCTATATTAAAAACACTAAAGGAA
Organism: Equus przewalskii; assembly: GCF_037783145.1. Classification (NCBI taxonomy): domain Eukaryota; kingdom Metazoa; phylum Chordata; class Mammalia; order Perissodactyla; family Equidae; genus Equus; species Equus przewalskii. Next base: position 75,665,568 of record NC_091847.1, on the reverse strand, counting down.
TAAGGTGGCATCATAGGGAGATAACTTCAGCTGAGCAAAAGGACTCCTAGAAAGATTAAGTATGTAGACTTAACAGAAGTTTAGTATGCCCAGAGTACTAGTACTTAAATCTAGAGTACTTAAATCGTGTTCTAAACAGAATCGTGGCCGTGGCTTTTGGCTCATATGGGTGAATGGAATTTAATATACATACATACATTGTCTTTGAGAGAGCTTTAATGGCAAACTCAATGCCAGCCTAGACTAAAAGAGACCAAGACTAAGATATAAAAAGACCTCTGGGCTCCCAATTTTCTACAAGCAGATAACAGGCTGAGAAAACAGCTCAGTCACATAAAAGGACATGGTCTCAAATGCACTCTTCAGAAGTAGCTGAGGAGGAGGATGAAAAAAAGGTGGTGGGGGCCCATGCAGAGAATGGAGCCAAGAACCTTGGAAAACAACTGATTGTGCAGCCACTTCCAGAATGAAGAACTGGGGTCATATCAGACATATTTCCTACTCCTAGAGCGGAGGGTCAAGCAACATTTTCTCAGAAGGATTTCAGAATTGCTAAGTACCCGTAACTGTTCTATGCGTCCTGTTCTTCCTTTTTTCAAATGGGAACATTTACCATCATTCTTCTATCCTTGCTCCACCAGTGTATGATTAGGAGAAGCAGATAACTTGTTTTGTGGTTCATAGGACTCTAATTCAATGGAGTTGCATCTAGATCTGCCTTTTAAGCCTGATGCTGTGATTGAATGAGGCTTTGGGAGAGCTTGGAGGGTAGTGAGTCTGTTTTGCATTTGAGAAAGATACAAATAATTATGGCCAAGAAGATGGGCTGTGGTTGAATGAATTATTGGCCCCAACACTTTGCCCTTTATTCATGCCCTTTTCTGATTGACTTTTCAGTTTTTCCTACTAGAGGTGGAGTGTACTTCTCTGCCCCTTGACTGAGCTTGTTCAAGTCACACCTCTTTACAGGGATGACCAACAGCGAAAGATGGATCAATCCGGAGGTAAAAAGCTCCTTGCCCCAAATTAGAAGAATTATTAATAGCCGTCTCAATTCCAGGACTCCCTGCAGGGTCTCCTGAGGCCATCACTGGGACTACTTTGCAGCTCAACTTCTCCTTCTCTTCAGTCCTGTTTCTTTCCTCTCCCTTCCTCAGATGTTAATCCCAACAGTATTCTCTAATAAATGTCTCACACATACATTTCCATCTCAGGGTTTGCCTTCCAGATGACCTAAACTGTGAAAAGCAACTATGGAATACAAAGGAATAGTAAGTGTTGAGAGAAAACTAAACCTAGAATTCTACACTCATCTAAATGGCCATTCAAAAAAAATCAAGAATAAATGTTAAAATTTAACAAAAAAGTTAATTGAAAAAGTCTATATTCCTTCAAAACTAGTTGAAAGAGAGTAAAAGAAATTTAAAAAACCCATTTAATCTCATAGAAAACAGGAAAGGAGTACAAAACGATCCCAGAAAAAAATTTTAATAGAACAAAATAAAATGGTAGAAATTCAAACGTGAGTTATCACAATAAATCTATGAATGAACTCAACCTTTTGGTTAAAATATTTTCAGATTTCATCGAAAACAGCAGACTTTTAAAACTTAAGGGTATAAACAAGATGAAACTAAAAATAAAAAAGGAACTGGAAACATACTAACCTAAGGAAATCTGGTATATCACTATTAGTAAAGGATTAATATTTGTTTTTAAAACAAAAACAATTACTGGGAGAATAGAGAGTTACTACCTAATTATTTAAAATGAGAGCAATTCACCAAGTAGATATAACAGTTCTGAAACATTACATAATTATTCATATAATTTCCAAAATGTATACAGCTGAAAATAAAAGAATTTCAAAGAGAAATTGATGAACTCACAATTGTAGTGAGATAATTTAATCATGTTCTTTTAAGATTAGTATTTGTGTAGATTAATAGAGCTACCAGGCGAAAAATGTAATAAGGATGTAAAAATTTGAACATAACAACAGCTTGATATGGTGGACATAACAATGAAGACTGCTTCCAACAATTAGAGAATATAATTAAAGGATATAGATGTTTTACTTTGATGTAATCCCACTTGTCTATTTTTGCTTCTGTTGCCTGTGTTTTTGGTGTCATATCCAAGAAAACACTGTGAAGACCAATGTCAGGAAGATTTTTTCCTTTGTTTTCTTCTAAGAATTTTATGGTTTCATGTCTTACATTTTAGTCTTTAATCCATTTTGAGTTGGTTTTTGTGAATGGTGTGAGATAAAGGTCCAATTTCATTCTTTTACATGTAGATATCCAGTTCTCCCAGTGCCATTTATTAAAGAGATTATCCTTTCCCCATTCTGTATCCTTGGCACCCTTTTCAAAGATCAGTTGGCCATATATGTGCAGGTTTATTTCTGGACTTTCTATTCTGTTCCATTGGTCTATATGTCTGTTTTTATGCCAGTACCATACTGTTTTGATTACTATAGCTAACAATCAACAAATGAAAAGGCAACCTATTGAATGTGAGAAAATATTTACAAACTCTATATCTAATACAGGGTTAATACCCAAAATATATAAGAAACTCCCACAGCTCAATAACAAAATAAGAAATAACTTGATTTAAAAATGGGCAAAGGAACTGAATAGACATTTCTCCAAAGAAGACACACAAATGACTGTCAAAAGGTACTCAACCTCACTAATCATCAGGGAACTACAAATCAAAACCACAATGTGATATCACCTCACACCTCAAACCTGATGGCGTTTATCAAAAATCAAAAGATAAGCATTGGCAAGGATATGGAGAAAAGGGTACACTTGTACACTGTTGGTGGGAATGCAAATTTGTGCAGCCACATTGGAAAACAGTGTGGAGGTTCCTCAAAAAATTAAAAACAGAGCTACCATATAATCCAGCAATCCCATTTCTGGATATATATCCAAAGGAACTGAAACCAGATCTTGAAGACATCTGCATTCCCATGTTCATTGCAGCATTATTCTCAATAACCAAGACATGGAAACAAGCTAAGTGTTCATCAGTCGATGAATGGGTAAAGAAAATATGGTATATAAATACAATGGAATATTATTTGGCCATGAGAAAGAAGGCAGTCTTTCCTTTTACAACAATGTGGATGAACCTGGAGTATATTATGCTAAGTGAAATAAGCCAGGCACAGAGAACAAATACTACATGATACCACTTATACAATGAATCTCAAATTGTCAAACTCATAGAATCAGGAGGTGGAATGGTGGTTGCCAGGGTTTGGGGAGGGGAGAAGAGGGGGGTGTTAGTCAGATGGTACAAAGTTTGGATTATACAAGATGAATAAATCCTGGAGATCTACTGTACAGCATAATGCCTGTAGTTAATATTGTATACTTAAACATTTGCTGAGAGGGTAGGTCTTATGTTAAGTGTTCTTATCACAAAAAAATAATAAATGAGAGGTGGGAAGGTAAATTTATGCAGCTACTATAGAAAACAGTATGGAGTTTCCTCAGAAAATTAAAAATATGACTACTATATGGTCCAGTAATTCTACTTATGGGTACAGGCATACCTCAGAGATAAAGCAGGTTCAGTTCCAGACCACGGCAATAAAGAAAATAATTGCAATAAAGCAAGTCACACCAGATTTTTTGTTTCCTAGTGCATATGAATGTTATTTTTACACTATACTGTAATCTGGTAAGTGTGCAATAGCATTATTTCTAAAAAAAAAACCAGTCTATACCTTAATTTAAAAATACTTTATTGCTACAAAAAAATGCTAATCATCATCTGTGCCTTCAGCAAGTTGTAATCTTTTTTCTGGTGGAGGGTCTTGTAAAAAACACAATATCCGTGAAGCATGATAAAGTGAAGCACTATAAAACAAGGTGTGCTTGGATCTCCATGTTCATTGCAGCATTATTTACAGCAGCCAAGACATGGAAACAACCTAAGTGTCTATTGATGGATGAATGGATAAGTAAAATGTGGTATATATCCACAATGGAATATTATTCAGCCATAAAAAGAAGGAAATCCTGCCATTTGCAACAGCATAGATGGATATTGAGGGCATGATGCTAAGTGAAATAAGTCAGACAGAGAAAGAAAAATGCTTTGTGACTTCATTTATGTGTGGAATCTTAAAAAAAAACAACAACCCTCATATATACAGAGAACTGATTGGTGTTTGCCTGAGGTGGGGTTTGGGGGTGGGAAAAATGGGTGAAGGTGGTTAAAAGGTACAGATTTCCAGTTATAAGATAAACAAGTGTTGGGGATGTAATGTACAGCGTGGTGACTATAGTTAATACTGTATTGATATTTGAAAGTTGCTAAGAGAGTAAATCTTAAAAGTTCTCATCACAAGAAAATTGCAACTGTATGTGATGGATGTTAATTAAACTTATTGTGGTAATCATTCTGCAATATATATATATATATATATATATATATATATATATATATATATATGTCAAATCATTATGTTGTATACCTAAAACTGTAAAATTTTATATGTCAATTATATTTCAATAAAAATATGTTTTAAAATCATGTGGGAAATAAAAACAGTTACCAACCAAAGGTGCAATAATACTGGCTTTTATGTTTACCTACATTATTACCTTTTCCAGAGTTCTGTGTTGCTATGGGTTTGAGTTACTATCTAGTGTCCTTTCCTTTAGCCTGAAAGAGTCCCTTAGCATTTCTTGTAAAGCAGAAATACTAGTGACAAATTCCCCTAGCTTTTGTTGATCCAGGAATGTCTTAATTCTTCTTCATTTTTGAAGGATAGTTTTGCTTGTTATGGAATTCTTTGTTGACAGTTTTTTCCTTCAGCAACTTAAATACAATCATGCATTGCTTAACAATGCGATACATTCTGAGAAGTGCATTGTTAGGCAATTTCGTTGTTGTCCAAACATAATAGAGTGTACTTACAAAAACTTAGATGGTATAGCCTACTACACATCTAGGCTATATGGTACTTATGGGACCACTGTCGTATAGGTTGTCCATCATTGACCAAAACGTAGTTATGCAGTGCAAGTTTGTATGTCATTCCACTGTCTACTGACTTACATGGTTTCTGATGAGAAATTGGCCATTAATTTTATTGAAGAACTTTTGTACATAATGAGTCACTTCTTCCTTGCTGCTTTCAAGTTCTCTCTTTGTCTTTGTCTTTTGGGAGTTTGATTGTAATATGTCTTTGTGTATATCTCTTTGAGTTTATCCTCCTCATCGTTTGTTGAACTTTTTGGATTTGTATATTCATGCCTCTAATTAAATTGGGAAGTATTGGCCATTATTTCTTCAAATACTCTTTCTGACCCTTTCTCTTCTTCTGTGACTCCCATAATGTGTGTGTTGACACCCTTGATGTTTGTCCTCCAGATGCTCTATGCTCTGTTCCTTTTTCTTCATTCTTTTTTCTTTCTGCTCCTCAGACTGGATAATTTCAATGTCCTATCTTCAATTCAGTGATTCTGTGTTCCATCTGCTTCAATATGCTCTTGAACTCCTCAAGTGATTTTTTTTTAATATTAGTCATTGTATTTTCTGATCCAGAATTTCTATTTGGCTCCTTTTTATAATTTCTCTCTTTATTTACATTTTGTTCATACCTCCTTGGTTTCCTTTAATTCTTTGTCCGTGGTTCCTTTTAGCTCTTTGAACATATTTAAGAAAGTTTTTTTGAAATCTTTGTCTGCTAGGTCCAGTGTCTGGGTTTCCTCAGGGGTTTCTATCAATTAAGTTTTTTCCTATGAATGGGCCATATTTCCTGTTTCTTTGTATGCCTTGTAATTTTTTGTTGGAAATTGGGCATTTTAAATATTATAATGTAACTCTGGATATTAGATTCTCCTCCTTCTCCAGGAGTTATTGTTGTTGATTTTTGAGGGCTGCAGTCATCTATTTCTTTAGTGACTTATCCAAACTATTTTTTCAAAGACTGTGTTCCTTGTCATTTGTACTCAGTTGCTGAAGTCTCTCTTCATTTATCTCAGTGGCCGGCTAGTGACCTGACAGATTTCTTAAAACACCAAAATTTAGCTGTCCTTTTCTTCATTAACTAGTCCTCTGGTTGCTCTAAGTTTTGTATTAGATTCTGGAGCTTGCAAAAGTTCATCTGTCAGTCTTTGGCAGTTTATATTGTTTCAGTGGAGGGACCAAGTCTTTGAGCACCCTACTCCACCATTTTCCATGATGTCACTTCTCCCTTCTCTTTTGATATATGCTTCCTTTGATATTAATCTTATTTTTATTTTATCTTTTAAGTTATTACTTTTATTTCTGGGGACTTAGAGAGATTGAGAAGACGTCAGTGATATATAAAGTAATATCGTGGGTTTGTTTTTTTAATGCTTTCCTTTTCCTACCTCAGCAAACTTCTAATACAATGTTTCAGCCATGTGTGTTTTCTCACCATCTACAGTTGCACTGGTTAAATTGTAAATGAATTCTTTTCCTTATATAAGATAAAGCCAAATGGTAACACTGGATCTCATTTTATTATTATTTATAGCCATCAATAATGCTAAGCTTAAAAATCATATTGATATTTAATGATTTTTTGTATTCACTTTCTCTGGTCTATTTTTATTTCAGAGTCCACCTGGTTCCTTTAGAACTATGAATGAAAATTTAAATCTCCCTAATTATATAAGTAAGTTATTATTTGTATATATATTCTTGTAATTTTTAAATATTCAGTGAAATTGGAGATGAACTTATATAAAATAATTATCAAGACTTTTCTTCAAAACGTAAATTACACTATGATGTTTTGTGATTACTGGCATGAAAAACCTATGGAATTAGAATATTAGTGGGAAATCAAGCAAAGCAAAATACAGGTGGCCTTAAAATCTTAGAAAATATTTATTTTACATGTATTATAATACAATATTATGGAACTATTTATTATGTTTCTCTGTGTTTACAAACATTTTGGCTACCCTGTAGATCTATGTAGTGAAGAGGTTTTTCTAATACAAGGAGTTGTTCATTAATATCATTATGAATACACATTCAACATATCAGTAAACCCAAAGGTGATAGTCAAAATACTTAACCGCCAGTACAGCACGAGCATGGAACCACCAGATCAGACAATACTGTTGGGTCAGAGCTCTGGAGGCCCCCTGCTGTCCCATGTTGGGGTTAAAGGAAACAAGAGATTCCTAATGGAATCAAGGTAGCCAGGGCCATGAATGTAAGGTGGGCATTTGAACCTCTTGAGGCAGCAACCTTTTACAAATTACAGGTGTACCTCATTTTATCTTGCTTCACTTTATTGCACTTCACAGATAATTGCATTTTTTACAAATTGAAGTTTTGTTGCAACCCTGTGTTGAGCAAGTCTATTGGCCTCATTTTTCCAACAGCTTCTGCTCACTTAATTTTTTATTAATGCATGGACACTGTTTATTTAGACATAGTGCTGTTGCACACTTAATAAACTACAGTATAGTGCAAACACAACTTTTATATGTTCTGGGAAACCAAAAAATTTATGTGACTCACTTTATTGTGATCCTTGCTTCACTGTGGTGGTCTGGAACTGAACCTGCAATAGCTCCATGATATGCCTGTAGTACGGAAGTGTTTTACTGTTTAACAATTGGGATAGTGATAACTGTATAGTGACTGAATATCCATCCAGAGGAGACCACAGTAATCTAATCAAAATGAAGAGAAAATAGGAACATAGCTAGGACACTTGACAGGGAAGATGCAAGCAAGCACACTTCTTTGCAACATACGGGCATCCCTGGGTTGTGGAGAGTGTTTTCCAATTAAGGACTTATGGGGAAAAGTATCAGATGAGGTGTCATTGAGAAGTATATTTTTAGAACAAAGTCCCTAAAAGGGAAATTTGGTTTGTCTTGAATAGTTGGATGTGGCAAAATGCAAATGATTAGAAGTTAATGCTTTAACCATATATGTTTCTTGTATTTATACATACGCATATGTGTTTACACATCTGTTCTATATAATAATAACAGTTCTAAGATCATATATGGCAGTGCATGAGGCTCTTCTGGAAAATGGGGGGGGGTCACTTTCAGGAACTTATACTTTAAGTGTCAGGAAAAATTTAAAGTACACCTAAATTATTATTTGTTCTAGAAGAAAAAGTGACCCTTTGGAATAACATTAAGGAGTAATAAGACATCTCGGGAGATTGGGATACTTGGGAACCATAATGTGATTCCTGCGAAACTTTCATTCTAATATCCTGTGAATTCTTCTAACCATAGAAGGACTTTTAAAATAAATCTGATAGAACAGCAAGCAAGCTCCTTATTCTATTATTTCCAACTATTCCTCAAATAGGGGAAATATTCTATCAAGTAATAGAAAATGTTAATGAGGGAATAAACTGGATCTTACACCTGCCTTGCCACTAACTAGCTCTGTGAACTTAGGAAGTCATTTGTCATACAAAAGCTTCAATTTTCCCATTTTAAAAATGAAAGAGTGGAACTAGATACTAAGAATAAATATTTCAATACTTCCTTGGAGTTGCCTTATTTAATCTTCGTAACTTTGTGAATACTTCACAAACATTAATTCACTTAATGTTCATACAACCCTTTGAGGTTGACACTATTATAGTTTTACAGATGAGGCAGCTGAGGTCTTGGAAAGGCTGAAGAATTTGAACATTCTGTAAAAAGAGTCTGAAACAACCCAGCAGTCCAGTCTCCAATGAAGAGTGAAGAGCCTTATAGGCAGTGTCAAATCAAATACAAAATTGGAAGGAACCCCTATGGCATATCTTAAAAAAAAAAAAAGTAAATGCTTAAAGGGGAAAACAGGGCATATTATCTTATTACTCACTCCTACCTTGCTCTTGGGCAGGTAATTAACTTTTCTGGGTTTTTATTTTTAAAATGAGAGAGAGATGGTTTTAAGACTGTTAGGTTTCCTATTTTTCTAAAAATCTATATTCCTAAATTTATATCTGAACAGAGCCTTTTTAAAAAGCTATTTAAGATTTCTAAATATATATTTTAAATGGTTTGTTATACATTGCATTATATTTTTCAGTTTACTCGTGCAGACCAGTCTTATGTAATTAACCCAATACTTTTATAGATATGTTTTAAAAAATGCAGTACATTAGAGTTTGTTTAGTGGGGCTCATATAGCATTTTTGTTGAATTCCTTGAATTACCTTTACCTGTAAGCAAACTAGTGGCATGTGCCTCGCCCGGTTGTTTTGAAGCTCCTTTCATAGAAACCCCCTGACTCCTGACATTTATGCACATATATTCCAGCCTAGCACCACGATTCATTGAAGACCATGATTCTTCCACTCCATACTTTATCAATTCTTTTAGTTTATTACATAAGAATCCTCTGTAGGGTCATAATTGAATTCTTCAGGAAATACAGAATTATTCATGAAAGGTACCTAGAACATAGATTGTCTATCCGCACAGCTTTCCAGAGTTGGGTATGTACAGCAAACGTGTGATGGATGATTACCCAACTGACTGCTGGAGGGCAGGCTAACCTGAGGTGCAAGAAGGATGAGCAAAGCAGTCTTTTAACACCCAGTCAAGCACAGCTTTGAATAATGTGCATAATCTTTAACAGCAACAAAAACATTCAGAACCACCAAGAGTGCAAAGATGAGATATTTTTTTTTTAGGTTTTACTTTACTTTTTGAACTGGCATTTTGAGCCAGAAAAGCAGAAGTGCTCAATACAAACATTGACTATAATATGACTAAAAGACAATCCTTTATGCACATAAAAGTACAGAGCATGATGACATTTAATTTTAATCACTTCATATATGCATTTTAACGATACAACTGAAAATAGTAATTGGATTTATTAGGTGACAGACCCAAGGGTGCCGTGTGTCAGGAGCAGAGCAAAGGAAGTAGTAGTCATGGGAACAATGACAACAAAATTTGCATTCATTTGGTGCTCAGGGTGTTGCAGACACAGATCACACCACAACCCTAGGAGGGAGGATCTTTCGTCCTTTGACAGGTGAGGAAACAGACAAAGGGAGGCGAGACACTTTGTGTGAAGTTAGCTGAGTGGTTACTTGCAGAGGCTGTTTGAGTCCAAGCAGTCTGGCTCCAGAGCCTGTGCTCTTAGCTGCTAGGCTCCACGATCGCTAGTTAGAGACATGTCTATAGAACATGCATGTCAGTGCCACAAGTGCCAACTTATTTATAAAATCATTTTTCACGTTCATTTTTAGATGCGTTCATGAAAGATACGGACTATGGATGGAAAAATTCAAATAGAAAAGGAAAATCAGTAAGTAAATTGATATATCCTTTAAAAACTATTGTTAAGGGGCTGGCCCAGTGGCATAGTAGTTAAGTCCATGCACTCCACTTTCATGGCCCAGGGTTCACAGGTTCGGATCCCAGGTGTAGACCTACACACTGTTCCTCAAGCCATGCTGCAATAGCGTCCCACATACAAAATAAAGGAAGATTGGCACAGATGCAAGCTCAGGGACGATATTCCTCAAGCAAAAAGAGGAAGATTGGCAACAGATGTTAGCTCAGGGCCGATCTTCCTCACCAAAAATAAAACCATTGTTAACATTTTACATTGTTTTGAATTAATATTTACTGAGTATTCTGTCATCAGGAAAGCATATACTTTATTACTATGAATTTATAAATTTATTATAAATCAATTTTATTATATATTTTTCACCGTTTAAAAAAATTTATAAATTATTATAAAGCAATATAAATATAGCATTAACTTTAGCAGGCTATACAATTTAATTCTTTACTTCCACCTCCCTCACAATAGATATTGCTTAATAGGCAACTCACGATAACACCGAGAAATCATAGACTGTGTCTGTCCACCTCTTGTGATACGAACAATTTTAAGTAAGCCATTCTCTTCATCCCAATTGTCCATTAATGCTTGAAATTAGCTATATTGGATTCCTTTCTTTTCACCTTCAAAATTTTTAATTGTTCAAGATTCAATTGTCTGAATGCCATGCTAGGCTAACAGCAGTATTTCAGAAATGGAACAGGGTTGTGTGGCTTGGGATGAAGATTGGGCAAGAAAGAAATACTGAGACGAAAGGTGAGAAAAAGGAAACTTTGGTCTGCTCAGTAGATAAGAGCCACGCGCACACGGGGAGAAGAGTCTAAGGTCTGAAGGAAGTGTTGGTGCTTTTCCTTGTCATTTTAGTGACTAACGGACTCCTTCATCCAAGACATCGGAACCCCGTGCTCATATTCTTTTTGTAGAGAGTAGAATTTTGTATAACCACGTCTTGGACTCATGCAATTTCCGCACTTTAATAACAGATCTCAATTGTCCAGGACGTTACTGATTCTAACATTCAGTCCAGTTGTCGCAATAAGCATTAAAATGTCCTGGAAATTTTGATGTTTTGGTATTCAAACTACTTCTTCCAGACTGAATCATGAATCTAAAAATAGCACAAAAATCCCATCTGATTACTGGCCTGAACTTTTATTTAGAAAAAAAATGGTGTAATATCTACGAGGCCTTATGTTGTTATAGAAGGAGTACAAGATTTTGAATTGGAAGACTTGGATTCTGGCACCAGTCTCTTCACTATTACCTGGAGGTTAAATGGGGATTAATTTATGCAACATTTATTGAATATCTGCTATATATAGTAGGCACCATGCTAATAGTTAATGCACCATATTAAGCTTTTTATGTGCATTATTTTATTTAATCCTTACAACAAAGTAGGCATTGTTATTGTTTACATTCTGCAGATGAGGAAACTGAGGCTCAGTGAGGTTGGATAAATTATACAAGGTCACACAGTTAGTAAGGGAGTTGGGATTTGACCCTAGAGCACATATGATCAATCAACTTCTCCTGCCTCCCAACCTTATATGAGTAAATGCAGCTGACAGAGGAGTAAACAGGGAATTATAATACAGCCATACCAGAGGAATGCACAGGGTGCCTTGGAAGCATCCTGTGAAGATTGCACTTACCAGATGTGGGTAATAAAAGGCCTTTAGCCAAAAGGGGTGATTCAATGAGATAATATATGTAAAATATTTTCCTGTGCCTTGCATAGAATTTGTATTGTGTTGGTTGAATTGAACTGAATTGTCATAGCAGTGGCATTCCCAGGACCATGCAAGCAATTCATATTGTGATAGGATCAATGAGCTAGAGAAATGGAGATTTTATGTCTACTCCAACTCAAAACATCTTGACAAAGATAAATTTTATCAAAAATATGCAGCCCAAGGGTCTCCAAGGGACTCACTTAGAGACTTCTAAGCAAAGTACAAGCCGTCTCCTAAATGCTGGTGTACAAAGGTCTTTGATCATAGTTGTCCATCTGCTCTACCAGAATGTACGCATCTTGAGAGCTGGGAGTGTGTATCTTGTATTCCTCACATCTGGAACAGTGTCTGGAACATAGGCGCTCGACAAATACTTTTTGAATGAGTACTTACTATGTACCAGGCACTGGGGATACACAGCTCTTGACTTCAAAGGCAGGTAGAGGAGTAAACTATTATATTACAGTAACATAATTGTTCTAGAGGAGATAAATTTACAAAGTAGAGTAGGCATGGATGAAGTAGCACTGACAGTTAAAGATGATCTGACAGCTGGCTTGAGATTGGGCTTGACTCCATATTAACTTAGGTAATTTGGCACATTACTACCAGAACAATATCCCATCTTTTATAACTGATTACGTGATCATAGCCTTTACTAGATTGGGGCAAGGTATTTATCGCACTCCTCTTTCTCTGTCTGGCACGTGGCACAGTGGTGCAAAGTAGTCTCCCGAAAGATGTTGTATTTTGTCTATTTGCCATGTGGGTTTTGGCATTGCTATTACCACTAATAGTTTTTGTCTACCAAGTGCTCTGCAACTTCCCCCTAAAGGTGTTGTGTGGTAGTGTTAGGCAGATGCTCATAAGTATATTCTAAATATATTTCCCTACTCCCAGGTATACTATACTCCTCACCCCCTCAAAGATCACCTGCAGCCAAGGCCAAAGGCCCCCTGTGGATGTAAGGAACTGCATGCCATGACCCCCAATGATCTAGATTGGGGGCGATCAAAGCCAAAGTGGGGAGGGAGTATTCAATTCAGCTAAAACCCTGCAAATATTGGGTATCTTTTTTGTTAGAAATACATGCACACACACAGAATTTTATATAATTATATACAAAAGTTCACCGCTTTAAAATATATGCAGGAGGAGAAAAGAAAAGCTCAGTGGAGGATAAAGGAAAAAGAGATTTATCATGGCATTAGGGTGAGGCAAAGTGGCTAATGAAAGAGGAGAAAGGACAGCCTTCATATATACCAACAGAGGAGGAATCAAGATGAGAACTCCCTCTAATTCCCAATTTATCTTTACAAATCATTAATCTGGTACTGCTGCTGTTAACGTACAAAATTCTTACTATAAGAGCATGAAGCAATTAAATAGCAGTGCTAAAGGAACCTACAAATCTTCAGAAGTTTTATGTTAAAATGAATAGACCTCAGTTCTGCCATGATGGAGTAGCCCCATTTCTCCCAGGTCCTCCCACTTACAACTAAAAAAATGTACATATAACACAAGAAAGCATAGGAAGTCTCTGAAACATGGAAAGAAGAAGGTAGGCTGCCTGGGGATCTCAGGACTTGAGGAAAACATGGAGGTGAGTTCTCTAAATTTCCTTCTCGGCTCCCGTATATTTTGAACGGGTTGTTGCAGGAGGCTCCAACCAGAAGCTGCCACCAAGCACAGACTAAAAAGCTGCAAAGAAAGCCTGTTTCCAAGGGACCCAGAAAGGGGTGGGCTAACAGCAGAAAATTGTGTTGACAATACATGCCCTGCTCTAGCCAAACACCAATGAAAGAACCACACTCTTTCTCTCCCCACACATGGTATCAGTAGGTGCAAGCAGGACGTTTACCTTCTATTTCACACCCTCACTCCCATCCCTGGGAAGCAGGTGGTGCACTCTGATTGCCCCATTAGGTGTTAGTGACACCAAGCAGGCAGCCGATCTTCCATCTTCAGTCTGCAGAACAAAGCAATGCTCTGATTCCTCTGCTAGGATAGTGTCAGTGGGGCTAAGCTGAGAGGTGATCTTTCATCCCCTGCCTAGTAAAAGCAAGCAGCACTCTGGTTCTCACACCAGAGTAGTGTCACTTGGGTCCAGTAGCCAGCCGAGCCCCTATCTGCACTTAGTAGCAACAAGATTTAATGAGGCTGTGCAGTGTGGTCTTTGTCACCACTAGACTTCCTCGTCCCCCTGTGTCAGCAAGATCCAGTGGAAATCTGAGCCTCCACCTCCACCTGGCATCAGTGAGGCAAAGCTAGGTGGTAGGATGCAGGCTACATGGCACTCTGCTTCCCCCTCTTCATTCTCTTGTGTCAGGGGGCCTAATGGAGAGATGATCTTTCACCCACACTTGGAGGCAAGAGGTTGTGCAAGTGGCTGCCCCACTTTCATTACAAAGGTGTCAGCAGGACCAGGGGTGGAGCTCAATGTCCATCCCACCTGTCTGCAACAAGACAATATGAGTCATTGCCCTACTTTTGCTGGAGTGGTCAGGGAAGCCTAGTGAGAAGCTGAACATGCACACCCACCTGGCTGGCCCCCCTGCTACATCTCAACATGGTGACTGCCTGCTAAAAAAATATATATATTTTAAAGGATTGGAGTCTCATAATATAAGATCCAAAGTGTCCAGGATATGATTGAAAATCACAAGAACCAGGAGAACCACATCATCATTGAGAAAAGATAATCAACAATGCCAACACCGGGCCGGCCCTGTGGCGGAGTGGTTAAGTTTGCATGCTCTACTTCAGTGGCCCAGGGTTTCGCTGGTTTGGATCCTGGGCATGGACATGGCACTGCTCATCCAGCCACATTGAGGTGGCGTCCCACATGCCACAACTAGAAGGACCCACAACTAAAAATACACAACTATGTGCTGGGGGGGGATTTGGGGAGGAAAAAGAAAGGAGGGGGAAAAAAAGGAAGATTGGCAACAGTTGTTAGCTCAGATGCCAATCTTTAAAAACAAAAATGAAACAAAAAACAATGCCAACATCAAGATGAAACAAATGTTGAAATGATCTGAGAAGGATTTTAAGCAATCACTGTAAAAATGCTTCATCAAGAATTCATAAATTCTCTTGAAACAAATGAAAAAAATAAAAATTATCAGAAGAGAAATAGGAGTTATAAAAAAGACTAAATGGGAGTTATAGAACGAAAAAGAAAGTAACCAAAATAAAAACCTCACTGATTGGGCTCAGTAGTGGAGTGGAAATGACAGAGGAAAGAAGCAGTGAACTTGAGGAAATAGCAGTAGAATTTACCCAACCTGGAACAACAGAAATAAAATAGAATGAAAAAAAAAATGAAGTTTCAGGGACCTGTGGAACAATAACAAAAGAGTTAATATTCATATTATTATAGTCTCAGAAGGAGAGGAGAGGGAGAGAAGGAGAGGGAGAATGAGAAGGAGAAGGAGGAGAAGACAAGGAGAAGAAGAAGAAAGAGAGAAAAAATATTTGAAGAAATAATGGCTGAAAAGTTTCCAAATTTGGTGGAAAACATAAGCCTATAGATTCAGGAAAAAGAAGATAAACCCAGAGAAATCTACACCAAGTCACATCATCATTACACTTCTGAAAACTGGAAAAAATATCTTAAAAGCAGCCAGAGAGAAACCGTGCATTACCTGTAGGGGAATACCTATTTGAGTGACAGTGATTTTATCATCTAAAATCATGGAAGCCAGAGGATGTGGCACAACATTTTCCAAATACTGGAAGAAAATAACTGTGCCTAGCAAAAGTATCCTTCAGGAGTGAAGAAGAAATGAAGATATTCTCAGACAAAGGAAAACTAAGAGAATTTGTTGGTAGCAAATACCATTAAGGAATGGCTAAAGGAAGGCTTCTAAAAAGAAGGAAAATGATAGCAGAAGAAGGCTCGAAACTACAGAAAGAAAAGAACATCAGAGTGGGTAAATATTATAGACTATCCTTCTTCCCATAAGTTTTTAAATAATATGTGAAAGTTGAAGCAGAGATTATAACACCATCTGCTGTGATGCACAATGTAAGTAGAGGAAATACTTAAGACAATTACATTTAAAAAATACAAGGGTGATGAGGCCTAACTGGAAGTAAGATTTCTGAACTTCACTTGAAGAGGTAAAATATCAATACCAGTAGATTGTGATAAGTTATGTACAGATGGCCCCTGACTTACAATGGTTCAACTTAGAAATTTTTTACTTTATGATGGTGTGAAAGTGATACATATTCAGTAGAAATTGTACTTTAAATTTTGACTTTTTCCTGAGCTGGTGATATGCAGTACAATATACTCTGTTGTGATGCTAGGCAGCAGTAGTGAGCCACTGCTCCTAGTCAGCCATGCAATCATGAGGGCAAACAACCAGTACACTTACAATCATTCTGTCCCCATAAAACCATTCTGTTTTTCACTTTCAGTACAGTATTTGATAAATTACATGAGCTATTCAACACTTTATTTTAAAATAAGCTTGTGTTAGATGATTTTGCCCAACTGTAGGTCAATGTAAGAGTTCTGAGCATGTTTAAGGTAGGCTCGGCCAACTTTAATGATCAATGGGCTAGGTGTATTAACTGCAGTTCCACCTTAGGATATTTCCAAATTTCAATGGGTTTATTGGGACATAACCTCATTGTAAGTTGAGGAAGATCTGTAAATGTAATACCTAGCACAATCACTAAGAAAACTGTAAAAAGCAGTGTACTCAAAAACTGTAAATAAATCAATGTGGAATCCTAAAAAATATTCAGAAAACCTGCAGGAAAGTAAGAAAAGAGAAACAAAGGGATTAAAAGTAGAGGAAACTAACAGAAAACAAATACAAAATGGCAGACTTAAACCCCAACATGTCAATAATTCCCTTAAATGTAAATAGTCTAAATACACCATTTAAAAGAATTGGCAGTGTGAATAAAAAACATGATCCAACAATGTGCTGTCTACAAGAAACTAACTTCAAATACAATGATGTGGGTAAGTTAAAAGCAAAAGAATGGGAGAACATATGCGATGCAAAATTTAATCATGAAATGCAGCAATGGTTGTTTTACTATCAGACAAACTAGATAGATTTCAGTACAAAGAAAATTACTAGAGACAGAGAGAGATGTTATATAATAATAAAAGTATCAATCCCTGAGGAAGATATAATAATCCTAAAGTAACAAAGTCTGAAAATATATGAGGCAAAATCTGACAGAGCTGAAATAGGAAATAAAATCCACAGTTATACTTGGGGATGTCAACACCCACTCTCAGTAATTTGTAGAGCTACCCTACAGAAAATCAGCAAGAATATAGAAGACCTGAACCACATAATCAACCAACAGGATCTAATTAACACTCTACCCAACAACAGCAGCATACGTGTTGTATTTAGGTGCCCATGGAACATTCTCCAAGATAGACCACATCCTGGACCATAAAACCAAGTTGAGCACATTTAAATTAATTAAAACCATATGAAGTTGTGCTCTCTGACCATAATGGAATATAGTGGGTTCAAGGGATTTGGGGGCTAATCAAGGAAAAAGATATGACCATGAGGTGGCAGTAGCACACACATGCTTTATTTGAGGGACACTGATACCTTTGCATGTGGGAGAAGTCCATCATAGTATGAGATCATCCAGAGGCTACAGCATGGAGGCCACCACTTAGAAGGGGAGGAGAGCAAGGAAATTCCTGGGGGAGTAGGATGTTGGAGAGGGGATTATGTGCCTAGGTGATTTCACTCAGCAGCCTGGGTCAGAGAACTCTGAAGGGCACAAGAGTCTTGGGGCTTTGATGTCCTGGGTTTACCTTATCTGTGGCTAGCATGTGCTGGGCACAGTTTCATAGGGTGTGCAAAGCAGGCAGGCTCTAAATAGCTAAAAATCTGCTTATTTGGGCTATATCTAGAACAATTGGATGTGTACAAATTTTAGTTTGGTGCTAGCAGGCTGTTGAGCTAATGGTCTCAGCCTGCTGTGAAGAAGTAAACAACCTGGCTGGGGGGTAATATACAGAGGTCTTCTTTGTCTTGTCTACATAACACAGACTCAAACTAGAAATCAATAACAGAAAGACAACAGGAAAATCTCCAAACACTTGGAAATTAAACAACACACTTCTGAATAATCCTTGGGTCAAAGAGGAAGTCTCAAATGGAATTAAAAAAATACATAGAATTGAATAAAAATGAAAATGCAACATATCAAAATTGATGAGACAGTTAAAACAGCACTGAGAGAAATGTAGCACTAAATGCACACATTGGAAGAGGAAATCTTTCAAATCAGTAATCTAAGCTCTACTTCAAGAGCCTAGAAAATACAAGAACAAAGTAAACTAAAAGGAAGGAAGAAGGGAGGAAATAGTAAACAGCAGAAATCAATGAAATTGAAAACTAGGAAAATAATAGAGAAAATAAGTGAAACAAAGAAAGCTGGTTCTTCCAAATAATCAATAAAATGTATAAAGCTCTAACAAGATTAACAAAGATAAAAAAAGAAAAGATGAAAATCACTAGCATCAGGAATGAAACAGAATATATCACTGCAGATATTGCAGTCATTAAAAAGATAATAAGGAATTACTACAAAAAAAACTTTATGCTCATAAATTTGACAACTTAGAAGAAATGGACCAAGTCCTGGAAAACAACAAACTATCTAAATCAAGATGAATTAAACAACCCAAATAATCCCATAGCCATTAAAGAACTTTAGTTGGTAATTTAAAAGCTCCTGGAAAAGAAGTGTCCAGGCCTAGATTGTTTCACTGGAGAATTTTACCAAACATACAAAACAGAATTGTCACTAATTTTACACAATCCATTCCAAAATATAGAAGAGGAAGGAACACATCCCAATTCATTTTATGGGACTGGTACTCTGACACCAAAACCACATGAAGATATTACAAAAAAAAGGAAACTACAGACCAATATCTCTCATGAATTTAGATGCATAAATCCTCATCAAAATATTAGCACACCAAAACAGCAATGTGTAAAAAGAATTATATACCATGGCAAATGGTATTTATTCTAGATATGCAGGGGTGAAAATCAGTCCCATGTAATCTACCATATCAACAGACTAAAGGAGAAAAATCATATGATCATATCAATTGACACAAAAAGATTTTTTACAAAATTCAACACCCAATCATGATATAAAAACCCTCAACAAACTAGGAATAGAGGGTAATTTCTTCAACTTGATAAAGAACATCTACACAAACCTCCAGCTTACATTATACTTAATGGTGAAAGACTAAATGCTTTCCTTCCAAGACCAGAAACAAGGCAAGGATTTATGCTCTTATTATTCTTTTTCAATATACTGCTGAAAGTTTTAGCCATTGTAATAGAGCAAGAAAAGGGAATAAAACTGACACGGATTAGAAAGGAAGAAATAAAACTGTCTCTATTTTCGGGGACGTCATCAACATGGCAGCGTGAGCTCACCCAGGACTCTCTCCCCTCCAAATTACAACTAAAAAGAGCAACTGCTTTCCAACCAAAAAAAAAATTCCTAATAACAGAAATCGTCATAGACCCACAGCAGCCAAACGATGGAAGGTGGAGAGGCTGGAGCCACCCTTGGAGGAGCTGGAACAGGGTAGGAGAGAACTTTTCTCCCACCCTTAGAGACTGTGATCGCTGCTGCGGGTGTGGGAAGGAGCTGGGGAGGGGCCGCACGTCTGGGGATCATCCAAGACTCCCACTGCCCAAGAAGCAGAAACCCTCTAACAGGGGAAATCTTTCGCATAGGAGAACCCCAGCAAGCCAGGGCCCGGGAGACCAGAAAGCGAGAGCTGATCCAATCCAGGTCAGCGTGCAACAGAAAGTGCTCCTCCTCCCTCAACCCATGCTGGGTGCCACCATTGCGGCAGAAGGCGGACGGCTCAGAACATGTGGCTCTCGACCCCCATCTAGTGCCGACAGGCTGTAACTGCAGCCAAATAATAGCATCATGTGCAAAAATCGCTCCTCTACCATCCAGCAATTTATAAAAGCTCCACTCCAAAAGGAAAACAATACAAATACAGAAGTAGGTCCTGAGGGCTTGGAAATAGGTAAACTAAGTGAAGATGAGTTCAAAATAGCTGTCATCAAAATATTCAATGAGGTAAAGGGAAATATAGAGAAACAAGTCAACGAGTTCTGGAGTTACTTCACAAAAGAGATTCAAATTATAAAGAAGAATCAATTAGAAATACTACAGATGAAAAATACAATGGATCAGATAAAATAGAATACAGATTCCCTGAATGCCCTTGTAGACACCATAGAGGAGAAAATTAGCATAACTGAAGATAGACAGGCTGAAGGCTCCAGACAGAGGAAGAAAGAGAACTAAGAATTAAAAAAACTGAAGAAAATCTCAGAGAAATAGCTGACTCAATGAGAAAATGCAACTTAAGAATCATCGGAATTCCTGAGGGCGTGGAAGAGGAAAATGGAGCAGAAAGTGTGCTCAACGAAATAATAGAAGAGAACTTCCCAAATCTAGGGATTGAGACAGAAATGTGTGTGGAGGAAGCTTTTAGACTCCTAGATTTGTCAATGTAAAAAGACCTACTGCAAGGCACATAGTAGTAAAAATGGCAAAAATGAAGGACAAAGAAAGAATACTCAGGGCAGCAAGGCAGAAGAAAATAACCTACAAAGGAACCCCCATCAGACTTTCAGCGGATTTCTCTACAGAAACCTTACAAGCTAGGAGAGATTACAGTGGCATATTCAAAACTTTAAAGGATAAAAATCTTCAGCCAAGAAGACTCTATCCAGCAAAAATACCCTTCAGATATGAGGGAGAAATTAAATCTTTTCCAGACAAACAAAAGCTAAGGGACTTCGTAGTCACACGACCTCCACTACAAGAAATCCTCAAGAAGTCTCTCATACCTGAAAAAAGAAAAAAGGGAATAAGGGGTCACAAAACACAGAGTAGGGAGACAAATAGATAGAATCTGAATAGGATAGCAAATATTCAACTATAGCATTAGGATAAAGGGAAAGAAATCTCCAAAGCAAAGACAATCTTATCACTCTAACCACAAACTCACAACACAAGTTGGAATAAGAGATGAAAATAATAATTTAGGAGGGGAGGAGGAAAGGGACTCAAACAGTCTAGGCTAAGAAAGTAAGAGACCACCAGAAAATGGACTATGTTATACACGAGATTCTGCATACAAACTTGAGAGTAGCCACTAAACTAAAAAACAGAACAGAGACACAAAACATAAATAAGGAAAAATCTAAGAAACCCAGCATAAGAAACTGCAGAAGTCAATGGGTAGGCTAAAACACACAGGACGAGAAACAAAGGAAACACAGGAAAACTGGAAAACGAGCAACAGAATGACAGCATTAAGCCGTCATGCATCAATACTCACCCTTAATGTAAACGGATCGAACTCTCCAATAAAAAGACACAAAGTGGCAAAATGAATTAAAGAACAAGATCCAACAATTTGTTTCCTCCAGGAAACACACCTCACCTCCAAGGACAAACACAGGCTCAGAGTGAAGGGGTGGCAGACAATTCTCCAAGCAAATAGCAAACAAAAGAAAGCAGGTGTCACAATACTTATATCAGACAAAACAGACTTCAAGATACGGCAGGTAAAGAGAGACATAGAGGGCCAATATATAATGATCAAAGGGACACTTCATCAAGAAGAAATAACGCTTATAAATGTCTATGCACCCAACACAGGAGCACCAAAGTTCATAAAGCAACTATTAACAAACCTAAAAGAAGATATGAAAAATAACACAATAATAGTAGGGGAGCTCAACACCCCACTCACATCCATGGACAGATCATCCAGACAGAAAATCAACAAAGAAACAGTGAAGCTAAATGAAAAGCTAAAACAGTTGGACTTAATAGACATATATAGAATACTTCATCCAAAAACAGCAGAATATACATTCTTCTCAAGTGCGCACGGAACCTTCTCAAGGATAGACCATATGTTGGGAAACAAGGCAAGCCTCTACAAATTTAAAAAAATTGAAATAACAGGAGAGAGGATCCAAGATGGCGCCGTGAGTAGTCCTCTTTGTCTCTCCCCCTTCGAGTCTACAATTATTTGGACACTCATCGCTTAACAAAGGATATCCAGATAGCATCTCTGGACGTCTGAGAGACCCACACGACTATACATTGGAAGGCAGACAGACTTCCCTCTGGGAGGTTGTAGAGATAGGTGAAAACTCTCCGACCCCGACCGCACAGCCTAGTACCTGCAAGCGGCTTTCTTCTAACGGACGCCCCCAGAGGATCAACGCACACCTAGGGCAGGAGCGAGCACACAACAGAGGAGCGACGGTGGAAACAGGTGACCAGAACCCTACCTAAACCCCCCGCAATTGCTCCTAAACGCAAGGGGAAACTCTGGAGTTGCACACCTGAGCCCTTGGGGAGAGTCTCTCCCCGCCATTGGCGGGGAGATCCTGCCTGGTGTTCACGGCGCCTGGAGGGTCCCAGAGAGAATCACTGAGGGTACGGAGGCCCCCCGGCTGCCACTGCCTGCACGGTGGGGAAAGGGTTTGCCGGAGATCTCGGAGAGGACTGGGGCTGGGTGAAGCTGCAGAGGCCGGATCCGTGCCCCAGAGGGGAAGCTCCAGAGTTCCGCCCGGGCAGCAGACAAAACTCTCTGTCTGCCATTAGTGGAGGGGCCACGCCCAGCATCCACAGCTCCAGGAGAGTCGCGGAGAGAGTCCCGGAGGGAGAGGTGACCCCCAGCTGCCGTTGCCTGCCCCGTGGGGCTAGGGATTGCTGGAGATCTCGGAGAGGACTGGGGCTGGGTGAAGCTCCAGAGGCCGGCTCCACGCCCCGGAGGGGATGCTCCAGAGTTCCGCCCGGGCAGCAGACAAAACTCTCTGTCTGCCATTAGCGGAGGGGCCACGCCCAGCATTCACAACTCCGGGAAAGTCCCGGAGAGAACCCCGGAGGGCGAGGCGACCCCCAGCTGCCCTTGCCCGCCCCATGGGGCTAGGGATGCTGTCCTGCGGGGGCAGAGCTCAGAGAGGACTGGGGCTGGGTGAAGCTGCAGAGGCCGGCTCCACGCCCTGGAGGGGAAGCTCCAGAGTTCCGCCCGGGCAGGAGACAAGACTCTTTGTCTGCCATTAGCGGAGGGGCTACCCCCAGCATTCACAACTCTGGGAAAGTCCCGGAGAGAGTCCCAGAGGGTGAGGTGACCCCTGGCTGCCGTTGCCCGCCCCGTGGGGTAAGGGATTGCCAGAGATCTCGGAGAGGACTGGGGCTGGTGGGAGCTCCAGAGGCCGGCCCTGCAGCCCGGAGGGGAAGCTCCAGAGTTCTGCCCGGGCAGCAGACAAAACTCTCTGTCTGCTATTAGCGGAGGGGCCACACCCAGCATCCACAACACCAGTAGGGTCCCGGAGAGGAGACTATCAGGCAGGGCAGCAGCTGACCAGCTACCACTGAAATCGGGATCTCCAGCTATCCTCCAGACAGGGCAAAGGGCTCCCCGAGTTCCTGGGGAACAGGACTGGGGCTGGGTGGAGTTCCAGTGACCCAGCTCCATAGCCTAGGGGGAAATCCTACAGGCTCACAGCAGCCTCAGGGAAAGCCTCTGCACAGCACTAGTAGAGAGCACCCAACCAGCAGCCACAAGGCTGGAAGACCCCGGGACAAAAGTAGCATAGGTAGGTGAGCTAACCACAGACTGTAGAAGATGCCAATAGCTCTGCTGCGACCCATAGTGGACAAGTGAGATTTTGTGAGTGCCGACAGTGACGGAGCAGCAAATATAAGTGATCCTACCCCTGGCCGCTGGAAAAGCCCATAACACCGTTGCAGACCCCAAGGAGGGAGCACGTCTAGGTGGGCTGCAACAGTAGGCACCAGCAGCCTGAAGCCCCCCTGTGACGGCCCCCACGGCAGAAGAGGGAATCCAAAGGACCACTGTGACTACAAGGAGGGGCCCAGGCCTGGTTAGCAACTGCGGATAGAGTTCCTGGTTGGTGCAGTATAAACAGCTGCTCCCCCACCACAGCAGCAGAAACAAGTGGAAGGAGCAACTAAACTCTATCTCTATGCAGAGGCACAAATCAACAACATCAAGCAATATGAAAAAATACATTAAGTCTCCAGAACAGAAGGAAAATAACAAATACACAGAAAACAATCCCAAAGAAAATGAGATATGTAACCTAAATGATGATGACTTCAAAACAGCCATCATTAAAATACTCAATGAATTAAGAGAGAATTCAGATAGACAACTCAACGAGTTCAGGAGCTATGTCACAAAAGAGTTTGATACAATAAAGAAGAACCAAACAGAAATACTGGAAATGAAGAACACAATAGAGGAGATTAAGAAAAATCTACATGCACTGAACAGTAGGGCCGATAATATGGAGGAAAGAATTAGCAATTTGGAAGATGACAATATAGAAATGCTGCAGGCAGAGGAGGAGAGAGAAGTAAGACTAAAAAGAAATGAAGAAACTCACCGAGAATTATCAGACACAATTAGGAGATGCAACATAAGGATTATAGGTATACCAGAGGGAGAAGAGAAGGAGAAAGAGGCAGAAAGCCTATTCAAAGAAATAATGGCTGAGAACTTCCCAAATCTGGTGAGAGAGATGGATCTTCAGGTGACAGAAGCCAATAGATCTCCAAACTTTATCAATGCAAGAAGACCAACCTCATGGCATATAGTAGTGAAGCTAGCAAAAGTCAACGACAAGGAGAAAATACTAAGGACAGCCAGGCAAAAGAAACTAACCTACAAAGGAACCCCCATCAGGCTATCAGCAGATTTCTCAGCAGAAACTTTACAGGCTAGAAGAGAGTGGAATGATATATTCAAAAATCTGAAGGACCAAAACCTACAGCCGAGAATTCTCTACCCAGCGAAAATATCCTTCAAATACGATGGAGAAATAAAAACTTTCCCAGATAAACAAAAGTTAAGGGAGTTCATTGCCACAAAACCTCCTCTTCAGGAAATCCTCAGGAAAACACTCATTCCTGAAAAATCAAAAAAAGGAAAGGGGCTACAAAACCAAGAGCAGAGGAGATAAGTAGAAGGACAACAACAAAGAGTAGCAGCTCTTCATCAGAACAGATTAAACCATGGGACGAGAAACAAAGGAAATGGAAGAAAACCGGAAAACAAGACATAAAATGGTAGTGGTAGGCCCCCACATCTCAATAATCACTCTAAATGTAAATGGATTGAACTCCCCAATCAAAAGACACAGAGTGGCAGGTTGGATCAAAAAACAAGACCCAACAACATGCTGCCTCCAGGAAACACACCTCAGCCCCAAAGACAAACACAGACTCAGAGTGAAGGGATGGAGAACAATACTCCAAGCTAATAATGAACAAAAGAAAGCAGGTGTCGCTATACTAATATCAGACAAGGTAGACTTCAAAGCAAAACAGATAAAGAAAGACAAAGAGGGACAGTATATAATGATAAAAGGGACTCTCCACCAAGAAGACATAACACTTATAAATATATATGCACCCAACACAGGAGCACCAAAATTTGTAAAGCAACTCTTAATAGAACTAAAAGAAGACATCAACAACAATACAATAATAGTAGGGGACCTCAACACACCATTAACACCAATGGACAGAACATCCAGACAGAAAATCAACAAGGAAATAATAGAATTAAATGAAAATTTAGACCAGATGGACTTAATAGATATATATAGAACACTTCATCCAAAAACAGCAGGTTACACATTCTTCTCAAGTGCACATGGAACATTCTCAAGATTTGACCATATTTTGGGAAACAAAGCAAACATCAATAAATACAAGAGAGTTGAAATAATATCAAGCATCTTTTCTGATCATAACGCTATGAAACTAGAAATCAACTACAAGAAAAAAGCAGAGAAGGGTGCAAAAATGTGGAGACTAAACAACACGCTTCTGAACAAACAATGGATCATTGAAGAAATTAAAGAAGAAATCAAATATTATCTGGAGACAAATGAAAATGAGAACACGACATACCAAATGATTTGGGATGCAGCAAAAGCAGTCCTAAGAGGGAAATTCATCGCAATACAGGCTCACCTCACTAAACAAGAAAAAGCTCACATAAGCAACCTCAAACGACACCTAACAGAACTAGAAAAAGAAGAATAAACAAAGCCCAGAGTCAGTAGAAAGAGGGAAATAATAAAAATAAGAGCAGAAATAAACGATATATGAAACAAAAAAGACAATAGAAAGGATCAATGAAACAAAGAGTTGGTTCTTCGAAAAAATTAACAAAATCGACAAACCTTTAGCCAGACTCACCAAGAAAAGAAGAGAGAAATCGCAAATAAATAAAATTAGGAATGAGAGAGGAGAAATCACAACAGATACCAATGAAATACAAGGGATCATAAGAGAATACTATGAAAAACTATATGCCAACAAATTGAACAACCTGGAAGAAATGGACAAATTCCTAGACTCCTACAATCTCCCCAAACTGAATCAGGAAGAAATGGAGAGTCTGAATAGGCCAATCACAAGTAAGGAAATAGAAACGGTAATCAAAAACCTCCCCAAAAATAAGAGTCCAGGACCAGACGGCTTCTCTGGAGAATTCTACCAAACATTCAAAGAAGACTTAATACCTATTCTTCTCAAACTGTTCCAGAAAATTGAGAAAGATGGAGTACTCCCTAACACATTCTATGAAGCCAACATCACTCTGATCCCCAAACCTGACAAGGACAACACAAAGAAGGAGAACTACAGGCCGATATCACTGATGAACATAGATGCAAAAATCCTCAACAAAATTTTGGCAAACCGAATACAGCAATACATCAAAAAGATTATACACCATGATCAAGTGGGATTTATACCAGGGACACAGGGATGGTTCAACATCCGCAAGTCAATCAATGTGATACACTACATCAACAAAATGAAAAACAAAAACCACATGATCATCTCAATAGATGCAGAGAAAGCATTCGACAAGATCCAACACCCATTTATGATAAAAACCCTCAATAAAATGGGTATAGAAGGAAAGTACCTCAACATAATAAAGGCCATATATGACAGACCCACAGCCAACATCATACTCAATGGACAAAAATTGAAAGCCGTCCCTCTGAGGACAGGAACAAGACAAGGGTGCCCACTTTCACCACTCCTATTCAACATAGTTCTGGAGGTGTTGGCCAGAGCAATTCGGCAGGAAAAAGAAATAAAAGGAATCCAAATAGGTAACGGAGAAGTAAAACTCTTGCTGTTTGCAGACGACATGATCTTATATATAGAAAACCCCAAAGAATCCATAGAAAAACTATTAGAAATAATCAACAACTACAGCAAAGTATCAGGGTATAAAATCAACATACATAAATCAGTAGCATTTCTATACACTAACAATGAACTAACAGAAAAAGAACTCAAGAACTCAATCCCATTCACAATCGCAACAAAAAGAATAAAATACCTTAAAATAAACTTAACCAAGGAAGTGAAGGATCTATACAATGAAAACTACAAGACTTTCTTGAAAGAAATTGACGACGACATAAAGAGATGGAAAGACATTCCATGCACATGGATTGGAAGAATAAACATAGTTAAAATGTCCATACTACCTAAAGAAATCTACAGATTCAATGCTATCCCAATCAGAATCCCAAGAACATTCTTCACAGAAATTGAACAAAGAATCCTAAAATTCATATCGGGCAACAAAAGACTGCGAATTGCTAAAGCAATCCTGAGCAAGAAAAACAAAGCCGGCGGAATCACAATCCCCGATTTCAAAACATACTACAAAGCTACAGTGATCAAAACAGCATGGTACTGGTACAAAAACAGGTCCACAGATCAATGGAACAGGATTGAAAGCCCAGAGATAAAACCACACATCTATGGACAGCTAATCTTCGACAAAGAAGCAGAGGGCCTACAATGGAGAAAAGAAAGTCTCTTTAACAAATGGTGCTGGGAAAACTGGACAGCCACATGTAAAAGATTGAAAATTGACCATTCTTTTTCACCACACAGCAAAATAAACTCAAAATGGATCAAAGACCTAAAGATTAGGCCTGAGACAATAAGTCTTCTGGAAGAGAATATAGGCAGTACACTCTTTGACATCAGTTTCAAAAGAATCTTCTCAGACACTATAACTCCTCAGTTGAGGGAAACAATAGAAAGAATAAACAAATGGGACTTCATCAGACTAAAGAGCTTCTTCAAGGCAAGGGAAAACAGGATTGAAACAAGAAAACAGCCCACTAATTGGGAAAAAATATTTACATGCCACTTATCTGACAAAGGGTTAATCTCCATAATATACAAAGAACTCACACAGCTCAACAACAAAAAAACAAACAACCCGATCAAAAATGGGCAGAGGACATGAACAGACATTTCTCAAAAGAAGATATGAATATGGCCAATAGACACATGAAAAGATGTTCATCATCGCTAATCATCAGGGAAATGCAAATCAAAACTACACTAAGATATCACCTTACACCCGTTAGATTGGCAAAAACATCCAAAACCAAGAGCGACAAATGTTGGAGAGGTTGTGGAGAAAAAGGACCCCTCATACACTGTTGGTGGGAATGCAAACTGGTACAGCCACTATGGAAAACAGTATGGAGATTTCTCAAAAAGTTAAAAATTGAAATACCCTATAACCCAGCCATCCCATTACTCAGTATCTATCCTAAGAACCTGAAATCAGAAATCCCAAGAGTCCCTTGCACCCCTCTGTTCATCGCAGCATTATTTACAATAGCCAAGACGTGGAACCAACCTACATGCCCAGAAACTGATGATTGGATAAAGAAGATGTGGTATATATACACAATGGAATACTACTCAGCCATAAAAAAAGACAAAATTGACCCATTCACAGCAACGTGGATGGACCTCGAGAGTATTATGTTAAGCGAAATAAGCCAGTCAGAGAAATATGAACTCTATATGACTCCACTCATAGGTGGAAGTTAGTATATTGACAAGGAGAACTGATCGGTGGTTACCAGGGAAAAGGGGGGGTGGGGGGAGGGCACAAAGGGGGAAGTGGTGTACCCACAACATGACTAACAAAGATGTACAACTGAAATCTCACAAGGTTGTAATCTATCATAACATTAATAAAAAAAAATAAATAAAATAAAATAAATAAATTTTAAAAAAAAGAATGCATTTACCAGGTCAGTAGCCCATACCAAACACCAGAGGCTGTTTTGATGTGTTCTAATAAACATCATGTATAAGTACAAAAAAAAAAAATTGAAATAACAACAAGCATCTTCTCTGATCATAATGCTATAAAGCTAGAAATTAATTACAAGAAAAAAGCTGAGAAAGGCACAAGGATGTGGAGACTAAACAGTATGCTATTGAACAAGCAATGGATCATTGAAGAAATTAAAGAAGAAATCAAAAAATACCTGGAGACAAATGAAAATGATAACATGCCATACCAACTCATATGGGATGCAGCAAAAGCTGTAATAAGAGGAAAATCCATCGCAACTCAGGCACATCTTACCAAACAAGAAAAATCCCAAATCAGCAATCTTAAACTACACCTAACTGAATTAGAGAAAGAAGAGCAAACAAAGCCCAAAGTCAGCAGAAGGAGAGAAATAGTAAAAATCAGAGCAGAAATAAATGCTATTGAAACAAAAAAGGCAGTAGAAAGGATCAATGAAACAAAGAGCCGGTTCTTTGAGAAGATAAATAAAATTGACAAACCACTAGCCAGACTTACAAAGAAAAAAAGAGAGAAAGCTCAAATAAACAAAATCAGAAATGAAAGAGGAGAAATAACAACAGACTCTGCAGAAATACAACAGATTATAAGAGAATACTACAAAAAACTATATGCAGCAAAATGGATAACCTAGAGGAAATGGATAAATTCTTGGACTCCTACAATCTCCCAAAGCTCGCTCAGGAAGAAGCAAACAATTTGAACAGAACAATCACAAGGAAAGAGATTGAAACAGCCATCAAAAGTATCCCAAAGAATAAAACCCCAGGACCAGATGGCTTTCCTGGGGAATTCTACCAAACTTTCAGAGAGGATTTAACACCTCTCCTTTTCAAGCTATTCCAAAAAATTAGGGAGGATGGAACACTTCCTAACACATTCTACGAGCCCAACATCACGCTGATACCAAAACCAGATAAGGACAGCACGAAAAAGGAGAACTACAGGCCAATATCGCTGATGAACATAGATGCAAAACTTCTCAGCAAAATTTTGGCAACCAGAATTCAGCAATTCATCAAAAGGATCATACATCATGATCAGGTGGGCTTCATACCAGGGACACAGGGATGGTTCAACATCTGCAAATCAATCAACGTGATACACCACATCAACTAACTGAGGAATAAAAACCACATGATCATCTCAGTAGAAGCAAAGAAAGCGTTTGACAAGATCCAACAGCCATTTGTGATAAAAAGTCTGAACAAAATGGGGATAGAAGGGAGCTACCTCAACATAATAAAGGCCATATATGACAAACCCACAGCCAGCATCATACTCAATGGGCAAAACCTGAGCACCATTCCCCTGAGAACAGGAAGAAGACAAGGGTGCCCTCTATCACCACTCTTATTTAACATAGTACTGGAGGTCCTGCCCAGAGCAATCAGGCAAGAAAAAGGAATCCAAATAGGGAGTAAGAAGTGAAACTCTCGCTGTTTGCAGACGACATGATCTTATATAGAGAAAACCCTAAAGAATCCATAGGAAAACTTTTAGAAGTAATCAACAACTACAGCAAAGTTTCAGGGTATAAAATCAACTTACATAAATCAGTAGCATTTCTATACTCTAATAATGAACTAACAGAAAAAGAACTCAAGAACACAATCCCATTCACAATCACAACAAAAAGAATAAAATACCTTGGGGTAAATTTAACCAAGGAAGTGAAAGACCTATACAATGAAAATTACAAGGCTTTTCTGAAAGAAATGGATGACGACATAAAGACATGGAAAGACATTCCATGCACATGGATTGGAAGAAAAAACATTGTTAAAATGGCCATTCTACCTAAAGCAATCTACAGATTCAACGCCATCCCAATCAGAATCCCAATGACATTCTTTACAGAAATTGAACACAAAATCCTAAAATTCATATGGGGCAACAAAAGACCCCGAATTGCTAAAGCAATCCTGAGAAAGAAGAACAAAGCTGGAGGCATCACAATCCCTGACTTGAAAGAATACTACAAAGCTACAGTAATCAAAACAGCATGGTACTGTTACAAAAACAGGTGCACGGATCAATGGAACACAATTGAAAGCCCAGAAATAAAACCACACATCTATGGACAGCTAATCTTCGACAAAGGAGCTGAGGGCATACAATGGAGAAAAGAAAGTCTCTTCAACAAATGGTGCTGGGAAAACTGGACAGCCACATGTAAAAGAATGAAAACTGACGATTCTTTTTCACCATTCACCAAAATAAACTAAAAATGGATCAAAGACCTAAAGGTGAGACCTGAAACCATAAGCCTTCTAGAAGAAAATGTAGGCAGTACACTTTTTGACATTAGTATTAAAAGGATCTTTTCGGACACCATGTCTTCTCAGACAAGGGAAACAATAGAAAGAATAAACAAATGGGACTTCATCAGACTAAAGAGCTTCTTCAAGGCAAGGGAAAACAGGATTGAATACAAGAAAACAACCCACTAACTGGGAAAAAATATTTGCAACTAATACATCCAACAAAGGCTTACTATCCATAATATATAAAGAACTCACACAACTCAACAACAAAAAATTAAACAACCTGATCAAAAAATGGGCTGGAGACATGAACAGACATTTCTCCAAAGAAGATATACGGATGGCCAATAGGCACATGAAATCATGTTCATCATCGCTGATCATCAGGGAATTGCAAATCAAAACTACACTAAGATATAACCTTACACCCATTAGAATGACAAAAATAACCAGAACAAATAGTAACAAATCTTGGAGAGGTTGTGGAGAAAAAGGAACCCTCGTACACTGCTGGTGGGAATGCAAACTGATGCAGTATGGAGATTCCTCAAAAAATTAAAAATAGAACTACCATATGATCCAGCTATTCCACTACTGGGTATCTATGCAGGGAGCTTGACGTCAGCAATTCCAAAAGTCCTATGCACCCCAATGTTTATTGCAGCATTATTTACAATAGCCAAGACATGGAAGCAACCTAAGTGCCCATCAACAGATGAATGGATAAAGAAGATGTGGTATATATATACAATGGATTGCTGCTCAGCTGTAAAAAACAACAAAATTGTCCCATTTCCAACAACATGGATGGACCTTGATGGAATTATGTTAAGTGACATAAGCCAGTTAGAGAAGGACAATCTCTGTATGACTCCACTCATATGAGGCATTGAAACCTGTGGACAAAGAGAACAGATTAGTGGCTACCAGGGGAAGGGGGGCTGGGGAGTGGGCACAAAGGGTGAAGAGTTGCACCTACAACACGACTGACAGACAATAATATACAAGTGAAATTTCACAAGATTGTAACCTATCATTAACTCAATAAAAAATTTTTTTAAAAAACTGTCTCTATTTTCAGAAGAAATGATTGTTTATGTAGAAAATGCCAAGGATTCTGTAAAAAAAAAAAAATACTAGAACTAATAAGTGAGTTCAGCAAGGTTGAAGGATACAAATTCAAAATCAAAAATCAGGGGCTGGCCCCATGGCTGAGTGGTTGGGTATGCACGCTCTGCTTCAGTGGCCCAGGGTGTCGCTGGTTCAGATTCTGAGCGCAGACATGGCACTGCTCATCAGCCCATGCTGAGGTGGTGTCCCACATGCCACAGCTAGAAGGACCCACGACTGAAAATACACAACTATGTACTGGGGGGCTTTGGGGAGAAAAAGGAAAAATAAAATCTTTAAAAAAATTCAAAAATCAGTATTTCTGTATACTAACAATGAACATGTGGAAACAAAAATTTTAAAAACAATAACATTTAAAATCACTCCAAAGAAAATTAAATACTTATAAATCTAAGAAAACATGTATAGGATCTATATGATAAAAATTACAAGATGCTCAGGGAAGAAATCAAAGACCTAAATGGATGGAGAGATATAACATGTTCAGGGTTGGAAGACAGCATAGTAAAGGTGCCAGTTCTCCCCAGATTGGCCTTTAGATTAATGCAATTTATATCTAGGTTCCAGCTCTTTGTAAACATAGACAAGATCATTCTAAAATGTATGCAGAAAGGCACGGGCCATCGAATAACTAAAATAATCTTTAAAATTAATTAGAAAGTGGGAGGAAGGTTTACTTGATATTAAGGCCTAGCACTGTAGCCACAGTAATCAAGAATCAAAGACAGTGTGGTCTTTAAAGGAGAGACAGACACAAAGATCAATGGAACAGAATGGACATCCCAGAAACAGACCCAAAAAAAATGCCAAACAGACTTTTGACAGTGATTCAAAAGCAATTCAATGGAGGAAAGATAGCCTTTTGAACAAGTGGTGCTGGAACAATTGGACTTCCATGGGCAAATAAAACCAAACCTTGAACCAAGGCTCATACCTAAAATAAAAGACAGTAATAAAACCAAATACTGGTGAAATGTGGAGAAACTGCTGATGGGAATTTAAAATTTTACAGCTACTCCTGGAAACAGTTTGATAGTTTCTCAAGAAACTATATATGCAATTGCCATGTAACCCAAGAATTGCTCTCTTGGGCATTTATCCCAGAGAAATTGTTTTATCTTCACAAAAAAAGCTGAACACAAATATTCATAGCAGCTCTATTCATAATATCCAAAAAGTGGAAACAACTCAGATTGTCCTTCAGTTGGTGAATGGCTAAATAAACTGTGGTACATCCATACCATGGAATCATACTCACCAATAAAAAGGAACAAAGTATTGATATATACAATAACCTAGCTGAATCTTCAGAGAATTATTCTGAGTGAAAAAAAGCCAGTCCCAAAATGTTGTACACTCTATGACTCCATTTGTATAACATTCTTGAAATTACTAAATTATAAAACTGAAGAACAGATTAGTGGTGGCCAGGCATTAAGTAGGGGGTGGAGCAGGAAAGAAATGAGTATGACTATAAAGGGACATTAAAAAGGATCCTTGTGGAAATGTTCTGCATCTTAACTATATAATGTCAGTATTATGGTTGTGATATTTTACTACAGTTTTGTAAGATGTTACTATTGAGGGAAACTGGATAAAGGGGAGATAGGCTCTCTCTGTGTTATTTCTTATAACTGCATGGGAATCTGCAATTATTTCAAAATAAAGAGTTTAATTTTAAAAAAAGAAAACTTACCTTAAATATTTTCCTTCAGGGTGGTAGTCAGTCCTGTATATGACAGATAAAACTAAATTAAGTTGGACAAGAAAAATTCACTTGGTAACCCATAAAACAGAGGTTATATATAATCAACAGACTTAGAATGTTGAAAGAATCTATCCCCTAGGGCAACAAGCTTATAAATGGACATATCAGAGTTCTAGAACAAATTCCTAAAAGTCTAAGCTAATTGCTCACAAACAAGTCACAAAATCTTCAAAATTCTATGGGAAAATAAACTTTGAAGTTGTTTGAAGTTAAAAGAAGAGTTTTTTATGAACCAAGGCAGACAGTGTGCTAAAGAAATGCAGTATTTTGAGACGAACTTCTGGAGTGCTAACCTGAACTGGAAAGGACTGACATCTCTTTCAACTCACAGCTGATCCAGGTGCAGTCTTTCAATAGTTCCTTCACATTTTTAGAGCCCTTCATAAATTAAGGCTTTCAAGACGTAACTTAATTAGTTTCTATTTAAACCCTGAAAATTATTGGATGCTAAATCATTTCCCCAAAGGATGCAAGAAAGGTGGAGAAGAATGGGGAATTTAATTTTACCTACCAATGAAAGGCAGGGTTTGGTGATGATAAGAGAACTAGTATGATATAGTAAAAAGACCTTGGATTTTACAGGCAGAGATATCTAAGTTCAAATCCAGATTCTTCTGCTTCTATGGTCATATAACTTTGGGCAATTTACATCTGAGTTTCAGTTTTCTCATCTGCAAAATGTGTATACTATCATCTATTTCAAAGAATTTTAAAGGGCTTGGAACATAATAGTTACTTGCTAAATGGTAAGTATTATCTCTATTCACCTGTTACAAGTATATTATAGGATAAGTATGAGAAGTAGAATTGTTGGATCAAAGCATATGAGCATATTTAATTTTGATAGATACTGCCAGGTTATCCTTTAAACCAGATTTACTAATTTGCTTTTACACCCAAAATGTAGGAAAATACTCATTATTCCACATGCTAGTCATTTAAGTTTTTGTTAATTTCATACACAAAAATGATATTCTGTTGATCTTGTAATTTTCATTTTCCTGATTATTATGAGTGAACCATTTTCATGTGTTTATTATCCTTTTGTATTTCCATTGTTTATAATCTTTGCCCAAATTTACAAATTAGGTTGTGGGTTTATTTATGTGTGAGAATGCTTTATATACTTTGAATAACAATGCTTTGTTATCTATGCCATTTGTTATCTCGGTTTTTTAACTTCTTTGGGGTCCTCAGAGAAATACTGGATGTTTATCTTTTCCTTGTGGCTCTTAGTTTATATTGTATTTAGAAGGTCCTTCTCCTCCCCAAGATTATGTCAGTATTCTCTTAAATGTTTTTCTAGTATATGCTTTTTATGTTTATTTTTTTTGAATGAGGCAAGAATCTATTGATATTTTTGCTGAAATGGGTAGACAGTTGTCTCAACACTATTTATTAATTGTCCATATAGTTAACATATTTTTGTCAATCAGTCTCCCTTTCTGAGATTATCATCTCCAATCCTTGATATTGTTGGCAAACTTGACACTCTGCCTCTGTGGCTACAAGGATGAGCATATAATTTGATATAAGAATATTAAGAGAAGAAGTCTTTATTCTTTTATACCAAAAGCTAGCAGCGGTCACTTTCCTACTGAGAGAAAATGCCTGAGAAAGCCAACACAGAGAGAGGAACAAAGACACGGAGAGATAGTGACTTGGTCACATTGAGTCTCTGCAACCAGATCTGCCAGTTAAAATGCACCAATACATTTCTTTTGTTTTTAATGAAGTATTTTATTTCTAAAGCAAATATCATAAAATGTGTTGATGTCTTTAAAGTTAAATGTTTACATTATGTTTTAGGGCTGATTGTACTTAAATGTTACCCCATTATTGGGCCAGGAATGAAGGGAGAAGGAGCAACTGAGATGTAGTACTTGGAGAGTGCCTGGTTTATAGTGGTTGCTCCTTTTATTTGTAAATAACTAACAAATAAATTAATGACAAATGAATAAATTCATAGAAAAAATTAAATAAGGAATACTTTTAAAATAAAATTAAGTGAATGAGTAAAATTTCTAAATGTAAAAAGCAGGTAATTTTTTTAATGACAGAATTTACTGTATGAAATCAACATTATATGTGGAATTTCCACTTAAAGAACAAATTGAGCATAATTTTGGCAAATACCTTACCTCTTTTCATGAGAAAATTGGTAAAGCCCTTACCCAGGTGTGACTTGAGAGGTCTAAATTTTAGAACATTTATAATCAATTGTAAAACTAACAAATGAGACTACATCAACCTTAAAAACTTTTGTGCATCAATAGAAACAATCAGAGTGAAAAGGCAACCTATGCGATGGGAGAAAATATTTGCAAATCATATATCAGATAAAGGGTTAACATCCAGAATGTATACGGAACTTCTATAACTCAACAACATAAAAGCAAATAACTCAATTAAAAAATGGGCTAAACATTTGAATATACAATAGACTATCTAAGATCCAGAAGAGTTAGATTTTCTTACAGATTCGACTCTTCACTTGTTACAGGTCTGTTCAGATTTTCTGTTTCTTCTTGAGTCACTTTCAGTAGTTTGGCTCTTTTAAAGAATTTGTCCATTTCATCTAACTTATCCAATTTGTTGGCATACAGGTGTTCATAGTATTTCCTTATAATCCTTTATGTTTCTGTAAAATTGGCAGTAATATCCCACTTGCATTTCTGATTTTAGTAATGAATCTTCCTTTTTCTTTGCTCAGTCTAGCTAAGCTTTTTTAATTGTGTTGATCTTTTCAAAAGCCAACTTTTGATTTCACTGATTTTCTTTATTGCCTTTCTACTCTACTTTGTATATCTCCTCTTTAATCGTTATTATTTTCTTCCTTCTACTAGCTTTGGGTTTAGCTTGCTCTTCCTATTATAGTTCCAAAAGGTGTGAAGTTAGGTTGTTGATTTGAGATCTGTCTTTTTTTTTTTTAAAGCATTTTGAAGGCTTTGCTTTTAAGTGTGCCTTTTTAAAAAACTTTTTATTAAGATTATGATAGTTTAGAAAACTCAGAGGGGAGTCATTGGAGGAGCAAAATGGCGGGGTGAGCTGATCCAGGATTCTCTCCCCTCCAAAATACAACAAAAGATTGGAAGAACTGAATTTCAGAGAATAAACATAATGCCAGCTCGTTAGAGACCTACAATACCAAGAAGGCAGAGATCATAAACCTTGCTTACACCTTCGGAGGCACTGGAACGGTAGGAGAGAACATCGCTCCCTCCCCTAGAGTCTGTGATCCCTGCGGTGCGGGTCGGGAAGGAGTGGGGGGGGGCTGCACGACCGGGGGATCATCCAGGACTCCTGCCGCTGATTCAGTGGAGACCTGCTGACGGGGGGAAGCTTCCGACCGCGGGGACCCTATAAATCAAGGGCCTTGGGAGACCAGAGAACAGAACTGATCTGAACCCAGACTGGCATGTGTGAGTAACAGCCCCTCCCCACCTCGGCAAAGCCAGTGGGTGCAGCCATCTTGCCCCAAGGCGGAGAGCTCAGAACGCAGGGCTCTCGACCCCCATCTAGTGGCGACAGGCTGTAACTGCAATTGAATTCTACCACCATGAGAAAAAACTGCTCCTCTACCATCCAGCAATTTATAAAAGACCCAGACCAGAAGGAAAACAATAAAAACATAGAATTAAGTCCTAAGGACTTGGAATTAGGTAAACTAAGTGATAATGAATTCAGAGCAGCTATAATCAAAAAACTCAGTGAGGTAGAGAGAATGATAGAGAAACAAGCCGAGTTCTGGAGTTACTTCACAAAAGAGATTGAAATCATAAAGAAGAATCAAACAGAATTACTTGAGATGAAAAACACAATGGACCAGATAAAACAGAATACGGATTCCCTGAATGCCCGTGTAGACAACATAGAGGAGAAAATTAGCATAATCGAAGATAGACAGGCTGAATGGTGCCAGACAGAGGAAGAAAGAGAACTAAGAATTTTTAAAAAATGAGGAAAATCTCCGAGAGATAATGGATTCAATGAGGAGTAAGAACATAAGGATCATAGGAATTCCCGAGAATATGGAAAAGGAAAATGGAGCAGAAAGTGTGCTTAATGAAATTATTGAAGAGAACTTCCCAAATCTAGGGATCGACGGAGAAATGTGTGTAGAGGAGGGTTTTAGATCTCCTAGATTTGTCAATGTAAAAAGAGCTACCCCAAGGCACATAGTAGTAAAGTTGGCAAATAGGAATGATAAGGAGAGAATACTCAGGGAAGTAAGGAAAAAAAAGAGAATAACCTATAAAGGAGCCCCTATCAGACTGTCAGTGGATTTCTCTACAGAAACCCTACAAGCTAGGAGAGAATGGAGTGATATATTCAAAGTTTTAAAGGATAAAAATCTTCAGCCAAGAATACTCTATCCAGCAAGAATTTCCTTCAGATATGAGGGAGAAATTAAATCTTTTCCAGACAAACAAAAGTTAAGGGAATTTGTAACTAAAAGCCCTCCACTACAAGAAATCCTCAAGAAGGCTCTCATACCTGAAAAAAGAAAAAAGGGAGAAAGGGGACACAATCCACAGACTAGGGAGACCGATGGATAGAACCAGAACAGGATAGCAAATATTCAATTATAGCATTAGGGTAAAGGTAAGGAAACTACCAAAACAAGGACGATCTTAGCACTCTAACTACAAATTAATAAGACGAGTTGGAATAAAAAATGAAAATAATTATTTAGGAGGGGAAGAGCAAAGGGTCTAAATCAGTATTGGTAAAGTAGGTAAGAGACCACCAGAGAATAGACTATATTATACACGAGATTCTAAATACAAACTTCAAGGTAGACACTAAAATAAAGTACAGAACAGAGTCACAAATCATAAATAAGGAAAAATCTAAGAAACCCAGCCTAAGAAATTGCAGTATTAAATGGGTAGTCTAAAGCAAACAGGAAAAGAAACGCAGGAAAACAAGATAATGAGTGACAGATTGACAGCATTAAGTCCACATGCATCAATAATCACTGTCAATGTGAACGGATTGAACTCTCCAATAAAAAGGCACAGAGTGGCAAAATGGATTAAAGAACGCGATCCAACAATTTGTTGCCTCCAGGAAACACACCTCAGCCCCAAGGACAAACACAGACTCAGGGTGAAGGGGTGGAGGACAATACTTCAAGCAAATAGCAAGGAAAAAAAGGCAGGTGTTGCAATTCTCATATCAGACCAAATGGATTTCAAAATAAGACAGGTAAAGAGAGACACAGAGGGACAATATATAATGATCAAAGGGACACTTCATCAAGAAGAAACAATGCTGATAAATATCTATGCACCCAAAACAGGAGCACCAAGATTCATAAAGCAACTATTAACAGACCTAAAGGAAGATGTTAAAAACAACACAAAAATAGTAGGGAACCTCAACACCCCACTCACATCAGTGGACAGATCATCCAGACAGAAAATCAACAAGGAAACAGTGGAGCTAAATGAAAAACTAAAACAATTGGACTTAATAGACATATATAGATCACTCCACCCTGAAAGAGCTGAATACACATTCTTCTCAAGTGCACATGGAACATTCTCTAGGATAGACCATATGTTGGGAAACAAGGCAAGCCTCTACAAATTTAAAAAAATTGAAATAATAACAAGCATCTTCTCAGATCAGAGTGCTATAAGGCTAGAAATTAATTACAAGAAAAAAGTTGAGAAAGGCACAAAGATGTGGAGACTAAACAACACACTACTGAACAAGCAATGGATCATTGAAGAAATTAAAGAAGAAATTAAAAAATACCTGGAAACAAATGAAAATGATAACATGCCATACCAACTCATATGGGATACAGCAAAAGCTGTATTAAGAGGAAAATTCATCACAATACAGGCACATCTTAACAAACAAGAAAAATCCCAAATAAGCAACCTTAAAGCACACCTAATTGAACTAGAGAAAAAAGAACAAATGAAGCCCAAAGTCAGCAGAAGGAGAGAAATAATAAAAATCAGAGCAGAAATAAATACTATTGAAATGAAAAAGGCAGTAGAAAGGATCAATGAGACAAAGAGCTGGTTTTTTGAGAAGATAAATAAAATTGGCAAACCACTAGCCAGACTTACAAAGAAAAAAAGGAAGGAAGCTCAAATAAACAAAATCAGAAATGAAAGAGGAGAAATAACAACAGACTCTGCAGAAATACAACAGATTATAAGAGAATACTACAAAAAACTATATGCCAAGAGAATGGATAACCTAGAGGAAATGGATAAATTCTTGGACTCCTACAATCTCCCAAAGCTCACTCAAGAAGAGGCAGACAATTTGAACAGAACAATCACAAGGAAAGAGATTGAAACAGCAATCAAAAACATCCCAAAGAATAAAACCCCAGGACCAGATGACTTTCCTGGGGAATTCTACCAAACTTTCAGAAAGGATTTAATACCTATCCTTTTCAAGCTATTCCAAAAAATTGGGGAAGATGGAACACTTCCTAACACATTCTATGAGCCCAACATCACGCTGATACCAAAACCTGACAAGGACAGCACGAAAAAGGAGAACTACAGGCCAATATCACTGATGAACATAGATGCAAAAATTCTCAACAAAATTTTGGCAACCAGAATTCAGCAATTCATCAAAAGAATCATGCATTAGGATCAGGTGGGATTCATAGCAGGGACACAGGGATGGTTCACCATCCGCAAATCAATCAACGTGATACACCACATCAACTAACTGAGGAATAAAAACCACATGATCATCTCAATAGATGCAGAGAAGGCATTTCACAAGATCCAACAGCCATTTATGATAAAAACTCTGAACAAAATGGGCATAGAAGGAAACTACCTCAACATAATGAAGGCCATAGATGACAAACCCACAGCCAACATCATACTCAATGGGCAAAAACTGAACCCATCCCCCTGAAAACAGGAATGAGACAAGGATGCCCTCTATCACCACTCTTATTTAACATAGTACTGGAGGTCCTGGCCAGAGCAATCAGGCAAGAAAAAGGAAAAAAAGGAATCCAAATAGGGAGGGAAGAAGTGAAACTCTCGCTGTTTGCAGACGACATGATCTTATATATAGAAAATCCCAAAGAATCCATTGGAAAACTTTTAGAAGTAATCAACAACTACAGCAAAGTTGCAGGGTATAAAATCAATTTGCATAAATCAGTAGCACTTCTATACTCAAGTAATGAACCAACAGAAAAAGAACTCAAGAATAGAATACCATTCACAATCACAACAAAAAGAATAAAATACCTTGGGGTAAATTTAACTAAGGAAGTGAAGGACCTGTATAATGAAAATTACAAGGCCTTTCTGAGAGAATTGGATGACGACATAAGGAGATGGAAAGACATTCCATGTACATGGATTGGGAGAATAAACATAGTTAAAATGTCCGTTCTACCTAAAGCAATCTACAGATTCAATGCCATCCCAATCAGAATCCCAATGACATTCTTTACCGAATTAGAACAAAGAATCCTAAAATTCATATGGGGCAACAAAAGACCCCGAATCTCTAAAGCAGTCCTGAGAAAAAAGAACAAAACAGGAGGCATCACAATCCCTGACTTCAAAACATACTACAAAGCTACAGTAATCAAAACAGCATGGTACTGTTACAAAAACAGGTGCACAGATCAATGGAACAGAATTGAAAGCCCAGAAATAAAACCATACATCTAGGGACAGCTTATCTTTGACAAAGGAGCTGAGGGCATACAATGGAGAAAAGAAAGTCTTTTCAACAAATGGTGCTGGGAAAACTGGAAAGCCACATGTAAAAGAATGAAAATTGACCATTCTTTTTCACCATTTACTAAAATAAACTCAAAATGGATCAAAGACCTAAAGGTGAGACCTGAAACCATAAGCCTTCTAGAAGAAAACGTAGGCAGTACACTCTTTGGCATCAGTATTAAAAGGATCTTTTCGGACACCATACCTTCTCAGAGAAGGGAAACAATGGAAAGAATAAACAAATGGGACTTCATCAGACTAAAGATCTTCTTCAAGGCAAATGAAAACAGGATTGAAACAAAAAAACAACCCACTAACTGGGAAAAAATATTTGCAAGTCATATATCTGACAAAGGCTTAATATCCATAATGTATAAAGAACTCTCACTACTCAACAACAAAACATGAAACAACCCAATCAAAAAATGGGCTGGAGACATGAACAGACATTTCCCCAAAGAAGATGTACTGATGGCCAATAGGCACATGAAAAGATGCTCATCATCGCTGATCATCAGGGAAATGCAAATCAAAACTACGCTAAGATATCACCTTACACCTGTTAGAATGACAAAAATAACTAAAACTAATAGTAACAAATGTTGGAGAGGTTGCGGAGAAAAAGGAACCCTCATACACTGCTGGTGGGAATGCAAACTGGTGCAGCCACTATGGAAAACAGTATGGAGATTCCTCAAAAAATTAAAAATAGAACTACCATACAATCCAGCCATCCCACTACTGGGTATTTATCCAAAGAGCTTGAAGTCAGCAATCCCAAAAGTCCTATGCACCCCTATGTTCATTGCAGCATTATTTACAATAGCCAAGATGTGGAAGCAACCTAAGTGCCCATCAACAGACGAATGGATAAAGAAGATGTGGTACATATATGCAATGGAATACTACTCAGCTGTAAAACAGAACAAAATCATTCCATTTGCAATAACATGGATGGACCTTGAGGGAATTATGTTAAGTGAAATACGCCAGCGAGAGAAGGATAATCTGTGTATGACTCCACTCATATGAGGAATTTAAAATTATGGACTAAGAACAGTTTAGTGGATACCAGGGGAAAGGTGGGGTAGGGGGTGGGCACAAAGGGTGAAGGGGTGCACCTACAACATGAATGACAAACATTAATGTACAGCTGAAATTTCACAAGATTGTAACCTATCAATAACTCAATTAAAAAAAAGATTATGATAGTTTACAACCTTGTGAAATTTCAGTTGTACGTTATTGTTAGTCATGTTGTAGGTACACCACTTCACCCTTTGTGCCCTCCCCCCACCCCCCCTTTTCCCTGGTAGCCACCAATCAATTCTCTTTGTTTCTGTGTTTAACTTCCACCTATGAGTGGAGTCATACAGAGTTTGTCTTTCTCTGTCTGGCTTATTTCTCTTAACATAATACCTTCAAGGTCCATCCATGTTGTTGTGAATGGGACGATTTTGTCTTTTTTTATCACTGAGTAGTATTCCATTGTATATATATACCATATCTTCTTTATCCAATCATCAGTTGATGGGCATTTAGGTTGCTTCCATGTCTTGGCTATTGTAAATAATGCTGCAATGAACATAGGGGTGCATGGGACTTTTGGAATTGCTGATTTCAAGTTCTTTGGATAGATACCCAGTAGTGGGATGGCTGGGTCATAAGGTATTCTATTTTTAATTTTTTGAGGAATCTCCATACTGTTTTCCATAGTGGCTGCACCAGTTTGCATTCCCACCAACAGTGTATGAGGGGTCCTTTTTCTCCACAAGCTCTCCAACATTTGTCACTTTTTGTTCTGGTTATTTTTGCCATTCTAACAGGTGTAAGGTGATATCTTAGTGTAGTTTTGATTTGCATTTCCCTGATGATTAGTGATGGTGAGCATCTTTTCATGTGTCTATTGGCCATCCGTATATCTTCTTTGGAGAAATGTCTGTTTATGTCCCCTGCCCATTTTTTGATCGGGTTGTTTGATTTTTTTGTTGTTGAGCTGTGTGAGTTCTTTATATATTACGGAGATTAACCCTTTGTCAGATAAATAACTTGTAAATATTTTTTCCCAATTAGTGGGTTGTTTTTTTGTTTCAATCCTGTTTTCCCTTGCCATGAAGAAGCTCTTTAGTCTGATGAAGTCCCACTTGTTTATTCTTTCTATTGTTTCCCTCATCTGAGGAGTTATGGTGTCCAAAAAGACTCTTTTGAAACTGATATCAAAGAGTGTACTGCCTATATTCTCTTCTAGAAGACTTATTGTTTCAGGCATAATCTTTAGGTCTTTGATCCATTTTGAGTTTATTTTGGTGAATGGTGAAAAAGAATGGTCAATTTTCATTCTTTTACATGTGGCTGTCCAGTTTTCCCAGCACCATTTGTTGAAGAGACTTTCTTTTCTCCATTGTAGGCCCTCAGCTCCTTTGTCGAAGATTAGCTGTCCATAGATGTGTGGTTTTATTTCTGGGCTTTCGATTCTGTTCCATTGATGTTCACCTGTGTTTGTACCAGTACCATGCTGTTTTGATTACTGTAGCTTTGTAGTATGTTTTGAAGT
The DNA here is from genome assembly GCF_037783145.1 of Equus przewalskii. Taxonomy (NCBI): domain Eukaryota; kingdom Metazoa; phylum Chordata; class Mammalia; order Perissodactyla; family Equidae; genus Equus; species Equus przewalskii. The sequence goes on along the minus strand of NC_091847.1, from coordinate 75,620,760 downwards.
CAGGGATTGTGATGCCTCCTGTTTTGTTCTTCTTTCTCAGGATTGCTTTAGCAATTTGGGGTCTTTTGTTGCCCCATATGAATTTTAGGATTCTTTGTTCAATTTCTGTAAAGAATGTCATTGGGATTCTGATTGGGATGGCATTGAATCTGTAGATTGCTTTAGGTAGTATGGCCATTTTCACTATGTTGATTCTTCCAATCCATGTGCGTGCAATGTCTTTCCATCTCTTTATGTCGTCATCCATTTCTTTCAGAAAAGTCTTGTAGTTTTTGTTGTATAGATCTTTCACTTCCTTGGTTAAATTTACCCCAAGGTATTTTATTCTTTTTGTTGCGATTGTGAATGGTATTCTATTCTTGAGTTCTTTTTCTGTTAGTTCATTGTTAGTGTATTCTTTCTCTTTTTTTAATGTAAATGTTTACAGCTAAAAGTTCCTTTCTTAGCACTGATTTCACAGTACTCCATAAGTTGTGATATATTGTGTTTTCACTTTCATTTATCTCAAGGTATTTTCTAATTTCCCCCTGTGATTTCTTCTTTGACCCATTGGTTGTTTAAAAATTGTTAAATTTCTACATATTTGTGACTTTCCAGTTCCCTTCTCTTATTGATTTCTAGGTTCATTCCTTTGTGGAAGAATAGACTCAATATGTGCGAAAGTTGTTGGATTGTTAAGGATTATGTTTAGCTATGAGTAACACAAAGTTAGAAACACCACCTTAAATAATGATGTGGTGTTTCATGGTGGCATCATGGATCCAGGTTCCCTTTGCTTTTGGACCATTATCCTCAGCATGTGCATGTTACTGTAGGGTAACACAGAATGGGGTCTATACCTCCTGGCATCATAATCTCTTCCAGGAAGAAAGAAGGAAAATGATAAAGGTCAATTAGGTACCTGTCAGCTGAGTTCACCTCTGTTTTAGGATCCTCTTTCAGAAGCTTCTTCCAACAATTTCCAATTATATGTAGTTGCCCAGAACCTTGTCACATGGCCCTTTATTGCCTTCAGGCTGGAAGATTTAACTTTTTTAACAGGGGACATTTCTGCCCCCTAAAAAACTTGAGGTTCTTGAGATAATATATATTTTGGGAATGCAACTATCAGTCTATGTCACAGGAAGCCAGAGACTGGTTAGGAGACTTTTGTTTGGGGAGAAATGATGGTGGCTTGTGTGACAGTGGTAGTGGGGTTGATAGTGAGATGTGACTGGATACTTGATACATTTTGAAGGCAGCAGCCATGGGAATTAATGTTGGATTAGGTGTGGAAGGAGAAAGAGGCGAGAGATAAAGGGTGACACTCAGGCTTCTAGTCTAACAATTCAGTAGATGAGAGCACAATTAACTGAGATGAGGAAAAATAGAGAAAGGCCAAGGTTTTGTGTTTTTTTGGAGGGTGGATGGGAGCAAGGTGGTAATCTAGAATTCTATTTTGTATACATTAAATTTGAGATGCCTATTATACAGCTAAGTGGAAATCAATATCCTTCTGAATATCTCTGAGGATACTACTGTAGAGGAGGAAAAAATATTCCTCTACCCTATAGGTTCTTCTGGCTGGTCTAAAATTGAATTAACACAAGACAAAATAACAGGAGAAAATCAAACAAATTTAATAACATGTATACATGTGAGAAACCCCAGAAAATTGAGTTACTCATCAAAATAGCCAAAGCCACCACCTTAAATACCATCTTCAGCTAAAAACAAAGAAATCTGTTGGGCGTAGTCATTTGGGACTTCAAAGGGGAGGAAGGCAATTCACATGGAGAGGGAAAAGCAAATGTTTGGTAAACAAATGTCTGTCATACCTTGCAAAGACATTGTGACATGGGGAAGACTTTGATCAAATAGACCTTGCTTGGTTCCCTCCTGTCTACCACACCTAGTTTATATTATACTATAGTTATCTATGGCGATAGCTCCTTCCTGAAACAGGCCTTCTATCTTAAATTCTTTTAGGCAGTTATGAGAAAGGTCAAAGTTTCTTCCTGAGTCTTTTGTTCTTAAAAATAATCAAGCCAAAGAGACACATTTTGGTGTGGTAGATTGTGATCCCCCACATTCCCACCTTTGAAACTTCAAGAATTTTCACAGTCCAGAAGCTGAGTTGGTAGATTGTTCCATCTCATTGAACCAGTCTATTAGTCCTGACAATAAGTCAGTCCTGTTAAATTCATTTTAGGAGGTGGTAATGTAGGTAGGCTTCCAAAGTTAAGCCTATATTGTGTAAGCAATCAGGTATTTAATAAGAAGGATTTCTATGGGGGAAAAAAACACAAGGTTAATGGTTGGAGCAAATTATAAGCCAGTTTCTGAGCCCAGAGGATGGCCAACCAAGAATATTTCTAGATGTCAGTGTCAAAGCATCTTTTGCAGTTTGAAATGTCTCTGATGATGTCATTGGGTGTTCAGGTAAACTTTTTTTGAGTGGCTTATATAGCAACAGGCATGAAAATTGTCTATACATGGGCTATCAGAGTGATCTATCTTATATTAAGTGTCCAGCTTCAGTTTGCAGGGCTTCAGGAAAAAGGGTGGCTTCAGTTCTCAATGATTCCAAATCAAAAGTTGGGGGGAAATTGGAAGCATTAGTTTGGAGAGTTGTAGCCAGATATTTGAGGAAACTAGAAGAATTCGGGATTCAGTCCAGTTTACAGGTAGAAAACAAAAATCTCAAGGACAATGAACAGAACTAGAATCTAATATTCATGAGTGCATATTATAGTTTCTACTGAAACACAATTTTTCTCTCTAAAATCATTCTTACTTTTGTCAAAGATAGCCAAATTAAGACTAATTGGTTTGCAAAGTAAGTCTGGTTTCCATAAACTTGGCCCAGTTATTTACATAAGTACAGCAAGAATAGCAATTGATCATTTATTGTCTTTTAAATCTGTTTTGCTGGAACTTTTCGTAAGAAATCTCAGATTGAACTTTAAAGGCCTTTTGAGGCCAGGAAAGCAAGGCCAAGGACTTGTCATCAGACTCTGCCTGCAATACCTATATAATTGGGTGAATTCTTTTCTTCTCAAGGTCCCCCAAATATCTTGAGGTTCTTGCACCTGCCAGGAAGTGACCTTCTGTACTCACCTGGTAAGATTGCTGGCAACCTGTAAGCAGGGTACCAGGCTGATATTTCCGAGGGGTTTTATTTGTTCCATAAAGTCAACTTTTGTTCCTTATAGCTGTTTGGTCATATCTTAGTCTATGCATGTCTCTCTCAAATATGACATTCTGGTCAAAGCCTTGGTAATACTACCAGTGTTTCCAATATGTCCTGTTATAAAGAGAATAGATTCGTGTTAAACTTATGCAAACCGTATTGCCATGAAAATAAGAATATTTAATCAGTAAGCATTTCCAAATTCTGTAGGGATCAGGTAGGGAGAAAAAGGTATATGTTTGAATTCTGCTTACAAAGGTATAATTTACCAAATTGCTATAAGTCATAGTTAGCTTAAGAGAAAAAGTTTCCCTTTATATTAATAACATATGAGTACAAACATATCCATAAGGGAGGTTTAGCATCACTTATTTGACAATGCTTCCCATGCAATTTAACGTACCAAACAACTCTAATTAGTTTCATATCTCCCTCTTTATAGGCAGAGAGAACAAATTCTTTGAGAAGTTTCAGGGATCTGCTGGAAATTCTCAAAGTTACTTTCAGGTCAGAAGAAAGACTTTATTTAGGATTTGAATTTTGGGGAATTTTGTCAAAAATACCAAAAGGTTTTGAAAGACTTGGTCAAATAGGGTCATAGGTCACTGTGAAACAATACCAAATTATCCATTTAGCCAAAGTGACAACAGATGTTCAAGGCAATTATGGAGAGTTAAACAGTTATCAAAAAACCTTACTTCTCTTAACAGAGAGACCTCAGCTTTTTGAACATAGGAAATTATTTTGACAAAAAATAGAATTTCTGCCTTTTAGGTAGACTTACTCAAAAATAAAGAAAAACCCTTTATTATCTCTTTATCAAGAGTGACTAAAAGTTCAAGAAAATTATCCTTTTAAGAGAGAGAAAACCAAAGTATAATTTTTTTTAAAGATTTTATTTTTTTCCTTTTTCTCCCCAAAGCCCCCCGGTACATAGTTGTATATTCTTCGTTGTGGCTCCTTCTAGTTGTGGCATTTGGGACGCTGCTTCAGCGTGGTTTGATGAGCAGTGTCATGTCCGCACCCAGGATTCGAACCAATGAAACACTGGGCCCCCTGCAGCAGAGCGCGTGAACTTAACCACTCAGCCACGGGGCCAGCCCCCCAAAGTATAATTTTGTACCAGTTTACTTTTCATATTAAAAACATTCACTTAATTAAATTCAATCTTAGCCAAGTTGATCATGCACAAAACTCTTTTTCAGGGTTCCTCTTCCACAACCCTTCTGTAACTTTCTTTTTTACATTCAGAATTTGTCCTTTCTTCTTTCCCATAACTAGTTTTGTTTTAGGACAAATTTACTTTTTTAACAAAATAAACAAAGTATCTCCATTTCTTATACCTTCTTTTCTGAAAACTGCATTTTACTTTCCTTGTATACAGAGATGTTTATCTTAATTTTTAGTAGCTTCAATCACATATATTAATTACAATTTTTAATTCCTAGAAACCTTAATTTGTAGTGAAAACTGAGAAGTGAGCACTTATCAACTGTTTTTTACATTAGCATTCTGTAGTTTTTATAAATACGTTTAGTAATTTCTCAAAACATATGTTACTTCATAGTACAATGTTTTAGGAAAGTACAATGCTTGTTTACCACTAGACCCAAACATCTTTTAGTTTCTCTGTAATAAGAAGCCAAAAGTAGATAAATCTATATATAATAATTAATGTCTAATATTGTATCTTATTTGGAAAGATCTAGATACTCAATGAATTTTCCATCATTTAATTTAACCTAGCAAAGCTTCAAAGTTTCATGTTACATTTTGGAAGCCATTTTAAATAAACATGCCATAAAAAACAATTATTGCTAAAAGTTTATCTATAAATTCTATTTGCACTTACATCTATTTAAATCATTTCTTCCCAACAATTATGTTTAGATTACTCATGAAAACTTCATGAGACATTAGACAAAATTAGCTATCATTCTAAGTTATTATTTCTGTTGACAAATTTGTAACAGAGATAACATGAGCTTATTCGACTAGTAAACCCAGGCTGTATGTCTGCATCATCTCCAGTGCTGATAACTTTGAGGACATGTCTATTTTAATCAAACCAACAAACTTAAATAAGCTTTTATTTACAAAAGATTATTTTATATCATGTTCATTTGAAAAATACTTGGGTTAGTTTCTATTACAGTTAGAAATAATTTATATAAGTGCTTAAGCCAATTAAATAGAGCTCTTAGTTTTGGCCATACTACCTGGAGGTAGAAAAATATCTCAGGTTTACAATATATACATATAGAAATACATGAACACACAGGCAGAGACAGAAAGAGACCTTATAGCTTCCATTAAGTTTTTGCTACAGATCAGATACAATACAAAACTCACTAGTTCATAAAAGAATAATTGGATTCAAATTTTGTTTTAGCAATTGGAAAGAGTTATGTTCACCTGCTATATCTTTTTACTAATATTTGTGGAGAGGACCTTTAAGATCTTTTTATTTTTTTTTTGGTCCAATTTCCAAATATTTCCTCTCCCATTTTGTAAGACAAAGATAGTTTCTTTTCTCAAATACTTGGGTTGTAGCCTGAATGATATTAAAGGCTGATTTGCTCATCCAACTCTACTTTCTTTAATTTGCTTCTTTATATCAGGGAGGTTTTTAATTAGGAGGTAAATCAAAAGATTTTTATGTTCTAAAACTTCAGGACAATGTGCCACACCTTTAAAACGTCTGCATAAAGTATTTAGCAAAGGCCCTCTTTCTGAATGAACAATTTAACCCTAGACCAATTCACCCTCAGAGGAGGAGTTCCATTATTTTTTTTTATTAGCACCTGAATATTAGCCTTTAGTTTCTATCTCACATTGTATGAATTCAGGCAACTATATTGACTTCCTTTAGCATGTTTAATTAACATTGCCTGAAGGACAGATTTATATGCCCTCTGTTTTACAATATCAGGCAGGGGAAATGTTCCCCAGTGAGACACAATGTCTGTCCCCACAATACAATGTATAATATAATCAGGCAAAAGAGATGCAATCATTTCACATAAAGGCCATTTAAATATACCAATTCTGCTACAAAATTTTATCTTAGTTCCATCAACTCTCTTACCTCTGATCATAGCTTCCATTAGCACTTCATCAATAAGCTCAGTCTTATAATATCAGGTAGGGGAAGCACTCCTGGCCATACATAGCATTTTATTTCCAAAAAACATCCAGGCAAAGTTGACATAACTTCATATAATACTAGCTCAAACATTCCAACCTTTATAATCCTATCACCTCTAACACTTTTATGTTTTCTCAGTCTAATTGTAGCCTCTGTCAGTGTCCCAACAATGAGTTTTGGTGCACAACTCATGGGGTTCTTACATCAAGGAGCCTCATGGGGTTCTTACATCCAGGAGCCTCGAAAATTTTTCTTTCCCATCTCCTGGTTGTTTTATCCATCCCTATGCAAAAGACTTTTAGTTCCCAGAGAGAGGTCAAGCCAAGGGACCCTGGCCCTTTTGTCAATCTTTAACTTTATTAACTGGCCTAACTGTTGCCCCAAGCAATTGTTGTTCAGGTTTCTCATTGTGATCTATGCCTTCTGGACTTTTTAAATTTCTCCAAACTGGGGTAAATTGAGCATACTTGTTTAGGGCCCTTTAATGTTGGGGGGGCCAGTAGGAGGTCCCTTTGGCTTCCCCCAACCTTAGGCAGTGCTGTATTAAAACCTTTGTTTTAACTCCATTAATGTCCATTTTTTAAATAACCATCTAAAGATTCTCACCCTGCTGGGATGAGTCCCACGACTCTCTCCTTTCTGATTCCTCGTTGTTTTCTCCCCTTTCAATATTTGTTTTATTTACCTGATTTCCTAAAAGCCCTTTTGAAAATTTCCACCTTCTTGAGAAGAGTCCCTTGACCCTCCCCTCAGCTTCTTTCCATTCACTTGTTAACTGAGTTATTGCTTTCATTAGCATATGTAAGACCATGAGAGGAAGCTGAGACCCCAAATTTGATTAAGTTCTTAAAGCTAGTTGTTATTTCTTTGTATTTATTTTTAATTTGGTCTCTTCACAAGTACCTGTAAAACAGCTGTTTATGATGCATGCTCTCTAAAAATGTTTCCAACTTAGAATATTTTCCAATTTAAGAGGTCCATTGCCTGGCCACTGATGAGTAGGATCTTAATAGCAACTCATACCAATAAGCCTTTTATGAACATGAGAGATGAGAGGAATCCCCAAAAGACAGTGCAAAAGAAGCAGCCCTCACAAGATCAAGAACATCCACTCCCAAAAACAGTCTAAGAAAGCAAAGGCCTTCATTGCACAGGCAGTAAGGATGGTGTCGTGAAAACAATGTCTCTGGTCTCCCACAGGAATGTGGGATGCCTCTAGTTAGAAACCCGCTAATCTGTGACACCGGACAGGTGCTACTGGAATGGGATTTTTCTAGCACTAACAAGCAACGAAGTTTGAGATGACAAAGGCCTCTTAAGGACTGGGACTCCTATGAAAAAATCCCCTGAGAGCTGGTACAGCCATGTGACTAACTGCCCCGGAGCAACTCAAAGGAGGTTTTGGAAGCACTTAACTGTTTTTCAAAATTGATTTTTTTAGTTACATTAAGAGATGCAATTACCAACTGCCCTAAACAGGCCCAAACACCATCACAAGAGTTATACATGTGCAGATGGCCGAGAGGTGCCCAAGGGTTCATTTTAATGTTAAGATCTCTGCCCCAGGAGGAGCTGAGGCCTCATTATCGTAACATGAGATGTATGTGGAAGCTTATTTTCCAACTGCATCTGCGTGAGCCTATACCCACCTCTACGTGTGATGACGAAACTTCCCTTTTGAATATTCATTCCCATCCAAAGTAAAATGTTCCTGCTTTCCTTGCTTGAAGAGCCACAGCTTTGGAAATATTTCCCCCTGGGCTCCTTATTTGCTTCAAATAAATCTTACTTTGTGTGACAACTACTTCTGGTGAAGACTTTGATTTCAACTCACCAAGAAGTGGACCCACTTTGGTTTCATAATAGCCAGACAAAGAGAGTGCATCTTGGAACCCCATTCTATTTGACTGACCACCAGATGCACGCTGGTATGTGCATCCTCCAAATGGCGGAGACCAGTGAAGTCACAAAGCCAAGCTCTCAGACATAGAACAAGACACAAGAAAAAATCTTATCTTACATACACATGACAGCTTGAAGCCTTGGATCTCTTGGAGCCAAACTAATACCTATGAGAGATGTGCCAAGGGGTTGGGGATTGTGTGTAGTTTTACAGAGTACCTTGTTGCACAGAAATTTCCTTAAGGTTGGTGGGTGACCCATGTCATCTACCCCATTTGATGACCAACTTATCCTATCACAGGAGTCTTTTTGAGGTGACGAGTGTCCTAATGGCTCTTAAAGGCTTGACCCATGCCCACCTATTTTGTGGCTTTTTGACTTCCAAGGTGTCCCTTAGCAATAGCTTTTACCTCATGTGCATATTAACCAGATTGCTAGGCCAGCCCGAACAACAGGTTTATCAGGCCTATGCCTGTGGTTTTTCCTTTTTATGACAAATGACACAAATGACAGAGACAGGGAAAAACAGTGACCATCTCTAGGAGGAGAAGGATCAATAAAAACCAAAGAGTTCTCAAACCAAATTTCCCAGAATCACCGAGTCCAAGAAACTAGCTTCACAAGTATTTTCTCCTGCTAATCTAAATTTAGAAAAGGAAAAACCTCATCACTCTCGCTTCCAATGGACCCTGCAGGCAGAGATCCAGGAGATTAACATGGTAAGCACTCTTACCTCCTGCTGGCTCTTGTTGGAGGTCCAAGATATCTTGGCTGCAGTAGTCCTGGAGTGAGCAATGTCCTGCCAGTTTTCTCTCATCTTTGTCACCAACCCTAGGGAAGGAAGACATATTCCTCTTCCCTTCTAGGTTCTTCTGGCTGGTCTAAGAATTAAGTTGACATGAAACATAATAACAGGAGAAAATTTAACAAATTTAATAACATGTATACATGAGAGAAACCCTAGAAAACGGAGTTACTCATCAAAATAAGCAAAGCCACTACCTTAAATACCATCTTCAGCTAATGACAAAGGAGGATGTTGGGGTAGTGGTGTGGGACTTCAAAGGGGAGGGAAGCAATTCACATGGAGATGAAAAAGCAAATGTTTGGTAAACAAATGTTTGTCATACCTTGCAAAGACATTGTGACATGGGGAAGACTTTGATCAAATGGGCCTTGCTAAGTTCTTGTCTACTACACCTAGTTCATATTATGCTATAGTTATCTATGGTGATAGCTCCTTCCTGAAACAGGCCTTCTGTCTTAAATTCTTTTAGGCAATTAGGAGGAAGGTCAAAGTTTCTTCCTGAGTCTTTTGTTCTTAAAAATAATCAAGCCAAAGAGACCCATATTGATGTGGCAAATTCTGATCCCTCATGATATTTAGAATTTTTTCCAAGGGTTGCCTTCCCCCTACATCCCTCAGAAATATCTCTCTTTACTCTGGGGTTAGTTCTGTTTCTTCTTATTGATTCTTCACTTACCTGTGTTGATTTTCCTCATATCTCTGGTGAATTTTGTTGGCTCATTTTATATTTGTGAGTGAAGGAATATGTTGATTGTATAGTTGTACGCTGTGTGACAGGTATATCCTGGAGGGTGTATAGGGGTGGAAGAGGACAGGCAGGGGTGGCTGGGGAGCCTACAACATTTCCAAAGAACCACTGTGTTTCTCTCCCACATGGAACTTCTTTCCTTTCTTTTTATCCCCCTTCAGTTATCTGATGTGGAAATGTGAGTAACAGCAAGCTCTCCTCTGCTTCTCTGTTAAGATTCAAAACTCACATAGGATCTCTACCTAGGCAGATGGCACATTTTCTTTTGAGAGCAGTTTAAAAAGAAATTTTTTTTAAAGATTGGCACCTGAGCTAACATCTGTTGCCAATCTTTTTTTTTTTCTTCTTCTTCTCCCCAAAGCCCCCCAGTACATAGTTGTATATTCTAGGTGTAGGTCCTTCTGGGTGTGCTGTGTGGGATGCTACCTCAGCATGGCTTGATGAACGGTGCCATGTCTGTGTCTGCGCCCAGGATCCGAACCAGCAAAACCCTGGGCCACCGAAGTAGAGTGCACAAAATCAACCACTCGGCCACAGGGCTGGCCCCTATTTTTAATTTTTATTTTCTACTAAATTCATTTAAAGCAATGAACTTTCAAATGTTAGAATCTGAACTGTTTTTAAGGGAGATTTTGGGAAATTCAAGCAAAGGAAAACAAAATGAGCAAAAACACAGGTGTGGAAAAGTACAAGAGTATTTCAAGAATTCAAAGTCAGATATGTTTGCCTGGAGGAGAGAGACTGTAGTGGGAATATTGAGAAACTTGCAGAAATAATTTAGAGTGAGTGTGTGAGGGCAATGAATAACAGCAAAAGTGGGAAGCCACAGAAGAGTTAAGAATAAGGTCACGTTATTAATGGCTTAATATTAATAAACACTTAAGCCAAAAGTATTTCTTATGAAAACATCATTCATTAAATTGTTCTGTGAACTAACTTGGTATATAATGAGCCCTCTGTGGACTAAAGGAGATGATGTCTGGGAAAGTGGTTGCCAGTACTAAGAGTGCTACAATGAGATGGTGTCGAGTTTTCTCTAGATGAGTTGGCACTGCGCGTGCACATGCTGATGCTCCCAGACCACCTTCCTCCTTCACTGCAGTCTTGATTGTGTGGTTGAAGGGGCATCAGATGGAAATTTGGGACACCTGGATTTAGGCTAATAAGCATCTGGGTTACTTGGAGCAACACACTTCAACTTCAGATTCTTGTGTAAAACAAGGAGTAAGACTGGATTATCTCTAAGGTGACTTCCATTTCTAAAAGTTCAAAGGTTCTGTGATTCCGTAATTGTTCCTATACACCTTGATTTAGCACCAAGTGTTTCCTTAGGCAGTGTTAAGTACCCATTTAACAATTGCAGGTTGAAAATCATTGAAAATGCTACCTCAATATAATATCAGATGCCATTTATTATCTAAAGCACTTCAGATTACATTTCTTCTGACGATTTTATTTCTTTTCTATTTTTGTTTCTGCTTGAAGTTGTGTATTATTTTGATTTTACAAATTCAGTAGGGTGAATATTACAGTATCAAGGAAGCTAAAATTATATATGTGTGTGTGTTTATATATATATATATATATATATATATATATATACAAATTTCTTTGACAGTTGGAAAGTATAGTAATTATGAGAAAAATATTTAGGTTTAAAAATTTTTTATATCTCTAATAACTATTGAAAGAATAAAATTATCTTAGTAAATATCCTTGCATTACAAGCAGTCTAAAATGAAAACTTCTCTTTTTATAAGGTGGCTTTTTCACCAGAAGAATACATTTCACCATCTTTCAGGCCAGAATATAAAGAATTCAAACCAAAGTATCAGGTGAGTCCTGAGTTATCCTATATCAATTATATTTAAATACTAGGTTTCTCTAATACTTTATGTAATTCAATGGTTCCAAAACCAGACTGCTCATTAGAAATACCTGGCTGTCTTTAAAAAAAAATATGTATTCCCAGGTTTCACCTCTGACATAATGAATCTCAATCTGGAAATGGAGTCTAGGAATTGGTATTTCTCAAAAAACCTCATGGGATTCTTATGCTGTCACCTGGGTGTCAACTAGCATTTGAAAACCCATTATAATAAATAGTATCCATTAAAATGATGTTTGAACTACTAAGTTGAAATAAACTAAAATGCATACTAGGCTGTTTATTCCACATTTTGCTTTTTTCAATTGGATGATGTAGAAGTTGTATGAATAAAGAGTTTGAGTAAAAGACTTCATTTTGAAGGCTACTTCAGCCTGATCCCAGAGCTGCAAAACTGCCTATGGATATTACACTGAAATTTCAGTGTAATCCAGAATTTTTTGTACTGTTCTCTCTCAACCATTTGTGAGGCATAATAGTATTCATCAAAAAGTAAGATTCTACTATGACACAGCAAATACTGGGTAGAACTCAACATTTTTGAAATTCTCAGACTTAAGTCTTTAGGGAATACTTATGATACTTTCAATGGGATTTCTCCTACTTGTATTTTTTAAAAATTTCCTACATTGCTACTAAAATCATAAATATTTATTTGGCTAGAACTTAGATCCTGATGGGAGCCATTGTGTAAGCAAATGCAGCTAACACTGGAAATTAAGTTCTTAAGAAAAAACTATTTATGAGTGCCTTTTAAATATTTAAAAATATTCCAGGTATCAAAAAGCTCTTGGACATAAAATAGTATCAGGATTAGGTATTTGAAAATTTTGCATTACAATTCTTACTATTATTCCAACTTCAAATATTTTTAAATAGTTAGTTGTTTTTCTCTTTGTAGAAGGCAGGAGGATGAATATATAGACTGATAGATTGCTCAGAGAAACTTAACTAGAACATTTATTATAAATTTGACATAAATGCTACAGAATTTCTTACCTTTTTTATTTTTAATATTACAGTTCCAGAAATTCAACATCAAGGACAGTTTTGATCCTTTTCTAAGGAATATAAACGACAAAATGTCAGTCAGAAAAAAGAAAGACGGAGACACGTACAAATGTGGAAGCATTTTAAGTGCAGAGGTTATAGAGCATGAAGACCAAGATCCTCCTTACCCAACACAGTCAAAGACTGCCAGACCCACTAATAAAACCTGGCCGCAAGATCTCAATATCACCGTAAAGCCTTTAGACACTAAGAAAAAGTTAGCCCATGATCCTGGTATCAGCACAGTCAAGACTTTGGATGCTAAGAATAAGTTAAAGAAAAGACTGCAAAATCTATCTTTACCAAACTTTGAAGGAGAATCGTCAGTGACTGGAAATGGAAATACACATCTCTTCTCAAAATCATTAAGTTTTCCTTCCCACATAGAAAATTTGAAACAATCAATGGTGCTCAAGTCAATTTTAAGTAAAAATCTGCAAGATCTTTCAGATAAATTATTTTCTAAGACAGAAGTTCCTATGGACACTGAAGCAAGAAAGAAAAATCATGGTTCTTCACTTCTAAGTGTTCATGCTGAACCACCAAGTAGTTTGGAAGACAAAGTATTTGAAAAAATTCAAGATTTAAATAGCTGGCTTTCAGAAGGAACCATTTTAAACTCAAAGACTCTTTTAAGTCAAATAATTAAAGATGTTCCTGCAGATTCACTGTCAGAAGGTGCACCAGGGAGTTCTTCAGAGGTAGAAAAGAGATTTGTCTCTGAGACACACTTAGAGACTGGTGAGACAGATTTTACAATTAAAAAGAAGCGTAGTTTCAAAAAGAAACATTTAAAAAGTGAAGGATCCAGCTCAAAACCGAGTCTAAATTCCATTGTGCATGATTATCTTATAACGCAAATATTCACTGCCCCCGTCCTCTCAGATTTGGAGATTGGAGTGCAAGAATCGAGTGGAACACAGATGAACTTGTGGACTCAGTTGCCCACAGCCTGGGAGAGTGTCTCTTCAAATAGTCTAGTTCACTATGAAGACAATGATGATGAAATAGAATTGCCACAGGCTAAATCTGTTATAAGCCAGATAATACAGTCATTTCCTATAGATACTCTGTTAGAATCTGGGATAATCAAAGTGATCGAATTAGGTGAAGAAAACCAGAAGACTTCTTTGCTGGATACAGAGACAGTCTTTGCTGAAGAAAAGCCAAAAGATTCCACAGAAGATTACTCAGAAATCAAAGGCAAATCAGAATCTCTTTCAGGGCAAAATATACCCACCATTCCCAAAGAAATTACTTCTTTTTTTAATAAAAGAGTTGAATTGATAGATGAAGGCCAAAATATATCCCAACAAGATTCAAAATATCAGTCAACACCAGATAAAAAAACAGATTTGCCAAGTAATGGTCAGAGGCTTAATAGAGAAGAAAATTATCTAAGTTCTACTTCAGAAAATTTAAGTAACTCATTAATGGGCAAACTTAATGAGTCAGATGTAATAATGTTAAAATCCTTTGTAAAAAACATGTTTAATGTTTTTTTCAAATATAGTCAGTCTGAAAGAAGACAACCAGAAAAAGAATTAGAAAGACTAATTCAACATCCTTTTCCAAATAAAACAAACAACCTTGAAGAAATCAGAAAGAATTTTGATGAAGCAGACAAATTAGACAGAAAACCTATTTTGAGTCCAAAGCTGCGTGTATTTTTAGAAGAACTCTCAGAGTCAGAAATAAAAAATTTAAAATCTGAATTAAGTAAACATATCCAGCATTACCTTGTAGAAAGACTTTCAGAATCAGGACATATCACCAAAGAGGACTTACCAACAATCTATCAAAATCTGTATTTGATGAATGAGAAAGCACAACCAAAAGGGCAAAATATCTTTCTGGAGAAATATTCAGAAACTGTAAAAGAAATCCTGTCTTTTGTAAATAATTTTAATCGTCATTTCATAGATAAACATTTGGAAATAAAGCTAAGATCTTTTTTAAATGAAATTCTCCAAAACTATTTCCTAAAAAACCTTTCACAAAACAGTTTATTTAAAGACACAGAGTCTGAGCCTGTACACTCAAACATATCTTCTCGAAGAAATAAAAGTGCCTCAATATCTTTTCCTGAGTCAGGACAAGATATTTCCAGGGGGAGTTTTGGTAGAAGACTTGAAATGAACATGAAATATCCTTTAAATCAGTCTCTACAAAACTATCTTATAGCTTTATCAGAAAATGAAATATTAAATCTAAAAGCTGATTTAAGCAAACACCTCCAGAGGCTTTTTATAGACAAACTTTCAAAAGCAGGACTAATCACAAAAAGGCAATTAGAGGGGATCAACCAGGATATAAATTTGATTAATTCTAGTTCCACACCATTAAAATGTATAAAGCCAGGTTTATCTTTTAGAAGTGAAAATCAATTTATGGAGGAGCATTCAGAAAAGCAAAAGAAACATTCAAAAATTGTTCAAAAAACCACTTTACAAAAGGTTCCTGAGGATAAACTTGTAGAAACAAAACTGACAAGAAAGGAAGGGAAGGAATATTTTTCCTTACAGAATATTAAAGAAAATCCATCAATAATTAGGGAACAGAAAAGATATTATCCTAAAGAAGGAACTAAAACACTGAGTTTAATTAAAGCACAACCTTCTTCCAATAAAAATACCCAGGAGATTCCATTAAATAAGTCATCAGAAAGACTTTCAGGTTTAGTGCTTAAGAAACAAAGGAAAGAATACGGTTTCATGCAGCTTCCTCGAGGAGAAAATTTTGATTTTAAAACAGAGATTCAAGACCCACAGAGTTGGAGCAGTAAATCAAAAATACCTCAATCAAATGCTTGCTCTGAAAGGACACTAAAAACGAAGTCCCTTGAAAAAAAGGGTCACAACAACATCCATAAATTGTTGGTACAGGAAAAACCTGAAGCAGTGCTGTCACCATTTCCAGGAATTCCTAATTGCAAAATGCCAAATGACGACAAAGAATATGTGAACAAAGTCACTATTCCGTCCACGCAGAACACTTCAACGCATTTCACTTCCAATGCTGGGGAGAAACTGAAATTAGGAGACCAGTATTGTCAGAGATTGAAAGGAAATAATAACAATAACAAAAAACAACATTTAGTAACATTTGCACATTACAAAAAAGAAATACAAACTCTTTATATAAAACCAAATGAAATTTGCGATGAAAAATGTGTCAAGATCCCTGAATCACAATCATTTAAATATAAAGTTGTGGAAGCTGAGAAAAACTCAAAACCAGCCCTCTTCCCGCAAGTATTAGAGAGAGAAGTTCTAAAGCCCAAGGTCCGAAAAGAAAGAGACCATGTCAGCAAACCAGAGAAGTCATTTAGCAAGATAGTTAGGACCCTGCCAGCCACACTGCCCGCCCCAAGTGTTCTAAGGAAGTCTGTGCCGAGGACGTTGCTGCACTGGAAGGCAAGAAGAACCGTACATGTAATGATGTTTTTCTAAGTGTTCTACTGCATTTGGCAAATTCTGTCAATAACCTGCTTTAGCGTGTATATGTCTGCATGCAGGTGTGTGTGTAACCTTCACTGCCACAAGACATACAGACCTCCAAATTTTAAAAATTCTTCTGACATTCAAATATCACCTCACCTGCTTTAAAATTCAATCACAAAGTCGGGGGCTTGTTAACATACTTAGGGCCTTGGTATAAATGATAAAGCGCACCCCCTCTGGAGCATGCCTTAGAGAAAGGCAGCCTTTCCTCTGGGCAGACTCTGCAGGCTGCACAGCCTGGAGCCAGAGCGCACAGCCCTGTCTATGCGAGTCTCTGGATTTCCGCCCTGGCCCAGCCCTCTGCCAGGGGCTGTGCTGCAGCCGTAGCAGTGGCTTTCTACTGTGGAAACATCCCTGCGAGTTCCTGTTCATGCAGATGTAAACAGACAGTCTTCTTTCAAATTGCTGAATTATTTTTGTTTCAGAACACAAACATGAATCTCCTATTGTGTGCTCCTATTGTTAGCAGTTATTCTGCTAAGCATTAGGGATATGCAAAATTTATAGTCTATTGGATCATGAATTGCAAAATTTTAATTTGACTTCTACTCCTCTTCTTTCAGCACCACCCCTCTACTGTATCACGTGCTGAGAAACTTGGGAATTCAAATCTATTTTTGCTATTAACATGAAAACAATTAGGAAGGCAAATCTGCTCCTAGACTTTATCCGAACTGTTCTAGAGCAAAGTTAACCGCTAGAACGGAAGGAACTGATTTTAATTTCCTGGACACTGCTCTTCTCAGTGTATATAAACAGGCGTGACCCACAATTGGGAAAACTCATAAATTCTAAAGTGATTTTATGTTGATGATTTGATGTGCATAATTCTACTTTTGAATGAGAAAATAGATCTAATTTCAGAATAGCTGCTTTCAATTTGTTTCCCACAGTCAAATAAATTATTAGCTTTAGTAAAGAGTAAAAGCAAATTAGTGGCAGGGTAAATGTTCTTAATGTAGCTTATACTCTCAACTTTGCATTTCTCTTTTCTGTCTAAATTCAGTAATTTAGTATTGAGTGTGTGTGTGCGTGCACACTTGTGTGTACATATACTAGGAAAAGGAACTAGATGTATTCATAGTTTTTGGAAAGCAAAGACTTTCTGAATTTCCTTTAGACAAATGGAATCTTTAATATCACTTTTTCAAACAAAACAAGAAATTGTATTCATGTTATATGGTATAAGATCATATAGGATCTCAGAACCCTTATCCTAAGAGTGGGCAAGGGGGATAGAGTAACCTTATTTCCCTCTGGTAAACCAACAGTACCTACACTTTTCTCTTTAGTGAAGTTGACAACAGAGAATTGAGTGGTAAGGGTGTTTCTCAGATCAGCAGAAAGACTTGCTCATTTGATCCTCAAAAATCCAAGAATCTCCCAAAGGAATCAAAACAGGAGATAGAAAAATTGATTTGTAGGAGCATCCAGAAAAATGATCAGCGGTGTAGGTCTCCACGCACTTCCACTGGCACCTTGAAGCAAAAATTGTATATTACTCACCAGTGTAGCAGAAATTCCCTTAATAATATGGCTTACTAATTGCTCCATGTACGTAAGAGGGAGGAGCAAGAACGTTTCCTTTCCCTCTGCAAACCCAGGCAAAAATGTAAAGTAGATAGAAATTGTCTTTAGACTCTTTATACCTCCTTTTTCATAAATCTCTCTCTTGCTGCCTAATTCTTCTCAATCCTTCCTAGCCTCCCTCGACCTTTCAATTCTCTTAATCCACTCCCACTTGCTCTCCAAATCAAAGCAGCCCATTCCCTTGGAGTGGCCGTCTCTGCAGAGGGTTAAGGGACAAGCTGCTCAAACAGCAGAGGAAACTGCACTAACTTGAGAATGACTAATAGCTCCATACCCTCTTGGGAGTACTTGTAGATTATTATATTTTTATTATAAAATATAGCATATTATAGAAATTTGAGAAAAAGAAAACAAAGCCCATAATTCCAACACCCTAACCCAACCACCATTTCTTTTTTATTTTGGTGTATATCCTTCTAGTTATTTTCCTGAACGTTTTACTTGTTTACTCTCCGAATGTACACAAAAATCTTTAATATAATCTTTATAACCATATTCTTAGATGCTGGTCTGTGTGTGTGTACGTATTAAAGAAGATAGTAATTTTTTAAAGACTGAAAGTTTGGTTAATATAAAAAGTAAAATATAAGAGTTCATAATTTAAATTTGGGCTTGGGAAAGAGAGATTTTGGAGGAGAAGTCTAGAATAGCCTGGCTGGCTTTGCCTGGGAGTCTGACTCCTAAGGACAGCTCCCCTAAATTTTTCTGGTTCCCAGCTTCGTATCTTTTGAAATAACAGATCCTTTGAAACTAACATTTTTTAAAGCAGTCTCTATGGTAGTGCCTAATGGGAGGCCTTGGATGTAGGGTCTGGATTTGGGGACTGCCCTTAAAACATTCGACGCTCTTATTCTTTAACTGTTGATATTATAGACTTTGGTCTTTGTAAATTTAAAATGTACTTTTAAGAAACCTAACTCACCAACTTGATCTTTTATTTTAATATTTAGGATTGTTTGGATAGATTTGAGGATTCACCTGTGACCTCTTTCAAGCATCTTGTAAAAGGCAAATCAAGAGTAAGGCTTATAGGGAAGAACCCTGGTGACATCCAGGTACCAGATCCGGTAAAATACTCAGCGAGACCGTACACAGCGCCTGATGGTCACCAGCGTCGAGAGGGCAACGCTGGGAAGTTCACGAGTCCTCGGATGGTTTCAGCAGGCTTACTTCATGTAAATGATACAATCTCAGATTATGAAATCCATAAGATGCGGCAAAAGAAAAAATTAAAAGATAATATTGAAAAACATTCGCTCATTTGTGATATTATCCAAATGTTAACAGTTCAGAATGATACGTGAGGCCAACAGTCAGAATATCATCTCTCCGGTTAGCAAAATGGTGTGGAGATCTGTCCTTTTGTGTGACAGAAGTCAGCAACTAAATTTCATCTTGTTACAACCATTTCGTTTTAATTAAAATGAAAAAGAAATGCTTTTGATGTAAATGTGTTTTTGTTTATGAACCTTAGGGAATAAACCCAGAAATACACATCCAGCTGATATTCATGAGTAAAGTTTGATCTCCCAGCTTCCCCACTTCTCACATCTACAGCATCCCTACGGTTCCCAGTCTGACTTCCCACCCAGCTCTCAAGCCCCTCCGCGCGGTGCTCAGGGTAGGGCCTCTCTTGGGTGCTGGCCCTTAGCCTTTTGTAATGAACATGCTTTTACTCTGCAGCTCTAGTTACACGCCAAGACTGAACAGTACGCAATTCTCTGCGCCAATAGAACTTGTATTAATTTTAAAATCATCTGATGTTACAACTCTTTAACACTACAAATAACGTATTTAATACTAATTCCTGAGGCATCTCCTACACTGGAGTGACTTCCTAACTTACTCAAAAAACTATGAAAGGGCCTCTTTAATAACATAAAACTCAGGAAACTATATAAAACTGTAGAAAATGCATTAAAAAATCATCTACCTAAACCAACAGGATTTAAATCAGAGACTTCTGAGAATTGTTTCTATTCTTATCAAGCACAATATAAAGCTCTTGTTGGAATTTGGTTCACTCTTGAGAATTAAGAACTTTGATTTATAAAATTTTGTGGGTTTCAATTTTTTGACCATAAATCATAAAGACCATGGGGTTTAAATAGAATTGGCTGATGGAATGGAAATGGAAACATACTTCCTGATCATTCATTTAGTGGTATAATCAAGGTAATTTTTTTGGAGACCAAGAATTTCTAGTAATCCTCAAAGCTGTCAGTGCGAGTGTTGATCAGAGTGGGACTGGGAAAGGACCAATACCTCTGGGTCTTTCAAGTAGAAGGAACACAGGGAACTGGTTTCATGGGTGATGGAATGAAGGCTAAGAAGCCAAAAGGGAGGAAGGGGCAAAGGAGAGGTCAGCAAGAGCAGGAAGTGCTACCACTCCTCAGACGGAAGGGATGCAGGAGGAAGTGGTGTTACTAGCGTCCCAAAGCCAGAAGACAAAGAAGACACAGCCGCTGCCAGGGACACAAGCAGCAGGAGTCGGGTGAAGGGTGACATACCCCGTGCTGCTGCTGTCTCCTCCTGCCCTTGAGTCTTCCACCACTGCCTCCGTGGGAACCAGCGAGCAAGGGTCATGGGAAATGCGGGTCCCAGAGGAGCAGGGCAGGGGACGGGAAATAGATCTGAGAGCTAACAGGCAATTGACCAACATGGTTGACCAATCGATGGTTATGAGGAAAAGCATCAGTCTGGCTTGAAGTAAAGGAGAAAATATTTCCTAGATGGAACTCTCAAATCTCTTTGCCTTCTTAAACTTTTAGTGGCAACATTGTGACAAAAACACAGCCAAAAATTTCCTACCATGGAAATCTCAAATTTTTTCAAAGGTCTTTTTTAAAAACAATAAGAAACTCATACCCTTTAAGTAAGAATTCCTTAAATATTTATTAAATGTCTACAATATGCCAAATACTTTGCTAAACACCAGGAACAGACTCGTGAATAAGATCACATTCTCAAGGAGCCCACAGTCTATGGGGAACATGAACACAGACAGTTAAACACAGAGTCCTGTGAGTGCAGCTGGGGGAAGCCCTACAGAAGCTCACAGGAAGGCATTTCAGCTGAGGCGACTGTGCTGGCTTGGGTCCTTCAGAAAGCAGACACCAAAATGAGATGAAACGTGTGGTAGGCAGAATAATGACCCCCAAACCTCCACGTCCTAATCCTACGAACCTGTGACTATGTAACCTTACACGGCAAAAGGGACTTGGCAGCTGTGATTAAGGATCTTGAGATGGGGAGACTATCCTGGATTGCCTGGGTGGGCTCAGTATAATCACAAGAGTCCTTATCCGAGAGAGGCAGAAGGTCGGTCAGAGGAGATGCAGTAATGCTGGCCCATGAAGCCAAGGCAGGCAGCTCGTCTCCAGAAGCTGGAAAAAGCAGCAGATTCTCCCCTACGGCCTCCAGAGGGCACACAGCCCTGCCAACCCATTTTAAACTCCTCACCTCCACAACTCTAAGAAAATAAATTTGTGTTGTTTTAAGCCACTAAATTTGTGGTAATTTGTTTCAAGAGAAATAAAAAACTAATACAGCAAGCAAGGAGCCTATAAAACAAAATTTAAGGCACTCACTCTCAGGGTGAGGCTATCAATTATAACATATACTATGATGGTTAATTTTATGTGTCAATTTAACTGGGCCACAGGGTGCCCAGTTATTTGGTCAAACATTATTCTAGGTGTTTTGTGAGGGCGTTTTGGATAAATTAACGTCTCAATGTTTACACTGAATAAAGCAGACCCTCCTCCTCCATGCGGGTGGGCCTCATCAACAGAAAAAACAAAAGGCTGATCCTCCCCCTGGCAAGAGAGAATTCCTCCCACCCAACTGCCTTCAGACTGGGACGTCAGCTTTTTCCGCCTTTGGACTCGAACTGAAACATCCTCTCTTCCTGGGTCTGCAGCCTGCCAGCCTTTGGGCAGGAACTACACGATTGATTTTCCTGGGGCTCCAGCTTGCCCACTCACCTGGCAGATCTTGGGACTTGTTAGCCTCTATAATGGTGAGCTAATTCCTTATCATACATCTCCCATTGGTCCCATTTCTCTGGAGAACCCTAAAACACTCACGGTGGATCCGCCGGGCACCGTTTCATGGCCTCCACAGTCCACCTTCTGCACTACACGTAGCACTACAGGTGATCTCAGGGCCTTACCTGGTACTCTTCTCTCCTTCCTCCACCTTGGCAGGTCTTTGTGGCTTACTTGATAGAGTAACCTAAACATTCTTGAGGGGGGCTGGCCAATAAACATGAAAAGATTTGTGTTTCAAATTGTCTATTAATTTGTGTATTATTTGTCACACTGATATTAATTTTAGTCTTAGACTAAAAAATTAATATCAGTCCGGTGGTGCAGCAGTTAAGTTCACACGTTCTGCTTCTCGGCGGCCTGGGGTTCACCGGCTCAGATCCCGGGTGCGGACATGGGAACACTTGGCAAAAAGCCATGCTGTGGTAGGTGTCCCACATATAAAGTAGAGGAAGATGGGCATGGATGTTAGCTCAGGGCCAGTCTTCCTCAGCAAAAAGAGGAGGATTGGCAGTAGTTAGCTCAGAACTAATCTTCCTCAAAAAAATAAAAAATAAAAAAATAAAAATAATTTGTAATGTAATGTTAAATAAGAGTGTACAGATTAAGGAAATCTACTAACTGAGGTGGGTCCCAATTTACCGCAGTTCAAACTTCATACTCCTTTTGAGACACAGCATTTCTTTTCTGCTAATAAGGTAAAACCATTAATTAAGATCTCTATGTCCTTATATGTTGGATCCCCTCTACAGGAGAAGAATCATCACATAAAGGGCCAGAACACCTTCTGCCTTCTGAATCAATACCAGCCTGGACCCAATTCACTACGTTACGTGAGTCAATCTATTTGTTTGAGAAAGGTTTTTCCTTGGCAAAACGAAATAGAATCTGTTTTTTAGCTTTGTCAAACCACACTAAGAAAAGAAATAAAAGCAGAAATTCAATTTAATAAATCTTTATTGAGCTCCCACCGGGTGCATGAATTTAGGATCTATAATTTAAGTAGAAAAGTGGTACTTTAGCCCCTTAAAAATAAAAAATGCAAATTACAACTCCTCTTTATATTTCAAGTGAATCATTTAATGTGAGGCTCAGTTTGATATTACCATAAGTATTAACAGAAGAAAATGGGTAAGTATAAACATTTTCCCTTCTACAAAAAAAGGGTTGGATACCAGGATAAACTAGCCTGTTGGTCTAACAATAGCTGATCAAAAAGGCTAGAGAATCTGGAAGTAAAAAATGTACCTGGAAGCAGTGTCCTCTGAGGGCTCATTCCCCTGAGGGCAGCAAAATGCTGAAAAATTGAACTGGCTCAATACTGAGAGATCAAGGAGATCAAGGAGGAGTTAGTCACAGCTTGGGAAAAAACTTGAGAACAGATGACACGAAATGTAGCTAGACCGATGATTCTGGAGTTTCCCTGGAGTTGTAACAACACTCTGAGCTGACCAAAGGGCTATAACCTCCTGCTCTCTGAACAGAGTGGTTTGAAACGATCGATTCTCCAGTGCACCAACTGTATTTTCAAGTATAATCCTAGTATTTGTACCTAGCAATCCAGAAGGAAGCGCAGCAGGGAGAGAGTGTCAAGTATACAGGACAGAAAAGGATTTGGCAGCCCTAGAATTCCCAGCTGGATTCCTCGTCATCAGGAAAGTCGCACTCCGGCTCAGCCCAAGGGGAGGCTGGGGGCAGTACTGCTGACGGCTGGTGACCCACAGGAGGCAACAGGGAAAGGACCGAATCCCGGCTTTCTTCTTTCATCTGTCAAAGAAACTCAAAATAAGGCTGTTGGTACATAAATCAATACATTAGTTTTGTTAGCAATAAATAACTTTTAAAGAAATCATGTTAAAAGCGTTTAAAATTGTTTTTAGGTATTTTTACTAAAAATGCCTTTGACTCTGGTCATCTAAAAACAGGAAGAAGTAACAGCAAATAAACTAATTTTTATCAGAATTATTTTGCCCTTTCATCAATTCTAGCCAAAAAGGAAAAATAAAATGTCTCTAAATTAATCAAAATATAAGCTAAGGACATAATAACATCTGATATTCCGTTTGCTTTTACTCATTTTGTTTTGCAGAATGAAAATATTTTAGAAAGTCTATAATTCAACTACCAAAAAAAGTTTCCTTGTTTTTAACTTTACTTGTAAGAAAATTATTATTAAGACTGTTGGTAAGCAAACTGTCCCATTAAGCCAACGAAATGAAATGACTTTTTAATAGTATTTTAAAACATCTAGATAGCAGAAGATAGATAAGCTCACCTGTTTGAAGAAAACATGGGACAATAAACTGCTTGCTGATGGCCTGAAATTTTTTTAAAAAGTGATTAAGAAAAATAGAACCTCATATTAGAATGTAGATTTTTAGGTATAAAAATATGGTAGAACTTAGGTTTAGAGCCATAACACCCAGTACTAAAAAATTAAAAGGAAAAAGAATATATATCAGGAAGCCCAATTCTAATGGGAAGAATTAATTCTAGAGATATCCTTTAATTAGTCCCTAATTCAACATTTATTGGGCACTTACTAATTATAAGGGACTATGCTAGGCATTAAGGGGCTAAAAAATGATAAATAAGACACACCTTATTTCTAAAATACTAATGCCAAGATACAGTTATCTATGATAATAGTTTCTATTATTATAATAGTAGTGACTAACATTTTTGTACTGCTGGGAAGTTTCTTAAAGGTCTTAACATAAATGCAGTAATTAATGACTAGAAAGATTAACTGATTTTTACAAGGTGACTTGGTTATGAAATGATGCAGCTGAGACTGGAACCCAAGGCGTGTGAACTTCGAATCCAGCAGTCTTCCCATCTGCTCATTGTCTCTACTTGTTTTTAGCATTGATATTTTCTGGATTAGACTATAATTTTTTGATCAAGAGACTGATAAAAGATTTGGATTTGGTGGGAAGATCACAAAGCTTCTATAAAATATAAAACACACATGCTTTATGCTATTTAGAAGTGACCAGTATTACCTTTTCTCAGGATCTTGTTGCAAACAGAGCTGCACTAAGCTCAAGAAGGCAGGAGAGAAAGGTTTTGAGGATGGCGTTTGCAATCTGTCACTATTTACTGTCCGAGTTCCACTGGAGACAAGGACACTTTCTCCAATGCCAGAGTCTACACCTGATCGGGAAGTCTTCATTCTAGATTCCGACTGAGGGAAAATACTGATATCCAAAGGGCTGTAAGGAGGACCTTTCAGTTTCTGTAAAAGCATCTAAAAGAAAGAAAGATTTCTTTCAACCCTTTTCAGGCAAAATAGTAAAACAATAATAAAGATCCTAAGAGTCTACAGCAAAGATGTTTAACAGACATCATCTAGAATATACGGGATCTTACAAAAGGAAAATAGTTCAGGGATTTTAGTAGCATTTACCTGAGTCCTGTGCATGTCCTGGAAAGGTACCTGCCCACTGGCCAGTTCACATGCTGTAATCCCAACACTGTAAATGTCTGACTTTACATTATATCCATGTAAATCCTGTAGAACAGTTAAAGTCCTTTAGTGTAAATAACAATAAAAAGTTACATATAAGTCCTTTTTTATGATAAAGAACGGTGAACAATAGTGGAAAAAGTCATAAGTGAGAAATCAAGATATACCTAACATATGGTATACATTTAAAAATTCCTTACATCATAATTTTCACAAGAAAAATAAAAAAGCCTTGCAGTAGGCCATTCGCGAACCCAAATATAAGGGTACAACTGTCCTTCAGTCAAGCTCAGAAGACACTTGAGACGCACAGACAACCCAATGCAACGGCCACACCTGACCTGTCTCAGTAGTTCTGGACTCAGCCACGGCTGCACTGACGTGCTGAACTGTGGGAAGTCATACACAGCCCTATGCCTCTGTCCGTGCTTAACCAGACTACGCAGATGGGACAGGCCAGAGAGGGTCACTAGGCCATCACCAGAAATGAGGATATGGCTGGCTTTAAAACTCCTAGAACAAAAAGAAACAATCCTAAATACTAAGAAATTGGCCAATGAATAAAAATTTGGTCAGAACAAATCCATGTATTCTCTTGGAAATTAAATACTCTTTACAAAATAGCACACTGAATATATATATATATATATATATATATATAATGTTCAAGGAATCAAGGAATCCTTTCAGCTATTTAATATGGCATTAGAACAAGGGAAGACACAACTGAAAGCTACTTATTTGGAAGTGGTAACATTTGTTTCAAACTAGGAATGGAAGCAAATTATTAATTTCACTGTTTTACTGATGCTGTTGCAAAACACTTAAGAAGTCTAAAAAAATCAAATAATATTTGAAGCATAATGTTAGAATTTAAAGTTAAATGCAATTATTATCCAATAAAAGGCATCCTCTCATGGGATTCACATCATTTATAAAAATGTCTTATATAAAAATTTCCTTTGTCAAATAAATTATGAAAGAGCCTTATTTTTCATCTACCACACTGAATTTGGAAACTAATGGAGCAGGATGGTCAATAGTCTGGTAAAGTGTAATAAAACCTTGATTAATTAGAATACACTTGGTTAGAAATCTTCAGTTAACTGGAATGCTGCTAAAAAACCAAAAATAGTAAGAAAAAAAGCTTCAAGGAAATTGAAACAAACAACAAGAAAACAAACTTATTTAAAAGTAACTTAAAGGGGCCAGCCCCGTGGCTGAGTGGTTAAGTTGGCACACTCTGCTTCCCGCAGCCCAGGGTTTCGCTGGTTCGGATCCTGGGCGTGGACATGGCACCGCTCATCAGGCCGTGTTGAGGCGGCGTCCCATGTGCCACAACTAGAGGGACCTACAACTAAAAATACACAACTATGTGCTGGGGGGATTTGGGGAGAAAAAAAGCAGGAAAAAAAAAGGAAGATTTAACAGAAGATTTAACAGTTGTTAGCTTAGGTGCCAATCTTCAAAAGAAAAAAAAAAGGTAACTTAAAAAGGAAAACAAGAGTCCCAATGTATCTTAGAACAGCACTGTTTTTAACATTCAGCCAATTACTTCTGTATCTACAATTTGGTAACAAGAGAACTGATATTTAGTATGATAATCTCAAGGTGCTGCAAAGTATTTAAGAAATCAAAGAAAGGTTTAGTTACAATTTGTACATGATGTAAATATGACATAAAGCTGAAAAGCAGACAAAGCAGCTCTTTACTTGCTTAAGAAAAACAAAACAAAACAAAAGAGTTGGCTAGGTCCCCACTCCCTAAGCTCACACCAAAGACAGACGGGTTCTTGCACCCCTCCCTGTTGGGACCGTGCTCCCGGGGGCAGGGGCTGCCCAGCACTGAGCAAGTGCTTGGCACAGAGGAGGCAGTCCGACACTCCTACTGAACGAACAAATGTCAGCATCCGCCGTATCCACGGCTCCTTCCTCCCTCGGTTTCATCCAGGAGTGTCCTATCCCTCTTCTCTAACACTCAACTGCACCTTCCTGAAAGTTCCCCCAAAGATTTCTTCCACTAAAACTCTTTCATTTTGTAAAACCCAAATAAGTCAATACCTGTGAATACAGCCATTTTGGTGCAGATAGTTCAACCCTCTCACTGCTCCAAAGAGAATGCTTCTTATTAAAGTTTCACTCATTCCTTCAGGAAAGTAAGTCCTCAAGAGTTGACTTGCTGAACCTGAAAGAAACCCCTGAAATCTTTAAATGAGCATTGAAAGTGATTTTGCTTCTAGCTGTTTTAAATGTTATTGTCAACTGTAAACACACATACACCTGTTACATTTAGAGCCTAATTACCTTCCTAGCAAAGGTAATTTTCCTTCAAGAAGCTTTTAAAAAGACTTTTTTCATGACGCTCTAAAGATTAGGAAAGAGAAATAATTTTCAAAATGACTGAAAAAAATACATATTGTGTGCATATATATTTTTTAAATCCAGAGGTAATTCACAAAAGCTGCCCTAAAAATCAAAGCTCTAGAATCCATTCATTCATTCATTCAACACACTACTGAACGCTACTTTGTGTGGGCACTGTATGAGCACTTGGGGACACAAAATGAAAAATACACGATCCTGCCTCAAGAAGCTCAAGTGCAGGGAAGGAGACAGGGACACACAGATGTTCACAACACAGTGAAGTAAGTTAACAATGCAGAGAAACAGGGATAGGATGGTGCACAGGTGGAAAAACTTGTTCCGCTTGAAGAACAGTAGTAGCTGTCTACTGAGAGGAAGGAGACGGAAGGGAAGAGACAGCTTGTGCAAAGGCATGACTTCTCAGAGAAGCAACGGGGGTCTCACTGACCATCAGACTTATTCTACTTTCTTCCGAAGACTAAAATTCAACATGAACCAGATATAGAAATATATCATGAAATCTAGAATTGGCCATCAGATTTATAAATTAAAAGTAATAAATCACAAATCTAAGATCCCACTCATCCTTGTAATTATAGCATCCAGGCTATACTATGAATTATTTCATCTAAAATGAGTTTTCTTACCATAGGCCATAAATGGAGAAATAACCCAAAGCCAGCTGCCAACAGTGAAACAAGTCCAATAAGTTGTAATATTGGGGTGCCGGAAAAAGTGGGATAGAATCACTGCTTTCTAGGATAACACACAAGAGACAAGACATTTGAAACAACTTTTTTCTCTGTATGATGAAGATAACAGCAGTAGTGGCAGCTAACACTTAATGGAGCTTATTAGTACTAAGCACTGTTCTTAATGCCGTCATCTCTTTAAATCTCACAACCACTACACGAAGTATGTAATATTATGATTCCCATTTTACAGAAGAGGACACTTAGAAATAAGTTAGAAAGCTTGTCCAAGAGCACATAATTAATACAAGAAGTGGAAGTGGGATGTGAACTTAGACAGTCTGACTCCAGAGGTCATGCTCTTAATAACTATACTATTTCTTATTATAGAAACATTTAAAAATACATAAAAATATGAAGATAGGGGCTGGCCCCGTGGCCGAGTGGTTAAGTTCGCACACTCTGCTTCGGCGGCCCAGGGTTTCACTGGTTCGGATCCTGGACGTGGACATGGCACTGCTCATCAGGCCACGTTGAGGCAGCGTCCAACATGCCACCACTAGAAGGACCCACAACTAAAATATACAACTATGTACTGGGGGGATTCGGGGAGAAAAAGCAGAAAAAAAAAAAAAGGAAGATTGGCAACACTTGTTAGCTCAGGTGCCAATCTTTTAAAAAATTCAAATACGAAGATAAAAGTCACTTCTAACACTGTATCACAGAGAGAACCACTGTTAATATTTCAGTATAATTTCTTCCAATCCTTTTTTCTCCACAACATACATGTACACATATAAGTATTTTAAAAATTGGGACAATGTTACAAAATTCTTTCCCTCTTTATATCAAAAACAATTAGTAACAATGAAAATGGTATTACAATACTCCTGATAATGCAATTCTGTCAAAATTTCTCAATTTAGAAGTTAATTTTATTTAACTGGATTAAAGGAGCCTGTTTGCTTTTGTTTTTTCTATTTCCCTATCTGGCTATTTGTGATCAGACCGACCAGGAGCTTTGCAAATCTCCAGACCAGCATTTCAAATATGATATTCATTTGAAAGAATTTATAGTAGTTACCAAAGTTTGAATGTATTTGTTCTTTCATGGATCTGACTTCCAAGTATTCTTTCCAATTCTACAATTACATGTTTATTAGAAGAAAGAAATCTACTTTATCTAACAGAAAGAACTATTAATTTGGGGAATAAAAAATTCTTACATATGTAATCTCCTCAAATAGACATTACATTAAATGTATCAATTTTTTGTACTGTTACCTGTAAAGCTTTCAGGCGTTCTTCAGTGCAGTTCTCCAGATTTGTAATTTTTATAGTCACCAGTGTTCCTGTAGGAGTATGCCGTGCAAGATGGACAGAAGTCAAGTTGTCAAATCCTCTTCCTATAATCAGACATAAAACTCGTGTTAGTAACCATAGAAGAAAAAATTGATAATTTGGACTTCATCAAAATTAAAAACTTCTGCTTTTCAAGAAAAGATGAAAAGGCAAGCCACTGATTGATAGTGTTAATAATATTTACAACTGAACTACTCTATATCTAGAGTATATAAAGAACTGTTACAACTCTATAAAATGACAAACCACCCAATTAAAAAAACAGGCAGAAGATTAATTAGGCAATCTGCAAAAGAAGATACAGGAATGGGCAATAAGTACATGAAAAGATGCTCAACACAGAGAAATGCAAATTAAAACCACAACGAGACACCACTACATACCTACTGTAATGGCTAAGTTGTGACCTATTCAAGCAATGGAATGCTATTCACAATCCTTGACACCCACGCCCAGGCCCCGGCAACCACTCATGTGATTTTTGTTCGTCAGATAAATGGTCTCGTAAGGAATGTGGTCTTTTGTGTCTGGTTCTTTCACTTAGCATGCTGCTTTCGAGATTCATCCATGTTTTGTATGTTTCAGTAGTTAGTTTCCTTTTATTGATGAGTAATAATCCATCATATGGATATACCACAATTTATCCATTCATAAGTAGATAGATATTTGGTTTGTTTTCAGTTTTGGGTGACTATAAATAAAGCAGCAAAAACATTCTTTAGGTAGATATATGTTTTCACTTCTCTTTGGCAAACACCTGCGAATGGGCTTGCTGGGTCATGTATGTTTAACAATAAGTTACCAAACTATTTTGGAAAGTGGCTGAAGCATTTGTATTCCCACAGGCAATGTAGAAGAGCCGCAGTTGCTTGACATGCTCGTCCGCATTTGGTGTTGCCAGCCTTTTGACATGCTCGTCCGCATTTGGTGTTGCCAGCCTTTTGACATGCTCGTCCGCATTTGGTGTTGCCAGCCTTTTGACATACTCGTCCGCATTTGGTGTTGCCAGCCTTTTGACATGCTCGTCCGCATTTGGTGTTGCCAGCCTTTTGACATGCTCGTCCGCATTTGGTGTTGCCAGCCTTTTGGTGTCAGAGTGACACCTATGAATAGGCACCCACTCAATGTGAGTTCCCTCCCTCTCTCCAGTCACCACATTCTGCCACTTTTATCTTTAAATGAAGTTAGTCTCAAATTCATCCCCTCCTCAGCATCATGGCCTTAGTTCAAGTCCTGTCCCCTCTACCTGGACACGTGCAGTGACTTCCTCACTACGCCCTGTGTTCTCACCCAGGGCACACACCGAAATTACTGAGGGAACTACTTCTGAAGCCTGTGCCAAGGTCCCATTGGCCAGGAGTTTTGATTCAGTAGGTCTGTGATGGGACACAGGCATGGCAATTTTCAAAAAGACTCAGGTGATGAGGATACTTCTGGTGGCAAATACTGATCTACATCTTCCAGACTGCCGCCTGTAACCGCTGCCAGGTGTCCCTCTAAACTCAGCACTTTGTCAATAAAAGGTACTACAGTGAAGCAGCTGAAAGCTTAGACCCTGCAGTCAGAAAGGTTTGTTTTCAAATCACTTGCTGTATGACCATTACTTATATTCTCAGAGCCTCAGTATCCTCATCTGCAAAATGGGAGTGGTAAAGGGGTGAGATGAAAAAATGCATATAAAATACTCAGTGTAATGCCTGTGAGATGCATTGCTACCATCATCACTATTCCATGATGTTGCAGAGAGAGGATCACAGAGAGGATAAATGCCAAACTTCTGCCTTAAATCCTCTGACTAATGAAGTGGGTAAGTTGTGGAGGCTGACAGAGTCTGAGCTTCTGAACACACCATATGAAGTCTTTCACACTGTGTTCGAAACCTCCCTTTCCAGATTGATCTCCTACCACTCCTTACTCTCCCTCTGCTCCCACTTCTGGGCACAGAGCGAGTATCTGGTAGTCCCCCTCTAACCACCCTTTCTCAGTCACTTATGGAAGTGAATATTTTTCACCTTTTTTTGGATTGACACCATCTGAACCTCCTTTCTAATTTGGGGGCATTTTCCACCAGAGTTATTTTAGAAAAGGTCAGATCGTTATTCTCTCTTGGTCTCCTTGACTCTGGCATGAGAAGATCAATGACCTAAGCTTGGCCAACTGGAAGATGGAGTGAGTAACATAAAGAGGCAGGGGCAGTCAGAACTCACTGCAGTGGGGTCCAGTGCCTGGTGGTGTAAGTACCCTAACTAGGTAGTACCCTAACTAGGTAGTACCCTAACTAGGCTGCTCCCATGCCGTGGCCCTGGTGGCAGCTCTAGTCTTGTAGCTTCTCCTGGTTTCTTCCAAGCCTGTTTCTCTAGCCAATTATTCAGTGAGTTAGCAATATTGTTCACAAAAGTCCTCTTTAGCTTAAGTTAGTCAGGATTGTTTTATGTTGTTTATAACAAAAGTCCTGCCTAGAACATTTAACAAACTTTTCCTCATTCTTCAAGATCCAGCAGCTTTTTGCTATCTTTCTTGACTCCCAAGGGGTCAAGATGGATAATTGGATACTCCATCTTCTCTGTTCCCATAACACTCAGCACACCTCTACTGTGGTACCCTCTAGTGCATAAAACAAAGCTATCTTACGTGTTCATCTTCCCAGAGAGGATGTGAACACCTCAAGTGTTCTCCATGGCTTTATATCCCTAGCACCTAACATAGTATCTGTTTGTAGTGTTTAACAGATGTTTCTGAATATTCAAAGGTTTCACGTGCATAAGGCTATAAACAATAAGCCATCCTGTTCTAAGCTTAACTGAGAAAGGTTTCTACTACAGATGAGATTTTAGGTAAGTTTTTCAGCTAAAAAAAGTAATTTGGTTAAAGGACTGTGCCTGAAAAGATTTACGTGATTTGATTTTAATTCATACCCAGTATATATTATAAACATAAAATCAGAAGCTTCCCACAATAAAGACACAAATTAAAAATATTTAGATTATTTAGTGTCTTCCTCCTCTAAAAATACTTCAGTGAAAAAATAAAACTTTTAGAAAGCAATCTTGAAAAAACTGGGCCACTATTTTAGGACAGATATAAAATTAACAGATACATTTGAATGACACAATTAACATCTAGTTTTATGCTATAGGTGACAAGAGAAAAAGACCTGCCTACAAAACAATCTTTTTGTCATCAATTTCAGTTCTAGCAATGAAGGGTCAATTATGTGAAATCCAGATTATTACCTATTTCCACTTGGAGTTCATAGTGAGAAACATTGGTGGAACAGATCACTTCACTGGCTCTAGTGGACGAAGGCAACCGGGAAAGGGTTGGCTCATCAACCTGCATTGTTTTAAAAAGATGAAAACAAAATAGGTATAAACTTTTTTGGTCCCTTACCCCAATATAAAACACAGATACTGTGTTTTCAAACACACAAGTGCTCAGCAGGAAGGCACTGAAAGATGGCTTAAGAGACTCCTTTAAGATCCAAAAAGAGTTTGTTGCTGCTAATAATTGATGTTAGTTCTGAAGCTATCAGCCTATAAAGGGGGAGATGGCAGGAAAAGCAGATTTACAGGTTGGGGAGAATACTTCCCAGCACAACTTCCAGTAAGCATTTTCAGGAGTTGCTAAGAATGGCTGTTAAATCTTCAGGGGCTCTAATAAACAGATCAAGGGAGTAGATGCAGGGACCTGTGAGGGACATTCTACACTTGTGCTCATGTCAAGTGGTCGCCAGTTATATCATTATGCATATAGGTACCTGCTCAGCCAGTGGAGGTGTTAACAGTCAAGGAACAAGTTCCACACTGCAGCCCACTGAAATTGCTGAAGAAGTTTTTCACGAGATGAAATGAATCAGAAGGGAGGTGACAAAGAAAAATAAACCTCAAGAGATGGAAGAATAGAGTACAGACCTCCTGAGATAATGACCATGTACCAAAATGGGGTCTCACAGGGTGCTTTGGAGTCAGTCCTGGGTTTGCATCCGATCCCAGCGTCAGTAAAATAACATGCATGTAACAGAAAGAAGAGGCCGACACCACTGGCATCCTATGACAGCCATGAGGATCTTCCAAAGGACACCAGCACTCCAAATGACACTTAAGTGTCTTTATAGGCACCAGCAGGTGGCAGGAATCTTAGTACTGCCTCCAAGGTAGAGAGAAGGAAGACGGGGTTAGAAATGACATTACTAGGTACTTGGAATTGTGCTACTTTTTACATCCTTGATTCAACATGTTCCCTAAACTTTTGAGAGCAGAAAAAATGTAATTATAAGTTCATGGCTAAAGATGAATAAAGGTGAATATTGTTCAAGAGGGACGAAAGACTGTAAAAAGAAACTCTACTATATAATTGAAAATGATCCCTGTGAAGAAAGAAATCTAAATAAATCAATTTAATTTATTTAGAATACATAGGCTTCAAATAAACTCAAATTAAAGAACACATATAAGAGGTAGAAAGAAGAGCATACAACAATGTAAAAAATTTAAAGTGATAACCTGTAAGCCTGTCAGGATGCTAGAGCACAGAATGAACTGAGGCTTACAGTTCACTGCTTGAAGAAATGGCATAAGGTTACCAGACGATGGATTGAAATCAGACTCATCAACCTCTACTTTGCTTCCATCTACTCCATTAGGGGAATAGTCTTCTTGAACAAGAAGAGGCATATATGTTGTAAATAAGTAGCTGAAGCCCCAAACAGGTTGTTTTAGACAGGTTCAACCCTCCAGGCCAAAGACAATTACATCTAGGATATTAAGTTTGCAGACACAGTAGAATTCGGACGAGAAACCAGAATGGAAACAGCCAGACACTGACCACTTTTCAAAAAAAGGAGAAAACTACAAAAAGGCAAGCTTGATGCAGTTGCCCAGCAAAGTGTGATATCAAATTACTAGATAGATGAATTATGGACACTTAAGAAAACAACATAGTAACCACTACAAGACAGCATAGGTTTCCTAAGAGTAAATCATTCCAAACTAACCTCACTTCTCTTTTTGATTTGATGACTACTTAAAGAATTAGAAAGCAAAAAATCATGGCAGGGTCATTGTCTGTGTTAGACTTTTTTAAAGCTTCCTAAAAATGCAA
The DNA here is from genome assembly GCF_037783145.1 of Equus przewalskii. NCBI lineage: Eukaryota > Metazoa > Chordata > Mammalia > Perissodactyla > Equidae > Equus > Equus przewalskii. The sequence continues at coordinate 75,585,916 of NC_091847.1, read as the reverse complement.
AAGATCTGCTTAATGAATAATCTAAAAAGGAAATCGTGAAAACAATTCCATTTACAATAGCATCAAAAAGAATAAAATACTTAGAAATTAACTTAAGGAGGTGAAAGACTGTACAATGAACACAACAAAACATTGCTGAAAGCAATTAAAGATGACATAAATCATGTGAAAACACATCTCACGTTCATAGACTGGAAGATTTAAGACTGTTAAAATCTCAAGAGACCCCGAATAAGCAAAACAATCTTGAAAAAGAGAACAAAATTGGAAGACCCACTCTTCTTGATTTCAAAACTTACTACAAAGCTACAGTAATCAAATCAGTGTGGTAGTGGGATAAAGACAGAAATATAAACCAATGGAACAGAATAGAGAGCCCAGAAATAAACTCTCACATATATGGTTAAGTGACTTTTGACAAGGGTGCCAAGATCATTCAGTGGGGCAAGGATAGTGTTTTCAACAAATGATGCTGGGAAAACTGTATATTCACATGCACAAGAATGAAGTTGAAACCTTACCTAACACCATACACAAAAATTAACTCAAAATTGATCAACGATCTAAATTTAAGACCTAAAACAATAGAACTCTAAGAAGAAAACATAGGACAAAAGCTTCAAGACATTGAATTTGGCAATGATTTCTTGGATGTGACACCAACGACACAGGTAAAAACAAAAAAAATAGACAAGTTGGACTTCATGAAAATTTAAAAATCTTATACATCAAAAGACACTATCAACAAGGTTAAAAGGCAACCCACAGAATGGGAGAAAATATTTGTAAATCACATATCTGATAATGTGTTAGTATCCAGAATATCTAAGAACTCCTAAAACTAACTACAAACTCTAAAACTCAACAATAAAAAAAGCAAATAACCTAATCCAAAAATAGGCAAAGGACATGAATAGACATTTCTCTATGGAAGACAGACATGTAGCCAAAAGCACATGAAAAGATTCTCAATTTCACTAATCATTAGGGAAATGCAAATCAAAATGAGAAGATACCACCTCACACCCATTAGTATGGCAACTATCAGAAAACAGAAAATAATGAGTGTTGGTGAGGATGTTGAGAAATTGAAACCCTTGTGCACTGTTGGTGGGAATGTAAAATGGTACAGCCACTGTGTAATACAGTATGGTGTTTCCTCAAAAAATTAAAATAGAATTACCATATGATCCAGTAATTCCACTTCTGTATATATAACCAAAAGAACTGAAATCAGAATCTCAAAGAGATATTTGAATACCCATGTTCATAGCAGCATTATTCACAATAGCTATAATGTGGAAGCAACCCAAATGTCCATCAACAGATGAATGGATAAACAAAATGTGGTATATACATACAATGGAATATTATTCAGCCTTAAGAAGTAAGGGAATTCTAGGGCCAGCCCGGTGGCATAGTGGTTAACTTCACGCACTCTGCTTTGGCGGCCTGGGTTTGCAGGTTCGGAATCCTGGCACGGACCTGTGCACCGCACATCAAGCGAGTCTGTGGCAGCGTCCCATATACAAAGTAGAGGAAGACTGGCACAGATGTTAGCTCAGAGACCATCTTCCTCAAGCAAAAAGAGGAAGACTGGCAACCCATGTTAGCTCAGGGCCAGTCTTCCTCACCAAAAAGAAAAAGTAAGGAAATTCTGCAGTATGCTGCAACATGAATGAACCTTGAGGACATTATGCAAAGTGAAATAACTCAGTCACAAAAAGACAAATACAGTACAATTCCACTTATATTAGGTATTTAGAGTAGTCAAAATCATAGAGACAGAAAGTACAATGGTGGTTGCCAGGGGCTGGGAAGGAAGAGGGAATGGGGAGTTATTGTTTAATGGAAACAGAGTTTCAGTTTTACAAGATGAAAAGAGTCATGGAGTCGGATGATGGTAATGGTTGCACAACATTATGAATGTATTTTATACCACTCAACTATACACTTAAAAATGGTAAATTTTAAGTTGTGTATTTTAGCACAATTATAAAAAGTAGCAGCAGCACCTGTGGAAGTTTCCTGAGTTCTAGGCCTCAGCAAGGAGACAACAGACATTCTGCTCTCTGAACACTACCTCAATCTGAAGGATAACACTTGAATGAAAGCTAGGATTAGACACTACATCCTATTGTACAAAAGGGCAGGTAACGAGAAGACTTTAGAGTATTAGTGAGTAAAAAGTGAAATGACAAAACGAAGACAATTGAAGATAGGATCAGGATTAATTTACAAATAGGATTGACTGGGATTACCTTAATTTGTAGGAAATAATACATTTGCAAGGCAGGTTCCCTTTTGTAGTAAGAACTGCAGTATAGAGTAAGGATTAAGGCAGGGAAAGATCCCAGAGAAATATATATTGCGAAGCATGTTTTTAAAAATATTATCAGGCGTTGCCCAGGGGAGATAAAGATGGAAAAGACAGGATGCCTATTTTAGGGGCATCACATTATAGTTGGAGAGACACATACATCAATCATTATGAGATAATACAGGAAATGCCATCTTATGGGAATGTCTAAGATATGTAAGAGCATAATAGAATAAAAGGTACAAGAGGAATGGCTTCAGAGATGTGATATTTGAGCCAACTCGGTATGGATGAGGAGGAATTTTAGAGGCAGAAAAGGGAGAAGAGTATTCGAGCAGAAAGAAGAGTATGTGCTAAGACTGAGCAGCAAGAAATGAAACTCAAAAATTAGACATATTCCACCTCATTCAGAGTCCGTATACCATGCTAAGATTAGGCCTTATCCCAGAGGCTTTAGGAAACCACTGGAAGTTTTAAAGCCGGAAAGTGACACAGGCAGGCCCGTATTGGTAACAGTGTTGAATACTGATGTGCATGGTGAGAGGTTAAACGTGTGTCTAGAAAACTAGAGGCAGTGAGTCTACCTGCAACCGTCCAGGTGAGAGACGATGAGACTTGAGCAGTAGCAGTGATGAGGCGAAGGAGGGGATGGACTCAAGGGCGTTTCAAATCCAGATCTGTAAGTCTTGGCGTATAACCAGACGTGCGGGCAGAGGTAGAGGCAGTGTGAGGATAACTCCACAGTTTCTAGGTAGGGTGACTTAGTAGATGGGTTTCATTAGCCAAGCAGGAAATACAATGGGGTGCTGAAGTTTGATTACGGTTTGACTCAAACTGTGTAGAGACACCTTTGAAAACTCTAACCTGAGGTATTCTATGGACACCTGGTGCCCAGGAAAGAGCCCAGGATTGCAGGTAAAAATTTTAGAATCACCAGTCCCACTTGATGCCAGGGTCCTCTCTTGACTTAAAGGAAAACCTAAGCTCTAGGACAATCTGAAATCTGAGCAACTAAAGTGATAGGAATAGGTGAGCTGCTCAGGGAGAGGCAGTTTAGGCCAATAACAGGCTTCTGGAGAACAGCTGGAGTAGAGGAAGAAGACGTAGTAAAAGACATGTAAAGAAAGAGATACAGGGCCGGTCGGGTGGCGCAGCAGTTAAGTTCACACGTTCCGTGTTGGTGGCCTGAGGTTCGCCGGTTGGGATCCCAGATGCGGACGTGGCACTACTTGGCAAGTCATGCTGTGGTAGGCAACCCACATATAAAATAGAGGAAGATGGGCACGGATGTTAGCTCAGGGCCAGTCTTCCTCAGCAAAAAGAGGAGGATTGGTAGCAGTTAGCTCAGGGTTAATCTTCCTCAAAAAAAACAAACAAAAAAAGAGATACAGGAGAACCGGGAGTGAATGGTTTTACAGAAGGCAAAGGAGGAGCATTAATTGTACTCAATCATTTTCTTACCAAGTGTTGATGGATACTGGTTTCAGACTGTTTTTCAGGTCTGAGTGATTCAACTTGTGTTCGTGAAATGCAGAAACAATCCTGGAAATTCAGAAATGCATTAAATAAGTGAAAAATAAGTCAGAAGATAAGCAGGGGTGGCATGTGGATACAAAGAGGTCTGGTGACTGGAGTGAGGAGCAGAGAGAAAGGGCAGCATGCACGGGATCTACGCCGTGGAGGCACTCAGTATGGGAAAGAGGGAAGGGCAGCTGGGTGTGCAGCAGACAAATCTCCTGTTACAGCTTTACTTGGAGCCATCTCTGACCCTTGTCCTCTCCTCTGGAGGTCATAACAGCAAGTGATTTTTACAGCTGGTGTTAATGTTTAACCCTTGTATTATCTTTGCAGTTTTCTTTTGAATATTTAGCTAAGAATTATTCTGCTGTACTCATTATAATCATTTTCCTCAGATTTTTTTTTCCTTAAGTGTCAGAACCATGTTTATCCACATTAAACGACACATTGAGTGTATTTGGAACCAATTTTGTTTCTTAAGGTGGTAATCATCTGTAACTTCAACTCAAAGCAAATTAAGAGACTTAGTTCCATTATCACAATTTACATTTTCCTGCATTTTAATCCATGGTCCTATTATCACATATTACCAATAAAGAAATGTAAGACCTACAGTTGATTTATCTTGTCATCAATTATGGAGTGAAGCTGATCTTATACTATTTAGGAAGAAAAGATACGTCAAAAGTATAAGCAAATTGTATGAAAGAGTCTTCTACAATAAATCATTTTCAAGCATCTCATGAACATTCATTTCTATATAACATTAAAGTACTAATATCAAATGAGTCTGTAAGCCCATCCATTAACACTTTGTAGTCAGTTACTTAAAAGTAATGAAACTTCCTTCCTTTTAGAATATGTCAGAATTTCTCACTAATCAAATTAATCACTTTCCCAGTTTGCCTGATTTACTGATTATTTTAAGTTGAATTCCTACAGTTTGTATACTTTATCAATCTTATGAGAATAATTTGATATATATCTCCCCACTGTTTTATGTAAAACTCACCCCTGAAGAACAGAAGCTAACAACGTCAAATAGCTATAGAATCATTTTCTTTGTAAAGTTCCTACTGGTTTGTCTAGAGTGAATAAAATTTACAATATCAGTTTGTGAGGATACTTATTACTGCTACTTATATTGAAAATAACCACTACTTAGGTCATTTATATATTATATTTGACATTTATATATATTTTGCAACATTTACCCTGAGTTTTTCACAATAATCATTAACACCATTGTGTAGGAGACAGTTAACACAGCAGGCCTAGAACTACCACCATCAAAAAAGCCTGTTTGCAAATCTGACCCGTGGCTGGTAGCTGGGAACCTGGGTTTGGGGAGGGTTCTCACCATTCCCTGATAAGAACAGCTCACCAAGCCTGAACTGTCTGTGCCAACAATATGGTTGATGCTGAACACCTGCTTTTTTTCTGGGAGTCTGGAATTTTGTTACCTGTTGGCAGAAGGTACCTACATGACCAATCTCCAATAAAACCCCTGAGAATGGGTCTCTAATGAGCTTCCCTGGTGAGCAATGATTCACACATGTCACAACTCTGGGGGAACTAAGCACATCCTACTTGGAAGTTTATGCTGGTTTCCTCCAAAACTCACTCTGAGTACCTTTTCCTTTTGCTGATTTGGCTTTGTATCCTTTTGCTGTAATAAATCTTAGTTTTGAGTACGATCATATGCTAAGTTTTGCAAGTCCTCTTAGCACATCACCAAACCCAGAAGTGGTCTTGGGAGGGACCCCTGACATAGGTATGAAAATATGTTCAAGCATATAAAAAAAATATTTCTCTCTAAAAAATGCCCATCACTTTTTTTGATGGATAAGAAGTTAATTTAAGACATATTGGGAACATTTTTTAAAACTTAAATCAATCTTAATTTATTTTCAAAATAAGAGTTGTGATCCATGTTTTCAGTTTATAGAAATACAGAAAACATCTTATAAAACAATAGGGTAGACTTCCATTTCATTATCTTTATATAAAATTCTCACAGTGCAAGAAAGTGGTCACTATTAAATATGAAAACAGCTAAAACCAGACAGCATTATAAGGCAGAATATTTTTGCTGATGCCTCCTAAAAAATGTTAGCATGTTTACTAGCTACCTAGGTTATAAAAAATCACAAAATAGCCATATCTTACCCTTCAAAACATTTTTATATCCACGCTGAATTAACTGGACGCTGGTGAATATAAAAGCTCATGAAAAATTGACACATTAATCTCTGTTAGGCAGCACAATCATTTTAAACCATCCAGAAGAAAGGTCCCTCCAAATACTTCTGAATGTAATTTTTTATCCATCACCATAATAGCCAAGTGAAAAGCAGTTATACTCTGTAGAGAATCTGAAGGAAAATATTTAACTTATGCTGCTCCTTTGAAAACACCATTTCTTAGCTCTCAAACAGAGGGTAAAACTTGAATGGGGAGAAATCCTTCATAAGTAAAAACAGCAACTTGATCTCACACAAATATCTCATTTAGGCAAAAACATGAATTATTCTGATGCAAAAGATGGAAATATTTCATCATTAAAGAAAGAATATAAAGTAAAATTATTAACAAACTGAATGAACATAAATCACCTATTATCATTTTCTATTATTTTTGACAAAATCCATAATTATGGAATAATAGATTAAGTAAGATATCCTTTTTCCAAAATTTGGAAGCCCTGGGTAGCCACACAGTCCTCTGAATCTCAGCACCTTCCTCTATCAAATGCCCTTTTGCACCTCCTCCAGCTTACAAATTGAAATAAAATTGTTAGTCTTACATAATCCTTTAGGGCAGGGATCAGTAAACTAGGGTCCATGAGTCAAACTGACCCACGACCTATTTGCATGAATAATGCTTTGCTGGAACAGAGACACATCCACTTTCATTCACTTACATATCGCCAATGGCTGTTCTCACAGCACAACAGAAGAGTAATTTAACAGAGACCACATAGCACACAAATACAATGTGGCCCTTTATAGAAAATTGGCCAATTCCTGCTTTAGAAAATGAGGTAGGTATTTCACTTCAATGTTTTTTCAGATATATAAAGCTTCCTTTTTAGTAGAAAGTTTTACGTTAAACATAAAGTAAATGTATTCTGTATTTTCCATATAACTGACAATACAGTCTCCTAATTTCATAGTTCTGCCTCTCAGACTTGGAAAATGATAGAGTGGATTGGCAGATAGGAGTTCGAGTCTTGGCTCTAATTCTTTGCAATATTGGGCCAAACTCAAAATGAAGATTATACCACCTGCCCTGCCACTCACTCATAATTGTGAAGACTGAAAGAGATATAATGTATGAAAGTATTTGTAAACTATAAATCATCATACAAATGCACTCATCACTTTTTAAACAATCACTACTTTAATATAATTCAAATACTCAAATATTGTATTATATTCTATATAATGAAAGTCCTAAAACTACCTCAAGTAGATACCATGAATGTACTACAAAGAGAAAACAAGTTGGTATCTATACATATTATACATCGATCCAAAGGTTTTTTGTCTTGTTGTTAAGTCAAGGGGCTTATTTATAATACTATTTTAAAGCTTGCCTTTAGTCAGATGGAAATCTGTAAAAGGGATTTTTGACAGATTTGAAGGATAAGGCATAGCTAACTGGATGGGAGAGGCATATCCAAGAACAGCCTACGTATGAGAAAAAGCGGGTATGGGACAAAGGAATAGAAGAATGAGTATCTCAGAAAAGTATTGGAGAAGCTCTTTTTGAAAGAGACAAAAACTCAATGAGAATTTAACTCATTTCTTAAGACAGAAGTCATTCAGGTCAACATAACATCTCAAAGCTAAGAATGTCCCATCAGAATATGCTTTTGTTTTATGGCTCTGTACCAACAACTACTCTGATGGCACAAAATTAGATCCATGGTGACAACAACTTACCAGAAGAGACATTGAATCGCTTTAGTTCACAGAAAATGACAAAAAATCCATCTATTCCAAAGAAGACTTTTGCTTTATCTTCAAGATGCAGAAATATCGTACTATAAAAAAACAAAAGCAAGGATAGTTTAGATTTACAGAAAAGTTCCTTGAAGAACGAGTTGCCATAAACCCACACGATATCTAGGCAGCTATTCTTTAACACAAGCACTAGAGACATAGCTGAAAAGCGTCTTTAAAGAGCACTTCCGTTTACTGAACACTATTTGGGATCTGACATCACAACAGAAAGGCAGTGAAGTTGAAGGAGGGTCTGAGTATTTCCAAAGCCTCAACATACCTGCATCTCTCCTTCCGTATCTTTTCTGTACTTTTTTTAAAAAAAAAACCCTAAGCAAATGTGAAAGCATTATCGAAGAGCAATGTTGAACCCACTTTTGATATAAATGGTGCCAGTTAACAAATATACCCTAAGAATTTCCAATGGTTTCACTTATCAGTAAACTTTGAAGCTTCCAAAGCTTCTTGATCGGACTAACCATGAAATCATTTGGGGTCCCTGACCAGAAAATTTGGGAAAGAATCAGGATTGGTAACAGACTAGAATAACTTTCCTTGTCATGTTTTAAAAAAGAAGTTTTTTCAGTTTTCATGTGAAAATAACATTTTCTGTAGGGTGAATATTTTTTACCTTATGATTTTTAGTTCTCAATTCTATTCCTCTTTGAATTTGTTGACACATATGAAAGACATGCAGATTATTATGCAAATAATTCCTGTCCACTTTCACTAACAGAGTATTACTCTCAATAGTTATGAAGACTCTGCAACAGATTCAGAGATTTAAAATACTAACTCCTTCAGATTCAAGGAGGTACAAAAGCACCACCAAAAGTTTCCAGATCTTTCCTAATAGAAAGGGTGGCAATGGTCTAATCTTGCTAGTGCCTGGGTCTTCCCTTACACCTAACCAATACCATCTCTTTCGTCTAAATTGTTTCATTATTTCATTTTAATTAAGTCCCCAAGTTTGAGCAAGCCATCTGCAAATAACTGAGCAAAATGGGAAAGAAAAGGAAGATTTTGTAAACCATAGATACTACAGAGAAGTATCCAATTTTATTGCCACAGAAAGACGTGAATTTATTCAGGACGTTCATTACAAACCAAGGTAGAATCAGGAGGAAGAACCTGAAAGGCTATGATTATTTTGTCACCTGCCATTCATTATCATCAATTTAAGGGGCTGGGGCTTGCTGTGTCACAAAAGGGTTCCCCCCTTTTGCCTTCCCTGCCCACATTCCAGGATGCTTGAGATCCTTCATCCGAAAGTACTCATAACTATGAAACATTGTATCAACATAAGAGCTTGAGAGGATGCTCTGAAAGGTACTCAGATATTACCAGTGGCAGCGCAAGATGGTAAGGCTCATTTGGAAAGCAAGTTGGCAAAGTTTTGATAACCATGAAAATGTTCTACGTTTTGACCCAGTAAAATTCTCACTTACAGTAATTTATTCTAAGGAAATAGCCAAGTAAATGAAGAAACTAGACACATATAGAAAGTCATTACACTTTTATCTGAAACAGCGAAGTCTGCACGCCACAAGTGTCTAATGAATGCCTATCACGGGTCAGGCACCATGCTGGGCACTGGGGACACTCACTGGTGATCAGGTCAGACAAGGCTGAGACCACTTGTAGCTTACGTTCCCATAAGCAGAAAGATTAGGGATGTCACAATTAACTGCATTTTCTGGTTATCAGGATTTGTTTCCTGCTTTTTCCACTTAACATTAGTAAGTTCTTTCTTAAACAACAAAAAAACTTTAAACTCCATTACATTATTTTTCAGAAAAACTCGGACCCCAATACAATCTGTGAGAACTGTTAATACTAAAGGGGTTGTCCCCAGGGGGTGGTTTAATCCCAAGGACGTTTGCTCTAGATATGCCAGACCAGTTACAAGACATTTTGAGGTCTGGGCAGCAGCTGCACCTGGGGAGAGGGGGATAGATTTGCTGTCAGAATTTCCTCCTGCATGCTCTTTCACTAGGTATGAATATAAGTCCTTTTTAAAAAAATCATACTTGAGACCCATATTTCTAAATGTATTCACAAGCCCATCAGTGTGGTCCCTTGCACTTGCATCTGAAAAGTTAATTAGGATATAGCTTTATAAATGATTTAAATTTGTTCCATAACAGAACGGTTCGTCCGAAGGCTTCAGTCTGAAAGGTTAACACTTCCTCTGAAAATCAGAGGGCGTACCTATTTACACAACTCGGGTTTTGAGTTAAGGATCCAGCAGAGGCTACTGTTACAGGGAGGGCAAAAAAAACCCAAAAAAAACCCCCGATTTAAGTCTCTTTGTTGAGCTTTAAAATGACAGTAATTTTCAAAGTGATCTAAAAATTTATAGCGACGCACCACTGCGTAGAATTTTCTAAACTTAGTAGGGTGACTCACGCTTTCAAAAAGTATTTACTAGCGCCTACTATGTGCCAGGCGGTGCCGGGTAGGCGGCGCGTCACGATTCCTGATCAAGTTTTAGGGAAAAGGGTACTTGACACAACCAACCCACGAGGGAAAAACACGACGCTCAACTTAAACGCCGAGCGCGACACGACGCTTGGACACTTAACGCTGCAAAGGCGGCTTCCGAGTCCCGCCCGGGGGCACCGTGGGCACCCGGCAGAAGGCGGCCCCGAGGCGTCTGGGTCCCGAGACCAGAGGGCAGAGCGCCGCGGGCGGCCCGGCCCGCACCTGGCGCCGCCGCCCCGCACCTCGCCCCGCCCACCGGCCCGCAGGTGCCGCGCCGCCGGGCGCGGGGAGGGGGGCGGCCCGGGGCTCGGGCGGAGCGGAGCGGAGCGGGCGCGGGGACCGCTCGCCACGCCAGCGGACTCCCGCCCCGGCCCGCCGGCCGCCCGGGCTCGCGCTCGACGAGGGGCGGCGAGTTCCAGCCTCGGGCTTCCCGGAGAGCGCGGGCCGAGCCGCGCTGCCTCACGTCCCCAGCGGCCCCGACCCTCCCTGCCCGGCCTGGTCTCCCCTCGTTACCCTGGCGGCGACCGCGGCCAGCGACTCTCCTCAGGCGGCCGGCGGTGCGGGCCCAAGGCGGGCGCAGGAACCCGGCCCGCCGAGGGGCGAGGCGAGTGCGCAAGGCCCGCTCCCAGCGCGGGCCGCGGGGCACGGGAAGGCGGCGCAACCCGCTCTGGGGCTGCCAGCCCGGACCTCTGCCTCAGCACCAGGCAGCGGGCCCGCACGGGACTCTCCCTACCCGGCCCACGGTCGCGGCCCCGCCTCTCGCCCCGGGCCAGGCTGCTAGGGGGCGGGGCATTCGAGCTTGGGGGCGGAGCAGACGCGAAACTACTACTCCTGAAGATGAGGGGGCGGAGCCCACAGGAAACTACAACTCCCAGCAGGTCGTGCGCTGGCGCCGTGGAGGCTGCTGGGAGATTGGGTCTCCTTCGCTCTTCCCCCAATTGTGCAGGGGCTGCCATTGAGCCGGCGTCGCTACAAAACTGTGGTCGCCAAGTGATGATGTTGTGAAGTCGCCCGCCCGTCCCCGCCACGCCCGGGCGGTTACTGGCAGCGGCGGCCGCTTGGGCTGCTGCTCTCAGGCTGCCGCTGCTTTAGAGACTTCTCCCTGAGGGAGCGCGGGCGGAGGACGACAGACGTCTAGCTGTTCCTGTGAGTAACCTTCCCGCGCGCGACCCAAACTTGCCCTTGCCAGCTTCCCCTGAAGTCGGAGGAACCTCCCCATCCCGCGCTCCTCCCGGTCCTCGGAGGTCACGCGCGGACACCGGAGCCCGAGGCTGGGAACCTGAGGGCTGGGTCCTCCCGGGTCCACCCCCGTGGTGGGAAGTGGGTTGTTTGCAAGTGTGGGTGCGAAGTGATGGGCGCTGGGCTCTGGCCTTCGGGTTCACCCCAGCTGCACCTCCGAGGATTGGCAGCCTCTCATCCTCTGCTGCAAAGCATCCACCTGGAGCCCTGTCCCCGAGCGATGAGCGGCTTTAGTGTCTGGACGTTAAACCCTAAGCCTCGCTCGCCGTCTGTGATGTGAGTGATCGGAGAGGGTCTTGGAAAGAGCTTTTTCTATGTTGAGTGAGTTGGGCTTTTCTTGCGGTTGATTTTGAGCCGGACACCACTCGTCCTTCTAACGAAACGGTTGACTTTAGTTTCAAGCGTAAATAATGGATATTGGCAGATGTCGTTTTTAGTACCAGCATAAAGATAATCTCCCAAACACTTAAAAGATTTCTGGGTCATAATAATAGTGGTGAACTCAGTTACTTGCACACAACCTTTTATTTAAACCTGCAGTTTCTGTGCAGGAATATGAGTAGTTTTTCATTGGAAATTCATCAAGGTACAATGGACATAGGAATAAAATGAAGTGGACTTTTCCAGGTTTTTTTTTAGTCTATTTCAGTAAATTTTTTCCCCACCTTCAAATCTTTGCTGTAGAATTGGAAGTCTGAGCTACAGTGATCTCCAAATAACACGTCAATGGTGGTGATGTGACACTTCAGAACAAATTGTGAAGGACATTTGGTGGTGAGAGGGGGCAGGGATGAAGACACTTTATCATCTCAGCAGTTATTCCAGCCTTCTATTTTAAAATTAAGTGTGTTCAACAAGTCTGAGGTATGCAGCAAGTACATAGCGTGTGAAAGACACTATTTTGTTATTTTACAGTTTTTTATTTCTACGATGGAAGGGGTGGGAAAGAACAAACATTTACTTTCAGTCGGCCAAGCACCCCAGTTACTAGCTCTATGTACATTTGCTCACTTAGTCACTATAATAACCCTGTTGCACTAATCTGAGGCTCACAGACTTTGCTTATGTAACAAGTGCAGATTCAAAGCTAGATCTGCCTTGCTTCAGAGTTACAGGTCAGGTCACTTGTGCCTACTTCAGAAATTACTGACCCTAAAGATTGGGTGATTAAAAAGTATTTTCCGGCGTTATTTCCTAGCGTTGCCTAATACGTTGATTCCTCTACATCGTTGACAGCTAGAATGAGTCCTGAACCCCTGCTTTAGTACTTTTGAACAAGTTGTTCTCTCTGCTTGCAATTCCCATCCGCCACAGAGCTGCTTGTTAAGACCCTATAAGGCCATTCCAAATCCACCTCAGTTTACTTTTGTAAGACATGATAGGATGGGATTTTCATCTCAAAAGTCCTTTCCAGTTCAAGGGTTTAAGTGATTCTGCGATTGAAAATATGAGCCGAGGAGTGTTATTCTCCATGAAAATGGTTGACATCTATAGTCACAAAGAGTAGAAAAACCTGTTTCTTAAAAATTTTACTTCAATACCCAAAATACATTAAACACCGATATAAGGAATGAGACAGATGACAATATATTATTTCTTGTTTGTTTTGAGCTCTGTTTATATCATCTGTACTGGTTTTTGAACCTCTTTACTTGCTATCCTCTTTAGTTGGTAAGAAATTGGAGGCATTAAAGTAATATTCACGTTTAAAATGGCAGTAATTAAAGGAACCGAATTATTCCATGGTTTTCAGTCATATTTGTTCAGACCTGTAGTGTTCGTGTAATAATAGGAAACACTTATATAACACTTACTATGTGTTAGATACCCATCTAAATGTCTTACCTATATTAACTCATCCTCACAGGAGCACTATGAGGTGTTTTTAGAGACAGGCAACTGAAGCAGAGAATAAGTTAACATACCTGAGGTTGTTCAGCTACTAAGTGGTAGAACTGGATGTCAAACCCAGGCAGTCTCAGAATCTTTAACAGTTATTGAGCACCTACTGTGTACCACCCCCACAACTGGATGCTTTTATTATAATTAGGCCATTTAACTTTACAACTGTCTTATATAGAATGAAGTTCAATGTATAGTGACTTGCCCAAAGTCACAAGATAAGTAAGCGTTAAAGCCAGGATTTGAACCCATGCTTGCCTTTCTTCAAAGTCCCTGTTCTTTCTTTTACTTTCTCTTAATCAGATCTTTATTAAATACCTTCAGTGGGCCAGGCGCTGTGCTAAGTGCTAGGGATTTAGTCTCTGTTCATATGGAATACAGCCTGAAGAGGAAAAGAGACAAGTGTGATAGTGCGTTGATAGGATAGCATACGGAGAGCAGCATACGGAGGGACTGTGGGAACACAGAGAAAGGACAGTGAAATCTGCCTGGGGTGAGAAGACTTGACCAGTGATTAAAGTGATTTTTAATCACTTTACCAGTCTTAGAAAATCAAATGGAAATTAGCCTGGGTAAAGCAAAGGAGAAGGGGCTGTCATGGACCGAATTGTGTCCCTCCAAAATTCAAATGTTGAAGCCCTCAGTCCCATAACCTCAGAATGTGCCTCTATTTGGAGATAGGGCCATTAAAGAGGTGGTTAAGGTAAAAAGAGACCTTTAGGGTGGGTCGTAATCCATTCTGACTGGTGTCCAAAGAGGAATTTTGGACACAGACAACAGGGATGTATGCATAGAGGAAAAAACCGTGTGAGGACACATCAGGAAGGCAGCCGCCGGCAAGCCTCAGGAGAAACCAAACCTGGCAACACTTTGATCTTGGACTTGTAGTTTCCAGAACTGTAGAAAATAAAGTTCCGTGGTTTAAGCCACCTAGTCTGTGGTATTTTGTTATGGCAGACTAACACAGGGGTGTTCTAGCCAAAGGAGTGACTTACAGAAAGCCTGTGCGGTATGGCCAGGCGATTAGGTTTCATGGTGACAAGTGTTGAGCGATGAAGCTGGAGACGAGGCTGGGGCCATATTAGGCTGATTTTGTATGAGATGCTGATAGGTTTAAACTTTATCCTAAGGGGAGCGGAATGGAGGGGTTTGTGGCGGTGGAAAAACGTTAGATCTACATTTTAGAAAGACTACTCTGTGAGCCTTGTGGAGGATGGATCAAAGGGGATAAGACTGGAGGCAAGGAAGCCAGTTAGGTGTCTATTGGCACAGAAAGCTGAACTAAATATTTTCTCAGAATATTGAAATATCAAACTAAAACAGAATTGTTGTTAACATAAGGAAGATTTTAAAGGGCACAGTGAACCATTAGGGCATACATAAGAAGATTTAGGAAGAATTTGTATATACCTGTTTTGTATCTAGAGACTGGATTTGCTTTGACATTTTGTTTTCTATAAATAAGTAAAGCTTTACTCAACTGTTACAGAGTATTCACTATTTTTCCACTGCATTTAACAGACAGTTTATGGTGCCTACACTGTTCTAAGCCAAGTTCTCTGACACCCTTATGATATGTCTGCTGTTATGATCTCCATTTTATATGTGACGATATGGAAGCACAGAGAGGGTAAGTAACTTGCCCAGAGTCACATAGCTGATAAATGGCACTGTTAAGATTCAACTCAAGCAGTCTGTCTTCAGAGTCTGTGCTCTTAGCCGTTATACTATGCTGTTGCCGTATATTATTTATCAAGATCTTCAGCTGTCTATGAAAGGAGGAGGGAGAATACAAAAATAAGTTGAGTGTTGCCTTAGGGAGTACACAGTTTATCAGAGGAGATAGGAACAATTATAAGTTAAAAAAAACAAGTATTTTAGAGAAAAGTGGAAAGTATTAGGAGGCAATGCTTACTTTGAGTTGGGGCCTTTGGGAAATCTTGGTGGAAAAAGTGGTGTTTGAACTGGGGAGGTAAAGAATGGCTGGACTTTGAATGTGTAGAAGGGAGAGAGGACATTAAAGGCAGAAGAAATCGCATGAACATATAGGGTTAGGAATTTCCTGGTGTGTCTAAAGAACTAGTAAATGTAGTCCCTTGTTTTGGCTGGAATATATTGTGTGGTTGGAGATGCCAGTTTGGAGGGCGGGAGGACAGCAAATGTTTGGGAAGAGAACCCTCAGGGAGTGAGGGGCAAAGAAAATTGTGAGGTTTTAAGCCAAATGATTGAGGTGTATACTAGATGTAGTAACTATCTTTCAGAAGAGAATAAAATTCATCTAGTCCCAACTCATCAATTAATAAGTCCTGTCTTCACTGCCTTGCAAATCCCTCTTACTGTTTCCATTCACCCAGTTTATGCCTTTATTACAATAATCCAGGCATAATGTGAGAAAATTTCTTAATTATTTTACTGTCTCTGATCTCTCCATTCCTGAAATTTATCCTGTATCTTGACTCCAGATTTATTTCTCAGATGTCACCTTCCATTTAGAAACTTGTTCCCTCTGGGATCAAGTTCATCTGAACTAGTCAAATTTAAAGCTCCAAGTAGCTTCTCCATAATCATTCCTGCCTAACTTGGTCTGTACACTGTGGCCACATTGGCTGTGTCTGCTGTTTGCTTTGGGGCCTCTTTTTTTTTCCCTTTGTCCTTTACCTACCAAATACCCTCATTCTCACTATCCAGATCTTTCCATCCTTGAGGAACCCACTTAAGTCTGACTCCTATGTGAAGTTCAGCTAGAAAAGAGCTCTCCCCTCACTGACTGTCTATAGAACAAGTCTGTTCTAATACTCATTAAATACTTACTTATCTGGTGGTGTTATTTTGTTTTCTTAGATTTCTTAGATTGTTAGAGCTCTCCCCTTTAGCTCTTAGATTTTTTAGATCTTTAACCTCCCTTAGGCTGTCATATACTACTTTTTATCTCTATTCATTACTTTTAGTTTAATTCAAGAGGCATTTATTGGAAACTGTCCAGTAAGCAGCTGATTGACCAGTTGTTAATTGAGATCATTTTATCAAAATTGCTTTTATAGCTGGCTTCTTAATATGTAATGTTCTAACTTTATTCCTAGCTTTACTACCGACTCACACAACCTTGGGAATGTCCTGTTTAACCACCCGGAATTATGGTTTATTCGTGCTAGAAAATGAGCATGCAAAGTCTACCCGTGATACAGAGGTGGAACTAATTCATGTTGTAATGATCATTGAGGTCTTTGAAGCTTATCCATATATCTCTGTCAGTGTTTGCCAAACTTCAAGTTCTTTCTCTTTAGAAAGCTTTCTGACAAGTCATGGAGAAGAAAGGAATAGTTCAAATAAAATAGGGTCTAATTTAAGAGTGTTACGCTGTATTGTGTAACAATGGAGTTGATAAATTATGTGTGTTAATGATGAAAGAACTCACCCGCCAGTTCAGTTAATAGTTCATTTCAACAGCAAGTATTTATCAAGTTGCTTGAGTTCCTGCCAGTATATTCCCATTCTGATCAGCAAGCAGGAGGAAAGGGAGAAGATAGCACCTTCCCCCTTCCTTCCTGGAAGAGGACTTTCAGGAAGTAAATTGTAGCATATGTTGTGAAAGAAACAAATTAGTTGCTAAGTTAGAAAATAAAGGTGGCAGGGGAGGCTCCTTTAGACAAGTGGACTGGTAACTTCTCCCTGAGGATGTTTTCAGCTGAGACCTGAAGGGTGAGAAGTTGTTAGCATATAAAGAACAATACCAAAGTCTGTTCAAGGGAGAGTGAATAGCTACTAAGGCGCAGAGGTAGAAGGGTGTGATGAGGAAGTGAAAAGAAATGACAAAAGGCCTGTGTGTCTGTGGCTGAGTCTGAGCAAGGAGGAGAGTGGTGCAAGATGAGGGAGGAGAAGGAGTCAGGGGCCAGACTGCGGCAGACTTTATAGGCTGTGATTTGAAGTGTGGATTTTATTCTAGGTATTATTAAGAACCATTAAATTTTTTTTAAGGAGTTTAGTTTTAAAAACATTATTCTTGTTTCCTTTTAGAGAATAGAGAGGAACAAGAGATTAAGAATAGAATCCTGTTAGGAGATTGGTTCATAGTCTAAGAGATGATGACAGCTTGCATTAAGATGGTAAAAGAGGGGATGAAGAGAAGTGGGTAAATTTGACATATATATTGGTATTAGACTGTACGGGATTTGGTACTGCATTGGATGTGGCAAGGTGAGAGAAAGGAGGCATCTACTGTTTGTTAGATCAACTCAGGGGATCATAATCAGCTTGTGAAAAAATTGAGTGGAGCTCAGGAAGAAGTCTGGTCTGAAGAGCCAGATTGGGAGTTATTAACACTAAAAAGATAGTTTAATCTGTCGTAGTGGTTGGTTGGCACAAAGGAAAATGAATAACAGTAGCAGTAAAGAACCTGGTCACAATTGGAACTCTGGTAAACACCAACATTTAAGCATCAAGGGGAAAGAGCTGGGTGATGAAATGAAGGGATTTGAGAAAGAGCTTTCATGGTAAGATGTGGGCTCCAGGAGAGCCACGGGAGGGACGTTGAAGTAGGGAGGAATCGCCAATATTGAACCAGAGATGACGTAAGATAACAACTAAGAAGGTATGGTTGGATTGGTTAGCAGGACTCTTGGTGACGGAAAGGAAAGTGGTTTCAAGAAAAATCAGATTGTGCTGGAGTTGAAGTGTGAATGAGAGATGGGGAGAAGAGAATGCGAGTAAATATTCTTTGAAGAAGCTTGACTGAGGACAGAGGGTAGTAGCCAGAGGGAAACCCAGAGTCTTGAGGAAGAGAGATTTTTAAAATTTTGTTTTTAATAAAATAGAAGATTTTGAACATAATAATAGACCAAGTAAGAAGATGACGCTAGTGGAAGATAAGGAGAACCAGTGGAGAAAAGTTTAGAGAGGGCAGGACTAGAGACTTTGAAGTAACATATATTTCATTATTTTTTTTTAACTGGATGGACATAAACACAAGGTGGAAGAATTGAAAGGTAAATGATAAAAAAATAAGTTTTTTTCCCCTTCTGTCTTCCAGCCATCCAGTTCCTCTTCTAAGAGGATTGCTAATTTACACTCCAATTAACAAGCATGCAAGTGCGTGGTTGGGATTATATTTGTACTTAATTCTCAGAGTTCAGGAGAAAGCTAGCTATGGATTATGTGGATTTATTGGTGGGAAGAATGAGAGTAGGAGAGATGGAGAACAGCCCAGAGGTTCAAAGATGAGTGAGAAAGATGTGGTACGGAATTTCTCAGAAAAGAGGGACTTTGAAGAGGATAATGAAGGGCATGCCTGTGGTGTGAGGCCCATGGTTGATGACCGAATTTTTGGCAGCCCCGTTCCACATGGTTTTGTGACCTTTTCAGGAGGATTTAACGACTTCTTTATATTTAAAATGCATGTCAGGGGCTGGCCCCGTGGCGCAGCGGTTAAGTGCGCACATTCCACTTCGGTGGCCCGGGGTTGCCGATTTGGATCCCAGGTGTGGACATGGCACCACTTGGCACGCCATGCTGGGGTAGATATCCCACAAAAAAGGAGAGGGAAGTGGGCATGGATGTTAGCTCAGGGCCAGTCTTCCTCAGTGAAAAGAGGAGGATTGGCAGCAGTTAGCTCAGGGCTAATCTTCCTCAAAAAAAAAAAAAAAAATGCATGTCAACTTGGAAAATGGACATCTCAAAAATTCATCACTTATGTAAAGTAAATTCCTATCTGGGGTCCAGCCGTCAAAGGTCTGTTTTCTCCTCCTGTTGCTTTTGGTCATAGACATGTTGTGTGTGGTGCTTTGGGGTTATTCAGGCCAGAGGTGTAAATCCAAACAAAGGGAAGCTTGTTGGTTAAGAAAGATCACTCTCTGTCTAAGGAAGAAAGGAAGAGGAGACTGGAAACCGACTAAAATGTCTCTGAGATGGTACTAGTGTTCCTAACGCCCAGAATTTAACAATTTAAAAAAAAAAATTTCCTTTCAACCATTCTCATCTTTTTGGCTACTACTCTGCTAAACCACTGAATTTGCCTTTGTTTTATTTTTAGTCACAAAATTGAAGACGACAAATGAGACTTAGATTAGCAATTGTGAGTTTTTTAAAGAAGGTATTTAACCATTTCTCATTTGATGTGAGGCTTGTTTTAAATACATTCATAAACAGCTGCAAAAACTTAGTGGGAAGCATGATAAAACTAAGCAATGAGCCAAAGATTCAGTTTTAGCTTTCCTATGAAACTGACAACTAGTTCTTTTTAGTTATTACAAGAAAAGTGGATACTGTGTTACTGCTGTAAAAATAACCCTTTTAACAGCAAACGCTTATAGTTCCCATAAAGCAAATAATACAATGTTTTCTTTTGAATGTTCACTCTTAGCTGGATTTTTGTTTTTCAAGGCAATTTATTTAGTTGATATTAGACTAAAATATATTAATAATCAATTTTGTTCATTAAATTACTTTTTTAATTCAGTGTATTGATATTTTTAATCATTAAGCTTATAGTTAAGCATGTGTTTCGAGCCTACTATGTGTCAGTGGCTTTTAGGTTTGGAGCACACAAAAATAAGACGGTCATTCAAGGAGCTCACAGTGCAGCAAGGAAGAAAGTGAGCACTTAATCTTCTGGAAGCAGCCAAGCAGGGGAGTCATTATACACTGGTTAAGGAGCAAAATCACAATGAAAAATTTTAAGATTTCCTAAACCATTTTTCCACATTTATAATCCACTTTTTATTTCTCTATAGTAACAGTACAATTCTCACAAAAGGGTGGAGGACCTGTGCTTTTCTTGGGAGACAGTAAAGAAAAGACGGAGTGTAGTCATGGCCAGCCCAGGGAAAAGAACTCTGGGAGAGAAAAGCACTTGGTGACAGCACCAGAGGAAGAGAAGCAAGCCAACGAAATCCCTCATGCTGGAGGCAGGGAAGACAGAGGTACCCGAGGAACCAGCAAAGGACGGAAAAACAGGTCCTGGGGTTCAGTCTGAAGCAGACAGACACCTTCCGGCTTCTCCGATAACCTGGTTATCTGGTTTCTCAGCCAACATCAGGTTGGACAGAGGGGAGGCCCCCTGGCAGCAGTAAAGTGTGGTGGTTGATGGCCTCACAGTGAGGGCGGAAACAAAATTAGAAGTGCACTTACAGTCTCTAAAAAATGAGCAATTTTGAGACCATTAAGTGAGGGAGAAAGAGCTCCTAAAAGCTTATAAACCTGGAGGATATCACTGTAGTCACTATTTTATAATACAGTAGTTGCTAGTCATGGTATGACCTTGAGTCATCAAATTCTGTTCATCCATTTTATGTAAGGACTTTTTTTTTCCCTCCCATAGCAGTGTGTTGGACTTTTCTCATTACTATGTCTTAACGTCAGGGGGAAAACATCTTTCTACGAATGTTTTTGAAATAAGAAAACCGGGTGGGTGGGGAGGGAGTGTTAAAGATTTTTGTCACAGTGTTGTCAAACCCATTTCTAGGGAATGTTTGCAACATCGGTGTAAGTGACGGGCCCTGCGCAGAGGCTCACATCCCTCGCTGAAACCGTGGGAGGCCTATGCAGATTCTTGTAAATTGGGCTAAGAAAGCCTTCAATTTTCAAAAGCTGTAACAGTCTTATGTTTCTCACATCGTTTCATTTTTCTCCCTGCTACAGATTGCAAGCATGTAGCCTAACTCCAGATTGATTCATTCATTTAACAGATATTTATTGAATGCCTGACATTTGCAAGATATTAAGATATAGGTGGACTTAATTTATCAGAATAAGGGTTTATTTTGGTCTGTATTCTACTTAGTATTTTTAGCTGCTCAGAACGAGTTACAGAATTACTTCCAATTTACAGTATTTCTTCTATATTATCTTCTTGATGCTGTAGAATAGCCCATTGAGAGGCAAAATCAAACTCAGATTGGAGTTGTCTTATTAAGGAAATATATGATATACATAAAAACACATATCATCCTGCTTCATAGAAAATAACAGCCAACTTTGAGATCAGATTACTAATTTCTAAAAGCAAATATAAACCACATAAGAAGAAATTAGGGGTTACTTGCTTTTTTCCCTTTATTCAGTATTTTCCCTCAGTGGAGTGGAGAGAGAGAATTGCATTTGAATTATCTCTGAGGCTTTTTCAAGTTATACATGCTTCCTTGCCCTCCCCAGTATCTTGCCAGTAGAGCTCAGAGCTTAGAGGGCCCAGCTTTGGAAAAACAACCTTGGGTTTGACTCTTGGTTCTTACTAGCTTGGGCAAGTTGCTTAACCTCTAAGCTTCAGTTTCCTCATCTATAAAATGGTGACAATAATAAGATGTGCATCATGGGGTTGTTGTGAGGATTAAAAGGGATCATGTACATACAGTATTTAACCCAAGGCCTAGCACATAGTAAGTGCTCCGTCTGTGTTAGCTATTATTATTAGGAAAGACTGACTTTAGAACAGAATTGAGAATGTATTTCTTTATCATGTATTTTTCATTTGAAACACGGAATGCTCTTCTGTCTTTATCATCAGTTGTTTACCATTATAAGCTGATCTTAAAAACTTCTGTAGTGCTGGTTTCATTTGGTATATTCTACAGTAAAGTCATGAATTTAACTAATAGGTTTTGGTTTTTGCTTTTAGAGTCAAAAGAGCTAATTTCTGCTCAGGAAAAGTCTCTCAGGGCAGTGGTATCTCCTCTTCAATTGTTCAGGTTTAGAAATTAAAGTTTTCTCAGTGTACTCAGAGTTGATCAGGCCTGGAGGAAAGGCACACTAAGCAGACTCACTGAAGAGTGACAAATATGCCAGAATGTCTGCTCTTCATATACAGTAGAACTGTCAAGTAAACTGCATGTTTTGCTTCCCATAGTTAGTATATTTTTCCCTCACTGGAAAATCTGCGTGAGAAACCAAGTTACTGGAAGTTGTTTTCCTGTGTGTGCATCTAGAGGTGGAGGACATGTGAAGCATAAGGAACAGTATGCTAAGGGAATGGGGAGGGTTGGGCTGGGTAGCGGTATGCAGCCAAGAGCTGTGCCAGCTCAGAGGAGAGAGGGCTGAGGCTGGGAGACCAAATGGGAAGCTATTGCAGTAGCCAGGGACAGAGAGAACGGCTTGAACTAAGGCCATAGCAATAGACTCGAAGAGCAAGTTGTCAGGAGTTGGTGACTACATGGGAAGCAGGGACCGGGAAGAAGGGTGACTCTTACATTTTTGGCTCTACTGATCAGGGGAACTGATAATATTAACTAATTAGTAAAGCAGGAAAAGACAGATTTCATGGGAGAAGGATAATGAGTTCGGTTTAGAATGCGGTGAATTTATGGTACTGATTATAAATTGATACTGAGATTTCCAGTTTAGAGTCAAAAAATGCCAATTTGGGCTAAAGATAGAGACTTGGGGACTAGTTGTCTTATAATTGGAAGGTAAGGTCTTTGAAGTAGATGAGGTTCCTGAGGACGGAAAGGAGAGGGCCCATGAGGGCCCCCTGAAGAACTGGAGATGGCGACTATGAAAGGCAGGTGGAGGAGGAGGGCTCCCAAATTTCCTCAGCCACCTGGTGACTGTGTCCATCAAGCTCAGAACCCAGTTGTCTCCTGAGCTGCAGATAGCCAACAGCCACATCTCAAAAAATTTGTATTCTTAATTGGTTCCTGAATTTCATTGGCAAACCAAAATCATTCATTACATGTCAATTCTCCTTCAAAAGGTAACTTTATCGTGAAGTCCTGGAGTTGGTTGTAACAATTGGTTTAAAAAACAATGACTCTTATGTCTAAACTAATATAATTTGAACGTCTCTTGCCTAGTAGAATAACATTACTAAAATGGTTATATGTCTCAGATATGCAGAATTAGAATTACATATGTTTATACATATGTTTATAATAAGTATTCTTCCATCCTGACCATCGCTCACCCCCATTTTAATTTACACCCTGTTCCTGGTCGTGTAAGATTGCATGTCCTGCTGCCGCTGATCACTTTGTTGATCTGAAGAGCTCTACTGCCTACAGTTTTTCTTTTTGGAACTTCTACTTTTGAAGGCTTTGAGTATTATAAGTTTAAAATAACTGAAGGATTTAGGGTCATCTTAAGCCAGCAAAAGCAAATTTACATTGTATTAGTAAGGGACAATTTTCGGCAAAAAGAGAAATGAGGACACAGGTT
The DNA here is from genome assembly GCF_037783145.1 of Equus przewalskii. Classification (NCBI taxonomy): domain Eukaryota; kingdom Metazoa; phylum Chordata; class Mammalia; order Perissodactyla; family Equidae; genus Equus; species Equus przewalskii. The sequence goes on along the minus strand of NC_091847.1, from coordinate 75,562,309 downwards.
TTCTACCTCTTCTTGAATTATTTCTGTTTTTAAAGTTTGTGTTTCCCTTACCACTATGTCAAAGTGCCGTTTCTAGGGGTCTTCTTTGCTATTTGAGCTGAACATAAAGTCCTGAAGAGCAAATGGTACAGTGATATTCTTAAGTCTGCGAGGATGATTATATCTATTCTGTTTATTTCTTAATCTTCTGTGAAGTGTTCGTGGGTTTTTAGGTGATGGTGTCTTTTAATTTAGTACCTAAATTTTGCCAGTCAACACTGAAAGAAAATGCTTTCTGGTTTGTTGGGGAAAGATTTATTTGATTCTAGAAGTATAGTACATATTTTAGTACTCACAGAATCAATTGTATTGTATAAAATGCTTCTGCTCAACATGTTTCCCTCCATTTTTGGTTAAGAGAACAGGAAATCCGCAAACTCTATAATGCCATTTATTCTTCATTACACATTTTTGAAGACCTATAATTGTTTTTTCCCCTTTTTTAACCATTACTTTAGTCAACAGGATATAATTTTCGGTTTTAAAAAGAGATTTTAAAATATAATAACTATGATTTTATTAAAATATTCTGGGATGAAAATTCTTGACAGCAGCTGCTCTCGTGAACTAATATTTTATATGTCTGTAACCCAGATGTCCAGACAGAGCCTTTAAGAGCTAGATTGTTGGCCTGAAGCTTCAATGTCACGTTGTGGGGAAGCCAAACCCTCCCTAAGGTTTCGGTGGATTCCTGGTGTTCTTGCGGCCCCTGAGCCACTGCCGTCTGGAGGAGACTTCTTTCCCTCCCTCTCCCTCTCCAGAGAGAGAAGAAACAGTTGCTACCCGAGTCTTCTCAGAGCATCTTAGCCTTCCTTTGATGCTGCAAGGCCTCACCTTCCACTGTAAGTGGCTTTTCCATGGATTTGCCTGAAGGAGCTCTGCTGTCAGACGTTAAGATGATGAAATGTGTACCTTATTAGGTATAATTTGATAATAAGAGCCCTTCTACTAACTCTTATTTTCTCCATTTATCAAACTTTCCCAAATACCTAAATAATTCCTACTAAATTCAGCCTCCGTTCTTTAGAAGTTATAAGAAAACCCTATCTTGAAAAAACTTTTGCAGTGTTAGGATTGAATATATTCTATAGCATTGTGTAGCTCTTTTGCCAGATGGTACAGAGAAGATAATGCTCTCTTAAAAGGGTACAGAATTTCAGATAGACTTTAAGTATCAAGTTGTTCTTTCTCTTAGAGAAGTAAATCAAGACTATTTTGTGAATGTGATACTGAAGCCTACCCTTTTGAGGTTTGCATTTAGTGTTTCTGAGCTATTTCCTATCCTGTTTCCTTTGACTAAACTACCATACAACGTCACTAAATTATTTTTGACTGCCAAATAATAATTTGCTTTGTTTTTCGTATTTCTAAGCCAATCATGATCTTTTATAGAAAGGAGTTTGGAAAAAATGGGTGATGGGGAGAGGCATAAAACTATGGATGTATAATTGTGGTCAGTGCTATTTTAAGGCCTTTTATATATCTGTTGTCTCCTTTGATACTCATTGTCACTGTCGGATGTCAGGCAAAAGATGGAATTTCTGTCTAGAAGTAGAGTTTTGAAAAGATGATGTTGATATCGCTTATTCAGCTATATGTTGCATTTTCTGTAAGAGTTTGGCGTCATTGTAGTCTTTCATTCTGTGGTGCAAAAATACCATGATTTAGGGTATAGACCAGAGTTCAACAAACTATAGCCTTTGGGACAAATCCAGCCAGTTGTGTAAGCTAAGAATGTTTTTTGTATTTTTAAAGGGTTGGAAAAAACCAGCAAAGATAGGTGACAGAGCCTTACATGGCTGCAAAGCCTAAAAGATTTACTATCTGGCTTTTTACAGAAAAGTTTGCTGACCCTTGTTCTGGATTCTTGAGTTTTAAAGTGAATGAATAACCTGTTAAATGTTAGAAAATCACTGATGGAAACTGTTAATGGTTATATAATTGTATATTCTGAATACTGTGTAATTCAGAAATGAATTACTTTAAAATGATGGCATAGATTGATAATTGACATGGAAAGATAAATGAGTAGGCTGCTAAACAGCATAACGTTCTGTCTCCCAGTGAAAGATGGTAAAGTATTAAAAGTTGCTTTCATTTGATTCTTCATTTCATCTACTGCCTGGATTTTTTTAAAAATGAGCATATTACTTTTTTAACAAAGGTGCACACATGCATATGTGCGTGTTGTGTTGCGTTCATGTGTTTTAAAGAGAAAAAGAGAAAGTGAATGGAAATTGCCAGTGTAGCTTGTAGCTGATTTTCATCAGATGAGGGAGAGGTTTGTTTAAGGAATGTAGCTTATTATGCACCATGCACCACTTTTAAACTCTTGTCGTCTTTGAACTTAAACACTTTTCCCTTCCAAGCTTTTACTAAATAACGAAACACCTGAAAGTGTCAACAGTGAGGCTTAATCTCACTTTTTTTTTTTTTTTTTTTTACCATTTCCTTAGTTGACATCTAATTACACTGCTTTAGAAAAACTAGGTAGTAATATAAAATCAACATGGCCTTTTACGAAATTGCCGGGAACTGTGTCCACATAGTTTATGTCGCAGAGACTGCTGATTCTGCATACATGGTCTCTGACAAATGTTTCCTGTCCACATGTTCAGGATTGAAGCCACATTTTCTCATTTCTCACTGAAGGAGCATTCTCTCATTTTGCTTCTTCCCTTATTCACTTAGTACTGTATTTCTAGTGCTGTTACTTGGTGGTGTGTTCACCACATTTTACCTATCTACTGTCCAGGGAGCAGGCCCTCCCCCAATCTCATCCATGTCTGTTTATGAGCTGATATGGGAATTTATTTGGCATAGATATGCCCAGGAGCAGAATTGCTGGGTCTTAGGGTACATAGGTACTTAATTTGACTCCATAGTTTCTGATGATTCTGATGAATGGCGGCGTTAGTCGGCATTCCCACCATGGGCTTTTTATTTGGGGAATTTTTTTAAATGCTTTTTGGTGAGGAAGATTGGCTCTGAGCTAACATCTGTTGCCAATCTTCCTCTCCCTGCCACCCCCCAAACGCCAGTACATAGTTGTATATCCTAGTTGTGGATCATTCTAGTTCTGTGTGGGATGCTGCCACAGCATGGCTTGATGAGTAGTGCTAGGTCCCTGCCCAGAATACGAACCGGTGAATCCCGGGCCACTGACACCGAGCAGGCAAACTTAACTACTTGGCCCAGGGGCTGCCCCTGGAGGAAATTTTTCTAAGAGTTTCTCTAAGTCCAGGAGTTAGTGACAAGAAAGGATTACCTTCAGTAAGAACAATTGTTAGAACTCCTGAATTATTGCTGGGTGGCAGTTCCAGACGACACAGATGGCCATACTTTTTGTAAGAGCAAAAAGGGAAATACGTCTCCTAACATGGTTAATGTTAGACTTATAAGACTCTGACAATAAAATCCAGAGATAGTGGATAATGTTTATTAGATGCCATACTTAGTACTCCCGCACACTGGATGTGTGACTTTTCTGGACAGGTAAAATTTAATTATTTAAGCACCATAAAATATTATCTTTTAACGTTTTCTTTTAAATCATGCTTTCCTAACTTCTTAAAGAGTAGATATGAAAGCATGATGTAACATTTTCCTCATGATTGGGGTCATATTTTAATAACTGTCATTTACTTTGATGAAGATATGGATGTGAAGTATGAAACAGAATGGCTCCTGATAATGACTAGACCTTGCTTTCTTGAAAAGATCCCTAATATTTTGGATCTTTTGCTTTTGTATTATTTGCCTAATCTTATAAAAGATAAAGTATGGAGTGTGCCACCATGCTTGTTTAATTAATGGCTGCTTTTCTGTAAAATCAATCATTGACTTGTAAGTGCTTCCTCGCCTAGAAAACCTTGAGTGTTGCTGTGGTGCTTTTAGCTCTGAGTAATTTGAAGACCCTGATGAATTGCAGGTACTTATTAGCAGTCAGCCACTCTCTTGCTATTCACTTTTTCTTTTTTTTAAAGATTGACACCTGAGCTAACAACTGTTGCCGATCATTTTTTTTTCTTCTCCCCAAAGGCCCCCAAGTGCATAATTGTATAGTCTAGTTGTGGGTGCCTCTGGTTGTGCTATGTGGGACACCGCCTCAGCATGGCCTGACAAGCAGTGCCATGTCCACACCAGGGATCCGAACTGGGGAAACCCCGGGCTGCTGAAGCGGAGCGCGCGAACCTAACCACTTGGCCATGGGCCAGCCCCTTGCTGTTTGCTTTGTTGAGGAAAGTACAGAGGAACGGTATCCCTTTCCACTACAGTAGTTTGGGCTGGATTACTTCAAAGAATATAAATTCATTATCTTTTGCAAAAAAGACATGAGGCTAAAATTTTATTCAAACCTTCTTTACTATTTGGCTTGAAATCACATGCACCAGCAACATCTAAAATGGCATCTCTAAATATATCGGACAGAAAGCCCTGACCTCGCATGGTAGATTTGCTTTCTTGGTAGAAATCAAGTTTGCTGCGCAAACTGATTTGCTTCAAACGTGTAACTTAGGAACTTTCTGCATAGGGGCAAGTATGCTCCAGCGCAAGGGATTCATCTCTGCTGGTCACCAACAGATGGGCATTTTCTACTCAGCCGTTGTTATTTATAGCATGTTTGTTTTATGTGTGTATAGTTTTGAGGTATTTTGTAAATATTACAAACCCAGTTTTGTCCCTAAAAGTAGTGCTAGTAGTGATAGATTGATAGACACAAAAGTAGACATAGTGTAAAAAACTGAAGGTGAGAAAATCACACATATTAAATATATGACTGGACAATGAGAATGACTATGAAGGACAATCACATGCTGTGTGAAAAAAGAGGTAGCTGTACAATTGACAGTCAGCCAAAGGTGAAGAAGTGTGAACGTCTGCGATGGTTTCGGCGGAGGGTCGTTGTTAAAGTGGGATGCCTATTTAGTTAAAGGTTAATTCAGGTTAAAGTTAAGCGTTCAAGGGCTTAAAGGCTGAACATGGTGAATGCCAGCGCTGCTGTGGAAGCTTATCAAAAACCACAGATGGCCCCCTGGGCTCAAGGCCTTTTCTAATCTGCAGGTGAAGCTCTGGTGTGGATTCCTTAGCTGCCAGCGGTTCCCTCCCTTCTGTTGGGAGAGATTGTGGCAGGGAGGGGTTCCTGCCTCAGCAAACGTTCACTGTAAACAAAACAGGGCAGTTTTAAAAAAATGCCCAAAATACGTCAGCTAGGAGGAAATGCAGACCCCATAAGCCTAAATCTCACTCATGGTTTTGGACTTTTAAGCTCATGGATTTAACAGCCTTTTGGAATCTAACCTGTTTGTAAGTAGAGCTGCCTACATATATTTCGTATTCTGAAAACCATACTCATCTTTACCTTGAATGGCACCAAAAACGAGGGACAAAATATTTACTGGGCACGAATCCTGCTTCCTCAGGGTGAAGGTTACAATTGCTGGTAGAATAGTTGTGCTGGATGTAGCCAGTGTAACATGCTGTGGCACATCAGTGCAGCTGGGCTTGGTGTTGGCATGTGGTCTCTGCCTTTGTGAGGGCTGTTGCTCACTATCCAGCTTGGGTTTTGGTGGTGACACCACTTCCCCCCTTTTTTTTCAGCTTTTAGCACTGAAGCCATCAAGTAGTCTTTTTGTGGTTCAATATGTGGTTTTAAAATTATTGTTTTTTATAAATCTTATTATTTTTTTTGCTGAGGAAAATTCGCCTTGAGCTAACATCTGTGCCAGTCTTCCTCTATTTTGTGTGTGGGTTGCCGCTGCAGCATGGCTTACAAATGGTATAGGTCTGCTCTTGGGATCCGAACCTGTGAACCCGGTCTGCCAAAGTGGAGCATGCCAAACTTAACCACTATGCCATGGGGCTGGCCCCTGTAAATCTTATTTTTGATATAGCCAGATACATTAAAATTAGTAAATCTCTGTCTTTGTCAAAAATCTATTGTTTAATGTAGGAACACTATACATTTCTTTTATTTTTAGATTACACAGTTTGCCCTGTGTCTGGATTAGGGTTGCCACTACCTATAAGAGCTGCTGCTGGAGTTGGTGATTGGCACTGTTTCCACTTCTGCCTGCAGATCAGCAGCCAACATGTATTTTAAATTAATCCTCAAAGTATTATTTGTACAATAAAATTTCAAAATATACTTCTAATTTAAATTTTTGTTAAATCAGTATGCTTACCGTAATTCTAGGCTCTGCTTTCCTATTAATTTAAAGTTTCCTTGAATTGTTTTTAGCCCTTTCAATAAGGCTGTTTTGGCCAGTGTCCTGTTTTAAGGAAGTAGCAACATTTTTTTTTTAAGACACAGGGCTTATATTTAGACTCACTGTTGACCATTTAGTTTCCATGGCTAGGCTAAACTGTCTAAATCATGAGCCATGTTGTTTTTTGCCAGCAATATTTATATCAATGACATGTTTTGGTTGGTCTTTTTAAGTCTCATTCCTATTAAAATAAGTCACTTGTCTATTTTACTTTATTTTCTCCTAAATGTGCATGAATTACAAAGGCTGGCTTCTTGTTAAATAATGCATGCTTGCTTAATTGTTTTATAAAGAAAAGCAGCGAAGTTGTTCCTAAAAAGAGTGAATAAAGATCCAGCATGGAAAGTAGATGGTACTCAAGGAAGTACTAAGAATATGTGTCTACAAACTAGGAAAGGCACTGAGACTGTATTGTTTGTGCTTGCCAGAGTTTAGTTTCAGCTACGTTTAGGACTCTGACTCTGCATGCATCAGAGAGGTAGAAAGAAAATGATCAATGGCAGTAAACTAACATCACTGTCAGAGGGCAGGAAGTAAATGTGTCTTATGTTAACAGAAGATGCTATTAAAGCAATTGAGCAGGGTTTACATTGTACCCAAGTTGGTGTAAGGTACAATGATAATAATGATAATAAAATAGTACTATTTTGTGGTGATAGAAATAATAATAACTAATATTTGCAGAGCGTTTATTGTATTCTAAGGTGTTGTTCTAAGAGCTTTACAGGTGTTAACTCAGGTAATTACTCCAATGACCCCCTGAGGTAGGTGCAACTATGATCTCCACATAACTCACTTAATCCCCATAGCAACCTGATAAAGTAGACTCTGTTATTAGGCCCATTTTGCAGATAAGAAACAAGGTTAAGTAATTTGTCCAAAGTCATACAACCAGTAAGTGGTGAAGCTAGGGTTCAGGTATAGGCAGTCTAGCTCCAGAATCCATGTTCTGAACTGTTGTGGTGGGCTGAATCATGGCCTTCAAAGGTATCCAGATCCTCATCCCCTGGAACCTGTGAATATTACTGTATATGGCAAAAGCGATTTTGCAGAAGGGCCTAAGTTAAGGATTTTGAGATGTGGAGATTACCTTGAATTATCCCATTGGGCCTTAAATGTAATCACAGGTGTCCTTACAGGAGAGAGATAGAGGGGGATTTGGCAGAAGGTGGTGATGTGACAGTGGAAGCAGAGAGAGAGATTGGAATATGCTGTGCTGCTGGCTTTGAAGATGGAGGAAGGGGCCCTGAGCTGAGGAATGTAGCTCCAGAAGCTAGAAAAGACCAGGAAACGGATTCTCCCCAAGAGTCTCCAGAGGAAGCACAGCCCTGCCAATACCTTGGTTTTGGTGCATTGAAACCATTTCATCCTTTGACGTCCAGAACTGTAAGATAATAAGTTGGTGTTGTTTTAAGCCACTGAATTTGTGGTAGTTTGTTGTAGCAGCAATAGGAAACTAATACAGCCACTATGCTCTGGGTACAGGTACTAGTTTAGTTAAGACTTTTGTTATGAGCAACCTTTCTCCTGAATCCACGAAGGAATGAGCTTCAGTAGTAATCGCCCTCAGTAGTCCTGCTTTATGGCACTTGTCGCTTTATTGCCAGGAGAGCAGATTCTCAGTCCTTATCCCTTTCTATATGAGGATTGTTCAGAGAGAATCTTTAGACTACATCTATTACATAGTCAAACAGGGTAGCCATTCTGAGTTCAGAGTTGGCTGTTGAGCCAGAAGCTTAAGAGAGATTAGGCAGAAGACATCATCTTTTCTTCAGGCCAAGCGAAAGGGGGAAGCTGAAGGGAACGATCATTTTAGTGTCTACTTTATGCCAGGCACCAAGCTAGGAATTTCTATTTTTATTTAGTCCTTGTACCTGACCCTCCCTATAAAGAGTAGTTTATTACTCCCATCTGGACAATGAGGAACTGTTAGTAATGTGCTCAAAGTCTGAAAACCAGTAAATAAGGTGAAAATTGAGGCTGATCTTGTGGCACAGTGCATACATTGTTCTATACTCAGCTTTGCTACTCCAAACTAATCCTACTGAGGAGCTCAATCTAGACCAGGGCATATCCAAAGGCTTTACTCAGTTCTAAAAGGTCACCAGGAAAGACATCATTTCCAGATGACCCCTGACCTGGTTCAGTCTGCAGGTTGGGCAGGTTCCTGGAGATCTGGATTCTTCCTACATGATTCCAGAGATGGACTTAGTTCTGTGTTCACCTTGGTTTCTCTATTCTTGTAGGTAAGAGTTAAGACCAAACCATTAACAAAACCTCCAAAACTAATTGAAAAGCAAGTCTCTAGAGCAAAGAGCTGAAGTCCATAGTTGAAACTTATATACAGTTTTTTCTGTTCCTATGTGTTATAGGTAAATATAAAAAAAAAAAAAAAAACAGAAAAAGTAGGAATAGTAATGTAAATATAGGATTAAACCAGCTAGTGTGTAACAGTGTGGCAGGCAGAAGGTCCCAAGATTATCATTAGATTTTCACAACAATCTTTGATTGAAATGTGGTTAAGAACCACAGTTCTGTTTCAGAACCGGTTTGGACCGGTATGAGAGGCACTTTGCTTTTATCCCCTCCCTCTTCATCTGCCTCCCTCGCTCCTCCCTCTTTCTTCCTTATCTTCCCGCCCCTCTCCACTTCCATCTTCACAAGCAAATTTGTAACTTACCGCTTTTTTAAAAAATGCTTTCTTAGAAATTGAAAATAACTTTTAATTACACTTGTATGTGTAGAAAGTAGAAGTCTGTTCTTTACTGAAATTCTTCTAGAGGTAGTGATCTAATTACAAGCATCTAAATGTAGGGGGATCACTGTTTGAGAAGTTGATCTAGGAAATCATTGATTTAGACAGTTGGCTATTTGATGCCTGGATTATTTTAGTACTAGATCAGGGGTTGGCATGCTTTTCATGTAAAGGGTCAGTTAGTAGTTATTTTAGGCTTTCATGACTATAAGGTCTCTGCCACAGTTACTAAGCTCTGCCATTGTAGCATGAGAGCAACCAGTTGACAGTACCTAAACAAATGAGCATGGCGGTGTTCCAATAAAACTTCATTTATGGACATTAAAATTTGAATTTCATGTAATTTACACATATCATGAAACATTTTAACTTTGACTTATTTTCAGCCATTTAAAAATATAGAAACTGTTCCTACGTTACAGGTTATACAGAAACAGATGGCAGGCCAAATGAGGCCTGAGGGCAGTGGTTTGCTGACCCCCACTACATTGCCTGTTTATTCTTTCTTTTTAAAGATTGGCACCTGAGCTAACAACTGTTGCCAATCTTCTTTTTTTTTTCCTTCTTTTTCTCCCCAAATCCCCCAAGTACATAGTTGTATATTTTAGTTGTGGGTCCTTGTAGTTGTAGTATGTGGGATGCTGCCTCAACGTGGCCTAATGAGCGGTGCCATGTCCACATCCAGGATCCGAACCAGCGAAACCCTGGGCCGCCAAAGGAGAGCGCACAAACTTAACCACTTGGCCACAGGGCCGGTCCCTCGCCTGTTTATTCTTATGTTTGCATTGCCATTTTATTTTTGTTAATATATCACTGGATTCATAATCTGTAAATCCGAGTCTCTGGAGTATTGTAATTTGAAAGACCTTGGTAGAGACTGTATGTGACATAAAGGCATAGAGCGAATGATTTTTGTTGCCTACCCAAGAATCATCGTTGCCCCCTTCTTTCTTGGCATCACGCCCCCCCCTTCTTCTAGTTGAGATTTTCCTTAGATACTTGGTGATTTTGTACTTTAGGGGAGGCTGCTTTCTTCCTCCTCCTGATTTCTGGGGGTGGGGTGCACAAATCTTTGCTGGTTCAATCCAATTTTTGTTCCGTTCCCCTTGCAGTGATTGACTTAGAAATGGCAATTTGGACAATAAGATACATGGGGAAGAATTCAGTTGCATACAGTAGACTGATCTTGGGTATGAAAATGAATTTTTGACAACTGGAATTAAAATCAAAGTACCTAAATAAATACTTTTGAACTTCATGTTGACCTGGCTAGTGCAGATTGCTGTGTTGACAAACATATTTTAAGAAAATAGTTATATATATATATAAATAGAGTTTTAAAAATTATTCATTAAAATTTTCTGAATTCAAATATAGAAAAATTAAATGCCAATATGACAAAAGGGAAGGACTTTTGGGAAGGACTGTTGTTTATTTCATTATTTATTTTTTTCCTTATAAAATACTTTTTAATGGAGTAATAGAAATGGTGAAAAAAGAAATAAAAATGAAAACAAATAACCCTATGACAACAACCATAGAAGTTTCTGAAATTTTACTAGTATGAGGAAATCTGAAAGTCTGGGTGTTGGAAATCCTGGTCTGTACCCACTAAACTCTGTTCTTACCATCCCAGTTCTTGACTCCTTGCAGCCTGGCTTTGGGCCTAAGCCAAGATTACCGTTGATTTTATCGTTCCCTCTACCCCCTTTTTTAAACCACGTTTCCCTTTTGACTTTTAATTCTGTTGGCCGTCTGTCTCTGAAACTCCCTTCCCTAGTATTTGCTCAGAGTGCTCCTCTATTCACCCCAGTGACCATTTTTCAGTCTCCTTTATTGCCTTTATTTTATTCCCTTCTGTTTCTTGGGGGTAACTCTTGAAAAACACCGAATTTTACAATGCTTGTAGATAGTAGGCGTGAGAATTAATTAACCATAAATAGAAGCTGCAAGTTGCTAAGTAGACTAGTAAAGGCTGTCTTTTGATACAAAGCTAGGCTTGTAATTCGTATTGAACAGTTCTCCTAACTGATAACAATTCCTGTTTGGTTTTTTAAAGTACACACGTATGTTTAATGTATTATATTCCTCTGTACCATTATTAAACCCATTTCTTTATGGGATATTTTGATTCCAGTTGTGTGTGTGTGCTTTAAAAAAAAAAATATCTGGGCATCCTTGTGCCTACATCTTGGCATACTTTGTGAGTATACCCATAGTTTCGATTCCTAGTGGTAAAATTGTTGAATTATGGTGTATGTATATTTAAAAGTTTGGTAGATATTGCCAGTGGCCTTTCTGAAAACTTGTACTGATTTATACTTTTATCAACAGTCTAAGAGTAAGCTTTCTCCATATCCTCTCCAAGAATGAATATAGTAAAACTTAATGTGTGCTAATCTCTAATCAGTGAAAAATACTTTCTTTACATTTTTATTTACTTTAATTATAATTGAGGTTGGGGTTCTTTTATTTCAGTGGTTCTCAACTGGGGGTGATTTTGCCTCCTCTCCGCCAGGGGACATTTGACAGTGTCTGGAGATATTTTTGGTTGTTAGAACTGGGAGAGGGTCTGGGGAGAAGATTCTGCTGGTATGCTGCTGCACGTCCTACAATGTGCATGACACAGTGTTATCCAGCCCCAAATGTCAGTAGTGCCAGGTTTGAGAAACCATTTTTATAGTATTCCATTTGTTCTCCTTTCTTGGCTCATTTTTCTTGAGTTATTTTATTGGTTGCTTTAGGGTTTATAGTATACATCTTTAACTTACCACAGTCTACCTTCAAGTGGTATTTTACTATTTCACGTATATAGTAAAAAAGCCATACAACAGTATATTTCCATTTTTTCCCTCCTGGTCTTTGTGCTATTGTTGTAATACATTTTACTTCTATGTATGTTATAGCTCCCACAATATATTGTTATTATTTTACTTTAAACAGTCAATTATATTCAAAATTTTAACAGCTTTATTAAATTATAATTAACATACATTAGATGCACAATTTCAAGTGTACAATTTGATAAATTTTGATATATGTATACACTTATGAAGCCATCAGACAATAAAAATAGTGAACATATACATCATCTCCAAAACTTTTCTCTTGCCCCTTGGTAATTCCTACCCAAACCCCAGGCAGCCACTGATCTGTTTTCTGTCTCTATAGATAAGTTTACATTTTCTAGAATTTCATATACGTGGAATTATAAACTGAGTACTTTTTTTTGGTCTCATTTCTTTTCATCCAGCATAATTATTTTGAGATTTATTCATGTTGTTTTATGTATCATTAGGAAAACATTCGTAGTGACAGACATTGTGGGTAGTTGGCCTGCTGTTATTAAAGAGCATGCTGAGTTCTAAAGTCACTGGAGATTTGTTCTTTTTTTAGGTCATGAGTGTCCAAGGTATGATAATCACGTGAGAGCACTCATTGCTGCTGATGTCATTGGAATCATCGGAAAAAATCTGTTTAAAAGAAAATATCCATAGGACCAGATCCATTTCTTTATTGAATGGCTTGATGGATTTCCTTTTCTCTGATTCCTACCAAAGCTGTCCTTCTCAACCAAAGCAAGAAAGGATCCTGCATGAGTCAATCCCAGGATGCTGTTTTTACATCACCAACAGGTGAAGAAAACCTCATGAATATCAATCACAGAGACTCAGAGAGCATCACTGGTGAGTCCAGTTTAATAAGTACTGAAGTACTGTTGCTTACAGGATAAAATGCAGACACCTCAGTCCTGCGTATAATACCCACCGTGATGAAACCCTGGCCTCCCTTTCCAGCATGGTCTCCTCAGGGACCAGCTGAATTAATGTCTCATCTCTAGTCTCCTATCACATTATCAGAGTCTGCTTTGTGTGCTGCTCCTTCTCTCTCTGACTCCCCTTACCATGTGAGCCACTGGTCAGCAGGAACTGTGTTATCTTCATCTTCCTGTCTCCATAGGGCAAGGACAGAGTTGCTAGTGTTTGCATGTCCTGCAAGTACATGAAAACAGTCCCCAGTACATAAGAGGCTCTCAGGACATACGGAGTATACAAACACAGGAACAAACCCAAAAGCCCTTATCTGCAAGACTAAATCAGAACATCTCTGAACACCCAAAGTTTTTTCTAAACCTTGGTTCTAAAACTCATTGGTCTACAAAATCTGACCTGCGCAGCTATTTCTAGATTTATCTCACTTAGTTTGAATACTAATGTTTGCTGAAAATGTATTAATATATTTAAATATGGGGTGCTGCTATAAAACCAGTTGGGGATGTTAGATAACAAAGTAAATGCACAGTACTGCTTTTCTAAAACTCCAAAAAAGTCTGAAGTTTTTTTTGTTTTTTATTCAGCTTTATTGAGATATTGTTATTAAGATACAAAAAAAGGCACCCATTTTAAGTGTACGGTTTAGTTTTGACAAATATATACACTTGTGTAACCACCAGTACAATCAAGTTGTAGACCATTTTTATTATCCCTCGAAAGTTTGCTTGTACCCAGATCTCCCCACTCCTTACCACTTGCTCCAGGCAACCATCCGTCTGCTTTCTGTCACTATAGATAAAATTTGCTTGTGCTAGAATTTCGTATAAATTACTCTGTTTCGTGTGTCTGGCTTTTTTATGTAGCAAACTGTTTTTGAGATTTACTCACATTGTGATATTTACCAGTATTTCATTCATTTTTATTGCTGGGTTGCAATTACACAGCTCTTCCCTTGTAGCAGAAAAGCAGTCATAGACAATACGTGGAAGAACAGATGTGATTGTATTCCAATAAAACTTGATTTACAAAACCAGGCAGGGCAGCAGCTAGAGCTGGCCTGCGGGCTGTGCTTTGCTGACCTCTGCTTCACAGCATCAATACTTGGTAATGTCAATGTTTTTTATTTTAGCCATTCTCATAGGTGTGTACTGGTATCTCTTTGTGGTTTAATTTATTTTTCCCTGATGACTAATGATGTTGAGCATCTTTACATGTGCTTATTGGCCATTTTTAGAACTTACTTTGAGTTGTTTATTCAAATCATTTGCCCACTTTAAAATTCCTTACTATTGAGTTGTAAGTGTTCTTTATACTTCTAGATGTGAATCCTTTGTAGATAAATGAATTGCAGATATTTTCTCCTAGACTGTGGCTTGTCTTTTCATTTTCTTAATGGTATCTTTTGAAGAGCACAAGTTTTAAGTTTTGGTAGAGTCCAATTTATCAGTTTTTACTTTTATAGTTCATGTTTTTTGTGTCATTTCTAAGAAACCTTTGCGTACCTCAAGATCACAAAGATATTCTCCTTTGTTTTAAAAGTTTCATAGTTTTTACTTTTACATTTAGGTCAATGGTCCATTTTATAGTTAATTTTGAATACGGAATGAGGTTAGAGTTTAGATTTTTTTTTCCAATTGAATTTTCAGTTGTTCTGCACCAGTTGTTGAAAACATTATTTTTCACCGTATTGAATTACCTGGGTAATTTCATTGAAAAAATCACTTGGTTATATATGTGTAGGTCAATTTCTGTTCTCTGTTCTGCTCCTTTAATTTCTAAGTCTATCTTTACGTTAATACCACATTGCCTTGATTACTGTAACTCTATAGTAAATCTTGAAATCAAGTAGTATAAATTCTCCAACTTAGTTCTGCTTTTTCAAAAATTATTTTGGCCATTCTAGATCTTTCACATTTCTATATAATTTTAGAATTCACTTGTCAATTTATACAGAAAAGAATGCTGGAAATTTGAATGGAATTACATAGACACTATAGAGGATTGACATCTTAAGGCTCTTAAGTGTTCTAATCCATGAACATGATATGTCTCTCCATTTATTTAGATCTTCAATTTCTGAAAAGTATTTTTGTAATTTTTATTATACAGGTCTTACAAATATTTTATTAAATTTAGTCTTAAAAATTTGGGGTTTTTATGCCACTATAAACAGCATTATTTAATTTTATTATCCAACTGTTCATTACTAGTAAATAGAAATGAAATTAATCTTCTTATATTGACCTTGTATTCTGCAACTTTGCTTAAGTTACTTAGTTTTATTAACTTTCTCAAAGATTCCTTAGAATTCTCTAGATAAACCATAACATTGTCTGTAAATGGAGATAGTTTTTCATGTTCCTTTTCAATCTGGATGTGTTTTATTTCTTTTTCTTGCCTATTGAATGGGATAGAATATCAGTATATTTTTTAATAAAAGTGATGAGAACATTCTTGCCATATTTCCAATATTAGGAGAAATGTGACAGTCTTTCACCATTAAGTTTCTTGAGAATACACTTTATCAAATTGAGAAAGTATCCTTCTCTTCCTAGTTGGGTGAGAGGTTTTTGTTATGAATGGGTTGAATTTTGTCAAAAGCCTCTTCTCCATTTATTGACATGGTTTTTCATTTTTTGCTCTTCAGTGCGGTGAATTCTGTTGATTCATTTTTGAATTTTAAACCAACCTTGCATTCCTGGGGAATACTCTACTTTGTCATGATGTGTTATCTTTCTTATATATTGTGGATTCGATTTACTAATGTTGTGTGTGTGTGTTTCCCATTTGTGAGAATTAGTGGTTTGTACTTTTTTTGCAGTATCTTTGCTTGATTTTGGTATTGGGATAATGCTGGCCTCATAAAATGAGTTGTGAAGTATTCCCTCCTCTATTTTTGGAGTTTGTGTAGAATTGTTATTATAGCATTGTCTATCTTTTTACTTTTAACTTATCTGACTATTTAAAGGACATCGCCTGCAGATAACATAAAGTTAGATCTCTCTCTCTTTTTTTAATCCAGTCTGATAATCTCTACTTTCTAATGGGGGTATTTAGACCATTTCCATTTAACATAATTATCAGTTTGGTGGAGTCTACTGCATTCCTACTTCTTTTCTATTTGTTTCATTTGAAAGTTCTTTCTTCCTTTTTTCCTCTTCCTTCCTTCGAGTTGAGTTTTGTTTTTAGGATTCCATATTCCAATATTGATGACTTAGCTATATCTCTCATTTTTCTTAGTGGTTGCTCTATGTTTGCAATATAAGTTTTTAACCTATCACAGCCTATCTTCAAATAACATTACACTATTTCATAAACCTTACAACAGTATTCTTCCATTTCTCCTACTGTCCTATGTATTATTGTTGCCATGCCTTTTATGTCTACATACGTTATATACATATTGCAGTGTTGTTATTTTACTTTAAACAGTCAATATAAATTAAATAAATTGTGAGAATAAAAGCTTTATATATTTATACACAGATTTACCATTTCTGTCACTTTTCTTTCTTTCTTTTTTTGGAGGGGGGGAAGATTTGCCCTGAGCTAACATCTATTGCCAGTCTTCTTCCCTCTCTTTTTTTGCACCCCCCCCTCAAAACTCCAGTACATAGTTGTATATTCTAGTTGTAGGTCCTTCTAGTTCTTCTGTGTGAACCACCACCACACCATGGCTACCGACAGATGAGTAGCGTGGTCCCACACCTGGGAACCGAACCAGGGCCACCAAAGCAGAATGTGTTGAGCTTTAACCACTAGGCCATCAAGGCTGGCTCTGCTTCTTTTTGTAGATTGAAGTTTCCATCTTCTATCCTTTTTGCCTGAAAAACTTTAACAATTCCTGTAATATAGGTCAGCACACAATGAATAGTCACAGTTTTTTGCTTATCTGGAAAAGTCTTTATTTCACCTTTTTTGAAAAGTGTTTTCACTGGTATAGAATTCTAAGTTGAATTTTCTATATACTTTAATGAGTACGCACTTTTAATGACGTTGCATTGTCATATACCTTGCATTGCTTCCAATGAAACCATTCTTGCCTTTGTTCCCTCAATTGAAATGTGTCCTTTTTCTTCTTTCTGCTTTTAAAATTGTCTCTTTGAAAATTCTTTGTGTTTTTCCTGCTTGGAGTCATTGAGCTTCCTTAAACTATGGAATTATACTTTTAATTAAATTTATAAGATTTTGACCATTATTTCTTCAAATAGTCTTTCTGCTCCCACCTCTGTCCTCTTCTTTGACTCCAGTTGCAAGTATGTTTGACTGCTTGATATTGTGACACAAGTCACTGACGTTCTGTTCATTTTTTCCCCCAGTCTTTTTTTATCCTGTGCTTCATTTTAGGTAGTTTCCATTGCTATGCCTTTAAGTGTACTGTTCTTCTGGAGGATGTCTAATCTGCTATCCAGTGAATTTTTCATTTTAGATATTGTACTCTAGTTCTGTTTGGGTTTTATATATACAGATATGTCTTCTGTTTCTCTTTTCATTAAGTTCATATTTTCCTTTTAAAGCTTTGAACATGTTAGTAGTAACTGTTTTAAAATTGTTGCTTACTAATTTTATCATCTTTGTCATTCATGGGCCTCTTTCTGTTGACTAATTTTCCAACTAGTTATGGACTACAATTTGCTTATTCCTTGTATACCTAATAATTTTTTAGCAAACACCGAACATTATGAATGTTACATTGTTAGATATTTGGACTTTGTTGTCTTTCTTGAAAGACTGTTAAAATTTGTTGTGACAGGTCCTTAAGTTACTTGCTGATAGGGTCAATCCTTCTGTGGCTTGACTTTGCTCTTTGTTATGTAGGTCTCTAGACCACACAGCAGACCACACTCTACTGGGCTTTATTCCAGCAATAATTCAACCCTCCTGCCACTAGGCATTACCCTGCTAAGATCTTTACTGATTGTCCCAACTGTTGGAAGAAGGGGATTGGTGACCTTGAATTTTCACAGAATTTCATTAATGCTTATTAAAAGAAAATTTCTAGGGAATAGTAGCTCCTTTAATGAATGGTACTTTTGTTCTTCATTTCTGTTATACCCCTGAATGCCTAAGAATCTGTTTTTAGTTCTGTCTGTATTTACAGTCAACTTCTCTTCCCACAAGAATTACAGTGACAATCAGTATGTGACATATTTGTGGCAGGAAAAATTTGGATAATTATGGAATTCATAGAAGTAGAATTTGGATGTATTTGCAGGGCTCTTATTTCAGAGATCTGCTAAAGGTTGAAAGCTTCTTTAGAACCATATTTAAGGTTTTAAATGTATCTCATCTCTGTGGTTATGAAGCCTTCTGGGTGAATAGGGCTGTCCAATATTTTCAGCCTCCTTGTATTTGATTTATTAAATTGTCATTGTTAACTTAAGGTCAAGCAGTAAAAATTTACTCTTTGAAGGTGTGCTTTCTTAAAATGAACTTTGTTGTTTCTTTACACTCCCCACAAAGGAAATACCAAATCTCTTTAAAAAGTGAGAGGGTTGATGTGACATCCTGTATTTTCTCTATTTTAAGCCCTAGTATTTTAAGCACATCAAAAGGGATAACTTTCCCTTTTTTGTAAATGGCCGAATTTCAGAGGTGTTAAATGATGGACAGTATTTGGAACAGGAAGCCAGGAGCAAACACTTAAAGACAGAGAAACCCAGATGTGTTCAGACATGTGTATGCAGTGGGGGAGTTAGAACTAGGCAGGTAAGAGAGTAGTGATGGGAAAGGTATTCAGGACTTTAGACGTACTTCCAGGACCAGCGCTGGGACCCTGTTCTGGAATGTTAACATTACTGGTTAACATTTAACCAGTAAATGTTCTGGGGTTTTTTCTATAAATCTAGCTGCTGTGAGAATATACTAAAATATAATTTCCAAATTTTTGAAGAATCCTCCCACAGAGTTCAAATTCTGTTAGTAAAGAGTGTGTGATTTTATTCCTTTTGAACTGGCTATTTTCTGCTGGTTGTTTTGTGTTGCTTTTTTCCCCCAAGTACATCAGTTATTTGAGATCTGATCTCTTTTAAGCAGCACTAAATAATTTGATGAGGAGGAAATAAAAAATTTTTCTAAATTCATTTTAAACTTTAAAAACATAGTTATATTCATAAGCAGTATGTTTTTAGATAAGGTACAATTAGAATTCCTGGTATTCTTTTTACTATAGAAGTTCTCATATTAAAGAAACCTAGAAAAAGACTAACTATGGTACAGGGATATATTAATAACAATAAGAGGAGAAATGATCTTGGCTAATGTTTCTTTGGTTATCCTACCTTTGCAGAACTAATTTACCGATTTTTCTCTGTGGCCTAGTAAATTGACAAATAGTAGATTCATTTACGTGGAGTGTCCTCTTTAGATGTCTGTTCCAATGAGGATCTCCCTGAAGTTGAGCTGGTGAGTCTGCTAGAAGAACAGCTACCCCAGTATAAGCTGCGAGTGGACTCTCTCTTCCTGTATGAAAATCAAGACTGGACTCAGTCCCCACGCCAGCAGCAGCATGCGTCTGATGCCCTCTCTCCAGTCCTTGCTGAAGAGACTTTCCGCTATATGAGTGAGTATTTTTTACCCCTTTAGAGTTTGTCCATTTAAATAAACGTCATGAGTATCTTGGTGTTGACTTTTAAAACATTTGTCATCCCTAGCCATGGTTCGGTGTGTACTGACTTGAACTCGAACTGATTTAACAAACAACATGAAGAGATGATTCTAATTGTGATGTGTCTGATGCTGAAGTGTCATTCTTACGGCTGAGTGTCCGGTTATAAGCATACTCAGATGTTTCAATTTCTCCCATCTTTTACTTGATACTTTCCTCAGACTGAGTAGAAAAATGAACTTTAAAAAAAAAGTAGTGAAATTATTTAAAAATTTAGTATCCCTTTATATCTCTCAACATTTATTATCCTAATAGTTTTCAATCCAAAGCCATCAGCTCTTTGACTCTTACCTTCCCTATTAAACACAGTCATAGGAACTGTGTCACTCAGTAGGAAGCATATTTCTTGGCTAGCTGAGTAGTTTTAATAATGCCAAGGAGAAATGAGTGCACACTATGTAGTAATCTTCATTATTTACTTAAGGATTCATAGAGAATATGTCAGTGAGAGGCTAAGCCAGATTCATCCTGAAAATAAGTCTGTTTTACGCCAAGCTCTTAGAAATGACGAAGTTAAATAGAACACTTTTTAAACTTTGGAGTTTAAAGTATGGAGATTTTTTTGCTTTTGGCCTCATTCCAAAAGTCTGCTTTCAGGCTGAGCTTACTTTTTTTCTTCATTCAATCTAAAAATGTTAGAATATATAATAAAAGTCTGTAAGTTCAACATTGATGTGTTTGTGAAATTCTTTTCATTTGCATTAGATATGAGATTGCGTCAGAACCTAGACATTTCCCAGTCAGTGCTTCAGAGTTTTTAAACATTGTAGCTCGATAATGATTGTTGTGAAATACTCATTTTCGTAGTAATCGTTAACTCACTTTTGATAGCAGTTTCTTAGGACCAGGTTACTTACTGCTCAGAAAAAAAATTGTAAATATTGTTTAAATTTGAATTAGAATATCAGAAAACTCAAACTGTGTTTCTGTCCTCAATAATTCTTTTAAGTAGCTGAATATTAAATTAAGTCTCAAGGTTTTTCTTAATTTTCTAGTTTGGGAAGTTCCTTGCTTGAGATTTTCTGGGAAATGCTTTTTAGAAGGAATGCTATTTTTGATTTTCATTTCCTTTTGTTCCATGAGTTTTTAGCTTTGTGAGAAGAAAATTTCAAACTGAAATTTCATCAGGATAAATTTGGTTTGTCATTATTTTGATAAAGTAGCATGGAAAGTACTCCTTAGGTTACTTATTCTTTGTTCTATAGGCCACTGAGGGGTGGAACTGTAGCTAGAAAAGTGTCTTAGATCATGATTTAAGGGAGTTACTTTTAGGGTGACTTTTAAATAAAAAGACTGGAAAATAAAAGAAGCAAATTCGAAAGTACTGGGTTTTCAGGACTTTGTGCAAAACAAATCATAATGTTTAAGGGAGCAATTTAAAACTTGAGATACCAGGATGATACAGATCCATACTTGCAGGTTCTAGGAAACCATCCTATTCCTTTAGTCTAATGATGTTATTTCCACTACAGCAATTTGAAAATGGAACTATGTATGATATACCTAAGATCATGAAGCAAACATGCTAGGATTGTAATTGGTCCATTATACTTTATCTTTGTACTGTACTTTAATTTCACTGTTACTTTAAAGGTATCTATTCTTTGGGTTAACAGTTCACGCAAATATAAATAAATTTCATTGTGAATTTGCATCTTATGAATGTAAAAGATAAGTGATTTACTTTATTTAGCAAATTGACTAAGGTTTTAAAAAGCAAGATACAAAACATTCTCTTACCCTTTCCCACAGTTTTCTATCCCCTTGAGAGTTGTAGATTTGTGGTTTTGACTAATTATTCTGTACTCCAGTAAGCCATCCTCGGGTGCACTCCCTGGTGCTGCTTCAGCCCCTTCTTACATGCTGGTAGACACTCATGCTCATTAAAATGAATTTAACAACTAATCAAAAGAAGTGGCTCTTTCTCTTCAATAACATAAAGGAATTGAAAGGGCTGGGAGAAAACAGTAAATTTGGAGGGAAGCATGGGCAGGCTCTGGACTGGGAACTTCTCTCACGTAGTGAAAGGATACTGATTGTTCTCTGAAGCCCCCACCAAACCAGAAAGAGATGGTTTGCCTTTAAAATAGAACACGTGAGAGCACTGAGTAGGTCCAAAAAAAAGTAATTCCATCCTAGTCCCTTCCATACACACACAAAGTTTAAGATACTCAAAGAATGTTTTGCATGCAGAACAGGTCGCTCCAGGGTTTTCTTAATTTTATTAAGAATGAGACCCAGAGTGAGCGGTGGGGTGAGCAGTGCAGTCAGAGCACACTGTGACAGTACCGTTCCTTCATTTAAAGGCTAAAAATAGAAACCTGATCTTCCTTTCAGGATATTTTGGGGGACGGGGGGTAAGGAATCACCTATAC
Source organism: Equus przewalskii (assembly GCF_037783145.1). Classification (NCBI taxonomy): domain Eukaryota; kingdom Metazoa; phylum Chordata; class Mammalia; order Perissodactyla; family Equidae; genus Equus; species Equus przewalskii. Next base: position 75,540,431 of record NC_091847.1, on the reverse strand, counting down.
CACTTCCTAATGTGTAAGAAAAAGAAGAGGGAAGTGATTGGTTATATCAGTTTTATTTAAGGCATCAACATCATCTGGGAGCTTGTTAGAGATGCAGATTCTCGGGCCCCCACCCCAGATCTTCAGAATCAGAAACTCGGGGGGTAAGGCACAGCAGTCTGTGTTTTAACAGGTCCTCCTAGTAGTACTGATTACACTCAGATTTGCAACCCACTGATCCAAAGTTTTGTCAACCAAAGCTAAATGGTCATTTCGTGGGGACATTAATTAGAGAACTTAGGGAATTGGGGAGAGTGTACAATTTTGCAGAGAAATATAGTTGTAGTAATTATTACTTCTGCTTGGTAGTTATGCTTTTCCTCAAGCTCTGCCCTCAAAAATCACTGACCTGAATTGGCAGGAAAGGAAATATAACTGATCGTGTTCAGGAGTATTACCTGTAGTCAGGTCACAGAGGTAAGCAGACTGAGAATTCCTTAGATCAGCCCTCTCAACCAACTCCACAAAAGAATTGAGGCATCTGCCCTAGGACGCCTGTTGTATACTGGATGACCTTATCGCCTATGTATCATGTACTAGCTAAGTATTATCTTTGGGAGAATTAACATAATTGTCACCCACTCATTACCTACATGTAGGGCTTAATTCTCCCCTGGAAGCCTGTTGAGAAAGGCTGCCCTAGATGGTATGTATCATCAGCCTCCTTCTTTTTGTTCTGTCTCGGTTCCGTTGAAGGCGGTTTTTGATATTGCAGAGATCTCTGTATCATAGCCACAAGAGCTGCCGTCACTTCTTTCGGGTTAAAACCTCAAGACCTATCTGTAGTTGTCAGGAGCTGTTGCATCTCTTACTATGCCGTGTGGGCAGTGCTTGTGTTTTGTTTCTTTTGTTGTTGTTTTGGCTTTGTTTTTTGGTGTAGGAGGGTTGGAGAGTGATGAAAGATTAGAAGTCTTTTTAAAATTGAGTAATTGTAGTAAAAATTCTGGATCTAGAAAAGGGATGTATGAGAGAACTATCAAGTATCATCTCATATAAATGACAAAGATATCAAAATGGATTAACATTGGCATTTCCCATCCTGAAAAAATATGAGATTGGGGTAGTTGATGTGAGCTTATGCAGAATTAGAACATAAAGTAAGAATTAGTAAAGTGCTTATGTATATTAGGCCCCCCTTATTTTTTCAGAAAGATTAGAGTCTCCAAATATTACACTAAAAATGTTGAACGTTAATTAACAACCTTCTGAAACCAAGTTGCAAATTGTTCTTTAAAAATGTTTATCTATATGTCAATTATATCACAATAAAAAAATTTTTTTAAAGTTCATCATCTCCCTGGTGTATAAATTTCTTTTTAGAGAGTTAGGGAAGTTCATGTCTGGAAGCAAAACACAGAGCATTGCTAATTTCTGCACAATTTAACGTTTTTATTTTAACAGGTGAGAACCAAAGGGAAAATATGATTGGATAAGATAGATTATAGTAAAGTCAGCCTGCTTGGCCATCTCTGCATTCTTGGTTACAGAATTACAGGGAAGAATTAGTCTATGGCTTTCGAAGCATTTAATCAACAATGTCTAAATGCCAAGAGAACATTTAAGAGCTTTGCCCCGAGTGCTTTTGGAGTCATCCCAAGCAACATATCTTCTCAGGAGTGTGGTGACAAGGAAGAGGAGACAAAACTCATTAGGCTGCAGAGAGGAATCCCTTGTGTTCCAGCGTACTTTGTGACTGACTGATTCAGTTGAGCAACTCTGCAGTTGAGGTGGCCCAGCCTTTGCGGCTTGGTAGTTTATAGACCATTTTGTGTAAAACATAAGAATTTGAGAATTCTGGTTGCATTATCTAACTTCTTTGCCATAATAATATATATTTAAGCTTTTTCTTTTTTTGGAGAGGAAGATTCCCTCTGAGTAACATCTGTTCCCAATCTTCTTCTTTTTTTGCTTGAGGAAGATTAGCCCTAAGCTAACATCTGTGCCAGTCTTCCTCTACTTTGTATGTGGGATGCCTCCACAGCATGGCTGATGAGCAGAGCAGATCTGTACCTGGGATCCAAACCTGCAAACCCCCAGGCCACTGAAGCAGAGCACGCAGAACTTTAACCACTTGGCCAGCCCCATCAGTCATGTGTTGTTTAATGATGGGAATACATTCTGAGAAATGCATTGTTAGTTGATTTCATCATTGTGTGAACATCATGGAGTGTACTTATGCGAACCTAGATAGTACAGCCTACTACACACGTAGGCTATATGGTACTCATCTTATGGGACCACCATCGTATATGTGGTCCATTGTTGACTGACACATCATTATGTGGCACATGACTGTATTGAGGCCAGAAGTAGAAGAGGCCATGTCTACCTTATTTTTTAATCCTTTGTACCTCTATGCTATCAAGTTAAATTGTGAAGATGCCTTAGGCCCAAAAGCCTATTTCTCTTGTCCCCGTGGTTAAATTATGGAGCCAGTTTCTCTACTTGTAAATATAAATTCTTTTGGAGTAAGAATGTTTCTTTCTGGTTTTTTGGGTTGTTTTTGTTTTACTTATATTCGCTTTAAAACTTTTTTAGCTATCTCCTAATACCATCAACCCAGCACTTTTTTACTTTGAACTAGGAATAAGACTATCATTAATAATTAATCCCTAAGTAATTCCCAGATTCATTTTACGCGTGATGCTAGGAAGAAAAAAGCTCAGATAAAAAGCAAAATGTCTAACAGTGTCTTTCAGACACCCTCAAGTGTTAAGATGGGGCTGAGGAGCTACAAATGACTCTAATCATAGTATCTACTGCCAACTCAGAGGATTATTTACAGAAAATTTAAAATCGGGGCTGTTTCAGGGGCTGGCCCTGTGGCCGAGTGGTTAAGTTCGCGCGCTCCGCTGCAGGCGGCCCAGTGTTTCGTTAGTTCGAGTCCTGGGCGCGGACATGGCACTGCTCATCGGACCACGCTGAGGCGGCGTCCCACATGCCACAACTGGAAGAACCCACAACGAAGAATACACAACTATGTACCGGGGGGCTTTGGGGAGAAAAAGGAAAAAATAAAATCTTTAAGAAAAAAAAAAAAAAAATCAGGGCTGTTTCATACATACCAGTTGTGTCTAAAGAGGAATGCCTGTAAACAGTTGATACTTAGCAGTTTACTGAATACTGCTCAGTAGATTATCATATTTGAGCCTCCTAATGACCTTGTAAGATGAGTGTTATCACCTCTCTATTATAAATATGGCCCTTTTGAGAGTCAGATTCCGTATTTATAATATGGAGGTGATAACACTCCACTTTTCAGCTTTTCTGCTCCAAAGTCTCTGTTTTTTCTTCAAGACAAAATAGTTATAAAATCAGTCTAAGTCAAACGTAAATCTGTATCATGAAATGTACTCCAAAGTCAAAAGATGCCTCTTTTTGTTATACATCATTAACTTAAAAAGATATTGCTTATTGTGACTGTGGAATCTTTGGGGTCATATTTATCCTCTTTGGAGCTAAATTATCCAGGTACATTGGCGGTTCCTGAGTTTATGAAGTGCAGAAATACTGGGCTTGAATTATGCAAGTAATGGTTTAGTTGTCCCTGAGTACCTGCAGGAGATTGGTTCCAGGACTCCCTGAGGATACCAAAATCTGAGGATGCTCAAGTCGTTTTTACTATAAAATGGTGTACATTGTACAGCAACTACAGTCGGCCCTGCATATCCACGGGTTTCACATTCACAGGTTCAACCAACTGTATAGTATACAATTTATTTTATAGCAAAGGCCTATATATGATGAAGATTACCACAAAGATAAAGGGGTTTTAATTAAAACCTTAGCTTAATTTTAGCTTAATTAAGCTAAAAAAGATCATGGTTTATAACAGAGCTACAAAAAGTCCTACAAGTCCTTTTCTTTATTTACTGATACTAGCTCACATGGTAGGCGATTGTAGATGTTCAAGACTGTCACAATGGAATTCTAATTGAATTCCTTTGTAAGAGCATAACCTCTCACTAACTCGTCCCTCAGAAAATTTAATTTAGATTAGGATATAAACCAACTGGTGAGTCAATCCGTTCTTCAGGCCCACATTCTCTAGTGTGAGTGGGCTAAAGTTCTAATCTTCCTGAGGGAGGAGGAGATAGCCAGGAGGTGACTTCCTTGTGATCATTTGATATTTTCTTAGTTCAGCGTATGATGTACATTTTGTTTGCAATAATTGGTCTATTTCCTGAGTGTCTAATACATGAAACATTTCTTTTCTGTTTTCACGTATATTTTTTTCTCCTGAATGGTTTTTTGTAAAACTCTAAGTTTGTTGTCATTATCTTTCAATTCTTATGAATATTTAAAATTTTCTGTTATTTTTTAATCCTATAAACACTTGATTTAACTTCCTTAGTTCTAGGCACAGACAGGGTGGAGCAGATGACCAAAACTTACAATGACATCGACATGGTTACACATCTCCTGGCAGAGGTAGGAATATATCTTTTCTTTCTTAAGTACAAAAAGCTAAAACTGGAAGATCATTTAGAATCTATCAAATTTGCACATCAAATGAAAAATGATGATGTCTTTGCTCTGTGTTATTTTGTATAAGGTTGTTAGAACTGAACAACTGACATACCACTGGCATTCCAAAGTAGAATGGTTCCTGAAGTTTATTGTTATGAAGTTGTAGAAAGTTGAATTTTTTGTTGTTACAGTGGTGCTGGCTGGCTTCCCTGTCCTAGAAAAGCAATCTTTAAAAAAATTTTTTTCTTAATAAATCCTTGCTGTTACTCACTCACCCTGGAGCAGAGCTGCCCATCCAAGAAGGAGCTCCATTGCAAATCAACACCAGCAGTTTGGAGCATCTTCTCTTTTTTACTTTCAGTTTGGGCTGTTATTTGAGCTCACTTTGTCCATGACATTTTTCGTATGTATAGTGTATCTCTATTACTGGGCAGTCTTAGAGGTCTCTACTTACACTTCAGATTCATTTGATCTTACCATCTTTCTCTTTGAAGTACGCTTCTCTCCTCTCCCTGCGTCTCAGATTGATTTTGTGTATGCCACTTATCCTATATTGAAAATGAGATAAGTGGGCCTGGAAAATTTGGAGATAACCCATCCATCTGTTTTCATGTGCTATGGAGTAAAAAGATAGAAGCTTAATTTTGTTTGTAGTGATTAATGTAAGTGGAACTCATACTCGCATATAAGACAGCTGCATGTGTATTGACAGTTCTCCATTTTATGGAATACAGTCCTCACTACCACCATGTAGGTGGGTTTCCTGTGCCCTTGCTAAATATCACCATCTGCCCAGAAAGAATAATTCTTGCCTTGTTTGGCTTTTCTATAGGCCTCCCTGCATCATTACCACTGACTTCTTAGTTAGAGGCTCCCCTCTTCTCTGTACTCTAAACAGAACCCTGTAGGCTCACAACTTCAGTCTGTTATCCCCTATTTTATTTCACATCATCATTCTTGCACCAATTGGCAATAGGGCTCTTGATGATGCTTTCCTGTAAGCCTCTGGCTCTGAATGCGTATAAGCTATTTCCTAATTGGAACTGTTTTCAGCATACCTGCTGTATTATTACCACGCTTGATAGACAAATGCATTCAACAAATATTTGTTGGGCTTTTACTGTGTGCCAGGCACTGTCCTCATTTTTAAAGACTATATTGATTTTCTAATTCTCTAAAGTTGTGAGTTTAAAGGTTGGGTTGCTGTGTCCTAATTAACAGGATGATCAGTAAATCTCACTAGATATGGAGAAAAGAAATGCCCTCTTGGATTTATAAGTATGGTGGTCATTCATTTGACCAACATATGTTAAACACGACTTGTGTCCCAGGCCCTGTGTTTGTTTGTTGAATCTGGGCATTAAAATGGAACTCGATACTTTCTAGGATGTTGCTTTTGAGTTTAGCAAAATTGACTGCGAAATTTCTAAACTACCATTTAATTTTGTTTGTACTTCAAAAGATGTATTTTGTATTTTAACAGAGGGATCGCGATCTGGAGCTAGCTGCTCGAATTGGACAAGCTCTCTTAAAGCGGAACCATGTCTTGTCCGAACAGAATGAAGCCCTGGAGGAGCAATTGGGACAAGCCTTTGATCAAGTAAGTCTTTGATCAAGTATTTGCAGCATGAAGTAATTAGGTCTAGGGCACTGGAGAAATTTGTTTTCCTGGGTAGCCCTGAAGTGATGACAATAGTTAGGTAAAATAAGACCAGTACACGTTGACTTTGTTGGCAACTATTGAACTAACCAGAGAAATAAAATGTTGTGTACAGAGGAGTGCTTATGTGATTCCACCTTACTCAATATAAAAGCCCGTATTCGGTACCTACAACACTTGTGCCACCCTGCTTAGATTCCACACTTTATCCTCACCCCTTTGTGTAGACTTCGTGTGTAATCTTAAGTTTATTTTTAAAAAATGTATACCCAAATAATAGATAGCCAAATGAAGTATCTTTATGCAGAAATGCAAACAAAAGGAGAAAAGGAAAAGAAATGTATGAAATATATTTATTCCATAGCAATAAATATTTTCAGTGATATCTGATTTATTATTAACTTGCATGGTTACATTTAAAATTTTCTATAATTTGTTATTATCAGGTTTCATTTATTTTGTATAAATACATTATGTTTAATACCGTTTGATGCTGTGTTGAAAATATTTATTCCCTAGGACTGAAGTTAGGCAGTCATGTAGAGTTAAGAGCTTAAAAGGACAATCCTTTAGGATGAGAATTTGAGGTAGGGTCTATTCTGATGCTTTAAAGATTCTTCAGTTTTACTTTGCTTTTAACTGTGAATGCATCATTATCCTATGTGACATTTTCCTCCTATATTCCTATTATATAGAATACAGTAATTGGCTTTTCTTTTCACATAGTACAGAAAAGGCTGTAATGTTGGTTATTGCTCTAAAGTTATAGCTTAGGGAGTATCTGAGGTTTGGTTTTTTTTAGCACTTGTTATTTTTGTCAGTAAAATTTAGCACCTGATTTGATGATTTTGTTTTATGGTGAGAAACAATTGCTCCCTGAATTAAAAGCTATATTACATAGAAATAATGCAAAATAAGGAACGTCTTGTATATCAAGCTCTTTCAATGTGCAGGTTAATCAGCTGCAGCATGAGCTGTCCAAGAAAGATGAGTTACTTCGAATTGTCTCCATTGCTTCTGAAGAGAGTGAAACTGATTCCAGCTGTTCTACTCCACTTCGGTTCAATGAGTCCTTTAGCTTATCTCAAGGTTTGCTGCAGTTGGACATGCTGCAAGAAAAGCTCAAGGAACTGGAAGAAGAGAATATGGCTCTTCGATCCAAGGTACATTCAACCTAACTCCCACTTTCCTTTATCTTAAAGGCTATACAGTTTAGGTCCAAGTAGTATTGAAGTGAAATATAGCATAACTAAGGATTTGCTGTTGACATTCCAATGACGGAGTGACAGCCAAGGCACATGTATATGCCTTCCAGTGTTACTTAGATCCCACTGAAAAATGGATAATAGCAAGCTGACAGATGAAATAGAGAAAGCCACAGCGTAGAATATATATCACACAAATAACTGAATAATTACAACTATGATAAGAACTATATTGGAAAATTACAAGGTTTTGAGAGCTTGTATAATGGGGAAGAATCAAAGAAATCCTATTTAAGTAGTTGACATTTTATCGGAGGCTAGGGATTATTAGCAGGCAGAGATGTATGGTGGAGGGGAGGGGCCAGGGGGACGAGTAGGCATGTGCAGAGGCCCTGGAAGGAGTAAGGGGGAGATGTCTGTCATGTCCTTTTTCTTATCTTTATTTTATGGTTGATGAAGCTTTATGGATTTTTCTTTTCCTTTGTAAGTAATGAGCTTTTATCTGCAAATGAGAATTGAAAGGTTTTTAGTTAATACTATAAAATCATTGGAAGATATTATCACTTACTGATTTCTTTTTCTTGAGGCTTGTCACATAAAGACAGAAACTATTACCTATGAAGAGAAGGAACAACAGCTTGTCAGTGACTGTGTTAAAGAACTTCGTGAGTATTAACATGTTCTCTTTCATAGCCCTTGGACAATTATTTGGTAGGATATCATCAACTCAGAAACTAGATCAATAGTTTTAATAGAAGCATCTCAAGAAACAATTTTAAATACTTACTGAAAATCTTGGATTATCACTTTGAGCCTAGAACTCCAAATAAAGTACTATATGTACTTTTAAGAAATATCTTTATTTCAAATTGCGATCATCATTAAATGAAGACCTATACTTCTATCAGTTATAGCATGTTAGAGTGAAAGGAACCAAAGCTCTTATTTTGTTGATGAGGAAATAGTCCTGTAGGGAAGGTGATTTGCCAAAGTCAGAAAGTTGTTGAGTGGCAGAGCCAGAGCTCAAATGATGGCATAAAACCTAACATTTAAGAGTATTTATTAAGTGCAGACTACGCGTCTGTGAAGGAATATAGTTCAGTTTGATGTATTGTTAACTAAAATAATTTTAAACAATAAATTGGGTTGGGCCTGGGGTTCACCACTTCAGATCCTGGGCATGAACCTACACACCGCTCATCAAGCCATGCTGTCATGGCATCCCACATAGAAGAACTAGAAGGACTTACATCTAGGATATACAGCTATGTACTGGGGCTTTGGGGAGGAAGAAAAAGTAAAAAGAGGATGATTGGCAAACAGATTTTAGCTCAGGGCCAATCTTCCTCATAAAAATAAATAAATGTGGGGCTGGCCCTGTGGCCAAGTGGTTAAGTTCGCGTGCTCTGCTGCAGGCGGCCCAGTGTTTCGTTGGTTCGAATCCTGGGCACAGACATGACACTGCTCATCAAACCACGCTGAGGCAGCGTCCCATGTGCCACAACTAGAAGGACCCACAACGAAGAATATACTAACTGTGTACCGGGAGGCTTTGGAGAGAAAACCAAAAAAAATCTTTAAAAAAAAAAAAAAAGAAATGGAGAGGCAGAATATTTTTTTAAAAATAATAATAAATAAATAAATAAATGAGGGGCCTGGCCAGTGGAGTAGTGGTTAAATCTGTGTGCTCCACTTCAGTGGCCCGGGGTTCACAGGTTTGGATTCTGGGCATGGACCTATGCACCACTCAAGCCATGCTGTGGTGGTGTCCCACACACAAAATAGAGGAAGATTGGCACAGATGTTAGCTCAGGGCCAATCTTCCTCACCAAAATAAATAAATAAATAAGTTGGGAAAAGATCAGCTTTACTAGAGACAGACACTTAATTTTTCTACAAATGTATAGCCTTTTATGTTGAAAGAGAAGATATGATAACTTTATATCAATTCATATGGGCTGTAGACCTCAAAATATGATACCTTCAAATAACAGAATATTAGAGAACCAGAAGGAACATAAATTGAATCTTCTTCATCAGCACTATCATTACCCACCTTTTACACTTTCAAAAACAAAGAAGAAATGACTTGCCCAAGAGCCGAGATGCTGGTCTCCTGCCTCCTCATTGCCATACTTTGAAATATTGTGAGCTTTCTGTCAGTGTTAAAATAGTTTATATGATATTGAGAAATAGTTTTGCCACTTAGGTTTAGATGTCAATGTTTTTTTGGGGGGGTTTTTTTGGTTTTTTTTTTTTTTAAAGATTTTATTTTTTCATTTTTCTCCCAAAGCCCTCCGGTACATAGTTGTATATTTTAGTTGTGGGTCCTTCCAGTTGTGGCATGTGGGACGCTGCCTCACAATGACTTGATGAGCGGTGCCGTGTCCGCGGCCAGGATTTGAACCAGTGAAATCCTGGGCCGCCAAAGCGGAGGGCGCGAACTTAACCACTCAGCCACGGAGCCAGCCCCGAGATTTCAATGTTTTTATTATGAAATAAAGATTTATTTCCCCAATGGAATTCTAAAGGTTCTGTTTCATGAGCACGCCAGAATGCTAGGCTGTAAGACTTGCTTCAGAGGCCCTACTCAGTTTGCTAGGTATGCCAGGAAATCTCTCTCCTACGGAAGCATCTCAGTAGCTTTATCAGTAGCTTTAACAGATTGTGGCTGTTCATTCCAAAATTGTTCCTTTGTTAGATTTGTTAAGTTTAATTTTCATTGCTTGTGGATTTTATATATGTCCCTGAAGAGTTCTCAGAGACATAAACGAGATTATGTCTTGGCACTCGCAAAGATGTACAATTCACCTATTTCTTTCAGCCTTCTTGTCCTCCATAAAGAAAAAGATTAAGGCAAAACCTGTAGTTTGCTTGCCTTTATGAGTCATCTCTTTGTAGCTTCATTGCCTCCTGTTTAACTCCCAGTATTAGCCTATATCAGAAGAACCTTTATTTTTTGCTGTGGGTTATCTGGGGTTATTTTTTAAATTGATGTTAAAGAAAAATCTATTTGTGATAATCCAGTGCTTGTTACAAAACAGGATTTGGCCCATAAACCATAGTTTGCCAACCCCTACCCTACATTTATATTAATTTTTAAATTTTCATTTTGTTTCTAAGGTGAAACAAATGCTCAGATGTCCAGAATGACTGAAGAATTGTCTGGGAAGAGTGATGAACTGATTCGATACCAAGAAGAGATCTCCTCTCTCTTGTCTCAGATTGTAGATCTTCAGCACAAACTTAAAGAAGTAGGTTCATTCATTCGTTTAGCAGATGTTTGTTGACGCACTCACCTAGTATGGTGACTCTGCTGAGTACTAGACACATTAAGCAGAATGAACATGGTCCCTGCCCTTTTACAGTACTTTAATGTGATTGCTGTTTTAGTCTTCATCATGAAATATCATGAATAACTGCTTTCAAGTCACTAATCCTTTCAGTGGAGTAGAGTCAGATTTTCCTCAGAAAGTTGTGATGTGAATTATTGACTCATGTTCGTTGTCCTCTGAACATCTTGATGGATTTTGTATTATGCCCATTTTATTGCTCTTATTTGGCTTTTGAAAGGTTAGCTTTTTATAGGCCTCTAGACCATACCCCTGAGAGACACTCTTAAGGTGTCTTAAAAAGAGAGAGAGTAGGGGCCGGCCTGGTGGCACAGCACTTAAGTTTGCATGTTCCGCTTCGGCAGCCTGGGATTCACCAGTTTGGATCCCGAGTGCAGACCTACACACTGCTTGTCAAGCCGTGCTGTGGCAGGCATCCCACATATAAAGTAGAGGAAGATGGGCACAGATGTTAGCTCAGGGCCAGTTCTCCTCAGCAAAAAGAGGAGGATTGGTGGCAGATGTTAGCTCAGGGCTAATCTTCCTCAAAAAAAAGAGAGAGAGAGTAGCCTATATTTTATAGGGAAGTCTTCACATGTCTCTTTGAATATGTTGTTAGCATGTGATTGAGAAGGAAGAACTGAGACTTCACCTACAAGCTTCCAAAGATGCCCAAAGACAACTGACAATGGAGGTAACGAAATCTTCTTTATCCTGTGTAATATGGGAGGGGGCGATGGACGGTTTCTTTCATCTTGTGAGTAAGAATGATTAAAGGTGATTACCAGATTTACAAATACAACAAAAGAAGATTAAGATGAAATTATGAGATCTAAAAAGTAAAACATTTAAAAAATTCTGTCTCTAAATCTAATGACATAACAGCATCCTTCTTAATTAACAGGGTAAACCTTAACTTTTATAAGATTCTTTAGGAATATGTGACTCTTTTACCAGTCTACTTTAACTAACCCAACAGTTTTTAAAATAAGATAATTTCTAATAAATTCTAATAAATAATGTCAGGAGAAATATCTACATAAAAATTCTATATGTTAAATGTAATTTAGTGGTTCCTTCACATACATAAGAATCACCTGGCAAAGTCAGTTTTAAATGGAAATTCCCAGACACCATCCCCAAAAGTTTCCAAGTGAGTAGGTCTAGAGTAAGGGCCTAGAATCTGCATTTTCAATAAGCATCCCCAGCCTTGGTGATGTTGATGATCCAGTCCACGTCCCACACTTGAAGAAACTTTTGAAGTTAAAATGTACTCTGAAAACTATGTGCTCTTTCACCATGCTTGTGTTTCTAACTATAAAGAAGATTCCGAAACAACAAGGGAGAAGAAACTACTTGTTTAGGGTGATTGAGCACCATGACATCTTATACAATACTTTGTAGACTTGATCTTGTCATTTACATACTTCAGAGTGATATTTAAAAAATATACGTATCTAACATTATGCTAAACGTAACTTGACCACAGCTATTATACTTCCTCTATGTTTTTTTAAGAGTATGAAGCATTAAATATTGAATTAACAGTTATGATTGTCTCAGCTACATTTCACATTTTTTAGGAAATCATGTTTATGTGTAATTCTGGCCTAGGCACCCCTAATTCTGGCAGCTTGAAATCTATATACTCTCCTTACTTAGTTTGTTTCAGAGTTTTTATATTGAAGTTACGTTCAAAAATTACCCTCTGGATAAAATTAATACTTACCCCCATGGGTTTTTCCCCCCATTGTTGTTTTGAGACTACAATAAAGTACACTAATTACCATCCTTTCCTTCAGTTGCATGAGTTACAAGACAGGAATATGGAGTGTCTGGGAATGTTACATGAGTCCCAAGAAGAAATAAAGGAACTTCGTAGTAGGTCTGGCCCTGCTGCTCATCTCTACTTCTCCCAGTCATATGGAGCTTTTTCTGGGGTAAGGAGCTAAGAAAGATATATATTTAAGGAAACTTGTTTAACATTAGATTGTCCTGAGAGTGATATGGTTTCTGATGGTATAACGATTGAACCCTGAGGCAATTAGGTTTAGGTCTGTACCATAAAGCTACTTAAACTTGGGTCATCCTTACTCTAGGCCCACCACATGCCACTTATTTAAATAGTGCTCTGAACATCTAAAACCTCTTTCAGTAGATCTTGAGTTTCTTGGTATATTTAACTCCAGTTAGAATGTAAGCCCCATGAGGGCAGGCATCATGTTTATTTAATTCATCAATAAACAGTGTTTTTTGAATTAAATTAATGAAAACTTCTGAGTTTATGTAAAAATTTGTGATGTTGGTTCAAAGAGTTTTTTTAACAATTCTGTTCTTAAACACTTAGATGCAAGCCTGTGATATTATTTAAAAGACTGAGCTATTAATTATAGTAGATATTCTGAAGAATATGGGGGCAGAAGTTTGGGTTTTTAGCTTTTTATTTTAAAATAATTTTAAACTTAGAATAAGGTTCCAACAATAGTACGAAAAACTCTCATCTATATTTCACCTAGATTCCTCTATTTTTAGCATTTTACTATATTTGCCATATTGTTTTCTTTTTTTTTTCTGGACCATTTAACAGTAAGATCCAGATACACTCTGTTACCTCTTAATACTTGAATGTGTATTTACTAAAAACAAGGATGCTCTCCTATATAACCACACTACAACCATCAGCGTCAGGAGATTGACATTGATACAATACTTGCATCTCATCCACAGAGCCCATTTAAATTTTGCCAATTGTCTCGACAGTGTCCTTTGAAGGATATGTTGCATTTGGTTGTTTCGATCTGGGACAGTTCTGTCTTTGCTTGTCTTTCATGACCTTTGTGGAATGTCTTCAGTTTGGGTTTGTCTGGTGTTTCCTTATGATTAGATTCAGATAATGTATTTTTGGCAGAAATAATGCCACGTTCTTCTCAGTACATTGTATCTGGATGTGCACATTGTCTACTTATCCCATTACTGATGATGTTAATTAACTTTGATCTCTTGGTTAAGGTAGTATCTGCCAATTTTTTCCACTGTTAAGTTAATCAATGTTAATTAATAGTTAATTAAATTCATGTGACTGATTAACTTTACGGTGATGAAAATTGGCAGACACTACCTTAACCAAGTGATCAAAGTGATGTTTTGTGGGGAGATACTTTGAGACTTTTTAAATATCCTGTTCCTCATCACACTTTTGCCCATTGGTTTCAGCACCTACTGATTGTTCATGTCTGACTCAGTTCTGTTACTATGATGATTGCCAAATGGTGATTTTCTAATTCCATTATTTTTTTCAAGGTTTATTAATTGGTATTCTTTTGTAAGTTAGAGCTGTTATGTCTCATATATTTATTTTTTCATTTAGTTGTGTCAGTATGGATTCATGGATTCCTATTTTAGTTGATGGGTTATAATCCATTATTGTTGTTTTTTATTTTGATACTTAAATGGTCCCAGATATGGCAGTGGGATCTCCTTCATGCTCATCTTGCTCTTTCCCTGTCCTAGTCCTGGAATCAGCCATTTCTCCAAGGAGTTCTGGTTACTTTTAATGAGGAATGATGTTTAGACTCCAAGATCTGGGTGCTTTGTGTCTCTTGCCACTAGAGTATCATTGCTTCCAGGCCCTCTCAGCAGGTGAAGCTAGGAAATATATGTATGTTCATTCATACAGCCACACAAACACATCTGTATCTGTCTTTCCATTTATTTATGTTCATCTATCTGTGTATATTTAAAATCATGAATTCGCACTGTGCTATCTCCAGTTCCAGGCATTGTCAGCTCAGCCCCACTGAGCATGCCACCCATGCTAGTTGAATCCTCACCCTTGACCAGGGGAAGGGGGAGCTTGCTTAGTTTTCTCTTAGTGATTTTTCTATATTATAAAAGCTATACATGTTTATTATAGAAAAGTTAGAAATTATGCAAAAAGAAATTGTTACGTACCCTCAAATCCTGACCTCCACAGAATCACTGTTAACATGTTGGTTTATAGCCTTTCAGACCTTTTATTTTTGCGTTTCTGCATATGTAATATTTTCTATTGATCATGTTGAGTTTTTCCACTGTTTTCCTGTCAAAATATATCATGAAAAAGTAATTGGTTCTTGTTTAAAAGTTACATTTCCAGGGGCTGGCCCAGTAGCATAGTGGTTAAGTTTGCGTGCTCCCCTTTGGCGGCCCAGGGTTCACAGGTTCGCATGCCAGTGGACCTAGCACTGGTCATCAAACCACACTGGCAGCATCCCTCATAAAATAGAGGAAGATTGGTATGGATGTTAACTCAGCAACAATGTTCCTCAAGCAAAAAGAGGAAGATTGGATATTAGCTCAGGGCCAATCTTCCTCAAAAAAAAAAGTTACATTTGGGAAAACCCTGTGTTTTAGACTGTGACTATTTTCTTGTATTTTCTTTTATTATAACAGCAAAAATATGGGATTCTGGAGACTTTGTTAATTGATTTAAGAACAGTTCATTTCTCTTGACGGGCTTCTTACATAATCACCATAGGAATCTCAAACTCTTTTTCTTAGGAATCCCTGGCAGCTGAGATTGAGGGGACTATGCGTAAGAAGCTGAGTTTAGATGAGGAATCTTCTCTCTTTAAACAAAAGTAAGTACAGATCACAAGGGTTGTCACTCAACTGTCGGGATGGAAATTAAAAAGAAGCCACAATCTACAGTGATAAATATTATGAGATTCAGTAGTAAATCTGCTTACTATTCAGATTTTTCTTCATAGTCCTCACAGTTGTAAGAACGTTGTCTTGTTCTGAAGTTTATTTTCTAATAATTTCTCCTAAGCTTTAGAGGTTGTTCAGGGTGGCTTTATTTTTAATGAACTGCACATACGTGTCTCTTTTCTAGAGCACTCCAGTGGTCGGTAGTGGCATAACGAACACTTCTTTTTTGACAGAGCCCAACAGAAACGGGTATTTGATACTGTCAGGGTTGCCAATGACACGCGGGGTCACTCTGTCCCATTGCCAGCTCTGCTACCCATTCCAGGCTCCAACCGTTCAAGTGTCATCATGACAGCAAAGCCTTTTGAGTCTGGTTTACAGCAAACAGAGGACAGAACACTCCGGAACCAGGGCAGCAGCTCAGAGGACACTCCAGGGTAAGAAACCCAGATCATGGCAGTGATTCTGCGTTGCTTGTGCATTGACATACCGGATTCACCCACTCAAATTCCAGCCCTACTGGGTGCTGTCCCAGGGAAGCTCTGGAACTGTCGGTTTTCATCCAGTAATGATGCCCTGTATCATTATTTGTAAAACAGATCACTGATTTCATAAAAGTTTCTGGATTGAAAAAGCTACATTTAATTAAGCGTATTCAAAGTGGAGCTTACTTTCTTCTTCGGTATGGCAAAGTTTGTGTCTAAATCTTCTTCACATTCAGAGTCAAATTTGTTTGAATCTGTGTGGTCCTTGGCAGTTACACATAGCTTCAGATGATGCCTTCTTGTAAACCGTGCTCATAAGCTCAGCTGCTTTGTGCCTTTACGATAAACAATAAGCTTAAATATCTTTTGAGGAAAACTAGTTTGCTTTTAATTTCCTGTTTGTTTAAATTTAGATTTTTTTCTGCTTTTCATTCATTCAGTTCATTGAGTTGCATATAACTGGAAGTTAAACAGCATTACTGGAAAGTCAGGTGAAAGCTTTTGAAAGATAGATGTCTGCCACCTGAGAGAAATCTTTCCTATTGCAGAAATCCATCTCCCTGAGGTTTGATTCTAGTGCCTGGTCTGTGGTGGACAGGTTCTGCACTCGGTAGCTTGGTGTGTCACTACTGCCTCGTTGTACACAATTACCTTAGGAGAAGATCTAACAGACAGATCTCTGTAAATTCACACATAGTAGTCAGGAGCAACTGCAACTCAGCTGGCTTCTCTTTCTTTTGATATCAGTTATAAGATACCTCCAATGTAAAAAATGTTGAGAAGTGAAAAAATGTTTATTGCAGATTATGAAAATATGGTAGTTACCATTCTTGTTGTTTTAAATATTCTACAATATTCTAGAATGTGCTACATGTTCTAAATGTTCTACAATACAATAATCTAGAGGATTCCATGGCCCAAAGCAGGTTTTTTCACATTTTAATATTTTTGGAATTGTTTATGTTTTACAACTAATGGCATGTCATAGTTTAATAGGTAGCGTTTTTTTCCTTAATATGACATAAAGTAGTAGTATCTCTTGCAATCAATGGTAAGATAGATTCAGTGAAATATAATATTTACTTTTTTGACTAAGCTGAATTTATAGTTATATCTGTAGTTTCATAAAGTAAAATAGAAAAGTTAGGAAACACATATAATAATAAAGTATATTTTTGCCTATCTGAAGTCACTTGAAATGATGTGTAAAAATGATACATAATATTAGTGATTCTGGTTTCTTGTTACTATTTCTGTATTCCAGGTATCTGAGAAAAAATACTGTGTTTTTAAGGTCAGTCTCTTGAACATTCACCATTGTAGAAAGGAGAGGTCTAGGTTGTGCTCATGACCCTTACAGATCTAATCAGTGAATGTGATTTTCCCATAGGAACATTGAGAAAGTGGGTCAGCCAGGACCGTCTGAAGATAGTGATGTGGCCACAGCACTGCATCGCCTCAGTCTGCGACGACAGAACTACTTAAGTGAGAAGCAGTTCTTTGCTGAAGAGTGGGAACGGAAGATCCAGGTTCTGGCTGACCAGAAGGAAGGGGTTAGTGGCTGTGGCACCCCCACTGAGAGCCTTGCCTCTCTCTGCACTGACCAGTCGGAGACCACAGAGCTCAGCAGTGTCAGTTGCCTTCGAGGCTTTATGCCTGAAAAGTTACAAATTGTCAAGCCTCTTGAAGGTAATAAATCAGTGAAGACCATTTTTAAGCCACATTGCTTATTGGCCTTTCCTTGCCCTGGAATTGAGATTTGTATTGTAATTATAAGAGCACTGTGTGCAGAAGATAGCTTTATTGTCCCTAAATCTTGCTGTTGGGGCAACAGTGCCTTGTAGTACTTTGTGGACAGTGTATGAAGAGATTGCATTCTCCAAGTCATCGGCCCTCAATTCTCGTCTGCTGGTGTTTTTTAATATAAATGTGAGGGGGGAGGAGTAATCTTTTCTTGTCCTTTCTTAAAGAATATCATTGACAGCAGTTTTTATGGTAAGATAAATGGGATATGGTAGATAAATAAGAATAATCTAGATGTAATACTTCGTCTGTACCTTGCTTTTCAAAAAAGAGTTCTTTATCCAAGAAGTGTCATTTACTTAGAGTTATGTGTGTCTGTATTTTTCTTTTTTTCAGTTCTTAATTTCAGTTCAGTTTCTGTTCTCTCCTAAGATAGAACTTGAATTCAAATTAAATTTCTTGTTTTTTTAAAATATTGACAATCTTCAAATGATTCTGTGCTATTATCATAAAAGAGTCTTCATTAGGCAGAATTTTAAGTAGGTAATCTGTAAGGACCCCTCAAACTCAAAGGTTCTGTAAGTTAGTTTTATTCATTAATGATAAGTGCAGGTATTTGTCAGAGCTGCCATTGTTAGGATGAAATGACTGTTGAGACATAGTTAGACATTGCATCTGGTGCAAGTGGGAAAGTATGCAAAAAAAATACTGAAATTCAAGGTGTCTTCCAACCTAGGAGCCTGGCTTTTTAGCAAAGGAGTATTGATTTTTGTCACCTGCGAAAATACAGCACCACCTCTGAGGCACATAGCTTCCTTCTCATCACTGACTCAGCATCCTAGTTCCTTTTAACAGTGTTGCCTTGGCTTGTTTCACTGCTACTTTAGATGTCTTTTTTAAAGTTAACTTTTGAAATAGATTATTATTTATACCTTTAGCATCTTGTCAGTCTTCCACAGAGAACTTTAATTTACAAATTTTACCAAAATATTAAGACCAAATAAGTAGTTTTATTATTATCATTACTTTTTTACTTGTATAATTTTAGCTTCTGTTTCAAGATTTAGTATTTGCGGGAGATGTAAAACATGCTCCTTTTTTGTCTTGTGTATTCAGGGTCACAAACTCTGCACCACTGGCAGCAGCTGGCTCAGCCACATTTAGGAACCATTCTTGACCCACGACCAGGTGTCATCACGAAAGGCTTTACCCAGTTGCCCAGGGATGCCATCTATCACCTCTCAGATTTAGAAGAGGATGATGAGGAGGGTATCACTTTTCAGGTTCAGGAGCCTCAAGTGCAACAGGAACCTTCAGTGTCCAAGCCAATAACAGGAATCTTCCTTCCACCCGTCACTTCAGCAGGTGGTCCAGTTACAGGTGAGAAAGTGCTCAGTTGAATGTTGTCTGGGAACCACTAGTACTTGCTGCATTCTGACTTACTGTATGGTCAGCTGACTGCCTCTGTTTAAATCTTCCTTGGGGTGTACTCCATCTTGAATATAAGATGATGAACATCTTCTGAGTCTCTCCACTTCTTAGCCAGCCTGCATAAATAGACAGGGCAGAGAGAGATCAGATCAGTCAGTGGGTTGCAAACCTTTTTGGCTCAGGATTTATTTACACTCTTAAAAATCACTGAGAATTCCAGATCGCTTGTTAATGTGGGTTGTATCTATTGATATTTACTATATTAGAAATCAAAACTGAGAAATTATGAAAATATTTAATTCATTTAAAAATAATTACATATTAATACAAATAATATGTTTTATGAAAAATAGCTATTTTTTTAAGTAGTGAAAAGAATGGTTTGGCTTTACAGTTTTGCCAGTGTCTGATTTATGGCTTAATAGAAGATAGCTGGGTTCTCCTATCAGCTCCTACATTGTCTGTTACAATATATGTTTTGGTTGAAGAGTATAAAGAAAATGGAACCTCACACAGATATGTAGTTGGAAAAGTAAAGAGTATTTTAAGAGCCTTTTCAGTTGTTTGTGAGTATTCTTTGATATTACACCAAAACTGGATAAGTTGTAGTTTCTTTAAGGTTTGTAGCAATGTGGAATCTGAAACCCTATCAGTGAACTTTTATATTTTGTTACATTAAAATCTATTGGTCTGTCTTACTTGGAATGCGTCTTTTACCCATGCGTGATATTATAACATCAGGCATTGGTCATTTGGAAGATACTGGTTCACTAAGTTATGTAGATCTTCCAGATATATATATATTTAATATATTAAAGTCGCATTGATATCACCACCTGTCTCGTCAGGTAGGTCGTTTAGCATTAGGAAGCTTTCAGGCTCTCAATACAAGTGAATACACGTTTTCCAAAACTCTTATTTTCACTTGAAAGCTGATTTTGTCACTGGCAGCAAATCCTGCCAGCTATTTTTCCTGAAGAGACAGGCTCACTACATTCATTTTCAAGAAAATGTCTGCCAGATATCCAAGTCTGGATAACTGTAGTTTGTCTATTAGTCGTTCTTTCAAGTAAAAATGGTGTTCCCTGAGAACATTTCGACTCCGTTGCACGTGTGCTTTTCCTCTACATAACCATGTGTCTCAGTCTGCAGCGGAGTGCATGATGCTCACTCCCCGTTTCATCACACAGAATGTTGAAAAGACTCAAGGGGCAAGATTTAATAAATAATTTTTACTGCTTCATCAAGGACAATTCTTATGTGAATCTGGCTTTTTTCTCTTGCTACTGTGAGTGGACAACAGTGAAGAATGCTCGGACACCTTGATGCCACTGCCTTGACTTGTGCTCAGGAGCCGGCAGTTTTCCTGCCATTGCTCTTGCACCAGCCGTGCGAAGGCCAGCCCTGTCGAAAAGGCAGATAGCAGCTTGGCGTTGCTGTGAAAGTGCTGACCCGTAGACTCCCACCAGGTCTGCGGGCCGCACTTTGAGAACCACGGAGCAGCCAGTTTGGCTCTCCTAGAAAGACTGGATGGCTAGATCGTGGGGAGTTTTTTCATGTGTTTTTCTCTTTTTTCTATCTATAATCCTTTTGAATTACAGTTTTAAAGTATTGAAGGATTTAACTACATACTAACCAGTCGATACTAATACAATATTTTTGTACATTTCATTTTTAGATTTGGGGATTTTTGTAAAAAATTCCCTTGATAAATGCTGTATTATTAATAAATAATGATGAGCTTTTTACATTATTAACCTAGTCTTTCAATTGTCTGTATGGTTCCCTAAAAATCTCAACTTCAGTGGCGACCTCAAACCCAGGAAAGTGTCTGTCGTGCACAAACTCGACATTCACGTTCACCACCTGCAGGATATTACACCCCTCTGACATCACCCAGGTTACCCCCAGGTAAGAGGGGCTGGGCCGCCGGAGGCTTCACTTCTCTCCTCAACTATGTGTTCATCAATTTCTTTCAAAAATTCCTTTCATTTTAAGTCCCAGAATTTTAATTAATGTTCTGTGATAATTTGTCTTTAGAATATTTTCACATTGTATTTTCTCATTTGACTGTCGTAACTCTTTGAAGTAGGCAGGGCAAGTGAGTATGTATTGTGTAAATGAAGAAACCGAGGCATAGCAAGTTCAGGTGGCTGGTCCAAGGGCAGACAGGTAGTAAACGACTATCGCTAGAGTAAGCCAAACTGCAAGGCGTGAGGGACCAGTCCTCTGCACAAGACTGCCTTTGCTTCTGACACCAGCTGCAAGTTCAGGGGTTTCCAAAACCACTCTCTGCTTCAATAACTTGCTAGAAGGACTCACAGAACTCACAGAAAGCTGTTATGCTCAGGGTTGCTGTTTATTACAGGGAAAGGATACAGACTAAATTTAGCCAAAGGAAGAGACACGTAGAGTCTGGGAAAGTTCCACACATGAAGCTTCCCTTGTCCTTAGGATTCGTTACTTTCCTGGCATCGATGTGTGCTCGTGCACACAGAGTATTACCAACCAGGGAAGCTCACTCAAGCCTCAGTGTCTGGATTTTTTATTGAGGCTTCAGTGCATAGGCATGATTGATTGATTGATTGATTACCCGTATGGTTGAACTCATCTCCAGGCCCACTGACCCAAAGCCCCCACCCTAAATCGCATGGTTGGTCTTTCAGGCCTGGCCAGCCCCTACCCTACAACTATTGGGTATGGCCAGGCCCATCCCAAGATCTACTATGGCCAGCTTCCATCTTAAACAAAGATGCTTCTATCAGACATGGCACAGATTACCTCCCAGAAGCTGAGGGAAAAGGCCAGAACCCTCTGGGCAAGGCCAAATTATTTACTACACAGACTAGAACGTGGATATTCTAACACATAGTTGAGGGATCTTATTAAGCCATATTGCTGCTCTTTCTATCCTACCAATTCCCAAAAGAACGTAAGGTAGTTTTCAAAGATATGTAAAACATTGCAGGATAATGTTAACTAGCAATAGAGAAGAAAAATGAAGCAAAGAGGAATCAAGAATGAGGATATGAAATGTAGAGGAATATAACTAATGTACAAGTTATACCATCAAGTCTTGTATACTTGCTAAGGTGAGCCATGTATTTGAGTCTTAACTTTCTAGCTGCTAGTGTGGAGGGAAATAAGGTTAAGATTCACAATGTCTATAAGAAGGGAAGCATTTGGGTGATATCCAATAAAGCTCTTGATAAAGTCTGTAATGAGAGGCGTATCTGCAGTTTTTCTACATTGCTCTTATAGTCAACAAGATAAGTTTTATGAAGTTGGTTCCTAAGGGACTCTCAGTGCAGGTTGACGCCGTCATACGAAGTGTACGTTTGGGAAACGTGCACTACAGGCAGGTGGGGACAGGGAGGTGGGGGCTGGGAGTACAGTAGAGAGCCTGCATAGGATTAGAGGTTCTCAGTTGGACTGGGTTGGCCAAGGAGGCAAACTTGTTTGCATTTTGCTTCTTTTATACAAGTTGATACTTTAGAAGGTTTATTTATTAATCTTAAGCTTGCATTTTTTTTCATAATCTTTAAAAATCTTGGTATCTTGATATACTGAGTATTTTGTGTTAAAGGGAAAGTTTATCTGTTAAATACTGGTAACATTTGCTCCAGGGGGAAAAATTGGCTAAACAAGTATCCTCTCCATTCTGTCATCATTTCCTTGAGTATATGAGTTCTTATTTAGGTTTTTTTCTTTTTAACAAAACATGGAATAAAATGAAAGATTCTAATAGCTGTCAAATTTTTAATTTCCCAGAAACAAGTGTTCTAAGTCAAGGTTGAGAAAAATTCATTCCATGGGTATCCTTATACTGCTATTGTTTGAATTAACATTCTTGAAAGTGGAAATTCAACAATCAGAACTTTATTAGTTCTCAGTAATATAATTGACAGATTAGAAAGAAATAACTTTCTCCCTAGAAGAGCATCTTAGGTTTAATTTTGAAAGGTTATATTTTCTAAAGAGTTGAAGGTTTGTTTACTCATGGATTCTTGTCTCTTTGTATATTTCATTTTGTGGAATGGATATATTAATAAAAATTTCTAAAGATTACTTTCTTTAATATTTTAATTTCTTTGATTTCTGTCATAAAATTTAGTTGTATTCCCACAGGTATATATTTTAGAGTTAAAATTTAAGAATAAAGTTATCTAAGAGTACAATAAACTTTTTTGTATTCTGTGAAAAGAAATAAGTTAATGACTAAGTTACAAATTACAAATCGTTAACGAATAACTGAAGTGACATATGAGAATTTTTGTTCCTCAGATACGTTGCACAGAGTTCTTTACTGATGTGTTGCCTGTTCCTCTGTATTTGGCATGGATCACTACTGTAAATTACTTTAAATGCTGACTTGGAGATTGCTTTTGTTCTTAAACTCTCTCTCCTGCTCTTTGTTTCTTTGTAAAGCTCTGGGTTTCCTTCATTGTCCTGTGGAAGTAGTGGTGGCAGTTCGTCAGACACCGCAGTGAATTCTCCTGTTATGTCCTATAGACTCAGCATTGGTGAATCCATCACCAACCGACGAGATTCCACTATAACCTTCAGTAGCACCATGAGCTTGGCCAAACTTCTGCAAGAGCGAGGCATCTCTGCTAAAGTGTACCAGAGCCCAGTTTCAGAGAGCCCCCTCCTCCAGCCTCTCCCTAAAGCCCTGCCTATTCCTTCCACACCACCAAATTCACCGTCTCACTCACCTTGCCCTTCTCCTTTGCCCTTTGAGCCTCGAGTGCATCTCTCTGAAAATTTTTTGGCCTCCCGACCAGCTGAAACATTCCTCCAGGAGATGTATGGTTTGAGACCTTCCCGGAACCCTCCTGATGTTGGCCAGTTGAAGATGAACTTAGTGGACAGGCTGAAGAGACTAGGGATAGCCAGAGTGATCCAGACCTCTGATACGCACAAAAATGGAAGAAGCCAAGAGGCAGAAATTGGTCTTCAAAGACCAGACTCTGCTGTTTATTTAAATTCAGGTAGCAATTTATTGAGTGGACTGAGGAGGAATCAGAGTCTTCCAGTCATGATGGGTAGCTTTGGCACCCCAGTTTGCACATCTTCACCCAAAATGGGTATCCTGAAGGAGGACTGAGGTTCAGCAGTTAACTGACCTCTTAGACAAATTAGCACATGAAGGATAGATTTGCACTGATACATGTAGTCTGGTCTGAGAGAAAAGGAACGTTGCAGAAGGGGTGTGAACGTGGGAAGGGGAACGTGGAAGAATGGAAACAGAATTGCAGTGAGGCCCTAATGGATGAGGTCTGGTAAGCTGAAAGCATAAATGGATGAGTCATGAGCGTTTGGAGGCAGAAAGGGAACAAAGGTTTCATATGCTCCTTCAGTTGGGTTTTCTTGTCTTGAAAATAAAAAGTGACTAGAAAATAAATTCAGTAATATTGAAACATACCAGAAATACTGAATTTGCTAGCGCATTTACTTTGGGAAGCACAAGCAAGGAGGACCCAGGTTGGGAGATGGAAAGAAAGGAGCAGCAGCTTTGACGTCGCCTGTAGAAAGCTGTTC
Source organism: Equus przewalskii (assembly GCF_037783145.1). Classification (NCBI taxonomy): domain Eukaryota; kingdom Metazoa; phylum Chordata; class Mammalia; order Perissodactyla; family Equidae; genus Equus; species Equus przewalskii. The sequence goes on along the minus strand of NC_091847.1, from coordinate 75,515,836 downwards.
TGGAGGGTTGCCGGGGAAAGCTCAGTCTGTTACTGAGGCAGCCGTGAGATGGCTCATGGGTTTGCACCTCCATCAGATGCTGTGCTCACAGCATTAGCACACGGGGAATTTTACCTTTTTCTTAAGATCAGAAGAGTGGAGACTCCCGTTTGCTTTCTGTTTTCAGGCCCTTGAGCCACTGGGAGCCCAAATGCCACCATATTCATTTTGTATTTGTGATTAATAAAAGTTCATTTTTTAAAACTGTATTTTTGTAAATATCCCCCCAAAAAACAACATGAGTGGGGAGTAGGAGGGAATTACTTTAAGAAGGAAAATATGGGTAAATTAGAACCAAGGAAACTTGTTTGCAGAATATTTCTTCTGAATAAGTGCAGTGGCCAATGCCTTTGAACATAATTACGTCTTTCAAATTTCCATGGAGGCTGGAAGGGATTCAACCAGAAGTGCAATCATAGGAATTAGGGAATGTTGTGTATTTATGTCTGTAAGTTTTTTTGTAAGGAAAGTTAGTTGTAACTAAACTTTTTCCAAGATATGCTATGCATATTTTTAATGAAAGATGACATGTATTTGCACAAAAATTCTCAGGCACATTAAATTATAAGCTGAAGTAAAACCCAGGTGCTTGCTTTGAGATTGTAGTTTTTTTAAACACAAAATAAAATTTAAAAACATCTGCCTTTTTCTTGATATCTGTAGAATTAGAGAACAAACTTTTTAATGGGAGAGTTAAAGCTTTTGCTTTTTCTCTGGTTTTTTTTTTTTTTTTTTTTTTTTTTTTTACAAACTATGCGAAATGTCAAAGTAAAACTCAAGGATTAGGTTTCAGCATTTAGCTGTGTGATGCAAGGCTGTGAATCGGGAAGAAACAGATCTGTTTTCTGAGTGTTGCTGATCAAGGTCTGCTCCTCATCAGATGACGTGGCTTTATCTAGGCCGTACAGTTCAGAAAGAAATACCATTATATGAAAGGCATGATGGAGAGACAATGGGGGGGGCTAATTATTTTGTTTTTGAAAATGAGAGACATATTACTTTTTTTTTCTGTGCTTAATTTGCAAATGTTTTGCTCCTTTGTTCTAACTTAACTGAAAGGCAATTTTCTGAAAAATTCTTGATGAATCTTGCACATTTGGCTCCCATTCATACACCTATTCCAGGGAAGAGAAGGGTCCTTCCTCTCTTCTTGAGGTGCCTCTCCTATGTGAAGAGCTTTGTGCTCAAAAGGGTAGAAAAACCAACATGCATGCAATGACAAGAAAATGTGAGTTTTCCATGCTTTTTAGAATCTTTCAATAAAATTTTTCTAAATAAATTTCTTAAAAACAAAAAGTGGAAGTGTCCTCTCCCCATTCTCTCTCCTTGCTCAGTCGTGCTGAGGTCAGCAGGCCATACACAGGCATGTTCAGAAAGCATTCTAGCTGGTCCACGAGTCAGAGTAAGTGTCCCTGATTGTGGCAGGCATTAACCAGAAGAATTCCTCATGTTTAAATTTTCAGAATATTCCAGTTCACGTTTTAAAAAATAGTATTTGAGATTCTACTTCATAAAGTAACTCTGGGTGCTTATTTTAGCTAATTCTAAAGCTTTTTATTTATTCTCAAAGAAAGTAATCTTCCTGTTGCCACATCAGGAAGTAGGAAAATGTAGGACCAGAGAGTAGTACAAAGTGTTAAATTATCAGATTTATGGTTTTTTTATATTATGTAAATAGCTATAAATTAATCTAGATTTTGGAGTGTTCTATATAATTAGTATACTTTTTTATAACCGATGTTAAAATGATCATTTAGGAGGCAAGGCAAGGGCATATTCACAGCCGCCTAAGCACGTCAGATGAAAGAGAACCATACTTAGGTTTTTGAAAATTAGATTGATGTTGTTGTTCCACCAGAAATATGATAATTGTATACTGGTGCATGCTTGTCTTTAGAAATGAATTCTGTTTTGAAATTGGGTTTTGCTTTTTTGAGGTTTCCACCTAAAATCATTTTTGGTACAGCCTGAGAATCTCTATTACAACCAAATTGTGTGCAAAGTATAATGAGAAGAACTGGAGCCTTGTAGCAAGTTCCTCCTCGATTTATCTGGTATGCATTAGTATAGTTCACATTTTAGTTCTTCTGTATAACTGCGTGTGTACTTTTATGCCAGTATAGGAAACTCCAATCTGTCCTTTTTCTCCTTCAGGAAGGTTCTCACTGATTATACCTCAGGTATTTCTGAGTATCCTATTATCTAGTAGGAGGGATACCTTCATGAGCTCAGAATTAAAAATTTCCATGAATTATGATGATCCCAAATCTTACATAAATAGCCTTAGGTGTGGGTCTTAGGGAGAAGTTAATGACCATTGTTAAAGTAGGTTTTTAAAAAGTTTTGTACTATGTGTCCTTGATTTGACATGAACGAGCAGACTTTGGCAAAGGGAAGAAACAAGTTAGAGGCAGCTCTCAACAAGAGCCTGTTCTCTATTAATGGTGTATTTTATATCCTATTCCAAGCCTGTTATTTTTCTGACCTCTCTAGTACTTGATTAGTTCTTGTTGGTTGCTAACGTTGGCTCGACGTCTGCAACTAGAGCTCTTAGTGTTTAATGGTCCACTCCTTTGACATCAGATGCGTGTACTCCAGGTGCGACGCTCCAGGTATCTACCCAGAGTGGTTGGCTGCAGAGCACAGCTCCTAGGAGCAGCGTGAGTGCCTGCTGGGGTGGCTGGGGAAGTACTGCTGTTGGATATCTGGGCTCAACTCTGTCAAACAGCCCTTTGTGCACCTGCCTTTGCTTTGTCAAATGTAAATCAGATAATAAACCCTGAGTCTCTTCATAAGTTTTCGTTTGTCTCCCGTGTTTTTGTCCCAGTTCTTTTCACAGATAATACTCCATTGTCTTTCCTTTCCATTATGCTGTTTTTGGTACAGAAAACAACCTCTGTTTGCCAAACTAACAATAGTCGTAAGTTGTGAACAGATCTTATTGTATTTTCTTAGATATTTTTTTAAAGTAGAATAGACAGATTGTCTATATATGCCATATTGTTTCCTTAGCAAAGTAACACCAACAAAAATTAAAATCTGGAGTCGTTGATAGGTAGACCTTTAATGTGAAAAGATTCCGGAAGTGTGAAGCAATTCTTTTCCTAGAGTCCACAATATGCTGTTGGTATTCTTGACTGTCGATGTTTCCAAGAAACGAAATTTGAAAATTGCTGGACTCTAGTAGAAAACGTTCTTTGATGTTCTCTCATCTCCATCATAATTTAATTGCTGTGTTTTTTTAAAAACTCATTTAATATCCATTTAGAATTAGCACCTTGTGAGAAATAAATGAAATATGAGCCTCTATTTCTTTGACATGAAATTTAGCGATATTCCTAGCATCTTTAATTGTGTTGTCTTTCACACATGATTATCAGGAGATGTGTGTAAGTCCAAAACCCTTCTGTTGAGGGTAAAGACTTGAGGCTTTCTGCATTCTGTTAACTTCCATCTTTGTTTTCATTTGATTAAGTTTGAGTTATACTAGTATCAGTTTTGTTTTTCTGTTTTTCATTAGTTTTTATGAACTAAGGGCCAAGATGCCACAAAATTTTCAAATGATGCTGTGCAAGTTTGTTAAAGATGCCAAAATACAACTGTTGGCTGGCAGATAGTGTTGCCCAGATTAGCATGAAGTGTTTTATTCTTCAGTGTGAGAAAGTATGAGTAAAACACACCAAAGGTGATGTGAGATGTTAGAGAAAAATACATATGAGCCAAATGTGTAAAGACCAAAGTTATTCCATAAAGTTTGTTTTTCTTGCCTTCTCAGCAAAATCACTAAGTTGTTAAAAAAGCAAGCAAACATTACAGCAATGGGCCAGAAATTTTAGAAAGTTATTTTAATTTCATATAAATCACTACCACTCACATGGCTGTTTGACCACCTCTCAAAGCAATCTCCAGGTCATACAATAATTTGAAGAAATGGCACCATGCTTCATTCACTCCTTCTACACCTTGTAAGGGATCAGGATTTTCCACCCTAAAGTGTGTCTCTTTGGATTGATTGTTTTTAAGAACAAAAGATTCAGGAAGAAACTTTGACCTCCCTCCTAAGTGCGTAAAATAATTTAAGACAGAAGGCCTATTTCAGGAAGGAGCTATCACCATAGTTGATTATAGTATAATATGAACTAGGTGTGATAGACAGGAACCTAGCAAGGCCCGTTTGATCAAAATCCCCTCCATGTCTCATTGTCTTTGCAAGGCATGGCAAATGTTTGTTTACCAAACATTTGCTTTTCCATCTCCACGTGAATAATCTTTCTTCTGTTTGAAGTCCCAAACCACTACTTCCAACATCCTTCTTGGTCTTTAGCTAAAGATAGTATTTTAGGTGGTGGCTTCGGCCGTTTTGGCAATTTACTCAGTTTTCCTGGGTTTCTCCCACGTATACATGTTATTTAATTTGTTTGATTTTCTGTTATTGTGTCTCATGTCAACTCAATTGTTATACCAGCCAGAAGAACCTAGAGGGCAAAGGAATATTTCTTCCTCCCCTACAACCTATGTGTATATAAATTTAAAGAAAATCAGAATTCATATTGCTAAATGTTCTTCAGCTACCATATGCAGTTCTTGCAAGTACCACTCCAATATATGAGTACCGGTGGAATTACAAATTAAAAAATGAAAAGCAAAAAGCAGATACTCAGCACCACTGGAAAACAGTATTTCATTATGTGTAAATGTGTTGCAATCATGCTATCTTTTTTTTTGAGAAGTTACCTTTCCTCTCAACCTCACTGCTGCTGCCCCTGCCCACCATGCATTCCAAAGCTGGGTCTGTCTCTGATCTTAGCAGCAGCGCGACCCACAAACCTCCCTTGCATTTGACGCGGTCATCTTTTATTTTGAAGATAAAGGGCCAGAGACGTGGAGAAGCATTCTCCTGGGGCCTGCATGATGTTAATGATGAGAGCAGATGTTTAGGGTTTCAGGTCCTGCTGTTCCAGAGCTGAGCTCCAGATCAAGCACATGTTTGTTAATAAACTCGAGTTTTTGAATGCCTGTGCTAGGCAGAGCCCAGGGCTCAGTGCAGTGGCCCCTCTTTCTAGGTGTGAGGGTGCCACTGCAGGCTCTCCCATCATTCTTGTGGCTCCCTGGCAAGGGGCCATTTGGGAACAGCTGAATGAGTCAGTGGGACTTAGTATAGCACCCGATGGTCGGATCTTGAAAGACAAGAAATGATCAAAGGGAATTAAGGAACTCGGAGACAATGAGAAGAGACACTCTTCTGCATGGAGAGTGTTCTCACAGAGCCACAAATGGAAAGCCTCTCAGTGCTGGGGCTGATCACATTTGCCACATCCCGAGGGCTGCAGCATCACACGAGGTGTGCCCACTTCCCAGCCGAGGTGCAGACTAATTTTGATACAAGAGCTGAATTGTTATGTCACAGTTTCATTCATTTATTCAACTTACTTTGTTATGCTATTGGTATTCTGGCCTCCTCCACCTCCATTCCAAATACTAAGGCACATTGCTTTGGGGAAAGTTACTGAGAATGTTAGTAGCATCGGCCCCTCCCTGGGTCTTTGGAAAGAGCTGTTTATGCAATCCCAAAGTTTCCCTAAATTCAATCAAAGAGATGGGCAATTAATACGTAACTCCTACAAGCCTTCATTTCCTTCCGCTCTGCTGTTTTAGAGCTGACAAAGTTGTACGCATGTCTAAAAAGAGGAGAGGAAAAATTCCAGAGTAGTGGTAATTGATACTAAGCCTTGGCCAAGTCAAGTGGCCAGGGTGTTCCTTCAGCCCCCGCTTCCTTTGTCTCTTTGTTTTTAGCCACTCTCCACATGAGACCCAAATCCTGCTTCTTTTAAATCATAAGAAAATATTTAAATATACAATTTCACACAATAAACAGACTTGAAGTAAGTATCCGATCTCTAGATGGAGATGGATTTGACTGGATGACTAGTCAATTCTATCCATTGTCCTCTTTTTGTAACTTCTTTCCCTCCCTTTTAGCTTTTGAAGTCTTGTCTCCATGCAGCCTGCTCATGTGCTTGGAGTTGCGGCCACCGTAGCGCAACCACGAGGCTCCCCTCACTGGACATCTGAGGCTGACATGACAGAAAGATGGAAAGAACCCAGTTCCCCAATGACATGGCTGAGTTTTTGCTTCAACTCTGTTAGCATTATCTCCAGACTTTGCATTTCATGAAATTAATGAACTTCTTTGATTTTAGCCACTTTCAGTTAAGTGATAGTTGTACATATTTTAACTAACACATGATGCACACTTTGAGAAATACTGTAAATACTGGTATTCCCAGGGCTCTGCTCTGACCCTCTTCTTATGCAACACCCTTTCCTCGTGTGATCTTATCCACTCCCTTGGCTTTAAGTACTATCTACTCCGAAGACTCCTAAAATGTTCCAGCCTAGACTCTTCTTTTAAACTCCCCAAACATGTAACAAATTCTGGAATGGACATCACCACTTGTATGACTCCCTGGCAGGTCAAACTCAACGTGCCCAAGCCTGAAGTCATGATCTGCTCCCCTGAGCCTGTTTATCCCAGACTTTCCCATCTCAATAAATGCAACTGCCATCTACTCAGTTGCTTGAGCTAGAAACCCAGGCATCCTCATCACCTCCTCCTTTTCCCTGACATCCAAGCAATTAGCCAGTCCTATTGCCTCTTCTCTCCATCTCCACTGCTTCTCCCTTAGTTGAGGCCACCATAATGTCCCATTTGACCACTGCCGCAGACCCCTAACTGGTTTCCCTGCCTCCTGTCTTGGCCCCTCCAATCGACGTTGTAGTTAGGATGATCTTTCTAATATGCAAAGCTAGTCAGATCTCTTCTCTGATTAAAACTGTTGCCTAACTCATTAAACTGGAAGAGAAATATCTGCTATACATTCCCCCTGCGTTTGGTGAGGCCCTTAATGTAAGCTTCATTGTGCTTTTATTGAACTTGTTAATTGTCTGTTTCCTCACTGGTCTCTAAGCTCCTCGGAGCACAGGAACTGAGCTCTAGCCCACACCTCACAACAGCGCCTGGCACAAAATAGAGAGCAAGTGTGGAGTTGAACTTATAGCAATGTTTTGTAAACTGTGGTTTGTGACTCATCAATGGATCCTGAAAGCAATCAAGTGGATTTGTAATCAGCTTTGATTTTAAAATAAAGAAAAAGAAACAGATGAGAGTAGTATATAATAAGGTTATTATTTCAAGCAACTTTTTATTGTCAAATGTGTAAAATATATTTCTTATAATGACTTGCAATAAAAAAAAATGAAAGCCACTGGTCTAAGAAGCTGGTTGGTTTTTTTTTCTATAATGAGCAAAAGCATCTTTATTTAAGGGGAAAAAAAAACTGAACCCATTGGCAACTGAAAAAGACTCCTGTTCTGGGGGATGTGTACTTTTATGGATTTTGAAGCCTTCTATTCAAGGAAGAAAGTGCCTGCTTTGGAGTTTTAGGTTTCTGTGAGCCAATGACAAGAGGAACTTAAACATCCATCACAGATTCTGTCTGGCAACTTCTGCCATAGGCCGATTAAGCCTAGGAGCACTGTTTAATTCTATTTCCTCTGAAAGTACATCTTCAGCGTCTTTTGTCTTGTGCCTTCGAGAATTGCTTACCGGCTGCTTCTCCAGCCTTCTCCCTTTAAGAGGAGAGTGCCTGAGCCAATGAGGTGTGCTATTCTGTTTCCATAGTAACAAGAGAAACAAACCTTCTCTTGCCATCTCCCAGAGACAAACCTCGCCACTGAAGGCCTGAGTCAAGAGAGTCTGAAGCAAGGGGTGACTTTCTCCTCTAGTTTGACTTCATTGCCATATTGAAAGACTCAGACTGGATTGTCTTTGCGAGGGAAATTCGTGCTCATGCCGCCTCAGCCTTTGTGAAAGCCTTTGACTGGATTCCCTGAGAGCCTGTCACTCCACAGGCTGTGGAGTTTTGCTTTGGATTTCAACAACCACTAAGGTCTGGGAATGACCACTCAAGTCTCGGGTTCTTGAACCTCTGGATTTGGCCTAAAATGAATTCTGATTCTGTGTTCATGGGAAACAGTTTCTCCATAACATTGTGGTGTCTTTAAGACTCTTGACTTGGAGAGGAACCACATGGGAAAAACAAATCTTTGGGAAGTCCAAGGTAAGCTCTTAGGAAAAGATGTTTTATATAATTTTTTTCTTCTGGTTATTAATGCTAACCAGTGACCTTTCCGAAGGCTCAGCTGGCTCACTGGTGACTACAGTGTCACCAATTGGCACATTTGGTCCAGTGAGCCTCAGGTAAAATGATCAGAGAAAGATGCAAAAAAGGAAAAGAACAGGGAGAAAGGATCCTAAATCACACACGTGTGTATGCTCACACACACCTCTATATTCTTAGAGCCATACAGGCAACATCAAGCCTCTGTGAATGCGGTAGATCCATCTGTGCCAATACAGAAATATCTACTAGCTGTCCTGTTATGTAAAAAGAGCGAGGCATGGCACAGTGGGTAAAGTATGCCTCATTCATGTAAACATTTTTAAAGATTATATACATATATATTCATAGAACTCTTCTGGAAGGATACCCCAGGAAACTGTTAACAGTGCTTCCCTCTTAGGACAGTACTGGAAGCAGAGGGTTGACGCCCAGTTATTGAAATGCTGCTATACTGGTTGTCTGGATACATCATCCAAGGACCCTCAAATGTACCCCCTGCCACTTTGGTCACCCCAATTCCTCCCCTGGCACCCTCAGGCCTCCTCATAATTCAGCAACTAAAGGGTTAATGCCTGGCCCGGGGGTAGGAGTGGGGTCCCCCAGGGCCCTGTTCCAGCCCCGTGGCCCATGTCTATTCTGATTGTTCAATAGCCTTGTCTTACTGGTAGTTAAATATTTTGAGTACCATCGCCTTGGGGGTTGGGAGGGAGAGGCCTTTACTCTTTAAGAGCAAAAGAATATACACCAAGGCATTGTTCATAACAGGAACGAAAAAGAACGACCAAATTTGCTCTGAAATAATCTGGTGTTGGAGGAGTGAGCTGGGTACAGATAAATGAGATTATCCACAAGTTGCTAATTGTAGGAGCTAGGTGATGGGTGAGTTCTTTGTACTGTTTTCTTTATTTTTGTACATTTAAAAAATTTCTCCACAGTAAAGTTGTTTAAAAAATGATGCTATATCTGTCCTTACTGACGTTAAAAGAAGCGCACGACGTTGTTGAGAAAAAGCATGTCTAGAATGTAAGTATAGTTTGTCCCTTTTACAGAAAATTATATAAATCTGTTTCTTCAGACTAGAGGGAACTCTAGAAGACATTAACAAAATATTTTCAGTGGTCATCTCTAGGTGTTTATTTTGGATAATTTTTGCTTCCTTAGGCTTTTCTGTGTTATGATTTTCTTTACAATGAGCCTAAGTCAATTTAACACACACACAAATAAACATATTCTCCTAAAGAAATTAGAAATAAAAGCTTCTGTATACAAAATACCCCTGGGGCTCATAATATCCTTGAACTCAGTTACCAGTTCTTGAGAAGTTAATGTGTACAAGGCACTGTGCCAAGAGCTCTCCTGAGGCGGTCTGGTTTCTGTGCACGGCAGGCAGTCCAGGAGGCGTGAACACCCACATCCCCGTTTTGCAGAGGAAACTGACTCAGAAAAGTAAGAGTAAATTTCTCAAGGTCCCATAGCTGATAAGTAGCAGAGCCTCTGAGCAAAGTCAGGGCCATCTGACTCCAAAGCCCAAGGAAAATTTTAGTAAAGAATGTTACAGAGAAATAAAAAAATCATAATCCTGATTTTATGGTCCAATTTTCATTATATTCTTTTCTAACCCTTGTCCATATAGGTACATGCTTTTACATAATTGTGCGCATTGCATACGTACCATTTTATATCTTTATTCATAAGCATTTCTTCATGTTTCCACAGGATTTAAAGTGCTCAATTAAAATCCGTGTACTGCTCCTCTGATTGGTTGTGCCATAATTTACTGTGCATTTTGGGTTTTTTTTTTTAAAGATTTTATTTTTTTCCTTTTTCTCCCCAAAGCCCCCCGGTACATAGTTGTATATTCTTCGTTGTGGGTCCTTCTAGTTGTGGCATGTGGGATGCTGCCTCAGCATGGTTTGATGAGCAGTGCCATGTCTGCGCCCAGGATTCGAACCAATGAAACACTGGGCCACCTGCAGCAGAGCGCGCAAACTTAACCACTTGGCCACGAGGCCAGCCCCTGCATTTTGGGTTTTTGATTCTAATTGTTAATATTATCTATACTATCGTAATGACAGCCATATTTTTGCAGTTTTGCCCACGGGTATCTTTTCTCCTTGTTGAGCTGGTCGCTGTGGTTGTAGGCACCCAGTTTATTACTCAGGAAAAAAATATAATACCCATTGTGGACAACTCCCCTTGCCAGGCTCCGTGGGGGGCACAGATGGTGGAGGCCTGGCCTTTAAGAACCCACCGTCCAGTTGGGCAAGAAAAGGAATAGGGGAGGCACCTGCTGGGGGACGGCCTGCCCCGGCCTCTCACTTCCCACCCCAGGGACACCTGCTAACACCCCGAGTTCAGGATGGGCCCCTGTCCTCACAGGAAGCAGATACACGGTCCCAAGCAGAAGCAAACCTGCTGTCTTGCTACTGCTGCAGCCTCCTTTCAGATTGGTACCCGAATTCTAGGCCCTGTGACATTGTCTCCTCACCTGGGTTGCTCCATCCCACCTGCTTCCCTCACCTCATCCCCCTGAGATCTGACTGGGCCCCCAACACAGCGGGGCAGCTGTCGCCTTAGCTATTTACCCAGTATGCTGGCCTCCTGTCTAGTCCTGACCTCTACTCCACATGGCACCCTGGGCCCAGCCCTCAGACCCAGGGCCTCCCACACCTGCCTCCACCTGCCTCCGCCTGCACACGTCGTCTTTCTTCCAAGGCCAGGTGTCCTGCCCTGGTTCCGCAGCTCCCTCAGCTCCCTTTCTGACGACTGTCCTACTGGCTGCCGGCTCCCTGAGGGCACGTGCAGGTGGGTGCTCAGACCCTCCCAGCACCTGGTGCGGACTCACAGCGGAGCCAGCAAGTGCTCTGCTGCCCGCTGAGCAGCTACAGGCGGCCCCGAGTCACTTCACGTCTTTGAGCCTCAGTTTCCTCATCTGAAAAACGGATTCAATGTTAAAATCCCCTTTGGCTCTAAATGTCATTAGACCTCATAACTGGGTTTCTCAAGCCTCAGTCATGTTACAGAAGAAGGTTTGTTTCGTTTTTCAGCTGATTCTTAAGCACAGTTGTTCCAGTGTATTATTGGGAGCCAGTCACTGACTTAAAATTTTGAGTTTAATCTGCGGTCATTATAATGCTTTTGTTGGTCTATTGGTTCTCATAACATTTTTTTGGCATTATTTTTTATCAGGTAATCCACAGACATTGTTTAAAAATCAGACTGTGTTAAAAATTCATTGGTGAAAAGTCACAATTTCTGCCCCACCCCTCCTCACTTGTCAGTTCTCCTCGGCGAGCTCCCTAGAGGCGATTATTTTCAACCCCTTTAGCTACTTTTTTTGGAATTTAACTTCATACTTCTAAATAATTTGCCTCTACTCCATTTGTTGATTTTTCAGTTTTAGACAGTCTCTCTTGACTTCCTGGGATGGTAGAGGAGGACGTAGCCCTTACACGTCCTCCCTCCATTCCCCTCCCCGCCTCCCAGGTTTCCGGTGTAGACACAATTCGCTTTTTGGTTAAATTACTACTAAGTGTTTACATTGACATATATGAGTGTGCACCTTACTATGATTACGTTTACTTTCTTATACAATATTTTTTAACCTGGAGTAATTATGCAATTTTTATTTTCTGATGTTTCTATTGCTAATTTTTCCCCAAATACTCTGTTTCCTATTATAAATGCTCCGTAAGAAATAACCACAAATTTAGTACCTTACAACAACACCAACTTATTACCTAACAGTTCTGAGATCAGAGTCGGAAGTGGGTCTGGCTGGGCTACAATAAGGTGTAGGCAGGATTCATCCTTCTGGGGACTCCAGGGAGAATCACTTCCCAGCCTTTCCCAGCTCCTAGAGGCTGCCCACATTCCTTGGCTCATGGCCTCTTCCTCCGTCACTCCTACCTGACCGTCTTCTCCTCCAACTCTGACGTTTGCACCTTCCTATAAGGATGCTTGTGATTACCTTGGGCCCGCATGGAAAATCCAGCTAATCTCCCTTCTCAAGATCCTTAACTTAGTCACAGCTGCAAAGCCGCTTTTGGTGGGTAAGGTAACATATTCACAGGTTCCAGGCAGTGGAATGTGGACACGTTTTCGGGGGGAAGGACATTATTCCACCTGCCACAGGCTCCAACAGATCTGTCAAATGCCTATCAGCATCATCAGATAACCTACTGGTTCCAAGCCCTGAGTCTTTGGGGACCTTTTGTGTGGAATTGGCTCCTTCTGGTTTGTACCCCCTTTGCAGGCATATCGGCTAAGTGAGGGACTCATGGTGCCAAACATGGATTGACATCCCTTGTGCAAGATTGTCTCCTCTCCCACTCTCTTTGTTCTTAGGGAATTAAGCCTCTTTTAATCCTGTGCTCTCATTTTAGTGAGGTTCTACAAAAGAAAGAAGATAAATACGTGTGATCAAGCCTCCACCTTTATCTGATAGTTGTCTTTCATGCAAACCTTTAAAAGAGGGATTTTTGGGGGATTTTTTTCTTTTGTGGAGCCAGCAAGGAAGAGTTTTGACTGTAGTTCAGGCAGGAAATTCACTTGCGCTGTAATTTGAGTAACAGAGCAATTTTCCAGAAAGTTCTGTGCAGGAGGGACTTCTCTTGACTTCAGTGAGAGCTAGGGTGACCTGAAGGAAGAGCACGGGCTTAGGAGCTGGTAGATTTGTGCTTGCTCCCAGTTCTGCAACTTGCTCCTCTGTGGCCTCTCTGAGCCCCAGTGTCCTCATCTGTGAAATCGGGATAACAATACATGGTTACTTACTGTGTACCTGGCTCACGGTAAGCACTCAATTATGGCCAGTTTTAAAGTGCTTTCAAGTCAAGCATACTGGATGGCAAGGATGAGGTGTCATTCTGTAGTCCAGACCCTGCACCAGAGCGACAGCTTCCAGAATCTACTGTCTGTGCTTTGGGCTGTCCCTGGGTCCTTCCCAACCTGTCTCTAAGCTTTTGCTTTGACTCTGAATGTGTAACTGTCTGCTGTCATTTTCCCCTTTCAGCAAGGGCCTCCTGACCTAGCAGCCAAGACTGCCCCTGACCTCTTGCCATGGACCCCAACCCTCTCATCTACTGCACCTGCTGGGACCCCTGGAACTCAGGGCCACGGAAGCTAATCAAGACCCCTCAGCCACTAAGCAAGAGCTCCACAGGGAAGCCCAAGTGAGCATTGTCTGGGAGGGCGGGAGCTAGGGGCCTGGGTCCCATTTGCAGCCTTCTTTCTCTCACAGTATTTCCAAACAGTCAACTTGGCAGCAAGTCCCAAGAGGGCCAGAGGACGTTGCCTGGCCTGCAGGCTGCACATGGCTCTGGCTGGGCCTGCGAGGCTGGTGTCGTGGTGAATGAGCGAGTCTCCGAGTTAGCGCAGAAAGGAAGGGGGCTCCGGCCGAAGGGCCCATGGCAGCTGCCCCACCTGTGGGACGAAGAGCTTTGGGAACTGGGGGGCGAGCTGTGCTGCCAACCTGGGCACCCCCTGGGACAGTGAACAAGTGCCAAGGCTTCTGCCTGAGGCTCCCAAAACTGTCCTGATTTTAAAGGTTCTGGGTGTCAGACCACATATTCCAGTTTGGGGTCACCGTGGGGGTGCACCTAATCTGAGAGTGCTACGACAGGTTTCTGAATTTCCGATTTTCTCTTTTTTGTTATTTATTTTTCACTTTCAGGCTAACTCCTCTTCCTCCAGCTTCAAAAAAACAAAATTATGTCCAACCAACAACAAAACCTGTTGTCGCCCCAAAGTAAGTATTTTCATGTCCACAGGGCAGGAATAGTTTGAGGTACGTGCATAAAAGAATCTCCCTCCTGGGCCTCCACAGCCTTGCCTGACTTAGACTAATTGCTGCCAGGGATGTCAGAGAATTGCCAGAAGCCACCGTGATTACCCCAAACCTCAGATCTTACATGTGGACGCTGTGGCCCTCTGCTCCCACAGCTTTCAAAGTCACTACTACGAGCTCCCAGCTGGGGTCCCCTGATAGCTGTTTCCTGCCCTAAAAGGTCACAATGCCCAACGCCTGTCACAGGCGAAGAGGCCCCCATGTATTTATGGGGCTGACTCACCCTTTTGCTGTTGACTTTCCCATGTCTAAGACTTTCTGTAGATTGCAACTCTGTTTTTAATCATAAATTAAAATTTTTACCTACATTTTATAAGCTTAGACGTGTAACTTAGTTTTAGGCCTGTGCACGATCTTTGTATTCCATTTATGTCTTTATTGAGTACCGATCATTTGCTATGCACTGCTTCAGGTGTTGGGAAACAGTGGCGAACACAGCAAAGTCTCGCTCTCCTGGAGCTCTTGGTGCTATTTTATAGGGAGATCAGGGCAAGGCTGTATGTAAAGGGGCCAGCAGGACCGCACTGATATCTGAGGGCAACACTCCTGGCAGAGGGAACAGCCAGAACAGAGGCCCTGGTGGGAACTTGCTTGGCGTGTCTGGCCTTTTCGAGGAAGGCAAGGAGGCTGGTGTCGGGGGAGTGGAGGAGGTCAGAGAGTGGTGGAGACAAGCTCAGAGAAGTGACAGAGATGATGAGTGTTCTCAGCAGAACAATGCCCCCCAAAGATGCCCACATCCCCATCCCTGGAAACTGTGACTGTGTTCTGTTACTTGCCAAGGAGGGGTTAAGATTGCAGGTGAAATTATGCTTGCTAATCAGCTGACCTTGAGATGGATGGATGGATTATCCTGGTTTATCCAGGTGGGCCCAGTGTGATCACAAAGGTCCTTAGACATGACAGAGAAGGAGACGCAACAGTAGATGCAGAGGATGGAGTGATGCAGTTGTTGGCTTTGAAGACGGAGGAAAAGGCCACTAGGAACAGGGGCAGCTTCCAGAGCTGGAAAAGGCGAGGAAACAGACTCTCCCCAGAGCCTCCCGGAGGAATACACAACCCCGCCAACACCTTGATTTTTGGCCCATGAGCCCATTTCAGACTTTGGCCTCCAGAACTGTGCGGTAATAAGTTGGTGTGGTTTTAAGCCGCTAAGCTTGTAATATTGGTAACAGCAGCAACAGGAAACTCACTCAGTGAGGTGTGCCAGCTGCCGTAAGGACTGGCTTTTACTCTGAAAGGGATGGTGTGTTAGCTGCTTGGGCCGCCATAACAAAAAGACACAGACTGGGTGGCTTAAGCAACAGAAATTTGTTTTCTCACAGTTCTGGAGGCTGGATCCAAGATCAAGGTGCTGGCAGGGCTGGTTTCCGCTCAGGACTCTCCTTGGCTTGCCCCTGGCCGCCCACTTGCTGCCTCTTCACTTGCGCGTGTGCATTCCTGGGGTCTCTGTGTGTCCTAGTCTCTCTTGTGAGGACACCGGTAAGATTGGAGTAGGGCCCGTCCTAACGGCCTTGTCTTAACTTACTCACCTCTTCAGAGGCCCAATCTCCAAATCCAGTCACATTCTGAGATACCAGGGGTTAGGACTTCAACATACAAATTGAGAGGGACACAAGTTGGCTCATAACACATGGGAAGCCATCAGGATTCTGAGAAGAAGAGAGACATGACCCAACTTGCATTTTGAAAGGACTGTTCTGGCAGCTGAACTGAGAAAGTCTCAAAATTTGTCTCTGTAATTGGAATGATCTTAGTAGGTTGACAAGGACAAAAAGAGTAAAGGAGAGTCATTCTGAATCGACCTTACCTTTTACTTCTCAAGGAGAGAAACACAGTTAACCGACAGAATGGGTCCCCGTGAAGCTACACTCTGATGTTTCCGGCAGGTCTGAAGTGAGTGTGGAAGGTCTCCGTGGCTCAAGGAGGTTTACTGAGAGCAAAAAAGACATAAACTCAAATCCACAGTCAGCTTTTCAGAGACACAAGCCACCCAGTGGTTCCCCACCTCACCCCACCCAAGGCTTTCCTGAATTCAGAGAAAGCAAACCATACCACCATGGTGGAGAGTTTCAGGTTTATGAATGGGAGCATGTGGTTGGCATGAGTTGAGCTGCACTTTAAATGGTTGAACGGCTTCTCGTGAATTCCATGTGGGCCCCATTGTATTATTAGTGTATATCATGCACTCATGCCCATTTTTTTACACACAATCATTTTTTTGCTAGTTAAAGTTAAAATCAAAAGTTGGTGGTCGCGTCTAAGGTAGCCAAATTCTTGGCCTGGGTTTCTCAAGAGTCCTCAGTGCCTCTATGGAGGCCCCCACTGGGGGTGGGAGATGTGGGATCAGAACCAGATTGGTGGTTATTAACCAAGGTGGAACTGCTCTCACCAGGGAAAATCCTCCCAATCCCACTCCCCACACTCAGAGTTACCCACAGACTCTGAAACCGTCCCACCCGGGGCACCAACTCCACAACTCCTAATGATATGGTGGTTTGGATCGCGGGGAAAATGGAACTCCTGGAGGGGGTTTCAGGTGTCCGTCTTAACAGCAGCTGCCTGATGGTATGCGTCCATGTGTGAATGTATGTTGAGGCAGAGAGGAGAGGCCCTAACATCATACACTAAGGCCTAACCATTCTGTCAGCTCATCAGACGCTAGTTACTCTTGTTCCAATCTTTCAACCTTCCAGGCGAGCTCCCTTAAGGACACTCTTTGGGTATTTGGGTGCTGGATATTGTGTTCATGTTTCTATACCTGAAAAGAAAAATTAGTTACGATCTCGGAATAGTAACACTTTGCTTATCCCGAATTCACTTTACTGACAATTTCAAGGTCCCAGAACACCAATTGCTGCTGCAAATAAGAAAGGCTGTTGTGCTGACAGCATAGATGTCACTGAACAATCTGTGCACTTGAGACCATGCACCATGCTCCCGGGGGGCCTTCTGGACCATCCCTCCCAGCCTCCTGGTCCTTGTTGTAGGAATTCTTCTACTGTTAGACTAGCAACTCGTTGATTTCCCACATTTTTACCACCTGCCATTTTATCGCAACCTGCCTGCCGATGATCCCTGGACCATTAAACATTCCCTATTTCCCAAAGTAGATATTTTGAGAGCTGAAAGGAGCTCACAGGTCATCCTGGTGGTGTCCGTTTTTACAGATGAGTGATGGAATCGGGGTGCAGCTCCTAAGCTTTGAACTTCATTTCACTCTCTGATTGCTTTCTGAGCATGAC
The DNA here is from genome assembly GCF_037783145.1 of Equus przewalskii. Classification (NCBI taxonomy): domain Eukaryota; kingdom Metazoa; phylum Chordata; class Mammalia; order Perissodactyla; family Equidae; genus Equus; species Equus przewalskii. Next base: position 75,498,527 of record NC_091847.1, on the reverse strand, counting down.
TTTCTCTTGCAGAGTGAAAACCCACTTCGGAAAACAAGAGGAGAGCAATAAATCACCTTGCGTGAGTAAAAATGGGAAGAGGGCAGTGGGATTAACTTTTACTGAGCACCTACTGTGTGCAGGCATGGGCCTTTTGCACATACCTCCTGCATTGAATCTTTGCAATGATCCTATGAGGAGGAGCGGTAATGACTGCGTATAACATGTGCCCGTGGGGGTTCAGGTCCTGACCTCGGCTCAGCCAGACCCCAGAGAGGGCATTTAGTCTCCACTCTCTACGCTCTGTGCAGGGCGAGGAGAGTGGGCCAGGGTACAGCTCATGCCCAGATGCAGGAAACCGTCTGCTACACTTGGGAAAACACGAATGCTGAGGGAGGGACCGTCAGGGCACCTGGGGGAGCAGGGCTGGGAGCTGCTGAAGAGAGATGGGGACACACCCAGAAGGATCTCACATCTGCCTAGGAGTTTGGGCCTAATCCTTTTGGTGTCTAGGAGCCTGGGCAGGTCTGACACAGTCATAGGACCAGGTAATCTTCACATTCTAGGAAAAACACTGTCTAGTGGGATATTATTGGTGCTTTTTACTACTTTCTGTTTTTATCTATTTTCCTCTTTTTCCCCTTAAATAAGGATCATGCAGTCCCGTAATAGTCAGGAAAAACAAACAAACAAACAAAAATGTGACAGCCCTCCAGGTGGAGAGGATGATGAACCTTAGGGGAGTCAGGCTGGGGACAGGCCAGCTGGGAAGTGATCGCCAGAGCCAAAGAGAAAGTCACTGGTGGCTTTGGGCCATTCCAGGGCAGGGGTATGGGGAGGAGAGCTTGAGGCTGAGATCCCTGTGGGAGATGATGGTGACAGGACCCCCGGTGCCGCAGCGGGGCTTGTCCGCACAACTCTAGAAGGTACAATCTTATCCTGCTCTATGCTGGCTGGTAGCCCTGCCCAGATTTCTGACTTGGCATCTAGTGGGGGCAGAAGAGGAACTGACTAAAATGGCTTGGTTTGTTTGCACAATTGCGCTAGGCATTTTCTCAGGTTATTTTGTTTCTTCATTACAAAAGCCCTTTGAGGAGGAGTTATCATCCTCATTTTGTGATGAGGAAACTGAGGCACAGAGATGTTGAATAACTATGGTTGGTGGCAGAGCCAGGATTTAAACTCAGGCCTGCCTAAATTCCAAAACCTGAGTGATTTCCCTAATGCCCGGCTGCTCCTGGCCTCTGGCCACGATGGAGGATGCAGAGGAGGGCAGGGCTTGGGGGCAGAGTGTGGAGCGAGGCATCAACGGCTAGGTTTGCACATGTTGAGCTTGAAAGGCCTACGGGCACATGCAGGAGCCAATTGAGTCTTGTGATGGGATCTTGGGAGAGGAATCTGGGCCCGAAGTAGGAAGGGAGTAGGGCCCGGGGGAGGGCAGAGGAGGGCCCTGGGCCCGGAACCCCGTGTCTTGTCTCCGTGTTTAGATGTGAGTGGGGCACTGGTGGAGGATTTGGAGGAGTCTCAGCTCTCCAAATCTGCAGTATTATCTCACCTTGCACCCTGATCCCCAGGAAGTGATAAACGTGTCCCCTGGCTACCGCCTCACTCGGAATAGGGAGCAGATTTCTGTCACCCTGGGAGATGAGATGTTTGATAGGAAAAAGCAGTCGGAATCAGAGATCATGGACAAAGTCAAAATTTCCAGGTAATGTCTTCGGACCGACATCCAGCTCTTCAGAGCTTTCTCTGCCCGGCCTGGCCTGGCCTCGAGGAGGAGCTCCCATGTTCCACGCCTAGTCCCTGCTCTGAGGGTGCCGCGAGGTCACTTCACTCCTCAGCCCTGTGCCTGCTCGCGCTGCACCACCTCTCTGCTCCAGTCCCATTCGAGTCAGGATGAAGGTCAAGTCAGGCAGTGGATCTGGAAAATGAGTGGGTGTAGTGTAATTTGTACTAAAGGAGAGCAATGGCTGCTGGAGGTAATAAACAGATGAAATATTCGTGAAATAGTCTGAATTTGGAGGGTGAGAATTAAGAGTAAAGTCAGAGTTTCTGGGAGGCCTGAGTATGCATCTCTGTTTCACTATGTTCAAAAATACCACTCAGTTCATGCCTCTGGGAGATGCAGCGTGCAGGATTCTTGCCTGACTCCATCCACGTTGAACACACTGCTATCCTCTCTGTCAGTCAAGCCCCACCCACTCTCTGTCCTTCAAGGCCATGTAAAGTCAGTCCCCACATCCCCTTCATTCCACCTCCTAAATCTCTCATTCTTACCCTCTCCTTCCCCAGCTGTTACTTCCTGCCTGCGCTATTGCAATGGCTCCCCAGTGAGTGTCTCTTCCTTGGACTTCAGCTTGCTGTGAAAATTATTTTTCCAAGACAGAAATCTAAAAGATCAAAAACAACAGAAAACACACACACACATACACACACAATCACCTACCTATTTTTAAGTGCGTAGAAAGCATACAACCAAACTGTTTGCAGTGGTTTCATTTGGTACAAGGCTGAAGGATGCAGGTAGAGTGAGGCTGTCCTGTGGAGTGGCCCTGATCTGACCTGGCCCATAGAAACCAGACTCCAGGCCCTGTCTTCCCCTCCGGTGGGAACCGTCAGCCTGTTTCCTTTGCCCAGCTCTCCACAGCCCTCTGCTGGAGGGGAGTGGGCTGTGCACCCGCAGTCAAGCCAGAACCCACGACCACCTCTTGGGCTCATAAGAAAGTTGTCACCAGTTGTGGCATAATAAAACATAGTAACTCATGCTTGTGTCATTCCCTGGGAAAGCTGTGAGTACGACTGATAGTGAAGATCGTGTTCAAAAGACGAGAGTTCCCTGTTGGTCAACTTTCTGCGCGCACCTTCGTGCCCTCTCCTATCTCCTCTCTCTTGTTTTCTCAGCGTCTTGAATCAAGACCCTCCTCTCTGCCCCACTGCACACAGCACTGCCCACCGCCCTGTCTGCTCTGGCCCCACCAAATAGAGCCGAATAATCTTACAGACATTGGTGAGGCCCCAGACCCAGATGCAAAGAAAACCAGTATCTATTCTGAAAGTCACTCTCTGAAATGCCATCTTTGTCGTTTTCTGGCCCATTCCTTGTCTATGGGTCACTGTGGGCATCAGTCCTCTTCCCCTGTCTTCTCATTTCCTATTCCTCTGAACTTCTCCCTCTGCCGTTTCAACTATTAATACCAAATCAAGGTCAAATCCTGATAGATTTCTGACATATTCCTCTTTCCCTTCCATTCAATAGGGCACCAAACCACACCTGCTCACTTCTGGCTAGCTTACCCAAAAGGGCCGTGTCTGAGGCTCAACCACCCTACTGCCAAATTCCTTCTCCCGGAGCAGCCCTCTACCTCTCCAACCCACCCCCACGATGAGCGAGCAGTGCAGAACCTGCCCGCTCTCACCAGGCCAGAGCCAGTCATGCTCGGGGAGGGGCCTGACTGGCCTGGAATGGAAGCTCTGTGGATGACTGGAGAGTGACTTATCCCGCAGGACTGATATCATTGTTGACCTAGAGGAGCAGATCTCAGAGCTGACAGTGATAATAGAGCAAATGAACAGAGACCACCAGTCTACCCAAAAGTTGGTGAGTGACCCTTGAGTTAGCTGACGTCTCTATGGGTAGGGAAAGACCAGTATTTTCAGATCACCTGCTGTGTGCCAGGCAAGATGCCAGCACTTTTCTCGTGGGGGCCTGTTGTCCAGGCAACAGCTCTGAAGATGGTCACCCAGAAGTATTTCTTTTTTTTTTTTTTTTCTGGGAAAGATTTGCCCTGAGCTAACATCTGTTGCCAATCTTCCTCTCCTTTTTTGTTTTTCCTCCCCAAAGCCCCAGTACCTAATTGTATATTCTAGTTGTAAGTCCTTCTCATTCTTCTATGTGAGCCACCACCACAGCATGGCAACTGACAGGTGGGTGGTGTGGTTCCGCACTGGGGAACCAAATCTGGGCCACCAAACTGGTGAGAGCCCCAAACTTTAACCACTAGGCCATCAGGGCTGACTCCCAGGAGTATCTCTCTGCATCCATCTGCATCTATAATTGCAAGAACTCGAGTCCCTCCTCAAGGCCTAACTCAATTTCCACTTCTCCCGGGGCCTCAGCCCTCAGCTGTGCTCAATGCCCTGTCCTCCCCACACTAGGGGGCGCCGGCCATTTCCCTTCAGGCTGCCATGGCCCTGGTGGCGAGCTAAGCTTCAGAGGTTGCTGAGGCTCTTGCTTAAGGACCAGCCTGGTCAGTGCTTCCCGTGCTGCTCAAAAGCTGCCCAGAAGCCTCCAGTGCCTGCTTCCTCTCGCTGTTCAAACCCAAAGCACACACTTCAGATATTATTATTATTATTATTATTATTCAGTGCTGATATTAATTTGCACTGTTTGTGTTTCCTGGGGGTCTTGGTGACATCTCCTTTAGATTTTACCATCTGTTTTATCATGGTCTCTTCATCCCCACCTGGAGCAGGTGTGCCTGCTGGGCTGGGCTGGAGTGAGAAACCAGAGCAATGCTCAGAACCACCCCACCCCAACCCCAGACCTGTTGTTATTGAAACCCACTTGCGAAGGCTGACTTCCTGGAAGGCCTGCTCCTCACCCTCTGATGTGCCCCAGATGCATCTGCGTCTGGAGGTGACAGCTTATAACTCAGGCTGAGACCTCCCTTACTGTTGATTCATTACTATATTTATCTGAAAGCCCTGCCAGGTTTATGGTTTCCTTCTATAGAAAGGAAATTGAAGCTCAGGAAGTTAAGTAATTTGCATGAGATCACTGACCTCATCAGTGGTGGGTTAGCAGGCAAAATGCACATTTTCACTCCCTGAAGCATTGGCCCTGCTGAAGACATACTTAGAGATTGTTTCCACAGAGGAACCTCTGATTGAGACCCTTAAAATCCTCCCATCTGTGAACACCTCAAATTGTTGAGTGACCATTTTGGAAGGGAGCCATGCTGGTTCCATTGTGTAGTCAGAGAGGGACAAGGACAAGCCCTGACCCCTTGTCTCAGCTGGCAGTGGGCGCTGACTGGTTTGGAAGTGTCCATTCCTCTGGAGGCACTGGCCAGAGGATCTGATGTGTTAGGATGAGGGTCACCCGGAAGAGAGCAAATCCTGCGTGCTGGAACACAGCCGCTCTGCTGGTGAGGACTCAGTAACACTGGATTTTAAGTGCCCTGAAGGCAGGGTCTGAGTCCTAGACCTCTTTGGCTCTTCTAAGCCAAGCTCTCTGCTCAATAAATGATTGCTCAATTGAGTTATGCATCTGAGAATCCCAAGGGCAGGGTCTTACAAAGAGATTACAGTCAAGCGGAGGAGACCAGACCTGCCCACAAAACCAGCTAGGGACAGGGATGGTGCCCGTGCACCAATGTCGTAAACGGATTACATGCCAAACAGCATGGAGCAAGGCAGGAACTGCTCTGTTCCCTCAGTAATGAGGTGCTCTCGGCACTGCAGAGCACACATTGGGGGGGGGGGGCGGGGGCGGGGCGTCCCCTGTGAGCGGGAAGGCTTCTCAGAAGTGGCAGATTGGAGTGGGGAAGGGTGCTCGGTCCTGGTTGTTAATGCGGGCCTCTTTCCAGCTCTCCCATGAAATGGATCTCCGCTGTGCCAAGATGCAGCAGAGCTTTGAGAACAAGACCAGGTAGGCTTTCTGGCACAAGCCCTCTTGTGCTGAAGGCCCTAAGGCTCCTGCATCCCTGCTGGATTCAGCTCACTGGGATTTCAGAGAGCGCCAAACGGAACTGGGTGGTGAGGGCTGGGGGAATGAGACACTGGTCTTTGGAGAGCAAGAGGGTTGGACATGAGGCCAATAAAATGTAGCACAGAGGTTATTCCTGGTTTTGCACTTTCTCATCGAATTATTTCATTTCAGTTATAATCTCTCTTTTTGTTGATTGCTGAGAAGAGCTATTCTTTGTTCTCTAGGAGATTTCTGTGGTAGACAGCTGTTGTCTCAACCCAGCCTCCTCTTCCTCTTCCTCCTCCCCCTCCTCCTCCCCATCCTCCTCCTCCCCTCCTCCTCCTCCCTCTCCTTCCCCTCCCCCTCCTCCCCCTCCTCCCCTCCTCCTCCCCATCCTCCTCCTCCCCTCCTCCTCCTCCCCCTCCTCCTCCTCCCCCTCCTCCTCCTCCCCCTCCTCCTCCTCCCCCTCCTCCTCTTCCCCCTCCTCCTCCTCCCCCTCCTCCTCCTCCCCATCCTCCTCCTCCCCCTCCTCCTCCTCCCCTTCCTCCTCCTACTCCTCTATCTCCCTCTCCTCCTCTTCCTCCTCCTCTTTCTCCCCCTTCTCCTCTTCCTCCTCCTCCTCCTCCTCCTTTCCCTCCTTGTCTTCTTCCTTCCCCTCCTCCTCCTCTTCTTCCTCCTGTTCCTCTTCTCACCTCTACTCTCCCTGGCTGCTAGGTCAGGGCCTGGGCAAAAAGGGAACAAGGCATGGGAGGGGCAGGGTGCAAAGCCACAAAGACAAACAATGAGGAAGTAGAGGAGGTGTGCTGTGTGTGTGGTGAGAAACCCACGAAATCCCCTTCTCACTCCCCATGGGGCACCAGAGCAGCCCCAGACATCCTGGGGGAGAGGAGTCCTCCTGGTTCAGTCACAGACTTGCTTTTTTAAAAAAAATTTTAATTAATTAACTCATTTATTTTATAATAGACTTTATTTTTTAGTGCAGTTTTAGGCTCACAGTAAAATAGCACGTGAAGTACAGAGTTCCCATACACCCCCTAACACCACCCCCCCGCTACAATCTATGCCATTAGTGACACCCCACACCACCATGGTGCATTTGTTACAACTGATGAACCTACGCTGACATGTCATTAACACCCAAAGTCCCTAGTTCACTCCTGGTGTACATTCTGTGAGTTGGACTAATTTACGGTGACATGTATCCATCATTATACTATCATACCGAGTATTTTCACTGCCCTAAAAATCTACTGTGCTCTCCCCACCCACCCCTCCCTCCCCCAACTCCTGGCAACCGATCTTTTGACTGTCTCTGTAGCTGTGCCTTTTCCAGGATGTCATATAGTTGGAATCATATAGTGTGTAGCCTTTTCAAATTGGCCTTGTTCACTTACCAATATGTATTTAAGGTTCCTCCATGTCTTTTCCTGGTTTGGCGGCTCGTATAGCCTTTCATTTTCTTTTTAAAGACTTTATTTTTTTCTTTTTCTCCCCAAAGCCCCCCGGTACATATTTGTATATTCTTCATTGTGGGTCCTTCTAGTTGTGGCATGTGGGACGCTGCCTCAGCATGGTTTGATGAGCAGTGCCACGTCCGCGCCCAGGATTCGAACCAACGAAACACTGGGCTGCCTGCAGCAGAGTGCGCAAACTTAACCACTTGGCCATGGGGCCAGCCCCCGTATAGCCTTTCATTTTAATGCTCATCTTGAGCAGTGGAATGGAGGCTGGAGAGACCCTGAGCTCTAAAATTATCCGGGGCGCTAATGCAGCCCATGGTTTCCCAAGAGAGATATAAGCAAAGACTGTGCTGTGAGGGCAGTCTATGGCCCTGATTGGCTTTATTCAAAAGAGTGGTTGGTGAAAACAGCGGTCTTCTCTCCCTTTTCTGGATGGATGCCAGGAGAATGCATCAGGGAGCAAGGGCCCTGCAGCCTGCCCCCTGTGCGAGGGAGGGGAGGCGGAAAGGGGTAAATCTGACAGCTCAGCTCTGGACTTCTTTGCACTGATGACTGTGGCCTTCCCCCGGGGTCCCACAGGAAGCTCAAAGAGGCCCACGCAGCAGAGCTCACTGAGTTGGAGAACAACTACAAAGCAGCCTTGAGGGCGGAGAAGTTGGCTGCCCAGGAGAAACTAGGTATGACCGGGACTGGGGAGAATGACCCTGGTAAAGGGGCGGGAGGCTGACCATGTGGGTCTCAGGCCAAGGGACTCCGCTGGCCATGGATGGGCTATGGCTAGGTTTTCACGGTTTCCTCCTAAAGCCCAAGGAGACAAGGTGATGGAGAATGAAACTGAAGAGGGAAACCTCGTCTACCAGTGTCTTTCCTAGGCCTGGAAGATGGAAGGGCCTGTGACCAACTTTTGGGATCTGAGCAAGTCCCTTAACCTCTTTGAGTTTCAGTTTCCCCATCTGGGAATTGAGGACAATAATACTTGCCTTTATCAGAGGGATAAGAATGTGAAGGCACTTTGTACATCTCAGTGTTCTACAAATATAACACTATTGCAATTCAGCAAGTTTCCTCACCTGTGAAATGATGGTGTTTCATTCTATTCCAGCTGACACTATGATTCCTATGGTCCTGTAATCCATAAAGGTTGTGTTGGCCTTTAAGCCCACTGTTTATGCTGCCCTTGGGAAGGGCAGAGAGTGTACCCTTCAGAATTGTGAGTTTATAGACTGATCTCCACAGGGAGAAGGAGAAATGCTATAAGCTTCTCCCTTTCTTTTGCCTTACATTTTTTAAAGACAATATTTACACTTTGCTGACTTCTGAATTTTCTAAAGAGAAGATGTATTGTTTTCAAAATCAATGCACACTAGGAAATGTTGTTTAAAAAGAGAGCAGCAGACGCATGCTGCAAGGTTTCGCTCATCTTTTTCTGCAGATATGGGTTTCTCCTGGGGGCTAGTTCTCAGACTTCATGTGCATCCAGATCATATTATGGACATATGCTGGGCCTCTCCTCTGAGACCCCGAGTCAGTGGGTTTAGAGTGGGGTCCAGGCATCTGAATTTCTGATGAGCTTCCAGAGGGATTTCTGAGGCACACACGGTTCCACTGTACAGGGCCTGAGTTTGGGGTAGGGAAGGTATATAGGAAAGCTCACAGTTGAATTTGAAAACGTGCATTTCAGAGGTATAATGATGACCCTGTTGTTTTCCTTTTGTCCAGAGGAGATGCAAAAGGAGTATAAGTATTTGAAGAATATGTTTTATATGTATCAGGTAAGATTTGGAGCTCCGTGGTAGATTATGAGAGTAAGAGAAGCAAAGCTCCTTCCTGCTGATGGCATTGAGATGAATCTAGAGCCCTTGCCCAGAAAATAATTTCCTGAGATTCCCAGCGTCCTTGGACCTCAGCGGCACTAGCTGCACCCGGGGAGAAGAGTGAACCTGCAGACTGTGATGGCTTCCACGAGTGACAAGTCAGTCACCCAGACCCTAAAGCAGGGCATTGGAAAATACGTTTGTGATTACAAAAGTAACACCTGCTCATTGTTTTTTGTTTTTTAATGGCAATACAAAACCCAACAACAAAAAGAAAGAACTGTCTCTACCTCAAGACAGCCACTAATATCTGTATTTTGTAACATCTTTGATTCTAGTATAGTGCTAAGTCAAAAGGAGGAAACATGTAAAAGGCCTTTGAGACATTTGGCCCAGCTGCCATCCAGAAAGACTGGATCACTGTGTCTGTACCTGCCCCAGTCCCAAAGCAGAGCATGGGGGTCTCCAGCTATCTCAGAACACAACCCATGCATTTAATCGGCTAATTTGACGGAGGTGCAGAGAAAGAGAGTTAGGGCATGATTTCTTCCTAGGAGGATGGGAGTGAGAGATGGGGAGTAGACAGGGCAAGGGCTGAGGCAGAAAGCCCCACTCTATGGTGACCAATTAGTCCTGGTTTGCCAGGACTTTCCTGGTTTTAGCACTGAAAGTCCGGAGCCCCAGGAAACAATTCAGTCCTGGCAAACAAAGGACCACCTCTGAAATTGTATTCTCCACTCACAGTTTCAATTCTGAGCTTGTATCCAAAACTCATTTTCCACGATGTACCTTGATAGAGTCAGGGAGCGAGTCACAGAGTGGAGCTTGAGAGAAGCATCAGGGTGATGGGCAGGTAAGCACTCTCAGTTCCCTAGGTGCCCTTCGTGTTGGCTGCAGGCTGGGCCTCTCCAGAGCTTTGACCTCTATGGAAACCGAACTGCCCACCAGTCTCGAGAATGATGAGCAAGAACTTCTCTCTAAATGACCACAGTTACAAATGAGGTCTGATGCTGGGCCCAGTGTGAATCCTGCTGCTAACCTGGAGAGCAAGGGGGTCAGGGTCCCGAGAACTTACTGGCTGTGGCCAGGTCCTGGGCCTTGCCCTCCTGCGGTTCCACCTCATGAGGTCCCAGCCAAACCCCAGGACTGGCATCGCGTTAGGCTTATTTAACCTCAGCTACAAAGGAAGTTAGCCTTGCTGAGGAAAAATGGACACTCTCTGAAAAACAGCCCATTGTTTTCTAAGTCTTCAAGTTAACTACTAGGCATTTCCCTATTCACGTGCCGTTGAATGATTGCAGATTCAGAGGGAGCTGGCCTGTGGGTCCCTCAGGGGCACCCTGCCTGTCTTCAAAGGAAGCCCAGTCCCACTGGGGCAGACGCCATGCAGTTTGCCCTTGACATTTAGGGTTCGCAGGCTCTCAGGCGAGCTGGGCTAGAAGTTACCTTCCTCAGCCCCCGTGTTGGGGTCCCCTAGCAAGGGTCCCAGGTGAGGGAAGCTGCATGGGGCCCAGAGCTGTGGGCGGGTGTGCAGTGCTGGGGGTCCAGCCCTGCTGTGAGTTTATGGCCTCTCCAGGTGTCCTTTCTCAAGAACCTTCTCTTCATGGTGTCTTGTGTCTCCACAGGACAGCATTTATGATCAGTTGGAAGATAAGTGGTCAAAGAAGAAGGCAGAATGGGAGAAGGATGAGAAGTTGGAGCGGGAAAAGATCCTGCTAAAGCAAAGTGAGTATGGAAACTTCTGACTTTCCGATGACAGGTGCACCAAAACACTGCCATTCAGCTTGGTCTCGACTTGAGGAGGGCAGCCTTGGTTTCAGTAAGGGTGATGGGCCACATGCCGGGACTCCTGAATACAAGGTGCCTGGAGTTTTCAAGGAAGTGACAACAAAGATGGAGTCTTTTATGAAGTTCGGCCCCTGGGGGTCTGAGCCTGCACCTTCCAAAACTCACTGGTTCCATGTTTGGCCATCAGGGACTGCAACAAGTTTTGGGGCATCTGTAGGAGTGTAGACTTATTATCTGGACACCAGTGACCCCAAAGTTCCAGAAAAAAAATTCCTGAATTAGAGTTTCAAGTATTCAATTGTTTGGGGAAGGGCAATACAATCCTATACTGTGAGCCTCTATATGCCCACACCCTCCAAAGGAAGCCTTGTTTGATTATATATACATATGACTATATATGGACGATTATTATATATATGATTGTATGTTGATTATATATACGATTATATTTATCTGTAATTGAGCTATCATTGACATATAACTGTGCAAGTTTAAAATTCAACATGTTGATTTGGTACATTTATATATCGCTCTATATTTTTAATATTTCCCACGCTCAGCACAGACTTTAGATCACACAGCGTGCTCTATAGGTGAGCCCCCACCCCGCTGAGCTTCTTTGTAAATGGAGAAAGGAGAGAGGGATTTACGGAGCCTCTGCTCCCCTACCTAGAGGACTAGTGGAGGCAGGAGTGGGGCCTCTCTAAACCTATTCCACATCCTGCCCTCACCCAGTTCATATCAGATTTCATTGGTTTTAACAAAATTACTCAATTAAACGCAGATACTCCCTGGGAAAGTTAATCCTCAGGCCATTCCTTCCCTGCTGGGGACTGTGGATTGTAAGAAGGCAACATGAGGACCCTGGAGTTAAGACTGGGGAATGGTGGAGCTGCCCCTGTTAGAGGCGTGACCTGGAATCCTGGTGCAGGATAGCCCAGCTCATTTCCCAGGCTCCTGGCTACTCATGTTACAGTCATCCTATGTTGTCAAAGTCTAAGTTGAGATGTTACAACCAGTCTGGGATAAGCAGTCCTTAGCTGCTCATGGTGTAGCTCAGTGCAGACTTGTCCTGCAAGCCCAGGGGTTGCCTCCCTCTCCACCCCCAGCACTGCGAGGCTCAAGATGAGGTTTGTGTTAGCCCTCACCTCTTCCTCCTGTTTAGTATTGGGACTCTGCTGGCAGCTTCCCAAAATGGTTAAACTTACCTCTACCCCAGGGCTAAGGACAGAATAAATTTTATTGCTGGAAAAGTCACGTTAGCCGAGAGCTGTGCTTTAAGATAAGGATATCCAAGCAAGCATAGTGGTTACTTCACCAGAGGGAATGGACACAATAATAAGCAACGGATCCAAAGTAAACCACATGGAAAGAACCAGAGACATCAGAGGTCAATCCCAGAAGGTGATGTGATTAGAACCGCCACCGTGTTCACCCAGCTCTCGAGCATCTCCAGGTGAGCGTCAGGCGAACACGAGGCTGTAAGACCTTGAGTTTGACCCAGTCTGGAATTTCTGTTATCTTCAGATCCTCTAGTTTTCTCTCTGCCTCTGTTTTTCCCACATCTACACTGATATGTGATTTCTTCTCACCTCCACAGAACATAACATAACAAAGAAGTTTGAGTTAGAGTCGGAAGAAGAAAAGAAGAAAATCCAGGACTCCCACAGTGCCGTCTTTGAGAACTTCAACCGAGAGAAGGAGGTAACTGAGTGCAGAGGACCTCAGGGGTGGGCCGTGCAGTCTTGGTGCAGCGCCCGGCCCCCAGGTGCGCCTGGGGATTAGGCGAGCTGTTTGTCTGCATGGGCATATTCCTCCTTTCCCAGCTGCCCTGGGAACACATGCAAGGAGACTGATAGTCTGGTTGTCTTTTTCCTAGACAGTCTTAACACGGGGTTACTGGGACAAAAATTGTAATTAACAGGAAATAATAAAATGCTAACCATATACAGAGCCTGAAATTCCCTATTTTGCCAAAATCCTGGTCTCCGAATGTCCTTTCATCCTTGTAGTTGAAGAGAAAGGGCATTGTTGTAAACTAAACTAAGCAAATGAGGGTTAGCTACTCGTGTTGGTCACTCCTGCACAACCTCGACACTGATACCGGGTTATAATGAAAGGAGGTCTCAGCCGAATCCTACCAAATACGTGGACATTTGCTAAGCAGATGTGTGTTAGCAAGCAGGTCCCAAGCAGTCACACCACCAGCTCTCTGAGCTTTTCGGTGCATGAAAGATTCATCAGAGCTACACACGGTGGTTAGTACAGAGGTGGGACTCTAACTGTGGTACTCAGCATCAGGCAACCGGGGCTCCTCCTAAGCAGCACACAGGAGCACTTAGGAGTCCAGTCTTAGATCCATCCCTAAGTGCACAGGCTACAGGCTTTGTTAGGTCCTTGTACCCTTTACATGCCAAGTGGAGAGTGTCTCTAAAATATTTTAGATATCTTGAATATTCCATGTTTAAGAGCCCATTTGTAACCATCATGCTAATTGAAAAGCTTCTAATTTCACCAATAAAGACCCATTTCCAGCATTCACTATGTTGTTGAGGAAAACAATAATGAGGAGATGGGGCGTGCTCTGCCGAATGCCTAGTGCTCCTGCAGTCTGGAGAGCTCAGACGTCTGAATAGAAGTAGCAGGTCCTCTAGTGGGGAGAGATTTGATCATCTGATACATCGTCCTCCCTCTGATTTTCTGTCTGGTGATGCTGACTATAAATCTGTGAACGGGTACCCTGTCTCTCTCTCTCTCTCTCTCATTAAGGTATAATTACACTTAGCAAAATGCACGGATATGAAGTATACGGTTGGAGGAGTTTTGAAAAATGTTTACATCTGTATAACCAACACCCAAATCGAGATCTAGAACATTTCATCAACCCAGAAAGCACTCTGTGTTCCTTTCCAGTTAAGCCCCATCTTCCTCAAAACCTGCCCCAAGACCACCACTCTTTCAAATCCCACCACCATAGACTAGTTTTACTTGCTTGTAAACTTCACATAAATGGAATCATACAGTATATGCTCTTTTGTGTATAACTTCTCTTCCTTCAATATAATGTCTGTGAAATTTATCCATTTGTTGTTCATATCAGTCATCTCTTCCTTTTTTATTGCTCAGTAGTATTCCTTTATAGGAATATCACCCAATGTATTTACCATTTTCCTGGTTTTGGAGGTTTGAGTTGTTCCCATTTTTTGTCTTTTACAAATAAATCTTCTATAAGCACCCCTGTACAAGGATTTTTGTAGACACACGCTTTCGTTTCCCTTGGGTAAACACCTAGGGATGCTGTTACTGGGCCCTTGGGCAGTTGTAGGTTTAACTTTACAAGAAATTGCCAAGCTATTTTCCACAGCAGTTGCACCATTTTACCCTTGCATCTTTAATATATGAGAATTCCAGTTCCTGCATATCACCAACAGAAACCAGTATTGCCAATCTTTTAATTTTGGCTATGCCAGTGGGTATGAAATGGTATTTCATTATGGTTTTAGTTTCCTTGATAACTAGTTATGTTGGGCAATTGGACCATTTCTGTTTTCTTTGGTGAAGTGTCAGTTCAAGTTTTTTGCCATTTAGAAAATCTTGGGTTATTTATCCTTTTGTTATTGATGTCTAGGAGTACTTTTTATACAATGGATGCAAGTTCTTTGTCAGATATATATGTTGTGAATTCTGTCTCCCAGCCTGTGGTTTGCCTTTGCATTTCGCTCACATTGTCTTTCAATGTGTAGAAGTTTGTAATTTTGATCAAAGTCAAATTATCAATATTTTCTCTTTTGTGATTATAGCTTTTTGTGTTCTTTCTATGAAATTGTTGCCTATTCCAAGGACACAAAGATATCTATTTTTTTAAAAACTTCATAACTTTAGCTTTTATGATTCTATGATACATTTTAAGTAATCATTGTGCACGGAGTTAGGTAGAGGTCATAGGTCATTTTTTTCCATATGGATATCAAGTTGTTCCAGAATGATTTGTTGAAAAAGCTTTCCTTTTCCAGTGAGTTTCGTTGGTGTCTTTGATGTCTTTAGGGAGTGCGGGGGACTCTCTATTCTGTTCCATTCAACTATTTGCCTATACTTGGGTCAAAAACAAATTGTCTTAATTACTGTAGCTTGAAATCAGGGAGTGAAAATCTTCCAACTTTACTCTTGTTTTTCAAGATTGTTTTGACTCTTCTAGATCCTTTGTATTTCTATTTAAATTTTAGAATTATCTTGGCAAGAAAGCCTGCTGGTATTTTGACTGGGATTGCATTGACTATAAAGTTCAGTCTGTGGAGAATTGGGTATTTAACAGTGTTGAATCTATACACTAACAAGAAAAGTCTTTCATGAAAATATAATTTCTTTTAATATTTGTCAATGTGGGGGCTGGCCCTGTGGCTGAGTGATTAAAGTTCCGTGTGTTCTCCACTTCAGCAGCCCAGGTTCTTGGGTTTGGATCCCAGGTGCAGACCTACTCCACTCATCAGCCATGCTGTGGCGGCAACCCACATATAAAGTGGAGGAAGATTGGCACAGATGTTAGCTCAGGCCTAATCTTCCTCAAGCAAAAAAAAAAAAAGAGGATTGCCAATGGATGTTAGTTTGGGGTGAATCTTCCTCACAAAAAGAAAAAAGAAAAAAAATATTTGTCAATGTACTAAGGTTGAACATGAGTAAGATTTTTATTATTTAACGTCACACATCATATAATTAGTTTGTAATATGTACTTCATTAAACCTATATCTAAACTTTGGTGAATATTATATTCCTGAATCCTATTTTGGCTTTCTTAATTTTCTGAAAGAAGCGCCAGAACCCCAGTGCTGACCTTTTCCCCAAAAAATTATTTTTAGGAGCTCTTGAAACAACATGAAAGGGACACCTTGCAATTAGAGGAGCTGAGAAAGACCAAAGAGGTAAACTTTTTTATTTTTCCTGTGGAATTAGCATCTTACAAGTACGTCGGTAAAATAATATACCCTCAATAAAGTGGAATCTATGATAATTTTCCTAAAACCAATAAAAAATGGAAGACCTAAAGCTGAGTTTGCTGGATTCAAGAAGTCAAAAAGGATTTTAGAACTATCATAAAACGAAGCCCTTGGTGCCTTTTTAGAGCCAAATTTGAACAAATGCATGAGCAATATACTGTGTGATCTTCAGTGTCAAGTGCCTTTCATTTCTAGTAAGTCTCAAACTGCAGAAGGGCCCTGAATGGCAAAATACCTGATTCTTCCCTTTAAGTTCTGAAAAGTACAATACTGCCCCCAGAAACTCTGACTCCAAGACTCTCCTTAGGGCTGGCCCCTTGGCCCAGTGGTTAAGTTCGCACGCTCTGCTGCAGGCAGCCCAGTGTTTCGTTGGTTCGAATCCTGGCCGTGGACATGACACTGCTCATCAAACCACGCTGAGGCAGTGTCCCACATGCCACAACTAGAAGGACTCACAACAAAGAATATACAACTATGTACTGGGGGGATTTGGGGAGAAAAAGGAAAAAAATAAAATCTTTAAAAAAAAAAAAAAGACTCTCCTTAAAACTCACCCCCCACATCCTCCTCAAGGAACTCTCTTCTTCTGGGACAAATTATGGCACTTTCATGTGGGAGACACCTGAAGGGAAAATGTTCAAACCCACAAGCTGCCTTGTGCTTCTCCTTTCACTGGGAATTTAACTTGGGTCCAGAATGGTCAAGTGTGGGAAAAGATTAGCCATTCTGAAAGTACGGGATGATATCTAGGAGCCCAGGCAAGGCTTCAGCGCTGTTGAGCACACAGACCACGATATTCTACAAGGTGAAGGAATGAGCAAGGTAGACCCAGTGAATCATAATAACTGCTTCCATGAGCTTGTCTACAAAGCGTATCATTTGTGTCATTTCTGGGTCTCTCTTTTTTTTTATTGTGGTAACATTGGTTTATAACATTATATAGATTTCAGATGTACATCATTATATTTAGGTTTCTGTGTAAATTACATCATGTTCACCACCCAAAGACTAATTACAGTCCATCACCACACACATGTGCCTAATCACCCCTTGCAACCTCCTCCCTCCCCTCTTGCCCTCCAGTAACCACCAGTCTCATCTCTGCCTCTCTGTGATCGTTCCTTGCTGTTTTCATCTTCTGAGTAAGATCGTACAGTATTTGACTTTCTCCCTCTGACTTATTTCAGTTAGCATAACACCCTCAAGCTCCATTCATGTTGTCACAAATGGCCAGATTTCTTGGTTACTTATGGCTGAGCAGTATTCCATTGTATATATATACCACATCTTCTTTATCCATTCATCCCTTGGTGGGCATTTAGGTTGCTTCCAAGTCTTGACTATTGTGAATAGTGCTGCAATGAACATAGGTGTGCATTTATCTTTACAAGTTCATGTTTTCATGTTCTTTGGATAAATACCCAGCAGTGGAATAGCTGGATCACATGGTAGATCTATTCTTAATTTTTTGACGAATCTCCATATTGTTTTCCAGTGTGGCTGCACCAGTTTGCACTCCTACCAGCAGTGTACGAGGGTTCCCTTCTCTCCACATCCTCTCCAACACTTGTTGTTTCCTGTCTTAATTATAGCCATTCTGACCAGAGTGAGGTGATATCTCATTGTAGTTCTGATTTGCATTCCCTGATAGTTAATGATGTTGAACATCTTTTCATATGTCTGTTGGTCATCTACATATCTTCTTTGGAGAAATGTCTATTCAGATCTTTTGCCCATCTTTTAATTGGGTTGTTAGTTTTTTTGTTGTTCTTTATATGTTTTGGATATTAACCCCTTATCAGATATATGGTTTGCAAATATCTTCTCACAATTGTTAGATTGTCTTTTCCTATTGTTGATGGTTTCCTTTGCTGTGCAGACGATGGTTAGTTTGATGTAGTCCCATTTGTTTTTGTTTTTTGTTTTCTTTTGTTTCCCTTGCCTGGTCAGACATGGTACTTGAAAATATGTTGCTAAGATCGATGTCAAAGAGCGTACTGCCTATGTTTTCTTCTAGAACTTTCATGATTTCAGGTCTTACATTCAAGTATTTAATCCATTTTGAATTTTTGTATATGGTATAAGATAATAGTCTACTTTCATTCTTTTGCATGTGGCTGTTCAGTTTTCCCAACACCATTTATTGAAGAGACTTTCTTTTCTCCATTCTATGTGCCTGGCTCCCTTGGTGAAAATTAGCTGTCCATAGATGTGTGGGTTTATTTCTGGGCTCTCGATTCTGTTCCATGGACTTTTGTGTCTGTTTTTGTGCCAGTACCGTGCTGTTTTGATTACTATAGCTTTCTAGTATATTTTGAAATCAGTGACTATGACACCTCCAGCTTTGTTCTTTTTCCTCAGGATTCCTTTGGCTTTTCAGGGTCTTTCGTTGTTCCATATAAATTTTAGGATTCTTTGTTCTATTTCTGTGAAAAATGTTATTGGAACTTTGATAGGGATTGCATTGAATCTGTAGATTGCTTTAGGAAGTATGGACTTTTTAACTATGTTAATTCTTCCAATCCAAGAGCACAGAATATCTTTCCATTTCTTTGTGTCTTCTTCACTTGCTTTCAACAATGTTTTATGGTTTTCAGTCTACAGATCTTTCATCTCCTTGGTTAAGTCTATTCCTACATATTTTATTCTTTTTGTTGCAATTTTAAATGAGATTGTATTCTTAATTTCTCTTTTTGCTACTTCGTTGTTAGTGCATAAAAATGCAACTGATTTTTGTATCTTGGTTTTGTATCCTGCAACTTTACCTTATTCATTTATTATTTCTAAAAGTTTTTTACTGGATCCTTTAGAGTTTTCTCTATGTAAAATCATGTCATCTGCAAATAGTGACAGTTTCACTTCTTCCTTTCCATTTTGGATCCCTTTTATTTCCTTTTCTTGCCTAATTGCTCTGGCTAGGACTTCCAACACTATGTTAAATAAACGTGGTCAAAGTGGGCTTCCTGCCTGGTTCCTGTTCTTATAGGGGTAGTTCTCAATTTTTCTCCATTGAGGATGGTATTAGCTGTGGATTTGTCATATATGACCTTTATTATGTTGAAGTACTTTCCTTCTATACCCATTTTATTCAGAGTGTTTTAGCATAAATGGATGCTGTATCTTGTCAAATGCTTCCTCTGTATCTGTTGAGAAGATCATGTGAATTTTAGTCCTCATTTTGTTGATGTGGTGTATCATGTTGAATGATTTGCGGATGTTGAAACATCCCGTCCCCCTGGAATAAATCCCACTTGATCATGGTGTATGATCTCTTTAATGTGTTGTATTGGATTTGCTAGTGTTTTGTGGAGGATTTTTGCATCGATGTTCATCAGTGATATTGGCCTGTAATTTTCTTTTTTTTCTTGTCCTTGTCTGGTTTTGGTATCAGGGTAATATTGGCCTCATAGAATGAGTTAGGAAGTTTCCCCTCCTCTTCAATTTTTTGGAACAGTTTGAGAAGGACAGGTATTAAGTTTTCTTGGAATGTTTGGTAGAATTCACTAGAGAAGCCATCTGGCCCTGGACTTTTATTTTTGGGGAGGTTTTTGGTTACTATTTCAATCTCCTTACTGGTCTATTCAAATTTCTATTTCTTCTTGATTCAGTTTTGGAAGGTTGTATGATTCTAGGAATTTATCCATTTCTTCTAGATTATCCAGTTTGTTGGTGTATAGCTTTTGATAGTATTCTCTTATAATCTTTTGTAATTCTGAGGTGTCTGTTGTAATTTCTCCTCTTTCATTTCTGATTTTATTTATTTGAGGCTTCTCTCTTTTTTTCTTGGTGAGTCTGGCTAAAAGTTTGTCAATTTTGTTTATCTTTTCAAAGAACTAGCTCTTGGTTTCATTGATTTTTTCTATTGTTTTTTGAAGCTCTATTTCATTTATTTCTGCTCTGATTTTTATTATTTCCTTCCATGTACTGATTTTGGGCTTTGTTTGTTCTTCTTTTTCCAGCTCCTTTAGGTGCACTGTTAGATTGTTTATGAGATTTTTCTTGTTTGTTGAGGTAGGCCTGTGTTGCTTTAAACTTCCCTCTTAGAACTGCTTTTGCTGTATCCCATAAATTTTGGCATGTCGTATTTTCATTTTCATTGTCTCCAGGTATTTTTTTATTTTTCCTTTGATTTCTTCATTGACCCAATTGTTTCTCAGTAGCATTTTGTTTAATCTCCACATATTTGTGTCTTTTCTGATTTTCTTCCTATAGTTGATTTCTAGTTTCATACAGTTGTGGTCAGAAAAGATGCTTGGTATTATTTCAGTCTTCTTAAATTTATTGAGACTTGTTTTGTTACCTAATATTGATCAATCCTGGAGAATGTTCCATGTGCATTTGAAAAGAATATGTATTCTGTGGTTTTGGGATGGAATGTTCTGTATATATCTACTAAGTCCATCTGGTCAAATGTGTTGTTTAAGGGCAAGGTTTTTCTTACTGATCTTCTGTTTGGATGATCTATCCGTTGGTGTAAGTGGAGAGTTAAAATTCCTATTATTGTGTTACTAACTATTGCTCCTTTTATGCCTGTTAATAATTTCTTTATATATTTAGGTGATCCTATGTTGGGTGCCTAGATATTTACAAGTGTAATATCCTCTTGTTGGATTGTTCCCTTTATCATTTTGTAGTGCCCTTCTTTTCTCCTGTTACAGTTTTTGTTTTAAAGTCTATTTTGTCTAATAAAAGTATTGCTACCTCAGCTTTCTTTTCATTGCCATTTGCATGAAGTATCTTTTTTCATCCCTTCGCTTTCAGTTTGTGAGTGTCTTTAGGTCTGAAGTGTTTCTCTTGTATGCAGCAAATATATGGGTCTTATTTTTTTATCCAACCAGCCACCCTATGCCTTTTGATTGGAGCATTTAGTCCATTGACATTTAAAGTAGCTATTGATAAGTATGTACTTATTGCCATTTTGTTACTTTTTTCTGGGTGTTTTAGTAGCTCTTCTCTGTTCCTTTTTTCTTCTCGTGCTCTCTTTCCTTGTGGTTTGATGGCTTTCTTTAGTATTATGTTTGAGTTGCTTTCTCTTAATTTTTTGTGTACTTATTATAGGTTTCTGGCTTGTGATTACTGTGAGGGTCATTTTTAATAACCTAAGTATATAGAAATCTATATTGATTTGGTGGTCTCTTTAGTTTGACCTCTTTCTAAAAGCTCTACTCCTTTACACCCCACCTCCCACATTTTATGTTTTTGATATCGTATCTAATATCTTTCTTTGTGTGTGTGTATTCGTTACCCTCTTATCATGGAAATAGGTAATTTTAGTACTTTTGTCTTTTGAACTTCATATTATCTTCATAGGTGATTGATCTGCTACCTTTACTGTATTTTTGCCTTTACCATTGATTTTATTGCTTTTTTTATATATATAATTTTTCTTAATCCTATTTGTGATCTTCTCTTTCCTACTTAAATAAGTCCCTTTAGCATTTCTTGTAAGACTGGTTTCTTGGTGATAAACTCCTTTAATTTTTGCTTATCTGGGAAACTCTTTCTCTCTCCTTCCATTTTGAATGATAACCTTGCTGGGTAGAATATTCTTGGCAGTAGGTTTTTTCCTGTCAGCACTTTAAATATATTATGTCATTCCCTTCTAGCCTGTAAGGCTTCTGCTGAGAAGTCAGCTGAGAGCCTTATGGGCTTTCCTTTGTGTGTAACTTGTTGCCTTTCTCTTGCAGCTTTTAGGATTCTCTCTTTATTTTTAATTCTTGACATTTTAATTATAATGTGTCTTGGTGTGGGCTTCTTTGAGTTTATCTTGTTTGGTGTTCTCTGTGCATCCTGTACCTGGATGTGTGTTTTCCTCCTTAGGTTAGGAAATTTTTCAGCTATTATTTCCTCAAATAGATTATCTGCCCCTTTGTCTCTCTCTTCTCCTTCTGAGACACCTATAATATGAATGTTAGTGTGCTTGATGTTGTCCCAGAGGTCCTTTAGACTGTTGTTGTTCTTTTTATTTTTTATCTGTTCAGCTTGGGTGATTTCCTCTAGCCTTTCATCCAGCTCACTGATCCATTTTTCTATATCATCTTCTCTGATATTGAATGCCTTTTGTGAATTTCTCATTTCCAGTATTGTAGTCTTCATTTCTGATTGGTTCTTTATATTTGCCAATTCTTTGTTGACATTCTCACTGAGTTCATCCATTCTCTCAAGACCAGTGAGCATCCTTATGACTTTTTGTTTGAACTCTTTGTCAGGTAGATTGTTTATATCTGTTTCATTTAGCTCTTTTTCTGGGGTTTTGTCCTGTTCCCTACTTGAAATGTATTCCTTTGCCTCCTTATTTTGCTTCTTTCTCTATACTTATATCTACATAGTAGGTAGGTCAGCTAAGTCTCCTGATCTTGGAGAGACTTTATGGTCTTGGAGTGGCCTTAATGTAAGAGATGTCTTATGAGACCCAGCAGTGTGCTTTCCTCTCGTCACCAGTTCCAAATGTTCCAGGAGTGACCCCTGTGTGGGCTACGTGTATCCTTCTGTTTTGACAGGGTTGCTCTTGCTGTAGGTGCCCAGGGAGACTAGGCTGTCCCTCTGGCCAGCAGGTTGTAATGCTCAGATGCATGTGGCTGCTATGGTCCCTTCAGTCACTTTATCAGGCATGAGGAGCCCCAGCACAGTTGGCTGCAAGGTCTAATAGCACATTCCTGTTGCAGTTTTTCTGTTAAGTGAGTCGGCCCCCAGCATGGCTGGTTGCTAGGCTCAGGGGCTTACAATTGCTATAGGCCACCAACCTGCAAGGCTGTTGTCAGCTCTCTCAGGATTGCAGGAGAGTGGGACTGGCCCCAGGCATGGGAACACCCAATTGTTTCAGGCTTTGGGAGGTGGGGCCAATCCCATGTATGGCTATTTGAGACGCATAAGTCTTCTGCAGCTAATGAGCCCCACTGCCCACAGGACCACACACATTGTCAACACAGTCCTGCCCTGTGCGCATGCCCCAACCCCTGAAGTAGACCCAGTCACCCCACTGCAAAGGCCTCATATGCTCTACCAACACCCTAGATGCTTGACCTGCTCCTTGTGCATGCCCTGTCCCACAGAGGTGGACCCCCTCGCCTGGCTGCAGAGGATCCGGGCACCCTGCCTATGCTCGCCCACAAGTTGCCTGAGAGCTTGCTGTTGGGTGGGGCCAGTCACTTGAGTGGGCTGCCTGCCCTGGCTGAACTAGATTAAATTGGTGCTCTAGTGGGTGTGGTAGACCCCTGGGCTAACAGGCCAGGGGAAGAACTCCAGTGGCTCTGCCTGCATCTGTGTCAGTATGCCTGTACTAGATCACATAATGGCTGCCACCAATGTCTCAGTCCCTGGAGAGGTCTCACCTCTCACGGAGATGCATCTGGGCCTCTTTCTATTAATTGATTTTGCTCCTGGTTTATGGTCATATTTTCTTGTTTGTTTGCATGCCTGATAATTTTTTGATTGGATGCCAGCCAGGGTGAAGTTTACCTTTTTGGGCATTGAATATTTTTGTATTCCTTTAAGTGTCATTGAGCTTTGTTCTGGGATTCAGTTAAGTTACTTGGAAATAGTTTGATCTTTTCAAACTTTGTTTTTAAGCTTTATTAGGCAGAATTAAAGCAGTCTTTAGGGCTAATTTTTCCCCACTACTGAGATAACATCCTTCTGAGTAGTGTACCCAATACTCTGTGTATTAGAAGAGTTTTTCTACACTGACTGATGGGAATATGATCTATTCCCAGCCCTGTGTTGTCCCCAGAGATTGTTCCACCTGCTTCATGCTGGTGGTTCTTTCCCCCTACCTCATCTCCCTCTATTTCTTCTCCTCCATCACACCACTCCAGTGGCACTGGGCTTCTTGCTGTTTCTTTAACAGGCCAGGATGCTCCCACTTTGGGCTCTTTGCACTTTATATTCTCTGTTCCTGGAAATCTCTTTTCCATATACTCACATGGCTAACTTCCTTACCTCTTTCTGGTGTTTGCTCAATTGCTGCCTTCTCAGGAGCTACTCTATTTAAAGGCTCAACAATCTGCCCGCACTTCCTTTCCCTATTTTATTTTTCTACACAGACTTATAATCATCTAACCTGATAAACTCAGTGAAAGCAGGGGTTTTTGTCTATTTTCTTTACTACTAATCCCAAACTTCTAGAACAGTGCCTGGCACATCACAGACATCCAGTAAATAGCAATTGATTTTTTGAATGAATAAATAAATGAAAGAATGCAAAATGATCCAGTACAATGCTTTGCACAATGCAGTTGCAGTAAGTCATGGTACCTCTCCGGTTTGTACATCTTGGGAAGATGCTTTTTACATGAGAAGAGCTCCAAGGACATGTAGGAATTCAATGGGGCTGACACCTGAAAGTGGAGACCCATCTGGTCCGTTGTCGTAGTCTCTTCAGCATCTATCTGAAGTAGATCCCACACTTATCCCTTCCCTGCTCTTATATGGCATCCTCGGTTTGTTTTCAATTTATTATTCTAATTATTTTATTTACTTTTATTTATTTTATTTACATTTCTCTCACTAGAATGTATCCCCATAAGAGCAGGAATTATATCTGCATTGTTCATCGTAATATTCCTGGTGCTTAATACAGTAGTAGGTTTTTTCCTAATTAACAGACTATTTTTTAAAGCAGTGTTAGTTTTACTGAAAAATTAAGCACAAAAGTACAGAGATTTCCCATATACTCCCCTGTCACCCACGCAATTTCCTCCATTATTAACATCTTGCATTTGTGTGGTACATTTGTTACAGTTGATGAACCAATATTGATGCATCATTTTTAACTGAAGCCCATAAATTACATTAGTTTGCTCTTTGTGTTGTACATTCTATAGGCTTTGTCAAATGCATCATGCCATTTATCCACCACTGCAGTATCGTATAGAATAGTTTCTCTGCCCTAAAAATCCTCTGCCCTCCACCTATTCATCCTTTGCTTCCTTTCGCAGCCCTTGGCAACCATTGATCTTTTTATTGTCTCTATGGTTTTGCCTTTTCTGGAATGTCATATAGTTGGAATCTGTAATAGATATTTAACAAATATTTGTTTAATGAATAAATGATTGGTAACTGCTGTGGCAACCAATGTGAGCTCTGCTGAGGGCTGGCTCTGGAGGAGTGACAGAGGAGGCTGTAGATGGGCAAGACATAGAGAGGGTAGAATTAACAGGGCAGAGCGACCGAATGGTGCAGGAATGAGTAGCTAAAGTTAATGCTTCACATTCTTGTCCCAGTGCCCCAGAGAAGAGAATAAATGGGTAAACACTGTCATGATGTCCTGAAGCAATTTCTTCTTACATAGGTCATAGAGGAAGAGTTGCACACACAAGCTCTTATCCTAGAATCACTTAACACAACCCTCTACCAAACCCAGATGGAACTCCAGAAAGAGGTGAGTCCTGGCTGGGGTCGGGGTGGGACTCTGAGGGAGAAACCCGGGTCGGTGCAGCCCTGCCGTGCAGCTCTGCTCTGGGAGACTCTGGTTTGGGAAAGACAGCTATTGCAATTTATGTCTTTCAGAAAGCTGTGGTGGGAAATCTAGAGAAAAAACTCCAGGCCAAGCTTGCTGAAGCTGAAGAGAAGTTTAAATATACCATACAACTCCTGACCGAAGAAAACATTCATCTAAGGTGAAAGGATGCTTTTCAAAGAGACATGGCTGCATTATCTTTAAAAATGGGAGGGATTTCCATGGGGAATCGGCGAAGAACCCAGGGATTCCCTGATGAAGTCAAGACACAGGCATTTTCGGGACAGAGATGCTCCCTCTGAGCTTGGCCACAGAAGTTACCTGCTGAGGTCCGACCGTTCATTTGAAGTGGTGCTGGGCTGTGTCTAGACTCCTCTCCCTTAACTATGTCTTAGTTTTTTGCAAAACGACACAGGAGATTTATCTGAGAGTCTCTGAGTTTATTCAGTTCTGTGACTGAGGATTATTTTTTGGCCCATCTCCCCTGAGAGTGTAGACGGTCATGTGTCCACGGTTGGCCCTTGGATGCAGCTGCATCTGGTGCCTGTGGAAATCAGCTTCAGGTCAGAAATTATTCTGTTACCTGAAGTTGCATGTCAATTGAAATAAATTCTGGTCAACACTTTAATAAAGGGCAGTTATTCATTGTGTTAATTTAGGAGAAAATTCCTCATATGGGAATTTGGGCACCCAAATATCATATCTCAGTAAATTCACAACCATTGCAAGGAATGAGTGACCCTGTCTCCCGTGAGGGAATGAAGTCGTGTTTCTCTCCCCCAGGTACCTCCCACCCCTTCCTACCCTTCGAGTCTACAGTGATACATCTTCTCTTTCTTTATAGGCAAAAGATAATCGCCAAGAATGAAGAAATTTATCAACGATATGGGAGATCACCTTCCCTTACTGTTTATGAGGAAGATTCTGACACTTTAGAAGATGGTAGCAAAAAAAGACAAGAATCATGAGCAGAGAAGTTGTTCTCTGTTGCCAAGGATGGTAGGAACCCCTTCTCTGTGGGCCTAGAGAACTGCTGTGAGGTTTCTTTGAGAAATGCATATGGTGAGTTTAGTTCTTGGGTTGCTTTGATTGTATTTGTCTTTTCACAATTTGCTTCCCTCTGAGTGGTCTGGAATGTATGAATGCTTATCTCAATTACATAGATTTTCATGACTCTTCGTTGAAGAGTGATGTTCTTAATAGCTGGAGCTGAGCTTTCTCTGGGCTTTGTACTATTTTCTCTTTCCCTTTTACATGTTTTATTGTGAAGACACTGAGCTGAAGAACTTCTTCCTATTAAATGTTGACTACATTTTGTGGTGTACCTTTTGTCCCCCTGGCGCTTTTAGCTAGCTGGAAGGATAACTTATTGATATGATTCCAAAGACCTGTCTCTCTTTCATGTGCCCCACTCCCCCACCTCCCTAACCTGCGATTTGGAAAGAGTTTCTGGTGATTCTGCCACTTCTCTAAACCATCTCCAGAATTCAAACGCCCACAGGGCAGGCAACGTGAGTAAGTGAAGTGGGCTGGACATAAGGAAAAACAGATCACAAGCCCAGGGATAAAGGGTAGTTGGCAGCAGCCTCAAAGGAGGAGACAGGGCAGTGGGGGGATAGCAGGATGGGACTGGGTGAGCCCATTCCGTTCTTGCTATACAGGAGCATGGGGTCAATGTGGTCAGATCACCTGATTTTTCAAAAGAAAGTATTCTGGTTTTTATGTGACATCTCCCAATTTTTAAATATGCACAATGAATTTTTTTAAAATACAACTATGTGAGACAATACTGGGAGGCTCAAGTAAAATGTTTTCACTTGATACAAATGTTTTCTACCTGCGAGATGCCATTGACAAAAAAACAAAAACGAAACAAACAAACAATCCAATCTCCAAGGAATAGTAAGGTAAAATTATATTTTATTCTATTAAAAATATTTTTGAAAAAATCTTCTTAAAAAAACTTACTTCTTAAAAGTAATGTAATTCCTAAATATTTGGAATGAAATGATATATATAAAAAAGAGCAAATGCAGAAGAGCACAGCATCATTAGTAAAAAAGCCAGTTACACTGGCTGAAACAGAAGCATGGATAAACCATCAGAGCAATAAGAGAAAAGGCTGAGAGGGGAATTTAGAAACAACATAAAGAATTTGTAAAATATTTTTAATTTTTAAAAGATTTTAACATAAGAAATATTTTAGGGGCTGGCTCCGTGGCCAAGTGGTTAAGTTCGTGCTCTGCTGCAGCGGCCCAGGGTTTGGATCCTGGGCACGGACATGGCACAGCTCGTCAGGCCACGTCGAGGCGGCATCCCACATCCCACAACTAGAAGGACCTGCAACTAAGATATACAACTATGTACAGGGGGTTGGGAAGACAAAGCAGGAAAAAAAAAAAAAAAAGAAGATTGGCAATAGTTGTTAGCTCAGGTGCCAATCTTTAAAAAAAAAAAGAAATATTTTAGAGAAAGTTGTAAAGTAGTGTGGAGGATGGCTTGGAAAGGGAAGGACCGGAAGTACAAAGAAGTGAATATCAGATTAACATCAGCCCTTTCAAAAGTGAACTTAATGGTGTACTTATGAATAACAAAAACAAGGGAAATCATGCCAGGTTTCATGAAATCTCAGTGTAAACAGTCTTGGTGTCTTTCCCACTGGAGAGCAGCGTCTTCTCCCAGCTCAGGAGAGGAGGCTCGTGTCTGTCCTTCTGAGATCACTTGTCACTCTCGCCAGCTGTCACCAGGCTGGATGTGGGAGCGTCACACCCTGAACCTCATACGCAGGGAGCAGGAATGTGAGTCTGGCAAATTCTCATAGGAACCAGGAAGGAGGGGAGGGTGAGTATGGGTTTCTTGACACTTACTGTCTCCTGACATTTAACAACGTTCGCTGATCCGAGGCCTTTCACCACCTCCCCTTCTTCATGTGCCTCGTCAAGTCTCTGGTCTAGCATTAACTCTGTGTTCAAGGTCAAAGCTGCAGAATGGAACCCTTAACTTTGTTTTTAAAGTTTAACAATTTGAAGGGAATTAAATGATTCTAAGTTGAAAGCAGATGAGAGATATGTGGAAAACATTCTGTCACTGTTTTTGACTCTTTATGATATTATATTTCTTTTAAACTTAACTAGACTTTAAAAATCTACCATAAGTTTTTTAAAACTTTTTCATTGAGTTAAAAATATAATTAAAGTCGTGCCCATGGCTAGAAATGTCCAGCTGTTATTGCAGGGCCAGAGAGTTAGGCTTGAATTTGCATAAAAATTAGATTGTCCTGACTCCCATTCTCTCCCTTTCCGGCCATCCAAAAAAAAAAAGGCAAAATAGCAGCATCTTAGTAACAATAAATTAAGCATAGTGTTACGCAAATAAACAATGGCATCAATTCAGAGGGAAGACGAGTCTTTTTCTCAGCGTGAAAGTAGGTTGAGGCATCTGTTTCCCCATATTTTTCTTGTCGTCCTTACTGCTCACTTCAAAGTTCACATTGGTTAGGATGGTCAGAATGTCTTCGCCCCTGAAAAGTAGAACATAACATGGTGACATATGTGGGGACAGAACAACTGGTCAGCCCTTCCATCTGCTGTGCTCAGTGATAGTTATTTCCCTCAAAACATCAGGCATTTGAAATAATAAGTTGCTAAACCAAGACCTACCACAGCTTTCCGAGCAAAGGAAATGAGTTGTCTCAGAACTTAACAGCTTATCTTCCGTTTACTCAGGATCTCTACTAACCATCAGAATCTTCAGTGTCAACATCAGGTTTGGTTTCTTTCCCTCCTGACCTGTTTGTACCTCACTCTGCTCCACGTCCTATGTCACTTGCCCCCCATAATCGCCTCAATACCCCCCAACATCCACCCAAGCATTGACATTGCTTCTGTGGATTCACCTATGATACAACCAAACTTCAGGCAAGTGAAAATCGAATGTTCCCTGAAACCACCTCTTCTCTTTCTCACCAGCCTCTCTTCTCAGGTTAGCTGGGCAGCCTGTTTGTCCACTTCTGTAGCTAGCCCAGAGAACCTTGCAGGGTTCATGGTCTGAGTTACAAAATGAAAACATAGTGTTGATGTTATGGTTCACTCCTTTATCTGCTATGGGACATTCTTGACTTTCATACACTTAAAACATAATGAGATATAGAACTAGAAAGAACCTGCAGACGATTCCCTGGTATTCATCTGTCACCTGTGTGTGCATTTGGGTGAACTGTGACATACAAAATCATCATTTAACTAAAGAAAGCACAGGATGTTACAAATGAGGGAAGGATATTTTCCCACATTTTGCGGCTTCAAATCAGGCCAAATTAGTGGGAACATAAAGCGTTTTTACTTTTTGGTACTTATCTCCCTTGATACACCAAGAAGGTTTGAGGTTGGATAGTTACTATAGAACTTTTGACACAGTTGGCGGATTTTAAACATTGAAATGGGCTACTGCCTTCTTGGAAGACTTCCAAAACTAATTGAGTTGTCTCAGTTATGTTTCTGCCTAGAGACAAATCTGGACTATATGCCTTTACCATCCTTCCCAGCTCTATGATGCTCTGATCATCCTTTGAGGGCTAAATAAAGAATACTCCTTAGTAGGTATCTCCATTTTTTCCACCTGTTAACTAAAGACGTTAACACTTGCCCTCTCTCCCACTTTGCAACTGACCTAGGAAGTACAGCTTTGCGATCCACAGCTAGACATCTAGAGATGAATGAAGTTCTTTTGCCTACTCAACTCAGCTCAACTCAACTCAACACTGAGGAGGCAAAAATTACCTAGGACATCTTTCTCTGAGGCTCTGACAAAGTGACTGGATATACCAGGTCCCTTCCAAGGGGTTTCGGTAGGAAACACAGTTGTTCACAGTGGCCATCCCCAGCAGAAAGTCAGCCTCATCTGGGATGCATCTCTTCTGAAATGATGAGTCCATTTCTAAATAGGCATCCGTCAGTTCCGAGTCAGTCTCAACAGCTATACCTTTCTGGTAATTATCCCCTTGACAAGCCTGAATAAAAAAGATTTTGGGTTTGCCTGCGAGGGAAGGGCAGTTAGAACCAGTGAAGTAAGAGGTCAGCTCATAGATGGAGGCTTCCTGCCCATCGCAGCCGTAGATGATGCCCTTGTCTCCATGGGAGAGGATGCAGCAGATGAAGCAGTCCTTCTTTTTGTGGTCCATCTCTTGGTACTCTCGCAGAGCATCACAGATATCCTTTGCTGTGGAGTTTTTGTAAGGCACTACCTCAAAATGAAGCTCAGTAAAGGTCATGCTCAAAGCCTCTGAAAAGTGAAATAAGCAAAGTCATATTACACCACAATAATTCCCAGACCACAGCCCAGAGCTAGAGAGAACATTGATCAGATAAGAATTTGAACTGAAACTTCAGAACAAAACCCTCTATATTAGTAGCTAGATTCCACAGGCTTCTAATATTTACTACCACCAGCTGAAAACATTTCCTAGTCCTGAGGCAAATGAGAAAGGGGACAGAGCTGTTGTTGGCCTGTTGTCTTTTCTCAACTAGTCTACAAGATGGGTAAGCTGTAATTTAGGCTTACTGTGGAACCAACCTAAAAAATGATTGTATTACTTACATAATTAGAAAAAAAGGTAAAATAATTTTCTTAATAAAAGATCTATATTTACTTTATCCTGAACATTCTCAAAAGGGCTTATCATAATACAAGGTATAAATGTTTAAAAAGTCAAGTAGAACTAAAAGGCCTGTTATAAAAAAGCTATCCTGTCTCTGCCCTTCTCTCACCCAGTCGTGTTCCATGAAGGCAACCATTTCCAACTTTTAACTACTTTTTTTGGTATTAGCCTCCATTTTGTAATAAATTTGAGTACATTGCTATTTACACATTTATAAATTTTAGACTATTGTATTGAGTTCCCATTATGAAGGATGAGCATTTGGTGCTCTTACACAATTATTTACAACTTTAAGTTGAATCAACAGTAATATTTGTATTAGCAGAACTATGTAAACACAACATTCTTCAATTGTGCTTCCTTTCTTACTAAATTTTTTGTCTTTCCTGGAATTAGCAATTGCATTATTTTTCATTGCTTTGTTTTCTATATGCTTAACATTATTTCTCCCCAAAATGCTCTAATAGACTTAGTCAGTCTTTCAGCATTTTCAGACTGCCTGTCTGATCCTCTTTCTTAAAAATGAAAATTATATACATTTAAGGTGTACAACATGATGATATATGTAGTGAAATGATTACTGCAATCAAGCTAATAAGGTATCTCCTGACATAGTTACCTTGTGTGTGTGTGTGTATGTGACAAGACCACCTGAAATCTACTCTTAGCGTATTTCCAGTATTCAATACAGTGTTATTAACTATAGTCACCATGCTGTACATTAGACCTCTAGACTTATGCATCCTACATAACTGCAACTGTTGGTATCCTTTGACCAAAAGGCCAGAAATACAATCAAATATTATTTTAATTAAAAGTTTTAATAGTAAGTGAATGGAAATCAAAGGTCTGAAACCTTTTCTTCAATACCAAGATGTATGTTGATGAATGATGTAGTCAATGGACTTAAGTTGTGTGGTTTTTTAAAATCTTAGAATGGATTTACTTGACTAAACAAAATTAACAGAGACCATTAGCATAGTCCTGATGATTAAAATCAGCCTACTTTAATTTTCTAAATTTTACTCAATTGAAAAAATACCATTGCCTGATATTATAACTCAATTACTATTTTCAAAAATTCTTTAATCAAATAAAAATTCTTAGTATCACAATGGTTGGGTTGAATTATTTCTATTATTGCTTTTTATTGTAGCCATTTCTATGTTCACATGCTGCAAATTATTCTTTCATTTAACTTGTAAGTTCTCAATTTTAGCCAAAATAGGCTGAGCAAAAGGATTTCTGGCTAGATTAACATTTGAAAATGCTATTTCTGTTAAGGACTCACAATTTCTGCTGCCCTCATAGCCCGACTTTTATAAATGCAACTTCTACAAGTGGTTTTGATACCAAGGCAATGTTTCCGCCTAATATCCAATGCATTCTCCAGAAACACTGCTCGTTTAGTGGAATTAAAAGTAAAGCGATTGCTGCTTTTCATTATAAGATTTTTGGTAAAATTTGATATTTTATCTGTATACATACATTGCTGTGATTTAAAAATTAATTTAAAAAAAACAAAAGCAGCAAACTAGCAAATATATAAGAATGTTCTTCACCTCCACAGGGAAATATGGTTATAGCCATTTTTTTGGAAACATGTGGCCCTGTTCGTACAGCTTTCCTTCTCCCCTTTTGATAAAAACGTAGGCATTAGAAATATTTCACCTCTCTTTGGGTTCTACTGTACCTGCATCCAAATCCGTTCCATTCCTATCCTTAATGTTCTGAAGTTTGGGCACGTCCCGCCGTGCGGCGCTAAAATCATGATTGTTAAAGATCAAACAGTATCCTCGAGGTTTGCTTTCCATTCGGTAAACTTTGTCTGACGTCTGAAAAACAAAAATCCAACCCAGGCGCTGAGTCTGTGGGTCAAACACTTGAGACGTGAACAAACAGCTCCCCAGTGAGAGGTCAGGCTGCCCCGCCCCCCAGCCAAGATGGGACGCACGCGCACTAACCACCAACGTGACATCTTTTCCCAAACGAGCTGGTTTCCGCCTCTTCCGCTCTCGCACAGGCTCCCCAGGGTCTGCCCCAACTTAGTGTGTGCAGTCAGTGCCCCAATGCTTGGGCACTTTTGCACTGATATTAATATTGTTGTATCATCATTGTTTGTTCTCCTTTCTGCTCAAGGCAGAAACCCTCAGTACCAGGGGTAGGATCTACTCATGTGTGAAGCTCGCTCTGCAGTTGCTGAATGGATGACAGGTCTTGGTGCTGCCTTTGGGCTGTCCCTGGTGACCTTGGGATTCCCTTGGCTGTTTACTCAACTCATCCATGCTTCTGGCCTAACAGCTGAGAGCCAGCTCCTCACACACAACAGAGTGTGGCCCCAGGATCTTTAAAGCTGATGGCTTAATCCGGCTTTCAGGACCACAGCAACTCGAGGAGCACGATGCCACGGTCAGGCAGGTCTGGCTCTGCTGCAGGTTACACTGTCCACACTCTAAGACCTGATGGGACAGTCAGAGGTGGCCCTGTGTCCTTCTGATGTTCCCAGGGCTGTTTCAGTGCTGACATATTCAGCCTTTATTGGGAAACCCGTGCAGCTCCTTGAGGTGGAGAAAAGGCTCCAAGCTAGGGGGCCGAATTCTTGGCTCTACTACTTGATAATCTTAAGACTTAGGGCCAGTGACCTGATGGCTCTTGCCCTCAGCCTGCTGGCTGTCGGCGGGACGACACTTGTGGAGTGCCTTACTGTCCACCGAGTGCCAGTGACTGCAGTTAAGCCTTGCTCTTCAGGCTGAGCAAGGCCTGGGCGCTCACTCAGGAGCCCACCAGTAAATGGTCTCTCAAGCTGAATTTCAACTCCCCCACGGGACCGTGGTGTTCCTGCGCTTCCGCCCCGGGAGAAGCAAACGGGCTAGTGAGTCAGTGGTGAAGTGTTGAGTGTTACTAAAGAGAAGTGACTGCATCTAGAAAGCCCATTCTCGTGCCAGCTCACTGAGAGGGAGCACAGAGGCAGCTAGATGGTGAGCGTTTGCTGCTTGTCCCTAATCACAAGGGAGAAACAGCTTTGAAATGTCAAGGTGGAAGAAAAGGCTTTGCTTTTTCCCATCCTGCTGGCCTCTTCCCCCACAGCCCTCTCCCAGTTCGCTGCTGCAGCTGCTGGAAACATGGTACCGGGTGGCCCCTCCAACTATTCCAATGCCTCTGTCTCTGGTTTCTAAATAAAATTTTAACACGTAAGAAACCGAAGAGATCACATTTTTAAAATTAAAAAACACATTTTAAAGTTGTCCTTTGTGAATTTTTTCTACAGTTCTCAAATTTTTCAGTAAGTCTCTGCCCCTTATTCAGTAACTTTCTCTGGAAGCTAAAAAAAAGCTAAGGAATGTGGTAACTAGAAGCTGCAATGCGCAGAGAAAAAGGAACGGGAGGTTTCCACGTACCTGGGACTCGCTGTTCTGCTGTCCTGGAGAGTCGGACATTGCCTGCCCTGCGAGCGAGCCCTCCCCTGCGAGCAATCGAGACACAGGGGCGTGAGACTTGTGCAGAAGGTAATCTGCTAAAGAAACATGTAGCACGAAGACAACATAAGGTCCCTTTTAAAATGAAAATTCATGGGGGCCGGCCCCGTGGCCGAGTGGTTAAGTTCACGCACTCCGCTTTGGCGGCCCAGGGTTTCACCAGTTTGGATCTTGGGCGCGGACATGGCAGCGCTCATCAGGCCACACTGAGGTGGCATCCCATATGCCACAACTAGAAGGACCCACAACTAAAATATACAGCTATGTACAGGGGGGATTTGGGGAGAAAAAGCAGGAAAAAAAAAAGAAAATTCACAGACTGCCTTGAACACAATATCCTTGCAGTGCACAGAATAAGTAACAATCTTATTACAACTAACTCTGCAGGCATTTCAAACTTGCTAGCCTGGGGCTGCAGGGTCTGTGTCTTTTGACAGTTCTCTTTACATCTTTCAATGTGTAGAGAAGGTGACATCAAGTAGGCACTGAGCCTTCGTCCTGATGTTAGGAGAGCAGGTCCTTTCAGATGTGGCTGTGATAGAAGGTTGTGGCCAGGAGGCAACGAGGCCTGATAGCCTCGTTGTAAGTTAACTAAATAAGTCTGGAAAACATATCTCTAAGTATTACCATTTGAAAATTCATCCGGACTTCTTTCAAGGCTGATTCTTCCCTCTGAATTAAAAAAAGAAACACGTGCATATTTGATTAGAAACAACTCTGACAGAGAGGAATTTGTCAGCTGAAGAACACCTTTTGCTGATTCACAGCTGTCACTTTATTTCTACCTCTGCTTAATTCTTCATAATCGTTGATTTTCTTTAGCAGGCTCTTGTTGACTTGCTCACAGATTTTTTTCAGGGTGTCCAAGTTTCTTTCCCCTAGCATGACCCTCTTCTCCATCTCTATGAAAATATCAAGCAGGATCTAGAGGGAGGAGAAATAAAGTTGCAAGACTGCATTGAGCCACATTGGCTTTTACATTAGATTTTTTTTTTTTACTTCTACTTTCTCCAAGCCAAGGGCCCACCCTAGCTTCTGAAGCCAACCCTCGTGAGAGGACATTCTGGCCCTATAAAGACAAGTGACTACTAGGGAAGCAGTTCTGTGTTTTCTGGCCCAGAAAGACAGAAATGGAAGATAGAGGAGAAGCCACATCAGACGGCACCCAGGCCCCAGCTCGTGTGCTGAAACCCCTGTGGACGCCTCTCTGTGAGGACTGAACAGCCGAGTGCATGGCTGAGACCCAGCAGCCTGGGCCCCATGGTGACAGCCTTGGGGACTGCTTCACACCTAGCATTGCCTACACACCTGATCCACTGCCAGACCTGAGTTCCCTCACCACAGACGCACACACAGACATGCACACACACATATCACACACACACAGTCATGCACACACACATACATGACACCACACCAAATACACACAGACATGCACACACATGCATGGCACTGCACATGCCCCACACAGGCTTGCACACACACCACACACACAGACACCACACACACACACACAGAGTTCCAGGACCCAAGTTGTTTCAGAGACTGAAGAAATGAGGAAAATGTCTCAGGCCCCCCACTGTCTTTCCTGGCTCTGCAGGGTCCCACATGGGGCTGTGCTTCCCACAACCAGCCTTCTTCTCCTGCTCCTGACTCTGCCTTGCTCCTGATAATTAATGTGAGCAGCACTTCACAGTATACAAAGGAATCGTATCTACGACCCTCATGCCTGAGAGCTTTCTTCTTCTCTCTTGGAATAAAAAGTGAGAATTCAGTTTGCTTTCACCAGACTAGCCCTCTCTTCCGTCCCAGAAGCCACCCGCTGACGCATCCCCGGGACTGAGTCTCTCACTGAGCAAGACCAGGTCTTACCATGTCGTCATCCAGTCTGCATTTGGGGAGCTCCCGGCTCAAAAGAAACTTAAAGGACTTCAATTCCAGTTTGTTGACATCTTCTGAAATCTGAAAAAGCATGACCCTGTGGTGGAAATGGAGACACTTTAGAAAAGCTTTCTTCAGGGATTCCCCATTTGATGCACAGAGTCACAGCACGCTTGATTCCAACGGCCTCCCTTTAAAATAAAGCCAGCTAATGACATAATTTAGAAGTTGAGTCCTTGGAAAGAGGCTGGCGCAGTGACACAGACGACTAGACTCATGCTCAACCATCCCACCCTTAACAGAATTTAGAGTTCCGCCGAACTTGTTCTGTTAGTTTCAATTAAATGAACCCTGTTTTTCCTTTGTCCCTTCACTATAAAATCAAGATTTTGTTGCAATAGAAAAAAGTTTCAATTTTGGAAATAATCCTTTTCAAAATGCAAATCGCATCATAACTTCCTTAACTAAAACTCAACAGTGTTCTCCCAGTCCTTGCCTTCAGTAGGAGAGCCAAACACTCGGTTCTGGGCTACAGACCTTTGTGACCTGAGCCCAGCCCACCTCCTCCTCTTGGCCACTCCTCACCACCTCCCTCATGTCCGTTCCTGGCACATCCAGCTGCCTGCTCCTCACCCCTTTACGCCATGCCCCCTACACCCCGTTCCCTTGTCTATCAACAGACCATCACTCATCCACTAAGGCACTGCCTGCGGGTCCTCAAGGCTGCATTCACCCTGCTGTGCCTTTGTTCACGGTCCATGCCCTTTTTGTTTCCAAAAGCCCAGACGGTTGTGAGATGAGTGTTTAAGTGCAGGGGACCCAGAATATGGGTGTCGGAACCTTGATCCCACCAGCTGTGAGCTGAGTGACTTTAGACATCTTATACATTTTTTGCTCATCTACACTTGAAACTATCTACACCAGTGGGAGGTGTTGAGACTACGTGAATGAGTTTATCTGAAGTGCTTAAACCAATCTTTGGCAACATACTAAATGTTCAATACACAATAGGCATTATTATTATTTCCTAATGTATTATAGGCTCTTGGCATATGCCTGCTGAATGAACAACGGAATGTTTTATAAGTGAACAAAACCTTTCATTATTATGGTGTAAAGTAAAGTAACTTTAATAAAAAAATATGTTAACTTCAAAATTAAATTAGAAAATTAAAATTCCAAAAATAAAAATAGTGTAGAAATAGAAGTTACTCAGTACTATCATCTACTTCGTGCTCTTTCTCAGGGAATCTCTACCCTAAAAATATTTCTCTAAAGCCTTCTCAGTTTGGCCAAGATTGGGTTCAGTCAAAACTTTATTTTAACTTTATTACAAGTTAGCTTGTCCTTTTACTTTCCTCATTACTGAAACCTGCTGGCTTTCTTGTACCATCGTTGTCTAAAAACCCTGAATAGTTTATAAGACATTTATTTTACAGGTAGCCAATTATAATTTGAAAATAAAACTGTCTAGTATTTTCTTATAAATGGAAAGTGGCCGCACTGGCACATTTTTAACTTCCTGCTGACGTTTAACATTGATGACCAAGCAGTAGATGATACTTGTGCTAATGCTTACGTTTCCAAGCTAAAATTGGAAGATTTTAACAGACAGACCCTGCCCTACGTGGGGACTCTCGGCCTTCCGACAGAGAGGCACAGGCCATTGTCTGGCCTTGGCAGTTTGTGTCAGCCTAGCTCATGTGGCAGAAGGAGTGCCACTTTCAGAAGACCAAGACAGTGGGCACAAGACGAGACCCTCCAGCTTTCCTGGTTCTAGGGTTGTTGTTTTTTACGATTAATTGATGCCTTAAGGAAAAAATTCCTCATAAGGACTTCACAATTCTATTAAACCAAACTTATCCAGTATTAAACGGTGTCCTCCCCCACTCTCCCCCCAGTTCAGTCTGCCCAGAACGTGTCAATGTGACCTTATGGAAAAACTGTCTTTACTGATGTAATTTTGTAAGATGAGGTCATACCAGATTAGGGTGGGCCCTAATCCAGTGACTGGAGTCCTTAAAAGAAGAAGGATTCAGACAGACACAGAGAGAAGAATGGAGGCAGGGATCGAGGCGACACACCTAGAGGACAAGGAATGCCAAGATTTGCCTGCAGAAACCAGGAGCCAAGGGAGGAGCATGAAACAGATTGTCCCAGGGAGCCTCCAGAGCAGAATCTGCCCACACCTTGATTCAGACTTCTAGCCTCAAAACTGTGAGAGAATAAATTTCTCTACTGTGTTGAGCCATCGCGTTCGTGGTACTTGGTTACGCCAACCCTAGGAAACAAACGCCCAGAAGGTCTCCTTTGTCATTTAAAATCAGAATGGTCATGCCTCAAGTAGAGAAACAGACGACAAGGAACGTGCCAGAATCTCAGGTCTCTGAGCAGAGAAGGATGGCAATAGTAGAGGACAGCGGCTTTCAGCCCCGGCTGTGAGGACTTAAGGTCGCACGTGCCACAGTTACTGACACACAAGCAGAGACAGTGAAACGGGCCACAGCTAAGGTCTGAGTACAAGTTTTCTGAAAGGAAAGCCAAAAATAATTTTAAGCAGTGTCTCATAACGGGATGTTGCAAGAGAGACCTTGGCAACGTGTTTCTATTTTTAAAGTCTTATCACCGAATCTCAAAGATGTAACTGAATGTGGCTTGTCACCCCTGGCTTAGCCACTCTCCCACGGGAGGGGCGGCCGAGCTGCCAGGCCCTTGGCAACACCGATGACCTAAGCCCTTGCTGTCCTCCTGGCAGCAGCCAGGCTCACAGGGGCTAAGCCGGCTGGGACGGGGGGCGGGCCTGGCCAATCCACAGCGGCTCACACCCCTCACTGGAGAACTTTAGGATGGAAGTCTTCACGTGTAGACTAAAGGCCTAAACCCCACTGGGAATTCCCGTGGTCATCCACAGCCGGTGGGAGGGGGACCTCAGGCGGGAAGCAGTGACGCTTTATCCAGTAACAGGCAAAGCGAGCACACTATGTGGGCACCAGCAGAGCAGAGGCACCCAGATCATAAACACACGACAGAGAGAGAGACTGAACATTTAGAAAAGTCTACTTTAATGTCAGCAGACCTATAGGTAACGTTTCACCTTGAAAAAAAATTTTTATTTTATGCCTCACCTTTTCTTTTTCCTGAATTATACATAAAGTCTCTAAATTTCTCAATCTGGCCCTGGTGGGACATCTTCCCAGAGCCTCCAAAGTCACACACGAGCCGCATCAGCCCCGCCCACAGAGACGCATCCGTGCAGCCCGCCCCTCCCGGGCCCACAATGCGGAGGCTCTCCCCACCTGTAGGCAGAGATCTGGGCCCTGCCCGGTGACTGCAGCTCTCTCTCCATCTCCTCCTTGCTGGTGTCCAGCTCGGTGGTCAGTAGATCCAGTCTGTTAATTCGGAAAAGCAGCTCCTTCAGGAAGGACAGGTTGCTCTCCTCCAGCAGTCTCTTCTCCTGGAGCCTCTGGAATAACATCAGGGCGTCCTGGATGGGTTCCTGCTTCCTTTGTGGGATGTGGTCCAGGCTCAGGAACTTGAGGGAGGCCAGCTCGTCACTGTCCAGCTGTTCCCCAATATTGTACAGACAACTGTTGAAATTCATTCTGGTGGAGTGTTAGGAGAATGCAGTCGTTGCCTAGGTCAAAATACAATTATATTCAGATGAGGAAGAAAGGTACCATTTACTGGTTTATTGTCTTATCAAAAGCTATTACCTCTACTATATGCCAGATATTCTGCTGTGGATACGGGGGAGAAAACAAAGAGGACAAGCTCCTGCTCTCGAGTAGCTTACTAATTAGGAAGGTAGATATACAAAGTAGCCAATGGTCAGAGAGTTGTGACCAGGGTGCGGTAGGAATGTAGAGGGAGGATCCCTAACTCCGTGTGGGGAAGGGCTTCCCTACAGAAGGCACCTTTGAGGAGAACATGGGAAAGGACAATTCTTGCAGGAAATAATTTATGCAAAAGACTGAGGCAAGAACGTTCAAGTCAAGTCAGGCAGCAAAAGGAGCTCAAGAAAGTAAGCACAAAGGGTTTGGGACGGGGAGTGAGGGGGCAAAGGGATGAAGCTGTTGCCAGGAACCGTTAGAAGGAGCCTCATCCTTGAGGGCGAGGGGTTCAGGCTTTGTCTTAAACATGATGGGGATTTAAGAAAGGATTGCAAACATGAGAATAACATCATCGACTGGGTATTCACCTTCACACTGTGGAGGACAGGGTGGGAGTGTTGGAGGCAGAAGAAGTGATGGGACATGACCGTAACAATGGTGGTGGGAGGATATGATGCAGGCCTGTTACCCAAGGGCCTTAGCATCAACACCCACAGCTGGTCAGAAACCTGAGACTGGAAACCGAACCAGGCCAACCCTGTCAATCCTTTCAACTCAGTCTCTGAATCAAGTTATGTGGTATTTTCACCAACTACACATTTGAGTAGGTGAAAAAGGAGAGGGCAATATTTCAGGAAACCCCAGGCGACTTTCACGCAAGCAGCCCAGGGTCTGGGGTTTCCCCTCACTCGAGCCCCTTATGTCACCTTGGCTGACTTCTCCCCAGCCTCCCTGCTCTGATAGGCCCATCTTCATGGTGAAAGGAGCCTGGGAGCTCCTTTGTGAGTGTTTGTACCAGATTCTTCATAGGAACAAGACTGGGACCCGGCTCTGTAAGGCGGGCTACAGTGTCGCCCGCAAAGCCAGCAAGCTCCCCCACTGCCGACTGCCGCAGGGAGGTGGGTAGTGCAGCGGTTCAGAGTAGGGGCCTTTGGGCAGCTCCCGTCCTCTGAGCGTTAGATTGCTCCTCTGTACAATGGGGATGAGAGGAACACCCATCTCCTAGAGCATGTGAACACAGAACACCCACGATGCATTTAGAATAATGGCCAGGAACTAATGGTGCCAAATGAGGGCTAACCCAAAAGAAGGTAAAAGACCCTGCTGGGGGTCCAGACAGGAACCAGGCATGTGACCAGGAGCACTTCCCTCACCCTCCCAGTTTTCCCATCCCCTCAGTTGGAAGCAGCGGTTTTCAGACTCTTCGCAGTGGAAGAACTCTTCGTTAAGCCTTACTCAGATGCTCCTTTGCCTTAAGAGGTGGTCCTGGAGGGCTACCGTTTGCAAACTTTGAACCGGAACCTTTAAGTTCCCATCCAGCTCCAGCATTTCCTCCATCCCACAGACTCTGTGCCCTTGGGCACTCTCCTTAACCTCAAATAACCTTAACCTGTTTCCACCTATTTCCTCCCTGGAACCAAGCAGATGAGTGGGCTCCCGGATCTGTAAACGCCCTGTGTTCATTAACATTCTTGGATGAAACACAAACCCTGAGTCTGTCACTCAGAGGTCGTGATCAAATGGACCAGGACCATCTATTTTCTACATCTGATCTTAAAAACGAAATACTCGCACATTAAATAAGTTTTAATATCTTTAAAAAATAGCCCAAAAGTCTTTGAAACTTTTCGTTTTTCCTTTTAAAAACACCTTTCGCCTCCTTCCTGATTATAGAAGCAGTATTTTTTGGTGAAAATTGAAAATACAGTGAATTATAACGCAGTCACAGTCATTATTATTATACACCACACACACACAAAGATACATGTGTATAAAAATTAGAATCAAGCTGCATATCTAGGTGTGTACACCTGGTTCCCCCCCCTTAATATTGATAATGAACATCTACCTCTACCATTAAATATTCTTCTTTGGCATATTTTTAATGTTTCTGGATTTCTAGCATGTGATTATATCACAATTTATTTTAAGCAATTTTTCATTTCTTTAGTGTTAAAAATCATATTGCATTGAGAGGCTTTCCCATATATCTTGTACATATCTCTGATTATTTCCTTCTTAGAATTGGAATTATGGGGCAAAATCTTTTTTCTCCCTTTTAATCTAGAACTTACAGCATTGTTTAGATGTTTTCTTGATTCAGGAAACTAGAGGGATGATGCATTGGAAGGACAAACTTTGCACAGGATTCACGAAGGCTGTAGAGCCTAGACCTTTCATTGCAAAAGCAGTCAATTATCAAGAAAATACTTTTATTTAGGAAAGATACTTTAAATATCTGGCCAGCACCTAACAGCCTATGTTCAAAGTACCACAAACAAAAACTGCTGGACTTAGAAGGAAACAAACTAGCAAGCCCGTTTCTTAAATCCAACTCTGTAGAAACACAAGTGTGGTCAACAGAGTATGTGCATGGAGTCTCAGCACAGCATTACGTGGACCCTGAACAACTAGAAAAGTCCCAAATGTCCTTCCATCAAGGAACGGCTACACAGACTAAGGGGTAGTCATACTACAGAGTAGTATGCAGGAGTTAAGAGAAACGCACTCAGATCTTCTGAAATAAAAATAGGTAGATATCCAAGACGTGCTATGTGACAGTGAAAAAAGTGAAGAAAGCAAGTTGCAATATAACAAAAAAATCATACCATCTAAAAATACTCAAAGCAACAAATTAGATTTTTGGTGACTACAGACATTTAACTAAAAGCAGGAAATAAAAGGTAAGGAGGTTCTGGAAAGAGACATACCAAACTCATTAGGTTACTCTCTCTGGGCAGTGGAGGAGAGAACTAGAATTCGAGGGTGAAGCATCAAGAAAAGGGAACGTGCCTTTCCTGTAATGTGTCAAGGAGAAGGTATGCAGATACGACCTGTGC
Organism: Equus przewalskii; assembly: GCF_037783145.1. NCBI lineage: Eukaryota > Metazoa > Chordata > Mammalia > Perissodactyla > Equidae > Equus > Equus przewalskii. Next base: position 75,455,665 of record NC_091847.1, on the reverse strand, counting down.
AAATGAAATTAATGTGAAAATACTAGCTGGGGTGTGTTCTTGTGTCTAAGGTAGTCTAAGGAAGTACGTGGGGGCAGGGCAGGAAATGAGGTTTGGTGGGAAGCAGGGGGCAGATAATGCAGATCTCAGGGCTTCCTCCTCCAGGTAGGAGGCCGGGGTACAGAGGAGAGGCACAATCCCATTTGTGTTCCTAACAGAAAACAAAATATTAGAAGAACTTAAACTTTTAAAAGAGGTTAAGAGAACTCGAATAAGTTACTTTCCCCCCAAATAGCAGGAAACTTTCACACATCTCTCTCAGAAACTGAAAAATCTATAGAAGACCTTAGAAGATCTGAGTAGCACAATCAACAAACGCCAACAGGCATTTCCTCTCAGTAGCAAATACGCATCCTTTCAAACACATACAAAATATTCACAAGAATTGTCCACAAAGAAAATCTTAATAGATTTCTAAAGAGCAGAAAAATACAGTCCACATTTTCTAACACTTAAAAGTTAACAATGAAATTAGAAATTAATGTGTAATTAGAAATTAACAATAAAAAATGAAATTAGACTTTAACCATGACAAATGGCCAAAACAAACACACTACAAAAAGGGCAGTCCACACATAGGTGGCTTTTCCAGCACAAGGTGTCAGAACAGTTGGGCAGACTTCTAGAACAAACTGAAATGGACCCTAACTGAAAGCCTTACATCAAAATAAATTTCAGATGGATCAAAGATTAAAACTCTAAAATTAACGTGCTAAGGAAAGAAACATAGGAGAATTTTTCAAAATAATCTTGCAGCAGTGAAGAACTTTTCCAAGGATAACAGAAAGCCCAAAAGCCATTAAGGAAAGATTGATAAATGTCCTTAAATAACAACTGAAATATTCTGCAAAAATAACCTGAACAAACAAACAAAAATCTTGCACTGGGGGAAAAAAGGCAATGATTTGATGTACGATAGAAAAGGGACCAATTTTCTTAAAATAAGCCTCCTATAAGTCAATTTAAAAAAGAGAAAGAGAGAGAGGTGAATAACCCACTGCATAAACAGGTAGAGATCACAAGCAGACAGTCCAGAGAAAAGTATGTACAATGGCTTTACTTTTTAAAACCAACGGCTTTTACACATTTGAAAAGATGTTCAACTTCATTCACAGCAAGGAAAACAAAAAGGGAAACTGAAATTGCAAACTACCATTTTTTAACCATCAAATTGGTGAAGCCCAAAACTTGCAATACAGTGCTGTGAGAGGGTGGAATAAAAACAGGTAGGTGGTAATTTGACCATATGGGTCAAAATATAAAATGTACATATCCTTTGACCGCATCATTTAACTTCCAGGAGTTTTTCCTACATTAGCTTAAACGTTAGTGTGATAAAACACACATAAAGGTTACCTATGGCAGCATTGCTTGACATAAAAGAGTAGAAAGAACCATTTATCAGTATCAGAAGAGTTAAATAAGCTATTAATCACATTCAGGGGAACTCTATTCAGCTCTTAAAAAGGATGGGAAGATCTACATGATTGGAAATGTGTGATTTATAAAATGGCCTGAGCGGCCCTGCTGGTCTAGTGGTTAAGACTCAGCGCTCTCACCACCATGGCTCGGGTTCGTTTCCCCGGGCCCTGACTCCTAGGTTGTCATACTGTGGCAGCGGCATGTTTGCTGTGATGCTGAAAGCTATGCCATCAGTATTTCCGATACCAGCAGGGTCACCCATGGAGGTGAGAGGATGGTGCAAAAAGACCAGGCAGGGTCAGCTCTGCTGTCCACATGGTCACTAGGAATTGTCCACGGCGCTAACAACAGTATAATGCATTATTATGTGGTGCATGGATTTGTGTATTCACAGGTCTTTAAATAAAACACACAGGAAGCTGCTTCACTGGTTGCCTCAGAGGAGAGGAACTGGAGGGATGGGAGAGGCTTAGGGTGGACAGAAGAGGGGCTTGCTTTACATTCTATAATACCCTTTTTGAATTTTTACCATATCCATGTATTACTACTTTAAATGTACAAATACCTAAATTAAAATCTTTATTTAAAGACTCATTTTCTTTCATATTCTGGAAAGGACGTAAACTATGTTCAGCCCTGTTTAGCACAGTTAGGGCCAGTGTCCCTAAAACTTTAAATCCGTTCTAAGCACTGTTAAAATCTCATTTTACAGAATAAAATTGATCAAAGAATCAAATGAAAGCAGAATCTCCTTTTTCCCTCCACAATTATTTTTTTCTGATGATAACAATGCTTATTGTATTCATTCTAGAAAATACAGAAAAGATTTTTAAAAAAATAAAAATTAGCCATAATTCTATCACCTAAAGATAGATGCCTAATAATACTTTACTGTCTTTCTTACCAAATATTTTATGTATACGTATTTTTCCACACATTTGAACACACCATATTTCTGAGATATAAGTAGATTTTTCCACTGGCAACATTGTAAGAACATCTTGATGTCTTCATTTTTTTTTTCCACAGCACAGATTTTTAAATCTGTAAAGCATCTAATCATATGAATGGGCCATAATTTATGCAACCAGTCCCTGATTCATTTAGGATGATCTTAAAATGCAGATCTCCATGTACACTCCTGATTATATTCCTAGAATAATTTCCTAGAAGTAGTATTACTGAGTCAAAAGGAATAAACCTTTTTAAGTTATATAGTCAATAGTATTTTCTGACAGTATATAATTAAAAAAAGAATCCTACAATCCAAAGGCAGAATGACATGAACTTGGACGTGACATGACTGGTGCTCGGCTCCTGTCCTCTGTAGCCAGTTCAGCCACGCATTTCGTCATCTTTGCAATAACACGACGATGCTTCCTAAGTGATTTTTGCATCATGCCGTAATGGCGCTGAGAAGGACGCCTGTGGTAGGGTACTCAGTCTCTGTGAGTTTGTTCGATTAGGTGACAAGTCTTTCTAGTCACAGTGCCCGGGCAGCAATCACCTGCCCAGGATCTTACACCGTTTACAGAGGGCGCCTGCCAGCATCAGGCTCTGAGTGCAGGCACCCGGCTTCTTGTTTCACAGCCCCGGGTTCACGGCCCGAGCCCAGGGGCCAGAAATGTTGGTAAAGTAACAGCTTTACAAGAACACTCACTGCTGTATTTTTCTGATCCTCAAATAGTAAAAGTGCACTTGTGCCTTAGAGAAAGTGAAGAAGAGTGTAAAAAGAAAAAGAAAAATCTCTCAGAAACTCATCATTCAGAAGTAATTCTTCTGTCACATTTGGTGTTTTTTTCCCAATTTAATTTACATATTTTGTTTTAGTGTATGTATGTACATATATAAGATGTATAAATTAGAATCTTTTGGTACATAATACGTATAAGGCGGAAGAGAGTGGTGGATGGAAACACCTCCAGGAAGTTTTCTTTTACTTTCAATTTTACAATATGTGTTAAATAATAAATCTGTTAAATAATAAATTCAACTGTATAATATCTGTTAATAATAAATCTGCTACATACAAATATGTTATATATAAATATATTTGTAGTATATAGTATATTTTATATATTATATAATAAATTTATGTCAGGAAGTCTTTCCATGTAAATGTGTATATTATGATATATAAATGTTTATAACATATATCCCTGTAAACATAAAAATATTTTTTCTTGTCTCATTTTACTACAAGCCTCTGAAGAACTATTATCGCCCTCATCTTACTACTGTGAAAAATCAGTTTAGAAATCAAGGTAATGAGAGCACAGTCAGGCTCAGATTTAAGCATCTCACTCGGGAGCTGCAATGCCAGGCTCTGCCAAAATTCAGACTTTTTTCTAATTGCACTTGGAAGCCAGTGAAGGAATTTAGCAAAAAAAGACATATAATCATAATATTTTTAAAGATTAAAATTATAAAAAATTTTAAAAGACCAAAAAAACCCACCCAAAACACGAAAACATGAATTCTTAACAAATCCACTATAGCAGAGAGAGGGTCAGAACTTTACAAACCAACCAGCAGGCGCTGGAGCCTGGATTCAGACCTCGGCACCTCATTCCAGAGTCCCAACTCTACCCTCACCTTATACGCCACAAGTTAAATTGCAAATAAACTCCATCTACGCACAAACAATCCTTCTAGCAATATTCCAGCAGCACGCTAGCTCCTTCAGTGATATGGATAACTACCTCAAAGCTAGGGAAAATAAACCCAAAACTTGCATTAACCTTTTGAGACAAAAATCTGCATCTCATTCAAAGCTCCAGAGAACTTGAAAGCCGCTCTGAGCCTAAACCCCTAAGTGAGGGTGTGGCTGCTTCCTCCACCCAGGATGGCCACCCCAGATTGGGGGCTCCCACAGAACCTGACAGGCATCCACACGGTCCACCGCAGGGCCCTGCGGCCAGGGCCTTCCCACAGCATAGTAAAGGTGTTCAAACTCAATCAAACCTGTAACCAACCAGTAATTTTCCAACTGAATGACATTCATGACTTCACCTCTGCATGCTTGACCCCACAAGCACAGGTCTCTGATTTTGTCGGTCTGTGCATGCCATTCTATTATTTTCTGGATTGTTCTGTACCTTTTTAATTTCCTTTAAAAAATGAATAATTGAACTATTTGGGTTATATGGATAGCTATATGGATAGCTGTACTTGGAGCATTCCAGAAAAGCCCCCAGGGACACATCAATCTGAGCTGGAGGGGCCTTGAGATCTGGAAACTGTGGGGCGCTCGCCATGACTCTCAGAGGAAGTGCTAACTCTGTGCTCTACACTCCAATGCAAGGATCACCCAGATCCCACCCTCAGCAGCCTAGAAAACTCTAGAATCGAAGGTCTTCTTCCCCAAAGGCCCAACCAACCTTACAAAGGCCAATCCTGGGACCTTCACAGTGGCAGCAGCTTCTTCTCAGGCTTCTTTCTCCTGGTGCATCTAAGACAAGAGTGAAAAACAAGTGAAGAACCAAAAGCACAGCTCGCTCTACTTCCTGTTTTCAAAACTCCTGAGTCGATAGGCTGAGTGAGGTAGGCCGGCCTCGGAGCCGCGCCTCCTCCTAGAGCTGCGAGAGAGAGGCCAGGTACAACAGGCCACAGAGTGCTGGCTGGGGAAGCTGGCCACCCGAACCTTGGCTCTGGCTGTGTGACTTTGGACGGGTCTTTTCACCTCCGGGGCCTCAGTACCACAATCCGAAAGAAGAAAGTTGGACTGGATGTCAACTAAGAACACTTTCTTTTCATATTTCAGGAATTTACAGATTTTCTGGGTTCATTATTAAGACTTTAATGTTTTCATTCAATAAGTATTGGTTGAGCACTTCAGAGAGATCGTGAGATCTGAGAACTGCGTGCCCTCCCCACGGCTCTCACGGCTTGCTAACTCCTACAGCTAACTCCCGCAGTTTCCCACCTGCACTCAAACACAAGGATCACCTCCATGGGCCCCGAGGCCACTAGATTCCCCCCTTAGCAGTCTAGAAAATTCTAGAACCAAAGGCCTTCCTCCAAGGAGGCCCAGCAGACCTTACCACAGAGGCAAATCCTGGGGCCCTCACCGTGGTCTGGGCCCTGGTGATGTGAACACATCTTAGCCTTTTCTTTTTGCTGTGAGTTGGTTGAAATGTTTTCTGATGTTAAAAGTAGGGGAAAAAAATCAAGTACCTCTCTTCTCTGAAACTGCCTTTTTTCTTTCCCCAAAAGAAACATAAGCTTTTGGAGGGCAGAGGCTCACATGAGAGCTGAGAGGATGAGACAAGGTGTGTGGAAGCGCCTCTTCGCCTTAACAGGCGAGGCAAGGGTGCCACGGTAATATGAAGCCCCTCACGACCGCTTGATTCCACCTGCAAAGCCCGTGTGAGAACACAGCAAGGGAATGAAAGCCTGTCAGTGGCTAAATCCGCGCCCAGGAGGTGTTCCCTGGCTCTTTCTTGATGCTTCCTGAGCATCCACCCCACCACTTGTCTTGCTATTTTGTGACTAGTTCCTATCCTGGGCTGTGAGCCTCACAGGTCAGGTACCACATCTTTCATGTCCGTGTTCCCAGGACCTGCCACGGGAGTAGCAAGATCCAGAACATACAAACGTTTCCTGCAAATCAACAGGAAAAGAAGGACAATGGATACAAACGTGGAGCTCCCTGACAATGGATACAAACGTGGAGCTCCCTGATAGGATGCTCAAATAGCCAAAGGTACCAAGTGATGGTCAAACTCATCAGTAATCCGGGACACGCAAAATGAAGCAACGAGATACCCACTTTATACCTATCGGATTGGCAAAGGCTTGCGAGATGGATCAGGCCAAGGATTGGTGGCCAGGTTCTTACGTAGTCCTCATACAGGATTGTGGAGCCTGTCCACCATGTGTTCCCTCGCAGTGGTTAGGGAGTGGGACCTGGCAAAATACACAGAACTTAGAGGGCAGAGTGCTTCCTCTTTACAAATAATACTAATACGTAATAATAATTGCTAACAACTACTGGGTACTTCGTGGTGCCTGTCACTCTTATAAGTGGTTAACACATACTATCTCCTTCAATCCTCCCAACCACCTCAGGAGGTAGCATTAATCCCATTTAATGATGAGGAAACAGAGAGAGAAATACTTACTTGCTCCAGGTGACAGAGTTTAAAATTAGTGTACACACACAAAACAATGATACATTTTGCAAAGACACAGATCAATTCAGGGATATGTATCAAAAGATGTAGACAGTTGTCTTTGGGAGCCGGTGAGGGGGTTGGAAGTGCGGTGGGAGTGGGGGGATCAAAGAAAGTGCCTAGAATGCAGCGGGGGGGGGGGGGGGGGGGGGGAGGGCTGCGGGCTGGGAGTCCAAGGACGACAGGGCATGGAGCCTGATAGAATGATTAACTCAACCTCTGTCCCAGGGCCTAACAGAAAAGGAAACAAACATAAGTAGGTTAATAAAGTCTTGTGGGATCCAGCAGGAGGGAGTCAGTGTGTCTGTGTTGAGGTGTCTGGGGAGACTCTGTGACCAGAAAAGCAGCAGAGGGACTGGAGGCTCCTCAGAGTTAAAGAGGCACGAGGCGGTGGCTGTGGTTCAGAGAGGAACCTCGCTGGGGCATCAGGACCCTGGCAGGCCCTGTGGTGTCCCCACTCGGCAGGCCAGAGCTGACCCCCAGTGAGTGAGTCTGGAAACGCGGTCCCCAGAAGCCATCTCTGCACCAGGCACTCACCTTCTCCAACCAGTCCCAGCAACATCACAGTCACCGGGTCCCCAAGCCAAGACCCCTGAACAGCCTAACTTCACACACTCAAATTCCTGAGGCTTGTCCACACAGCCAGAGAAAAGTCCCGTGAAACAGGGAGGGAGGAGGGGAGCAGAAGGGAAACGCCTCCAGGAAGAAGACTTCTTTCACTTTCGATCTCCCCGCCCCAGCTTTTCTCCTCCGAGGGACTCTCTTCCTGTTTCTCTGCTCTCCACATTCAGAATTTACTAGCAAATTCAACAGGGCTTTAAAAAATGACAAGAGGCAGAGGAGAACCTGTGAAATCATTGCCCTCCGGCAGAAGGGCAGAATCTGGTCTCAGCAAGGAGAAAGAAACTGTCTCAACAGAAAGAACTAGAGAATAAGCCTGATTCCTAAAACTGGAGAACAGAATGACTCACTCCAACAAGAAATGTTTCTTATTTGAAGCAACCGATGCCCAAGATCCAACCATTCAGAGGAGGAGGAGCTGACAGACAATTCGTCATTGTGCAAACTGAAAACCAGGAAGCTGGACATGCTTTACTGGAAGGCATTTCTGCTGACTACATTTAGTATTAATAACCCCTGTAAAAGACAGGCTTCAGACTGCCATGGCAAGTATAATGCCACTCTCCCCTGACAGGGGTCTGAGGAGAGGAATTGCCCCTCTGTGCTGTGGCCCAAATCTCAGCCTGGAAGCCACAGACTAGCCCTGAGATCCTGTGGCTGGGGCGCTCCTTGAGTCAAAGCAGGCTTCTAGCTGAAATGTGGGGAGACTCTGCGTGAAAAAAGGGGGGTGGGTCTGATCCAGTCCTGAGTAGGCTAACAGCACTGTTCGCACCCCTGGCCACGCGCCCAGGGCTATAGTGAGCAGGGCCTCTCCGAGCGGAGGCTGGGGCGGTGGTGATACGGAGATCTGTCTCTCAGGACCTGCCCTGGGCCCTCCCCAGCTTTTCTTCGTCCTTCATACCCTCCCCACTCTCTGCTTCTGTTTCCTGTTTGAATTCTTTTAGGGATTTTCTGCCCGTTTGTTTTCTTTTATAAAGATTTTATTTTCCTTTTTCTCCCAAAGCCCCCCGGTACATAGTTGTGTATTTTTAGTTGTGGGTTCTTCTAGTTGTGGCGTGTGGGATGCCGCCTCAGCACGGCCTGATGAGCAGTGCCATGTCCGCGCCCAGGATCCGAACCAGCGTAACCCTGGGCCGCTGAAGCGGAGTGCACGAACTCACCCACTCGGCCACAGGGCCGGCCCCTGCCCTTTTGTTTTCATATCTTGTACATTTTAAAAAATTATTTTATTGAGGTCATATTGGCTTATAAAATTGTGTAAATTTCAGGTGTACATTATTATATTTCCGTTTCTATATAGATTGTATTGTGTCCACCACCCATAGTCTGGGGTTCATCTGTCACCATACACATGTGCCCCCTATACCTTTTGCCCTCCCCCAACTCCTTTCCCCTCAGCCACATGCAAAAGAATGAAAGTAGACCACTATCTTACACCATATGCAAAAATTAACTCAAAATGGATTAAAGACTTGAATGCAAGACCTGAAACTATAAAACTCCTAGATGAAAACGTAGGCAGTACACCCTTTGACGTGGGTCTTAGCAGCATATTTTCAAGTACCATGTCTGACCGGGCAAGGGAAACAAAAGAAAAAATAAGCAAATGGACTACATCATCTTGTGCATTTGTAACTGAAACACTGACAATAATGCAGTACCTATATTTGTACCCTTTACACGAATTATCTCTAATTCTCTCAGCAATGCAGGGGATCGTTCTCCCACGTGATGGATGAGGAAACTGAGGCTTAAACAGTTACATAGACTCAAACTCAGTCCTGTTGGGCCACACACAAGGATTTTTCCACTATAACACAATAGCCCCTCTTCCCCAACGCTTAGGATTTGAAGTGAACCGTGGGGATGGAAGAGCAATAAATTTAAACTAGGATAGAGTGACTATGCACAAAGGTCAGACAGTCTTTGGGTTCTCAGTCCCCTGAGAAAAGGAGCTGGTCTAATGGCACCCGCTAACATTTATCAAACATTTTGTGTGCCAGACACGACCACCTAAACTGGCTCATTTCACCTTCTGGACAATTCTCAGAAGTGGATGCTATTTTTGCTCCCATTTTATGGATGAGGAAGCTGAGGCTTGGAGAAGTTGAAAGCTTTGGCCAAGTGCATTCAACTAGCGAGTGACAGAATGATGTCTGTCTGTCTCTAAGACCCTGACCAGTTAATCACTGTCTAAATATTAATACACAACCATGGCTCTCAATTTGACTGATCTGAGAATTACCTGACAAGTCTCAAAAAATGCCAGTCTTCAGGCCCCAGTTTTGGAATTCCCACCTGAGCAGAATTACGGGAGACAAGACAGACTGAGCCCTTAGTGTCGCGCTCTGGCCTCCAACAGTTCTCAACAAATATTCACTACCTTTGTTACTTCGGCTCACAACGTCTGTAAGGCGGTTTGAATTACGCAACATATTGTACAGGTGAGGAACTAAGTTCAGCATCAATCAGCTGACAAGTGGCAGGGCCGGGGAAGTCTCAGTGGAGGGTTTCTGCTCATCCCCTGTCTGCACCCAGGCCCAGCCCGGCAGACATGGATGAGCCCCTGGAGGTGCTGAGGATGAGTGGCGGGTCTCAGGGCTTCCACTTGTGTCATTTGTAAGGTGTTGATCCTAGGCTCTCCCAGCCTTAGCTCTTCTTAAAAACGAAGATGAATAACTAACAAGGGAGTCGTGAACCTTAAGTCGGTTAAGATTCTATTGTGATCCGCAAGGATCATTATTAATTCACTTTCTCTAACTGGTTTCTTGCCTCCATCTTGAGCTATGTCTTTATATCGAAATGAATAATGTAGGTGGTCTGTAGTCCCAGGGCAGCTGGGGGACCTGGAGGTGCAGCAGCAGGGCCTTGGGAGCGGGCCTGCCCAGCGCAGGGTGAGGACAGCCTGGTGCGACCTAACCGCCAAGGGGTTTCCACCCTCCTGACACTTGGCTCCCACCCGGAGCCCTGCCCCAAAGCCTCAGCTCTCCATCTGGAGCTGTGAGTCTCCCTAAGGAAGCCGAGAAGGACTGGACGTCTTCTCACCCGCCTGCCGCGCACCCTTCCCGCACTGGACTGGATTCGAACCACAGGGCGTCAGTCACAGATAAATACCGACAGTGAAACAAAAATCCTCTGACTGTGCGCCTTCTTTCGTTTGCTGCTTCCTTATTTACTTGTGTGTGGCTGACCCAGGCCGGTGGTCTAGTTTGTGGATTCGATTGGGTCCCCCTTCCTCCTTTTTTGATTCTGGCGCTGGCCTTGGCTGGGCCCTGGACTCCCTCCAGAAGTGGAGAGGGAACGGAAAAGAGATGGCTTCCTGTCAATCCGTTCCATCCCCTCCTGGGCCCTGCAGGGAGGGAATCAACTGGTTGTCCAAACGTTGTTAACAGCCAGCATTTTTATTTCGGAATTGAGATGACTAGACAGTCAGGGGCAGATAGAAAGGTTTATAGTCGCTGACCTCAACACGAATATTCTGCAACTTGCTGGTTGCCAGTCCCTGCTCCTCTACTCTCTCAAAAGAAACTATTGCAGACAAGAGCCCATATCACTGATCTAGAAAGGAGGAAATTGAAGCGGCCCTGGTAGTCTAGTGGTTAAGATTTGGTGCTCTCACCGCCGCAGCCCAGGTTTGTTGCCCCGTCATGGAACACGCCACCCGTCTGTCAGTTGTCACACTGAGGCAGCGGCTCAGATAGAGAACTAAACTTACCACGAGGGTGTGCAATTACGCACTAAAGCCCTAGAACAAAAAAAGGAAGAAAGGAGGAAATCGAGGCAATTGTTGAGCTGTGATGCCAATATTCACGTCACCAACGTAGCTTTTTCAACATATTCTTGAAGGTCTAACTGAAGACAAGGCCAGGGTCCTCCACGTTCATTTCACTGTGTGCCCACACCAAGAAGTGGGACACCTCAAACCCTAAGGACAAGTTCCAAGAGTCATTTAAAGAAATTTTTTATGATGGTAAAATATACATAACTGAAAACGCACCATTCTAACCACTTTCAAGCGTGCAGTTCAGTGGCGTCAAGTATATTCACAGCGTTGTACAACTGTCACCACCATCCCAGAGTCACTTTAAAGCTTACAAGAACAATGTATTTGTTAAGCATGAGGCAGTTTTAAAGCATTTTCCCTACTTTATCTCATTTTTTTAAATTTTTATTTTTTTTAAAGATTGGCGCCTGAGCTAACATCTGTTGCCAATCTTCCTTTTTTCTTCTTCTTCTCCCCAAAGCCCCCCAGTACGTAGTTGTATATTCTAGTTGTGAGTCCTTCTGGTTGTGTTATGTGGGACTCTGTCTCAGCACGGCCTGATGAGCAGTGCCATGTCTGTACCCAGGATCTGAGCCACGGAAAACCTGGGCCACAGAAGCTGAGTGCATGAACTTAACCACTCAGCCACGGGGCCAGCCCCCACTTTATCTCATTTGATCCTCATTGGTAACCACATTTTTGGTCTAAGGTAGGCAGGGTAGGTGTTATGAAGACATTTAGGAAACCAAAGCTCAGAAAGACGAAGTGCCTGAGCTGGGTCCACACAGCGACTGTATCTACAGACAGCACGAGTGACGGCTTCTTAAAAAATCAAAAGATGGGAGGACATTCTCTGAAACAGGTATTTTCTCCATTTTAAAAGGAGTCACTCCTTATTTTCTGCAAAGGAAATTCATTTTTATTTTTTCTCAATGCAAAAAGGACTTTAAGAACTTCTATGGTAGTAACAATTAAAACATTTATTTTAAAAAATTGGGCAATGATTTCTCAAAACTGTTAGTAAAAATAATAACAATACTCACATTCTCAGTAGGACAGCTGGTGTGCAGGCACAGGCCAGCCCAAGTAGGCAAAATGTATATTTGGTGTCTTCCCCCGACAGCACATTGTTTCTTCCCCAAAAGAGTCCTCCCAGCCCCGCAGTCCATACCCCATTCCTACAGAATCCAGCTCTCAACACCCAAAGTGGTAACTCACCTGCTCTCCTAGGAGGGTTAATGCAGTTTCTTATGTCTCTTTCTTGGCACAGTCTATACAGAAACAAATACAAACATATATTTGCATTAACTTTAATTTTTGCACAAATGATTTGTATACTTGTATAAACGTGTGTGTGTGTGTGTGTGTGTGTGCGCACCACAATTTTCTCATCTAACTCTATCTTGTAGTTCTTTTCACATCGGTACTTAGGAACTGCCTCACTCCTCCTTGTTGCTGCTCAGGGCTCCTAGGCTGGAGTTTAACACCACCTGGGACAGCGTGCAATCTAGTCAGCATCTCTGCAGATCCCCGGGGCTCCTCAGAACAACGATGTTGAAGAGTAAAGATGCCATGTTGACCTCGAGTCTGACCCCAGGAGCCTGGCCTTTGATTCGGGCAGTTGGCCAGTGAGCAAAAGGACCAGGAAGCGGTCTCCCACCACTGGGGCTGGGCATGTCATGGACTCTCCAACTCAGAATTTTTTTTTTCTCTAAAGTTATTCAGAAGATTAAGCCAGAGAGCCCTGGTAAGAGTCATTACAAATAACTTCTTAGAGGTGTTGATAGAATTCATGTTCATTCATTATTAAACAAACATGGATCAGGAGCTCAGTGATGGTTTATTGTTTCACAAACCAAAAAGGTCGTGAGTAGACACAAGAACTAGGTTATAATATTAACATTTTTGTGATTTACAACATTATGATATAAACTTCCAGATTCTGAGAGAATGAGTCATCCCTCACCAGACACAACGTGTTGTAGGGGACCAGAATATGCCACCCCAAAAGATGCCACTTTGGCATAGGATGATTTTGAACTGGAGGCATTAGGATATATTGGAGTATATGAGGAAGCCATTTGGTATAAAACTAATTCGGCCTGATTCTTTTTTTCAAAAGGGCCTGACTGTGGCTATTGAGCACACATTGCATATCTACTTAGACATTTCCTATGGCCAGAACAAAGGCCCTTGAGATAAAGGTGCAACTTTCCCCCACATTAGCATTTCCTTAGGGATAAGCATTTTTCCTTAGGCTAGGAATTGATTGCTGCACTCACCTCCCAGCTCACCTGTGACCACCCAGCTGGAGACAACAGACTGCCACCCTGCTGTGTTCACCGAGACAGCAGACCTACCTGCTATTTCCATCAATCGCTGTGCCGACAGAGCAGTCTCGCGACTATTGTAAAAGGGACATTTCAATCCTATGTGAAACATCCTCTTTGAGGGTATATAACCACCCTTATACCCCGACTTCTTTGGAGTGCTCTGTTCCTTTGTGGAAAGACTCTCCCGGGTTATAATCTTCAGATTTAAGCTCAGAATAAACTCACCCAAATTTTCATTTATAGATTGGATATGGATTATTTTCGTCGACAACATTATGATATAAACTTCCAGATTCTGAGAGAATGAGTCATCCCTCACCAGACACAACGTGTTGTAGGGGACCAGAATATGCCACCCCAAAAGATGCCACTTTGGCATAGGATGATTTTGAACTGGAGGCAAATGAGAATCAACAGATGCAGAAAGAAGCCTTCTGGAGCATTCTTTATCTGACTATAAGTAGAAACTTCTGAGGAATGAGGATGGCCATAAATCCCTCTCCCAGGGAAGTTTCATGGCCGTGAAAAAGATGGCAAGTTGGCGCCAATTTAGACCTGCACCAACACACGTAGTTGCCCCAGGTAGTCACCTTCCCGCAGTCTGCCATTCTTGAAGGCCTTAAACTCTTTACCTTTGTCTTGTCACTTCTCCACATATCTATTGTTCTTCACTGAGAGGCCAGATAAGCCCAAGTTCTAATAACCCTTTTGAGTTCCCCATCACTGAGTTTTCTTCCACTTGATGTGCTCGGTTAACAAACTGTTTGTTTTCCACTTGCTCATTGTCTTTTGTAGTCTAATTTGCAGGGCCCCAGGCAGGGAACCTGGGAGGGTAGAGGGAAAAGTTTTTCCTCCTCCTCAGTGTCAAGAATCATCCCAGTGACAGAGCAGAGGAGTGGCAAAGTGTCGTTGCCAGGCCTGTGGTCTCCATCTTCTTTCTCTTTCTTTTGTGCAAGAACTATGAATGAAATGCTCCTGATGGCTCAGAATTTCAGCTAAATCTCCACAATTAAGGACAATTGTATCCCCAAATACTAAAGAGGAGATGCTGGACACATCCTGGTAGGAATAATCAAAGGCAGTGTATCAATCATGTCTTTTATTTTGTACTTTTGATGCTTTGACATCTTGAGGCCTTGCTGATCCTGGAGAGACTGCTCCTCCCCCCCCCCACCCCGCCGCTCAGTGCCCCCCCCAAGGCCCCCCTCCCCCCACCCCCCCGCCCCCCCCCCCCCCCACCTAGCCCAGGGCTGGCTAGTCCTTTGACAAAACAAACAGCTTGCCTGTGAGGGCACCTTTCACATGCAAATCAACCAATCCAGAGGCCGTACCTCAACCACATCCTTTAAGAGACCTTATACTATTCCCCTGCCCTAATCACCCATGGCCAGGTACCAGAGAGCTACAGACGGCCCCAACCTCCCAGAGCCCACTGAAATTGTGCAAACTAACCCATCCTAAGCCTGATCGCCCTGCTTCACCATTTCCTTCCCACAGAAACCATAATAAAGCCTCCTGCCCACATTTCCCCCTTACCCTCTCTGCCTCCCGACCAACTTGGTGCTTTCCCATGTGGTCCTGGGTGGAGGGCCCCTCCTCTTGGGATCTGTGAGTATAAACTTCTTCATTAAGACAGTCGTTCTAAGTCTGTGTGTCTTACCACACTTGATTAAAACAAACCCCAGTTACCCTTAAAACAGACTCTGTACTTCCTGCTCAATTTTTCTGTAAACCTAAAACTATTCTAAACAATAAGTCTAGGGGTCCAGCCTGGTGGTGTAGTGGTTAAGTTCATGCACTCCACTTCAGTGGCCCAGGGTTCATGGGTTCAGATCCCAGGTGCAGACCTACACACTGCTCATCACGCCACGCTGTGGAGGCATCCCATATACAAAACAGATGAGGACTGGCAGAGATGTTAGCTCAGGGACAATCTTCCTCAAGCAAAAAGAGGAAGATTGGCAGAGATATTAGCTCAGCTCAACGACAATCTTTCTCACCAAAAATAAATAAATAAATAAATAAAGTCCATTACTTTAAAAAAAAGTCTCAAACATGAGATTCCCTGATTACTGGATAAAGATGACACTGTAGTGAAATGAAGAAAAGATGGTCTTTATAATAAATAATGACAGATCAACTGGATAGCCATATAAAAGTAAAATGAACCTTTATCTCCTACCTACAGAAAATTCAAATCCAGATGGATCATAAATCTAAACAGGAAAAGGAAAGCAATAAGGCTTTTAAAGAGATCCTAAGAGAACGTCTTCATGATGTTGGAGTAGTCAAAGACTCTTAAACAGGACACTAAATGTGCTAACTATAAGGGAAACAATGATCAGCTGGAGTGTTTTGGAATTAAGAGCTTCTGTTCAGAAGATGATACCATGAAGAGAATAAAAAACGGGCCAGAGAACAGGACAGGAAATGTTATGCTCTGGAGCAACCTCTAAGCCATGTTGATCAATGACAAGGGGTGTGCGGAGCCGCAAAGGCCGAATGACACCAGGACTAGCCCGGGCGGCCACAGAAATCACAGACTGGCGTCTCCTGCGTTCCAGCCCGGCAGTAGCGTGATGGAGATCTCCAGACTGAACCCTTCCAATGACCTTCTGAGGGGAAATTGGCATCTTGCTCTGAAATGAGTTTTAACTGCAAACTCACTCAGGCTGAAACCCTAAACGGATGCTTTTGCCACTTGGGATCATCCATCATGGCCACCTCTGTCAGCCATGTTCCCCCTAGATCCAGTGGGACGTCCGCTCAGCACAGAAGCTGGTCACACACCAGAACTCCTGCAGCAAGACCTCCACACACCCCGGCAGTTGTCACCACCCCTGCATTCTGTCAACCCGTAAGGAGAACCCATGATTTTCTTACCTGACATTTTCTATTATATTGTTCTGCATACTTTTCTTTGCCTTGTTAATTATTTAAACAGTGGGAAAAGAGAGAGAATTGATTACCATGACTAAGAAAGTAGGGGGTTTGGACCTCAAAAATTGAGGCTGTTAACAGGTTGTGCTAATGGGAATCCTGGGAAATGCCACGACCCCCGGGGAAGAGCGGGGCTGACACTGAGGGAGGACCTCCACCCGGACAGCTGCCCGAGGACCCACGTGTGCTCTCGGAGGAGTGCAAGAGAAACTTGTAGTTTACACATATTCAGTTAAAAAAAACTAGCACCTGGACGTCCCAGTAGCCACCAGCGTAGACAATTCTAGAAGCAAATTCATTCCTTCTTAAAATTCTAAATAAATCTTACCAGAGGGCAAAAGCAGGTACTTCTTTCTGGGATGTGTTCTTCCCAAGAAACGCCTCCAAAACTACAACGAAAGTCAAATGAAGAACAAATCACACATCGTGCTAGTGTTCCTGAGAACACAACTTCTGGAATTTCTGCAGGCAGAACAGACAGCAAATCAGTGTGAGAGGCTGGGGATCTGAGCAGACACGAGACGCTGCTTTCTCCACGTCATGGCTGCAGGTCAGGCCACATTGCGAAGCGGAGAGAGCACAGGCCAGGGCAGGGCGTGAGGGACCCGAACTTGGGTCTGGGCTGGTCAGTTCAGCTCTCAGGCCCTTCTACACTCCAAAATGAGGAAGCTAGACTAGGCGATCTCTAAGCACACTTTCAGTTCAAGCATTTGACGAGAGCACAATGATATCCCCTTTTTTTCATTCAGGATCTCAACTTATTTTTCGTCTAGGATTCTTGTTAAGACATTCATTCATTCAAATACATACATAATAGGGTCTCAATACATACATACATATATTGAGAGAGACAGAGAGAAACCCTATTTTAAGCTAGATACCGTTCTGGCAGAAAGCAGTGAAAGAAACAGAAAAAGTTCTAGCCCTCATGATGTGATTCAGTTTGAATTTTTTCTTACATTAAAATGAGAGAGGAGCTTTCAGTTCTGAGACGCAATGGCATAGACTCACTTTTCCCTGCTCCTCCCCTCTAAGTACAACTAAACACCCTGAAAATAATCCAACAGGCACACAATGGCTCTCAGGGGTGCAAAGAAGGCAGCCTGGGGAGGAGCTGGAAATTGGAGGAAGGACACCCTGTCTTTTCCCCCAGATTTTCCTTTTATCTCCAGACATGCCAGACTGAGACCTGGAGAGGCCTAGAACACAGAACTGCCAACAGGCATAGATCAAAAAGAAGAAAATAGAGAAAAAACAACAAAAAGAAAAATGAGCTGTCTCCCGCCAAAAGACTGGGAAAGGAGTTGCCAAGCAGAAAGCTGGCAGGCAAGATAGTCTGGATTCACAATGGGATGGTCTGGGACCCAGGCCTCACTCCAAACCCAGAGTAGTGGCAGGCTACCCTGGTGGTCCCTTAGATCTTTGTTGATAGTGCCATCATGTGGATTCCAACTCTAGTGACCCTGAGCTCTATCAGACATTACTCCACTGCTATTTCACAGGTCACTTTTTCCGAAAGTTGGTCCCCAGGTCCTTCTTCTTGGTCTGTCTAGTCTGGAGGCTCTGCTGAAATCTGTCCACCGTGAGTGACCCTGCTGGTATCTGAAATATCAGTGGCATAGCTTTCAGCATCACAGCAACATGCAGCCACTAAAGTGCAACAACCGACAGATGGGTGGTGTGGTTCCCTGACCGGGACATGACCCGGGCCCGCAGCTGCGAGAGTGCCAGATCTTAACCACTAGACCACCAGGGCTGGCCCTTGGGTCCACAGTGAGGAAATGTGAACAGTGGATGATGAGAATGTTGACTGGACTCAGAATTCTAGGTTTGTTGCTGCCTTTCTCACTGATTATCGAACCCAATTAAATCTCCTCATGGAGTAAGTTCAGTTGGTTTGAGACACAATCCAGATCTTAACTGATAAATCCCCAGGCATGGAAAAAGTGGCTATCGTCCAAACAGCACAACAGAAAGAGTGAGGCAGAAACCATCTCCTGGACAATCAGGCAAAGTCCTTCCCAGGAGATCTCTGGCTTCTGTTACTCAATGACTAGTCTCAAAAGAGGACATTGATGATCTCCCGAGCAAGGAACTCATGGCCAGGTACCAGGCCATGGGGAGTTTGACAGGCAGCCCACTGGGGTCTGCATGGTGACTGACCTATGGCTAATGCAGGTACCAGTCTCTCCACCCCTTCTGATGACCTAGAGATGAATCAGAGAGCCCCAGGAACTTCACCCAGACTGCTTTCCAAAGCCAACAAGACTAGGGCTTAGTCAGGCTGAGGTCTCTCTGTCCCCAGGGGAATTGGAGGCCAATGCCAAGGCTGGGTTTCAGTGGGGAAGTGGGGGGAGAATTCCACTTCTTGGGCCTTTTCAATACTGACGCACTGGAGACGGTGGTTTCCCAGCCCCTGGCACCAAGATGAACGCCAAAAATATGCTCTTGTTTGGGGCTCCACCACTGGGATCTTCGCCCAAGCCTGACTGTGGACAGGTCCCTTGAAGCCCCTATAAACCTCCCTGGTCAAGGTCCCCACTACTGAACGTATTAATGGTGTTGATGAATTGTCTGTGTGTGCCGCCAATCGCCTTCACCCTCTGCCCCTGGTGCAGTTAGGGCCATCTTACCGGGGCATGTGGAAGACCATGACCCTGCCCAACTACTGGCACTTGGTGCTCTTGCCTCCCCAAAACAGTGTCAGCTGCCTGGGGAAGAAAAAGAAATAACTGCCCTCACCACTGAGCTTAAAGAAGCCAAAGTGCTCTGTGACACTCTCCTTTCATCAGCCCTGCCTGCCTTGTGCGCAGAACTTCAGGTGCCTGGAAACGTGCCATTGGTTACAGGTGGCTCCAGGCCATGGGGCTGCCTGTGTGCTGGCGGTACCCAACACTGTGATTCTCACAGAGCTTGCCGCCCAAGCTGAGGGAACTTGGCGTGTGACAGTTGATGTTGCAAATGCCTTTTTCAGCATCCTTCTCATCTGATCATCAGGATCAGTTTTCCTTCATGAGAAATGGGTTACACCTTTAATGTTCTTCCCCAAGGCTATCTAAATTCTCACTGTCCGCCATCAACAGGTAGGTCATTGCTTGGGAAAAACTCTGCTCCTGGAGACTTGGGTAATGCCTTCTCCTGTTGGGCCCAGATAAGGGCATCGCCCAGCAAGGACTGGACGCCCTGCTGTCCCTCATGCAGCAACACGACTAGGCTATTAATACAAACAAGGTACAAAGTCCTAATACCCAACTGAAATTCTGGAGCAAAATCTGGGAAGGGGCACGGCTTCTTATTCTAGAGGAGATAATTGTTAAGCTTTTGGTCCTCTTTGTCCCCAGCAAATAGAAAGGAGGCCCAGTGACTGCAGGGACCATTCAGCTACTGGTGCACTCACACTCCCCACATGGGATCCTGATGGCACCCATCTACCAGCTTAACAGAAAGGCCACAACGTTTGAGTGAGGCCCCCGGCCGAGAGGATGCCCTAGAAACCCTCCAGCAAACCACCAAGACCATCCCTCCCCTGGGCCACACAGGACCACATTTGCCTTTTTAGTTACAGGTCTCAGCAACCTCTCCATTTACAAATTGGAACCTCTGGCACATGACACTGCCACAGGCCATAGGCACCTGGTGGGCTTTTGGATCCATAGGCTCCGGGAGTCGGCTGAAAGGTACATACCTTTTGAGAGACACTTGTTGGCCTGTTGTTGAGCATTGGTGGAGGCTAAGTGTATAATCCATAGCCGCGAAAGAATCTTAAAACCAGAAATCACAACCATGTTGTAGGTCTGAACGGAGTCCTCAAACTGCTGGATAGGAGTGGCTCAGGATCATCCATAGTAAAATAGAAATGAGACATACAGGAGTGGGCAAAACCCCACCCAACTGGGGTCTCACAACTCCATGGAAAGGCCTCAGGAATGCCCCTGTGCCTACCAGGCATATTGCTCAAGGAGCCTCTGCCTTCACTGGCCCAGTGAGGGCCTGGGTATAAAGACCCCTCGGACCACGCACAGGCTTGGTTGGTGGTGGCGCCTCCTGGTTAACTTATACCTGGCTGGAATGCGGTGCACCTGCCATCCAACTTGGGAGAGACTTGTTCCTTAGCAAGGGCCGAAGGGATGTTCTGCACAATGGGGAGAGCTTCATGCTTGGATGGCTCTCCACTCCTCTCCAACAGAAGAGCTATATTTCACGAACTCATGGGTTGTGGCTAATGGCCTGGCCATTTGGTCAGGGCATTGACCAGCCTTGGACTGACACAGAAAACAAGGCCCCCTGCGGGGATGAGCCATTTGGATAAAGATCAGTTTGCTCCTAATATTCTTTTTGTTACCCACGTGGATGCTCACCAGAAAGTCCCCTAAATTGGCAAGGGGAAACATAACTAATGAGCAGACCATGCTTGTCAGCTAAACACAAGTGTCCTCTATCCCAGAACAAGCAGAGGTTCTGGATCCTGGATCCACAACAGGACAGCCCATGGGAATTCAGATGCCATCCTACACATGGACTGTCATCAGGAGACTTTGAAACAGCCTAAAAAGCTGTCCTGCCTGCCAGACGCTGGCCAAGGCAAAAAACTCCCCCAGGGATAGGTTCCCAAGCCAAGGGGCCAGACGTCCTTGGCAGGTAGATCCCATTGGGCTTCTCGTCGCATCCAGAGGGTTTTTCTGGATCCTGACTGCAGCTGACACTCTCTGGATTTGGTCTCGCCATCCCCACGATTCCACTGACTCAGGCCACACTCTCCAGGACCTGCAAGACCACTTCAGTCTCCTGCTTGGGTTTCCTGAGTACACTGCATCTGATAGCAGCCCTGGATTTGCTGCCGAAGCCATACATCACTGGGCCCAATCGTGGGGCCTGTATTGGACTCTCCATGCCCCATATCACCCTCAAGTGACAAGGGTGACTGAGTGTTTTTATGGACAGTTAAAGGACAGGCTTAAGCAGCTGATGGGAGGGGACAAGGTAACCCCGCTGGACCACACATCTCAGGTGAGCAGTCTGGGGTCTTCCCTGAAAGGGCACTTTTTATTTGCGCCATGTGTATGATCAGGCTTTTTGCCGATTTCCTTCAACTTTACACCTTCAGACTCTACAAGGAACCCCACAAGGTCCTTCATTCCTTCCAAACCCCTCTGCAAACTCAAATAGGTGGGCGATTAGAAGAGCCATTGAACAACAAGTGTGGCGGCAGTAGCCCGCTTCTTCACTTACGCCCTGGAGTGCAGACCAGGATCTTTGGCCTACAAGGTCTTTGAAGATAATCACATCAGCTTGGGGTTTCTAATTCAACATTTTCCATACGCTGGTCTTGCTGCTTTTCCTGTAGGAGGTCCATGGGGTAGATATCAATATATACAGTAGAAACTTTCGTTGAGTCATAAGAGGATCAGAGCCGGAAGTTTAGGGTTCACCACCTGGGGGATGGATGACAGGTGCTATCCTTACTCATCACGCACATCAGACTGCCCACATCGCAGTGATGGGTGAAAGACCCTCCAACATGGGATGTGAGCACCTTTGGACCAGTGAGCTTGGTTATGGGAAAAGGAGAGGGGATCTAACTTCTCTCTATTCCCTGTGTGACTTCCACGCCACCAACTTCCTTGACACGCCTGTCCTAGGAAGCTGCCCCTGCCTTGTATATGATAAACTGCTGGATGTGTCACCCACCTCCGACCCCACAGATAAACACTTGATTGCTGTGCCACTGAGCACTGCAAATGGACATTTCTCTAAACGTGGACCTTTCTGTTACCTCAGGTACCCCAACCTTACCACTCTGGACCCAATGTGTTGTCCCAGTAGGACTCTGACAACGCAAGAGCCAGTGTCTTCCCAGGTGTCAGCTTACTCCTATCAGAGATGGGGACAACTGGAACATCTGGGCAAAGGGACATGGGATCCACTATTCTGACCTCAGTAGTGAAGATTTCTGCTGCCCTACACTTGCCCTCACCTTACACAGACTTTTCAATTCCACTCAAGGACTCTGCCCACTAGGGTCACTTCCAGCTGATAGACCCCGTCGTAGTCAATGAATGACTCTTGCACTCTTAGCCCTGTGTCCACCTCTTGGAGTGTTATTTCTTCTGTAAACACCAGGCCTCCAGTGGCCTTCCTTCTAGCAATGTAACACATATATGGGGCATTAATAAGAGAATTTCAAATATTCAGAACAGTTCCGCCTTTTGAGTATATCACACTAACCAAGTAAGATGGGAATTCCACAACCAGGCGGACCCTAGTTACTCAGGAGAATTGCCAGGGGCCATTACCAACTCTAGGTAATTTTTTCCACTGTCAGGTTCCTTCACTTAGAAAGGGTTGTGCACAATGTGTCTTTGACCATCGCTGAGGTCACTAATGGCACTACTTCAGCTTTAGAGGCCCCCACAGATCAGCCTCGGTTCCTTGGTCAGAGTAGTGTTGGCTAACTGCTGTGCCCTTGACCTCCTGCGTTCAGCTAAGGTGGGGTCTGTGTGCTTGTCAATAATTGGTGGTCCACATGCCTCAATGAGACTGGCAAAAGAACTGGTAAAACCCATCACCAGGTTTAGGAAAAGGTCTCCCGGATCTCTAAAGTAGACCCAGATGGGAAACACATCTTTTCCTAGCTTGGCGGTAGCTGGGGCTCACGGTTATGTTCCATCCTCCAGGCAGGTCTAATCATCCTCCTCAGAGCAAGACTGATCATGACCTCAGACTAATTACCTGGTTCTTGACTCAGTCCCTCAAAGTCCGACCCATTCAGGTCCATGATGGGGTAGCCTATGCTTCTCCCTTGGGCTCTGAGAAACCAAAGGCTGGAGGTGAGGAGTCTGGCCCCAGGCCAAAATCCTCTATGTGATCCTGCAGGCCCAGCCATAGGCAACTACAAAGGCTTCACCTGGCCAGCCGCAGAAGGAAGCTGCCCTCCCCACACCAGCTTGTTAAGTTGTCTAATTTATGCAATTGGCCAGGCGCTCCAGAACACCAGCATTAATAACAGAATAACTTTATCACGTTCTTGAGTTTACTGTGAATGCTTACAAAGTTTCTTTAATAAGGATGATTTTTTTAATTTAAGTTTCCGGTAGATATTTTTATCGAATTAGGGACTTTTCTTTCCATCTTAGCTCCCTAGGATTTTTTAAAAATCAGGAAGGGGCATTAAATTATCAAAAAAAAAATTTTCCAGGATCTTTTGAGACAATTATAGGATTTTCTTACCTCTGTTCCTTAAAACTCAGTTGCTTGCATTGTGCTTGTAGATTTGGGGCTACTCACACCTTGCAGGATGAATTGGGGAAATTTCTTTTTCTGTGTCTCATAACTGTTTGATAACAGAAATTTTCATGTATATAAATTAACTGTTCATCATTTTTGTCACTTATTAAATGGATATGAAGTATTGACTTTTTTATGTATATGAATTCTTAAGCTTTTATTTATTTCCTTTATCATATGTGTTTTTCCAGTTCTGTTGTTTTCTTTCACTTTATTTTAAGAGAGACAGTTTAAATTCTTGGATATTCAAACCTACCTATTTTATTTCTGGTATTGATCTCTATTTGGTCAACAGGGAGAATTTTTAGGTGAACCAAAATTCTCTGTTTTTATGAAATCATGTCTTTCTACTGTAGGAGAGGAAAACTTCCCTGCTTGCCTTGTAGGTTCTTTGGCATGTCTAATAATTAAATTGACATAAGACAGATTAACACGAGAAAGACAAATTTCTAATGTACAGGAGCCCCATAGAAACATGAGACTCCCCAGCAGTCAGGTAATTGAAGCTGAGACCCATCCTGAGCTGGGGAGAAGGGGGCGGGGCTTGGGGGTTCAAAGGGGAGGAGGACAGTTCACAGGAAGAGGAGAAAAGCTGCTGTTTGGTTAACAGGTGTTTGCCCTGCCATGCAGATGAGTCTTTCTGACACAGAGTTGTCTCTGCTAATAGCTCTCTTCCTGGTACAGGCCCCCATCTAAATTCTTTTAGGCAGTTAAGGGAGAGGCAGACAGCTCTTGCCAAGCCTGCTGAGCCCCAGTTGTCTTCAGCTCAAAACAATCCACATGATAAGTGACGCATTCTGGGGTGGGACTTCTGCTCCCCACTATGTTCCTTTGTCAATTTCTCTAACTGCTGTTAAGCCTGGATAGGTCTTTCCCACATAGAGATCAAAAATTCAGCCAATTTTTGTTGGTTTGTTTTTTACTTTAAATTTAAATAGCTGATCCAATGAATTAAGTTTGATGTACAAGGGAAGGCGAGGTTCTAACTTGACTTTTTGTCCAAGTGGGTAACTAGCTGTCTCAGCACCGCTTACTCAACATTCCCGATTCACCCCTGCTCTGTGACACCCTCTTTGTCCCCGTCAGATTTTGCAGGTCTTAGGGATATTTCTGGGCTATCTGTTCCCTTTTTCTGTTCATGTAGCTCTTCTCTCAGCATTGTAATTACTATAAATGTGCATTCTATCTGGTCAACAGAGACTGTAAGTTTGATTTTTCTCTGTGTTCTTTCTTTCTTTTTTCCTTTTAGACAGCCAACGTGAGCTGTTTCACCAGAGCAGCCACAGAAAGCATCATTCTATCTCTGCTCTTCTGGGGGAGGATGACTCTAATGTTTCTCTGGGGGTAGATGAAAATAGAAAGAAGCAGAAAATAACAGAAAATGTGTAATGGTGAATAGGCCTTAACATTCTCTCTGTTCTTGAAGATGACAGACAAATGGCAAGCAATAGGCTCCTGGAGTACACGAGGACGCCTTGGTTAGAACTAACTTGGCCTGACCTTGTTTTTCCAAAAGGGCCTGACGTGGCTGTTGAGCGTGCGTTGTATATCTGCTTTAAGCATGTGCTATGTCCCAAAGACAAGAACAAGTGGCCTTAAGATATAGGTGCAACTTCCCCTACATTGGCATTTCCTTAAGGATAAGCATCTCTCCCTAGACTAGGAATTGATTGTTGTGCTCACCTGTGACCACCCAGCATGAGACAACAGACCTGTCACCCTGCTGTGTCCACCGAAACAGCAGACCCACTACCTGCTGTGTCCATCAATCACTGTGCCAACAGAGCAGTCTTGTGACTATTGTAAAAGGGACGCTTCAATCTTATGTGGAACATGCTCTTTGACGGTATATAACCACTCTGTACACCCTACTTCTTTGGTGCCCTTCCTTGGGAAGGAAGACCCCAGGTTAAGTTAGTCCTCAGATCTGACTCAGAATAAATTCACCCCAATTTTCGTTTATAGATTGGTTATGGATTATTTTCATCGACAAAGACAATGGGTCCTGAAGAAGGAGAGTATTTCTGGGTCAAATCCGCATCACGCACACAGGTCGATCTGTTTGGGTTATACGACATTGCAGGTCTCGGTCTTACCTCCCACATGCTAGAAATAGGCCGTCTTCAGGAACACGGGCACTTCAGGAATATCTGTGCAATAATTTGAGATTGTTTATTTATAGACTCGCCTCTCGGGAAGGCGAGAGGGACAAGTAAACAGGCTAAAAGTGACCGAAAGCCCCCCAAATGCTCTGAGAGCAGGGGATCCCCCATATTGGAAAGAAAAGCAAAGGAGAGCCAGGTTTCATGAGCCTGGTTTCATTCATCAACAGGCCAGTGCTGTACCAGACTACATCCAAAGCCACCAGGGACACAGTCAAAAGCTTCCCAAGGCTGCAGCAGGGGCGCCTCGCAGGAGCCAGCTCACAGACGATGGGTAACGATTGCCCACCGCCAGTGACAGCTGATCTGGGAGGACTCCCTTGTTTGAAAAGGGAGAAAACTGTCAAGCCAGAGGGGAAGGGAAAGTGAGAGATGACATTACCAAGTGAAAGCAAATGAGCGCAAACTGCCATCAGCCCGGATACCTGGGAATTACGGAGGAAACATATCAGAAAAGCAAACTGACAGGTGTCGATGAACTCCTAAAAAGGTTTGTGATGAACCAAACAGTAAAAAGCAAACCAGGTAACAAAATACAGAAATTAGATGAAGAAACCTAACAATTGAGGAGACATGCATTTCAGAATAGTAAAGAGAATAAGAGACTAAGTGCCTACTGTGCTGGGGGTGGGAGTGACTATTTCCTGAAATTATCTGATAAATAACCTTCAGAAACTTTGAGTGACATCTCACATACAAGGCATATTTCTTCAAATAGAGCAAGTTCGCCACTTGTCCCAAAAGACACCCTGAGTCTTCTCAGGGCTCTTTTCTAGAGCATTTCAATTCCAGCTCAGCCTTGGGTCCCTGATAACATCATGCTGTTCCACCCACCTTTTTCTCTTTTGCCTCTCTATTATTTGTTGTTCCTGCTTGGAATACTCTCTCCATCTGAAACTCCAAAGTGTGAATCCACATAACACTGTTCACTTCTTCCAGGAAGTCCACCCTGATCACTCCAGCCTGGGATATCTCTTTTGTCCACGTTCTTGCACATTCAGTCAGGACCCCACACCTGTTCTCCATTTGCCAACAGACTGTTCCCCAAATTTGTGTCAAAGTTGTCTGATGAGAATGCAAAATGCCTCTTTCCGTTGTTCCCCAGGCTAGCCTTTAATCTATGTCATGTCTGACATCTAAGGCTGTTGCTTAATCACCACACAAAGCTGGCCCACAGGCGGCACTGGCACGGAACCAAGGACTGCTACTCTCAACTCTGACTTGCATCTTCCTGAGCCAGGATGAAGCCAGAAGACAGAGTCATCCGTTGATGCACAAGTCAGCTAAAGACTTGGCAAACCAGCAGGCCTTCTGGGGAACAATGAGCTCGGTTAAAAGAAGTGAGACCCTTGGTTTGGAGAAAAAAAAAGGATGTGAAAAAAAATACCTGTCTAACATCAAAATGAATCAAGCTGTACATTTATGGCTTGTGCATTCTTCAGTGTTTATTTAGGATTTCAATAAAATGTTTACCTTAAAAAAAAAAACTAACGTGAGAAAAACCAATATGATTCATTTCTAGTCTCTTGAGTTTCTCTTTTTCCTCCTAGACCTTGCTAGATGTTTTCATAAAGATAGAGAAAAGGATTATACTAGAGGAGAGAAACCTCCAAAAGGTTTGAAAAGATTCCAAATGGCCAAGAATCTAGTGAAGAAATTCAGACTATGAAAATTTCAATGGGGGAGAGAAATGACTGACACTTTCTCAGCTACGTTTATTCTTTCACTGAAAAATCATGTCACACCATTCTTCTTGTTTGTTGGATTTGTGTTGTTTTTGTATTTTAACTCAGAGGGAAGTATGTGCCCTGCAAGAGGTCTGGGTGAGCCTTTGGGATGTATTTAACTTATTTTCTTCATTCCTTCACCTCTACTCATATTTCACCATTCACTTCTTTTTATTATTATTATTTTTATTATTATCATTATCATTATTATTATTATTATTATTATTATTATTGAGGTATAATATGATACAGGGTCGGTGAGTCAAGGAATCGAAAGAAAGATTTCTTGGACTCTCAAGGTCTGGCAGTAGTGCTCTTTTATTCCGAGAATAGTATGGAATAGCATGGGGACAGGACCCATGGTTAGTAAGACCTGCAGGCATGGGGACAGGACCCATGGGCAGTGAGGGGCTGCAATGTGTTGAGGGTTAGGGCTAAATTTACAAGGCATGGGTATGCGACTTATTTTTACTAGACAAAGAAAAGATGATGTAAAAAGTCATTAAATGGTTTCAGTGCAGATGGGGTCTGGTTACTGTGTGGTCGTATAACTTTAGATATGAATCTGGTCATATAGATTGGCATGTAGGCAAGGACACCTTGGGCTTCTCTCTGGGGCAGCCTTGATCCACATCATAAAATCCCCCTGAACCCATTTGGCCCCGGAATCTTTTGGGGATATGGATGATGGTCAATCTTCTGTAACTACTTTCAGCTGCACAAGGTCATAGAGCTGTCCCTAAATGGAGCCATAGGTACAGGTAGGAGGTTCAGTGGACGGGAAGGTTGTGCCCATGGAGTCCAAGGCTGACAAGGTGTACAGATCCTCTGGAGGCGAGAGAATCATTTGACGAGAGGTGGTCCAGGAGGTGAAACTTTGTTGACAAACAACTAAATAGACAACAAATTATAATAAGAAATACAAGCAATATGATTAACCCAACGAATGAGGCTTTGATAGTAGTCCAGAGGCCTGGTCCTGACCAGGAGTCCAACCAATCGTTTAGAGATAGGGTAGGGTCAGACATGGATTTAATTTGGTGGCTCATATCAGATAGGAAGTCAGAGATATTTTGATGGTAGTCAGGAATATAGACACAACACTCAGTTTTTATAATGGCACAAGTGCCCCCTTGTGCTGCTGTCAAGACATCCAGTGCCAATAGGTTTGAGAGGACTGCCTTACGCATTTGGGATACTTCTAAATCGAGCAGCAAAAGGTTATTTTGTGTATCATTTAATGCCTTCATAGTAAATTTGTTTAGAGCTTCCATGTGCCAGATGACACTTTCGATTCCTAATTGGGGAAGGAAAATTGAGGCAAGGTGGTCATACCAGTGGAAGACAGAGTGGGTCCAGTGTTGTCGCAGGTTGGGTAGGTTAGCGGGAGGAGATACAGTAAATGTAGTTCTACCCTGCATCCAGACGAAGCCTAGGGTACATCATCCGAGCCACTCAGGTGGCAACCAAGGCCATAAGTTGGAGCCACATAACCACTGAGTGCCATTAGGGGCTAACCAATGTACGCTGGGCCGTCTATCCCAGTCAGCCCCAAACCAATCAGTATTTCTTAAGGCTATGATATGAGAACACATGTAATGGGGAATTTATCCCATAGGAGGTGCTAGTAGGCCACGTATCACAGGAGTGATCGGTTTATTCCCAACATAGAGTGGTCTTTTGACTGAGTTGACCACTAGTAGGAGTGAGCCAAATATATTCGTCCCAAATTTGATATAGTCCATCCTGCATGTATCGATAGGTTGGGGACTTTACCTTTGGAACTTGTTGTTTATGATCCACCTGTGACAAGGCAACTCTAGTTACTATCTGGGCAGTAGTGTTGAAGGAAAAGGTTTGATTGTGGCCAGGGAACTCCCAGGTGTCAGAGACGGATGGCCACAAGGAGATATTATGATTAGTAATAGATGAATCTTGTAGAAGAGAAGAGCTAGAAACTAATATCCATGAATGCATACCATAGCTTCTACTGAAACATAATTTTTCTCTCTAAAATCACCCTCTTTTTTACAAGATAGCCAAATTGAGATTAACTGGTTTGCAAAATACTGTAGTTTCAATAAAACTTGGTTCAATTATTTACATAAGTGCAGCAAGAATAACAATTGATTATACAGGCTCTTTTAAATCTGCTTTGCTGGAATTTTTTTAATGAGGAATCTCAGATTGAACTGTAAAGGCCTCTCGAGGTCAGAAAAGCCAAGCCAAGGACTTGCTATCAGATTTTGCCTGCAATACCTACAAGGTTTGAGTGGACTCCTCTCTTCTCGAGGTCCCCCAAAATATTCCGAGGTTCCTTGCACCTGCCAGATAAACAAGCTTCCTTACTTACCAGGTAAGATTGCCAGAATCTCTATAAACAAGGTACCAGGCCAGTATTTCCAAGTGGCTTTATTTCCAGAAAGTCCAATCTTTGTTCCTGAAAGGTGGTATTGTCATATCCGAGCCTGTATGTTTCTCTCAAATATGACATTCCAGTCAAAGCCTTGGTTATAACCAATGTGTCCTGTTATAAGAACAGATTCTTATTGAACTTATGCAAATAACTATATTGCCACGAAATAACCACTCACTCACGAAGAGTTTCCAAATTCTGGAGGGATCAGGTAGGGAAAAAAAGATAAATGTTCCAGTTTTGTTCATAAAGGTATAATTTCACTAAATTGCTGTAAGTCATAGTTAGCATAAGAGAAAAGAGAAAGACTTCCTTAATTCTGAGAAAACAAAACAAAACATCAAAACTAAACAATATTTCAAACAAAAGTCATAAAAAATTATAATTATCCTCATCAGTTCACACTGTCCTATATAATCGATTCTTGAGCTTAATCTTCTGTTAGCAGATCTATGAGCTCAGTTTCTCTGTTAGAATTCTGTAATTTCTTACCCAGTTCAGCTTTACCATCTGAAAGTTTATCAGAAAGCTGTGTTCTAGAATACTGTGTCAGAATCCTTTCCAGGAATTTCTCTGAAGATGAAACATATTTGCAAAAGCAAAAAGCATCAGAGTAAAACAGCAACTATCTGCAAATGACAAAAGACTCAAAAGGGCAATTGACAAAGAAACGTGGCTACTTCTGTGACGTACAACATTTCAAGATAAAACTGGAATTATGACTGATAACCAAGACAGATCAGAATTTTAGGAATGCTATATAATTTTAAGACACCTATACCAATAACATGTACCTACATAACACCACCTAAGGAAGTTTATCATCACTTATTTGACAATGCTTCCCATACAGTTTACAAGACCAAATAAGCCTAATTAGTTTAGTATTTCCCTCCTGATAGGAAGAGAGAGCAAATTTCTGTGAGAAGTCTCAGGGGCCCTCTGAAAATCCTCAGAGAAATTTTTCTTCCTTCTACCAGGTCAAAAGAAAGCCTTCATTCAGGATTTGAATATTTTTGAGGGAGAAGCTTGTCAAAAATATCAAAAGTTTTTAAAACACTTGTTCAAATAGGAAACAACGCTCACTGTGAAACAATGCTCAGGTATCCATTTGAAGAGACAACAGAAACAGTCAAGAGCAAACAACACAGTCAAAAAATTTTAGAAGAGACCTCTTTCTTTCTGAATATAGGAAATTATTTTAACAAAGCATAGATTTTGTCTTTTAGGTAGAGTTAGAGCAGGCCAAAAGTTCAAGAAAATTATCATCTGAGAGAAAACCAAATCTTAATTTCTGCACCAGCTTATTTTTAACATTAAAACTCATTTACTTAATTGGATTTACTTTAATCTTAGTCTACTTGACCACGCATAAAACTCCTTTCTGAATTTCTTTTTCACAAACTTTCTTTTTACATTCAGAATTTGTCCCTTGCTTTCTTTCTTCCCTTTTGGTACTTTAGGACAAATTTATCTTTCTTAACCAAACAAACAAAAATACTTCCATTCTTTATACCCTCTTTACTGAAAACATACATTTTACTTTCCTTGTATACAGAGTTGTTTGCCTTATTAATTTTTAGTAGTTTTAATTACATATATTAATTAGAACTTTTAACCTTAACAGACCCTAGTAGACACTAAAAAGGTAAGCAATTATGAACTGTCATTTACATTAGCATGTTGTGGCTTGGCAAAGTTATAAATATGTTTTATAGTTTCTAGAAACATGGTACTTCATGGTACAATCTTAATATAATACAAGACATGTTTACTAATAGACCCAAACACCTTTTAGTTTCTTTGTAATAAGAAGCCTAAAGTAGGTAGATCTAGTCATGTCTAACGATAATGTTTCAGTATTTTATCTTATTTGAAAAATGACCCAGATATTCAGTGAGTTTTTTATCATTCAATTTTACCTAGCAACACTTCAAAGTTTCAAGTTACCAGAAAGATTTTGGAAGTTATTTTAAATATACATGTCATAGGACATAATTATTTTTAAAAGTTTGCCCAACACTTTTATCTTTTTCATGTCTACTTAGTTTACTCGTTTCCAATAATTATTTAGATTGCCTATAATACTTCATGAGACATTAGATAAAATTAGCCATCATTTTAAGTTATTATTGTTGCTAACCAGTTTTGTAATAGAGAGAACATCAGCTTATTTGACCAATAAAGGTAGAATAAAGGCTGCATGTCTGCATCATGTCCAATGCCAACTCCGGAGCACATGTCCATTGTAACCAAACCAACAAATTTAAATAAGCTTTCATTTACCAAAAATTAACTCACATCACATTAACTTCGAAAGACTCTGAGTTAATTTCTACTACGTTCAGAACTTGTGTAAGTGCTTACTTTAAGCCAATTAAACAGAGCTCTTCATTTTGGCCATACCATCCGGAGGTAAAAATATCACACATATAACATACATATAGACACACGTACACAGAGACTGCACAGCTGTTCTAAAAATTACTGCCGTGAGTCAGGTACAGCGATACAAAGCTCATCGCTTATGAATCCAAACTTTGTTTAGAGCCTTTTTACAAATATTTCTGGAGAAGACGCTCAAGATGCTAGATTTTTGGCAAGGGCACGCTTACGGCTATTTTTTCCTTTTCCCCCTTTGTTTTTTTTTCAGTCTTAGAAATTAGTGATGGGCTAGATAGTAGTTCCTGAAGAGGGGAGATAACAATCCTTTTTGAGATAAAGGAACTGGGCGGAATCTGAACTGCCTCTAGAGCTGTATTTCCAGTCTTGCAAGGATTTTCTAAGGACAGTCGCTCTTGATTTCCCAGAAACTGGATTGTAACTTGAATGATGTTCTAGGTTGATCTACCTGTCCAAGTGTATCATAAAGGCACAGAGAAACCCCTCAAGTTTTCTCCCAGTTGGAGTTTCTGGGGCATAACCCATCCAATTGAAAGTGCTTCTGATTAGTTAGAATGCACCCGAGCGGTGAGTCTCTGGGGATGTTTAGGGCGTTCCCCATGGCAGTAAAGCCAGTGTCCGACTGACGGTGGACTGGAGAAGGGTGCAGAGCCTGATTGCGGATGTCAACATAGTTATAAGATTTAATCAAGTCCCGCTGAACCACAGCACTTAGTCCCTGAGCCAGCACAAGGGGAGCCAGGGAAGCAGGAGGCAAAGGCTAGAGGTTGAGGTTCCCAGAACGAGGGTTGAGAGTTAAGTCCCTGGCAAAAGGTTTTCATTTTCGATTTTACAGAAGGTCCAGGTTCTGCTCAGGTCCAGCCTGAACTTAACCTCCACTTGGTGACAACAAAGGAGGTGATGAACAAAACAGACAAAGAAAGGAAAAGAAGAGATCAGACCTCGCCCTCATGGCCTCTTCCAGAGGGTTATCAAGATAAGAGTCACACAACAGTTCCTGTGCTGGGGCACACAACCCCAGCGTGACAGTTCACAGAATAAATCACAGGTCTCCTACCCTTGTAACCGACTCAGTAGGTGACTAAACTACTTAATGAGTCAACTGCCGAGTGAAAGCACTCCACTTGGGGTTGCCAGGGTGATCAGGCCCAGAAACCCAAAGTTGGGGCTCCCAGAGGCAGAGCCTTTCACTCTTTAAAGATTTCTTTGTTTCCCAGTCGTAAAGCTCAAAAGGAGACCAAAATGGCCACTGTAACTCTAAGAGAGATGAAAGAAAAGGGTCCATTACCTTGAAAATCCCCACTGAACCTAGGGCAGCGTCCTACCTGTCATTCCTCCTGTGGGGTTCCTACAGCAAGAGGTGATGGGGGCATCCCCCTGCATTGCGTCCCTTGTATATCTTCCCTATTATGCCTGGCAGTAATAGGTGCCTGGTGAATGGTCCCCAAGAGAAAAGAAGAACTTTAAGAGAGATGAAAGAAAAGGATCCATTACCTTGAAAATCCCCCCGATGGGGTTCCTATAGCAAGGGATGATGGGGGCATCCCCTTGCATTGCATCCCTTGTATATCTTCCCTATTATGCCTGGCAGTAATAGGTGGCTGGTGAATGGTCCCAGAGGTAAAAGAATAGAGAAAAACAGTGAGGAATTTTCTGCTGGTCTGGGGGACATTCTACCCAATTGCATCCTAGAGCCATTCTCCCAAGAAGGGGTTCCCACACTCACCAGAGGTTAGAGTTTGGTACTTTCCTTGAACCAGAGTCCCAACTGGGACTTTCCCATGGTTTGGAGTGTGGTCAGGAGCCATAGGGAGGGATCCCAATCCAGCCTTAGGAAAAGAAACCTGCCATGGGAGTCTTGGAGGTTGGCAACTGTCCTAATGACTTAAGTGGTCGACCCACGCCCATGTACAATTTGTATATTAGAGATAGAGTCAGGGGCCAGCTCCATGGCCGAGTGGTTAAGTTCGTGCACTCCGCTGCAGCGGCCCAGGTTTCGGATCCTGGGCGCGGACATGGCACCGCTTGTCAGGCCACGTTGAGGCGGCGTCCCACATCCCACAACTAGAAGGACCTGCAACTAAGATATACAACTATGTACCAGGAGGGTTTGGGAAATAAAGCAGGAAAAAAAAAAAAAAGATTGGCAACGGTTGTTAGCTCAGGTGCCAATCTTTAAAAAAAAAAAAAAAGAGATAGAGTCAAGAAGGAATGGATTAATTCATTCTCCATCACCCTCAGGCTTAAGGTACTGATTCTCTTCAAGCTGAATGCCATGATTTGCCCCATAGAGTAGCCATGGGCAGCAAACGTGCATTCATACAGCTGTCTGAGGAAGTTCCCGATGAAGAAGTGAATTTAGGTCCATCCTTGAAAAAGAGAAAGGCACAAGGAAGAAAAGGGCACTTACCAGAACTTAAGCTCACAAGCCGATGAAGCAAATCCCCGTACAGGCCACCAGAAGAAATGATGCGGGATCAGTGAGTCAAGGAGTCGAAAGAAAGATTTCTTGGACTCTCAAGGTCTGGCAGTAGTACTCTTTTATTCCGAGAATAGTATAGAACAGCATGGGGACAGGACCCATGGGCAGTGAAGAGGGGCTGCAATGTGTTGAGGGTTAGGGCTAAATTTATAAGGCATGGGCACGTGACTTATTTTTACTAGACAAAGAAAAGATGATGTAAAAAGTCATTAAATGGTTTCAGTGCAGATGGGGTCTGGTTACTGTGTGGTCGTATAACTTTAGATGTGAATCCGGTTACATAGATCGGCATGTAGATGAGGATGCCCTGGGCTTCTCTCCCTGGGGCAGCCCTAATCCACACCATAAAATCCATCAGGTCACATAGATCGGCGTGTAGGCCAGGACACCTTGGGCTTCTCTCTGGGGCAGTCTTGATCTACATCATAATTGACATATAACATTATATTGGTTTCAGGCGTACAAATTAATGATTCAATATTTGTATATATTGCAAAACAATCACCACTATAAGTCTAGTTGACATCACTGTTCACTTCTTGATAGATGTGCCTTCTGGGGACAGCTCAGCAGCTGTTGCCGTATTGTTGCTTTGTGAAGGAAAACTTGCGGGTTTTGAAAAAGCCAAAGCCCAACAGTATAATTTAGCTTAGTTGTGAATAGGCTTCTCCCCTTCAACCTAGGGGCGCCTGAAATTCCTTTATGTTGTCAAGTAATTAAAACTCAGAGTTTGTTTGTCATGAGTGTCTTTATGTTGCTCCAAATTGCTTGCATTTTTAAACCAAACATGCCAGTTCAATATCTATTTCCAAATAGCCTCAGTTAATTCAGAAAAAAACATCTGTCATTTGCATCTGTGGCCTTTAGGCGACAGTACATACTTCTTCCCTGGCCCCCTTCCCAAATAAAGGCCTCCCTCCCCTCCCCTGGACCTCAGCTCCCCATGCATCTGCCTCCCCCACAGACAGGTGCTCCAGCCAAATAAGACACAGTCTGTCTTCCTGACTGGGAGCCCCGTCCAGACTCCTGCCCCCTGCGCCCTCAGCAGACAATTAAATCTTAAGGACCTTGTTCAAAATTTTGATCATTCAAGTTTTTTTCTGATTAGAAAAGTGCATACTCACCACAGACAATTTTGAAAATGCCAAAAAGAACAATGAAAAATTTAAAATTCGGCAGCAATCCCTTTACCCATAGCTATCATTGTTGTGTACATGTATATATGTAAAAACTAACGGATCACACCCAGTATAGAGTTTTTTGTCGACTTTCTCCCCGAACTTCACTCCAGCCTCCTTTCTCTCTCCCCTCCTCTAAAGAACAGGGTGCATTCTGCCAGCTTCTTCCTTCTCTCCTCACCTGCCTGGGCCCCATTGGCCTGACTGGAGCAGAGAGAAATGTCAAGTAAATTTTACATCGATTTGCTGCCCTCTGGCGAATTTACTAAGGCATTTATCACAAATGCTGTGGAATTCACTCTGGCGCTGACTACTGACACGAAATACCTGTGGTTCTGGGGTATTATTCTCCCTCTGCAAAACAGGATGTCTGACTTCATGGGCCCAGGAATTTTTTTATTGACCTGAACAACAGAAAAATGTCTGGAAAACCCCCATATATTTGGAAACTGAATAACACACTTCTAAATAATCCATGGATCAAAAGGAAATTAGGTAGTATTCTGAATTGGATTAAAATGAAAACAAAACATATCAAAATTTGTATGATGCCACTAAAGCAGCACTTCAGGGAAATTTCATAGCTCTGAATGCCTAAAAGACACAGGGGTGAGGGGACCAGAAGGAGGATCAAGAGAGGCCTCAGAAGTATTTTGGAGGTGATGGACAGTTCATTATCTTGACTGTGGTGGCAGCTTCACAGGTGTATCTATATGCCTATGAAATTACACATGTTACATATGTGTCATTTGTTGAATATTGTGGGAGACTGGAATTGGCCACCCCAAGATACCTCTCTTTGGCATGAGGATTATTTCGGGCTGGTTACTTTTAAAAACTGCAGACATGAGGCAAACTGTGAGAAGCAGAAGTTATCCTTTGTAAGAGACATTTACATTTGTAGAGGAAATCTCCATCTGTAAAGGTGTCTCCCTCTCTGTACAGGAAGAAGCCAGGATGACCTTATCTCTAGAAACTCTTATCAATGCAGAAGGCAAGGACTTAAATCTGCATAATAATTTTACTCTTGTTTACTGTGCTTTCCTGGTGATCTCCCATAACTGACTCTCCCCTCCCACCCCCAACATCCTCCTTTGTCTTTAGCTGAGGGTGGCATTTAAAGGGAGAACCTCCACCATTCTGGGGACTTGCTCAGTTTGCCTAAGCCTCTCCCATGTATACAATGTTACAAAGCTTTGTTTAATTTTCTCCTGTTATTCTGTCTCATATGAATTTAATTCATTGTCCGGCCAGAAGGACCCAGTGTGGGTAGAGGAAATGTCTTCCTCCCCAACAATATCAGTTACACTGAAGTAAGGCTGTTTTAAACAGACATATAGCTAGCAGCTACACTGTTAGCACAGCTCGAAAGCAACCACTAAAAGAATGTATAGTTAACATGTTAATAAAGGGGTAAGATGAACTTTCAAAACTTACTTAATTCATCTAAAGGAAGTCAAGAGAGTAGAGGAAAGTAAACTGGTGCCACAAATAGAAAACAACTGGAAAGATAGTAAATTTAAACCCTATTCTATAAATAATTGCATTAAACAAAAACGGACTAAATATTACCTTTAAGGAAAGATTTACCAGATTGGTTCTTGTAAAACAACAACAACAAAATCCTGACAATACACTGTTTATAACAGACACATTTCAAGTGTAAGGACACTGAAACACTGAAAATGTAAAGTGGAAAAAGATATACCAACTGGTATCATTATACGAATCCAAAGAAAGTAGACATAAAGCAAAAGTGATCAGAACTGAAATAAGCAACAATCTAGAATCCTAGGTTGAGATATTTATGCACCTCTAACGCAGCAGAGCTGTGGGAGACGGGAACAACACAATCAATGATCTTGATCTAAATGGCGAAATGTATTAGTCAAGAGATAGAAGTATAAGCACATTATATATAAATGTGGAATTAACTATCAGAAGAAACAGCCTCACATGTTCAAAGTGGAACCACAGGGAAAAAGATGGGAGGGGATTTTGGCTCCCCCACCACCACCACCCGGTGGTAAACAAACGTTGCTGTGTCCTCTCCCCCAGCAGGAGAGTCTGGTAACACCCGCTCCTGGGTCCCACAAGGAAAACCACTGACTTCCTGTCCACTGTTGGTATCCTGGTAGGTTCCCACACCCCAGTTTTCCCAGACTGAAAAAGGACACACACAGGGAGACTCAGATTTAAAAGAGTTCCTTAATGTTATCCTAAAATCTCTAACCGAAGCTCATTCCAGAACTTTCCCTAAAGAGTCTGGGCTTCTGTAGCTGGGTCATCAGCTGGGCACTTGAGCTGCTCCCCCTCAGAGGGGCTGGCCTCCATCACCGACCGCCCCGAGGTGCCCACCTCAGTCATCCTGAATGACCTGAACAATATCTGTCATTTTCTTGTTTACTCCTTCTTTTATTTACCTTATTTTAAACGGATTCACTTTCTTTACTTAAATAAAAATTTACATAAATAAATGTTATTAAAAAGGAACTTTTATGTCACTACCATAAATGGGAAGGCATTGCATTTGCTACAAAAGAGGAACTGTAAAAATGAATCAAATGAAAATGTAACACTGTTTACTGTGTGAGTAGGCACTTCGCTGACCGAGCCTTGGTCTTTTCACGTGGGAAACTGGGATAGCAGTGACAGCCACTACCATACAGAGACCAGGGGCTCTTGAGTGCGAATTCCCCGGCCCGCCGGCATCCCTCGGCCGCCTTCCTCCTTCCTCCCCATGACGCTGCTGGGGGGTGGGGGTGGGGGGGGGCGGTGGGAAGGGCAGGCCGCTCAGCGGATCACCAGCGGGAGCAAGTGGAAACGCTCGCAGCGCGTGACTCACCCTCCTCTCAACCTTTGCCCAGGCCGCTCCCGCCTGCCGAGAGCACTCCGCTTCTCGTAAACACTAGCCTCTTACTGCCTGGCACGAGGAGCCGTCATTGAGTAATTATTTTAGTTTCTTCTTTGCAAAATAACCCCACCCACAAATACAAAAACGAAATAAAAAGTGGTAGTTTTATTACTGTGTTTATTTGAAGCAATGATGAAAAAAGGAAAGCATCCGCCTTGGCCTGTTCCCGCTGCCTTGAGAGGCCCGCCCGCTCCCATAGGATTCTTTCCGTCCCTCTTCTGTGTTTGTAAAGCCATAGTGATTCTTGCTTGGCCACTTAACAGCTGTGTGACCTTGGGCAAGTCACTTACAGCTCGGTGCCTCAGTTTCCTCAGTCATAGAGATATTAATAACTACTGCATTTGAGGGTTATTATGAAAATCAAGTAATATAGGCAAAATGCTTAGAACAGTTCCTGGCATGCAGAGCAAATGCATATTAAGTGTGAATAAATGTCATTATAATATCTCTATCACATATACCAGTGATTGCCGGTGTATATATAGTGTTGTCGAAAACAATCCATAACCAATCTATAAATGAAAATTTGGGTGAGTTTATTTTGAGCTTAAATCTTAGGATTATAACCCGGGAGAGTCTTTCCACAAAGGAACAGAGCACTCCAAAGAAGTGGGGGTACACAGGGTGGTTATATACCCTCAAAGAGGGTGTTTCATATATGATAGAAATGTCCCTCCCACAATAGTCACAAGATTGCCCTGTGGGCACAGCGC
This sequence comes from Equus przewalskii, assembly GCF_037783145.1. Taxonomy (NCBI): domain Eukaryota; kingdom Metazoa; phylum Chordata; class Mammalia; order Perissodactyla; family Equidae; genus Equus; species Equus przewalskii. The sequence goes on along the minus strand of NC_091847.1, from coordinate 75,416,094 downwards.
TTGATGGACACAGCAGGTAGTGGGTCTGCTATCTTGGTGGGTGTAGCAGGAGGCAAGTCTATTGTCTTGAGCTGGGCGGTCACAGGTGAGCGCAGCAATCAGTTTCTAGCCTAAGGAAGGATACTTAATCCTTCAGGAGACGCCAACGTTGGGAGGGGGAGGGGAAGTTGCACCTTTATCTCAAGGGCCTTTTGCTCTTGCCATAGGGAATCTCTAAAGCAGATATACAATGCGTGCTCAACAGCCACAGTCAGGCCCTTTTGGAAAGACAAGGTCAGGCCGAATTAGGTTTACACCAAATGGCTTCCTCATATACTTCAATATATCCTATTACTTGCCATTTTTATTTGTCAATAGTGTACATATAGTCAGGGTATTGCCTCAGCTCCAAATCCACTTGCCGTCCTGCTTGGTGATATTGTAGCTACACCCTATAAAAATGTCTCCCTCATATATTTTGGAAATTAACCCCTTGTCGGATATATGATTTGCAAATATTTCTCCCAGTTGGTGGGCTGTCTTTTCCTTTTGTTGATGTTTCCTTTACTGTACAGAAGCCTTCTAGTCTGATGTAGTCCCATTTGTACATGGATGGACCTTGAGGGTATTATGCTGAGTGAAATAAGTCAGAGAAAGACAAACACCATGCGATTTCACTCATATGTGGAAGAAAAACAAACATGAGGATAAGGAGAAAAGATTGGTAGTTACCAGAGGGGAAGGCCAGGGTGGGGGTGAAGGGGCCAGGGGCACATATGTGTGGTGACAAATAAAAACTAGACTACTGGTGGTGAACACAATGCAGTCTAGACAGAAGGTGAAATACAATAACGTACACCTGAAATTTACACGATGTTATAAGCCAATATGACCTAAATAAAATAATTTTTGAACAATGTCTCCTTTGCCAGCTGGCACAAGTCTAGGCTTTGTTAGTGGGCGCCGGAGGAGCAGCGCGAGACCGAGCAGAGGCTCCTCCTCCCGCTTCAGGGAGGGCGCTTCTCTTCCTGCTCCTGAAGCGCAGCTGCCAGAGGCTTGCGGAAGACCTGTGGTGAGCACGCTCTAGAGAATTTTGTCCCCACCCCAGCGGGCAGCCCTCTGCTCACCAGCCCTGGCTTGCTGGCTGCAGACAAGCTCTGGCCCGTGACGCCCCAGTGACCTTCCCCACCCCCACTGGGCACAGCTGCAGCTTCTTCAGTTCTGATTCCCAGCCTTGGGGTGGGAGGGGTCTTCTGGATTTCTTCCTTCCTAGGACACTCTGCCTCAGCCTTTGAGTAGTTAACCTTCTTTTACTAGTTAATAATTCTTTCCTATTAAATTTTCCCTTTCAAATTACAGGTGGGGTTTCCACCTCTGACTGTCCCCTAACTGAATGTATATGGTTTACAGCTTGCTTTCTTTTTACTTACCAAGATATATTGGGTCTCTACATATTGTCCCTTCTTTTAACTCATTCTTTTAGTTCATTCTTCTAATTCATGCCAGATGTTTTATTGTATAACCTGTGAAATTTGTTTAGCCACTCCCCTATTTAAGGAAATGCGGCTAGTTTCCAAATTGGGGCTATTTTACACTGTGTAATACTGTAAGTGTGTTTCTGTGAACATGACTATTTCTAAAGGAAAAAATTCCTTGAAGAGGAATGAATTGCTCTGTCACAGAGTTGTGCAATTACATTTTTGAGAGATGTTTTGAAATTGCTCTCCCTAAAAGGCTGCACCAATTTATATTTCCAACAACAGCTTTTTTCCTTTAACTTTTATTCATCCGAGGACTAGTATCTCATTGTTTTAGTTTGTTTTGTTCAATTACTATGAAGGTTGAACATCTTTTCATAAGTTCATTGTTCATTCTTATTTCTTCTCCTGTGAAACACTTGTTCGTATGCTTTATTCATTTTGTAGTTGAACTGTTTCTCACTTTCTTTTTGATTCATAGAAATTCTTTCTTGGTTTATTCCTAAAAGTATGCTTAGTTTTACAAATTTTATTAGAGACGTCCATCCTTAGTTACTTACATAGCAAATATTTTCTCCTGATTCATTGCATGGCTTTTTTTCATTGTGGTAAAATATACGTAACATGAAATTTGCCGTCGAAACCATTTTTAAGTGCACAGGTCAGTGGCATTAAGTGCATTCGCATTGCTGTGCCACCGTTACCACCATCCATCTCCAGAACTTTTTTCTTCCCAAACTTCATTGCCTGTCTCTTTTTTAAAATTATACTTTTTATTTAAAATTTTATCCATGATAATCTTAATTAAAATAAATTTAATTGCAAAAACAACCTGTCTTAAAACAGTATGAGATGTTTTTATGGCACATGACCAGCAGTGCAAATATAGTAATTATATATAAAAACTCAAATCTTAGCATCATATATATTGAATGTATTGGATATGCACAACGATAAAATAACCCCCAACCCTGAGGACTTGATAGTGCACTTTCATTTTATCAGATACAAGGCTCCCATGAGCCTAGGACAAAACATAATAGTCTGTTTACTGGTAAGCGACAAGGCTAAGCAATAAATGAATCTTTTAAAAATATCTATGAACCAGAACAATTTTCTTTTTGAGTTCAATACGCCAGAGACTATTAAGGAATATTTAAAGGCTGAATAGAATCCAGTGGCAATACAGTTAAACGAGAAGTCTGGGAAGAACAAACAGTTCACTATCAACAGTACAGCATACTCGCAGGTTGTGGGTTTCCTGTGACAACCACATCAGTCTGCACATCGTTGAATCATAAATATTGAATTCAGTAAAACGTTATACTGTATCTAATTATATCAGATGCCTGATGAGGATTCTTTTTTGAAACAGTTTCTTCGCTTTTACATAGGGACTTTAAAGGAATGCAAACTAATACTGTAATGCAGTGTTTTGAAAAATATATCAACTGCAGAAACGTCCACCATTAGGAATGATACCTGGTGTTATGGCAATGGAAATGGCACAGTAATATGAAATGTTACAGGAATGGTAACGTGAAATATGAAAAGGATGATGAGATGATTTTTACCTCAAAACCTGAAGTGAAAATACAGAACAGTGTGCTCACTACTTTATCTGTTGTAACTAAGAACTGCGACCTGCAAACCAGTCACTCTTTCAGTGCTTATTTTTGGATTGCCTATGTTTGACAAGGACTGCGCTAAGTGCTACACGCATGAATACACTGCTACCGATGTGCTACCGATGAGGACAACAGCATTCTCTGCAGACAAAGAAACCTCGGGCTGGGAAACACTCGTTCTATTCTTACAAATTTAATTAAGTATGGCTTTTGGAACTAAAGAGAAAATTTTTTCCAAAAAGTTAACTTTCTAATTAAGAATGCTTATGTGTATAAATAGTAAGTCAAAATTTCAGAAGCTCGTATATACCTAGAAACTCTACGTTGCTAACTATCTCAGTTGATATAATGATCTCATCAACTGCCTGTGTATTTTTCCTGAAGTACATTCTTATGTGCAAAATTTTTTAAAACAATAAAACAAACATTTCATCTATTCTTTCATACCTAGTCTTAGTAAAATATGAAACAAATGGCAATTTTTTAATCTTGACATCAATGACAACTTAAACCAATTATATTATACATCTGAAATTGCCTAACACCATCAGTGTGTCAGCAAATCTGGGGAGATGCAACTGTGCTTGGACATATGAGGCTGTGTAGTTAATCTTCATCGTCTCTTTGAAAAGATAATATCTGAATTTCTTTGGCTAGCCTTTCTGCTAAACTTTCACTACTTGCAGCAATTATTCTTCGTGACATCAAACCAAATGGACCACCGATTACATCCATGAGTACTCCACCAGCTTCGGTAACAATGATGCCAGCTCCTGCCATGTCCCAGCAGTGAACTCCCATTTCATAATACGCATCCACAGCTCCAGCTGCCGCAAGGCACATATTAACAGCTGCTGTCCCAACCCCTCAGATCCCATGAATGGGAATGCAAAGAAGCTTTTCCATATTAGAAAGAATAATACTTACAGTCTCGGGTGTTCCTGAAGGCCCCAACTCCGTCACCAAGCGTGATTTGGTAATATCTTCTTGTTGTGAAACCTGCAGTTTTTGACTGTTACAGAAGGCACCTTTTCCCTTCCTGCCGGTGTACATCTTATATTCCACACAACTGTACACAACCCCAAATTCCATCTTTTTATTTACAACAAAGTCAATCAAAACAGCTACAAAAGGAAATCTATGTACAAAGCTGGTTGTCCCATAGATAGGGTCAATGATCCATGTAGGGTTGTCGGTTAAGACACTTTTTTCCCCAGCTGCCACAGATTCCTCACCAATGAAACTGTGAGAAGGGTATTTTTCCTTTATAGAAGAGATAGGCATATTTTCAACTTTTTGGTCAGTAGCAGTTACCAAATCAGTTGGAGAACTTTTAATCATAACATTCATTTCATTTTTCAGGGCGTCACGAACCACCTCTCCAGCTTGTCTTGCTAGTGTTACTGCATAATCCATGCATTCCTGCCAAGGACCAGCCATCTTCTGAATGGACTCGGCATTGCCTGTGTTTTAATGCAGTTTTCATGTCTTTGATTATACAGAAGTTTTACGTTTTTAAGTAGTCAAATTTATCAATCTTTTCCTTTATGACTTCTGGCTTTTATGTCTTGCTTAGGGAAACTGTCTCTGGTCTTTTATTTCCTATATCTCTTTTAATTCCTTTATAGTTTTGTTTCAACACTCATATCTTTAAACCTTTTGGAATTTTTGTGTATGTGTGCATAGTCTGAGGTAGGCATCTAACTTTGTTTACTTGCAAGTGGAGAGCCAATTGTCCTAACAGCATTTTTAAAATTTATCCATCCTTTCTTGATTATTTTGTTACATCGCTTTTGCCAGAAAGTACCTTTCTTCTCTCCCCAACCAGATTCTAATTTCCTAGAGGGCAGGGACGTTTCTTGCATCCACGTTTTCTAACTGCTGACACCTGGCAGCGCTCAGGACGTGTTGGTTGATGGTGTGGCTGATAGGAAAGCTGAACGAGAACTAGCACATTTTCAGTGTGGCAAAGCTGCAGATGTCAGAACTCAGAGCTGAGAAAAAATAGAGCTGCTCTCCACTTTTCATGAATGGACGGTTGTGGTTTGTGTTGTGTTTTAATTACTGAACAATCCTGGCTCACCCCTTTTTCTTAGGCCAGAGTGTAGGAAACAAAAGATGGGTAAGATCTTGTGTCTGCCCTTCTGGAGTTTGTGATCCCTAAACGCCCATCAAGAGGGTGCTGGTTAGATCACTGAGGACACGTACATACAACAGAACGCTAGCAGTCAGGAAAAGGTTCCAGGAGACCTGTATGTTCTCACGTAGCACAGTCACCGAGGTATGTGACGTTAGAAAACCACAGTGCAGAACAGTCTGCTAACGTGTGGGAGGGGGAGTGAGGGAAGGACACAGATACGTACACGCTTATAGAAGAATAAAATACCTCTGAAGGATATTCTAAACATTGGAAACCATAATTATCTCTGTGCTAAGAGCCGGAGCTTGAGGAACAGGGGTCAGTGTGAAATTTACTTTTCCATGGTACCGTTTTGCACTGTTTAAATTTTTTACCACCTGCTTGTATTACATTTCCAAATAAAGAAAACAGAAATTTTTAAAAGATGTTTACAATAAGGTGAGGGAGAAAGACACATATACACGTGAAACGGAAGTATGAACAACAACAGAGTAAGGGAATGACAAGTTCATGAACTCCACGCCTCCAAGACTGACAGGTGGTGCTGGCAAGGGGCCAGCCTTATGGCTTCTTCAGGGCACTCGCTTTAGTACGTTTTGGCTAACGCGCCAGTGGGGGGACAGAGGCACGAGCTGTGACTGCAGCAGCCCCGCCTGTGCAGGGTGGCATCTGAGCAAAGGTGGCCCCGGGAAGGGAGGGCGCTGAGGTCTGGGAGTCTGTTCCCTGCTCCCACACGCGTTCTCCTCCCGACGCTGCATTAGTTTCATCGTCCTTCCCGGAAGCTATAACCTCTCACTGAACACAAAGAGCAAACGGGGGAAACTGGCTGGGAGGGCTCCTCACACACAGCAATCCCAGGCCTCAGGAGGCAGCGCCGGAGGCCTGAGGAAGTTGGACCAGCCTGACTCTTCTTCAGACACTGTGCTTCCACTGTCTGGTGGGATGGGTCATCTTTCTCGTAAGTAATTGAACTGCCTGTCTTAATCACAATCTTTAACTGGGCCAAGCCCATCTCACAGGCCTGAAACTGTTGATAAAACTGGCCTGGCCTGCTGTTTCAGGGTGGTAACTCAAGGACAGGCCCAGCCCCCATCTCCAGGACTGAGGATGGGGTGCAAACTACCGTGTGTAGGCCCACCCTCCGTCCCTCGGGAAAGGCCTCCACCGACAGAAAGGACAGGCCCCCGGGCGTGGAGGTCAGCCAGAGTTCCAGTCTGGTCCTCCCACTTCCTAGCAGTCTGACCTTATTGATCGCTTAGCCTCTGGGCCCTTGTTTCTGATCTATGAAATGGGAGCAGCAACACCTCTCTGTCACTGTCACAGAGTCAACATTGTCAGCGTCAGCAAGTGGCCGGACCCAAGGGCAGGAGTTGCTAATTTGGCAGCAGCAAGAAGCCCCTAGCCAAAACTGGCTCCCTGCCTCCTGGCACGCAGGGCGGTCAGAGCTGGGGATTCAGGAAGGCCTGAGGTTGGGCGGGGTGGAGGCTGGAGGAGCGTGGCGGATTCTTTCAAGTGGGGAAACGAGCAACGACTAGGAGGATGAGCTGTAGTACGGAGCTCGTGACCCTGCACTCTGGCAAAGGAGAAATGTCAGCAGCAATGGGGTGGGAGCGGGGTCACACTGAGGAAGGCTGAGCCTGCACTGACCCCTGACTTACACTAATCCATCAGAACAGGTTCGAGGCGCTGGCACGGAGGCACCACAAGGGGGTTTCCCACCTGCAGGCTTGCTTCCTGGTGCAGACGAGGTATCAGGGTGGTTACTTTGCAACAAGGATGGCTCAGAGCAATAAAAAGTGAGTCAATGCCCCTTGGCAACGCTAATTACGTCACCGCCACAGAAACCACCACCACGAAAGATGCGGACAGGTAGTGGTTGAAGAAGGCCAGTCCTGGGGGCCCAGTGGTTAAGGTCCACACTCTCACCACCCCACCCCCACCCCCAACCCCCCCCGCCCTGGCTTGCTTCCCGTTCAGGGAACCGCCCCAGCACCCGTCTGTGGGCTCTCAGCGGTGTGGTTTGCTGTGGCAGCTGCGTGTTGCTCTGACGCTGAAAAGCTATACCAGCGCTGTTTCAAATACGGGCAGGGTGGGGAGCACCGTCTGATAGAGCGCAGGAAGGGGAGAGGATGGCGCAAAAACGCAGCGAGGGCTTCCGCTCTGCTGTCCACAGGGGCGCTAGGATAGGAATCCACCCCGTGGGCACTAACAGCAACAAACTGGGTTGAAGAAACTTACTCTGCCCCAGTCAAGAGGTCGGAACCACCCTGCACCCCCTACCAGGCCAAGCACTCAACAGTCAACGACTAAGTCACCCTGTCTGGTGGCCACGTTACATCAGTCAGCAGCGACGAGGATTCTACAAGAAAGAGAAAACCCACAGATTCAGCACCAGGTTGAGGGAAGACCAGACCAGCACAGGGAAGCGCCTGCGTAGTTCCGCCCTTTCGCCCCAAACCCCACGCACCCCGAAACAGCTTGTCTAAACTCCGTGTGTATCACCCCCACGTGTATCGCATACGTATGAATCCATAAGGAACATACAGTTTAGATGTGTTTTTAATGTTGTGTAAACTGTATCATATTGTACATATTCTGTCTGCTCAGCATTTTCTTTTTTAAGATTGGCCCTAAGCTAACATCTGTTGCCAATCTTTCTCCTCCTCCCCCTCCTCCTCCCCTGCTCTCCCCCCTCCCCTCCTCTCCCCCTCCTCTTCCTCCTTCTTCTCCCCAAAGCCCCCCAGTACACAGCTGTATATTCTAGTTGTGGGTCCTTCCAGTTGTGGCATGTGGGATGCCGCCTCAGCATAGCCTGAGGAGTGGTGCCGTGTCCGCACCGGGGATCCAAACCACCAAAACCCTGGGCCACCAAAGCAGAGCACGTGAACATAACCACTCAACCATGGGGCCTGCCCCTGTGTTTCTTTTTTAAATAGAATTTTTATTTTATTTACCATTTTAAAGTGGATAGTTCCATGGCGTTTAGTACATTCACAATGTTCACATCTACCACCATCTTGTTCCAGAAAGCATGGTGCTCCTACAGGTATTGACTGAATCATATGAAACTGCTGATATCTGATGGTTCCTGACCTACAAGGATGGCAGTTTCATATGGTTCAACCAAATTACTCTAGTTCATCTCGTTTCACTGTCTGGTAGTATTCCTTCATGTGACGGTACCAAAATTCATCCCAGCTCCTATTGATGGGTATTTAGCTAGCTTCCTTTTTTTTCTTCTACAAACAATGCTGCTCTGAAAATTCTCTGCCACGTCTCCTAGTGCACGTGCAAGAGTTTCTTCTGTGTGGTAGACCCAGAAACGGCATGCTGGATCGTGCTGTGTGCAGGTCTTCAAAGTTTAGAGGTGGATATTGCCAATTGTTCACTAACGAGATTGTGTGAATTTGCGTTTCCTCGAGCAGCCTAGTGGGCTTCCCTTTGCTCCTGTCCTCATCCATACTTGGTACCCACAGGTTTTTAAATGTTGTCAGTATGACGATATAAAAAGGGATCTCATTGTGGCTTTTCTTTTTGGAGTTGTCTGATTACTAAGGAGATTGATTATGTTTATTGCTCATTCGTATTCTTTTCTTTTAATTATTGGTTCAAGTTTTTCCCCATTGTTTAATTATTTTGTGGAATTGTAGAATATATATGTCAGTTATATATGTGGCACATACCATTTCCCAGTTGTGGCTTATTCTTTAGTTTTTCAATGTTGTTTTTGACATTTTAAAGTAATCAAGAGGAGAAAGAGTGCTTCTGCTTAGATGAATTCACAAATGGCAGATCTATAGTGGGTTGTTAAAGAAAAAGGTGGAGCTTTTCCAGAAATGTCTCTAACCTATTAGATTGAGATCATAGAAAATCCTTCCACAACATTCTGGGCTTAAGGTTACACTGCTCCCACTCAGTGTGACATTTTTCATGTTCTTTTGCACACATAAGGGCTTCGGGTGGTCTGGAAGGAGCTGGGGGTGGGAAGAGAAAGGGGCAGACACTCTGCACACCACGAAAATGAGAAATTCCAAGCTGACCTTTTGAGTCGTTTCGAAGAGGCAGTGGGAGAGTAGTTTATTAGATATTTATGTTTGTGCGCATGGTTTGTGGGCCTCTGATTTTACTGTTGCCCAAGGCCATGCAAATGTTGGACAGGCCTGAGGGATGGGTAAGAAGTGGGAAGATGAGATGGCATGTGGGGTCAAGGGGGATGTAGAGGGTGCTGTCTGTGCTCCAGAGAGACCTCCTGAACCTTTAATCCCCATCTGCCCCCCGCCCCACCCCGCAGCCTCCCCTACCCCTACCAGCTTGCCAGCTTGCAGGGGTTTTGCTTCTAAAGGCTCACATCTCTGTGTGAGGGTACTGTGATAGGAACTGCCCTCAACCACAAGAAGCGCCTGGAAGTTTAAGTTCCCCCACCTGGGGCAGCTCTTAGCCAAGGACGTGGAAGAGAAGAGAAGCCCAGCTCCTACCAGCCAAGCTGAGATAACATGCGTGGCCTTGGCCTCACCAGCCTTCTCCCCTTCCCTGTCCTGCCTCCCTCTCCCTGCAGGTTTCTTCAGGGAGCGATTCCTGAACAAAACGCCTGCACAAGGGTCCTCCTCTCAGGGTCTGCTTCTGAGAGCCCGACAGAAGACAGGCATTTGGGGGTTTCTGCTTTTTTTTTTTTGTTTTGAAGGAGAAATTACAGCATGTTTTGGATGCCAAGGGGAGTGATCTGGGAGGGGTAAAGCTAACAGAGCAGGAGAAAGGAGGGAGGGCTGCGGAGTGATGTCCTCAGGGAGCAGGACGGGTCGTCTCTGCACAAGGGGAGGAGGCACTGACTCTCAGGAGTAGCACAGACGCCTGACCCCTTGTTGACGGGGAGACAAAGCAGCAAACGACGGTTAGGGTGCAGGTGGGTCGGGACTCGGTGATGGAAGGTGGAAGCCTCTTCTGATCACTTCCTTTGGTGGAATGAGTGAGACCATCAAACAAAACGGAGGAGAGTGGAGGATGATAGAGTTCTGAGGAGAGAAAAGAAGGTGCAAAATAGTCTGAGAGAACAAAAGGGTGACATAACTAGGGAAATGTCACAGGATCGCCAGGAACCACTGAAAGCTTATCAGAGGTTTGTGGTCCTTGGTTTTAAAAGGAGAACAGTCTGCAACATTGTACGTTTTTCCACCAGCCACAACCAGGAATTCCGGTACAAACATGCAGTAAGCGGACGTCTGGGCGTAACCAGAGTTGGGATTCTGCCCCATAAGTAGGACTGATGGAAGGCAGGAGTGTTGGGTGGGTGCAAGAGAGTGAGTTTAATGATGACACATGGACTCTAGTTGTGTAAAGAGGGAGGAAGGGTGAGAGGGAGGTACACTGTTGACATTGGAAAGATGGCAGATAGGGTCAGTGGACCAAGTAGGGGCCCCAGTGGCACTGAAGACTGTTGGAGGGAGCGTCCTAGAGGAAGTGAGATGGAGTGCTAGCAGGTGGTTGTCAGGGAGGGGCATGCTTGAAACTGAGACTTGGGTGGACGTACAGACATTGGTAATGACAAAGTTTACTGGACGTGTGATTGCGAGAAGACGGAGGGTAAGTTCATTTGAAGGGGGTAGGGAAGGTCAGGGACAAATGCAGAGTGAAATAATGGGGAAGTGTATGCCAAAATGGAATTAAAAACGAAATAACTCTTCTTCTTTGTGTGTTCTTGTATTTCCCAAATATTCCACAATGTTCTTACGCAATAAGCAGAAAAAAAGTTAAGTAAAATCAAAGATATTACTCAATGATAAAATGGAAAAAAAAATCTCTTTATTTACTGGTAAGTCAATTATTACCATTTACAAGTATCCAGTCCACCAGGCTCACCAAGTTATTCCCAGTGTAGAATTGTACCAGTATTTCCAAGCATCTTACAGAATCATTTAAAATGAGACCAAATGAGAGATGTGAGTTTCACAGTGCATGTACTTTGTTTCAAGAAAACCTAGTTTAAAATACATATATATTTCTATTTGCTGTATTTGCATTTGCATTAAGACACCCTGAAATTATCTATGGGATGAGGGAGTGGGGGGACTGGGCATACAGTGGACAGAAACAGGAGCAAGACTTTTCCATATTTGCTTATCTTTGAACAATGGAAAGATATTACCTATTCAAAAATAAATGTAAAAAGTAAAAAATTAATACAATTTAAAATTTTTAATAGAAAACCCTTCTTTTAAAAATTCGTCTATGCAAAAGTTGTGTTAGGAAATGGCTGTTGGTATTGTCAGATGAGTCTTTCTTTAAACAGGGAATTTCTTCTAGTACTTTTTTAAATGGTTTCCTCAGAAATTTAGTTCCTGTTCAAAGACACAAACGTATGACTATATTGTTACCACATCCTTAAGAACAAACTGCAGACATTTGACAAGACCCAGAGACCCCCAGAAAAAAAGCTAAATAACTTGTCACATAAAATATATATCTCACCAGAGCAGAGGATAATTACACTGGTTTGGAATGGCTCCAGAGCGTAGAATGAGAACCAGTGGTTTTCAGTAGTTTCCAGGGAGTATGCTGTTGGCTGTGGGTTTGTCATATATGGGCTTTCTTATGTCAAGGTACTTTCCTTCTATCCCCATTTTGTTTAGAGTTTTTATCATAAATGGATGTTGCATCTTGTCAAATGCTTTCTCTGCATCCATTGAGATAAACATGTGATTTTTATTCTTCATTTTGTTAATGTGGTGTATCACATTGATTGATTTGTGGATGTTGAACCATCCTTGCATCCCTGGGATAAAGGCAGATTTAAGTTCAACAGAGAAAAGAACAATTGAAACTGTTCAAGAGCGAAACCAGGTTGTAGGATTGCAAAGCAGGAGATACACAGGATTGCAAATCCTCCACTAACAGCTGTGAGACTTTGCTAAGTTGTTTAGCATTCTGAAGGCTGGATCACAGGGTCTCCGGGGTTCTTCTACACTCCCAAATCCATGACTCTGCATGTGGTGTGAGTTCCCTCTGCTGGAATGGCTAAGCAGAGGTGAGGGATGGTGGAGCAGGAGTCTGTCATGGGGTGAGAGGATGGACTGGAGCAGGTTTCAAATAGATTAACCACTGGCACCTGATGATAAATCTGAGGCCCTCTAGCCATGGACTGTAACCCATGCTACATTAAAAAGGTCAGTGTAATGCTCACCACTTTCTGTGGGCACAGAAGTGTGGCAGTGCTCAGATATGAAGTGGTCATCCAGAAGAGCCAGGACGCACTCCTATTAATTTTTAAAGATCATTGCCAAGAAGGAATTACAACATTTAAAAATGAAGGTGGAGGACTCGTAGACCCTGAGAATAAATCCACAAATACCTGAGGGCCCAAGAATTCCAGGTCAAGAACAACTTGACCAGATCACTCAGAAAGTACCTGACCTGGGAGAGTTAGTGAATCGGATATGGCACACAAGTTATCTGTAAAATCAGGTGAATTTCTAATTTGGTTTACCTCACTGGAGACTTGATCATTGATAAAGGGCTGCCATCCAGCAGTATTCACCATCGTGTATACTGGTCAGTGGCTATTCTGAGTGGTCAGTAACAACAATGTACCAGTTGCTTATAGGTTTAAATTACCTGAGCCTTGGCAGAATATACCATATTGCTAAGAGAAATTCCTGTGGTGTCAAACCTGCACAGGATGCTCTGGTGACTAGTAGCTCTAATAATAACAAACGCCAGTAGTATCATTATTAAATAACTATTGTTTGCATAATACTCTACCATAGGTTTTTGTGTCCTTGATTTTGTTTGAGAGAAGACAAACTTTTGAGAAAGAAAGAAAACAAGGAAAAAAATAACTATGCCTCTTGTAGGTTGAGCAAAACCAGGCAAAACACACAGAAATCTTACTCAACCTGCCCATTTCATAAATGTCCGGACAGACAATTGCTGTAGCCACTGCAAAATGTCTGTGACCAGATCACCTCCTGTTGTTCTGGACACTAAGTTCACTCACTCACACACACAAACACACACATAAATACAAAGGACAAGTGTGTACACCCTCCACTTAGGGGAAATGAGCCACAGACAACTGCACTCCTGGCCTCTGCACAGATCCATGACTTGCAGGCACAAATGCTCAAAGTGCTTGCTGGAGGCCTCTGTGAAGGAAGTTCAGGGGAAGTTTCCTGATTCTAGAATGTAACCTTGAACAAGCACTACGTTCCAGCAAAACGGAAATATGAAACAGAACACAGGCCTAGGACTTAAACAGCAACCCCCAAATGTGTGTGATGAAGGAAAGCTCATCAGCAGGGTCTTTTCCAGCTGGACTCGGAAGCAAGAGCTGGCTTTGCTGCTGCCGGGACACTGCGACCCGTGAGGGGAGAACCAGGTCTTCACTCAGAGGCTGTCAGTGCCTATTGCTAGTGTTGATTTGCAGCTAAAAGTCAGCTGGAATTAGATACAAAGGAACTTAAATTCTGCTATTTCCATTTAGGGTACTAACAGAAGACTGGGTCCCCTAAAGGCCTTCTGTGCACCTCACAATTAGATTTGAAGGGATATATATTCTCCTTAAAACTACCAACAGACAATATTTTCTCTATAGATATGGCTCAAAAGACTAGCTTGGTTTAGTGTCTCAGAGCAAGGGAGTCACAGGGCCAAATAGAAGCCCAGGGCTTCCATCTAGAGACCCTTTGCTCTTTCCTGGGTCCCCCACCGTCCTGCGCTGCAGAGAAGGACGCCTGAATGTCCAGCTGGACAAAGGCGGTAACCACGAGCTGTCAGCTTTGACTTGTATGAACAGTGGTTTGAAGATCATCCTGACGTGTGTATTAGATTTGTTCCTCGGTCAAGCTACATTCAAATCCACGTAATCACCAGCTACATTATAACACAGTTCTCATACCAAATTCACCATAAGTTAATTTGACTTTCACAGAAATAATTACAAAATCAGACATGACTGAGAGTTATTTTCCTTCCTTCCCTGACATCTTTCGTGAGGTCCGCATATCGACGGAGACATTCATCAAGTCCGGTCAAGGCCGTGACGTTGCAGTCCACCTAGGTGGGAAATAACACCCTGTAAACAATAGCTGGCTGGAGCACCGCAGCAGACCGCTTTGCCTCCTTGGCCTCCACTTCCTTGTCTATAAATGAGGAAACCACCAAGCTTTCAATCTTCCTTCTTCCAGGAATTGAAAAAGGAAAATTTCTCTTGAAATTGAAAAAAAAATTTCACATACATAAAAATATTCAAAACCTTCCATGGAGAGCCACCCCCTCCACAAGGCATAGCCAGACACCCCTCTGGCTAAGGAGGGGGCAGCAATCCCTGAACAGCTTCAGTCGCTCGGGCTGTCTCCCTCCCCATCCTTTGAGCCAGAGGAGCAGAGTGCAGGTTAGTGACAAGGCGGGGCTCTTGACTGCAGTCAGCACACTGCACCTGCCAACCCTGAGGACCCCTGGCCAAGAGAAAGACGCTGTACTGCAGATTGGGTCCTGATTCAACCCTCACCTGAAGCCAGTGCTACTCATTCGTGTCTCTTTAGGTGAAAGAGGCAATAACTTCCCTTCTTCGCTCTAATCCGGTTTGAGTTGGGTGTCCTGTCACTGGCAGCTGAAAGGTTCTGACCAACAAAGAATTTGACATCAGTTTGTAAAGTTTCTGCTCCCAGCGTAGCTGAAAGTGTGTCTCTTCACACTGAGCAATCATCTTCCTAGAGCCAACCCTGTTCTTACCCCAAGAGCACAGTTCCTGCAGGAGCACCTTCCTTACACGGAAGCAGGAAATGGGCATGGCATGGACCAAACTTTCTCCTCATAGAGATGCAGAAGCGAAGCCTTGGGAAGCGGAGAGCAGTGAGAGGTCAGCGAACCATGATCTTGTCGTCATCCAATGTCCAAAACAGGGCCACATTGAGGGGATACAGAATTCTAACCAGGGGTGGTCACATGGTGAGGACGTCTGAGCTTAGTCTAGGCTAAGAACCGTGGTTCTCAGAGCTAAAAGGAACCTTAAAATGTTCCTGGTCCCACCTTTTACTTCACAGATGCACAAACCGAGGCCAATTACTTTTTCTCAGGGTGGACAACTAAAGCCAAGACCGTGATCCAAGGCTTCAATAAGGAAAATTTTCCAACACTTAGACTCGTCAAAAAGAAAAAGAAAGCCCAGAATTAGCAGTGTAAGAAAATAGAGCATTTCCTATTACTAGAATGACAGGCCAGGCCAGCTCACCATCTGTCACCAATTCCTATGTTGGGCGGGAGGCTGAGGAGATGACCAAATGTTCCTTTCAAGTCTAAGAGTTGATGAAAATTCTCTCATCTAATCAAAGCTCTTTCTGTGGCACAGGGAACACTAGCTTTTTACGTAGTGTGAAAGCAGGCTGGGGCATCTGTTTCTTTTTCCCGTAAATGTCCACCTGTCGACTCACATCATCATTGACAGCAGTGAGGATGGATAAGATATCTTCACGTCTGCACTCAGAGAAGAAAAAATATTTTCAATCAGGAGACAGAAATCACATCCCAGGTCTTAGAATGAAGAGCCTAAAACATGTGGCTTCTTGCTATTCTAACATGCCAAGAGTCTAACTGGAATCCTGCCAAATATAAAGAAATACTTCTGAAATCAAAAAAGAAATGCTAAATTATATAAAAATTTTTGATTTTAGGGGCTGGCCCTGTGGCCGAGTGGTTAAGTTCGTGCGCTCCGCTGCAGGCGGCCCAGTGTTTCGTTAGTTTGAATCCTGGGCGCGGACATGGCACTGCTCATCAAACCACGCTGAGGCAGTGTCCCACATACCACAACTAGGAGGACCCACAACGAAGAATATACAACTATGTACTGGGGGCTTTGGGGAGAAAAAGGAAAAAATAAAATCTTTAAAAAAAATTTCAATTTTATATTCAGTGTTTAAGAACTTTATAACATTTTAATACACTTAGTCCACAAAGGAATTTTGAGTATAATTATTTTTCCATGTTCTTCCTTCAAGCTGGTGGATGGACAGATAAACAGAAAGAATAGATAGGTAGAATGCACGTGTGAAATGTGTACCAAGGGTGGCATGTACACAAGACTCATAAAACAAGGCAGAATGTGATCTACACCATATAAAAAGTAGCTCAAAGTTCCACTGCAATTCAAAGGAGAAAGATAGCACTTCTGGCTGGGAGGAGAAGAGAAGGCTGCAGAGAGGAGGAGATCTGAGCCTGGGCTTGCAGGATGTGGGGCATCTGCAGAATGTTCCAGGGGTGGGCAGTACATATCATTGGAAGCAAAGCACAGACTCTGGAGACAGAGCTCAAGTTAGAATCACGGCTCCCTCGCTCTCTGACTACGTGGCCTTGGGCAGGTGGCTTACCTCACTATGCCTCAGTTTTCTCAGCCCTAAAATGGGGACCGTAATGGTACTCATTTCAGGGATTGACGTGAGAATTAAATGAGCCACTTTACGTAAAGCTCTTAGAACGCTGGCTACATATTCCATCGACCATCATTTTTAGAATTATTAGTGTTACTCCTCCTCCTCATCACTGGTATTTTTCAGGTGGGAATGCAGGCCTTCCTGGTTCCTGCTCCTTGCATCCTGTTCACACTAGCAGGTCTCTGCTTTCCCAGATCTGCCTGTGGCTGTCTCCTCCTCATGATTCAGTCTCACTTGAAATATCACCTCTACCACGAAGCCTTCTCAAGTGGCTCCCTGCCCCATTCTCTATATCATTGTCCTGTTTTGCTTTCTTCATAGCAGGTATCACTTCCTGAAATTATCTTATTAATTTAAATATTCACTTACTTACATTTTTATTATCTGTCTCCCTCTCACTCGACTGTAAGCTCCACAGAGAAGAGATGTTTGTCTCCCTTGGTCATAACTGTATCCCTAGCCCCGAGCTCAGTACCCAGTACAGGAAGCACACAGTAAATACTGCCTTGGACCTGAAACCATAGGACATTGGTCTTTGATGACTATGGCGGGGATGGAGGGTTTGGTAAAGAAGAGGGAAAAGCTAAAGTGATTCAAGGCACCAATCCTGATTCCCAATCCTGAATTCCCAGAAGAGCATTGTGACCATTCCTAGAAATGGGGACTCAGGAGGAGGAGCTCCCGGAGAGGGCTGGGAAGAACGACTCAGGACTGTGCATACTGCATGAGAGGTCCAAGGGCCACACAGGGGTGGGCTGTCTGGCAGGCTACGAGAAACATGCAGGACTGACCTGAAGAATGAGGTCGACTCAATCAGTCACTGGTCCCCCAAATATTTATCAAGCTCAACAATATATCAGGGATTACATCAGGTGCTGAGGATAGAAAGTTGAACGAAAAAACTCTGCCCTCGAGAAACTCAGAAATGGCAATTTGGGAGACGTTTTCATGGAGGTGCCCGTGGCCTCCAGATAGAGCTAAAGCTGCTGTGAGGAGCAGGAGGAAGAGAGCAGAGAATGAAGTCTGGGGCAGAACCTCAGTGAAGCCATTTCCAGGGTACCAGGTAAGGAGCATGTGGCAGAGACAGGAAGGTTGTCAGAGCAGGGGCAGGGGACTGAGGGTATGCTGATGCCAGCCGCACACAGGTACTCAGAGAACGTGAGTGACTGATGAATGAATAAATGAAGGCTCCAGGCTTTCATTCATGCTGTCCCCTCTGCCCAGCATGTCTTTCACCCCTAATATTTATCTAACATCTATTTGTCATCTTTAGAAGCTTCCCCTGATCCTCCAAACCTGTGTGAAGTACTAGTTCTGTGTGTTCCCATAACGTCTATGCTTTACAATGTGTTTACCACAGGCAGACGCTCTTTCCATCTTCTTGTCTATCTCTCTAGATTGTGAGCAACTTGAGGACAGGGAGTGTGTCTTTGTCATTCTATATCCTCCTTTCCAGTTTCACGTGGGTGCTCAATACAAGCTTGTTGGATGGATGGATGGATGGATGGATGGACAGATGTTTAAATGGATGATGGATGGATGGATGGATGGATGGAAGGATGGACAGATGGATGGATGGATAGATGCGTGGATGCATGGGTGGGTGGGTGGATAGATGGACAAACAGGTAGGTGGATAGATGGATAGATGAACAGGTAGGTGAATGGAACAACTCAAAACTCTCACCTTGGAACCAAGTCCTTCAGATTATTATACAGAGATTGAATATACCAGCTACCCTCCTTCACATGCCGAAAGGATACATAGCCAGGGACAGTGGCCAGGCCAAGAAGGAAATCCGCCTCAACAGGAACACTGTCCTCAAGGGAAGGGGTCACGTTCTCTGGATTTACAGCATCTGCTTCAATGGATACGGAAGGTTGCACCTCTTCACCTTGACAGGCCTGGATGAAAAAGAGCTTGGGTTTGTGAGCCAGAGCAGGGCACCGCTGGGCTGTGAAGTGAGACATGATCTCCCGAATGGGAATGAGGATCCCGTCTGAAGAGTAGACAGCTCCAAATTTCCCATGGGTCAGAACACAGAACACGAAGCAGTCTCCACTAGCATGGCCTGGATGATTCCTATATTCCTGCAGAACTTTCTCCAGGCCTTCTTTAGTCACATTATCATATCTATGCACGCTGAACCCAAGCCACTGAAACACGCTCTTCAGGCACTCTGTAAGAAAAGGAGAGAAAGGGGAAATAATGGAATGAAATCGAGTGAAATGAAATAAAATGAAGGGGTGAAACAGTGCTGATAGTTATAAAAATTGCACAGTGAATAGCCTGAAGCTTTGGATTTTTTTTTTACTTTCATAACAAAATTTTACAATTAACCTGCCTTTCTGTGGGACCCACATGCTATCACAATGGTCCTGAGAGTCAGCACGGGTCCGAGTTTCATCCTGTTTCACAGATGAGGAAGCTGAGGCCAGTGACTCTCCCAACAGAGCAAACCTGCTTAGCGGTGGAGCCAGAGCACAGCCCAGGTTTTCTCTGCTGACCCAGTAGGCCCCCAGGCCACTGAGTCATAAATGGTCAGGGACTCCTGTCACTCTCTAAGCAGGCTGGTGACATCCCGAGTGCGATGGTCTGAATGTTTGTGTTCCCCCCAAATTCCTATGTTGACATCCTAACCCCCAAGGTGAGGGTCTTAGAAAGCGGGGTCTTAGGGAGGTGATTAGGTCATAAGGTTGGAGGCCAGAAGGAGACCCCTAAGAGCTCTCTCTCCCTTCCACCAGGTGAGGTTACAGAGAGAAGACGACCATCTAGGAAGCAGGTTCTCACCAGAGCCTTGATCTTGGACTTCCCAGTCTCCAGAACTGTGAGAAATGAATGTTTGTTGTTTATAAGCCATCTTTGTTAGTGCCCTGAGTGGATTCCGATCCTAGCGCCCCTGTGCACAGCAGAGCGGAACCTGCCCGGGCTTTCTGCGCCATCCTCTCCCCTTCTGGCGCTCTATCAGAAGTGCTCCCTGCTAGTCACAGGGTTTGCAGGGCCAGTTTTTTCAGAAGTAGGTGGTCAAGTCCTTCTTCCTGGTCTGTCTAGTTTGGAAGCTCCACTGAAACCTGTCTACCATGGGGACCCTGCTGGTATCTGAAATACATGTAGCATCACTTTCAACACCATAGCAACACGCAGCTGCCACAGTGTGACAATTGACAGCCAGGTGGTGGGGATCCCTGACCAGAAATGAACCCAGGCCAGGGGGTGACCGCACTGAACCTTAACCACTAGACCAGCGGGGTTAGCTTTATAAGCCATCTAGTTTATGGTATTTTGTTATAACAGACCAGGTGGACTAAGACACTAGGGGTATACAAGAGGCATAAACATTTATGACATCATCCTTATATTTAAATAGAAGGTAAAAATTATAGAAAGAAAATGTGAAAATAAAAAATGATTTTAAGATCCCCAACTTGCATTTGATACACTATTGCGGACGTTCTTACCAGCATCTTTATCGGTCCCTGGTCTGTCTGCCAGTGAAGTAAAGGTATGGTTGTTGACAACAACACAGTGGCCTCTATGTGTCCGATCCATCCTGTACAGAGGTGTCTCCTTGGAAGAAGATATAGAACCACTTATTAGGGAATCCTCATTGTAAGGGGTTAATGTTCTAACCAACCGCTCCATTTATCAGTACCAAAGGCAGAGAGTTGTCAAGATCCTGGTCCTGGTCTGGAATTCATCAATTAATTCCAAGGTGGAAGGCCAGGTCCTGATTAAAATTGAGACTTCACCTGGTTTGACTGCAGAATGTGAATTCTCAGTGTTAAATAACAGAATATGTGTTTTAACTTTGGCAAACCCAGGGTTTATGGAAAAGCATCCTCCTTTTTGGATCAGCAAAGTGAAGAAAGCCTAGGAAAGGATCTAACAAGACAAAAACTCAGATGGTAATTTTGTTTGTCAGATGGTAGGATTTTAGAGTGATCTGCTTCTTCCAAAAACAGAGAAATCTCTTTTGTAGAGATCACAGTAGGAATTTTAAAATATGTGCAATTATTTTTGAAGGCTATTATAAACAGCATATGATTACAAATTAGCTGAGTTGGCTTCAGTGTGGCTAAAATGTGTGGCTAAAACGACCACCTGAAAATATGGTACGTCTTTGATCCAAGCAGAAAAGAAGTTGCTTCAGTCAACAAAAAAGAAATTCCCCTCTCTGGAAATAATTCAAAGGGTATGCAAGACACAAAGGACAGCAGCATCGCCTCCATAGACAAAGGTCAACACACTTCTGATTGTTCTAGGAAAGGTGGGAAGGACAGAGAATCACAGAAAGAGGAAGAAGAACCAAGACAGAGACAAGCAGCTCTGAGCCCTCACGGTCATCAAGGGCTGGACTCTCGTTGGAAGAGACCTGAAGAAACTGTGCAAACCTTCCTGCTGGCCTCAGAAGTTAGTGTCAGCAGATGCTCCCAAATCTCCATGGAGACCGGGGTTGCCCTTCTGCTAGAAAGGGAAGTACTCAGACTCTTCGAAACTCTTCCCCTAAACACTTAGATTTCCTTACAGAGGATGGGTTTGGAGTCAAGATCACATGAATCGGCTCAAGCGTTCCTGGTAGAAAACTTGGTTGGGTTGAGTCAGCATCTGTCTGTCACTGTATACAGAGAGGCTGGCAGACACCAAAAAGAAAGGGGAAAAAAAGAAAAAAGAAAGGTCCAGAGACTCATCAGGGCAGGACAAAACCCCACAGCCCTGGGATTAACTCAGTCACGCCTTTAGCGTTGGCTGAGGACAGCACTGCTTTGAAGCGTTGCTGCAAACCCCCTGGTTCCTCTGGATAAGCATCCATGATGGAGGGGAAACCAAGGATGGGTTATTTGTCACATGACAGTAGCAGGAAAAGGTAACTTGGAGCTTTTCCTCTCCCACATGCGGAAAACTTTCAGTGGAATCCAGCAAGCTCTGCCCTCGTCTCTGAGGCCTGAGTTAGTTATCAGCTACAGTTAAGGGCAGTCCTGGGTGCTCAGCTCAGGCTGAGGGAGTCCAGTATCCCCCAAGCTAGGGAACCGACCAAAAGGGACCCAAGCTGCAGTCAAACAGAGCACCTGCAAATTCCTCCTCACCTTGGGAGAAAGAAGTCATGTCTAAACTTGAAAACCACAGAATTGCAAAACTGAAAGAAACTTGCTTGTTTTTCAGAGAAGTGAAACCATTGCCTGCGCTCCCGTAGCTACACCATGGAGAGCCTGGAGGGTGAGCGCTGGGGTCAGACTGCTGGGCTCAAATCTCAGCTGCACTCCTTTCGAGCCGTGGGACCTTCAGCAACACACTAGGCCGCTTGGGTCTCGGTTTCCTCATCATTAGGTGAGAACGGCAGTGGTCTCCACTCCAGGTGACTGGAGGATTAAATGAGATAAGGCCTAGAAAGCTCGTAGAGCATGCCCAGCGCATGACCAGTGCTCAGTAATGTAGCTTTCATCAACATCAGATCACACAGCTTCCCAGTTAGGCAGAAAGAGAGATTCCTAAGAAAGTGGGGCATGTTGGATTCTGAAGTTTAAGTTTCCAGAAAAAAATGAGAGATGGGCTCTGACGAACTTCACACATCACAGAGAGAATACACCAAAAACCTGTCTGTTCAACAGCAGTTTAGCCCAGTGGCAGATTCTGGAATATTTTCCTGAGGTCGTGACTTCTGGGCAAGGATTCAGGGCACTAAACACACCATCGCCAAGTCCTTCCCTCTGGCCTGTCTCCCTCTGAAACACACAAGCAGCATCTGGAGCCACACCACACCAGATGTTCCTTCTGACTCAGCATTCTGCTTGGTCATTGCTGGCCTGGGGTCCTTCCCTCCCCACCGAGCATGATCTCCTTCTGAAGGGTGGAGGGAAAGCAGCTGCCTGCACTCCCAGACGCTGCTCTGCAGGGCTTTCCAAGTCACTGCCACCCAGCGCCCTCCACCCTCCCACAGAAAAGCCTGGTATAATCCACACAGTCAGTGACTCACCCTGCACTCAGATCAGAAGTGAATTCTCCACTAATTTGTAAACCTTCTCCCAAGACCCCTCGAACTGCTTGGTATGTATCAAGTATATCTGTTCCTGCCACACTGATCCAAGCCATAAAAAGCGTACGAGAAACACCCGCCATTTCTCCTACAGGCTCATCGGCCAGCACCTCTCCTGTTCAGGAAACGGGAAATGCAGGAAATTTACACAGTTAGGATGAGGGCTGAAAATCCAGACTGGATGCAGAGAAGGATAGACACCTAATCCCCAGTCACAGAAAAGGTCCCTCACAGGTGATAAGAGAATCAACTCCCTCCTTCCGAACAGGAAGGTTCACGAAGACATCGTGGCAAAAATATGATTTGACACATGCACAGGAATATTCATTTATTGCAGCATTATTTGGAATAACTAACAACTGGAAATAACCCTCACGCCTACAAGTAAGGACTGGTTGAAAGATCTGTGGTGCATCCCCACAGTGCGTAGGATGCAGAAGACAATCTCAGTACACTCCGCGGGAGACACTGTTACCCGAAGGAAGTGAGGTGATGGTTAGTATTTTAGGGTGCTACCTCTTTTATAATGAAAGGGAGAGATGAGGGTTTTTTTTCCCAAAGTAACGATAGGATAAATTAAAAAACTAATAAAGTGGTTCTCGTAGGAGAGGGGAAGAGGGGCAGGAACACACTGCAGACTTCTCTGAGTCCTTGAGTTATGGTTCTTACTTTGGGGCTACACAAATGTTGTAAATAATTAAGTACAAAGTTGACACATAGTCTAGGGCCCTCTTCTTTTCTGCGTCATCTTCCCCATCCACCCCACTGCCATCACTCCCAGCCCCTAGCCTGCAGCAGAAAGCCCCAAAGGGGGTGTGATCAAGGTGTTCTGGGGAGGCGCTGACCCTGCACCAGCTGTGTGGTGGGCAGGGCCAGGAGACCTGTCTGGGGTGACCACCCCCTAGTCCTGGGGGATGCCTCCCTGCTAGAGCCCACCAGGCTTCTGGCTGCAGAGGGTGCCTCATCTTCCAGCCAGATGGAAGCTGCATGATACCAGATTCCCGGCCCTGAGGGAACCAACGCACAGGAAGTTTAGTTTCACTTTCCAAAAGACTTCCTGCCTTTCTTCTCACAAGGCACATTTCCCTTCTTACAGAATCCTAGAACCCTTCCTAGCGACATTCAAGAGCCAGGCAGGCTGTTTTCTGAGTTTTCTAGTTGGTTTTGAAAGCATTTGAGCAAATTTTCCTGGAAATAAGGGCATCACAGATGCAGCGGGCTCTGCCAGCACCTCCAGGCCCCAGGTGTCCTGGATTTGTCTCCTCCCTGTGCTGATAAAATCAGCCAGAACAGGGACCAGGAATAAGCTTTAAGGTCTGCCTGGCTCTCTTCCTCTGGGCATGTGAAACTGGGGGCCAACTTGTTTTAACTACACTCAGCGGGTAGTTTGTTTGCAGAAGTAGTTAGATAAGGCACCACTAAAACCCACCCTATAGATGACATCTCTGATGCTTGGGTCACCATGGTAACGGATGCTTGAGTTTTTCAGGAACTGACAGTCAACTCCTTGTCCAGTTCAGGTCGGTGAAGACCACCAACTCATCAACTGGGCCTGCAAGGATCACCGATAGGTGACCCTTTGACGTCAGGGGGCCCGAAACCTCCACCCTTAGATTATGCTAATGCCACCATTTGGTGAACATGTGTCCTATGAAGAGCCATGAAGCTTGACTATGCTTGCACAGATCATTAATTACCTCACTTTTCCTTACCTCCAATCATCTATCCCCACACTTCAGACCACCTTGCCTCTCTATCCCATAAATATCCCTAATACCCATTTTCATGGGGGCAGATTTGAGACTTGTTCTCCCATGTCCTCGCTTGGCTGCTTGTGAATAAAGCCTTTCTCTGCTGCAAACTCATCTCGGTGATTGGCATATCGTGCAGCGTGCAGAAGGAGCCTGGTTGGGTAACAGATGTTGCATCCTGTACTGACAGCCCTCAAGTCTCTGTGTCAGATGGAAGTGAATGAATGAATGACCCACTGCCTGGCCACACTCAGTCTTCTTTCAGCTGTTTTCAATAGGGGTCCAGTAAGGCCTTAAAAAGAAGCTGCTGTTAAGGCTCCTCAATCAAGAGGCATGCCTCTTTAAGAAAATCCTATGCCACACTAAAAAATATTGATTTAGCTTTTAAACAAATCAGGGATGTTGCTTGAAATACAGAGAGTTTCTTCTCATTAAATCCAATTGTTGGCAGTGCTCTTTTATATAACAAAGCCTCTCGGGTGCATATGAAACATGAGGTGATTTACTTTTACTTTTTCCATCACTTCATGGAGAGCAGAGCTGCCCAGATAATTTTACGACAACTTCCAACCCTGAGAGGCTATGAGGACATGTGTAACGTGAGGTGCTGACCCCCAATAGCCTCCTGCAATCCCGGCCACCACAAGTAGCCCTCATCTTTATGTATCATGGCCATGATCATCCAATGTCAGCAAAACAGCCACATTCCAGACGCCAAGGCTGAGCTCCACCCCTTAGAAACTCGTGAATTTCCAAGAGGCAAAGAGCCAAGTCCTGCGTGTGTGTGCTACATGCATGTCAGTCTCTGAGCACAAATCTACTTGAAAAAGTGGGTGGGGGGAGGAATTAAGTTTAGTGGGCAAAAAAACCTCCCAGGGGAGAAAGGAAGGCTCTTGCTTATGCTAGAATGCTGACTTAAAATATGGAGTGAACACTAGAGTTTGAACATCACTGCTTTTCAACAAACATAGTAAATATTGAATCACACAACAATAGTCAATGGATGCTCATTAATGAGGAGGAGGACATTTGCATGGTCTTAAAAATGTCTCCCCACCACTTGCTTCTTAGTAGCAAGGGAAAAAACAGTAACTATGAAAGATTAACTATATAGTGAAGAAATCAGACAACATCTGGACTAAATAATCAAAATCAGCATCACGATTGGGGGCAGATGAACAACATGTTTCTCCAGATGTGACACCCTGAGAAAGATACAATATCATTAATGTAATATTCTGGCCAGAATATATAGCTTGAATCTAATCATGAGGCAACACCATACACACCAAAAATAAGGAAAACTCTATTTTTTTTAAATAAAAGGTGGGGGTGCTGGTGGTGACTGTATTCTTCAAAAGTGTCCTAAATACAACATATGATCTTAGATGAATTATGTTCTGGAGGGGAAAAAAATGCTATAAAGAATATTATTGAGTCAACAGACAAAATTGAAATATGGACCTTCAACCTGATGAAGTATTGTATTAATTTAACTTTACTGGCATTTCTAAATGTTCTGTAATTCTGTGAAAGAATATCCTCATTCTTAGAAAATACACACTGAAGTATTTAAGGGTAAAGAGCCATGAGGTATGCAAGTTATTCTCAAAAAGTTCAGGAAAAAATCATGTGTGTGTGTATACAGATAGATAGACAAAGACAGAGCATGCGAAGAATTCAGCAAGTCAGGTGAAAGAGCAACAGGTAGGTGAACCTGGCGAACAGCACACAGTGTTCTTTGTATTATTTGCATTTTTCGACTTTTCTGTAAGATTGAAATTATTTCCAAATTTAAAAATAAAAAATTCTAACTGTAAAAATATGTACCATGAAAGTAGTAAAGAAGCTATAAAAGAATTTTTTGAGAATAAAAAATAAAAACAACCACAACAAACAACCCAATTCCACAAACAACCCAATTGAAAAATGGGCAAAGGACTCTAATAGACATTTCTCCAAAGAAGATACACAGACAGCCAATAAGCAGATGAAAAGATGCTCAACACAACTAATCATTAGGGAAATGCAAACCAAAACTACAATGAGATGCTACCTCATACCCATTAGGATGACTACTATCAGGGTGGACCAGTGGCATACTGGTTACGTTTGCACAATCTGCTTTCGTGGCCCAGGGTTCATGGGTTTGGATTCTGGTTGTGGACCCACACACTGCTCATTAACCCATGCTGTCGTGGCATTCCACATACAAAATAAGGGAAGATTGGCATGGATGTTAGCTCAGGGCTAATCTTCCTCTACTAAAAAAAAAAAAACAGGAATGACTACTATTAAAAAGAAAGGAAATATCAAGTGTTGGTGAGAATGTGGAGAAACTGGAATGCCTGTGCATTGTTGGTAGAAATGCAAAATGATGCAGCTGCTATGGAAAACAGTATGCTGGTTCCTCAAAAAATGAAATGCAGAATTACTATATGAACCAGCTTCTGGGTATATACCCAAATGAATTGAAAGTAGGGTCTCAAAGAAATATTTGTACACTCATCTTCATAGCAGTATTACTCACAATAGCCAAAAGGTGGAAGCAACCAAGTGTTCACTGACAGATAAATGAATAAACAAAATGTGGTATAAAAACACAATGGAATATTATTTAGCCTTAAAAAGGAAGAAAATTCTGACATGGATGAACCTTGAGGACATTACATAAGTGAAATAAGTCAGTCACAAAGACAAATACTATAAATATCAATCATTATGTTGTACATCTGAAAGTAATATAATGTTACGTATCAGTTATTTCTCAATTTAAAAAATGAAGTAAATAAAAAATAAGTTTCAAGGATTAAAAAAAAGAGACAAATATTGCATGATTCCACTTATATGAGGTACCTATAGTAGTCAAATTCATAAAGACAGAAAGAATAGTGGTTTCCAGGGCTAGAGGAAGGGGGATGGGAAGTTATTGTTTAATGGATAGAATTTCAGTTTTGCAGGATAAAGAGAGTTCTGGGGGTTGGTTGTATAACAATACGAACATACTTAGCAGTACTGAACTATACACTTCAAAATGGTTAAGGGGCCAGCCCCATGGCATAGTGGTCAAACTTTGGCATATTCTGCTTTGGTGGCCCGGGTTTGTGGGTTTGGATCCCAGATATGGACCTATACCACTCATCAGCCATGCTGTAGCAGTGCCCCACACACAAAATAGAGGAAGATTAGCACAGATGTTAGCTCAGGGCCAATCTTCCTCAAGCAGAAAAAGAGGGAGATCGGCAATGGATGTTAGCTCAAGGCAAATCTTCCTCAGCAAAAAAAAAGGTTGAGATGGTAAATTTTACGTATTTGTATTTTACCTCAATTAAAAAAAAAATACCAAAGTCGAGCCAATAGAACTTCCCAAGGCTGCTGGGAAGAAACATAAGTCTCAGAGAAGAATGTTGACGGTCTCCCAAGGATCATGACCATGTTATGAGGAAGAGATCACAAATTATCCCAGTGTTTGCCCCTCAACCCACCCTTCCATTGCTGGGCACCACAGGGAAAGACAGGCTACATAATTTGTGGGGCCCAGTGCAAAACAAAAATGTGAGGTTCCTCATTCATACAGTTTTAAGGATTTCAAAACAGTGACAGTTGAGCATTAAAAAAGCATGGGCCAGCCCTGTGTGACTGTTCACAGAGCTGGTCCAATCGAATCCCACAGATAAGAGAGAGCCATTTCAAAGCAACCCAATGGTGTGCTGGAGTCAGCTCAGACCAGCTAATGAGAGCTAGCTGTTAGATTTTCAGAAATTCTGCAATCCAGCTGATGTCATGTTGGTAACTTGAAATCAGCCATGGTGGCAATATTTGCATCAAACGCTACAAATCAGGGCGACTCTCTGTCTCTCTCTCTCTCCTTCTTTCTTTTTTGGGGGGGTTGAGGGTAGAGAGTGGAGCTGGTAGTTAAACATTTCCTGACACACCAATGAACCTACCGGTAAGGCTCTGGAAAACTTTTTAATGTCCGAACGGGAAAACAGCTCTTCCTCTCCATGATGCAATGACTCAGTTTCCTTGTCTACGGGAGCTGTCACCACCTGGGCGGCTGGAAATAGAATCACAGATAGGAAGACGAAAATCACAATCTGACTAATAGCAATCCAAGATAACCGAACATCGAACGAAATCACTGTACAGGGACCTGTGGATTTGTAGTGCCGTTCGCTTAAAGGGATCTACATATATACCCAGAAAAAACGTGAATTTATAACTTATTTTTATTTATTATTCCATTTTATTCCTTGTATTATTATATTTAATTTCTTATTGTTTTTATTATTTTTATAATTTTACTAGTTCCTTAAAATTACTATATATTTATTAAACACTATTTTAGAACTTACAGTGATCAACTGTCAGATAATTGCCAAGTAGAGATTACAAACGCATTATCTCAAGAAATAAAACCAGAACTCAGATTATAACAGCAAAAAGAAAAAGAAAAAAGGAGGGAAGGAAGAGAAAGAAGGAAAGGAAGAAAAAGAAAAACCATTCAAAGGAGGTGATTAAATATATATGTTATGTAATAAAAAGTATTTCTGTGGAACCATCAATAAGAATGAGCTATATCTGTATTATAAACATGAGAAAATATCAGATGTTTTAGGTGAGAATAAAGCAAGTTACAGAATACGATTAGCGTGATCTTAGTTAAATATATACTAATCTATCTATCTACACGCACACATGCACACACAATTGTCTCTATATAGAAAGGGCTGCAGAAATATACTCCCGACAGTGGTTAACTCTGGGGAATGGGCTGGCAGCGGAGGAAGGAGAAGAGACTTCTATCTTCTACAGTCTGTATTGTTTTCATTATTTGAATTTTTATTTAATTTTATTGTAATTATTGTACATTATTTTTCATAATAAATTTAAAATACTAAAGCAAACACCAAGGCTGAGCAGAAAACTCGGAAAGTGACCCAGGTGGTCCTTCAACAGAGCTTGTGTCCTCATCAGATACAAAACATTTGTCTTTGGATCATCTACAGAAAAGTCTAAAATCTGCATACCCACTTATCTTCTCAGTCCTACAGTCCTTCACGCTGAATGGCAGAATTAGGCCAAACTCTTAGGACTGTAGACCCGATCAAGATTAAAATATTAGTTGACACTGATAAATAAATGGCAAGCAATAGGATATATTGGGGAATATGAGGAAGCCATTTGGTGTAAAACTAATTTGGCCTGACCTTGTTTTTCCGAAAAGGGCTCGCATGGCCATGAGCATGCATCGTACATCTGCTTTAAGTATTTACTATGTCCCAAGGAAAAGAACAATGACCTTTAAGGTAAAGAAAGATGCAACTTCCCCCACATGGGCATTTCCTTAAGGACATGCATCTCTCCCTAGGCTAGGAACTGATTGCTGACCTGCTGTGACCACCCAGCTCAGACCACAGACCTGCTACCTGCTGTATTCATCAACTGCTGTGTGAATCACTGTGCCAGCTAGGCAATCTCATGACTGTCAGAGAAGGGAGGTTCCATTCATATGTGACACATGCTCTTTGACGCTCCATAACCACTCCGCACAGCCCGCTTCTTGGGAGTACTCCACTCCTCCGTGAAAGTACTGTCCTTGGCTGTATGGTCCTCAGATCTGGCTCATAATAAACTCAGCCCAATTTTGATTTATAGATTGGTGATGGATTATCTGCATCGATAACACCTATAATATAATAATAAATATATATTTGATTTCTGCCCCCTTTCCTGGCATACAGTTCCTAAAGCCCTTGGAACCTCTGAAGTGATAAGTGTCTTTTGTATGCTAATGATGACTGGTGGCTGGGGGCTCCTGGATAGCCTCAGGATGGGGGCTGGTTGTCAGCGGAATCAACCATGTGATCAGAGGGTTGGAGCTTTCAGCCCCACCCCAAAACCCCTGGGAAGGGGAGAGGAACTAGAGGTTGAATGAATTATAACGACCAATGATTTAATCAATCATGGCTGCATGCAAAGCCTCCATAAAAAGCCTAACTGAAGGGGTTCGCAGAGTGTCCAGGCTGGTGAACACATGGAGGTGCTGGGAGGGTGGTGCACTCAGAGAGGGCATGGAAGCTCTTTGCTCCTTCCCTCAAACTTTGCCCCGTGCATCTCCTTCATGTGGCTGTTCCTGAGTTGTGTCTTTTTATAATAAACCAATAATCTAGTAAGTAAATTGTTCCCCTGAGTTCTGTTAGCCATTCTAACAAATTATCGAACTTGAGGAGGGGATCGTGGGAACCCCTAGTTTGTAGCCAAGTCACACAGAAGCTGTGGGTAATCTGGGGACCCACTACTTACGACTGGCGTCTGAAGTAGGGGGCAATCTTGGGGAACTGAGCCCTTAAGCTTATTTAGTTAGAGTCTGTGCTAACTTTAGTTAGTGTCAGAGAGGAATTAAATCCTAGGGTGCCCAGGTGGTGTCCACAGAGAATTGGTGAATTTCTCGGTACAGAAAAACCCACACATCTGGAGTCAGAAGTGTTCCCGAAGGGTTGGTGAGATAGTAGTAGAGGAAAACAAGAGTATTTTCCTTCAACACCCAAAAGAGATCACAGAGCAGGTAGGTTGTAGAAAATAAAAATCAAAATTAGAATTCTTCTTCTGACACAAAGCTCAGTCCTCGACACTCACTGGAGCATTTACTACATAAAAACTAGAGTACCTTCTCCAGAGTTCAAATAACCACAACACTCTGATCACTTGCCCTGTGTTCTCTTTGTGCGCTGTGCTGCATTACAGGAAATGGCAACGTTATCAGAAAAAAATCTCATTGGGAATGCTCTCACTTGAACTCCGAACAATGTACTTTCAACATCAACTTCCTGCTTTTTATTTCTCACTCGATAACTTGTTAGTTAGAAGAACTATATTTATTCTTCATAACTTTTACTTAAATTATGCATTTATTTATTGCTTTCCTTATTGTGGGAAATTTTACCAATTTAACTACAGTACATTTTGTTCCTCAACTCGTTCTGTGTGTTAATAGAATTCTTAGAGAGAAGTTCCCTTTTGGTTAGTTTCGTTTTCAGCCAGAGAAGTTTGCACACTAGATTGACTCCCTGAATTAAAATATGGGTGTGGCATAAAAGCTTCATGAAAATACTCATGAGTTGTTTTTTTTTTAAGGAAGATTAGCTCTGAGCTAACATCTGCTATCAATCCTCCTCTTTTTGCTGAGGAAGACCGGCTCTGAGCTAACATGTGTGCCCATCTTCCTCTACTTTATATGTGGGACGCCTACCACAGCATGGCGTGCCAAGTGGTGCCATGTCCGCCCCCAGGATCCGAACTGGCAAACCCCGGGCCACCGAAGCAGAACGTGCGCACTTAACCGCTGTGCTACCAGGCTGGCCCCTCATGAGTTTTTATTTATAGCTCTTGTTTAACAGCAGAGAAATGGACTCAGAAAAAGCACAAATATTTAGCATATTGACAGAAAGGGAGGCAGTCAGGTTTACTTTCTGCCCTGTGTTACCACCTCTATATAATACCACAGCAGTACTACCTCTATGTAATTCCACAGCACTACTACCTCTGTGTAATTCCACAGCACCACTACCTCTGTGTATTCCACAGCACCACTACCTCTGTGTAATTCCACAGCACCACTACCTCTGTGTATTCCACAGCATCACTACCTCTGTGTAATTCCACAGCACCACTACCTCTGTGTATTCCACAGCACTACTACCTCTGTGTAATTCCACAGCACCACTACCTCTGTGTATTCCACAGCACCACTACCTCTGTGTAATTCCACAGCACTACTACCTCTGTGTATTCCACAGCACCACTACCTCTGTGTAATTCCACAGCACTACTACCTCTATGTAATGCCACAGCAGTACTACCTCTGTGTAATTCCACAGCACCACTACCTCTGTGTATTCCACAGCACCACTACCTCTGTGTAATTCCACAGCACCACTACCTCTGTGTATTCCACAGCACCACTACCTCTGTGTAATTCCACAGCACCACTACTTCTGTGTATTCCACAGCACTACTACCTCTGTGTAATTCCACAGCAGTACTACCTCTGTGTATTCCACAGCACCACTACCTCTGTGTAATTCCACAGCAGTACTACCTCTGTGTATTCCACAGCACCACTACCTCTGTGTAATTCCACAGCACCACTACCTCTGTGTAATTCCACAGCACTACTACCTCTGTGTATTCCACAGCACCACTACCTCTGTGTAATTCCACAGCACTACTACCTCTATGTAATGCCACAGCAGTACCACCTTTATAAGAAAGACTCAAAAAAAAAACAAAGAAAATAAAATTCTTCTCTGATAGTCGTTTATGAGGATATGAAAGTTTTCATGACTTTTTTCTCTAAAAAACACATTGCCAGCAACACGTATTGAATGCTTACTCTGTGCCAGACCCGCATTTTGTAGGAATTACCTCATTCATTCTATCCTCAAAGAACCCACGAGATGGGTACTGCTGCTATCCCCACTTTGCAGATGGGGAAAGTGGGACCTAAAGGGCTAAGGAAGGAAGTCCTGGCCACCTGACTCTAAGACCCCACTCTTACCCTCCAGGCCATTCTGCCGCCTTCATTTTTACGTTATCTCCTTCAAAACGATTTCCCCTACAGTACTCTCACTCCCAAATAAGAATCAGAAGAAGACATTTGTCTAAAACAGCTTTCCGCTGCTGGAATGTGAGCTTCCAGAGGGCAGGAGCCTTGGTCTGCAACCTGCGGTATCTCCAACTTCTAACTGTGCCTCCTGCACAGTATGCGTTCAGTCAATGTGTGTGGCGGGAACCAATGGGGAAAGAGAATACTCTCCGAGTGATGAGTGACATTGTGCATGGCCAACTGGTTTAAGAAGTCCCATGGTCTGGTGCAAGCCAGCAAGCATAAGCTCGTTACCTTTCTCTCTTTTGTATTTCTCTATCTTCCTCATAAGGTTAGGCACGACGTTTTTGCAGAGCATCTCCAGCAACGTCAGATTGTCTTCATCTATTCGAGCTTGTTTCTCCAGGTGTGCCAGGAGACTTAGAGAAGTCTGCAAGAGAATCAATGGAGTCACGTTTCCACGCCTACGATTATCCCTTCGCTCGTTCAACATTCCATGCATGGCACCGGGCTTTGCAGTGATGAATAAGGTAGTGAGTGTGTCTGTCCCCACTGAGGTAGATACTATCATAATCTCCATTTTAAAGATGAAATAACGGAGGCACAGAGAGGTTCAGTAACTTGTCCGAGGCCACAGAGCCAATAAGTAGCAGAGCTTGTATTTGAACTCTGGCAGTTTTATTGACCACTGAGCTATGCTGCCTCTAACTCACAGCTATAAATGATATAACGGATTAGGGAAGCAGCCAAATAGGGGCACCAAAGAAGTGAGGGGAGAATGTTTTAAAAGAATTTTATATTTGCTATTTTAAAAGACAAAAATTCTTAAGTACTCTCGGGAAAGATTGCAAATTGGCTAGTATTATTTTAATACTGAATTACATATGGGGTGGAAGGCACCATAATCTTTTCAGTGATAAAGGCTTCTCAATCAATGTATTAATCTGGTTATAAAAACTATGTACAAATAGAAAAGAGTAGCTAATCAGAAAGTGGATATCGGAACAGCATCTAACTGCACACAGAACCAGCCAGATGGGCAGCATGGGGACCGGAGAGAAGCCACCAGGGATGCTAAACAGCTGAAAACGGACAGTGTGTTCTGGAAGAGTGAGAAATAGGCCTGAGTACAAGCTACGAGTGAAAGCTGGGTCACGGCTGGAGCAGAAGGCTGGTATCAGGCTGTGCGGGCACACCGTGAGGAGCCTGGGCAAGTGGTCCATGGATCAAGATGCCAGTAGTAATTTTTAAGGAGAACAGTGACATGAACAGATCTGTTTTTAAATAGAAGTTTTGGGGATATGTTAAAGGAGGAGTGCATTAGAGAGAAAATATTGGCAGGAAGATTAAATACTCTGGCGAAGAAATCAACTAGACCTGGTCTAAAGCTAGTGGTGGAAATGCAGAGGCGGCACTGGATCTGAGAGACATTTCCGAAGTATAATTTGGCAAGTTCAGAGATCCACTGGAAGTGGGTGAAGAAATGAAGGAAGATGCAGAGGTGAGTTCAAATGTTGACAGTGCTCATTGATTCATCATTTGTCTATTCCACAGAGCAGGGTTCTCACAAGCTGCACATGGCAGGTGATATTTGAATGGTGTCTCAGGGGATGACTAGGCCTTCACTGCCAACAGAGAAAAGGACATCCCGAGCAAAGAAAATCATATAGGAAAAACGATGAGAAACTAAAAATCTGGTTATGAGGAAATTCATGGTGGCTTCAGCAAGAATAGTTTCACTGGAGTGATGGAGGCTGAAGCCATATTGGAATGCACTAGAACGTGACTAAGGGTAGAGTTGGTGGAAGGTGTGTGTGTGTAGACTATTCTTTCAAGAAGTTTGGCAGTAAAGGGAAGGAGGAAGAGAGCGCAGTAATACAAGGATGAGAAAGGAATGATGAGAGAGAGAGAGAGAGAGTGTGTGTGTGTGTGTGTGTCTCCAAACAAGGCACTCAGAATGCTAACAACCAAAGGAAAGGCCAGAGTTACAAAGCCTTAACTGATTTCTGTCCTCATCTAATCAAAAGAGATTATAAATTTTCAGGAAATTCCAGAGACAGCTAGGAGAACCAAAAAGGCAAAGAAACATGTGTGCCCCCAGCTGCAGCTGCCGTACACCGACTCGGCCAGGGAACAAAGTAGAAGGCAGGAGGGGGTGAGGGATGACTCATCCGAAGCTGACCAGCTGGCAAAGGAGGTAGCTTCAACTATGCTTGCATTTAACCCCCACAAGGTTGTATGCAAACATAGTAATAGGTTATATGCAAATGAGCTCTCTGAACCTCAAAACAGAAACTCCTATCTTGACAGCCACCTACCAGGAGGAAGAAGAGGAGCTAAGACATGATTCTGGAAGCGAGGATGGAAATCCATTATACTTCATAGGAAGTTTATTAGATGCTGAGTAACACACGATTTAAACAGAGCGTATACGCTGCTTGAGTTTAAGAACACCACCCTGGCAGATATCGGCAGGAGGAGTCTGAAAGCTCTTTTGCTCTGCTTCTTTGCTCCAAAGCTAGTCGATTTGGGTGTGGTTTCCTTTGCATCAAGGTTCTGAGAACAGATTTCCTGACGGTTGTTTAGGTCTGTCCATAAGTGTGAAGGCGGCTACGCTGCTGTAAGTTTGTATGAAAGCTATCAAACAGGAAACCTAGAACTCGCCACGGCAGTCATCATTGTCCCTTTAGAGAAACCACGTGAAGTTAGAACCCTTCCTTTCCGGCTGAGGAGGGTTCAGGCTCTCCTCCACTGGCTGGTAAAGAATTTATTTCTGTGATAAAACCTTTTGGGATTGCAATTGCAGTTAAGGCAGCCTCACTAAGCCCTGGCACGGAAACGCATGCAGGGTGCTTAGAGATCGTCCTTTACACACTTCAGAAGGCTGGCCTGATCGCAAAGTCCAGTAGACATCACTCTGGATTACCTGAGGTGATAACTCAGCCACAATTCTGACGGGAAGAATTAGATCTCCTTCGGAATGAAGCAGAGATCATTTGGAATCCAAGAAGGGAGTGCAGTTTTCCAGAATTTGACCAGGTAATTCCACAGTTCTATGCCACAACTAAACACAGTGACTTCTTTTACTGTTGCACCAAGTGAGAAAAACATAAAATCATTTGGCCACTTGAGCATGGGCCTTCGATGATCCGAAAGCTAATTTAGCAGGGAGAGAAGTGTTTCGAATGGTCCTGACCATAAACATATTTCTGCAGCCACACCCACCTTGAAGCAGAGTTCCAGGTCCCGTGGAAACAGCAGAGGGAGAAGTACATTCCCCAGCATTTCTGAGCAGGAAACCACGGACTCCTTTAACAAATACCCTGCTCGGCATCCGCCACCCCATCGCAGGGGGTAAAGGCTTCCACCCTGACGGATGGAGAGGTGCAGCCACAGAAAGTGGTCTCATTTTATTGATAAACCCCGAGACTGGACAACTGTGAAAGCATGCCCAAAGTTGGGAGAGAGTATTGTCAGAATAACTGGAGAGCTTTTCAAGCTTTAGGAATCTCCTCGAATGTTGAGAAATTTTGCACGTAAGGTAAAATGCTGTCACTTGACTGGGTAACCACTTCGGACCAACACAAACACAAGCACATGGAAAAGATATTCTCTAAAACCAAACCTCCTGGCTTTTTGATTCTCCAAGAACTTCATGGACCCTTAGGATATATGTGTGTGTATATATACATTACACTTACATGTGTATAACATATATACACACACATTTTATTATATACATATATATGTAATATATATATATACACACATGCATATATATTTACTTGTATAAAGAGGACTAAATGAGGATTAAAACAGAGAGACTGTAAGAATAAAACAAATAAATATTTTAAAAGAGAGAGAGTGTAGTATATAGTAGCTATATACTCTGACAATGTAGATATATTTCAACCCTAAAAACAAATGGGGAGAGAATGGGTACAGCACACACAAAATAAACATCTCAACTGTTGTGAATAATCATATTGGTGGTAGAAGTATTAATACTGATATTCTGGGAGTGTTGTATGTATAATGTGGGATAAAAGAAATCATCATGTATTTAATTCTATCATCTGCTATGACACGAGAACCAGGATTCCCAGGATGGGAAAAAGAAGATACAGATATAATATAGAAGAGATTAATTAAAACCATGAATTTGACTTGAAAATAGTGGTATAAATTCATGAATTATTTTATATTAAAACAAACTAAAAAAATAGACACACACACAAGTACACATTTCCTAGCACTATCCTTTGAAAAAAACCTAGAAGCAATCATCAACCCAAAAACAATGATCATCTCCAGCATCTACTCTGTAGTCTTGAAATAACATTTCTCATAAAAAGAAACCAGGAAAAATGATGGCTTCTAGGTCTGGGCAGAAAATGTACAAGATGAACCTGAGACATCTTGTCATACCAAGGAAGCTATCCAAGGCTGTGAGGGTAACGTCAAAATGACTCAGGAACCAACTTGAAGAGGCTACCCCTGTGCAAAAACGGGACAATTTGAACTTCAATAAAGATAATAACTGCAATGGATTGAAACCCATCAAATAGGTTTAAATCCATGAGTCCAAATTTATATATTTTTTATAATGGGTCACTTTCAGAGAGTGACAGGAAACCAGTCAACTGTCTTGAACACTGGGTAAATGGAAGAAGGTATCAAGGATTCATACATAAACTATCATCGAGTAACCAAATAGTAGAGGTGGAGAAAACAAAATGATAGAATTTTTTTCTTTCTTTCTTTTTTCTTTTGAGGAAGACTAGCCCTGAGTTAACATCTGCCTCCAATCCTCCTCTTTTTGTTGAGGAAGACTGGCCCTGAGCTAACATCCATGCCCATCTTCCTCTGCTTTATATGTGGGATGCCTGCCACAGCATGGCTTGCCAAGTGGTGCCATGTCCCCACCTGGGATCCGAACCGGCGAACCCCGGGCCGCCGAAGCGGAACGTGTGCACTTAACCACTGCGCCACTGGGCCAGCCCCCAAAATGATAGAATTTTAATATCTCCATTTCGCAACCCCCAAAGAATCAATACATAAAAATGTTCAACATCAACAGTTGCTAACATCAAAAAAGGGAGAAGACCAGGCCTTGTGTACCTCCTGATGAAAGAACACAAGACCAGCTTTAGTTTGGCCAAAAGGATGTAGCCTGAGTCTGACAAACCCTCTGAATCCAGCTGCCAATCTGCAGGAAACACAGAAGACGGAGGAGCCCACTGAACTGCACCAAGCACAAGCCATAAGCAAAGCCTAGACTGGGGGAAATTCTATGGGCCTACTGTCCTGGGGTTTGTCAACAGGAGAAGAAAAAGAAAGGGGTTGAGGGGAGGGGAGTTTAACCTATAGATTAAAAGAAAGAAAAGAAAAAAACAATCAAGACTAAATTGAGGTCTAGATATGCACAGGTAAGTGAGAAAACCATACAGAACTTAAGAACATGGTTCCTATAAAAGCCAGGACAGTGGTTACTTCTCGGGGGTGGGAGGGGGCAGGTGGAGGGGTTTCCGGAGCAGCTAGCAAAATTCAAGTTCTTGATCTGGGTGGTGGTTTCAAGGGTATTAGCCTTATAAGCTGTATGTTTGTTTTGTGTAATTTTCTGCACTCGCATTTTTTTGTTGTTTTTAAGAGTAAAAAGATAAAAAGGAAAAATATAAGAAACAAAACCAGGATGATATCAGAACTTCTAGGGACTATGTAAGGCAGAAAATTAATAGAGTCTGACAAGGGGCAACAACTATGAGAATGTGTTAAGTGTATCTTTGCACCTCCCCATCATGGTGGTTTAGTTCATCCTGCTAATCCTCCCTGTTTTTCATGCAAAGTCACATAAACAGAACAAGTTCAGGCTGTTTTCTCAGAAGGAAAGAGAAAGGGGAAAATTGTATCATCCCATTCATTCACGCTTTCATTTAGAGCACCATTTTGTAACAGACTCTGCAAGGTTCTAGAGCTATAATGGTGTGTAAGACTCAGCCCCCATCCCCAAGGGACTCACAACCAATCTTTGGGAGAAAGGACCCTCAAGAGATGACCAATCAAAGAATGCAAGAGGCTAAAATACCTGAGGACTCTGAAAAGGGAAAAAAAAGACCGAAAGATTGTGGCCAAAACAGAGAATTAATTTGCTCAGGTCTACAGGTCTTACACCAGGAAACATGCTTAATGAATTACTAACATTGTCCTCATTTGACCTAGCATATGTAAAATAGCTTCCCACTCTTCAGTGACTTTTCAAAGAAAAGGTATTTGTCAATACTATCAGTTGCTCTGCGGAGAATGGGATACAAGAATGGGATCCACACATGCAGGCTCAGCAGCGTTGGCGATGTTCTCGTTCACACGTTGGATGGGGATTCACGGCTGTTCACTGAGTGCTACATTTCATAACTTGCATACACGTTACATGTATCTTTTGTGTGTTATCAAACATTATGTAACTTAAAACTAATAAAAATAGCAGTTGAGGGGCTGGCCCCGTGGCCGAGTGGTTAAGTTCGCGCGCTCCGCTGCAGGCGGCCCAGTGTTTCGTTAGTTCGAATCCTGGGCACGGACATGGCACTGCTCATCAGACCACGCTGAGGCAGCGTCCCACATGCCACAACTAGAAGAACCCACAACGAAGAATACACAACTATGTACCGGGGGGGCTTTGGGGAGAAAAAGGAAAAAATAAAATCTTTAAAAAAAAAAAATAAATAAAAATAAAAATAAAAATAGCAGTTGAATATTATAAAGTAACGTTATAGGGTAAAATTTGAAAATTGGCCCCTTCCCAAATTAACTAACTTGCATGTCACAAGCTGTTGCTAGCATCAAAAGAAAAAAATGTAAAGTTTTAAGGTCCGGAAGAGAGACATGCAGCTACTTTCTTGCCCTTAAATGTGACCAATATAGCAAGAATATCAGCAGATAGCATTGTATTCATATTAAAAACAGTACTATTAGCTCAAGGCACCTTGCAGCCCTTTACAAAGCACATCCTCAAATATTTGTCTTGTTTGATTTTCACAGAAGCCCCACGTGGGAGACACTGCCAAGTCCACTGAAAAGGGCGCATGGCTTCGTCAGAACCCAACTAATGTAGATGATGAACAACAAATTCACTCTGCTGTCATTCACCAGCTCCCTGTTTCCTTGTTGTGCCTGCACAGTTCTATATCGTAAAACAGTGGATGCCCATATCACTTAATCATTCACTGCATGGCTACTGTGTGCCAAATACAGGCCCTGGACTAATGCTTTGTGTCCATTCTTTCATCTAATCTTCCCAACAGTCCTGGGAGGAAGTAGTATGATTGTCCACAAAATGACATAAGAGAAAGTGGACACTCAGAAATATTTAATCCCTTGCCCCACACTGAGGAGGTAGTCACAGAACCCAGGCCCATCGACACCAAAGCCGATGTTCCTAACCATTGTAAAATACTGTCTAAACCCTCCTAAAACCTTTTCCAGCATCTTCCCAAACACCGATTAAACGTTCACAAAGACGCCATTCTATATGACCCACTCACCATCTGGGTTTTCGGAATCGAATCCTTCAGAAGGAACATCATGCTGTTTAAGTTGTCTGAGTCCATGCCTTCTGACAGCTCATAGAGCAGGTTTCTAGGACATACACACATAGAAAGAAATGAAGCCTCGCACTTGCAGGGGACGGCACAGAAAATCGAGTGCTTTCACAAACGTTCTCTCTCACTGGAATGAGCACAACCCGATAAAGTGATAACTGTTAATCCCATTTTATAGATTCAAAAACTAAAACGTTGAGCTTCGACATGTCCTGTTAAATTAAGATAACACAAGAGTAGGGCAGGCCTTCTGACCCCAAGTCCAGTGCTGCTCTGCATCACACCAGGAAGGCGTAAAACACGATTTTGGCATGCCCTCCCATCTCCCAACTCCATTCTAGAAATTCAGGCTCACTTTATAGGCCCTTGTCAGAGAACCTGGTGCCAGTCAACATAAGGTCCACTGTCGAAAAGGAAGGAAACCCCCCAACTTCTAGATAGTCACATAATCAGCAACCAGAAAAACGGAGTATTTCATCATACACCAACACCTCTGCACACCAGAGAGTATTCCTCAGGTGTTTAACCAGCAGAGTGGGGATGCTGATTTCCAGAATTCCCTCACTGACCAAAGGTAGCTCAGGCTCTGAGAGCCAGTTTGAGCACTGCGGCCTGAAGGGCTCCCATCGCACAGGCCATAAAATAACACAGGAAGCCTCCTCCCCGTGAGCCTCTCTGATGCAGTAGATACTAAGTCAGTGGACAATTTAAGACAGTGTTGTCTAAGGTCCAACCCATGATAGGCCTGATGCCTATATTTTACCTCTTCGGCAAAATGCCTATATTTTCCTTCTCTGGATTTCGCCCCAAAATGTAACTGGACATGGCATAAATGACGTCCCTCCCTGCCCCAGAGACACATCTCCTTTTTCATTTTACTTATTTGCCTCCAATTATGCATGACTCTCTTCTCAAGTCGGTGGATATGGGTGGACATGCAGTGACTCACAGGAGGAAGGACCGTCTGGCAGCGTGGAGGCCGGGAAGGAGGAGACCGCAGCCCTGTGGGCTGCCTCAGGCAGCAAGAAACGAAACAGAGGGAAGCCACCAGGCCCAGAGCTGGGTTTTGAAGCTCTGCTGATCTCCCAACCCTCTCATCTCATTAGCACCTAAAGCTGAGAACTCCTGCTTTAGAATCACTGCATCATCCAAGGAGGCAGAGAAGAAAAAGATCCTAATGCCAGCCTCCTTCCAAAGCTCAAGACCTGAATGAACACTCAATGGAAAACCCTCCTATCCGGACCGCAGAAGCCCCCTCACCTGAACAGAGAGACCCTCCTTCGGGCGGGCAGCAAGCTCTCCACCTGCTCTTTGGTGTAGCAGAGGTGGCACAGCAGCGACTTCTGCTTGATGATGTACAGGAGTTCCGCCAGGAAGAAGCTGTCTTCCTCCCTCAGCAGATCCTCTGCCAAGAGATGGTTAAAAATTTCCAAGGCTGAGCTGGACTTCTCCAGCTTCTTGTGGGAGACGCAATCTCGGCAGAGAAACCTCAGGCGTTCCACGTCTTGGTCCCCCAGGTGAGAATCAATAAACAGAAGCTTCTGGCGAAAGTCCATTGTACAGTTATCATCCGAACTGGAATTCAGGTTTTGACCTTGAGATGTCATGGCCAGCCTGCGGGAGACAGACAGCTGGGGCGTTAGAGACAAGGACACACAGCACCCCAGCTTCACAGACCCTCCCCTGGTTCAGGCCCCTTCTGTTCCAGGCATTAGACTTTCCCAGAAGAGCTGAAAAATAATAATTACTGTGAGGTTACTTCAACAGCCCAGAAAACTCAACCCCAATACTTGTAAATTAAACCTTTAGGAGGTCTGGAGCTTATGGAACTCAATTTACCTGATTTCTCTCAAATCAAAATGTCCCCCGTGGGAGCTAGTCAAAAGGGAGCGTGACACAGCACAATTTCTCCCAGTTGGAGTTCTTAATTCATTCCCACCAAACGGCAGAAATAGCACTTAGATTTATGCCTTACGTTTTAGAAATAGAGCAATCTGGGGGTTTATATTTCCGAAGTGTCTACCAACCCAAGGGCAACAAGGTAACACTGCTAACCATAACGGGGCAGGCTGTTACCTCACAGAAACAGAAGCCGTAGTCCTAGACCCCAGAAAGAAACGGTTTTAGATAAGGATTGCTCGGATCAATGTAGGAAGTCACAAAGTCCCGAAGTAGGTATTTCCATCTGACCAGTTCATAAACTATGTTATTTTCTACACCCAATTTCATTCTAATTAGAGGAGCAATGAATTGATAAAATTTTTCAATGTAATATTATTCATTCTATAATGACTTGAGGTATATATTCACTATACAAGTCTTGGTTCTTTAGAGTCAAGAAACTACTTTCTAAAGGAAGGAGAACATGGCGAAAAGACAAAACATCAACAACAAAGAGTGGTTCTGTGTAGGTGGTATATTCATAGATAATATAAATTTTCTTCTGGGATCCTGTTTGAGTTTCTCAAATTTTATGCAATAAACACATATTACTTTTATTGTTAGAAAAAAGAAACCCAAAAAGTGCCATTTCAACCTCATCACCCTGAGTCTCCCTTCTGGTTGCCGCCCGGTGACAGTAGAAACCAAATGATTGGTTTTTGGAAACACATACTTTTTCTCATGCATCGCACATTTCCCTTGCAATTCCCTAAAGATTCTAATCTCTAACTCGGGCGAGTCTGCCAGACTTCGTGCCCGTTTGTGGACTAGCATATTTCTGCGGCTAAGAGCCTCTGCTGGAGCCTTCCCGGGGCTTTTTAAACGTTCATTTTCCTTGGCGCCGCTAATCAATCCAGGCAGAAACGGTGCCACTGCCGACCAGAGTTTTTGCAACTTTCTCTGCCCTGAAGCCAAGGAGAAGGCTGTCTTGTGAGTCCGGGCTGGGGAGAGGTGTTAATTACCTACCTTCGGATCAAATTCCACGATCTTCTGGAGGGAAACGTTTCTCAGGGAAATTGCCTGAAAATCAAGAAATCAGAATCTTCTGGGTGCTCCAAGTCTCAAGGAAACTCCCATTTGCGCGGGAAGAGAACTCAAGACTTGTTGCTAGCTCTGCAAGTAAAAACGGGATTTTCAGGTCTGAGTAATTTGATATTAACTTCCTGCTGATGTCATCGCTGCCTCCTGTGCCTTATCCCCTCCCCTTTCTTGGGGTTAGGATAACCCTGACAAACAGCGTCTCCTAAAGGCAGATTCACATCTTTCCCAGTGGAGAGCTCCCGGGTTAAGCCCGGGGCTCCTACACAGAACTCCGGGAAGCACCAGGCGCTCTAGCCTTCCATTTGTTACGCTCCTCAGTGAGCCAGGAAGGAAAGCGTTGATTTTTCCTAAGCATCTCCTGCCCCAAGCTCACTTAACCTTTAAAATAAAACTCCAAAAGCTCATGAAATAGGGGTCAGCCATCTTAACCTTTTCTC
The DNA here is from genome assembly GCF_037783145.1 of Equus przewalskii. NCBI lineage: Eukaryota > Metazoa > Chordata > Mammalia > Perissodactyla > Equidae > Equus > Equus przewalskii. The sequence continues at coordinate 75,372,048 of NC_091847.1, read as the reverse complement.
AAATAAGTCCATGTGCAAATCAACAAAAAAAATTTTAAAGGCAAAAAAGGGAGGGGGAGGGCCGGGCCCTGTGGCCAGTAGTTAAGTTCACGTGCTCTGCTTCAGCGGCCCAGGGTTCACTGGGTCAGACCCTGGGCACGGACATGGCACCGCTCATCAGGCCATGCTAAGGCAGCGTCCCACATGGCACAACCAGAGGCACTCACAACTGGAATATACAACTACATACTAGGCGGCGGTTTGGGGAGAAGAAAAAAAGAAGAAAAACGAAAACAAGAAATTACATATTAAAACAAAAGGGAAGGGGAGTGGAACTATAAGGCCATTTGGAGATATTTGACAGGAACTCTATCAACAGTAGACAAAACTGATGATGTGTCTGCCCTCACAGCACAGGAAAGAGACTTTGAAGACATGATTTCTAATAATAAAAACAATACCTAGGGGGCCACCCCCATGGCCTACTGGTTAAGTTCAGCACACTCCTCTTTGGCAGCCTGGGTTGGTTTTCCGGGCGTGGACTTACACCACTTGTGGCCATGCTGTGGCAGTGACTCACACACAAAATAGAGGAATACTGACAACAGATGTTAACTCAGGGCAAATCTTCTGCAGGAAAAAAAAGAAAACTACAAAAAAACAAAAAACCCCACAATACCTAACTAAACAATACCTAAAAAAGACAATACTTATTTCACAACTACCATGTGCCAGGCACGATTTACCCATTGAATTATCCCAAGTCTCTAAGATAAATACTTTTACTATGACACCTCTTTTAAGCTGTGAAAACTAAGACACAGAAAGGTCATAGTGATATCGACCCTGATATCAGTTTTGCTACATTAAACCCAGCATATATGGGGTTAAAACCAAAACACTCATTCCCTGCTTACTCTCTGGCTTCCTGGCTCCAGAATCCACTATCCTCCATGGAGACAGACATGTCAAGGACAAGCACCTGGATTCACTATCTCCTTCCTGCAAAGAGATCCAGGCTGGTGGGAAAGCTGCTGACCAGCAAGGTCACGAGCTCCCTCCTCTCTGCAAGTGTCTCAAGGCCAAAGACAGGCTGGTGGGAAAGCTCCCTCAAACAAGGCCATATGGTCCCCCTCCCCTACCTAAAACCCCAAATAAAAATGCTTCCTTTTAGCTTTTCGGGGAGCTTGGGATTTCAACGTTAGCTGCCCTCTCTCCTTGCTCAGCGCTGTGCAAAAATAAAATTCCTACTTTCTTCCACCACACACGGTGTCAGAGATTGGCTTGCTGTGCAACAGGTGAGCGAACTCACTTCAGGTTCAGTATCAGTAGTTGGTCTAAGGTCACACAGTGACTAGTGGGAAAGCAAGGCTTTAAACCAGCAAGTTTGGCTCTGAGTCACTACACTATAATTCAGCTAACTCAAATGTGCAGAGCTCTGGGAAGAAGCACAGAACCTTAGAAAGATGCTTTATCTCTGAAAAAAAGTAAGATTTATGATGCTTTATTAACAGATGTATTGAAGTGCCGTTTCCTTATCCTGGGCATTATCCAGAGAACTTCTGTGTTTAAGAAAGACAAGCCCTAGTGGTGATGGTGGCACAACAATGTGAATGTACTTACAAACTGTACACTTAAAAATGGTTAAAATGATACGTTTTATGTTGTGTGTATTTTACCATAATTTTTTTTAAAAAAGATAAACATAGACAAGCCCTAAGTTTTGGTCTTCTATTCAGTTGTTCATTTATAAATATTTCATTCCTTGGGCCATTTGGGGAGGCAATTTGGTGAAAGTATCACTTCTTACCCTGTTCATAAAGTACACTACCTTTTTTAACCTTTGTTCAATAATATTAAATATTTAGCAAGCTCTTCCTACTTGTAAAGCTCTGAATTGGGCACAGTTGGAAGCCAAACATGAACAAAACAGTGTCTGCCTTCCATAATCACTATGACTACTACCATTTCTTGACCCCTCTTCTCTGATGAACTGTCTAAAGTTGGCACTATCATCTACCTTCAATAGATGGGGAAATCCAAGTTCAGAGGGGCAAGGTAGCCCGCCATTATCCCAAAGGTGGGAAGAGATGGGAACTCAGGACTCAACCCAAGTCTCTCTGATTCGGAATCCCACGCTCTTGATCCCAGGGTTTCTGCTGCCTGTAGCTCCAGGTAACCTACGGTAATGTCGGTAATTATCGGGCAGGGTGTGGTGATGCTGCGATGGGCTTCACCTAAGCGCCACAGGAGCCCCAAGGAGCAAGGGATGGATCCAGATGGGGATGGCTCGGAGCAGGAGGTATTCGAGCTAAGCCTGGAAGGCAGATGTAGAAGAGAGACACCTGAAGTAAAACTTAAACTTTGTCCTAGCACTGCTAGTACTCAAGAGAAACACTTGAACCAAGTTACAGAGGGGAGACTGGGTGCCATGCCCTTTGTACTCTGCATTTCAGACTTCCTTCTATTTAGAACACAATTACCCAGGGCGTGCTGATGGTGACGTGGAAGTAGTGGGAAGAAGAAACGTTTCTTACAGCCTCTTTCCTGATTGGTTGCAGTCAACTGGGCCCACATGAAGAGCCAATCGAAACCGTCATAGCCTCTTATAGTGGCGAGAGTCTACTACTGCCCTGGGGAGAAAGCGGAAATAGTCACCTGCCTCTCTTTCCTCCTGCGGAGGGGGTGGTGGCGGCAGGAGTTGGCTTTACCTTACATCCAGGCTCTGGTCCAAGGTCCCCACCCTTAAAGTCTATAAAGTGAGATTTCACAAGAGTGAACACTCACGAACTAGAGAAGGAACTCAAGTGACAGGGGAGGTGGGTGTACCAGCTGGAGAAGACCTCATGCCCCGAGACCACATCACCCGCTGGTCCTGAAGTAGCAGCTTCTTTTGATTAGCCATCCCATCCCCAGCTTCCAGGACCTCCTCCCTCCCTCACTCCTTTATGCACAGACTCCAGACCTTCCCAGGACTAGTTTCGTTCCAGGTACACGGGAGTACGTTGAAGCTAAGCTCTGAAGCAGAAGACTTTTTCTGGTAAAGATGCCAGGAGAGATCTCCAAATACTGAAGTCCGACATGACCAGGTAACTGCTTGAGCTAAAGCCGACCCTTGAGATCTCCAAACAGTGAACTGGTGGGAAATTGTAGCTAGACAAGCAAAGTGCAGCCCATTTTGTATTCACTCTACTATAGACTGATCTATTTTACCAGGTCTCTTTTCTTATTACAAAAGTGGTAAAAGAAAAAAGAAAAAAAACAAGGGAAGACTTTCTAATATTTAATGTAGAAAAGTTGGAAAATAGAGAAACAGAGAGTCATTCATAGTCTATAACTATTGTTAAAATTTTAGCGTATATCCGTTCACTTTTCTCTGTGTATTATTTTCCAAAAATTAAGCTATGCTTTTTTCACTTAGCAATACAGATATTTTTTTCCTATCATTAAATAGTCTTTGAAAACATAATGTTTAGTGGCTAGATGATATTCCCCCTTCCATGGATGTACCATCTTTATTTAACCAATTTCTAATTCTTGGACATTTGATTCATTTTGAATTTTCTGCTATTGTGAACACTGCTGCATTGAAGATTCTTATAGATAAATCTTTGCACATATTTATAACTATTTCCTTAGGATGAACCCAAATGTAGAATTAGCAAGCTGATCTTTAAATTCAGTCTGAATCTCCAAGGCCTTCCATCTCCCTTTCTTATCTACATGGGTTTGGGTCAATGAGGTAACTTTGAAGTGACAAAACCTCAAAGTGCCACAAGATGGTGATATTTCCTACCCATACAATGGAATATTTACACAACCATAAAATGAAACAAAGTAGTGATATATTCTATGCCATGGATGAACCTTGAAAACATTATGCTAAGTGAAAGAAGTCAGACACAAAAGTCCACATATTGTATGATTTCTTTATATGAAATATCTAGAATAGGCAAATATGTAGAGATAGAAAGTGGATTAGTGGTTGCCAGGGTCTAGGGGGAGGGAGGGAATAGGGGATGTTGGCTAATAAGTATGCGGTTTCAGTTTAGGTAGATGAAAATCTTCTGAAATTAGATTGTGGTGATGATTGCACAACTGTGAATATACTAAAAAACACTGAATTTTTCACTTTTAAAGGGTGAATTTTATGAAATGTGAATTATATCTCAATGAAAAATGGGAGATCTAGCATATGGCACTATCACATGTCACGAACAACCTTGTGATGGTTAATTTTTCTGTCAACTGGACGGCTCAGGGGTGCCCAGAGAGCCAGTAAACATTCTATCTGGGTGTGTCTGTGAGGGTGTTTCCAGAAGACATTAGCATTTGAGTCAGTAGACTGAGTAAAGAAAATCTGCTGTCATCAACTAGCGGGACAACATCTAATCCATTTAGGGTCCAACAAAAAGGAGGAAGGGCAGGGCCGGCCCCCCTGGCCGAGTGGTTTAAGTATGCGCACTCCACTTTGGCGGCCAGGGTTTTGCCGGTGCGGATCCTGGGCGCGGACATGGCACCGCTCTTTAGGCCATGCTGAGCAACATCCCACGTAGCACAACCAGAATATACAACTATGTACTGGGGGGCTTTGGGGAGAAGAAAAAAAGGGAGAAAGGGCAAATTCTCCTGTCTTCTTAAACTGGGATGTTCATCCTCTCCTGCCTTTGGACGTTGGAGCTCCTGGTTCTCTGAGCCTTTGCACTCCAGGACCTACACTGGCAGCCCTCCCCACTCCCCCACTCACCCCACCCACCAGCCACAATCTTATCGTGTATGCACTGGAGAATGGAAGGTTTCTAATGAGGGAGGTGACCAAGCTGCATTTGGGGAGATTGTTTGGGTTGCCGTGTATTAAATGATTGTAGGATTGAGAGGCTAGAGGAAAGATCGGTGAGAAAACTATTGTCATAGTCCAATGGAGAGGTAATGAAAGCAGGGGAAGTGTAATGATAGAGATAGACGGAAAAGACATTACAGATACAAAACCAACCTGATTTGGAAACTAGCTGGATGTAGAGACACAGGAGAAGGCAGACCAAGGTGAAAATGATGTTCTAAAGGTGCCGTTAACTGAAATTGGAGACACAGGCAGAAGAGATTTGGAATGGAGGGTTTGGTTTATTTTAAAACATTTGGAGTATACTGAGTCTGAGGTGCCAGAGGGAAAGTCAAGTGGAAACATCTGCCAGGAAGTTGCAGGGTGAGATCTGAACTTCAGAAGTCTGGGTGAGAATTATTCATCTTTTAGTGGCATAGGAATAGTCATTAAAGCTACAAGGTTGTCAAAAGAGAAAACATAAAAAGCGAAAACAAAGGAGTCATCCTGGAGAACATCCACATTTAGGGTCAGAAGAAAGATACCAAAAGACTTGGCCAGAGAAGTGCTTGATAGAAGTTCTATAGTGGAATACCCTACAGAAATAGGAAGGGGAAGATGACCCCCTAGAATCCAAGGACTAAGCTTTGGTAACTAAGGTCAATGTCACCCTTGGATCTTGTAGATTTGGTAGAATGATTAAGGTGAAACCCAATAGCAGGGAAGTATGGAGTAAATGGGAAAGGGGGAACTGGAGAGAGTATGGATTAGCCTAAGATTTACATAAGACAGTGGCTTGGAAGAGAGAGACTTTGATGGGGCAGTCAGCTGGTTTTTAGACTGAAGGATCAAAGACAGATAGCTTAAAGATGCAAGACAGCTGAAATAATGCACAGTGTTGGAAGAGGGCTGACCTACGCCACAAGAGGGACTAAGAAGGGGATGGGACTCCTAGTTCTGGGGCAGGAAGGCCTGACCAAATAAGGAAGCAAAGACGTTTCTTATATCCTCATTTAAACAGTGAAAAACTGTGAATGACTTAAATATCACACAGAGACATGGATATAGACATGACCATATGAATGAAGAGAGAGAACGGTGTTAAAGTATTACGCTGTTTATGTTTAAAATAAATAATTTTGTGTTTATATATATTAAAGAAACTGGACCTTTTTTTCAATAAGTAATTTTTATTTTATTTTTTTAAGTCACAATAATGTATTCTGTATAAAATGAAACAATACAATGAAGAATATTCAAAATTTATGACACAGTGCCAACAGTGAGGACAAGACTTAATATAAAGGTACAATGATCAAAATAATATATGGTATTGGCAAAAGAACAGACGAAAGGATCAGTGGAATGCAACAGAGTGCCCAGAAATAGATCCATACAAATATAGTCAACTGATCTTTGACAAAGGAATAAAGGTAAGTCAATGAGGAAAAGATAGTCTTTTCAACAAATGATGCCAGAACAACTGAACACACACACACACAAAAGAATCTAGACATATGGGAACTCTGTACTTTCTGCACAATTTTTCCATAAACCTAATTGCTCTAAAAAATAAAGTCTATTAAAAAAGAAAAAAAGTTATAGGGAAAATGTTTGTGGACTGATTAATGAATGATCAATCCTAGTCTTTTTTCCTTTTTTTATTGCAGTGAAATCCAGACAAAATGAACCATTTTAAAGTGTACAATTCAGTGACATTTAGAACATTCACCATGTTACACAGCCATCACCTCTATCTAGTTCCAAAATGTTGCCTCACCCCAAAGGAGACCTTGTCCCCACTAAGCAGTCTCTCCCCAAACCCCTCTCACCCCAGTCCCCGGCAGCCTAGTGGTTTACCTGGTGGATTTACCTATTCTGGACATTTCATATAAAGGGCATCATACAATATGTGACCTTTTGTGTCTGACTTCTTTCACTGAGCATAATGTTTTCAAGGTTCATCCCGTTGTGGCATGTGTCAGTTAATTCCTTCTTATGAATGGATGATATTCCGTTTTATGGACACAGCACACTTGGTTTACCCACTCATCTGCTGACGACGTCTGGGTTGTTTGCACCTTTGGGCCGCTGTGCCTCGTGCTGTGAGCGTGCGTACACAACTACTCATTCACCTGTAACCCACCCTCTAGTGGATCCTCCACGTCTCTCATGGGGAGCTAGGCTAATCTGTGGTACTAAGGACACTCCAGCTGATACTGCAGAGGGACTTACCAAAAATAATTTGTGCCTTTTTGTGTTCATTTCTTGTGTGATAGAGCCAAAGTGGAAACACTTGGGCCTGCCGGCCCCGCAGCTTTGGGATGGCACAAGGAGGAGAGGAGGAAGAGTTTCTGGGAAGAGGAGAGAGTGGAGGATCTGGAAAGGTCAGTCATTTCACCTGAGGGCCTTGATTGAGTCCCACATCTTTATGTCCAGGACTGCCGCAGGCAAGGCAGGGTCGGGCATGGGAAACAAGGAATTGTGGGTTTACAAGAACTGGGTCCTTTGGAGTCATTATCTTTAGCTATCCTAAACATATGTGCATAGTTAATGGGTCTTCTTTATAGTCAACTTTCTGTATTTATCTTTCAAATCTATTCACTGTGAACTTGATCCAAAAGCTCGTCTACATTAAGCGATTTGGTTAGAACTTTTCCTTGTGAATTACATGTCTTATGAGGATAGTATCCAAATCCTACTAATGTCTTAATAAAGCGTCTCCATCTCTCCAACAGAACCCACAAAAAGATAAAATGAGATAAATGAGAGCATGCATGTTAAACACTTAGGTCAGCTCAGATTTTAAGTGCACATACATTTTTAAACAAGAATTAGAGAATTAAAATAATCATCTAGACAAATTTTTATTTTAAACTTATAACTTGCATAAACATTTTAAACATCTTAATCAAACAACAGTGTATCAGTTGGACTGAAAGGTTAGGTTAGGCTAACCTTTAGGTTAAGGTTAGGTTAGGCATTCAGGTTAGGCTGAAAGAAATATAAACCCTACATTTTCTTCCCTGACATACAAGTCCAGAGGTAGGTAGTCTAGAGCTGGTATGGTGACTGCAAGCTCCTTAATGTCCTCACCCAACACAGCTCCTTTCTGCTCACCACTCAGCTATCCCTACAGTGTGGCCCTTATCCTCACAGTTCAAAATGGCAGCTAGAGCACCAGCCACCACAACCACATTCTAGTCAGCAAGATTTAGGAAGGGTTGAAGAGCAAAAAACAGCTGCCTTTTAAGGAAAGTTGTCAGCAGCTACCAAATGATACTGCTGCTGACATCTTATCGACCAGGACTTAGACACATGAGCACATCTAGCTACAAGTTGAGGCTTAGACAAGTAGACTATATTCTGTGAGGCTCTGTGCCCAGTTTCAAATCAAGGCTTCTACAGAAAAAGAGAATGGATATTGGGGGACAACGAGTGAGATCTGCCACACAGCCAAACTGACAAGGCTGACTTCAAATTCTGCACTCTTAGTGGCATAAGTAACATGCTTAGCCCTAGAGACTTGCCCCTAGAATCTGGAGGAAGAGATTCCCCTTTAAACATGCAGACAGCCGAAGGTGTCAAGTGGCCCCTGCCATGGCCTATTCACGGAAGAGGATGAAAGGGATTGGCGACTGGAATGGAACTGGGGTTGATGAGTCAGTCCGCCTAACCAGCGGCTCGAAGAGCACCCCAGGGTGAGTGAGTGAGTGAGACGGGGGTCCCACTCCCAGAAGAAGGAGCCAGAGACGAGACAGAAAAGTGCAGACAGCACCAAGGGAAGGGGAGCTTCATTAGCAATGAAGGACCAAGTAAGTGAAGAGTTGAAAGGAATTACTTTCAACAGGCTTTAGTGTAGAAACCAGTGTTCTCAAATATGCAGAGAGATCTAGACAAGAATTTGGAAAACAGAAAGAAGAAAAAGTATCAGCCAGAGTTCTGTCATCCATACACCACTTTTGGAATACTTCTTTCTGGCCTTTTGGTTTCCTTTGAGCAGTATTTTGCTTTCTTTTTCAGCATAGTTGCTGTAAAAAGTGTACTGATAGGTATTTCAAGCTCGGTCTTTTTCACGTAACGTGAATTCATGAGCATTTTTCATGTTACGACGTGCTCTGTGAAGGCCACACTGTGAGCTGGGTAGGCCTGTGGGCCCTGACGCGGCTCCTTCACAGCTGGAGTCTATCCAAGTGTGGGGGAACCACGGGTAAGCTACTGAACATCACTTTGCTCATTCTCTTCATCTATGAAGGGAGAAGAAATAATCATGAGGACAGTCACACTACCTCAGAGAGCTGTTCTGAGGGTTAAATAATTCAGGTAATGAGCTAAGAGCAGCTCCACGTGAGCTCTTATCATTTGCATCTAGAATTTATGTGGTTACACAAGATTCCCACCAGTGGACATCTCATCATAAGCATCCCCCTGTGACTGAGCACTTGGCTAATTCTGTTTGCCGCTATGACCCGGCTTGAAACAGTGCAGTGCATTTCTCCCTTTATATTTAGGACTCTCACTTAATGCAATGTCTTAAAAGTCATATATTTTGGAACATTTTATTTAAGTTAGGTTGTAGGTATACGGTATTCATTATATTCTTTTTTTTTTAATTTTTTAAAATTATTCTTTTTTTTTAGATTGGCACCTGAGCTAACAACTGTTGCCAATCTTTTTTGGGTTTTTTTCTGCTTTTTCTCCCCAAATCCCCCTGGTACACAGTTGTACATTTTTACTTGTGGGTCCTTCTAGTTGTGGCATGTGGGACACTGCCTCACCATGGCCTGCTGAGCGGTGCCATGTCCGCGCCCAGGATCTGAACCAGTGAAACCCTGGGCTGCGGAAGCGGAGCACGTGAACTCAACCACTTGGCCACCAGGCTGGCCCCTATATTCTTATCTACATATAATTCTCTCCAGCATGTCTAAAATATTTCATTAAAAAACTACACTCAATGAAAAAGAGTAAGACAGGCATTTAGTAATCAAATGTTTATATACAAAAGTGGCAGAGGGGGCCGGCTTCGTGGCCGAGTGGTTAAGTTCGCACGCTCCACTGCGGCAGCCCAGGGTTCGGATCCTGGGCGCAGACATGGCACTGCTCATCAGGCCACGCTGAGGCGGCATCCCACATCCCACAACTAGAAGGACCTGCAACTAAGACATACAACTATGTACGGGGGCCGGGGGGGGGGGGGGTTTGGGGAGATAAAGCAAAAAAAAAAAAGTGGCAGAGAAGGAGTCATATACTCCACTTTTAAAGTGAGACAAAGGACTGACTTACCTGAGAATTGACTAAATGACAAAGATGGGGCCTTCATGGCTCCTCCCACTCTAACCACAGGCACCTGCTGGCTTATGCTCACCACTGCTCACACTCTCCCCACTCCAGCTACAAGTTACGCTCCAGGTTTCTGAAACATGCCTCGCATTTCCCGTCTGTGCCTCCACTTGACTTGCTTCCTCTCCTACAACATACTTTCTGCTCCAGGTTTCTGAAACATGCCTCGCATTTCCCGTCTGTCCCTCCACTTGACTTGCTTCCTCTCCTACAACATACTCTGTGCTCCATCTCAACCTGCCAAAATCCTACCAGCTGTTCAAGGTTTGGTTCACCATTTCCAAAATAACTCCCTCATTATAGTGTGGTGTGATAACAATAGTGACGCTCGCATGGCATCCCCAAGGCCACCACAGAGCCTCTCCAGGTATGACTGTAAGGCTCTCTCACCTCACTCTCTGTGAGGCTCTGTGAAGTGGCCAAGGGAAGCCAAGGCCTCATTCCTCCCGTTGGTCAGCCCGAGCCTGGAATCCCAATCCTTCTTTACTCCACCCCACACCCCTTGCCAGGGAGCCAAACCCACAAGCAAACACTTAGCATCTTCTCTTTGGGACTTGGGGAGTGACTGATGGTTGGTGTCAACAAAAATAATGTAGCCCAAAGACAAGTGACAAAAGTGTGCAGAACCCTGTCAAACAGTTTTCCTCTGTAATAATTACTATGAGATTCTGGTTCATGAGTCCAGGCACAGACATTATTCCTGCTGGTGCCCCTCAGCAACATGAAATTCAGACACTCTCAGGAGTCCCACACTCATTAACACAAGGACGGCAAAAGAACTTCCAGAGTAGAAATAAGTGCTTATGAATAGCCATAAAATTGTTCTTTCCATGCTTTGGAACCTTTGCTGAATGACCATGACAAAACATACATAAACATACACACACAGACACACTCCACTTAAAATCAACATAAGAATAAATAAATTAAAAAATAAAGACCTTCAAGAGATATTTTAAACAAGGGTCTCCTTTCAGGTCATAGCTGATTTTACTTTCTACATGGAGTACGGATGGCCACGGGCTAATTAACTCTTTGACTGCAAGCACTCGAACTGCTTCTTTCTTAGCCCTCGGTTACTTGATTGTTACCATGGAAGGCAACATACTCCAGAAATGCCCAAGTCAACCAGTAACTGGTTTCTAAAGTCTCAAAGACATTTCCTTCCCAACACTGACCTGGCCCAACACAGAGGCCACGACCTTCACCTCAGAAGCTATAGTTCAAGCACGACTTCCCGTCAACCTGTGACTCCTCACAGGTCGCCTCAGCACGGCCAGGACCTCACCTCACCTACATCACACACACACTCGCTTGGAAACTCTGCCCTGGTTAGTGATGGAGGGAGACTGCAGGGATAAGCCGGGTGTTGATCTTTTCATTTGCAGAAGAAGATGAGCTTCTTTCTCAGGGTGTGCTGCAGACAGACGGAGTACCTCTCCTTAGCAGACACTGTGCTGTTCCAGTCATACACGTAGCGGTGGAGGTCAATGTGCAGTTCCAGGATGGGGCGTCTTCTGGAGGGAATGAGAAAGGCAAAACTTATGTCATGCAAACATCAAAGAGAGAGGAGAGACAGACCGTCTTTGGGGCAACATGAGCCAACAGATGTGAAAGCGCTTTGAAATCATTCCTTTCCAGATGCTCCACAAACTGCTCAGGGACTGATCCAAACCAGCTTGCAGCACCCTGGCCTGAGGACCACAAGCCCTCCCCAAGAGGCAACTGAGTTTTATTCTGGGGACACCAGCTAGATGATAACCCACCTGGATCGTCTATGCAAGTGTAGGGTGGATGTAAAAGGCCAATGATACCACAGGCCTATGGAGCGTCTACCTTGGGAGATGGAGTCCCTTCTGCTCCAGCCTCTCCTGTACTACTGAACCACCGCTGAGGGGGGCTGGGGGGGGCTGAAGGGTGTGGGCAGGGTGATTGATTCTTGGGATCCCCAGAGCTACAACAGAATGCATTTCACAGGTGGCTCAGAAACCATCATTCTAAATTGCAATTAGGGGACAGGGGGAAAAGGACTGCTAATCTTATAGTTAATTAATTAAGCTTCACTCAGCTTAAATGGAAACCAGGTCACTAATGTTTCCCTTAGAAAAGTATTCTTGCTAATAAGCTTCAAAAATGTCTATATAATGAGGGGCCAGCCTGGTAGTGCAGCGGTTAAGTTCGTGCACTCTGCTTTGGCGGCCTGGGGTTTGCCAGTTCGGATCCCGGGCACAGACCTATGCACCACTTATCAAGCCACGCTGTGGCAGGTGTCCCACATATAAAATAGAGGAAGATGGGCACAGATGTTAGACCAGGGCCAATCTTCCTCAGCAAAAAGAGGAGGATTGGCAGTGGATGTTAGCTCAGGCCCAATATCCCTCAAAAACAAACAAACAAACAAAAAGTCTATATAATGAAAACCTGCAGACCTGAACAGTCAGGCACCATTTTTCACCTATCAAACTGTCAAGACTGGGGGAAATAAAAGAGCAGGCAGTGCTGGTGAGAACCATCTTCAGGGATGCAGGCATTCCTGTACCAAGCTGGAGTAACTGTCTGAGAGCACCATCCAGTAAGATGCATCCAGGGTTTTAAAAATGCATGTTGCTTAACACGATAATTCCACTTCTGGGAATTTTTCCCAAGGAAACAATTATGGATAAACACAAATACAAAGAGACAGAACACTTTATTTTTGCAAAAGCAAAGCACTGCCCAATGACTAAAGACTGGTCAAGCAAAGGATGCTGTGGCCCTTTTATGGGCTTCTCTGCAGACATTAAAATGATGCTGTAGAAATGTGACTACAGACACGTAACAATGTTATCTGATAAATTACAAACTAAAAGCAGGTTACAAAGTAATGGGGGATGATGGTTCCATTTTGGCTTACCAAGCATATTTGTATATGATTGTGTGGGGATCCAAAAAAGATAGGGAAGACGATACACCAGGATTTGGTTAACAGAGGTTGGTTCTCCTAAGAAGGATTACAACTGCTTATTACGTTCTGCTTTCAGCATCTATATTTCCTGGTATGTTTCAATAAGGAGGAGAGTATTGCTTTTGTAATAAGAAAAAAACCAATCAAAAATGTCTTCGTTTTGAAGAAAAATATCCAAACTACAAGTTGACTAGTGAGTGACCTCCTGAAGCAGGAAGCATTCATAACTGTGCAGGGTCTATATCTTACTCCTGAGGAACCCAACAGGGAATGAAAACTCATCCCTCCTCCCTGGAGAAGGGTGCAGAGGGAGCCTCCATCGTGGCAGCAGGAGAACAAATAAGTGGTCCAGGGCTCGGCCCGGCCGGGGTGGCTCACCTCTCTTGCCACAGTTTCTGGGAGAGGCACTGCAGGTACACCGACGGGGAGCTGGTGGGCCGCTCCAGCAGGGACACGTTGGCTCGGCACAGGCTCCAGAGGAAGTCAGCCTCTCGATGAAGCGTGCAGGGCTCAGGTGGTCTTGCCCTGGACTCCACATGGTTCACCACTGGCCCGTCCACCTCCAGGACACTGCTGTCCTCCAGCTGGCTCTCTGACACCACATAATTCTGAATAAAAAAGAGCTTTGGCTTCCCTAACAGAGAAGGGCATGAATCTGCCATGAACATCCTCCTGATCTGGTCCAAGGGGAACCCTGAGTGCGTCGGATCCACGCCAAAAACGCTCTGGGAGTCCCCTCGGCTCACCAGGACACACACGAAGCTGTCGTAGTCTTGGTGCTGGGGCATGCAGGCAACTTTCTTAAGATTCTGCCTTATATCGTCCACGCTCAGATACAAGAAAGACTGGACTTCATAGCCCAGGGAGGTGAAGGTGTCCCGAAGAATCCCTGGGAAAAAACCACACTGAGTAAGAAAAGCTCCAACGGCCCAGGGTAGCAATCCTAAGATGTTCTGATCTCCACCACTGATCTGTTCCTGCTTTTGTCATATTCTGAGGCTCTGAAGGACCCGAGAACAGGGGGGAAGGGCTCGAATCAACCTGCAACAGGAAAAGTGTGACTTGTACATGCTGGATTCCCAGATACTGTCTGTCCCCTGTCACACCACTTTGCGTTCCTGAGGCCACCATCACATCTGGCCATAGATACAGGCTGAGCCCACTTCTAGTTCAGTCCAACCAAGAGGGGAACAAAACCCTTTCTCTTCAACCACAACAAAGCTGGGGATTGTTCAGAAGGCTCTTTCTTAAAATAACACATGAATACATAGGAATGGAGGCATTTGCAGAGCACAGACCCAGACCTGGATCCAAATGGCTGCAGAAAGGGTGGCGCAGGTCATGAGTTCCCTCACATCCACCAGCTGTGGGCTGAGACGGAGGTCCCTGGATCTATGCTGGGACCATTTCCAGACTCCCCAGTTCCTCTCATGACCTGCTTCCCAGTCTACCTCTGACTGAGCAGTGGGGTCCTGGACCAAGATTCCCCTCTGTGCCCCCAAAGATTCTCCTCCTAGTTTCCAGGACTCCTGGATTGACTTTGCCTCAAGAAGCAGTGTAAGGCAGTGGAAAAAGTAGACTTCCTGTCAGACAAGCCTACCTCCTAAAGCTGACCTTACCACACCCATGGCTGCATGACCTTAAGGAAGTGGGTGTCCCTAGCTTTAAAGGGAAGTGATGATCCCCACTCTCTGAGAATGCTCCTGGTACTCAATAAAAATTAGTTCCTAGTCCCTTTTAAAAATCTTTTTGTCTGTCTTCTAGAAGTTTCTATGGCCTAAGAACCCTAGAAACCCTACCCAGTCCACTTCTTTCTCATTTGCTCAGTTTTCCTTCACTGGAGGAATAAACACAGAATTGTTTTATCTTCTGATAGGAAAGAGAGACATCTTTCTCTTCCTCATTCAAAAATTCCACATCCTTTTGAGCCATCCACTAAGTTTCTGTTCCCTGTCTGCGGGATGCCTCCAGTTCCTAGTTCATTGGGGGCAGAAAAACTGTTGTCCTAAGCCCAGAGGCTAAACACACATCTCCTGATTCAGGCTATCACCCAAACAATCAGCCCACTTCTCTGGATTTTTCCCCATGTCTCATGGCTGTGTACCCACCCCACCTCCTCCCCTGGGGTGTGGTTCCAGAAGTCTCCCACTGCATTCACCACAAACCAAACAACACAGTCGTACTTAGAACAGGTATAGCTTCCACTACAGAACAAAAGGGCCCCATCTCATACCAGTTTCGGCATCGAAAAAAGGGATCAGGGAGGTAAATAACTGAAGGTACCACATAACTGTCGACTACAAATTCTCAATCCTCTACAGTATGTGGGAACAAGATGAAGTCTGCATGGGCACACATAATTCAGAAACTCACAGCTTCAACCAATAGTTTCGGCCTTCTCGCCCTGCAAACTTTACCGACCTCTAATAAACTATAAAAGTGAAAGTAAGCAATCGCAATTTCTTTCCTGGCTCCTTCGCAGGAAATAGGGAAAAGGGAAAAGGTAGAAAAAGAAACAGCCTCGGGTACATAAAAAGCTGGAACAACCAGCCACTGGACGAGTAAGAGCTGGTCTGAGTGCTCTCAGTTTAACTGACCCGCCCATGAGGAGCATCAGTGCACATTCACACAGGGCCACGCAGAAGACCTGGGTTTAACTGGGGCCCCACATCCCACCGGAGACAACGGGTTTAATAGGTCAATGAATTCTTCGACACTCCTCCCTTAAAAAGATAGAGTGTAACCCCTCCCCTTAAACGTGACCACACTCAGAAACCCATTCCTAATGAATGGAATGAGGCAGAAGGGCTGCCACGTGACTTGCAAAGCTAGATGACAAAAAGGAGACAGCTTCCTTGTGGCTCCTTCTCTCTTTGGAAGAGCTCACTCGGGGAAGCCAGCTGCCATGTCGTGAGAACACGCAGGCAGTCCCGTGGGAGGCCCACGGGAAGGAGAACTAAGGCCTTGCACCACCTTCCCAGCCACGTGAGGCAGCCCCGGCAGCCTGTGGACGACCACAGCTGACGTCTGACCACATGTCTGGAGACACGGGGCCAGAACAGCCCAGCTGAGCCACTCCTCAATTCCTGGCCCACAGAAACAGTGAGAGAGAGAAATACATTCGCATTGCTGTCTGAAGCCACTAAATTTTGGAGGGATTTATACATATTATTAGATAATTATTCACCATGTAAGTCTAGAAGAGGGAATGATAATCACAACGACTTAAGACTGTAGTTAGGCTGCTTACTTTTCTCCTCTGCCTGACCCACAGGGAAGGGTGGAAACACTGCATGACATACCACGTGACAGTGAAGAGATAAAGGAGGTGCCGATCTCCTCGAAATCCTATGATAAATAAGGATTCCCCGGGAAATGATACACAGGTTGCTGCTGACCTCGTAAATAACTTGCCTGTCCTCACAGGCTTGCAGTGCAATAGAAAAGGCGCAGCAGCACTGCCCCTGGCCATCAGCTCTAGGGCCACAGGAAGGCCTTGGTCCCCAGGACGGCGCTCAGGCTGAAATCCAGGACTGCACAACGAGAGAGCCCGGACTCGGACTCCAGTCTCACCACTACTGTGTGATTCCAAACTCGCTTTCAGGACTCACGGTCTCTAATCATGGAGTGTTCTCTCCTGAAGGGGGCAGAGGCAGCCAGGGACACCTGACTCAAAGCTCTCCTTGAATTGTTATGGCAGCCTGGTTCACTTCCCTCAAGACCCTCTCTTCAACTGACAGATTTCCTCCCTTATCGAAGTCCTTGGAAGAAAGCCACCGTCTCCCTTTCCATGCTGATATGATACGCAAGGGTCTGACGGAACAAAGCTGTCCTGTCCCGTCTAGCGCTTTCCGTGACCTGGGCTTCCTGAGGTTCCGGCTGAAGCAGCGCTGCCACACAGCAGCGGGCAGCCACTGTGTGGTGCCGAGCCACAAAAGAACCACAAGATCTGAGTGGAAGTCCTGGCTCTCCACCTGCTTGCTGGGTCTGACCTCGCCTGGCCCTGCAAGAGAACTAACTCACACACGCTGAGGGGCTTAAGAAGGGGATGGGAATGTGAGGTCTGGGGCAGGAAGTCCTTACCTAACAGAACAGGAGAAAAAAGGCTAAAGCTGGAGGTGAAGCCAAAAACCATACAGGCCCCCAATGCCAAGAAGAACACCAAATCTGGATGGGCCCCAGACCAAGATGGAGCAGCCCTTAAATATCCCTCTGGCAACACAGTCACTCAAGAGACGCAGCCTGAAGTCATCGCAGCTGACACTGCCCATTAATACCCATCCTTCCTCTATCAGATGGTGAGGGCTGATGCTAGCTGGCATCTGCAACTTTCTCTCTTGGACATGCAAGAACTTGGATACAGCCTCACCTAATTTATAGGGTCACAGGGGCAGTGACAGTGTGACTTTGAACAAGTTATAGCCGCCTTAATTTATTCATCTATAAAATGGGGTGAATACTAATGCCTATCCCATATTCTTCAAAAGGCAGCGGTGAGATCCAAAGAATGGGATTTCTGTAAAGATGCTTTGCAAACTGTGAGTGCTTATTCAAATATATGATATTAATTTTAAATAAAATAAAGCCAGCCATTTCAAACCACGAATAACAGAGCCTGCGGTGCGTCTCTCAGGGAGCCTACCATTTCAGAAGCCAGAGGGGGGCCTCTGGAGCCTAAACTAAAATGGGCTCAGAGCGGTCAGAGTGTGCATCCCATACGTCACAGAAACTTCCTTGTCCTTTCCCGCAAATAAAGGAAGAAGAACTTGGGTGATGAGTTTGGAAAACGCAACTTCAACGAATTGCTAAAGTCCCACTTCTCCTCCTGCCCACCCTGGAAACTCCCACTCCTGACTTGCCATCTCTCTCTGAACTGTTCTTTAGAAATCAACCTCCTGAAACGAGGAGGGTCTCCCTCAGTTAGGACAGGGGTGATAGTGAAGGGCTGGGGTCAGCTCTACCCACAGGTTTGGGGACTGTCAAGATGAAACCCCCAAACTAAATGCAATAAAAGGTCCTGACCTCATTCATTTAGAATCTGTTTTGATCTAAAACGAACGTACATTTATCTTGACACTATCTGTGAAAGGGGGTCCATTAAATAAACATATGGACTGAACACGAAGGAGGGAAGGCTTCATCGGTCTGTTCGCAATCACTGAGCACCCTTAATAAGCCCAGCTCTAATTACTATAAAGCACATGGGTGGACCCCAAGCTCCGCAGGATAATCTTAATGGTGAGGGGAGTTTCCGAGGAAATCCAGTCAGAGAAGGAAAGATGAGCGCAGTTGAGACACCTGGCGATGAGATTATCAGAAAGGTCTAATTTAAGCTCAGGCCCGAAAACACAGGGCAAAAAAAGGCCCCCGGGTGGGGAGATGATGAGAAGCAAAAACAGAGAGAAGAATGAGTGAGCGTGGAGCGGGGCAGCGGGGCCTCGTATAAATCCAACTTTTCATTTGTTCAGACAGACCAACTAAGGGGGGTTTGCTGGACAACCCACATATATGCTAAATTATAAACTACTGTTTAAATGTCTTCTTTTTGAGCACAAATGATTACTAGTAATGCATGCTGGACTAGCTCTTCTTAAGAGAAAATAATATCAGTAATAAACAGGTGAACTGCATATCAATCAAGAGAGGCTTCTGGGGTATCTGAGGCAGCCTGGGAGTACTTTGCTCTTCCACATATCCACAGCTCCTTATCCTCAATTCCAAAGCCCTTGAAGCTCCAAAAACCTTAAGTTCTTTCCCCCAATTCATTTTGTGGCAAAGCCTTTCCTGAACTGATGAGAGGCTATTTATAGTCTTTACCTATCCCAGGTAGCGTGCACATCCATTCATTTCGGGGTGCTGCTCTAGACCCCACCGGAGTGTTCTATAAATTACCGCATATGCACCATGTCATCTTTCTGAAATACGAGGGTCTCCAATAAGGGATTGCGGACCTATCACTCTTATTTAGACCCTAGATTTATGCTCTCTGTGAAAAAGGGTTGGCCACGTAGCACAGCCTGTGGGGGACCCTGAGTTAAAGGAAATTTCACTAGTGATGCTAGGTTCCCAAATGAATGGCTGCTGAGTCCCAGAGGATAAAAATGCCCAGGAAAAAAAGGTGCCCTCCACAGACTTCCTGGTCTTGTGCCCCAGGAGGATGTCATCTTTAACAGACATTGATCCCAGGAGAGCAAGGAGGGGACGTTCTGCTTCCCCAGCACTGAAGCTGATAGGTAGCATGTGGCCACTGCTCCATCTGACGAGGCCTCCACCTACCACCTTGGATGTCACTCACTACTGGTCATCACAGCTCAGGAGCTGTGACCACAGTGGGCACTCTGACTCTGTGCTGATATTTTCCTACAAACGTTAGTACAGGAAAATGCTAATGATTTCAGTTGCTGCCCATTCCATTACGGGAAAGAGGGGGAAAGAGGCCAGTAACCCTGAGGAGTAGCCGAGCTCGGGGCAGCATGGCCCACAAAGCGTCTCCACTCTCTGCTCTGGCTTTCACGACTTCTGTGGCTCTGCTGGAAGAGAAGTTTATTTATGCAAGATTTATGAGGGAAATGTGCAGCATCTGCTAGAAAAATCCAAGTCTTAGCCTGGCTAAGAGTACAGAAAAATCTTCAAACTTTTCAGAAAGAGCAAGGGAGAAAAGAGAGGAATGAACACTTCCTCTCAAAATCTGCAAACATCATCTTTTATTCAGAAGCCTACAAAACCAGCTAGAGCTGTCTGTGACGTGAGACTTCCGTTTCCCCATTCCTCACGGGATCAAATGTCCAGCGCTACTTCAGGGCAAGCGAATCAGTGCCGAGCACAGGCCTAGCTTTGCTGGGTTTCTGACACAGACGACACAATACCAAAGACTTATTTTTTAATTCTACCCATCTGAGATAATTAGCCCCAAATCCTTAAGCTTCTATGTCTGCTCCAAGAAGAGGTTACTGACTCGAACAAGCCACCAAAAAATAAGCTTATCTTTGTTCACAATGCGGCTCTGAGACCAGACTCCACCTTGTTGTCTCCACACTTGCTCACACAGGGCCGAGCGTGGTGTTCGCACAATGGAGGTGTTCAGGAAACATTTATGGGATAAAGGAACAGTAAATGTGTAAGTGTCTGGGGGACTTGCATACTCTTTGGATAAAAGTCTCATTTTTTTGAGGACGGGAGAAGAGAGGTATACAAGTCTGATACATTCTATAGATACAAAAGAATGTTCTGAGAAACCCCGAGACCACAGAGCTTATTCCTCACACGTTCCCCCAACAAACATTTATGGAGCTCCTCTGTGCCAGGCACTGCTCCAGCTACTGAAGACACACTGTCAAGAGACGGGCAAGCTCCCCGGGAAACTACATTATAGCAACAGAGCTTTCAAACCCTGCTCTATCAGTTACCAGAGAAGTTAGGAAAGGAGTTCACTGGCTCTGCCGGCCCACCCTGAAAATGAGGATAACAGTACCTATCCTTCAATATTACTTATGAAGATTAAGTGAGAATCCATGTAAAGGAATTAGCAAACTACCTGGCACATGGTAGATTTGAGTAAATTCTACCCTCTGATCACTACCATGCCCAAGTTAGTCCTAACATATTACCGTCAGCTTCTTTCAGAGCCCTGTTCAGTCGTCAATAATGTTTATCACCAAACTCCTGCCCTCCTCCCAAATGTTCAGCATGAAGCAAATGACAGAGTTATCTAGGCAAGAGTCAGAAGAAACCCCGCATAATCACCCGTGATGGAGCTAAGGTGGAAACAAGAAATGCAGAGTGCTGCCTGGAACGCAGACCACCCGTCAACCAAAGCGGGAGTCCAGGCCTGGAGTCCCCAGGGAAAAATCGCCAGGAGGGGAGTTGGAAAATGAAGAGCTGGGGGCCTGGAGAGAGTGTGAGAAGAGGCAACTGTCTTCCACTTCATTTTAATTAACACCCTCCTGCCAGCCTGAGTCTCAGCTGGGCGTATGAATGGATTCAGGACCCCTGAGCTGAGAAAAATCACAACAAAGATGGGAGTAAAAGTGTGTTGACCTGCTTCTTACCTGTCAATCGGCCACCTGAGTGGCCTCAAGCCTAGTTATTTGCTTTGTTCCCAGAGGCCGGGAGGGCTTGAGTCAAGGAAGCTGTATGAACACACCTCAGGCCAATACCTGCTCGCACCTCAGGCCCCAGGCTCCACTTCCAATTCCACCCTCCTGTCGATCTTTCTCTGGTCAGGTCTTGCCACTCCCTGCCCTCCCTCGCCCTGACTTTTGTACTCAATCCTCTTTCTCCACCAAACCCATTCATAATGACGACTGGTAGGAGTGGCCTGTCCAGCTTTCCACCTGGGTATTTCCCTGGAACTTACCCCCTCTCTGGGGTTAGCCCCTCCGTTCCAGTTACTCCCAGCCTGTAGGGAGCTGCCCATGTCTCCTGAGCCCAGCACAGGCCACAGGCCCCCAGTTCTCTCGTCCGTCACCCGTCTGGGATCAGACTCCACAGGCCAAGCACAAAGTCATGGCAAGTTCTAGCTTAGTGGTCTGCAACTAAAATTAAACAAAGTGGGAAAATGATGTTAGCTGGCATTTCTATGTGCTTATGGTGTGCCAGGCACTGCTCTAAGCCCTTTACAGGTACAAACTCCCTCACTCCTCCCACCCTTCCTACAAGGTACATCCTGTTATTTACCAATTTTACAGAAGAGAAACTGAGCCATAGAGAGGCTAGGAAAACTGCCCACGGCTACAAGCTAGGACATAGCAGGACCATGATCCAAACACACGCAGTCATATTCCAGGGCCCAACTCTCACCATGCTCCTTTAATGCAGAAAAATACAAACATGCACTCCCGCCCTGCCCATGAGGCCCACGACTTGGCGAGGGAAGCAACACAGATCCTGGGCTTTAGCCACAAATTCACGGCAGGTCAAGGCTTTAACTTTACAATTCTCTCCATACAACAGACATACACCCTGCACCAAAGGCAGCTGGGAACTGTCTGCTGGTGAATGAAGCAGAACTGACTGCAACCGGAAGTAGAGGACAATTGTACAATCTATTTTAAAGCAGGAAGTTACTCACTGAGAAAACATTTCCTCATTTTCATATAGGTACTAATGGCTAAAAAAAGAAAGAACACATCTATAGCTGAGGAGATAGCAGCTCTCACAATTAACCAAAAATAGGACATGAGAAGGTGAGATCATAGCTGAAATCCTGGGAAATACAGTCTAGCATTTGCTAACTTGACCTTCTCTCACATCTTCTTCTCATAAAACTCACCATGGTAACATTTTAAGTGAGCCTAAAAGATGTTCCGGCTCATTCTAAGAGAACACTGAGAAGCTGGAAAACAGTGGAAATATAATCAATCCTTTCAAAGAAGAGATAAATAATTGAACATAATGTTACTCCACTTATCTAGATTCTTCTCATTCCGTTTTGATGCATCACCAGTGACTGACTCAGTTTGAGTCAGACATCCAACAACAATTGAGCAAAAGAATTGATTCAGATCCAGACAACGGTGACACACAGGTACCCAGGCCCACAGCCAAAGTACAGGGTGGCAGAACTAAGGGACACGTTGCCTCTGAGTGAGTACACATTTATATTTTTAATATTCCCCGGAAAAGCTTCCAAAGTTTATCCAGGGGAAATGGTGGGGATCTGATAACACTGAAGCCAGAAAGCCTTCCATTTTAAGGCCTGTGGATCCCAGGACCCCTCCCTGCCACAGCATCCAGCACAGAAAGGCAAGACTAAAGCTCCTCAACTTCCACAAATTATGCCTCGGTGCCAGAGACAATGCTGTGTGTTCCCTGAGTCCCCTTTCCTTTTCCTCCTGACACACAGCCAGACTAAGTTCCCTGTCCACTGCAGTTAGGTGGGGCCACACAAGTGAGATCTGACCAATGGAATGTGGGTGGTGATGATGTATCACTTCCACAACTGGCCTCTAAAATCTCTTGAGATCTTCCATGCACTTCCTTCACCCACCAGCCAGATACAGAGGCTCTAGGGGAAAACTCCAGGCCTCAGATGACAAAGCCACATGGCACAAAGCGCCCCCAAGACCAACCCACACTAGACTGTGACGTGAGTGGGAAACTACCCTTTGTGTGTGAAACTACAGGTGTGGGCAGTGGTCGGTCACAGCAGCTAGTATTGGTCACTCTGATGAAGACAGCTTGCCTGTGTCGTGATCTCATTGCAGGGGCATCAGTCAACCTGCGGCTTCCACACCTACCCGTGTCATTGCCGATGCAGTCAATTATCAGGCAGATTCCTAGAGGCTTGCTCTGCATCTTGTATCTCTGTTCTGGTATGTGCTGGGAAGGAAAGGAGGGATTGTTAAAGACCCTGGACACTGCTGACACCACAAGGTCCCACTTATCTTCCACCTTCTCTTCCGGATTTCCTTAAACATCACTTTGGTAGGTCAGTGAATCAAACAGAAACTGTCTGAAGTCATCACAGCTGACATTTCCCATTAATATCAAATTTGTCCTCTCTTCGGATAATGCGCTTAAGACAAACAAACTACTTCAGTTTTTATTTAATTTTAATGAAAACTGCAGTCTCTTTATACGTGTCTTAGCTTTGCAGGATAAAAATAATTTTTTCTTATCAGCTGAGAAGAAAAGTGCCACTTTGGAATCATTCCGCGTTCACTAATGCAACGCACTTTAACCAGGTTCCCCTCGAGAAGGGTTCTCAGGGAACAGTGCGCTCAGCATCCTGCTGTCACAAACAATTCGTAATGGACAGATATTCTCAACGAAGTCAGTGTTCTCCACAGATACTGTGCATACAACACAAGAACAAATCAGCTCATTGATTTTGTACCTGAGGCAAAAATGCTCCTGATTCCTGAACAGATGTCTTCACTGGTTCTGTGGGATGAAAGAGAAATTATTTACAAAGCTGAAAGAGAACTAGGCCCACCTCTATGCTGGCTGAGTTTATATCACAACTGTTCACGTCTTCCCCCTACTGACTCTTCTTTCCTCAGCTATATTCAGCCCCAAGGTTCCAACCTCACACTGAAAATCCCAACTGATAAGAAAACACAAGTCCCCATGCTAAGCAGGGGTTATGCAGAAAAACCGCTTAAAGGGCAAGTGAAAGAAGGCTCTCCCTTGTCCTTCTCCAGGTGAGGACTAGGTGAGCCTTTAGCCTGATAGGAGAAGCTCACAACCTCACCACCGAACAATATCAACAGCTTTCCTGCACGTGCTGAAACTGGACAAGGCCTAAAGGAGACAGCCTGACAGCCCGCAGAGGAGAGAAAGGGAAAGAGAAAGCGTGGGTTCCCCACTGACAGACAGATGGCCACGTCTTCTTAGTCCAGGGATACTGGGAGATCATAAAATAAAATGTCAACAGCAAGATAGGGGACAGAGAGCTCAGCAAATATAGATGAGCCGAAAGCAAATTTTGTTAGATAAAAATGACTTTATTGGCCCTGAGAGGTGGAGAAACCACCAGTTCTAAAGCCATAAAGGGCTGGCTCAAGCCCTAGCACCATTGCTGACACACTCTGTGATCTTGGCAAATTTCTTCCTAAAGTCTCAGGGTTTTCTTTTATTAATCTCTAGGATGAACATACCAATATCTACTTTATGACTGCTGCAAAAATGAGAAATAATGTCTAAAGACAGGGAAAGAAAATGCCAGTAGTGGCAAGGTGTGGGGTAAATGAGCACTTTCAAAGGCTAATGCCATATAAGTCGAAACAGTCTTTTTAAAGGAGAACTAGCAATACCCTTTAAACCAATATTCTGCTTCTAGAAGTTTATCCTAAGGAAATAATGGAGCAAGTGTGCAAAGATGTCAACTATGAATGATGGTTTATAACGGCCCCAAACTAGAAAGAACCTAGGAGTCTACCAACGTAAACTGGCTAAATAAATTACAGTAAGGATAATGGAATATTATGCAATGTTAAAAGGATCAGAGAGATCTTTACGTATTTGACGTGAAAAGATATGCAGGATATATTAAGTGAAAAACGGATTACTGAATAAAATGTGTAATATGGATCCAACGTACTTAAAAATACGTATTTGTGCACATACACTTACACATGTATACGCTAAAAAGTAAGAGTCTAGAGGTATATAAATCAAACCTTAGCAGTGGCTGTGTCTGCTACTCGGAATTAAGAGGATATTCACTTTATCTTTTGTATTTTAGCAGTCATGGATTGGCAGAGTAAACACGCACACAAAGTAATCTACATAACATGCCTATCTCAGTTTAATGCACGTAGAGCTTAGTAAATTGTAGTAACCATCATCACCGCCATCACCGTCATTCAGCTGAAATCTATTTGGAAGTCCCAATTAATATGGAAACTTGGTTTGATTATTTTAAATTTCTATCAGGTTAAGGCCAAGTTATCAGAATGCTTTTTTCTTTTATCAGCAAATAAACCATGTCCGGGCAAAAGCAGGTACCCAGCTCTCCTAAGGATCACCAGGGGGTCGGGAGCCTCTTCACCTCACCTGTGTAACTACAGTCAAGGATAAACCTGCCATCACAGAGCGTGGCAGAAAGCACACCGATTGTTTTAAATTCCTATCCACGTCTACCAGGTTTCCTATTTTTCCCTTTAAACAGCTTTCAGAATGCTAATTCTCACCACCTCACCAGTGTCTTAAGAAACATGCTGTCACTACAGGAATTAATTCGCTTCTCAAGAGCTTTTGCTGGACAGTGGAATTTTAGGCAGAGAACAGGAGGCATGAGCTATGCCACCTCGCTAATTTGGGCAAAAATGCTTCTCAGTTTCCAGGTGCACGCGGACGGCACGTGGGCTGAGTCAGAAGATTCTGGCAAAGGGCCTGCCACACAAAGGCGGCTTCCATCAGGCCACCGCCGTACTCACAACAGGCGCAGTCCCCACGGCACGCGGGACGAGGCCAAGCTCCTCAGGTAAGACTGAGCCCTCCTTATCCACCTCCAGGTCTGGAGCACAGCCATCCCCACCGCAGAGCGAGACTGAGTCCCAGCCCTCACTTCAAGGAGGACTCAAGACAAGCAAAAGAAATACACTCTTAAAAATGATGAGATCAAGTGCCGATGTTTTAAAAGAGATGAGAGACAGCGTATGGGTTGAAATTACTGGTTTTTTATTATACTTTTTTTCTTTCTTTTTAGGGGAGGGAGAACCTCATCTGTAGCGTATCTAGATTCATTAAACGAGCTAGAAAACAAGACTGCATAACCTTTCTTCATCCAGCTGCTGGATATTTGGCTTCATGTGGCTCATTTTCATGGCTAGATTAATGTTCAACTTGGCCTGGTTATAATTCCACTTCAGATATAAATGTCACATCTCTTAAAAAATACAGCCAAGGTGATGAAGCTGACAGAGTAAGAGGTGTTTACATTCAAATAAGCTAATTCAATAGACAACCAGAAAAGCCAATGAACACATTTTAAGGAGTTTAATTGCTTTATATTTTGAGAGCTTAATTAGAATATGTAGATAAAGGAAACGGCCAACTCTAAAAATGCAATATTTCATACTTGAATTATCAAGCATCTATAAAGAACGAATATAAAGAAAAGTTGGTCTTACTTTGAGTGTCAAGTTGTTCCACAATGAGTCTCTGTTCCTTACTTCTCCCATTCTGGAGCTTCAAATATAAAGAATAAGGTCACACTCCTGTGAGTTTTTCGGAGGCACATCATATCACACCTCTTTAAATATCTCAACAGAATTCTTACCCAGGAAAAAACAAAAATATCACATTCACAGTTCAATTATCTAAAGAATAGCAAGAGCCATTAACTCCATAAATCCCATACTCTGCAGCCAAAGAACAAGGCAACTCTTCTTTTTAAAAAACAATACGATGAGCATGTAAACATGTTAAACTAGCAGGTGAGAACGTTTCAGAACAGCTCTACAAAATCAGACGGTATGCTACAGGAGAGCTGCTGTCATGGCTCCGAGTTAGAACAAGCTGAGGGAACACGCGAGTGACATGCAACCTGGTCCTCCAACACAGAGGCACGTGCGCTGCGGCCGAGTGAGCGTGCTAGCCGCACACCTGGCTGTGCATCCCAACTGTGCCACTTACTAGCTATTAAGCTTCAGCAAGTTATTTAACCTCTATATGTCAATTTCTTTATCTTCAAAATGAGGGTAACAATAGTACCTACCTTCAAAATTTTTGGTAAAGATTAAATGTCCACAAAGCACTCATACAGTGCCCAGCACATGGAAGTGCTTACTGAACATCCAGTTACTGTTTCCCTGTAATTGTCTAACTAGACACAAGCCACAAGTGGGCTTGGTTCTGGACGATCGGCTACCACCTCTGAGGGCTAGAGTGGGATTAATCAGAGAATGAAAGATTGAACCAACCCTTCTCAGAAGACAGGTCCTGTGTAAGGTACACATACCACACACTGTCAACCATCTGATACGCTCAGCTTTCAAATGACAGTTCTCCTCTGAAGCTATCCTAGCCAAAAGAGAGAAGTACACTATTCATTAAGCTGTGTCTGTAGCTAAGGCTGAGTGTCTAAATTAAAGAAAAACATATAAGTTGCTTTTATTATTAATAAACAGTGACTTAGCCAGAGGCTGATGGTATTAAATAGATTTGGAACCCCACATGGGTGTGCATTCATTTTTACAAACTATTAAAAGATATATAACATCAAATCAAAGCTAGATTCAAAAAGGATTATATTGTAGTCATACAACTTTTTCATTTTATGTTAATATCATGTGTCATTCAATGCCACTGTAATTTTTAAAGTACTTTTGCAGCCTGGTATGTAACATCCAGGTATTCAGCTCCTAAATCTTCTGAGAAATTCACTAAATTCATATACCACAGTGCCTGTGTACTAAAGGAATGAATGATCAGGTTTACAGAGGAACACAGCAAATTTAAGGAGAAATTTATACACAGAGCACGTGGGTTCCCAATAGGCTACATAGACAGTGAATACAATTATTATTTGTATTACTATTGCATGAAAACTATTAACAAAATAGAAAGACAGTAGTAAAATATGGCAGGCTTTTAACTAAGAATGACAACGTCATTTATGTTAGATAGACAATAGCAGAGAAAGCTCAGAAAATCTGGATCTGAATTCTAAATCAGTTTTGTCTCATGATTTGGTATCACAGAGATTCAGAAGGACAACAGAAAGTATACTTGATTCTTGAAAAAATGACCGATATATCTATGACATGACTAGTATGTAGTTTATTAAACACACCATGGTGTAGAGAAAGGAGCACGGACAGGGCCCAGTTCTGGCAGTAGTCAGAGGTGGGTAATCACCTAATACTCTCCAGGCCTAACTTTCCTTATTTGTTCAGTGAGGGGGTTGGACAGTACAACCCTTAATATCCATTTTAGCTCTGAAGTTCTCTCTCTCAATGGTATCCTTACAGCTCATATTCTCCATGAAACTATTTATATTACAGGAGTAGTTAATGTTTTCATCATGTACTTATATGAAAGTGTTTATAATTTAACCATGAAATTACACTCTGGTCTAAGTCCTCACTACAAATGCCACATATTTTTTTATGGGGATGAGGATGAGACCATACTAAGATTAACTTCTCAAGATAAAAATTAACCAAAAGAACAATTCTGATGATACCTTGGCACCATCTACTAACACAACAATCAGAAATGACTATGTGATATTTATGTTCACCAATCAATCACTCAATAACATCACTCAATAACAAAAACCTCTTGCTGAAATTGCTAGAATAAGCTCAATAAAAAGCAAATGCACAGAGAAGTAAATACAAGGATATTTATTTTGAAGCATGATTTGTAGTAACAAAAGATTTGAAACAATCTATATGTATATACACAAGTGCTAAATACGTTGTATTATATTGTATATATCTAGAAAATGGGACCACGTTCAACCATTAAAAACAATGGTTAAACAGAGGCAGTCCCACGTGATTCATATGGAACAATTCTCAAGAATCCTCCCATCAGGACAACAGTGCTAGCATGCTATCATTCGTACAAAAGATAAAAATGAAATATGATATGTACATGTGCTATCTCTGGATGGTTGGGGAAAAAAATGGTTAACAACAGCTGCCTCTGGGGAAAGGAACTGGAGGAAATATACTTTAAAAATTATTTCAGTACATTTTGAATTTTTTATCCATGGGCACATCCTACATATTTTTATTTAAAAAGCTAAATTTTCAAAGGAACAAATGAACAACGAAAAAAATGTTCAACTGAATATGTAGGGACACAAACAAACACACATAGGCAAAAGACTGGGAGGGAATAAACCAAGATAGCACCAATGGCTGTCTTTAGGTAGTAGGATAAACGTGATTTATTTTCCTTCCTTTATATTTCCCTGTATTTTCCAAATTATGTCAACAAACACATAGTAGCTTTGTAATCACAAGAAATTATACATATTTTTAAACAAATCACATTTCTGTCACAATTTTTTTTCAGATATTGAATAAAGTACATGCTGTGAGAATCTGTATATTTTTATCAAAGTTCTGAAACTGTTTCATGCCGGGATTCCACACATTTGCTCCAGACTCACCCTTAAGTTATATGAAGGATCCTTAAGACTTAAGTTTGGAAGAGATGCCTGGAGAGCATTTACATAACTTGTTCCCGTTCCTGGAGCTATAGCTGGAAGAGAGGTACCGAGTTAAGATTTACAATCATTATCAAGAGAATCCTCAACAACGGCTCAATCCACAGTCAATGATCATCTTTCAAAATACCCTAGACTTTCCAGTCACCTCACTGAATTCAGAATATCAGATGACTCTTCCACCAACGTCATTAAGAACGGACTAAAAATGCTAGTCTTGCTCTTGATCTTTTATCAGTCATTTAGGAGGGAAGGGGGGTTGTCTGTAGACCACTGGGTATCGTTACGCCCCTCAGGCTGTGACTGTATGGTGGCAATGGACTGCTAGCAGAGCTCACGCTGAGGCTGAGTCTAAAAGACAATGGGGGAGGGTGGCGTGAGAGAGAAGGCCAATGGGGGTCTGGTCCCCTTTAAGGACGGCGGCAGGGGGGTTATCAGCAGAAAAGGCGCCCATTCCATGAGGAGGTTTTGTGAAACTCAGGACACATGCAGGGCAGCTATGGGATCCCAGGGACAGGATACCACCCAGGGTTGGACGGTGGTCAGGCCCAACACTGGAGCAAGGCAGCAGGGCTCAGCAGACACTCAAAGGCCCTGAACGTCCACAGCGCCACCGGCCTGTGCAGAAAATGGGGCTGCAGACTTTCCTGAAGACCGGAATGGTAAGAACTGCTGGTGGCATTTTGATGAGAGCTGAGACTCCCTGGTCACGGGCGTAGGGTGATGAAGTCTGCAGATCTGGGATATGAAGCTTATAAAAGGAAACGATCTCCAGCTACAGGCTAGTGGGGGCTGTGGACATTCAGGTTCGGTTCCATCTGCCCGTCCATAAAGTGAATCTTTACCAACCAAACCTACTATGCCCAGGGTACTTTCTCTTGGCCACTGAGAGGCCAAAATTCTGCTTACCAGACTGCCTGTATTTCTGGATTTTTGTCTTCAGGTCTATTCTGTGGATGTTCTTTAGGCATTTTTCTAATAAATCCAACTGATCTGGAGCAAGCAGATTTAGTTTCTCCAATTCAATCACAAGATCCAAGAAACTCTAAGAGAGCCACCAACAAGAAACAAATGTTAGTAGAGCTGATTATTAAGCCCCAAATGCAAACCTCAGGCCATGTGATTTACAACAGCAAGAAAATGTGACAACAAGAACCCCTTCTATGACCTTCCATGACCTTAAACCAGACTGTTTATACTCCCTCCAAGGCCAAGAGCAAATTACACTCCTGGATTTCACTCAGCAAAGAGGTGGTGCTAAGTCTTTTGGAGGCCAACCTCTACCTAGGTTCGGGATAGACACAAGGGCCATTCAGTGTCATCGAGGAGTACTGAGAGAGAGCAGGGCTAAAAACGAAACCCTCCCAAGTGTGTTCTCTTCCAGAAAGCCAGGTTAGAGTTATACTGAGAAACTCTGGGGGTTTCCTGTAAAAGGAAGAGAGAAGGTAGCTGGGGAAGTTTTTATTAGAAAAATCCCAATGATACAGTTTTGAAGTTCCTAATACATTTTAATCAATACTGGACATTCCAACTCCTTCTGACTCAGGGGGTATAAGGTGGCAAAATCACAAGGTTTGGGCATTTTGCTACTCATTTACCCCAGACCACAGAGATTGTGAAAGAACTATATTTCAGAAACAGGCACTGCTTTCGGTTTTATTTCCCTTCTGTTTAACATATTTACTGAAGTGCTCTCTTTATTTTTAAAAATAACAATCATAATTAAATCCATATAAATGATTGGGAGATAAGTTGATTAGGGGACACCAAACAAGGAGTTCTATTTTTTCATTTTCCTTCCCATTTTTCATTTGAGGGTGGGAGCATACAGTCACCCTATATTCCCAGATTTCAGAAACTACAATCATTAAGAAACATGGAGAAATTCTAAGGCAATGATTCAGAGTCCTCAGAGGCAGGTCCTTCAAGGATATATTGTCATAGTACATGACCTGAGCTCTCCTTGGCTTGTCCTTAATGCAGCAGGACCATATAGAGCCAGGTGGAATTTAAATATTTTTCCAGCAATCACAACATCCCAGAGATCTTCACCCCTACCTAGTTCTCAACCCCAAATCTCTTCTTTTCCCATTCCGTAGATATATTAGTCACAAGGACCTTCCGCGACCCCATCTCCACATGCAGTCTAATGACTCCACAGTGACCTGGAGCTGGCTGAGGAGAGAGATGCAGGTGGAGCAGGGTGAGAGAGGACTAGCATGTCCCACCTGTTTCTACTCAGCATAAGCAGATGGGACTTCCTGATGCCCCCAAATGATCTGTCAACCCAGGGAGAGAAACTGATGGATAACGCAAGCCTATGAAGTTTACACAAATAAAAGATAAAATACAAGGATGAAAGAAACATTCAAGGCCACATCAGAAGACATCACCCTATTTCCTCTCAATTCATAAACCAATTCTCTTCCCATCAATGTTACTATGAAAAAACCCATCCTCTTCTCACTTTCCACCTTCACCCCAGCGTTGGCCTCCTGCCCCAGTTGCCCACTTCCGTCTCTGCACCCCGTGGAGAGCATCCACCAGCTTCTCACAGGCTCTTGGGAACATGAACCAAGAAAAAGAAAACTCACCTTGTCCTTGGCTATCTTGCTTCGGCCCATATAATCCCTCATGAGGAAAATTAATGAGGACACATCAGATTTATCCAAATCCTCCCCAATCTCCGTCATCAGCACCCTGTAAACCAGAGAAGTTTCTTTAGTAAATTCAGATTCCAGTGCTATGAGAATACCAAGAGCCTACACTTTCTCTACACCAATAACTCGTGAAAAGACTAGTTCTTGCCCTCATTGGAATGTAGCCCCCATAAAACTGAAAGCCTAGATCACCCCAGGAAGAGGTCTCAAGGGAACTCAAGAAGGAAATTTACCCTGTCCCCAGTTTTCACCAGGAGATGGTACCTCTCCTTCCATCTAGCTGCTCTGAAAACAACTCAGAGAATAAAAACTTCCCTAAAGAATCCCCTAGCTTGCCCAGAAGTGATGATCAATAAGTGAAGGACCTAAATGACTAAGATGAAAGACAGAAATAGAATCCAAGGTGATCTTGCCCTTTCTGTTTAACAAACTCCCAGGTGGTGCTGAGGCTGCTGATCCAGGGACCATACTTTGAGTTGCAAGATTCTAAAGCCAAGTAATACCCAGGATGTCCTGGCCCACTCCCGAACTCAAAGGGCAAAAGATCTCCAGATCCTGGGGACTGTGACCCTAGATGTCTTGGTCTAGAAGGCCCCTCCTGACTCAGTCACCTCTGCTCCAGCTGGAGCTACCATCATGCTTCTCTGGGGCTCCCGGGACACCCCATGGTTAGCATTATTACCTTGCCATTGTCATCACTGCGTAGGAGGTCGTTTCCCCAGTTAGACTCTCAGATTCCCGAGGATGGAAGGGTCTTCGTTGATTTTACTCTAGCAGTTACCAAACACTGGGCATGTGTCGACCCACAACAAAGCCCACTGAACAGCTGAACCAACAAATCTAGCCCTTCCCCTCCCACGGCCCGGCCTCTCGCCCAGAGACCCTGAAGAACTGCCTGCACTCACAAGAGCAAGGAAACAGCAGGCGGAGTGCCTCGCCTAGTCACTGAAACTCCGCCAGGGCCTCCCAACAAGTTTTAAGAACATTACTGACATCATCTGGTGGTTGGAGAGGGGAAGATGATCGAGTACAACGACGACATTATTATAAACCCTTGCATTTGTAGAGTGCTTCACAGTTTTAAAGAGGACTTCACATGCCAGGTTATCACAACTGATCCTCACCAACAGACTTGTGAAATCAAGTATTATTATTCTTAGCCTTACAAGTAGGAAAACAAAGGCCCCTCCAACGTTAGCGGCTGGCTCAGCCCACACGGACTGTAACTGATAGTTCTGAGGCTGGAAACAGAACTTCAGACCTCAAGTCTCAGACGCACTCCAAGGCCCACACTGCTTTCAACTCTCTTTAATATGGTTTTTAATAACACACATCATCTCCAAATATAAATTATCGACACCACTAATGGCCGGTGGTCTGGAGAAAAAGGAATTGCTAATTTAAGGTTACAAGTTCTCTTCCTTTCCCAGAAACACAGCCTGTTCAGTGGTTTCCATGCTCTTTTGAGCCGCCAACACAGTACTGTGTGAACAAGAGCAAGGAACGTCTTAAGGCTGTCTGAACTAAAAGGGCCTGGGGTAGTTAAGTGAAGAGATGTTCCAGCTAGGCTCCCAGAGCCTCTGGGAGCAGGGACCTCACAGGAACTCAGACAGAGCCCACCCCACTAACTGCTCAGCAGAGGAAAGATTCAGGAGGGATCAAAGAGTTCTATGAAGACTAGGAAGCTCACTGTCAGACTTGTTATTTTCTTTCTCATAGCAGAAAGTACCAGGGGTCTGACATCACAGAAAATCAAGCTAGCAGAAGTCACTGCGGATGTCACAGTCAGAGGCTGTGCAAGAACGACAAGCTCTTAGTCATTGCCCTCTCTCTCTCACTCTGCGTAAGGCAAACACATCCCATCTACTTTCATTATGGTCTTCTACCCAATTACTTTAATTAGCAAACACATTCTAAGAATTCAAGGAGTTCAAAGGAATGAAGTAACATCATATGGCAGATCACTGCGTAGAGAAAATGATGAGGCTGCTCTTCTTCCTGTCCTAGTTTCTATCGTCCAGAAGTCTAGACCACCTCTCTCCCTCCCGCCAGTCCAGCCTTGGGAAGGGCTGATGAATTACCTATAGTCCGATACAAGCCGAGGGTGCCTGCGCAGGTGTGCCTCTACTGCCGTTTTGTCCATCTTCAAGATGCGCTTGAGCAAGTCAAACCGCCTCACTCTGTAGAGCAGCTCAGCCAAGCCCCCAGAAGACAGGTTTCCTCTCTCTCTTAAAATATCCAGAAGATCCCTGACGTTAAGTGGAGCCACATCTGCAGCAACGTCCCGGCACAAAAATAGAAGCATCTCCTTCTCGTCTTCATCAAGTGCCTCTTCAACCTGATGGATGACCTCAGCAGACATCCTGAACAGCGTCTCTCCAAGGAACGGCAGCAGGAAAAAGCCAGTCCCGTCAACAGAAGGCCTTGAGGCTACTGACTTCATTTCTGATAGCTTTCTTCATTTCTTTCAGAATCCTTTCCAATGGGAGAGTTCTGTGGTTAAAAGGGAATTTTTAAAAATCCTCTTATCAAAGTATCTTATGCCTAAAATTCAAAGGTTCTTTCCTCCTTGCTGGTCTCTCCAACCTAGCAGATCAAACTCATATTGTTAAGTCTCCAAAAAGGGATCCTCAGTAGACAAAGCAACAGGTCCAAATAACAAGAGACAAAGAAGATAACCTACTTTTAATGAAAATAAAACCAGAAGAAAATTATTCCAAAAAATCCCACACGCTTCATCAAAATTTACAGAATGGAAAATATAGTCGGGGGAAACCAGGGGTTTATGACTCAGTGCCAACAAATGACCCCGGTGGGTGGAAGAAGAAAACTCCCAATGACTAAGCCACCGAACAAATGAAAGACACTGCTGTCACAGTGGTCAGCTCCACTTTAGGGAACTCTCCCAGGTAGGCCTGAACAAACATGGGTCTTGACAAAAGCGACCCTCTGCAGGGTTTCAAAAATGATGGGAGAAAAGAGGTTCTGTCCCTACCCCACCCCTTTTACCAGCTGTTCTCCTATTTTGAAACCCCTCGTTCACACCTATAAGCAGACCCTCTGCTGCCATCCTCCCAAACTCGCAGGTCTTTTCACAGCTTCACCATGAACCCTCACCGGACCTGCTGCCACAGCCCAACGAGGTCTCGTCAAGTTCTGACACCTCTTCAGACCAGGAGCTCTGACTCTCAACACACTGCTGCAGTGCCCCGCCTATGGCTAGAGCTCCTGATAGCATCAGTGGAAGGAAGGCAGTGGAACAAAGATGTGGGAAAAGATCCCGCTCATGGGGCGGGGGGGTTTGGGTGGGAGTGGTGGGGCGGTCATGCCATGGGGGCATTCTTAATTTCTTTCATTGGAACTCAACCTATTTTCTTTCAAAATTTAAGTTGCAAATGGCGATCACCGTCTACTCTGAAGTTTCATGGCTATGTTTTACGTTAAGTTCTTGTGTTGTGAGAGAGTATCTTGTCTATTTCTATCACAAAACATTTCAGGTTAAAAGCTAATCTTAGCAAAAAATAATGGGAAACACAACCCAAATGCAAGTTGCTAACTGTTGCTACATATTTGTGAATAAATATATTTATATTTTTATCTAGCTATATTTAGTGAAAGGAACACTGAACTATTTTATTGATTTATATACAATCTCAGTGCACAAAAGATTTGAGGCATCTAACAATAAAAACACCTAAGTAGAAAAAAAAATTTTATATGAGAAGGTGAAAAAATTAGGTTAGAAAATCAAAATGGGGTGGAGGGATAGAGAATACAATGCAAATATGCAGGCTAGGAAGGCCTAAAGTGACTTTAGTAGACTGTGAATTTGTCCCTGAGCTTTCTGGCAGTCAAAGCAAAAAGGGATATATGGGAAGTTAAATAGTTCTTGCTGTTAAAGAAAAGAATTATTTAATTTCTCTTTTTCTTAGAGAAAGCACAATTTTTCTACAGTTCCAGAGTTTCCAAACAAAGAAAATATTAACAAGTACTTTAGTGTCTGAAAGTAACAAAATTACATTTATTTTAAATATTATTTTTTAGAAATTTAAAATATTCTATTTTAAAATAGACCATTCATTCATACCTTTCACACTGGCCTTCCCACAACCAGTCTAAACAGTTAAGCTCTTACTAAAAATTGACATTTTACCTATTTATACTTGTTAATAAGTATTGATGTGTCTATGCCAATCCCAGGCTCATTCATCCAAATTCACTTAAATATGGCCATTTGTGAATAACTGGAAAAGTGAAATTTATTAAATGATTGCTCAATGAAAGTAGAAAAACTGGTACTCAGACTGCTTTATTTTTTTAATCTGAAAGCTGAATAATAATTTTACATGTTCCAGAAAGCCCAAACCTATACTCCACTCACAGGCTAAGAGCACTTTAACCCAACCACTAGTTTCCATGAAAGGTCAAGTTCTTTGTCTGTTCACTAAAAGTGACAATTTTCTTAGTAGCTGTTATTATAAATTAATCTATAGAATATTTATACACACTAGAATGTATAAAATAAATAAGGGATCATTAAACACACAAGAGTAAGAAATGAGGTCTTATCCAAATTCACCAGACATATCTGAAAAAGAACTAAACAGAACTACTAGAAACGAAATTTTCAATTTCCTATTTTTAAAAATGGTAATCTAACTTTTGGAATTCATAATTATCAATGATATAACAATGCCAGCAAGAGCTAACAAATTAGGTAATCGTTTTAAAAAACACTATCTGCTCAGTTCATTTCCTCCAACGATTATACCCAAGACTGCTTTCTGCCAGTCATGCGCAGTGAGCCACAGAACTGACATGTTGTCCTCCCCTCTGTAGTAATCAAGTACAGTCTGGCAGCAAAATCCAAACTACTCAGTGGTAGCATCTGGCACAGTCAGAGAAAATATCAAAAGGAAAACTACAGCTCCCGTGCTAAGCCAGGCCACCACATGCAGCAAAATTCCAGTGTGTCTATGTTGGGGTGGTGTTGGGGCAACTAACTGTGGCTAGAGGCAATAAGCACTTGAGAAAGGGGTGCACAGAGGGGAGAGGCAGAGTTAGGGTCCAAATAATCACTACTGTCTTGGAGTTTCTCTTAAATCCAAACCAAGAAATTAACAAAAGATACTCTGAGACTAGGGAAGCCCACCCAGTCTCCAGGGGCAAACTCAAAACGACCCCCTAAGGCCACCTTCACAACCGAGGGCACATGCGACTCATTCTGCTGGAGGTGAGCTCGTGCTTAAAAATAACCATGCACAAAAATCAAAACACCCTGACAGAAGACAAAGCAAAGAAAACTCACGTCCTAGGAAGCTACATCTGAAAGAGCTGAAAATAGCTATCTTAAAACGTTCAAGACGATAAGGGAAATTTCTGCAACATGATAGGCCAAATCAATGGTTGTTAATCAGGGGCAATTTGCCCCTCAGAGGACATCTGACAATGTCTGAAGACATCTACCGGTCATCATAACCAGTGTCAAGACTGAGAAACCCTGCACTAGATAATCTGGAAAAAAACTAGCTATAATACACTGAGACGCTGAATAAGACAAAAATACTTGCTTAAATACCCAGTTGAGCATGTAAGAAAGTAAGTAAAGTTGTAGGGAGCCAAAAAAGAAAAAACAGCTAAAAACCACAGTGATACTAATATATATATTAAAAAATGGAAACCATCTAAAAGTCTATCAAGAAGAGACTGAATAAAACGTTTATAGTC
This sequence comes from Equus przewalskii, assembly GCF_037783145.1. Lineage (NCBI taxonomy): Eukaryota > Metazoa > Chordata > Mammalia > Perissodactyla > Equidae > Equus > Equus przewalskii. The sequence continues at coordinate 75,333,949 of NC_091847.1, read as the reverse complement.
CTTTAATGAAATACTACACAGCCCTGAAAATGAATGAATTAGAACTACAGGAGGGCCAGCCCCGTGGCTGAGTTGTTAAATTTGTCCGCTCTGCTTCAGTGACCCAGGATTTCGCCAGTTCAGACCATGGGCACAGTCCTAATACTGCTCGTCAGGCCATGCGGAGGTGGCATCCCACACAGCAGAACTAGAAGGACCTACAACTAGAATATACAACTATGTACTAGGGCACTTCAGGGAGAAGGAAAAAAAAAAAGAAGACTGGAAACAGATGTTAGCTCAGGTGCCAATCTTTAAAAAAAAAAAAAAAAGAACTACATGAATCTCAAAGAAAAATACAAGATAAATATTTTTGCTAAGGCAAAATGTAAATTGCTAAAGTATACATACCATATGATTAATTTACATTAAAATCCTAAAAGTTAAAAATAATATCATATATTGTTTAGAGATATATATGTCATGCATATATATGGTGAAAATATGAAAACGTACATAATAATAATAAATATTGAATTCAGAAAAGTGGTTTCCATTACAGGATAAATGAAATGTGACTAGATAAAAATACAGACGGGAAATGACTGAATTTGTAATATTTTACTTCATAAGCTGGGCAGCAGCTATACAGATAGTAAAAGAAACATATCTCATATCACATTCTCTGACCACAGTACAATAAAATTAGAAAACCATAATAAACCAAAAGGAAACCTTCTAAGTTTTAAATTGAAAAATTAGTTTCTGTTTCTTACACACTCACCCTTTACCAGTTAATACATACTATATAAAGGAAATAGTGGTGTGGGGGGAAAAAACCCCAAGCACGACATATAAAGACTATCTCATCACATTCAAAATGCTTTCAGAGCTTCCTTGGTCTATATATAGACAAACCTTAGAACAAGAAAGCCTAGAGGCACCCCAAAGTTATGCTCAAAAAGAAGAGTTCCGATTTTATTTAATATGATTCAAAAGATGGGGTGGAGGAGCTGGGGAGGGCCATATACCTAAGGGGGAGACACTCAGTGTATTTTTATGGAGGAACATATTTTTTCACAAATTCACAACACAAGATGGAATAAGTCATCACAATTATAACTTAGAAGTGCGGGCCAGCCTAGTGGTGTAGCAGTTAAGTTCATGCACTCTAATTCAGCAGCCTGAAGTTCACCAATTTGGATCCCGGGTGCAGACTTATGTGCCACTTATCAAGCCACACCGTGGCAGGCATCCCACACATTAAGAAAAAAGAGAGAGAGAGCAAGGAAGATGGGTACAGATGTTAGCTCAGGGCCAATCTTCCTCAGCAAAAAGAAGAGGATTGGTGGTAGATGTTGGCTGAGGGCTAATCTTCCTCAAAAAGTAAGTAATAAATAAATAACTTAGACGGGGAAAACAGATGGAATCAGTTTAGTCTAAGGAAACAAGAGGCTATCAGAAAATGGACTATCCTATGAGATTTTTTATACAAATCTCATAGTAACTACTAAACAAATAATCAGAACAGAGACACAAATGATTGATGAAGAGAAAACTAAGAAAACCATCACAGAAAACTACCTAACTGAATTGGTAGTCCAAAATACATGACATGAGAAACAAAGGAAATGTAGAAGAACCAGAAAACAAGCGATAAAACGGCAGCATGAAGCCCTCATTTATCAATAATCACTTTAAATGTAAATGGACTGAATTCTCCAATCAAAAGACACAGAGTGGCAGATGGATTAAAAAACAAGACCCAACATTATGCCGCCTCCAGGAAACACAGCTCAGCTGCAAAGACAAACACGGGCTCAGAGTGAAGGGATGGAGGATGATGCTCCACGCTAATGGCAAACAAAAGAAAGCAGGTGTAGCCATACTTATATCAGACAAAGTAGACTTCAAGACAAAACAGGTAATGAGAGACGAAGATGGGCAGTATATAATGATCAAAGGGACACTCCACCAAGAAGACATAACACTTATAAACATACAGGCTCCCAACACAGGAGCATGGAAGCACATAAAGCAACTATTAACAAACCTAAAAGAAGATATTAACAACAACACAATAATAGTAGGGGACCTTAACACCCCACCTACATCAATGGATAGATCATCCAGACAGAAAGTCAACAAGGAAATAGTGGATTTAAATGAAAACCTTGACCAGATGGACTTTATAGATATATAAACACTCCATCCCAAAACAGCAGAATACACATTCTTCTCAAGTGCACATGGGACATTCTCAAGGATAGACCATACATTGGGAAACAAGGCAAGCCTCAATAAATTTAAGAAGATTGAATCCTATCAAGCATCTTTTTCAACCACAACGCTATGAAACTAGAAATCAACAACAAGAAAAAAGCTGGCAAAGTGACAAAGATGTGGAGACTAAACAACATGCTACTGAACAACAAACGGATCATTGAAGAAATTAAAGGAGAAATCAAAAAGTATCTGGAGACAAATGAAAATGAAAACACACAATACCAACTCATATGAGATAAGGCAAAAGTAGTCAAGAGGGAAATTCATAGCAATACAGGCCCACCTCAACAAACATGAAAAATCTCAAATAAGCAATCTTGAACTACACCTACAAGAATTAGAAAAAGAAGAACAAACAAAGCCCAAAGTCAGCAGAAGGAGAGAAACAATATAAATTAGAGCATAAATAAATAAAATTAAAACAAAAAAGACAGTAGAAAGGATCAATGAAACAGCTGGTTCTTAGAAATGATAAACAAAACTGACAAACCCTTAGTAAGACTCACTAAGAAAAAAAGAGACAAGGCTCAAATAAATAAAACTAGAAATGAAACAGGAGAAATTACAATGGATACCACAGAAACACAAAGGACTTAAGAGAATACCACAAAAAACTATATGCCAACAAATTGGACAATCTAGAAGAAATGCATAAGTTATTGGACTCATACAATGTCCCAAAACTAAATCAAGAAGAAATAGAGAATCTGAACAGAACAATTGCAATAAAGAGACTGAAAAAGCAATCAAAAACCTCCCAAAAAACAAAAGTCCAGGGGCTGGCTCCGTGGCCGAGTGGTTAAGTTCGCGCGCTCTGCTGTGGCAGCCCAGGGTTCGGATCCTGGGCGAGGACACGGCACCACTAGTCAGGCCACGCTGAGGCAGCGTCCCACATCCCACAACTAGAATGACGTGCAACTAAGATATACAACTGTGTGTGGCGCGGGGGGGGGGGGGGGGGGGGGGGGGTTGGGGAGATAAAGCAGAGGAAAAAAAAAAAGATTGGCAACAGTTGTTAGCCCAGGTGCCAATCTTTGGGGAAAAAAAAAAAGTCCAGGACCAGATGGCTTCTCCGGAGAATTCTACCAAACATTCAAAGAAAATTTAATACCTATCCATCTTAAAATATTCCAAAAAATTGAGGAAGTTGGGACACTTCCTAAGACATTCTACAAGGCCAACATCACCTTGGTCTCAAAGGCAGACAAGGACAACACAAAGAAGGAAAATTACAGGCCAGCATCACTGATGAACATAGATGCAAAAATCCTCAATAAAATATTGGCAAACCGAGTACAGCAATACATTAAAAAGATCATACACCATGATCAAGTAGGATTCATACCAGAGACACAGGGATAGCTCAACATCCGCAAATCAATGTGATACACTACACTAACAAAATGAGGAATAAAAACCACATGATCATCTCAATAGATGCAGAGAAAGCATCTGACAAGACACAACATCCATTTATGATAAAAACTCTCAATAAAATGGGTACAGAAGGAAGGTATCTCAACATAATAAAGGCCATATATGACAAACCCACAGCCATCATCATTCTGAATGGGGAAAAACTGAAAGCCACCCCTCTGAGAGCAGGAACAAGACAAGGGCACCCTCTCTCACCATTCCTATTCAACATAGTACTGGAGGTTGTGGCCATAGCAATTAGGCAAGAAAGGAAAGGAAAAGAAAGTAAAGGAAATTCAAACAGGAAATCAAGAAGTGAAACTCTCGTTGTTTGCTGACAACATGATTTTGTGTAAAGAAAACCCTAAAGAATCCATCAGAAAACTATTAGAAATAATCAACTACAGCAAAGTTGCAGGATACAAAATCAACTTACAAAAAACAGTTGCATTTCTATACTCTAATAATGAACTAACAGAAAGAGAACTCAAGAACACAATCCCATTCACAATCACAACAAAAAGAATAAAATATCTAGGAATAAATTTAACCAAGGAAGCGAAAGACCTATACAATGAAAATTATAAGACACTGCTGAAAGAGATCGATAATGACAAAGAAATGGAAAGATATTCCATGCACATGAATTGGAAGAACAAACATAATTAAAATGTCCATACTACTTACAGCAATCTACAGAGTCAATGCAATCTCAATCAGAATCCCAATGACATTCTTCACGGAAATAGAACAAAGAATCCTAAAATTTATATGAGGCAACAAAAGACCCCAAAGGGCTAAAGCAATCCTGAGGAAAATGAGCAAAGCCAGAGGCATCATAATCCCTGACTCCAAATAAAATAGACTACAAAGCTATAGTAATCAAAACAGCATGGTACTAGTACAAAAACAGACACACAGATCAGTGGAACAGAATTGAAAGCCCAGAAATAAAACTGCACATCTATGGACAGCTAATCTTCCATAAAGGTGCTGAGAACATACAATGGAGAAAGGAAAGTCTCTTCAATAAATGGTGCTGGGAAAACTGGACAGCCACATGCAAAAGAATGAAAGTAGGCCATTATCTTTTGCCATACACCAAAATTAAATGGATCAAAGACTTGAAGGTAAGACTAGAAACCATAAAACTCCTAGAAGAAAATATAGGTAGTATACTCTTTGACATTGGTCTTAAAAGGGTCTTTTTGAATACCACATCTATTCGGACAAGAAAAAATAAACAAGTGGGACTTCACCAGACTAGAGCTTCTGCAAGGCAAAGGAAACCAGGATCAAAATGAAAAGATAGCCCACCAACTGGGAGAAAATATTTGCAAATCATATATCCGACAATGGGTTAATCTCCATAATATATAAAGAACTCACACAACTGAACAACAACAAAAAACAACCCGATCAAAAAATAGGCAGAGGATGTGAACAGACATTTTTCCAATGAAGATATACAGATGGCCAATAGGTACATGAAAAGATGTTCAACATCACTAAGCAGGGAAATCCAAATCAAAACTACACTAAGATATCACCTTACACCCATTAGAATGGCTATAATCACCAAGACACAAAACAAAAAATATTAGAGAGGAAGTAGAAAAAAGGGAACCCTCATACATTGCTGGTGGGAATGCAAACTGGTGCAGCCACTATGGAAAACAGTATGGAGATTTCTCAAAAAATTAAAAATAGAAATACCATATGACCCAGCTATCCCACTACTGGATCTTTATCCAAAGAACTTGAAATCAACAATTCAAAGACATCTATGCACCCCTATGTTCACTGCAGCATTATTCATAACAGCCAAGAAGTGGAAGCACCCCAGGTGCCCATCGACTGATGATTTGATAAAGAAGATGTAGTATGTATACACACACGCACACACGCACACAATGGAATAACACTCAGCCATAAAAAAAGACAAAATTGTCCCACTTCCAACAACACGGATGGACCTTGAGGTCAAGCCAAATAAGCCAGACAGAGAAAGACAAACACTGCCTGATTTCACCCATATGTTGAAGACAATCACATGGACAAAGAGAACAGTTTAGTGGTTACCAGGGGAAAGGGGGTTGCGGGGTGGGCACAAGGGTGAAGGGACGCATTCATATGGAGACTGACAAATAATAACGTACAACCAAACTTTCACAATGTTATAAACTATTATGACCTCAATAAAAAAAATTTTAACTATTTTTGAAAGTTTCTAGGAAAGTCCAAAAGAAACTAGCTACATAAGCCAAAGGGAAGATTCAAAAGAAGTTCAAGATAGAACTTCTTTTATCTAGTAGTTAAAGCAGTTTTGGTTCCCACTTGTAAAATCAGGTGACAGAAGGAAGCCATCAGCTTGGGAAACATTTTAAATCTTAGAGCAAGTAGCTACAAGAGGATTTTCAATTACATTGAGATACTTGAGGTATATAGATATTGATATAAATAACAACGGTTCATTTCTTCAATTGAAGAGTTCACTGCAGAAGACACAAACCATTTTGAATACATAAACGTGGTATCAAATTGGTGGAGCTTAGTTCTTTCTTAAGTACTGAATTTCCAAAGATGACAACCCACTATCTAAAATAAGAGGAAAATAACGAAGAAGCTGTTTGTTTTGCACAAAAACTTAAATGTCCAAATAAAGACAAAGTGGCTAAAAGTGGAGACCATCAGAGCAACATAAACACAGAACAAGGTACAAAGTGTGGAAAAGGAAGTGGTTTCATCTGGAAAGAAAACATTCAAGAATATATACGTATATTCATTCATTCATTTATATGTGCATGGAGTCAAAGAAGGAATTATTTCTCTAAACCCAGAACTGAGGCGGGAGAAAAAACATTCGGGGCATCTGAACAAGCAAATGAATGAAACATAAATAGTGCATACATACATTCTTGAAAACAAGAAAACTGGTCATTAGAAGAAAAAAATCTTTCCTTAGAAACGCTGAAGCCAGAGGGGAGTGAAATTACACGTGAGAAAAGCAGAGACACTAATAGAAAAAAACCAGCAGTTCTGAGATACAACTGGAGAAACAGCATCATACAAAATGAGAAAAAAGAGAGGGAAACATGTTTTAAAAGACTGAGTGCACAAAGGTCTGCAAAAGACTGCACCGCAATCTTCGGGTATCTCAGGGGACAGACTCCCGGGGGCTTTCTCTATTTACTTCGCATATATTTTAACCCAGATAATTATAATACCACTTCACTGAAAAGTTTTTGAAGAAAAATGACAACACAGAGTGTTAAGTGCAAAGACAGCCACTGAGTAGGCGACAGCGTCGAGGAAGGGAACCCACGTGGGGAGGGCGGGTTGTGGTCTTCCTGGAGGAGGTGACAAGACTGAATATAAAGGAGAAATAGGGCATTGCAATAATGACCGTGTTTCTTACCTCATTGATTTACGGTAAGGCAAGCCCGAGTGCCTACACGCTGCCCTCTGACGTGTCATTACATCCCCAACCTGGCCCAACCGACCTCCTCCAGTTCCAGCCCCTCAGTGGCCCTTGTCCAGCTGCCCTGAATCCAAGTTCCCTGGGTAGGCAGCTTGGTTCGGTCTCCCCCAACCACTCTGTGGGCTTCTGGGCGAAGAAACTTCAGCTCCGCCTCTCTGGCCCCAGCACGCAGAACTGCGCCTGGCCCACAGGAGCTCAATAAATATTGGCAGGATTTTACTGAATTAAAGGAAAGGAGGCATTTCAGTCCATAACCACGGGTTAATTAGCCTTTGGAGCCCTAGAAGGAAGACACAGGCATCCGGAGTCCACCCCTGAGGTTTAAAAAGCGACACGCCTGGCAACTCCGAGTGCTGTGCGCTGAGTCCACAGGAGGCTGCAGGGCCGCAGGGCTGAAAGTGGGCCCCCTAGTCTTCCTCCGCGGGCCCCCCGAGCCCAGGGCGCGGGTGGAGGAGAGGGGCGGCCCGAGCTCTCGGACTACTCACGCCCCGGCAGGGCCCGGCCGGGACGGCGCCCACCTGGCCGGACACGCTCGGACCTGCGGCTCCGGGACTGGGGAGGTAGAAACACTCCCGACGCGCCGAGCATCACGAGGCCGCCTCCCAGCTGGCGTCCGTGAACCTCTGCCAGCTGAGCCCCTGCACTCCTCCTCCTCCAGGCCGCCCGCCCACAGGCGGCTTCAGGCTCCAGAACCCTCCGTCCCCGCCCCCCACAGGGCACAGGCGCGTCTCTCCGGGCAGTAAACTCTCCCCCGTGGGGGCTAAGGGCCAGGTGGTGCCCGGGGAATTACTGGGGGCCGGCCGCGCGCGCCCCAGCCTCCCCCAGACCGTCTGCCACTCAAAAACCTGCCTGCCACTCCCCGCCCAACCCCTTTGCCGTTCCAGACTCCCGGGAGCGGAAGGCAGGGGGCACCCAGCCCCCCCGGCCCCGTAGGTGGATTCACCTTCAAAGCAGGTGCCAGGCAGTAAGAGAGCATTAAAGGAAGCGCAGAGGTCAGACATTAACAGAAATGCAAAACATGACGTCGCTACAAAAAGCCATTTTCCTCGGGACATCCAGCCCAGAAACTGTGAGTCAAACGAGGTTAACCAAAAACGAAAACTTCGGTATGACAAACACATTCCAAATTTCCTTCCAAACCTCAGGCGCTTTTTTTTTTTTTTTTTTTGGAGTTGAGCCAAGTTCTTTGCTCCTGGCGTAACTTTTTGGTAAGATTATTTAGGGGGAAAATACCGAACATTCTGTTCCTCTTATCTGAAGTTTCTTATCTAAAGCAGGTCAAGGCCGCCAGAGCCCAGTCTTGGTTTTAGACCTGGGTTTTTCCGTGTCGGAGACATTTGACGTGCGCTCTCCCTGCTGGCACCACCTCGGGTACACAAACTGCTAATGTCAACAAGCGACACTATTCGAGGGCGCGCTGGCGTCGCTGCTGTTCTCTGGAACCAACGCTCGTTATTGGCCTCCTTTCAAAGGCCTTTGTTCTACCGCAGCGCGCTGTAAATATTTAACGGAACACGCCCTTCCGCCCAAATCCGGAACCCACCAAGCCTGCAGATCCTGAAAGCAGGCCTTTCCCCATTCTTTGGAAGCATGGAGAAGGGAAGCGGAAACAGAGTTTAAGCTTTTACGAAACCCTCAATCATTCCGAAGTGTGCCAAGGCAAGCCTTCCTTGCAATCTGCCCAGCTACGTATGACGTGCTTTGAGCAATAACCACCGCGACCTGTCCCCTCGCCAGGCGGTGGCGAGAGTCCCGGGGCCCGCCAGCTGCGCCGGGCTCCACGCCCCACTGCACAGGGCCTCTTGCTCATCAACTTTTCGAGAGGGGAACTGCCCGATCTTGTCAACAGCGCGTCCCAGGAGCTGAGCAACTCTCAAGATGACCTCAAGCGAGGCGGACGGGACGCTGGGGACGTGCCCCCGAAGCTCGAGGCCTGCTTTCCGCCTCTGCGGCTGCACTGTCGGCCAAGGGCGGTTGGGTCGGGTTCGACCCGGGCGGTCCCCGGGCAGCCGGGCTGGCAGAGCGGGGGCGCGGGGAAACCCGAGCTGGGGCTCTCCACGGCCGCGGCCCCGCCGCCGCCGCCGCCGCCCCCGCCCCCGCCCGGCGGGCTCCGGGGGGGCGGGGGCGCCCCGGAGGGTGGGGTGAGGGGAGTGGGGGGCTGCGCGCGCAGCCGGCGGCCGCGCGGACGCCGAGCCTGGCACGGGGGGCGGGCGCAGCGGGCCGAGCGCGCCAGTCACCGCTCTGCCCGCGGCGGGGCCTCCAGCTCGTCCCCGGCGTCGCCCCGCGAGCGCGGGCAAGACGGCGCCGAGAAATCGAAAGCTGGCAGCGGACGTGGCGCTGCCGGCCGGCCCGCCTGCCCTCCGGCGGCCCGCTCGCCCTCTCGACCCTCTCTTACCTGTGTGCCTGCAACAGCTGAGTGGCCCGACGTCCCCGTGTGAGGCCCAGAGACCCCCTCCCCGGCCCCCGGCGAGCGCCCAGCTTCGGGACTCCTGGCACCGAAAGGCAGCTGTTTCCTAAGTGGCCGGATGCGCTCCACCCAGGGGGCGGGGACAGCAGCCGACCTCTGGAGCGCGCTGCCGGTGTTCGTTGCCCACGCACGGGAAGGATACCCAATGCAAGGGGGAATGCGCTTTATGACAATCTCCTGACTCCTAGTAACTAGTTTCTTGGGATTGTTTAAAATTCCTTAACTTTTCTTGAAATAAACTTAAACTCACGGGAGAGCTGTCGGCACAGTACCAAGGGAGACCTGACAGCAAGAGCAGCTCGGCTGACCCACGCCCTAGGGAAACTGATGACAATTATTTCAAAACAAGCAAACAACAAATAACCATTTAAAGCCTTGGAAATAGTCTTAAAAGAAGACGGCAAATGAAGAAACATCTATTCAAGAAAATCGGCCAAAATTCGGTAAGAAACGCAAGAGTCTGATATTTCAACCAAGACGTCTTCCTCCTTTCACCCTCCCGACTCAGCAAGGCGAGACCCTCCTCCGGGACTACCCTATCGGAAGCTAGGAGACCGAGGACCGGGCCTCGTCCTCCCACGGCTCCCAGTGGGAGGGGCAGGAAGTCAGCAGTTTTCACCCTGCCCCCGGCCAGCTGACACTGAGGCTAATGCTAGGTGAGTGTGGTTCCCTTCCATCCAGCCCCATTTGTGGAAGAGAGGCTTTACCCAGGGCTGGAGAGCTGAGAATCCGGGGGTCCTGATCACCCTTACCCCAGGTCCTGAAGCGCTGGTTCAAGCCAGAAGAGACAAGCTGAGAGGACGTCAGGCAGGGATGTGACTCAGAAGCTTGTTCCACCACCTGCTGGTAAAGCCTAGCCCAGTGTTTGTGCCTCAGGGGAGAGGCAGTCCATGAAACAGATAGTTCATAATCTCTTCCCAAAGGGACTGGCTTCATTTGAACAGAACTTGGAGAAATTCAAGGCAAAGGGTGCGCTCAAAAACCCGGAGGTGGTAGTCATAGGCAATTAGGAGGAGATGACAGGTGGGCTGAATTGTGGACTGGCTAGTTTGCAGGAGAGAGCCAGAGATGAAGACAGCTGGGGGATGCCTTCCTGGGATAAGAACAAATCCTAAACAGTGCCCTCGTAAACTGTTGCTTCAGAGGGGTCAGAATTTGATTGGATTCATTTAGTGAGCATTTTATGCCCCAGGACATTGTTGAATATAATAGAGCAATCCACCAGCAAACTTCTAGAGTTTAACAGCTGGGTGTGGCCAGGGAATGAGAGAAAGAGAGCCCTACCCAAATTACTGGAGAGCCAGAGTAACCACGTCAGAAATTTAAGGAGTTGGGGGGAGGATACCCTTCTCTACAGTAATCTAGCAGCCACTAGACAAATAACAAGTGGATAACAACAACAAAGGTGGGACGGGGGAGGGGGAGCAGAGGGAAGGAAACAAGTAACCAGAGTTGCTACAATATATTGTATAAAATGTCCACTTTCCAACAAAAAATTACAATGCATGCAAGGAAAGTGTGACCCCATGCACTGGAAAAATAGCAGGCAACAAAAACTGCCTGTGAGAGCAACCAGATGTCATATTTATCAGAAAAAGAATTTAAGGGAGCTTTATAAACATGTTCACAGAACTGAAGAAAAGCATGATTAGTGAAGTAAAGGAAGAAATGATAAGTCATGTCAAATAGAGAATATCAATAGATGTTCAGCTCTTAGAGCAGAGATGTGAGTCAGAAATTATAAAAATGAACCAAATAGGAATTCTGGAGTTGAAAAATACCATAACTGAAATAACTTTATTAGGGGCTCAAAGGTAGACTTGAACTGGCAGAAAAAAGAATTAGCTAACTTGAAGATAGATAGAGATTATGCAAGCCGAAGAACAGAAAAATTGAGAGTCGCAGAGAAATGTGAGACGCCAGTCAGCACACCAACAGGTACATACTGAGAGTACCAGAAGGAGCGGAGAGTGAAAAAAGGAGCAGAAAATACATTCAAAGAAATAATGGCTAAAAACTTCCCGAATTTGTTGAAAAACTATAACCTACACATCCAGGAAGCTCAACAAATTCCAAATAAGATAAATGCAAAGAGATATACAAACAAACACGTTAGAGTAAAGACACTGAAAGTCAAAAGACAAGGAAGAAATCTTGAAAATAGCAAGAGAAAAACAACTCATTGCTTAAAAATGAATACCAAGAAGATTAATAGCTGACTCCTCAGCAAAAACAATAGAGGCCAGAAGACAATGAGATAATCAAACTGCCTAGAGAAAAAGCCTTTCAACCAAGAATCCTACATCCAGCAAAATCATCTTATGAAAATAATATTGGTGAAATATTTCCCCAAATAAACAAAGTGAGAGAATTTGTGCTAGCAGATCTGCCTTACAAGAAATACTAGAAGAAGTTCTTCAGGCTGAAGGCAAGTGACTCCAGACAGTAGTTCAAATCCACACAAAAAAACAAAAGAGCATTAGAGAGGGTATTTATATAATTAAAAAAGACAGTGTAAATGAGTATTTTTTTCTCCTGCCCTTAACTGATTAAGAAGCAATTTCATAAAATAATGTAATGGATTGTTGTGCCTATAATATATAGAAATTAATATGTGTGAAATACATTTGCCAATAACAGCAAAAAGGAGTTGCATAGGAGCAAAGCTATATTGAGATAAGGAGATGGTTACAGATGATAAATTAATAATTATAACAATGTATTGTTGGATGTGTAACATTAATTGATGTAATATATATATAAAACAAAATACCACAAAGAGGGGGAGAAGGGAATACAGCTATGTAGGAGTAACACTTCTATATAGCATTGGAACTAGCTAGTATAAATCTGAAGCTGCTTCTGATAAGTTAAGATGTACATGGTTGGGGCCGGCCTGGTGGCGCAGCGGTTAAGTTCACACATTCCGATTCTCAGCAGCCTGGGGTTCGCTGGTTCAAATCCCGGGTATGGACATGGCACTGCTTGGCACGCCATGCTGTGGTAGGCGTCCCACATATAAAGTAGAGGAAGATGGGCACAGATGTTAGCTCAGGGCCAGGCTTCCTCAGCAAAAAAGAGGAGGACTGGCAGTAGTTAGCTCAGGGCTAATCTTCCTGAAAAAAAAAAGATGTACATGGTAAGCCCTAGAGCAACCACTTTAAAGATTGGTGCCTGAGCTAACAACTGTTGCCAATCTTCTTTTTTTCTTCTTTTTGTTCTTTCTTTTTCTCCCCAAACCCTGCCCAGTACATAGTTGTATGTTTCAGTTGTGGGTCCTTCTAGTTGTGGCATGTGGGACACCACCTCAACGTGGCCCGATGAGTGGTGCCATGTGTGCACCCAGGATCCAAACAAGTGAAACCCCAGAGCAACCACTAAAACAATAACTCAATAGTGAAAGATCATTAAAGAAATTAAGATGCCACATTAGAAAATATTCACTTGAGTCTGGCCCAGTGGTGTAGTGGTTAAGTTCAGCACACTCTGCTTTGGCAGCCTGGTTCACAGGTTGGGATCCTAGGTGCAGACCTACACCACTTGTCAGCCATGCTGTGGCAGCGACCCACATACAAAATAGAGGAAGATCGACACAGATGTTAGCTCAGGGTGAATCTTCCTCAGCAAAAAGAAAAAGGAAATATTCACTGAATGCAAAAGAAAGCAGTAAAGGAGAAATAGAGGAACAGAAAAGACCTGAGAGATACAGAAAACAAAAGTAAATGGCAAATGCAAATCCAGCTATGTCAATAATAACACTAACTGAAAATGTATTAAATAATCCAATCTAAAGGAAAACTTAGACTGGGTTTAAAAAAAAAAATCTATGATCAAGTGCACATGGAACATTCTCCGGGATATACCATGTGCTAGGCCATAAAACAAAGCTCAATAAATTCAAAGGGATAGAAACAATATAAAGTATGTTCTCTGACCACAATGCAATGAAATTAGAAGTTGATAACAGGTAAAATTGGTAAAACTCACAAATATGCAGATGTTAAACAACATACAGGGGCTGGCCCCGTGGCCGAGTGGTTAAGTTCACGTGCTCTGCTGCAGGCGGCCCAGTGTTTTGTTGGTTCGAATCCTGGGCGCGGACATGGCACTGCTCATCAAACCACGCTAAGGCAGCATCCCACATGCCACAACTAGAAGGACCCACAATAAAGAATATACAACTATGTACAAGGGGGCTTTGGGGAGAAAAAGGAAAAAAATAAAATCTTTAAAAAAAAAAAAAAATACAGCTAAGTAACCAGTGGGTCAAAGAAGAAATCAAAAGGAAAATCTGAAAATACTTTGAGATGAGTGAAAATCATGCACAACATGTCAAGACTTGTGGAATGCAACTAAAGCGTTGCTTAGAGGGAAATTTTTAACTATAAATGCCTATATTAAGCAAAAGGAAAGACCTCAAATTGGTAACCTAACCTTCCACCTTAAGACACTGGAAAGCACTGGCCCAGTGGTGCAGTGCTTAAGTGTGCACATTCCAGTTTGGTGGCCTGGAGTTTGCTGGTTTGGATCCCAGGTATAGACATGGCACCACTTGTCAAGCCATGCTGTGGCAGGCAGCCCCCATGTAAAGTGGAGGAAGATGGGCACAGATGTTAGCTCAGCGCCGATCTTCTTCTTCTTCAAAAAAAAAGGACACTGGAAAAAGAAGAGAAAACTGAACCTAAAACAGCCAGAAGGAAGGAAATAATAAATAATAAAGTGGAAATTAATGAAACCTAGGAGAAAAACAAGAGAAGATCGATTAAACCAAAAGCTAATTGTTTGAAAAGGTGAGCAAAATTGCAAATCTTTGGGTATATTAACCAAGAAAAAAAGAAGACTCAGGGGCTGGCCTGTGGGATAGCAGTTGGGTTTGCGCACTCCATTTCAATGGCCCAGGGTTCACCAGTTCAGATCCCAGGTGCAGACCTAGGCACCACTTATCAAGCCATGCTGTGGTGGCCCCTCACATATAAGGTGGAGGAAGATGGGCCCAGATGTTAGCTCAGGGCCAATCTTCCTCAAAAAAAAAAATTAAAAAAAAAAAGAAGACTCAGATTACCATGATCAGAAATGAAAGAGGGAACATTACTACTAACCCTACAGAAATAAAAAGGATTATAAAGGAACACTATGAATAATTGTACACCAAAAAATTAGATAACCTAGGTGAAATGGACAAATCCTTAGAAAGATAGAGGCTATTGAAACTGACTCAAGAAGAAATAGATAATATGAGTAGACCTATAAAAAGTGAAGAGATTGAATTAGTAATAAAAAATATACCCACACACACAAAAAAAAAGCCCAGGCTGAGATAGCTTCACTTGTAAATTCTACCAAACATTTAAGGAAGCATTAAATCTAGTTCCTCACAAATTCTTTCAAAAACAGAAGAGAAGTGTATTTGTTTGCTAGGGCTGCCATAACAAAATACCACAGACTAGGCGGCTTAAACCACAGGAATTTATTTCTCACAGTTCTGGAGGCTGAAAGTCCAAAATCAAGGCATCAGTAGGTTTGGTTTCTTCTGAGGCCTGTCTCCTTGGCTTTCAGATAACAAGATTCTCGCTGTGTCTTTCCATGGCCTTTCCTCTGTATGCACACATCCTTGGTGTCTTTCTGTGTGTCCAAATGTTCTCATCTAATAAGGACACCAGTCAGATTGGTTTAGGGCCCACCTTAATAATCTCATTTTAATTTCATCACCTGTTTAGAGACCATATCTATGAATACAGTAACATTCTGGGGTACTGGGAATTAGGACTCCAACATATGAATTTGGGAAGGATCACGATTCAACCCATAACAAGGAGGGAACACTTCCCAACTCAGTTTATGAAGCCATTATTGCTGTGATACCAAAACCAGACAAAGATGTCACAGGCAAAGAAAACTACAGGCCAATATCTCATGAATGTGGATACAAAAGTCCTCAACAAAATACTAGCAAACAAATCCAACAACATATGAAAATAAGTACACACCATAACCAAGTGGGATTTATCTCAGGAGTGCAAGATTGGTTTAACATCTGAAAATCAATTAATGTAGTATATCAAATAATAGAATAAAAAATCTAATTCACATGGTCATTGCAATAGACAAAGAAAAAGCGTCTGACAAATTCCAGCACCTTTTCATGATAAAAACACTCAAGAAACTAGGAATAGAAGGAGATTCCCCAATGTTATAAAGGGCATCTGTGAAAAACCAACTAACTACATACTTAATGGTGAAAGACTGGATGCCTTCCCCTTAACTTCAGGAACAAGGCAGGGGTGTCTTCTGCTGTCCCTGCTTCTATTCAACATTGTACTGGAGGTTCTAGCCACAGCAAAGAAACAAAAGTTATCCAAACAAGAAAAGGAGAAGTAAAAGTATCTCTATTTACAGATGACATGAGCTTGTATATAGAATATCCCTTAAAAAATCTATGAAAAAACTATTAGAATAAGTCCAGCCAGGTTGCAGGATGTAAGGTCAACATATAAAAACCAATTTTATTTTTATACGCTTGCGATGAACAGTCCCAAAATGAAGTTAAGAAAATAATTCCACTTACAATAGCATCAAAAAGAATAAAACAGTTAGGAATAAATTTAACAAAAGAAGTATAAAGTAGCATAGTACTGGCACAAGGATAGGTATATAGATCAATGAAATAGATTGGTTTTTTTGAGGAAGATTAGCCCTGAGCTAACTACTGCCAGTCCTCCTCTTTTTGCTGAGGAAGCCTGGCCCTGAGCTAACATCCGTGCCCATCTTCCTCTACTTTTATATGTGGGATGCCTACCACAGCATGGTGTGCCAAGCGGTGCCATGTCTGCACCCAGGATCGGAACCGGGGAACCCCAGGCCACTGAGAAGCAGAACGTGCGCACTTAACTGCTGTGTCACTGGGCCGGCCCCTGAAATAGAATTAAGGGTCCAGAAATAAGCGAATACATATATGGTCAACTGATTTTCAACAAGGGTGCTAAGATTATCCAATGAGGAAAGAATAGTCTTTTCAACAAATGGAACAACTGGATTTCCACATGACAAAGAATGAAGTTGGACCACTACCTCACAAAATATACAAAAGTCAACTGGAAAATGATCAAAGGCCTAACTGTAAGAGTTAAAACTACAAAATTCTTGGAAGAAAACATAGGAGTAAACCTTAATGATCTTGGATTTGGCAAAGGATTCTTAGAAATGACCCAAAGCATATAGATAAACAAAAGAAAAAATAGGTAAATTTAACTTCCTCAAAATGAAAACCTTTGGTGCTTCAAAGGACACAGTCAAGAAAGCAAAAAGACAACCTACAGAATGGGAGAAAATATTTTCAAATCCTGTATCTGATAAGGGACTTGTATCCAGGATATACAAAGAGCTCTTACAACTCAATAATAAAGAGACAAATAAAACAATATTTAAATGGGCAAAGAATCTGAATAGACTTTTCTAATAAAATATTTTCAATACATATCTCACAATGGAAATAAAGCCTAAATATATGAAGAGTTCTTACTCTCAATAATAAAACAAGTGACCAATTTTAAATATGGGCAAAAAATTTGAACAGACACTTCACGAAATAGGATACACAATGGCCAATAAATACATGAAAAGGTACTCAATATCATTAATTATCAGGGAAATGTTAAATAAAAGACCACTAGAATGGCTAAAATCAAAAGGACTGACAATACAAAGTATCAGTGAGAAGATGGAACGACTGCGCCCCTAATATATTGCTAGAGAATGTAAAATGGTACAACAACTTGGAAAAGAGTTTGGCTATATGTTATAAGGTATACTTACCATATCACCCAACAAAAGCACTCCTAAGTACTTACTCAAGAGTGTAAAAGCATATAACCATACAAAGACTTGTGTAAATGTTCGTAGCAGCTTTACTCATAATAACCCAAAACTGGGAATAACTTAAATATCCATCAACAGGCAAGTAGATAAACCATTTGTGGTATATCCATACGATGGAATACTACTCAGCAGTAAAAAGGAGCAAACAACTGCTTCATGCAATAACATGGATAATTATACCTAATATACATGCTAAAGTATTTGGGGAAATACACTGATGTCTTTAAAATACATCAAAAAATAAGATGGTTTGACAGATGGACAAATGGATGTGTTAAAGCAAGTGTAGCAGAATCTAATGGTATAATCTAGGGGTAGGTATATTGGTATTCATTGTAAAATTCTTTCAGGGGCAGCCCCGTGGCTTAGTGGTTAAGTTTGGTATGCTCCCCTTTGGCAGCCCGGGTTTGGCTCCCAGGCACAGACCTACACCACTCATCGACAGCCATGCTGTGGCAGGAACCTACATACAAAATAAAGGAAGATTGGTGCAGATGTTAGCTCAGGGCAAATCTTCCTCAAGCAAAATAAATAAATAAACAAACAAATATCAAATCATTTAATCTTTACAGGAAACATTGTAAAAATTATTTCAGCTTTGCTTTATGATTGAACATTTCTATAACAAAAGGTTTAGGAAGAAAACGTGCTAACGGAAAGAATCCAGACACACAAAAAATCCATACTGCATGGTTTGTTTATGCAAAATTCTAGAACAGACAAAGCAAATCTATAGTGACAGGAAGGACATCCGTGGTTGCCTGAGAGGGGACGTGCTGTTGGTAAAGTGGCAGGAGGAAACTCTTGGGATGATGGAAATATCTGTTCATTGATTGGATGGTAGTTACAAGGGAGTATACATTTGTCAAAGTCACTGAACTATACACTTAAAATGAGTGTGTTATTTATGTAAATTGTACATTGATAAAGTTGATTTTAAAACAAACAGGCAAACAGAAGTGGGTTGGAAGCTCGGAGCTCCTAAGTGGGTCTAATGCATTCTGAGCATCTCAGTGGATGATATGGCTGAGCTAGTTCCCTGGGGAACCTCCATGGTCAGTATTTTCAAAGTTTCCCTTTTAAGCCGGTCAGATTTTGCAGAGATGACTCTTCCAATCTCCTGCCTGTAGAGGAAATGTCTGGCTGCCAGAGCTCCCATGGTGGAGTGGGAAAAGATTGATGAGGTTTCCTAACCCGATAGGCATACAAGGCATACCTCATCTTAATTGGACAGTCTTGACCTTCCGCTCTTGTTGAAACCCTTTCTTCCTTTGCTTTTAGGGCCCAGCTCTCTCCAGATTTACCTCCCACCTCTCTGATCATTCCTTCTCAGTCTCTTTATGGACCTCTTTCCTTTGTTTGCCCCTTAAATATTGGCTCTGTCCTTGGCCCTCTTCTTTTTGTCAACCAGGATTTGATTATCTCTTGTTTTAGTGATCTACGTCCCTCTACTATGTTTCTCTAGCCTCCCTGTCCATCTGATTTATCCCATGGGCTGTTGGAGTTCTGTCTATCTGTTGTCTGCCTCATGAAGCAGTAAAAGAATGTGTTAAGCACAGAGGGTGATGGAGAGAGATAGTCAAGGTCAGAGGAGAGAAAAGTCATCAGAGCCCAAAGGCCACCAGCTGGTTCAGCAATGTCCCAGGCCTGAAGGGAGATGCTGACACAGATGGAAGCCAAGCCAAGGTACAGATGTGGCATTTCTGTGTCAGGTACTGCTGCTGTTCCTTACTCGTGATGACCGGCTTCCCTGCTTTCGCTCCACAGCGAGGAGCCCTTCCCCAACACAGAGTAAATGCTCAGGCACTCTGGTTTTCCTTTCTTTATGATTGAACATTTTATACTAAGACATTGGGGAAGAAAACACGGTGCTAAGTGCAAGAAGTCAGACACCAAAGAGTGTACATACTGCTACAGCGCCTAACGCTGAAGCTAGGCACTTCCCCCATAGCTCAGGGCACAGACTCCAGGGAGAATCTATCATGCACCTGTCCCCTCCTGGGACCTGCAAAGATACTTTGACAAGGGGAGTCACCAATTGAAAGTAAGGGTGCAGTAAATGGTAGCTATTTTATCCTGGGCATACTAACATACTCTTTATAAACAGCAACTCATATAATTCTCTGGAAGGGACCATTATCCCCATTTTACTAATGGGAAAACTGAGGCTTAGAGAGGCAGAATAATTAAGTAACTAGAATTTAAAGTCATACAGTTTATAATTGGCAGAGCTTGGGCTCAAAAGCAGAGAGTCTAACTCTAGAGCCCGGGCTATAAGAGAGGCCCATTACCTGTTGTTAGCCAAAGAGGTGGCCATGTCAGGAATAGAGATGCCGCCTACTCCCACCCCATGTAGGCATACTGCTACCACTGATCTTTTTACTGTCTCCATGGTTTTGCCTTTTCTACAGTGTCACCTAGTTGGAATCATATAGTAGGTAGCCTTTTCAGATTGGATTATGTCACTTAGTAATATGCATTTAAGGTTCCTCCATGTCTTTTCACGACTTGACAGCTCATTTCTTTTGAACGCTGAAGAATATTCCATTGTCTGGATGTGCCACAGTTTATTTATTCATTCACCTACTGAAGGACATCTTGATCGGTTCCAAGTTTTGGCAATTATGAATAAAGCTTCTATAAATATCCATGTGCAGGTTTTTGTGTGGACGGAAGTTTTCAGTTCCTTCGGATAAATACCAGGGAGCATGATTGCTGGATCATAGAGTAAGAGTATGTTTAGTTTTAACCACCAAACTGTTTCCCAAAGTGGCTGTACCATTTTGCATCCCCACAGCAATGAATCAGAGTTCCTGTTGGTCCACATCCTCACCGGCATTTGGTGTTGTCAGTGATCCAGGTTTTGGCCATTCTAATAAGCGTGTAGTGGTATCTCATTGTTATTTTAATTTGCCTTTCCCTGATGACATAGATGTGGAGCATCTTTTCATATGTTTATTTGACATCTGTATGTCTTCTTTGGTGAGATGTCTTTTAAGGTCTTTGGCCCAGTTTTTAATTGGGTTGTTTGTTTTCTTGTTAAGTATTAAGAGCTCTTCTTATGTTTCGAATAGTGGTCCTTTATCAGACATGTCTTTTGCAAATATTTTCTCACAGTCTGTAACTTCTCTTCTCATTCTCTTGATATTGCCTTTCACAGAGCAGAAATTTTTAATTTTAATGAAGTCCAGTTTATCAGTTATTTCTTTCATTGATCATGCCTTTGGTGTTGTATCTAAAAAGTGATTGCCAAACCCAAGGTCACTTAGGTTTTCTCTGATGTTATCTTCTAAAAGTTTCATAGTTCTACATTTTACATTTAAGTCTGCACTTCATTTTGAGTCAATTTTCATGAAAAGTGTGAGGATCTAGATTCAATTTTTTGCATGTATATGTCCAGTTGTTCTAGCACCATCTGTTGAAGAGACTGTCTTTGCTCCATTGTATTATCTTTGCTCCTTTGTTAAAGATCAGTTGACTATATTTATGGGGATCTATTTCTGGGCTCTCTATTCTGTTCCATTGTCTATTTGTCTACCTTTTTGCCAGTATCACACCATCTGGATTACTGTAGCTTTATAGTAAGTCTTGAAGTCAGGTAGAATCAGTTCCCCAAATTCGTTCTTCTTCAATACTATGTTGGCTGTTCTCGGTCCTTTACCTCTCCATATGAACTTTAGAATCAGTTTGTCAATGTTCATAAAATAATTTCCTGGGATTTTGATTGGGATTACATTGAATCTCTAGATCAAGTTGGGATTGGTTTAGTTTTGGAGAGGATCTATAACTATTGGGGGGTAGGAGGAAGAAGAATTATTTTGGGGACAAAGGGATAATAAGTTAATAAAATCAGTTATAGACAAATGGGAAGATTTTACCATAGACTATGCTTTAGATAATATTGTATATTAATGTTAAATTTCTTGGATGTGATAGTCATATTATGATCATGTAGGAAAATGTCCTTGGGGCCATCCCAGTGGCTCAGCAGTTAAGTTTGCACATTCCGCTTCGGTGGCCAGGGGTTCACTGGTTCAGATCCCAGGTGTGGATCTTTGCACTGCTCATCAAGCCATGCTGTGGCAGGCATCCCACATATAAAGTAGAGGAAGATGGGCACAGATGTTAGCTCAGGGCCAGTCTTCCTCAGCAAAAAGATGAGGATTGGCAGCAGATGTTAGCTCAGGGCTAATCTTCCCCCCAAGAAAAGAAAAGAAAAGAAAATGTCCTTCTTCATAGGAGATAAATACTGAAGAATTTAGGGGTAAAGTATCATCATGCCTGCAAGTTACTTTCAAATGGTTTAGCAAAGTAAGTGTGTGTCTAAAGAGAGAGAGAAAACAAATGTGGCTAAATGTTATCAACTGGTGACTCTAGGCGAGGCATATCTGTATATTCTTTAAACTTTTCTGTTTTTCGGATTTGAAATGCTTGAAAATAAAAAGTTGGAAAAATATCAGTATGTGATTCTGATATTCTGCCAATTGTGTTCGAAATGCAGTGCAAGATTTTTCATATACATCATTCTGTTTTAAAATGTTACATCGAGTTTGGGGAGAATATAAACATTTCCTGTACAAATATTAGTCAACAAAAATCCACTGCATCAATGGAAAAATATATTCTCTGAAGTTTTTGTATTAAAAAGCAAGATGCAGGGGCTGGCCCCGTGGCCGAGTGGTTAAGTTTGTGCGCTCCGCTTTGGCGGCCCAGGGTTTCGCCCATTCAGATCCTGGGCATGGACATGGCACCACTCATTAGGCCATGCTGAGGTGGCATCCCACATGCCACAGCTAGAAGGACCCACATCTAAAATCTACAACTACATACTGGGGTATTGGGGAGAAAAAAAAAAGCAGAAAAAAATTTTAAAAAACTAGATGCATTCTACTAGGAAGACATGAAGCTGGGAGGTGCTTGGCAGGGTGTGACTGCATATATCTATTTCTTTCCTTGTTTATTTTTATCCTTCTTAACTGATCTTTAAGATGCAGGAACAAGGGACCATGACTCTTTTGTTTCTCATTGAACATCCAGGACTTAGCACAGTACCTGGCCTAGAGGGGGTCCCTGTATTGGTTGGGTGACACTCAGTGCTTTAACAAAGTAACCCCCAAATGGCAGTAGCTTAACACACTGTAAATTTAGTCATCACCTAGCTAATCAGTGCAGGTGTTTCTGGCAGGCAGCTTCCCTCCATGCAGTGATTTCAGGGTCTGAGACTCCTTTCATATTTTGGCTTCCCAGGGGACTTCAGGATGTGGAGAAACTCAGATGCAGTCCATGCAGCCACTGGTGGTTCTATTGACTTTGCAAGTTCTTCTTTGGCAAGATGTAGTAACAAGGCCTGAAGTGCCCTCCTGCTCAAAACAACTAAAAAACTATATTGACAAAATGTATGAAACAAGTTTTCAGACATTGGACATCAAAGACTGTAGGACAATGATCCCTGAGAGAGGTGAGCCCTGTGATTACCCTAGCTTGCTGCCTGGAAAGAGTTTCCAGGCATGGCACAGGGAGGGAGAACTCAGGCAGAGCCTGGTAATCTCCTTCAATTGAGGATACAGAGTCCAGGGTGGCCAAAGTGTCTGGAATTTTCAGGGCAAAGTACCAGAGGCAAGAGACCTGCACAGAGAGACTCTCTAGGGATCTGAGAGAGTCCCCTCAAGTTTTCAGCTGGATAATAGTCAGTGCATATGAGGAAGGAAACCATCCAAGTCTGTGGAAGAACTACCTGAAAGGAGCAGAGGAAACAATTCTCAAAGCTCACATAGGGAAAAGAATAGTTCATGTTCGCCCTAGACAGAGGGGGAAAATTAGCCCTAGACTAAAGGCAACCCTAGTTCCATATAACAAAGCTTAAGGGCAAGCCTCCAAAAGATCAAACTATTTGTAAATGATTTAACTGCATCTCAGAAGAAAGCTCAAAAATATATGTATGAGTACAAAAACATCCAGTATCCAACAAGGTAAAGTTCACAATGTCTGGCATTTAATTTTTAAAAATTACAAAAATGCAAAGAACCAGGAAAATACAATCTATAATGAGGGCAACCGTAAATCAGTAGAATCAGACCCAGAAATGCCACAGATAATAGAATTACAAGACAAGGATATTAAAACAGGTGCTATAACTATATTCCATATGTTCAAGAAGATAGAGGAAAGATTGAGCACATTAAGTTGAGATATGGAAGATATAAAAAGACCCACAATGAAATACCAGATGCAAACTACAATGAGATGAAAAATACATTGCATGAGGTTAGCATCAGATTAGATACTGAAGAAGAAAAGATTAGTGAATCTGAAGACAGCCATAAAAACTAAAATCAAGCGAAAAAAGACTGAAAGAAAAAAATAAACAGTATAGGGGAGGCTGTCATATAACTTCAAGCAGCCTAATGTATGTATAATTGGAGTCCCTGAAGAAGGGTGTAGGGGACAGAAAAATTACTTGAAGAAATAATGGCTGAAAACTCCAAATTAGATAAAAATTATAAACCCGTAGATCAAAGAAGCTCAGTGAACCCCAAGAACAAGAAACATGAATAAACCTACACCAAATAACATGATAAATTACTTAAAACCAGTGATATGCCTCTAGATATGACTGACCTGTCAGTCTGTCCCAGAACTTTCCCTTTGGACAGGAACTGACTGAGCTAAGGACACAGTATCCCTGGAACTTTGACAGCATATGAAGTTTAGTGTCTGCTCCATTCCAAACTCTTTAAATGAATCAGATCTGCCCTAAAACATGAGATCCAGCCTCAGGCAATATCAGCTCTCACTGGGTTTCATCCAGACAGCCTGCCATTTTCTGTCCAGATTGTCCCATTTATTTTCTTGGCCTGCTTGGCTCGGCAATCCCCTTGCATTTTAATATATGCTCATGTCGTTTTTACTTGCACAATCCATTTGAGCAGGATTTTCTGGCTTTGGCCTTCAGCACTCTCTCCAGACCTGATTTAGTAAATGTCCTCTGCCCCAGTGCTCAGGACCTATGCCAGATAGGCTGACCATGATTCCTACCAGTTTTCCTGTGAAAAATTTTCAGGAAGTTTTAAGAGAGTAGATTTTAAAAGTTCTCATCACAAGAAAAAAAAATTGTAACTGTGAGTTGATGGAGGTTAACTAAACTCATCCTCGTAATCATTTTGCAATGTATACATAATCATTACGTTGTACATCTAAAATGAATACAATGTTATATGTCAATTATATCTCAATTAAAAAACTTTTCCAGAAATAACTTTAAACTTTCTGACCATGTGGTCAAACTCTAGGCAATGTTTGGATCCAGCTGGGTGCTATGAAAGTTTCAAGTTTCAAGTTGAGAATTTCAGTTGCATTTGCTATATGAATCTGGAGCCTGAATTGAAATATGCCCTCACATCAGCTATGCCTTGTGAGAAATACCAGTGTTCTGCTTCCTCAGTCAAAACTGAGTAATAACTACTAGCACTGTTGGCATGGATACTAACTCTATAACAAGGCACTTGTGTATAAATAAAGTTGAATAAAGTATTTTTGGATATCTTTTGTATTACTGCAAAAGTTAATTTTTTGGAATTGCTTGCTTCTGCATTAAAAAATTAGCCTTCCACATACATTGTTTCCTGATCATATTGCTCTTTGTCAAAAACACTTGTACACACTTCTGCTGTATAAATGATGCTTAAATGTCTATGTAGAGTCATATGTGGCCTATGTGTACAACCCTAAAATAAACCAGAAGTGGTGGTGCAGCTTTAGGATCCCAAAGGAGGCTAAGACCAAATAAGTTCTGGAACACAACTTTATTTTTATTTTGGTGAACATCTGGGCCCACAGTGGGGTGACAGGGAAGGAGTGAGAAAATAAAGATGAAAACACCTGGTCTTAGTCTTAAGGGTTCACAATTTACAGGCAAGACAACAGTCAGGCAAAGCAGAATGAGATAAATCATTAATTAAGTATAAGCTTCATGCTGAGGGCTTGAAGAGGTGGGACACATTACATTTGCGGCAGGAATTAGGTTCTAGTAAGTCAGACATGCAGTGAGAAGGAATATGGGAAATCAGAGAAAATAGCTGGGGCTTCAACCAGTTGCTAGACGTTGAGTTTTTAAACTCTTGTGGGACTGAAGCTAAATCTATGTGGTTTGTGGCTTAGTGAACAGATGTGTCAGTATCTTCTGTGGCCTACAGACACTGTAGGAACCTGAGCACAGAAGAGAATGCTTCCTGTTAGTCTACATGACGAGGTCAGCTCCACTCTATCATTAACATACTCAGGCCACCTCACACGTAGCCCGGACTGTCACACAAACCCACTACATATCTCAGCAAAGGTTGCATGTGCAAGCCACTTCGTTATTTTAGATTTTGCCACTTTTTGGAATTACACTTGTATGATTCTCTTTATTACCCTTAGTGAGAATAATTAATTAACCTTAAATGATAATGGAAAGGGGAAAGAAATGATGTAATAGATGAAGCAAGTATGGTAAATGCTTATAAGTAGATAAAAAGGAGAGGAGATCAGTGCATGAATTGGGTGAAATTATGTAGTTTGATCAAGATGGAGATTTCTTTTTGTTTTTTTTTAAAGATTGGCACCTGAGCTAACAACTGTTGCTAATCTTCCTTTTTTTTTTTTTCCTGCTTTGTCTCCCCAAATCTCTCCAATACATAGTTGTATATTTTTAATTGTGGTTCCTTTTGGTTGTGGCATGTGGGACGCTGCCTCAGCGTGGCCTGATGAGCGGTGCCATGTCTGCGCCTAGGATCCGAACCAGCGAAGCCCTGGGCCAGTGAAAGTGGAGTGCGAACTTAACCACTC
This sequence comes from Equus przewalskii, assembly GCF_037783145.1. Taxonomy (NCBI): domain Eukaryota; kingdom Metazoa; phylum Chordata; class Mammalia; order Perissodactyla; family Equidae; genus Equus; species Equus przewalskii. The sequence goes on along the minus strand of NC_091847.1, from coordinate 75,307,619 downwards.
TGCCATGGCCAGTCCCAAGAGGGAGATTTCTGATTTAAAAGAGAAGGGTGATAAGCATGGGATAGAAAACTGACATATTATGAAATTCTTTCAAAATCTGGTGGTTGTGCTTGGGTTACTCTTTTATTTCTTTCCTTTTTTAAAGGGATTGATTTTAGGTGGTCAAGCAAAAGGGGGATTTATAACCCTCATAAAAATTGATTAAAAAATCCAAAAAAGTCGGGGGCCAGCCCCGTGGCCAAGTGGTTAAGTTTGCATGCTCCGCTTTGGTGGCTGGGTGTTTCACCGGTTCAGATCCTGGGCTCGGACATGGTACCGCTCATCAGGCCGTGCTGAGGCGGCATCCCACATGCCACAACTAGAAGGACCCACAACTAAAAATACACAACTATGTACTGGGGGACTTTGGGGAGAAAAAGGAAAAATAAAATCATTAAAAGAAAATCCAAAAAAGTAAGTAAAATTCTTTTAAACATTTTCAATTAAATTCAACAAATATTTATTGATGATTTCCTTTCCACAAAACATTGGAAGAAAAATAGTGCAATTGTGTATAAATAGTTTAAATGATAATTTACACTCATTATAAGAATTGTGATGAAGTCTTCATTAAAAAACAGAATTAATTAATAGACATTTTTCCAACAAAGACATACACATGGCCAACAGGTAGATGAAAAGATGCTCAACATCACTAATCATGAGGGAAATGCAAAATCAAAACCACAATGAGATGCTCACCTCACACACGTCAGAATGACTATGATCAAAAAAACAAGAAATAAGTATTGGTGAGGATATAGAGAAAAGAGCAACCTTGGGCACCATTGGTTGGAGGGGAAATTGATGCAACCACTATGGAAAACAGTATGGAGATTCCTCAAAAAGTTAAAAATAGAATTACCATATGATCCAACAATTCCACTTCTGGGTATTTATCAGAAGAAAACGAAAACATTAACTCAAAAACATATCTTCACCCCCATGTTTATTACAGCATTATATACAATAGCCAAGATATAGAAACAACCTAAGTGTCCATCGATGGATGAATGGATAAAGAAAACCTAGTATATATACACAATGGAATATTATTCAGCCATGAAAAGAATGAAATCTTGCCATTTGTGACAACAGGATAGCCCTGAGGGCATTATGCTAAGTGAAACAAGTCAGACAGAGAAAGACAAACACTGTGTGATCTCACCTACATGTGGAATCTAAAACAAACAAAAACCAAGCTCATAGATCCAGAGAACAGATTGGTGGTTGCCAGAGGTAGGGTAGGGGTGGGTGAAATGGATGAAGGAGGTCAAATGGTACAAACTTCCAGTTATAAGATAAATAAGTCATGGGGATGGAATGTCCAGCATGGGGACCATAGTTAATAATACTGTATTATATATACATACATGTTTTTAAAGATTTTATTTTTTCCTTTTTCTCCCCAAAGCCCCCCGGTACATAGTTGTGTATTCTTAGTTGTGGGTCCTTCTAGTTATGGCATGTGGGATGCTGCCTCAGCATGGCCTGATGAGTGGTGCCACGTCCGCGCCCAGGATTCAAAGCAGCGAAACCCTGGGTTGCCGAAGCGGAGTGCGTGATCTTAATCACTTGGCCACGGAGCTGGCCCCGTATTGTATATTGGAAATTGCTAAGAGAGTAGATCTTAAAATTTGTCATCACAAGAAAAAAAATTCTGTAACTGTGTGGTGACAGATGCCAGCTAACTAGACTGTGGTGATCATTTTGCAATACATACAAACAGTGAATCATTGTGTTGTACACCTGAAACTAATATAATGTTGTATGCCAATTAAAAAGTTTTTTAAAAACCAGAATTAAATCCAAATTAAACATTTGTTGATCATTTACCATGTGTAAGGCACTGTGTGGAGATAAAAGGATAAAATAAGGCAAGATTTTCAAGAATTTATAACCTGCTGGAGAAGAATAAAGCAAGTATAAAGATACCTGAGTTACAAGATAAGGCAAGATATGTTTTACTGGGAGGGTACAAAGTTCTGTGCAATTTATTGGAAAGATCCTTATCAAGAATCAGACCTCACTGTTCCAAACCACAATTTCAGATTTATGTTCTAGAAAAAAAATATTTAGTTGGCAAAGTATACTGCATGTGGACAAAATGTCTCTGTTGCCTGCCAGGCAGTGAGAAGTCCTGCTATTAGTCAGCATCAGGAAAAAACAATAGCTGTTCTGCGTCAGTATGTAAGTGCCAAGAGGAGAGAAATTTGTCTGTTTTGTTCATTGATGTGTCCTTAGTGCCATAACGATCCCTGGTATGTAGGAGGTACTCACTAAATATTTGAGTGAAAGAATAGAATTTGAGGAAAAGGAGCTGAGATGTTTGCCTCTTGTCTATTTGCCACTCCACGGAGCTGCTCCTTGACTTGGCCCTTGGAAGAGAGCTGGATAAGTGCGCCCCATTATTTATACGCAGGGGTTCTCTCCATTCCTTGTAATTTTTGACAAAACAAAATGACCAATGTGTTATAAAGGAGTCATGTTTATTGCATGTGATGGCCACAGAGTAATTGATTGCATTTAGCAAAGATTGGTCTTGACCTCTGATGGTTAGTATTTTTGTCACCAACTCATCAACAAGTAGGGGGAGGTTGTTTGGCATATGTCAGAAAGCTCAGGCCTAGCTCAGTCCTAATGTCCTTGCCATGGGGTTGGGGAAGTGCCTTCCAATCCTGGAATATGTGCCCAGGTCACCATCACAGGTCTTTTGTAAATAATCTGGTTTTTGATAGGCAATTGGAACCCATGAAGCCTCTTAGACAGTGTAGTCTCCCCAATCCTTCGTTCTCACTAACCTTTATGGGTTCATAAATAAGATGTTCATCTGTGACAAATCATCTCTGTTACCTCAGTTGTATTTTTAGATCTCTAATTACGAATTCATTCATTCGATGGATACTTCCTAAACATCTGTTACACAGGTACAGTCCCTGTCTTTAAGGAGGGCGTGGTTTAATGAGGGAGTTAGACAAGCAAATGAATAATTATGATGCAGTATGACAAATGTTATAATAGAAATATGTATAGGGTTTAAGGCTGTAAAAATTTTCTTTCATTTACTTATAAATGTAGAAATTGATATATTAGAGTTATAATTGCTGATAATGCCAGGTCAAATATAGGGAAGCATTTATAGGTCAAGAATTTAGGAATTAAAACCTGGAGTTTAATCCCTATATTGTTAAATATATGAATTGTGACATGTTTCCCTGTTAGGACTTATTTAGCATCTACAGAGATAGTTTTAGTTTTTAATTGTCTCACTAGAAAGTCTGGTCTGAATGTAAGATCTAATTTTAAACCTTTATATCTGTATTAAACTCTCATGCTCTTATGCTATTCTGCTATCACGTGGGATTCCCACGGCCAGGTCACACCTCTGCCCGTGAACCTGGTTCTTTCTCAGTAAGATGATCCCATCTGTGCTGACACAGGCACTCTTTATCTTTAGGATAGTTATTGCCATGGTTACTGTGAACCACAGAGTTGGCCTTTAGTACCATGTCCCTGAAAGGTTAGTATTTCCCATGGAAATTTTGTAGCAAGAGAAGAAATGGAATAAAGCGTATCATAGAAATAGCACAAGAAAAGTTATAATCACAAAATATTCACTTAATTGTGTAGTTCATTTAAATGAAAAATGCAAAGATTTAAAAAAAATCTGTTCTTCTACAACAAGGTAAAAAAGTCTGACCAATGTATTTAAAATAAGTAAATTTAGAAAGATGTTTGGTTAATTACCAAATCAGCAGGAAAATGTAAGTTAAATGCTGTTATTGTTTCCAAATTCAGTTTGGGAATTGAGTAATTAAAACTAGAGTAGGTGGGACATTTGCAGGAGGACTAAATGCTTCAGTTGTAATGAGCTTTAACTGATCATTTACAAATACGAAAATTGATAAAAATCTAAAAGCAAAACACTTCTTTTTAGCCATAATTTGCTTTGAAGAGCACTGTTTGGAACATTATCAAGAACTATTCCTTCAGTTTTAAAAAACAAAATGAAAATATGTGACTTTTCCAAATGGCACAAAACCTTGTGATTTATATCTTAAGTGTACATAATGTTCTTATTTCATAATGGAGTCCCAGAAACATGCCTTTAGCAATAACCAAAATTCTTTTTAGTTAGTTTCGTAATTTGCAGACACATTTCAAAAGTTACTTCATTTTTTGGCATGTGAGATTAAACAGAAAAATATACAAACCTTGAGACAAAGGATTCTGTCTTTTTTTTAATGGCTAAAGCCATGATTTAAATTGTGTATATGTATCAAAGGTAATTCAATCTAATACAATATATGGCATTTAAAATTTTAATCTTTGAGTTCTCATTTTGAAAAATTATTATATGTATAATACTTATATAATGTAATACTATATAAAGGAAAATATATAGTATATATTTTTATATATAACATAATATATAAAATTAAAAGAAAACTCCTTTTGCAGTAGATCCTTTCTGATAGAATCATTGGCAGGTAAATGAACTTCCATTGGTGCTCTAGTCTCTGAGTTTCTGAAGCTGATTTTCTGACCCCAAACAAAAGCAAATCCTCCCCTCAACACACACAGACTGATATTGAGGTAGACTAGGACTCAACCGGGGGATCCCACTCTCATTAGCATAGCTATTTAATTTGAATACCTTGCAACTCTGGAGATTCTGAGGACCCACAATGATTATATCAAATTTTGAAATTCATGTTGCAACTGAGTAAGAGGCCATCATGAAATAACCTTTAATTATTGTTGCTAAATTACCTGGGGTTTATATAATAAACTATAAATTTAAAAAACACTTAAAAAATCTGAAGAGTTCTTTGAATACTATTTTTTAATGATAGCTGAATATGGTGAGGAGAAATGACATTAAGTCCCAATCTTTATCTTAACATTTTATATGTAATATGTAAATATTATCAGCTATGTACATTAAAAATACACAAATATAGAAATTAAAAGTAATGGGGTGGGCCCCGTGGCTGAGTAGTTAAGTTCAAGTGCTCTGCATGGGCAGCCCAGGGTTTTGCTGGTTTGGATCCTGGGCACTGACATGGCACTGCTCATTGGGCCACGCTGAGGTGGCATGCCACATGCCACAACTAGAGGGACCCACACCTAAAAATATGCAACTATGTACCCAGGGGCTTTGGGGAGAAAAAGGAAAAATAAAATTTTTAAAAAGAAGAAAAGAAATTAAAGGTAAGACAAAGATTAAGCATATTTTTAAATATTTTGCTAATCATGGCTACATGCCATCATTAGTTAATACATCAGATCAATATACTCTTAGGGCAGGGTTCATGGTACTGACAATGGGTCCAAGTCCATATTTCAGTCTTCTTGATCTCTTTTTTTGGTTGAGTTTTTTCGTGATTATATATTGCATTTACTTGGTATTGTAAAGTAGACTCTTGGTTGGAGAGTTTGAAACTCTTGAACTCTTGGTAATAAGAGTTCATAGCTCTGTTATTTTCTTCATTTGCTTGTTCTTGCATTATCAGTATTACCTTCAGTCAGCAGTTTCTTTGTAAAAATAAAAGCCACTTATCTACTTCATGAAGGTTAGTTAAAACTAGCAGATAATACATTCCACTGAACCAAGCACATATAAAGTACAATCTGTAGCAATTTGCTGAAAAGTCCCTTTGTTCTTCCCTTTGGAGGGCAGAACTCCCACCATCCCCTCAGGATAACTTAATTATCGTAAATTCTGAGACCACTTAGTATCCACCAAGTGAGGGAAAACCCTATCTGTACATTAAACATTAGCAAAATTGAGTTTATTTATTTTTTTTTGCTGGGAAAGAGTCACCCTGAGCTAACATCTCCCCAAAGCCCTAGCACATAGTTGTATATTCTAGTTGTAAGTCCTTCTGGTTCTTCCATGTGAGCCACCACCACAGCATGGCAACTGACACCCCCAGGAAGCAAACCAGGGCCACTGAAGCAGAGAGCCCTGAACTTCTAACCACTAGGCAATCAGGGCTGGCTCTGAATTTATTTTTAATAAACATGAAAATAAATAAATACACATATATATAAGTTTAAATATTTTTCTCTTTCACTCCAATGGATGGTGTTGCACATTCCCTGAGTTGTGTGTATCTCATTTGGGGGACCATCATGTTAGAAAATGAGTCTATTCTCTGATAACCAAATTTTTAAGAAGAAAATGGCAAATATGATTGGTAGTAGGGAGGAGAAAGAGAAGAATGAAGGGTAAGACACAGTTTATTTCTATTAGAATACTTCTATTCAGCCCCTAATTAAGCAGCCTTTGCCAATGTCCTCTCTGAAGTTAAACCAATTTACATTAATATGCAGACTGACAGTGCATTTCCTTTAAAACCCAATGTGAAGCATCTTCCTTTCCACAGTATCATTAAGGTCTGCATTTGATTGAAGCAGCAAGTGGATGACTGTTGCGTACCGTTCTACACATCTGTAGGCTTCCATCATGCTGGTATCCTGCAACATCTTCTTTTCCTTTTTCACTTTTTTCAAATTTGTATGGATAAATTCCTGTTCTTTCCATGTTTTTGTCTTCTTATACATTTTCTTCGCCACTTTGTCCCCTGAAGTCCTCAGGATACTTTCAAAAAAAGTCTGAATCTGTTCTGTTAGGTGTATCAAAACTGAGTTCCCGTCAAAGTACAAGTATACAGTAAAATTGCTGTATTCATTATTTCCTTTTTCCGTGAAATATTACATGCCACATTTTAGATTTTTTTAAATCTCTACTGTTTACTTCAGGCATAATTACAAAGTAGCTCTGAGAAAAGATCCAAAAGGATAATTTTATGGTGTCTTATGGTACTTATCACATAAAACATGACAGGTACTGCAATATAGTGGTTAGAGTGGGCTGTGGAGTCAGACCTAGATTCAAAATCTAACTCTGGAACTTACTAGCTGTGCCATCTTAGGCTTTGTCACTTTACTATGGCCTTGCCTGACATACAAAATGGGGCTAATAATACTTTCACATATAATCCTCTACAGTGCTTATTACGAGGCTAGTACACATGTAATTAGCATTATTTCCAATGGTACTTTGGCCGTACAGTTTAAGAACGGATATCACATTTACTTGGTTCTAGTCCAAGTAATGGCAACAGCTAAGATGACAAGTGGTTTGTACGCATTGCAGCTCCTAAGGAATTCAGGCAAATTTTCAAATTAACAAAATGTAAGGAAAACTTCACTCCTTACTTCCAGCAAAAATTATGATGGATAAGAAAAACCAGCTCTAAGATGAGAGAGCAAAACTATTGTTCTTCTTTACTATAAATGTATTAAACAATTTCCAAATATTTTTGCATTTTTCAGATGTTATTTTTAGTCTAATTTCTTTGTGGTCTGAGAATATACTTTGGGTGATTTCAATCCTCTTATAATTTTCTGGCCCAGAATAACCTGTTGTGGTCAACGTTCCATGTGCACTTGAAAAGAATGAGTGCTCCACTGTCTTTGGGTAGAGTGGTCTAGAAACATTTTATCAAGCTCGTGGGATGTCACTGAAGTCTTCTACAGCCTTACTAATCTTCTGTCAATTACCGAGAGGGGAGTGTGGAAATCTCCAACTGTTATTGTGGATTTACCTATTTCTCCTTTAAGTTCTATTTGCTTTTGCGTCATATATTTTGAAGCTCTGTGTATGTACATTTAAGATTTTTATGTCTTCTTAATGAACTAACTCCTCTACTAGGAAATGTCTCTTTATGATATTTTTTATTCTAAATTTTATTTTGCCTGATATTAAATAGCCACTTCAATATTCTTTTCATCAGTGTTTGCACAGTATATCTTTTTCCATTCTTTTACTTTTACCCTATGTCTTTAAAGGGGTTTTCATGTAAACAGCTTATAGTTTGGTCTTGCTTTTTTTGCCCAAGCTGAAAACCTGTCTTTTAATTGGGATGTTTTAGTTTAAATATGGGACGATTTACATTTAATTATTGATATTAAGTTTCAATCTACTATTTTGCTATTTATCCTATTGCTTTGTTTCTCGTTAAACTCTTTTCTTAGCTTCTTTTCCATGTAGCCCTTCTTATGCGTTAGTTCTACCACATTCCACTTACCATCAGCTTAGTAGGAATTCCTCTGTCTCATCTATTTAGTCATTTCTCAAGTTTATATTACAAAGAAATTTACAAAGCAAAAAAATCACCCGAGTTTTATATTAGCTTTGTATTCAAGCAAAAATGTTAACCCTCTTCAACAAGCTGAGTTTTAAGTCTCAACTTTAGAGATTTAACTAATTAAAATTTAAAAATTCAATGATGTAGGGAGAATGTCTAGTTTCTTGTTAGAACAGAAGAAAAAATGTCAAACTTTTCACAACATGGGAACAATGAGGACTAAGGCTAGAGTAGAAAATCTCACACTTAAGAAAAATGAGCTTGAAATGTGGACATGTCATCCAGAACTAGGCAGCAAGTATTTTACAGTATAACCCAGGTCCCTCTAAGCCACCTGGAGAGGATGATAAAAGCAGCAAGGCCAACTCCCATTTAAAAACCTGTTAAAGTATACCCATGTTCACAGCATCATTAGTCATAATAGCTAAAATGTGGAAGCAACGTAAGTGTCCACTGATGGATGAATGGATACGCAAAATGTGGTATGCACATACAGTGGAATATCGTTCAGCCTTAAAAAGAAAGGAAATTCTGACACATGCTACACTATGGATGAACCTTGAGGGCATAATGCTAAGTGACATAAGTCACTTATAAGTCAGTCATAAAAGACAAATTCTGTATGATTCCACTTGCATGAGGTACTCATATCAGTCAAAATCACAGAGACAGAAAGTAGAATGGTGGTTGCCAGGGGCTGGGGAGGGGGTCAAGATGAGTTACTGTTTAAGGGGCACAGACTTTCAATTTAAAAAAATGAAGACTTATGGAGATGGATGGCAGTGATGGTTGCACAACATTCTGAATGTATTTAATACCACTGACTGTACACTTAAAAACAGTTAAGATGGTAAATTTTATCACAATTTTGGGGAAAAAAACCACGCTATTAGAACATATCCGTTTGTTTAAATATATGCTGGCTGTCTGCTATATGCAGAATGCACTGCTGCTGGTGCTCAACCCCAGATGTATTCCAAACCAACTCTGATATGGTTTGAGACACGTTTTTTTTTAAAGAATGACAAAAACAGACTAGCACATGTTTTCTTACTTTAATAAATCTTACTAGTGTCCTTTAAGGGACAAATAGACAAGTAGGCTACAGTGAAGAAATCTTATTTTTATAAGAGCGTTAAGAAGCCACTAATATACTTCCAGGTATTATCTTCAGTGATGCTTCTTATCTTTATTCTGGGAGTCCAGGTAATATTCAGCTCCTACAGCTACCACAAATGCAGCAAATCCCCATTTGAATCCTTTCAATAATGCACCAACAAAGGAAACATTGTTTGCAAAGCCACCCATGTATCTCCAAGCTTCATTGCTGAGGAAAAAAAGGGAAAAATTATGATCACATGACTTATATACATTCATTGAGTAAAATATATTTAATATTCATCTTTCTAATAGACTTAGATGCAACCTTATATAAGATAATCTAAGTGGACCACAATGGAAATCTTTGTGTGGCATAAGATAATTAGGTCAATATGCCCACATTTCACATATAAAATACAAGAAAAAATACTTGATGATTTCACATCTTAGTCATAGTACTCAGGATTTTATAGAAATCTCAAATACAGGACTCACTCTGGCCTATCACATACTACTCATTACAGCATCATGAAATGAGGAAGTTAGAGACTTGGGTATTAACCTTTGCTCTGCCACTTATATTAGATTCACAACCTTTCAGGCTGGGCCGGTTACTTAACCTGTCAGGGATACTTCCTCTTCTACTCAATGATGATTACTATCTATGTTAGAGAGTTATTACAAGGATTAAACAGGGTAATGTATGATACACTTTGGCCTAGAGAGTATGTAACACTTGATACTATTATTACTATTCAAGAGGCTTATGGCTTTTCCCTGTTCTAGCAGCCTAAACTTTAGAAGACTGATTTCCTGCTCTGGCAATCTTTCTTCTGAACATCCTGAACAGAAGTCCAAGAACTCTAGTGAAAAAAGGCGTCTCTCACAGGAAAGGATAAGTGAGCGGAAAAAATCACGTCACAAAACAAAAATCACTTAACTCTAAAAATCCGATTAACTAGAAAATATGAGAGCTAATCAAATCTAATTTAGAAATCAAAACCAGACAAAGACTTTAGAAGAAAACTAGAGTAATATCCCTCATGAACATAGATGCAAATATTCTTTTTATTTTTTAAAGATTTTATTTTTTTCCTTTTTCTCCCCAAAGCCCCCCGGTATATAGTTGTATATTCTTCGTTGTGGGTCCTTCTAGTTGTGGCATGTGGGACGCTGCCTCAGCGTGGTTTGATGAGCAGTGCCATGTCCGCGGCCAGGATTCGAACCAACGAAACACTGGGCCGCCTGCAGCGGAGTGTGCGAACTTAACCACTCGGCCACGGGGCCAGCCCCTAGATGCAAATATTCTTAACAAAATTTTTAGAAAATTGAACCCAGTAATATATGAAAAGGATAATATATCATGAAAAAGGGTTTACCTCAGGAACGTAAGATTAGTTTAACATTTGAAAATCAATAAAAGTAATTTGCCACATTAACACAATTAAAAAAAAACTATCTGAACATCTCAGATGCAGAAACAGCATTTAACAAAATTCAATATCCATTAATAACAATACCAAAAATAGTAACTCATAGTAACCTAGGAATAGAAGAGAAACTCAACTTGACGAAGGGCCATCTATGACCACCCTACAATTAACATTATACTTAGTGGCAAAAGACTGAATGCTTTCCCTCAATTAGGGACAAAGCAAGAATATCCACTTATACCACTTTTATTCAACATTATACCAGCAGTATTAGCCAGTGAAATAATACAAGAAAAAGAAAGAAAAAGTTTATAGATTGAAAAGGAAGAAGTAACTGTCTTTGTAGACAAAATGATCATCTATGAAGTAAATTCTAAGAAATCTGTTAAAAAAAAAATCTGCTAGAACTAAAAAGTGAATTTAGCAAGAAAACGGGACACAAATTCAATATACAAAAATCAATTGTATTTTTATATATTAGTAAGAAAGAACTGAAAATTAAACTTTAAAACTACTATTTACAATAACATAAAAAATATGGAGTAATTCAGAATAAATTTAACAAAGTATGTACAAGACCTCTACATAAAGCAATGAAACACTGCTGAGAAAATTAAAGAGGATCTAAATTACCCATCGACCGGAAGACTCAATACTGTTAAAACATCAATTATCCTCAACTGAGCTACAGATTCGAGGCAATCCCAACTAAAATCCAACCAGGCTTCTTGTAGAAACCGAAAAGCTCATTCTAAAATTTAAACATAAATGCAAGTAACCTAGAATAACTAAAACAGTTTAAAAAAAAATTAGATATCTTGGGGCTGGCCCCGTGGCCGAGTGGTTAAGTTTGTGCGCTCTGCTGCAGGTGGCCCAGTGTTTCGTTGGTTCGAATCCTGGGCACGGACATGGCACTGCTCATCAAACCACGCTGAGGCAGCGTCCCACATGCCACAACTAGAAGGACCCACAACGAAGAAGATACAACTATGTACTGGGGGCTTTGGGGAGAAAAAGAAAAAAATAAAATCTTAAAAAAAAAAAAAGTTGGATATCTTATACTACCTGATTTGAAGACAATGTAGTATTGGCATAAGTGTAGACATACTGATCAGGGTAACAGAGTAGAATTCAGAAATAGACCACACAAATATCATCAATTGATTTTTGACAAAGGTATCAAGGTAAATCAATGGAGGACAGATAGTCTGTTAATATAATAAATGGTACTGGAACAACTGGATGTCCATATGCAAAAACAGTAACCTTTATCCTTACTGCACATGACATAAAAATTACCTCAGCATGGATCATATGCCTAAATGTAAGAAAGAACACTATAAAAGCTTCTAGAGGGGCCGGCCCCGTGGCCGAGTGGTTAAGTTCGCTTCTATCTAAATTATTTAATTATTCTTACCGGCCCCATGGATCCCTTAACCCTCGCGCAGCGAGCTTCTCCTGGACAGTTTCTAATGGTGTCCCTTCTATCTTCCATTGTTTATAATCTGGAAGTTCCATTTTACTATGACCATGTTCATGTCCATGTCCATGGGCCATGTCTATAAGAAAAGACTAACATAAAGGAAAAATATGCAGATGGTAGATATCAAAATCCAAGTTTACTATCTCTGTTTTAAGACAAAACATTTAAAGTTCATGTTTTAAAAAGAGAGCCAATATGAATACTTGAAAATTCTGAGTTAAGAGATTTTATAAAATAGTGTCTTCTTGCATAACTAGTATATGTTCACAGTTAGGAAATACACATCTACAAAACATAAAAAGAAAAATAATCAGTAACCCTACCACTATGAGACAGCCATTTACTGCTTGATTCCTTTCTTCATTATCATAATAGCAAACGTTGATTGTCCCCATGTGCCAGGCGCACTATGATAAAACACTTTATGTGTATTAACTCCATTACTCCTAAAACAACTGTTTGAACTTAAATTACAATTATTATCCCCACTTTACAGATGAAAACAATGAGGCTCCAAGCAGGTAGGTAACTTTCTGAAGGTAACAAAAATAATAAATGGTACAGTTGGTTTTGAACCTTGCAGAATGGTTGCAGAGCCCTCGTTCCTAACTTCTAAGCAATAGTTTCCTTCTTTTTAGTCCTCTCATAAGGCATAAATATGCATAACAAAAATGTTGTACGAACTGTTTTCTTACCTGCTTTTTCCAGATGATTCTTTTAAAATGCAGTATTATTGTGTTTAAACACATCTGACCACATGAACTTTTTTGGTAAAGAGCCAGATAGTAAACATTTTAGGTTTTGTGGGCCAAGAGGTAAAATCAAGGATATTATGTAGGTACTTACGTAACAAGAGAGAAAACAAATTTCCACAAATATTTTCTTGATAAAATCCAAAATATAATAATAACCGAATACAATTTTTTGTAATACAGGTCTACTGCTGAAAAAAAATGGAAGTCCCTTTTTTGGGAATAACATTTTGCTTAACTGAGGCTCAAAGTTTAGTGCTCCTTAATATCAAATTGATTGCAAACATTCACCTGTAAAAACCATTCTTAGCTCATGAGGGATACAAAAACTGGCAATGGGCTGGATTTGGTTAGCAGGATGTAGTTTGCTTACTTCTGAACTAGCTCACCAGAGACCTTAGGAACCCTTTTTAATCGATGTTTGCTTCCTTAAATAAAATATGCCCTCAATGGGTACATAAAGATAGCAGTTTTACTAGTGTTATTTTTATAGATAATGTAAAATAAGCTTGAGCTCAGTCCCCAGTTAAATTGCTATGAATTTTGCATTAAGGGGGTATCAATTAACAATCCTATACTGTAGTTTGTATAAGGTTAGCAGTAGCAATTCTATAATCACTGCTCTCCAGAAATAAAACCATACCAAATAATTATTATTATGTCTGCATTTATAAATATGAACAGGTCCAATAATAAGATAGGATTTTTATACTGCATTTTAGAAGATAGTGATAATTATTAGAAAGTGTATACCAAAGACACATTGTGTGAAATGTTCATTTCATTAAACAATAGTTCTCAGAATAGGGGGGAAAAATTGTACAGAGTAATTCTGATAAATTAACCAGCACTTAATATTTATACTTATAGACATGTTAAGATATCACAAAACATTATGTTGATCATTTTCACATTTAAAAGAGAATGAAAACCAATACCCACCAAACGCAAGTTAAAACTACAACATTCACAACTTTGAAGGAAACATTTAATCCATTATTTCATTATTATTTGGTGGATTCAATAATATAAAGGAAATAAATTACGGCTCCAGATATCAGTCCGAGTTTTGAGACAATACACTATTAAAACAGACTTTTAGAATGTTTAATTAGAATGATAATGTCTTGTTTTCTTCAAACTATGTTTTCCAAAAAAGTTTTTAAAATGTTTCATTCCAAAAATGTTTAAAGATTGTACGACAAACTCTTGTTTTGACAAATGTCAGTTCCAGAATATTAAACCTGAGTATCAATAAACTTGGAAGAGAATACAAAACAGAGGTCAACATTTTCTGATAAAAGTTTGATTTGGAAAATAAAAACTGAAGTACTACCATGGTATGAAGGCTATCTCAAAGTTACAATATTACTATGCTCCAAACATTAAGTAATTTGGAAGACAAATCTCTAAAAGAAAACATGAAAGTATAGACTCATTTCTCTTAAACAAATTTCCTTTAATAAATTCAATGTGTTTTCTCTTGTACTTAATTAAAATATTTCACAAAGGGTCACTTTATAGGCATTTACTAAATATAATATCCCAATGACTTTCCAAAAAAGAACAAAAAGTTGAACTACACTACTTCTAGGGAAACTTTCATTTTTTTAAAAAAATTATTCCTACTGCAGAATAACCATAAATCAAACAATGATATCCCGATTACTTGAAGGAAGAGTTTGGAACTCTACTTAAGTCCAGACTTTGGTGCCATTTGGATCTGGCATCAAACCCTGAATGCACCATAACAGCTGTAAAATCCTGGGCAAATCATTTAATCTCTGTGAACTTCAGCTTCTTCATACGATACGAGGTTAAAATCTACCTTGCAAGATTTTGAGAACTGGGGAAAACACATTGCGATGTACCTTCCACTTTTATACCCAGGTGGTGAGAATGTGACTAGGCACGACCATTCTGAAAAACTGACACGACCTAGAAAAGTTGAACACTGGAATACCTTAGGGCCTAGCAATTCCAGACCTAGGTATATATACTCTGCATCTGCACTGTCCAATACAATAGCCACCAGCACCTGAAATGCGGCTTATGCAACTGAGGAAGTGACGATTTTTATTTAATTTTAATTAATCTAAATTTCAAAACAGATTCTCAAATGAGTTATTGGAAAGTTTTACAGTGTTTTTGAAACAATTTGGGCACATAAATCTACTTTTTCAACTGCAAATTTTATGAAATATAAACACAGATCAAGTGTTTATATTTATGAAAACTTAGATACAAACATACTCTGTAAAAGTAAAATACATCAATTTTGAAGACAGTATGAAGAAAATGTAAAGTATTTCATTAATAACTTTTAATACTGATTACATCTTGAAATGATATTTTGAGTACACTAATTTAGATGAAATATATTATTAATTTCATATTTCTTTTTTACCTTTTTAATATGGTACTAGAGAAGTTTAAATTACACATGGGGCTTGCATTATACTTCCATTGGACAGCACTGCTCTAGAGAAACTCTTGCATGTGTATAATCAGATATATTTCACAAGAATCTTTTTAGCCACATTGTTTATGCCAGCCCCAAACTGTAAACAATCCAAATGTTCAACACAGAATCGATTAATCATGAGAGTCACACTACGGAATATCACACAATGAAAAACTACATGCAAAAGTATGAATGAACCTCACAAATAAAATAACGAGCAAGGGGTGAGTCAGAAAAAAACACACACTTTGATCCCATTTACATAAACTGAAAAACCTAACAAGTCTGGGGCCGGCCAGGTGGTGCACCGGTTAAGTTCGCACGTTCCACTTCGGCGGCCCAGGGTTCGCCGGTTTGAATCCGGGTGCGGTCATGGCCTGGCCTGCCATGTTGTGGTAGGCATCCCATGTATAAAGTAGAGGAAGATGGGCACAGATGTTAGTTCAGAGCCAGTCTTCCTCAGCAAAAAAGAGGAGGATTGGCAGCAGTTAGCTCAGGGCCATTCTTCCTCAAAAAAGTCAAAAACCAAAAACTAACAAGTCATTTATTAGGAATGCACCACTGAAGGAAAAATTCAAGTGAAACAAGTGAACGCTTATCAAAAGTCATGATAGTGGCTACCTCTTGGAGGAGATGGAATCACAGAAACTCACACAGGAAGCCTCTAAGGCAGTGTTTTTCAATCTATTTTTAATTATTGTACCCCAAAGGAGCTTTTTTACACCTTTTTCCCCCCAATCATGTTCTCACCCTCACCCCCCACCGTGGAATTTTAATAGCACAGATATAGGTGTATCGGTTTATGTACTACAGAGCTTTGTAGGGCACAGACCATTGCATTATCTAGGATGTTTTTTCGCCCTCGCCAAGAACCAATTTTCACTGCCTTGAAAGGTGATCACCTCTGTTGAGAATACACGTTCTATTATTGACAATGCTTTATTCCCTAACCTGAGGGGTGGTTTCACAAGTGTTTGCTTAATTATAATTCTTTAAAATGTACTTACGTTTTATACACCCTTCTGTTATGTATACTTCACGATAAAAACTAAAATTAGATAAAATGACAAATCGTGCCAAGGACTCAGCAACGGGCGATTATTTCAGTGTCTGAGCTGTTCACAGAACAGCAAGGAAATTAGTTCAAGGAAGAAAGAACACGTAACCACGAAATTTCAAAAGCTACCTCCCCATGTTACAGCGAACCTCTAAGTTTCACTAAAGGGGGATAGCTCTAGTACAGAAGGGCTGGCATATTTTCTCTAAGAAGGAAATAAAAAGGGTACCGCCACTTACACTAGATGTAATTTTACGGTTTACCGAAAACTTTGACGTATATATCTCAACCTCCTCTAATTTTTAAAATTGTGAATAAGAACATTAGAAACTAAAAGACAAATGAACTGTTATCACTTAGTGTCCTTTCCAGTCCCTGCACCTACGTATATGCAATTTAAAAATAGTAACCGCTCTAAAAATGGATGTGATTTTGCATCCTGCTTTTTTCACTTTAACACTGTCATTAACATTCATACCGGAAAAATCTTACTTAAAACTATACATGCTTGTGAGACAGACATTACAATTGTCCCTATTTTACAACTTCCGATTTGAGGGCTGTTCTGCCTTCATTCGCTCCAAAGGTAAACCAAAACACGGGGCAGAGGGTGTTGCGGATGGCGGAGGAGGAAAAAAGCATCTGGCCTTCACCGCCACCGGGATTCTCACTGCATCCTTCTACAACCACCCCTCTCTGCCCCAGAACTTCAGAGTTCTCTCCCGCTAGTTCTTCGAGCTCCTTCCTTCATCCTTCTCCATTTAGTCTCTCCCTTTCTACAACCCCCCAGAATAGAGTCTAATTCTTATTCCCCAAGGTCTCCCATCAGTTTTCTGATTTACCTGACAGCAATCTGACCTCTCAGGACACTCAACATTCAACCCCGCAGCCGGAGCCAACCGGAAACGGAAGCTGTCATCTCGAGTTCCTTACGGAGGAAAGCAGAGAAGCCATTTAACGTTCCGGGACTGGGTCACAGATTCCTGGACCACGTGGAGATGACACGAAGGAGGCTGGAAGTCGGCATTTTTTCCGCACATTTGTGCATCCGTAGTCTGACTGAGGGAAGAGAAGTTGTGGCGGACAGAAGGACGGGGAAGCGGCGATGTGATCCTTGCTCGGACACCGGAATCTTTAGGCCCTGCACAGAGGGGCGGGTCGCCGACGGGCTGCAGCCAATAGGCGAGGCTGTTGTTGGAGCGTGGACTCACCCAATGGAAGGGCGGGTTGTTGCGCTGCAGTTGGCAGGCTGCTGCGGGAGGTGGTGGCGGTAAGAAGCCGGAGGCAGCGGGGTGACAGGTAGGCGGCGGTGCTGTCTTGGGGGGACGCGGAGTGCTAGGTCAGGAGGGACTGTCTTCTTTCCCTGCTGCAGGAGCTCTAGACGGGCTCTGACGAGGGTGGGCTGCGAAGGCGGTAGCCGGGGTGTCTGTGGTTCCGGAACCTCTCGTCGATCAGGTAGCAGCTTCGGAGGGTCGTGATGAGGAGGCAGCTGGGGCGGGTGGAGGCTGAGCCCTGGGGGCCTGGGGGCTGCGGTGGCGCCGGCGGAGAGAGGAGAGACCGGCGAGCAAGACGACCCCGTGAGGGCTGGAGGAATTCCTTGGACGGAGCCCCGAGAGAGAAAAGGACGCGCGGCATTGCAGGCACCTGAGAGAAATGCTGGGGCTTGCTCCTTAGGGCCTTTTCTTGGGGCGAGAAGGGGCAGCGGAGAGGAAAGATATCTACGGGCGGTAGGATCCTTGAAAGTCTCTATAGCTAGCCATTATGTAATCCTCTGCTGTTATTTACCCAAACAACTGGGTTGTCCCCCCTGGAAGAGGAGGTCTTGCAACCAATGGATGTGTCAG
The DNA here is from genome assembly GCF_037783145.1 of Equus przewalskii. Classification (NCBI taxonomy): domain Eukaryota; kingdom Metazoa; phylum Chordata; class Mammalia; order Perissodactyla; family Equidae; genus Equus; species Equus przewalskii. Next base: position 75,289,287 of record NC_091847.1, on the reverse strand, counting down.
AATAGTTTCTTCGTTGTTTTGAGTGGTTTCCAGCCCGGCAGGCTCCGTAGGCGAAGGAGCGTGAAGGGTAGAGTAGTCACGAAGAGCTCATCCCAAATATGGACTTGGGTTGAGAGAGATGTTCGTTGGAGATGAGCGTGGCCGGGTTCACGTTTGTAGTTCATGAATTTATTTGTTTTGAGGGTCAAGGCTGATTACAAATACGTTTTTTTTCTTTTGATCTTCAGGAAAATGGAGAGCCTCAGAAATGTATAGTAGGAGGTAAGTGCAAGTTGGAAAATGACTAGAAAATTAGTTGATTCCCCCCTCCCCTCAGCTATTGTGGATGTTAGAAACTGTGGAAATAACGTGGTGGTCTGAATTGGGGGGAAAAAAGTAATCTTTTAAGTAATGTGCTCTGTAAGTCTGAGACAGTAGTTATGAGTTATTTCTTAGGTTTAAAAAGTATGCTCTTTGAATCTCTACGACTGAGGTAAAATGTATTTACAGACATAACTAATTGTAAATCAACATTTTTTTTCTGAATTTTTATAATTCATTGTTTGCACAGTGAAATGTAGAATTAAAATAGGAATTCTGTTCAGTATGTGTTATGGAAGGACAAACTACAGTAAAAACTTGATGTTATAGCCCACTAGAAAACAGTTAAAAGAAGCGTTATAAATTGCTGAAACGTAAGCTGATTGAAATGTTGTCTTTAGCTTAGAAGATAAGGACTAATGTAGTATTAGCAAGTGTATGATTTTCCTGAGCTTATTTTAATACTGCATGTCAGAAAAACTTTCTAAGATGTGATTTTTTTTCTATTAATGATCGTTTATATTAGTATATCCCAGAACCTAAATCACAAATTCTTTTTTTTCTCTAAATATTATTTGGTAAAGAGAGGTGGATCATTACTGTTTGTTGGTTCTGAAATGTTTAGAGTACTGAGACAGTAACGCTGCAGATAAAAATTTTGGTACTTGGTGTTGTTTTCTTTCTATCTTTGTGCAAGAATGATACTATCTCAGTCACAAAGAATACTTCTGCTTCTATTTTATGTGCAGTTCTATAGTGTGAGTACCTGTGAACAAATCTCTGCTTTTATGCAGGGTGGTGTGTGTGTATGTCTGTCTTTCTGTCTGTCTGCCTGTTTCTATGTGTGTCTTTATGTGTTTCTTCTTATTATGTAACCAGCCTGCCAGAGCTGTCTTAGAGAACTAATGGCTGATATTGAATGGCCAGTAGGTGTCATTGTAGAATGCAATGAAGTCAAACATTGAGTAGGAAATTACCGAGTGATTTAAGAAACAGTAGTTCAAATTAGAATATAGTCGTAATTGGCTGATTATTTATACATCATTAGAAACCCTCTTGTCTGATACGTTTAGGTATTGGAGCTATTTATAAGGAATTTGAAACAATGACTGTAAAGAAGTATAATTGCTCTAAAATGGACTTTTTAAGCTTGTTTTTTAAGATTCTTAAGCTATCTTGACATGCAATATGGGTTTAGGTTGGTTTCATTATTTTTAATACACAGTTTTGGCATCTTATAGTAGTTTATTAAGTTCTAGAATCATTAAGATTTTCAGCTTGGCTGAGCTTTATAATAGAAAAAACAGTGCTACATAACGAAAAACTAAAATGATAAAATATGGGCAGAAGGTCTCCAAACAAGTTATCAGGTGCACAAAATAATACTTTGTTATTGTTCTTTTAATGCAAGAACAGAGGAATTTTTGTCTTTCTTTTTCTGTGGCTTCTTAGTTTTTTTCATGTCCAAAATAGCTTCTTTTTACATTTTTATCTGAGACTACGTGCTTTTCTCAGGATGATGAACTGAACATTTGTCATTGTCTGAGATGTAGTTTAATGGATTCTGGAGGGAGCTGGCACAGAAAGCTCTGAAGGTGGCTCACAGCCACTTACCCGCAGAGCCTTCTCTGAGCTCTTGTCACTCTGTCGCTCTGTTCCTTTTGCCTGCTATTGATACACTGTTAAAAAATAGAGTTGGACCTAATTCAGAAATTCTCCATGAAAGTGGAGAGTTACATATGTATCAGAATAATCTAGGAGTTTTTTAAAAACGGAGGCACATACATATCCATTAGATCATCTCCACTTCCCTTCAGAATCTTTGTAGTGGGGGAATATGAAGGGAAGTAGATAGATTTTGAAGAAAAAAAAAATCCCCTAGATGATATAGTTCACCACTGGCTTCCACCTTAGAATCATTGATCTAATGAAAGGCTCTCATATTTGTGATATGAACCAGTAACAGTAGTTTTAGCCTGAGGGAAGGGGCTGCCAACTCCACCAATATTTTTATAGCTCAATAAATTTTCATCATTTAATGTCATAGCTGGGATAGATTTTTCTAGCCAGCAGCTGAAGTTGCCAGAAATAAAAATTGTGCTGAATGTTTTGATTTGGATTAGTTTTTTTCTTGGCACTTAACTGCTTTCCATAAACCAGGCTAATTTCTTTCATGATTCAGACCTGCTTTGCACAGATATTTACTCATATCTTGTTCTCTTAATGTCTCTGAAAGCTATCTAGTTCTAGAATTGGAAAATAAGAATTGAAGGTTTTCTTGATAAGAGGTCTTTTTGTGATACTGCTGTGATACGATGAAGATGTACATTTGTCTGTGTAAACATTCACTCAGTAATACATATTAAAACTTGGAATTGTGATTGTGTTGACTTTGACATGGGTCCTATTTAGAAATGCTTGGTTCATCTTTATGAAGTGTAAACTTTCTGTTTGGTTATCTGTCTGCTATGGAGACAAGTACCAGAAAAAGTAAAGGACTAGACTTTAATTTTGGAGAAAGGAGTAAAATCTCAATTATGTAATATATTAAGAGGTGTGACTTTGATTATTTATAAAAGTATAGTTATTTCTAGGTTTGAAATATAACTGCTAAAAGGTAGTCATATGGTAAGTGGCACCTTTGTTGAGTGGCAAAGCATGGGTTACAAAATAGTTAATTTTGTTTTATTGTAAAACACTGAACTCCAGAAAATGTTAGAATCAAATTTATCTATCACCTTTGTCATTATGGATCCTTGACTTTTTTTAAATTGAGGTATAATTGACATAATCCTTGACTCTTGATAGTGCTTGATTCTTAATTAATGTAGACTTCTGTTAGCTACTAAGATTTGTCAGTTTATCTCTTTGAATTCATTTTCCTGTATATTTTTTGAAAAATGGGTGGAGGGAGTTGGGTGCTGAATGAGAAGTGAAACTTATGCTTTTTACATATGCTTTTGTATTGAGGCTTACATTTTTTTCTCTTTGTCTAGACTTTATTTTTAGAGCAGTTCTAGATTCACAGCAAAATTGAGTGGAAGATACAGAGATTTATCATCTATCCCCCCCATGCATAGCCTCCCCCATATCAATATTTCCCACAGAGTCGTGTATTTGTTACTTTTGATGAACTTACGTTGACACATCTGTATCACCCAAACTCTATAGTTTACATTAGGGTTCAGTCTTGGTGTTGTATATCATATGGGTTTGGATAAACGTATAATGACATGTATCTATCAGTATAGTACATACAGAGTAGTATTGAGGCTTTTTAATCAGCATGTATTCCTTTTTTAGATCTTTCTTTTTAAATGAAAAAGGGAGTCAGAAGGGGAGAGTATACTCCTGTCCTTTCTACTTTATAAGATGATTGTAAAACTCGTGTAGTAGACATGAAGTGCTTGTAAGATGTAAAGTTAATATCAATTTGCAGTCTGTCACAGTACATACTGTTTATTGTTTATGGGAAAAAACTAGAGGAAATGAATGTTTCTGTTCTTCAGGATTGTGTTGTCAAATCTCTTCGCATTCCATACTCTGTCCCTCTGATCTTATTTATTCAGTTACGTCTAAATGTGATGATTCTCAAATCTATTTCTCTAATCCAGAAATTTTTCTTGATTTCTAGCTCTTATTCTAGAAATCTAATTGCCTGCTAGATGAGGATGACCTGCAGATCCCTCAAATACAATATGTCTAAAAGTGAATTCATATTTTCTTTTATCATGTATCTGATGTGCTGAAGCTGGAAGCTGGTGTTCTCTTTGACACTTTATTCATATACCCCTTGTCTGAGCAATGCTAGGTTGTGACTCTACCTTCTTTAATTTCATTTCTTCTGTCAGTTTCTACAACCACTAGAAATAGTATGAAGAGTTAGGACCTAGAGGCAGGCTATCTAGATTAGAATCCCAGCTCCACCATTTATAGCCTCAGTTTCTTTATCTTTAAAACAGAATTTTACAACCTAGCAATTGCATTCATGGGCATTTATTCCAGAGAAATTGAAACATATGTTCACACAAGAACCTGTACATGAATATTTACAGCAGCTTTATTCCTAATAGCCCAAGACTGGGAAGAACCCAAACGTTCTTCAATAGGTGAATAGTTAAACAAGCTGTGGGTGGTTAAGTTTGCACGTTCTGCTTCTTGGTGGCCTGGGGTTCACTGGTTCGGATCCTGGGTGCAGACATGGGACCGCATGGCATGCCATGCTGTGGTAGGCATCCCACATATAAAGCAGAGGAAGATGGGCACAGATGTTAGCTCAGGGCCAGCCTTCCTCAGAAAAAAGAGGAGGATTGGCAGTAGTTAGCTGAGGGCTAATCTTCCTCAAAAAAAAAAAAACCAAGCTGTGGCATATTTATACCATGGACTGCTATACAGCAATAAAAAGGAATGAGCTATTGATACATGCAACAACTTGGATGGCTCTCAGGTGAAAAAAAGCCACTCTTAAAAGGTTACATACTGTATGATTCCATGTGTATAACATTCTTGAAACAACAAAATTATAGAGATGAAGAGCATATTAGTGGTTGCCAGGTGTTAGGGATCAGGGAGAGGGTAGTGGGTGACTACAAGGGGGCAGTTCTATATCTTGATTGTGGTAGTAGTTACACAAATCTACGTATGTTATAAAATTGTAATAGAAGTACACACACACACAAGTGAGTGCTTGTAAAACTGGTGATATCTGCATAACCTCTGTGGACTATACCAGTGTCAATTTCCTGGTCTTGGTATTTTACTATAGTTAAGCAAGATGTTACCATTGGGGAAAACTGGGCAAAGGGTACTTAGGACCTCCTGGTACATAGTTTGGGAATTTCCTGTGAATCTATAAGTATTCCAAAATAAAAAAATTTTTAAAACAGTTCTTGTAAGGATTAAATAAGGTTATTATTACAGTACTTGGTGCATCATAAATATATAAATAATGTAATAGTAGCAGCAGCAGCAACAGCGGTGATGGTTTGGGCCTCTAACCTCTTACCAGGCCTCTCACCAGGACCATTCCAACAATCTTCTTATTAGTCACCTTGCCCTCCAGTCCATTCTACAGTGCAACCAAAGTGCCTATCACGTATTACCCACTTCACACAAAATCCTTTAATGGCTGCCCATTATATTTTAATAAATTAATTTCTTTTTTTTAATCACAGTGGAATGAAGCATTGGAGTCAGCGTGACTTCCAAGATACTGTAATAGGTGAATTAAAGATAAAAACAGAAAATCTAAAGTGATTTTTCTCACATTCGAGAAACTGTTATTTTAAAGTTTGTTTGTTTGGTATTGCTGCCTCAAACACTACCCCAAAACTTAATGACTTAGGACAAAAAGATTTATTATTTTTTATGGTTCTGTAGGTTGGCGGAGCAGTTCCTCTGTTGGTTTCACTTGACTCTCTTATGCAGCTGAATCTACCTGGAGAGTTGACTGAGTTGGAAGGTCCAGGATGTCCTCATCCACATGTTTGCAGTTGGTGCTGGCTGTCCGTTAAAATGCTTCAGTTATTCTCAGTGTGGCTTCTCATTCCCTAGTAAGCTAGTGTGGCGTCCTTGCATGGCATTCTCAGGATAGTGTTCTAAAAAGGTGAAAGTGGAAGCTGCAAGGCCTCCTTGAGGTTTAGGCTTTGGAACTTAGATATCTAATGACCCTTCCACCATATTCTGTTGGTCAGAACAACTCAGCAAGCTAGCCCAAATTCAAGGGAGTGGAGAAATAGAAAAGGACTTCTGTTTCAGTCAGATTGGGCTGCTAAAACAAAGGACCAGTGTCTGGGTTGTTTAAACAGCAAGCAGTTGTTTCTCACAGTTCTGGCGATTGGGAAGTCCAAGATCAAGGTGCCAGCAAACTCTGTGTCTGCTGAGGGCCCACTTCCTGCTTCAGAGACGGCTGTCTTCTCACTATAGCATCATATGGCAAAGGGGATGAGAGAGCTCTCTGGGGTCTCTTTTATAAGGGCACTAATTGCATTCATGAGAGCTCCACTCTCATGACCTAATTACTTCCCAGAGGCCCATCACATTAGGGGTTAGTATTTCAGTATATGATTTTTGGAGAGACACAAAAATTCAGTCTCTAATAGTAGTCCATAGAGAGATCAGATTATTTTTCGTTTTCTTAATGTAAGGATGAATAACAGTCCAAAAAAATGACACAGTCACTCTAAGAATTTGTGCAAAGCTTTGCTGAGACTTAAAAAGTAGAAATAAAAATACATGTACAAAAGACATTAAATGGCAAGCCAGGAAGGACAGGTTCAAAATCTTTATGAAGTAGAACAGTGTACATAATATGTGGGAGAAGCAGCCTTATCTGATTGTTGTGCTATAGCACTGTTTGCTGAAAACCTGAAGGAAGCAAGAAGGTTGAAAAAGTCACTGGTTTATTTATTTGAACAGATTTTAAACACCTGTTTTAACATCTTCCATTAAAATGTTCATTTTTCCTAACCTCTTATTTTCATATGGTCTTGCTGGACCATAGATTTGTTGCTGGCTTCTCTTTCCTACTTTATCAGTTAGGAATTGTGTTTGGCTGCTAGAAACAGAGATAAGAGATAACCATGGCTTAAACAAGACAGTAGTTCATTTTTTTGTCTTGTGAAAAAAAATTCAGAAATAGGCAGTCTAGCACTGATATGGCAACTCCGTAGAGTTGTCTTGTCTTGTCCTTGTCTTCTTCCTTTGCCATCCTTAGGATGTGGATTCCATTCTCAAGATCACAGAATGGTTCCTGGAAATCCAGCCATCACATCAATGTTCTAGACAGAAGGAAGGAAGAAGAAAGGCAGAGGACAAAAGGGGCACACCACTCATCTTTAAGACTCTTTTCTAGAATTCCCTACACATTTTTTCCTCTCATCTCATTGTCCAGAACTTAGTCATTCGGCCACACTTAGCTATAAGTAAGATTCAGAAATGGCTTTTAGCTAAACATAGACTAGTTCAGTGAGGGTGGAGGTAAGGATCTATATTGGATAGGCACTGGTAGTCTTTCACACACCTGTCTTCTGTGCTGACTGCCCACTTGTTGCTGTGAAGCACTTAATTCAGCAGACACGAATTAAGTGCTAACTATGTGCCAGGCCCTGTTAGGAAGTGGAAATACAAACACAACTGAGACATACTCCCTGCCCTAGAGAAGTGATGGTTTCATAATAGGACTAATAGGTGCCGGCCCTGTAGCCGAGTGATTAAGTTAGTGTGCTCCACTTCGGTGGCTCAGGGTTTTGCCGGTTCTGATCCTGGGCACGGACATGGCACTGCTCATCAGGCCATGCTGAGGCAGTGTCCCACATACCACAACCAGAGGCACTCAGAATTAGAATATACAACTATGTACTGGGGGGATTTGGGGAGAAGAAGAAAAAAAAAAGACATTGGCAACAGGTGTTAACTCAGGTGCCAATCTTTAAAAAAAAAAAAATAGGACTAATAAACCTGTACATAGGTTTCTGAGAACAGAAGGTATTAAGTGCTGTGGGCTGTTGGGACTAGTTATCACTTTGATTCTGCCAACCCCATCAATTTATAAGAGGCTTAAGATGGAGAGGGAGAGGTGACCCTTTTGGAAGAGCATTGTCAATGGAAAGAAGTCAGCTGTTCTCTGCTTCCTAAAGGTAAGGAGTGAGGGCTGTTTCCCTTCCCTAAAGCCAAGAGAAAGAGGTCCTAAAAGAATCACTCTCAATGTTTTGTGTACCTTTTAGAAGAGAGACTGTTGTTGGAAACAACATTCTTATCCAGGATGGGGCAGAAGCTCTTTAACCAGAGAAACGTGGCATGAAGTAGTGATGAGCATAAGTGATATTTTGATGTCTGCAACAACTGTAATTTGATATGAAAATACCTGTGATATCTCTCCGTGACCAAGTGACAGAAAATACTGTGGTTTTTTGTTTTGTTGTTTTGCCTACGTTCATAATCAAATGAAATTATAAATTTTAGTTAGAGATTAGTAAAAATAGTATAATTTTCTTCCCAACAAAGTTTATAAATTTTATCTACAAATCCCTGGGGGTCTGTGGACTCTACATTGAGAACTTGTGAGTGACGGGGATCCCTTGAATGAATACAGAGTAGTACACTAAGAAAAGGCTTTATAGATGAGGGGGCTGGTTGGTCTGAGTCTTGAAAGAAGAGTAGGGTGGCTGGGCTAGAGGGTAGAGGAGAGGCATTCCAGGGAGGAGAGTAGCTTAAGAAAATGCGTGGAGGTGTGAGACAGCCTGGCATATAATGGAATTGTAGATTAGTATTGATGAGGGGAAGTCTGTGTAGAGACCAGGGTATAATTATTATTCCTACTGACAGGGCCATTTTGTTCATGAGCATCCTGAGCAAGTACTGGTGACAGAGCCTGTCTAGCCAAACCGTAGATCTGTACCTCTGGTCATCTCTCTTTTTATGCTTGGTGAACGACTGGTACAACTGCTTGAAAATCTGCCTACTGGGAGGATTTCCCTTTTCTTCTCTCCTGGAGGGCCACTTCTATGTAGGGGTAATGCCAGCATATCATATGGAACCATGTGTAAACCTGGCCTGAATTTTTCTTTCTTCTTTCTTTGGTCGTAGGGAACTCTGCAAGGCCATAGATTAAAGGAGAGTTGACATTCAGTAGAAGTACATGCTGTAAGTGTCTGAGCCATTTGTTTTTAAGGCTTATTTGTGCTTTTAGGGCCTCCTTTAACCTCATCATATATATAACCACTGTAGTCAAGATTAGCTACTTATGTAGTGGTGATAACCAATCTTCAAATAATGGCTTAAAATTTAACAAAAAGATTTTTTTATTGTCCTGTAAAATCTGCTGCAAGTCTGAGTTACTCCAGGGCAACTGTTCTCCATATGGCGGGTCAGCACTGCATTTCTGTATTTACCTCTGCTTCTGTTAGCGTAGTGGCAAGAGAAGAACAGGCTGGAGAGTGCGTACTGGCAATTAAATACTTCTGCAGGAATCATTTCTGCTTATTGGTCACAGCAAGTCATGAGGTCACATCTGACTTAAAGAAGGCAGAGAAGTATAATCTTCTCGTGTGCCCTGAAGGAGAGGCAAAGCTGATGTCTGACACACCGTATCACTTCCACTTAATGAAAGAATGCTGCTAGCACCTTCATCTTTATGGCTTGGTGGGTCAGAACACCCAGTTCTTAAGAGTAGATTACGTCATATGTTCATTTTGGTGCCACATAGTCAGTCTCTACCAGAGCCCAGAGGCCAAGCAAGGAGCTCTTTCTCAGAACTAGAATCATCTGCAGAAGAGGGCATGGCTTTATTCTAGAGCAGTGCTTTTCAGTCAGGGGCAATTTCGCTCCCCAGGGATATTTGGCAATGTTTGAAGACATTATGTTTGTCACAATTTGGGGAAGTCCTCCTGGCATCTAGTGGGCAGAGGCCAGGGATTCTGCTAATCATCCTCCCATGCCCAGGACAGTCCCCTCACAATGTCAGGAGTGACCAGAATGCCAGTAATGCCGAGGCTGAGAAATCCTCCAGCTTGGGCTCTATGCTTCGTGGTCTGTGTGGTGATTCTCCTTTTAGGGCCTGCTGGTAGCTTTTTGCAGCTACTTTATCATCTACCACAGACACTTGGCACACCACTGAGTTCGCTGGACCTTAAGGCCCAAATGGCAGAGTATCTTCCACTACTGCACTGATGTGCTACACTGCCTACTCATGTCTTGGGCCCCATTTAAAACTGGCAGCTTTATGGGTTATTCAGGAAATGGGGAAGAGCAGCACTCTGAAATATGGTTTATGTTATTTCCAGAGTTTAAAGAGACCCATCAAGCACCATGTTTCTTTCTAAGTGGTGGTGGCAGGCTGAGCAATGGCAGTTTGTCCTTCATTTTGAGGAGAATGTCTTGGCATACTCCAGACTGCTAGACCCTCTAGAGACTTCATTAAGGTGGCAGGCTTCTAAGTTTTTGTGTGATTCCTCCACCCTCTGGCATGCATGTATCTTTCTAAGGTATCGTACTGACCAGGTAAAATAAGCACGATGTTCTCAGTATAACGAACGTGTGTAATACCCTGTGGGTTGGGGAGTTGTTCAAAGTTCTTGTAGTCTAGGTTGACAGAGATCTGGCTTCACCACTTACTAGCCAAGTGCCCTTGAGCAAATGACTTAACCTATTAGTCCCTGTTTGTTTCTTCATCTATAAAATGGGGATGATAATAGTACCTACCTTATTGTTGTAATATTGTATTGTATTGTATTGTAAATTGTATTGTATTGTTGTAAATATTGGATGACTTGCGTAAAATGCTTAAAAAGTGCCTGGTATTTAATAAATGCTGTACAAGTATTAGCTAATAAAATAATACCTATAATAATACAAAATCTTTAAGGAGAAAGAACATACAGGTGAGTATGTTTATAACCTCAGCATTGGAAAGATGTTCATTAAAAACCAAAAAGCACAATACTGTAAAGAAAAAAAGATTGACAGATTTGGCTAGCTATTTTTTTAATTTGTAAATCTAAATTTTAAAGATAAGCTCCTTTATGTACATTTAATTGTATTTAAAATTAGAAACAATACTTCAGAACTTTTCTAGTGCTATTAAAAAAGTAAAAATGGTCACAATAAGGGAAAAGGAAGAGATATTTAGGCACTTAGATTCCTGCCCCTGCTCCATGTCCCTCTGTCTAGTTTCCTGCTTTCTCTTTTTATTGGTTGCAGTTCTGCATTATAGTTAAAAATGATTAACTTGGGGCTGGCCCCGTGGCCGAGTGGTTAAGTTCACGTGCTGCGCTTTGGTGGCTCAGGATTTCGCTGGTTCAGATCCTGGGCATGGACATGGCACCGCTCGTCAGGCCACGTTGAGGCAGCATCCCACATGCCACAACTAGAAGGACCCACAACTAAAATATACAACTATGTGCTGGGGGGATTTGGGGAGAAAAATCAGGAAAAATAAAAAGATTGGCAACAGTTGTTAGCTCAGGTGGCAATCTTTAAAAAAAAAAATGATCAACTCAAATATTTTTTGCCTTCAGGAAGAGCTTTTCCTGAACTCTGTCATTAACGAGGTAAGGAAGAGAAATTTTTTAGAGGTTAAAATGCCACCAAACCGAGACGCTACTGCCTTCCTTGACTCTTTGAATACTAACTAGTTTAAACATTTATTTGGTACTTGAACGATAGATTCTAAAATTCAGCATGTTTTTCTGGAATATGTTGTATTTAAAGCATGCCCATTCTTTAGCATCCAGAATACATTCTCCAAATATTATTTCCCACTGAAAGGAACCAGGGTTCCTTGGAGAAATATTTGATCTTGGGTGTAGGGCAGGAAATGTACAAGAGGAACCTGGACTTCTTGTTCTAGTAGGCAGCTGGGAGGCTATCATCATTTACAAGGTTTATGTCAGACGAACTTAGGAGCTGTGTTGGGTGTGCCCCAGACCACCCCCAGATTTCATGATTTGTTGGAATGACTCATAAGTCATTATAGTCGCAGTTATAGTTTGTTATAATGAAGTGATACAAATCAGCAAAGCAAAAGGCATATGGGATGCAGTCTGAAGGAAACCGGGTATAAACTTGCAAAAGTCCTCTCCCAGGGAGTTGAACAGGATGCACGTAATCCCTCCAGTAAAGAGTTATGACAACATGTGTAAAATGTTGTCTATAGGGAAGATCACTTGAGCCTGGATGTCCAGGTTTTTACTGGGAGTGAGTCATGCAGGCCACAGTTGCTGAAGGTTTAGACCTCTAAAAGGAAAGCAGATGTTTACCGTAATCCCACTGTTTGCACAAACTAACTAGACAAACTGCTACATGTGATTCAAGGCCCCAAGCATACAAAACACTTTTACCAAAACATTTCAGGAGTTCAGTTCCCAGGAGCCACCTGTTAGGGGTTGAATTGTGTCCCCCCAAAAGTTATGTTGCAGTCCTAACCCCCAGTATTTCAGAATGTGATCTTACTTGGAAATAGGGTGATTGCAATTGTAATTAGTTAAGATGAAGTCATACTGGAGTCTTTACTCCATTATGGCTGGTGTTCTCATAAGAAGAGAAGAAGAGACACAGTAAGAAGATAGCCCTGTGACAACAGAGGCAGAGATTGGAGTGATGCATCTACAAGTCAAGGATTGTTGGCAACTCCAGACTAGAGAAGGCAAGGAAGGATTCTCCCCAGGTTTCAGAGAAAGTATGGCCCTGCTGACCTCTTGGTTTCAGAATTCTAGCCTCCACCTGAACTGTGAGATGATAAATTTCTGTTGTTTTAAGCCATGCACTTTGTGCTACTTTGTTATGGCAGTCCTGGGAAACTGATACACTAGCCAGTGGCCGGGAAAACAGGCCCTTGTTAGGAATCTGCAAGGTTTGAACACCCAGGCTTGCTGAGTTAACTCTTTCCTGCAAAGGAGCCAAGCATGAAAAAGCTACCGCTGGGCAAATGTAGGACTTTTTTTTTAAGATTTTATTTTTTCCTTTTTCTCCCCAAAGCCTCCGGGTACATAGTTGTATATTCTTAGTTGTGGGTCCTTGTAGTTGTGGCATGTGGGATGCCGCCTCAGCATGGCTTGAGTGGTGCCATGTCCACGCCCAGGAGTTGAACCGGTGAAACACTGGGCTGCCGCAGCGGAGCGCACAAACTTAACCACTTGGCCATGGGGCCGGCTGCAAAGATAGGACTATTTGAGTATTACTAAGAATAATAATTGTGGTGGGTTGAAATATATCAAGTGTGTTTAGCTCATGAGTTTATAATGATACTTAGAGCAAAACTAATCAGTTATCAGTAAAGAATGCTAGTTAACTAACTCATTTTGAAAACTTGTAAATAAAGGGGAAGAAACTATGCATTTATCCAGAAACTATACATTTATCGCCTTTTCCTATAAAAATGCTACTGCTGAGTAATCAAATACTAGATAAAGAGAAGTTTCTCTTTATAGAAGTATTACAACTAATTATATGAAGAAGGAATGATAGAGTTAGATAATGAGATTATAACCATTTTGTAATCCCTAAAGATCCGTCAGCATTGATACCAGCAGCTGCTAAGATCACAAAAAGTTACAAGACATGAGCCTTCTGACTGAAGAACACAACACCAATGGTCTTCCTCCCCTAAAATGAGCCTGATCTGGTCAAACCGCTGTGTCCAACCACAATTTTGCAAGAACTACTAGGGACACAGGAATATATTAAATCACCATTAGGATGCAATTAGCAAAATCCAATCCAGACACGGGGAAATGGTAAATAACTATTTCTTCAATAAGCAGAATTTGTTTCAGGCTGACGTAAGTAACTCTGTTTCTTCAGCGAATAAATTACAACAAAACAAACACACACATCTATAGATTAAAAGAGATTTAAGAGACATATCATCCAATCCTGATATGTAAACCTCATTTGGATCCTGATTCAGTGTTTTTAAAAGATGACACGAGGGGCTGGCCCCTGGCCAAGTGGTTAAGTTTGTGCACTCTGCTTCGGCGGCCCAGGGTTTTGCCAACTCGAATCCTGGGCGTGGACATAGCACCACTCGTCGGGCCACACTGAGGCAGCATCCCACATGCCACAACTAGAAGGACCCACAACTAGAAATGCAGAACTATGTACTGGGGGTGGTTTGGGGAGAAAAAGGAAAAAAATTAAATCTTTAAAAAAAATAAAAATAAAAGATGACACGATTATAAATTTGAACCTTGACTGGATATTTGAGTATATTAAGGAATTGTTAAATTTCTGTAAATGTGACGATATTGTGGTTATGTTGGAAAAAAGCTCCTTATCTTTTATCAATATGTACTAAAATATTTACAGTTAAAATGGTATCCAGAATTTGCTTCAAAATAATTGGGGGGGGAGGGACTGGGGGAGTATAGTGAAAAAGGATTGGCCGTGAATTCATAATTATTGAAGCTCAATGATGGGTGCATGAGGGTTCATTTTTACTGTATTCTCTGTTTATGCATACGCTTAAGATTTTATCTGACAATTAAAAAGGAACATATTCACAAGCTACTCTAGTTGTGTAATCAGTAGAAGAACATGTTCATAGAGAAAATTCCTATGTGATGACATTACACCAGACTATTTCTCAGAAGGATTTAATGTTTTATTCTTCCTCCTTGGGAATAAATTACTTGCTCTTTTCTGGGAGTGGAAAAGTAAGGGAACTGGGAAAGAGATGTGAGGTAAACAAAAAGATTAGTTACTTGTACTTTGCCTTGATTATTATGCTCTACCTAAATAACTGAGTCAATATAAAGTCATCAGCTTCAGTTTTCATATTCTTTCTCCACTATGTTCTCTGTACTTATGCTTCTCATTCTTGAGACTGGGTCTCATATCATGAACCTCAGAAAAAACATACCTCCTTCCATGAAATCTGAAATTGTTTCTTGGAACCATCCAATAAGATTTAATTGAAAAAAATCCTAAACCAGCCAGACATTCAAACTATACAGCACATACTTAAATGACTTTCAGCAGTTTGATCATTATGTGTCTAGGTGTGGATCTCTTTGAGTCTATCCATACTAGAGTTTTTTAGCTTCTTGGATGTGTAGATTGTTTATCATCAAATTTGGTAAGTTTTTGGCGATTATTTACTCAAATATTATTTCTGTCCCTTTCTCTCTTTCCTCTCCTTCTGGGAGCCCCATTATGTTTGTGTTGGTATGATTGATGGTATCCCACAAGGTCTTTGAGGCTCTGTTCATTTTTCTCCATTCTTTTTTGTTTTGTTCTTCAGACTGGATAATCTCAATTGGCCTATCTCACGTTCACTGATTCTTTCTTTTGCCAGCTCAAATCTGCTTTTTTCTGTGATCAGCCCCTCTTGACAATGTTCTCTCTCTCTTCCATGTGGCCCCTATCTGATCCATGGTAAACATTTGTGCAGTCTTCAATGATGCACACTGGAAATGCTCATTTCAACATATCAGTAAGCTCTTTTTACTCTGACATGGAGTAAGTGCTAGCCAGTCTCTTGCCCTTTAGATTTCTTTGATGTGAGGCACACCACTCTAATGTATCCTTCAAGCTGCTGGTGACATGTGTCAAGATCTCTGAGTAATATCCCTGAAGTACCTTCTTACTAATGGGGTCAGAGCCAGCCCTGATGGCCTAGTGGTTAAAGTTTGGTGCTCTCACTGCTTCAGTGGCCTGGGTTCAGTCCCTGGGTGTGGAACCACACCACTCATTTGTCAGTTGCCATACTCTGGTGGTGGCTCACACAGAAGAATTAGAAGGACTTACAACTAATTTATATAACTGTGCACTGGGACTTTGAGGAGGAAAACGAAAAAAGAGAGGAAGATTGGCAACACATGTTAGCTCAGGGTGAGTGCTTCCCAGCAAAAAAAAAAAAAAAAAAAGACACGGGGTTAGGAGGTAATACCACTTATATTTGCTCCTTGGGGCAAGATGGGATTCATGGCATTTCAGTAACCTTTTCCAAAAAATCATCTCCTGTTCTCCAGTAACTTCTGACACTTCTGTATTTTCCCTAAAGGACTATCTCCTTTGCAAATACTGCATTGAGTCTTTCACATTTCATTATCTTTAGTTTTTAGATGTTTCATTATAACGTATCTAGGTGGTGTTTTGTTTTGATGGGAGAGTATTTATCCTGCTTGGAGTTCTCTGAGCTTCACGGATCTGTGGTTTGATATCTTTCATTGTTTTTAGAAAATTCCCAGCCATTTTGCCTTTGTGTTTCTTGTATCCTATGTTCTCTCTTTTCTTTCTGGGATTTCAGATAAAACTATGTTAGACAATTTGATATTGTCCCACAGGTCTTGGATGATCTGTAAATTTTTTTCCACTATTTTATTTCTCTTTGTGTTTCAGATTTGATAATTTCCTTTGACTTATCTTTAAGTTTAAAATCAGTTCTTTCCTGAAACTGTGTTGGAGTCCATTGATGAACCTAGAGAAGGAGTTGTTTTGTTTTTATTTCCAGCATTTCCTTTGATTCTTTCTTGTAGTTTTCATCTCTCTGTTGTAATTTCCCTTCTATTCATGTGTGTTATCTAACTTTTTCACTAGACCCTTAATTTATCATAGTTATTCTGAAGTCTCTGGCATTTCTAACACTGGGTTATTTCTTAGTCTAGTCTTGATTGCTTTATCTCTTGACTGGAGGTGGTTGTTATTGTGTCTTGAAATTCTTAATTGCGTGACATATATTGTGTGTAGAACAGTAGAGACTGAGGTGTATATTGTATTTATGCCTGAAAATGAGCACACTCTGTCTGGCCATTAGTGTGTGTGGGTTAGTCCAAGCTAATCAGGAGTTGAACTGGGTTTGGGTTTGTTGCGACTGTCATTACCTTCAGTGCACTTCAGACTTCAGATTTTTGTTATGGTAGATTGCTATTGCTTTGTGTTAGGGTAAGGATTTAGTTCTCAGAGGGTTTTCCTCAGCATTCATGCTTTACCCTCAACTTTCAGCCATTCTTGTCCACTTATGACACAGAAAGGGTCTCTTCACACTTTTTTTTGTGGGAAGGTTTTTTAACTACAAATTCCATTTTTAAAGTAGATACAGTACTGTTAGCATTATCTCTTTCTTCTTGAGTGAGGTTTGGTGATACGTTCCTTTTAAGAAATTTGTCCATGTGAACTAAGCTCTCGAATATATTAACATAAAGTGTTCATAAGGTTCTCTTATGTTCTCTTAATATCTGTAGAAAATAACAATAATAAAAAGTGAGGAAAAAATCACATATTTATCTTTGTAATTACCATTTCTGATTCTCTTCAATCCTTAGCATAAATCCATATTTCTATCTGATATCCTTTTCCTTCCCCTCAAAAGGATTTGTGTAACACTTCTGGTAGTGCAAGGCAGCTTTTGTATGTCTGAGAAAGTCTTTGTTTTGACTTTATTTGTGAGACATTTTTGCTTTATAGAATTGTACGTTGACAGATTTTTTCTTTTAGTACTTTAAAGATGCTGCTTCATTGTCTTCTCTCTGGCATCATTTTATCCTTTTCTTTGTGCCTTTGTACACAATGTGTTCCCCCCTGCCCCCGGCCAGCTGTTTTTAAGATGTTCTCTTTATCACTGATTTTGAGCAATTTAATTAAAACTACTTGATGTAGTTTTCTTCATGGTTCTTGTGCTTGGGGTTCATTGAACTTCTTAGAACTGTAGGTTAATAGTTTTCATCCAATTTGGACATTTTTTTGTCTCCTTCTCTTTACCCCCTACTTTGGGGAATCCAATTATACACATATTAGGCTCCTCAAAGTTGTCCCACAGCTCACTGATGCTGTTTGTTTTAATTTTTTTCACTGTGTTTCATTTTGACTAGTTTCTGTTGCTGTTTTCAAGTTCGCTAATCTTTTTTGTCCGCAATGTCTAATGTGCCATTATTCCCATCCAGTGTGTTTTTTACCTCATACATTATAATTGTTATTTCTGAAAGTTCGATTTTGGCTTTTTGTTTTTAACATCTTCTATGACTCTACTTAATGTTTTGAATATTATAGTTAGAATTACTGTTTTAAAGTCCTTGTCTGCTAATTCTAACATCTCTATTAATTTGGGGTCAGTTTTGATTAATCGATTTTTCTTTTCATTATCTTGTTTTTTCATGTATCTTTTTTCCCTGATTCTTTGCATTCCTGGTAAATTTTTTTATCTTGATATTTTGAGTTTTACCTTAGGGTGTTCTGGATATTTTTGAATTGCTATAAATATTTTTGAGCTCTGTGCTGGGATGCAGTTAACTTATTGGAAAACAGTGTGATCCTTTCAGGTTTTGATTACTGGATTTATTAGGCAGTACTGGAGCTGTGTTCACTATAGGGCAGATTATTCCCCATTGCTTAGAAAGGACTCTTCTCTACTTTACCCAATTCTCAATCTGGTTGGTGAGAATAGGCACTATTTGTGGCCCTCTCTGAATTCCAGACACTGTAACTTCTGATTCTTTTGGGGTTTCTTTCCCTGTCTTCTGGTAGTTTCCTCACACACATATGTGCTAATCAGTTATTGTCTGGCTGTTAGAGGGGAACCCTATACAGATCTTCAAAGTTCTTTCCCTGTATTACTCCTTTCCATTACTCTGTCCTGCGGCAGACCAACACTACCTGGACGCACAGCTGTACCTCCGTGTCTTGGGGAGTTGGCCAGGTTCTACCTGCTTTTCCCTTCTTCACTGCAGCCTGGAAGCCCTCAAGGAAGTTGCGCAACTTCAGTCTTCTTTGTTATCTGTGTCCGATATCTTGAAAACCTGTGTTTCATAATTTTTTTCCACTTTTTGATGATTTCAATCAAGAGACGAAATTCATTTTCTCTCACTCTGTCTTGTCCAGAAGTAGAAGGCCCTTCTCTTTTCATACTTTTTTTCCTTCCCCAGTATGAGGCTCATGATTGTGGGTAAGAATGTTGTCTTGGTCCAGTCTCAATCTTAGGCTACCCTTTTGTGTCAGGACCCCACAGCTTTCCTGCTCCAACCCCCACCTCAAGATCTCTCCCTAGGTATTGGGCATATGTATTGCTGATATTTTCTTTTAGTCTTTGACTTGCCTTTTCACTCTGTTATTGTCTTTTTTTTTTGAGGACGGTTAGCCCTGAGCTAACATCCACCGCCAATCCTCCTCTTTTTACTGAGGAAGACTGGCCCTGAGTTAACATCCGTGCTCATCTTTCTCTACTTTATATGCGGGACTCCTATCACAGCATGGCTTGACAAGCAGTGCATATGTCCACATGTGGGATTCAAACAGGCAAACCCCAGGCCACCGAAGCGGAACATGTGAACTTAACTGCTGCACCACTGGGCAGGACCCTTAATCTGTCTTTTCATGACATATTTAATACAGTCCAATTTATCTATCTTTTTTTGTTATGGTTACTGCTTCTTGTGTTTCTTTAAAAATGTTTGCTTGCGTCAAGGACACAAAGATATTTTGTTATTTTTTTTTTTCTTCCTTTCCCATTTAGATCTGCGTTCTATTTGGAATTTACTTTTGTGAATTGTGTAAGGTTAGAGATCATGATATATTATTTTTCACAGGGATATCCAGTTGACCCAGTATCTTTTATTTAAAAGACTGTCTTTTTCCCACTGCACTGCAGTTTGCCTTTGTCACAAATCAGGTAATCGTATTTGTGTGTGATTGTTTCTAGGCTTTATTTTTCTTTGTAAGTTTTAATTACTGTACTTGTACAGTTTTAATTATTATGGCTTTATAACAGGTCTTAATGTCTTGGAGTATAAGTCCTCCACTATTTGTTGTTTTTGACATTGCATTGGCTATTCTTGGCTCCTTGCATTTTCGTAGGGATTTCAGAATCAGCTTGTCAGTTTCTCTTTAAAAGGAGAGGAGTGGGATTTTGATTAAGATTGCTTTGAGAGAGAACTAGGAAATCTCTCCTGAATGTTTTCTCAGTGTTCATGTTTTCCTTTTCTGCTCCTTTGTCTGTTACCAACTTCACCTTCCTCATCTTTGTTTCACTGGCCCCAAACCAAGTACACACTCACACTCACTCACATCTCCTCCGCTCATTCCACTTCAGCTAGAGGAGCTTTCTCGACATTAACACCTCCCTTGCCTGGAACCCTTCATGTAAGCTAACTGATAGGCAATTCTCCTTGGGTTGTCCTCTCCTTCCCTTCCAAGGCTGAGGGAAGAAGGCAAAAAGCCTAGTGCTGGCAGAGGCAAGATGGGCCACCCCAGGGAAGAATGGGCTAATGTGACAGCCTCACTTTCACCTTGTGGACCCCAAGCAATGGGGAAGGCAATGATGTAAGGCCCCCCAAACAATCTATACCATGAAGACCCAGGGTCAATCGTTTTTATAAATAAAATCTGTAGGCATGGTGCAAGATGGGGACAATATATTTTACTTGGTAATCTTGCAGAGCAAATGACATTAACCACTAAGCTAACCTTGTTCTTCCTTGACATAGACCACCAAAAGTACAAGGTAAAACTTAAGTCTCTTACTTTAATAAATTCCAAGCATGCCCCGTCATATTTGATGTAAATATTTTAGGTACATTATTATTAAGAGGAGAGGAATATTTTGTTAATTAAAATTGCATTATTTTTTAAAACTTCATTGTTGAGAGGAGCAGAGCAAAATGGTGGGGTGAGCTGACCAGGGATTCTCTCCCCTCCAAAATACAACAAAAGATTGGAAGAACTGAATTTCAGAGAATAAACATAATGCCAGCTCGTTAGAGACCTACAATACCAAGAAGGCGGAGATCATAAACCCTACTTACAGCCTTGGAGGCGCTGGAACGGTAGGAGAGAACATCGCTCCCTCCCCTAGAGTCTGCGATCGCTGCGGCACGGGTTGGGAAGGAGCGGGGTAGGGGCTGCGCGACTGGGGGATCATCCAGGACTCCTGCCACTGATTCAGTGGAAACCCGCTGATGGGGGGAAAGCTTCCGTCCGCGGGGACCCCATAAACCAAGGGCCTTGGGAGACCAGAGAACAGAACTGATCTGAACCCAGACCGGCGTGTGTAACAGCCCCTCCCCCCAACAAAGCCAGTGGGCGCAGCCATCTTGCCCTAAGGCGGAGAGCTAAGGCCGCTCTCGACCCCCATCTAGTGGCGACAGGCTGTAACTGCAACTGAATTCTACCACCATGAGAAAAAAACGCTCCTCTACCATCCAGCAATTTATAAAAGCCCCAGACCAGAAGGAAAACAATAAAAACATAGAATTAAGTCCTGAGGACTTGGAATTAGGTGAACTAAGTGATGATGAATTCAGAGCAGCTATAATCAAAAAACTCAATGAGGTAGAGAGAAAGATCGAGAAACAAGCCGAGTTCTGAAGTTGCTTCACAAAAGAGTTTGAAATCATAAAGAAGAATCAAACAGAATTACTTGAGATGAAAAACACAATGGAGCAGATAAAACAGAATACAGATTCCCTGAATGCCCGTGTAGACACCATAGAAGAGCAAATTAACATAATTGAAGATAGACAGGCTGAATGGCTCCAGACAGAGGAAGAAAGAGAACTAAGAATTAAAAAAATGAGGAAAATCTCCGAGAGATAATGGATTCAATGAGGAGTAAGAACATAAGGATCATAGGAATTCCCAGAAATATGGAAAAGGAAAATGGAGCAGAAAGTGTGCTTAATGAAATTATTGAAGAGAACTTCCCAAATCTAGGGATCGATGGACAAATGTGTGTAGAGGAGGGTTTTACATCTCCTAGATTTGTCAATGTAAAAAGAGCTACCCCAAGGCACATAGTAGTAAAATTGGCAAAAAGGAAAGATAAGGAAAAAATACTCAGGAAAGTAAGAAAAAAAAAGAGAATAACCTATAAAGGAGCCCCTATCAGACTGTCAGCGGATTTCTCTACAGAAACCCTACAAGCTAGGAGAGAATGGAGTGACATATTCAAAGCTTTAAAGGATAAAAATCTTCAGCCAAGAATACTGTATCCAGCAAGAATTTCCTTCAGATATGAGGGAGAAATTAAATCTTTTCCAGACAAACAAAAGTTAAGGGAATTTGTAACCAAAAGCCCTCCACTACAAGAAATCCTCAAGAAGGCTCTCATACCTGAAAAAAGAAAAAAGGGAGAAAGGGGACACAATCCACAGACTAGGGAGACCGATGGATAGAACCAGAACAGGATAGCAAATATTCAATTATAGCATTAGGGTAAAGGTAAGGAAACTACCAAAACAAGGATGATCTTAGCACTCTAACTACAAATTAATAAGACGAGTTGGAATAAAAAATGAAAATAATTATTTAGGAGGGGAAGAGCAAAGGGTCTAAATCAGTATTGGTCAAGTAAGTAAGAGACCACCAGAGAATAGACTATTATACACGAGATTCTAAATACAAACTTCAAGGTAGACACTAAAATAAAGTACAGAACAGAGTCACAAATCATAAATAAGGAAAAATCTAAGAAACCCGGCATAAGAAATTGCAGTATTAAATGGGTAGTTTAAAGCACACAGGAAAAGAAACACAGGAAAACAAGATAATGAGTGACAGATTAACAGCATTAAGTCCACATGCATCAATAATCACTCTCAATGTAAACGGATTGAACTCTCCAATAAAAAGACACAGAGTGGCAAAATGGATTAAAGAACAAGATCCAACAATTTGTTGCCTCCAGGAAACACACCTCAGCCCCAAGGACAAACACAGACTCAGGGTGAAGGGGTGGAGGACAAAACTTCAATCAAATAGCAAGGAAAAAAAGGCAGGTGTTGCAATTCTCATATCAGACCAAGTGGATTTCAAAATAAGACAGGTAAAGAGAGACACAGAGGGACAATATATAATGATCAAAGGGACACTTCATCAAGAAGAAATAACGCTTATAAATATCTATGCACCCAACACAGGAGCACCAAGATTCATAAAGCGACTATTAACAGACCTAAAGGAAGATGTTAAAAACAACACAATAATAGTAGGGGACCTCAACACCCCACTCATATCAATGGACAGATCATCCAGACAGAAAATCAACAAGGAAACAGTGGAGGTAAATGAAAAACTAAAACAACTGGACTTAATAGACGTATATAGATCACTCCACCCTGAAAGAGCTGAATACACATTCTTCTCAAGTGCACATGGAACATTCTCAAGGGTAGACCATATGTTGGGAAACAAGGCAAACCTCTACAAATTTAAAAAAATTGAATTAATAGCAAGCATCTTCTCCGATCGTAGTGCTATAAGACTAGAAATTAATTACAAGAAAAATGCTGAGAAAGGCACAAAGATGTGGAGACTAAACAACACACTACTGAACAAGCAATGGATCATTGAAGAAATTAAAGAAGAAATAAAAAATACCTGGAAACAAATGAAAATGATAGCATGCCATACCAACTCATATGGGATACAGCAAAAGCTGTATTAAGAGGAAAATTCATCGCAATACAAGCACATCTTAACAAACAAGAAAAATCCCAAATAAGCAACCTTAAAGCACACCTAACTGAACTAGAGAAAAAAGAACAAATGAAGCCCAAAGTCAGCAGAAGGAGAGAAATAATAAAAATCAGAGCAGAAATAAATACTATTGAAATGAAAAAGGCAGTAGAAAGGATCAATGAGACAAAGAGCTGGTTTTTTGAGAAGATAAATAAAATTGACAAACCACTAGCCAGACTTACAAAGAAAAAAAAGGAGAAAGCTCAAATAAACAAAATCAGAAATGAGCGAGGAGAAATAACAACAGACTCTGCAGAAATACAACAGATTATAAGAGAATACTACGAAAAACTATATGCCAAGAGAATGGATAACCTAGAGGAAACGGATAAATGCTTGGACTCCTACAATCTCCCAAAGCTCACTCAAGAAGAGCTAGATAACATGAACAGACCAATCACAAGGAAAGAGATTGAAACAGCAATCAAAAACATCCCAAAGAATAAAACCCCAGGACCAGATGGCTTTCCTGGGGAATTCTACCAAACTTTCAGAAAGGATTTAATACCTATCCTTTTCAAGCTATTCCAAAAAATTAGGGAACACACATTCTATGAGGCCAACATCATGCTGATACCAAAACCTGACAAGGACACCACGAAAAAAGAGAACTACAGGCCAATATCACTGATGAATATAGATGCAAAAATTCTAAACAAAATTTTGGCAACCAGAATTCAGCAATTCATCAAAAGGATCATACATCATGATCAGGTGGGATTCATACCAGGGACACAGGGATGCTTCAACATCCGCAAATCAATCAACGTGATACACCACATCAACAAACTGAGGAATAAAAAACCACATGATCATCTCAATAGATGCAGAGAAGGCATTTGACAAGATCCAATAGCCATTTATGATAAAAACTCTGAAAAAAATGGGCATAGAAGGAAACTACTTCAACATAATAAAGGCCATATATGACAAACCCATAGCCAACATCATACTCAGTGGGCAAAAACTGAACGCCATCCCCCTGAAAACAGGAACGAGACAAGGATGCCCTCTATCACAACTCTTATTTAACATAGTACTGGAGGTCCTGGCCAGAGCAATCAGGCAAGAAAAAGGAGTAAAAGGAATCCAAATAGGGAGGGAAGAAGTGAAACTCTCGCTGTTTGCAGATGACATGATCTTATATATAGAAAACCCCAAAGAATCCATTGGAAAACTTTTAGAAGTAATCAACAACTACAGCAAAGTTGCAGGGTATAAAATAAATTTGCATAAATCAGTAGCATTTCTGTACTCCAGTAATGAACCAACAGAAAAAGAACTCAAGAACACAATACCATTCACAATCGCAACAAGAAGAATAAAATACCTTGGGGTAAATTTAACTAAGGAAGTGAAGGACCTATAGAATGAAAATTACAAGGCCTTTCTGAGAAAATTGGATGACGACATAAGGAGATGGAAAAACATTCCATGTACATGGATTGGAAGAATAAACATAGCTAAAATGTCTGTTCTACCTAAAGCAATCTACAGATTCAACGCAATCCCAATCAGAATCCCAATGACATTCTTTACAGAAATTGAACAAAGAATCCTAAGGTTCATATGGGGCAACAAAAGACCCCGAATTTCTAAAGCAATCCTGAGAAAAAAGAACACAGCTGGAGGCATCACAATCCCTGACTTCAAAACATACTACAAAGCTACAGTAATCAAAACAGCATGGTACTGGTACAAAAACAGGTGCACAGATCAATGGAACAGAATTGAAAGCCCAGAAATAAAACCACACATCTATGGACAGCTTATCTTTGACAAAGGAGCTGAGGGCATACAATGGAGAAGAGAAAGTCTTTTCAACAAATGGTGCTGGGAAAACTGGAAAGCCACATGTAAAAGAATGAAAATTGACCATTCTTTTTCACCATTCACCAAAATAAACTCAAAATGGATCAAAGACCTAAAGGTGAGACCTGAAACCATAAGGCTTCTGGAAGAAAACGTAGGCAGTACACTCTTTGACATCAGTATTAAAAGGATCTTTGCAGATACCATGCCTTCTCAGAGAAGGGAAACAATAGAAAGAATAAACAAATGGGACTTCATCAGACTAAAGAGCTTCTTCAAGGCAAATGAAAACAGGATTGAAACAAAAAAACAACCCACTAACGGGGAAACAATATTTGCAAGTCATATATCTGACAAAGGCTTAATGTCCATAATATATAAAGAACTCTCGCAACTCAACCACAAAACATCAAACAACCTGATCAAAAAATGGGCAGGAGACATGAACGGACATTTCTCCAAAGAAGATATACTGATGGCTAATAGGCACATGAAAAGATGCTCATCATCGCTGATCATCAGGGAAATGCAAATCAAAACTACACTAAGATGTCACCTTACACCCGTTAGAATGACAAAAATATCTAAAACTAATAGTAACAAATGTTGGAGAGGTTGTGGAGAAAAAGGAACCCTCATACACTTCTGGTGGGAATGCAAACTGGTGCAGCCACTATGGAAAACAATATGGAGATTCCTCAAAAAATTAAAAATAGAACTACCATACGATCCAGCCATCCCACTACTGGGTATTTATCCAAAGAGCTTGAAGTCAGCAATCCCAAAAGTCCTGTGCACCCCAATGTTTATTGCAGCATTATTTACAATAGCCAAGACATGGAAGCAACCTAAGTGCCCAGCAACAGACGAATGGATAAAGAAGATGTGGTACATATATACAATGGAATACTACTCAGCTGTAAAACAGAACAAAATCATTTCATTTGCGATAACATGGATGGACCTTGAGGGAATTATGTTAAGTGAAATAAGCCAGCGAGAGAAGGATAATCTGTGTATGACTCCACTCATATGAGGAATTTAAGAATATGGACTAAGAACAGTTTAGTGGATACCAGGGGAAAGGTGGGGTGGGGGGGGGGGCACAAAGGGTGAAGTGGTGCACCTACAACACGAATGACAAACATTAATGTACAACTGAAATTACACAAGATTCTAACTTATCATTAACTCAATTAAAAAAAGAAAACTTCATTGTTGAAAACTAATCTATTGGAGACTGGGGCAGCAATTAACTAGGAAGGAACATGAAGCAACTTTCTGAGATAAGGGTAATGTTTTATAACTTGATAAGGGTTTGGGTTACACAGGTGTCTGCATTTGTCAAAACTCAGTGCATGTAAATTGAAGATTTGCACATTTCATTATGTATAAATTTTATTTAAAAGGAAACAAAACATAAATATTGAACTCCAGTTAATGATACTCATTCTGAAGTATTTAGAGGGAAGTGTACTGATGCCTACAGTTTACTTTGAAATGCTTCAAAAAGATAAAATGAGGAATGGGTAAGAACTTGATATATGATAAGGAAAGTATAATATGTTAATTATAAAATGTGGATGGTGGGTAAATGTGTGTTCACTGTAAAATTTTTTAAACTTTGCTTTATGTTTGAAAATTTTAGTAATAAAATATTGGGGGGAAAAAGAGTGCTTTGAAACTAGAAATTAATTGGGGTGGAATTAACATCTTTACTTATGAATCTCCCAACCTTTGAACATGGTATAGCCTTCCATTTATTTAGACTTCCTTTAATTTCTCTCAAGATGTTTTCTAGTTTTCTGTATAGTTATCTTGCACATTTTCTGTTAGATTTATTCCTAGTTTTTAATTTACTTTTTATTTTTTATTTTTTTTGAGGCAGATTAGCCCTGAGCTAACATCTGCTGCCAATCCTCTTTTTGCTGAGGAAGACTGGCCCTGAGCTAACATCCGTGCCCATCTTCCTCTACTTTATATGTGGGACACCTGCCACAGCATGGCTTGACAAGCAGTGTGTAGGTCCACACCTGAGATCCAGACCGGGAAACCCTGGGCTGCCAAAGAGAAACGTGTGAACTTACCTGCTGGGCCACTGGGCCAGACCCTAGTTTTTAATTTTTTTAAAAAAATGCTATTGGAAGTTGTATTTTTTTTTTTTAAAGATTTTATTTTTTTCCTTTTTCTTCCCAAAGCCCCCCGGTACATAGTTGTATATTCTTAGTTGTGGGTCCTTCTAGTTTTGGCATGTGGGATGCTGCCTTAGCTTGGTTTGATGAGCAGTGCCATGTCTGCGCCCAGGATTCAAACCAATGAAACACTGGGCTGCCTGCAGCGGAGCACGTGAACTTAACCAGTCGGCCACAGGGCCAGCCCCTGGAAGTTGTATTTTTAAAAATTTGTGGCTGGTTTACAGAAATCTAATTGATTTTTGTATATTAGCCTTATATCTAGAAACCTAAATTCACTTACTCTGTCTCTTTTGAATTTTCATGGTATGTATTCATATTGTCTGTTAATAATCATATCATCTATAAATAACATTTCTTCCTTTCAGTCTTTACTCTTCTTATTTCCTTTTCTTGACTGACTTACTGTACTACCTAGGCCCTTCAGTACAGTGTTGAATAGAAATGGTGATAATGGTCATCTTTCTTGTTTACACCCTTAGAGGGTACATTTTCAGTATTTCACCTTTGACTGTGACACTTGCTGTAGGCTCTTTGTGGATATCCTTCATGAGTTTTCCAACAGGTTTAATCATGAATAGGTACTGAATTTTGCATACTTTTTCTGTACCTATTTGGATGATCGTATATTTTTCTCCTAGTTAAACTTTTGTTATATACCTGACATAAATTCTTTTCTTATATGGTCTTATACATAGTGCTAGGTTTTATTTGCTAATACATTAATATTTTTGTATCTGTGTTCGTGAGAAAGATCAGTCTATGATTTTCCTTCCTTGTAATGTCTGTGTGAATTTTTGACATCAAGGTTACACTGGTTCTTGAAAAGAGTTAGGAAGTCTGATTATTTTCTATTATCTGGAAGACTTTGCACACCCTTAATCTTTCTTTCTTAGTTGTTTGGAAGAATTCACTTATGAAACCATCTGTACTTGAGATTTTCTTTATGGAAAGATTTTTAATAACAGATTCCATTTTTTAATAGCTGTGGTGCTATTTGGATAATCTGTTTCTTTCAGTGTTGGTAATTTGTATTTTTCAAGAAATGTGTTCATTTCATGCTAAGTGTCACATTTATTGGCATAAAATTTATCTTATTATTCTGTTTTTGATGTCTAAAAATTCTGTAGTAATATGTGTTTTCTCTTTAATCAGTATTACCAGAAGTTTGTCAATTTTGTTAATCTTTCCAAAGAACCAACTTTTGGCTTTGTTGATTTTTTCTCTATTGTGTGCTTGTGTTCTGGTTCTTCATTTGCTGTTCTCTCTAGCTTCTTGAGATAGAAGCTTGAACCATTGATTTTTTTTCAGTGTCTCTGCGAATACAGGCAGTCTTAGCTTTGCATGGTACCCAGTACCGAAACTCCTATATGCATATAGGAACTGTGTCCTTGCTTTATACATGCAAAGTGAGAACTTCCTGCACATGCACGTAAGGGTGTAGCTACATCCCACAAGTTTTAATTTATCATCTCTTCCTTAACACTGAGTTCAACATATTTACTCATTTCAGTTTTCATTTCTTCTTTGACTCATAATTTAAAAGTATAATTTTAAATTTCCAGGTGGTTGGTATTTTTCTGGGTTTTTATTTATTAATTATTGTTCTTAATGATCTCTAGCTTTTGTTGTGGTTAGATAACATACTCTGAACGGCATTGTCACTTTTGAAGTGTGTTGAGGCTTTCCTTATGGCCCTGTGTGTGGTCACTTTTGATAAATGTTCCGTGCACCCTTGAAAAGAATGAGAATTTTTTTGTTGCTGGGTACAAAATTTCATATGGGTCCTTTGGGTCAAGTTTGTTAATTGTGTTGTTCAGATCTTACACATTTCTGGTTGCTTTTTCTATCGTCTACTGGGAGGCATTAAGGTCTCTGCTATGATTATGGATTTGTCTGTTCCTCCTTTTAGTTCTGTAAATTTTTGTTTCATTTATTATGAGGTTATTATTGGGTATGTACAAGTTTATGATTGTGCTATCTTTATGTTTGATACCCTTATCACTATGTGATAGTCCTTTTATCTGTAGTAATGATTCTTACCTTAAATTCTACTTTCTCTGATATTAGCAGAGTCTATCAGTTTTCTTTTATGAGTATACCAGTGTTGATTAGGTCAAGCGCATATCCACCGAATAGAAGTCATGAATGCGGGCATCCTTATCTTGTTCCTGATCTTAGAGGAAAATCTTTCAGTCTTTCACCATTGTGTTGGATGTTCTCTGGGTTTTCATATATAGCATTTATTATATTGAGGTAGTTTCCTCCATGCTTTCCTGGTTTTTGTTGTTTTTTTCTGTTTTTTCTTATGCCTTGTGATTTTTGTTATTGAGTGCTGGACATTTGAATCTAATAAGGTGGTAACTCTGGAAATCAGATTTTTGCCCTTCCCTAGCATTTGCTGTTTTTTTAATCTTTGCTTTTGTTTTTTGTTGTTGTTATTGTAGGCTCTCTCTGTGCGAAGGGTCAGCCTGAGATTTAGACTTGAGGTCTTCTCAGGTCTTTTCTGTGTGCATTCTAGACATAACGTGGTTACTGTCTATTTTTACCTGTGTATGCAGTTGTTTGTGTTTGAAGAAGATTAGCCCTGAGCTAACACCTGCCAATCCTCCTCTTTTTGCTGAGAAAGACTGGCCCTGAGCTAACATCCATGCCCATCTTCCTCTACTTTATACGTGGGACACCTACCACAATATGGCTTGCCAAGCAGTGCCGTGTCTGCACCCGGGATCCGAACCGGTGAACCCCGGGCTGCTGAAGCGGAATGTGCGCACTTAACTGCTGTGCCACTGGGCTGACCCTGCAATTTTTTTTTAATTTATTTTTGATTTTTTTTAACTTTTTATTAAGATTATGATAGTTAACAACCTTCTGAAATTTCAGTTGTGCATTATTGTTAGTCATGTTGTAGGTGCACCACTTCACCCTTTGTGCCCTCTCCCCACCCCCCCTTTCCCCTGAAATTGTTTTTTAATGTCCTAATCTTTAGTGTCTGGCTCCCAAAAGGGGAAAGAGAGAAAAATGAAGAGGAGTGAAATGGGCACAGACCCTTTAAATCCCCTGAAAGTCACTTCAGCAGGAGAGGTGGGGCTTGCAGCAATGAAGGGAGATGCAACAACAGTGGCTGCCTGCCTTTTTGTCTGTACCTTTGTGATCTGAATCAGCAATCAGCGATCAGAGCACCAGTCTCCAGTGTTTTTTGGACAGGGTTCTTTATGTCCACCCTGCCTCCTGTAAGCTGCTCCAGGAACATGTGCCAAGCTGCCTGCCACATGGCTGGGGATGGGGGATGGGTAGTTATTACAGTGCTCAAAGCTGAAATTGACTGAAATTAATCGCAATTAAAATTAAAAATCAGAAGTCTTCCCATGGAGGTTGCAAGCATTCAGTAGACTCCAGGATTCCAAAATAGTTACGTCAGACCGATTCTGTGAGTGCAGTTGATTTCTAGGTCTTCACAGATTCTTGGTGCTCTCTATCTGCCGTCTTTCCAGAATCCTCTCTTCCTCCTTAATTTTTGAAGGCTATTTTTACTGGTTATTGTATTCTAGATTGTCAGTTGTTTTCTTTTGTCCCTTAAACTATGTCATTCTGTTATATTCTTGGTTCTGTTTTTTTCTGTTGAGAAATCTCTCAGTCTTACTGTTTCTTTGAAGGTCAACCATATTTTTTTCTGTGTTGCTTTTATGAATTTTCTCTTCCTTTTTTAGTTTGATTATGATGTCTTAGGTATGGTTTTCTTTGAATATATTCCACTTGGAGTTGGCAGAATGTCTTGAATCTCTGGATTGATTTCTTTCATCAGTTTTGTAAAGCTCTGTCATTCTCTCTTTGAATGTTGCTTTTATCTCTTTCTCCTCTCATCTGGGACTTCAGTTATATGGATATTAGATATTTAAAGCATGTCTCACATTTCTCTTAAACCTCTCCTCCATCTTTCCCCTTCTCACTGTCTTCCCTTTCTTCTCTCTTCTACTCTTCTTTGTCTTCTTTCTCTACTTTTTTCTGTCAAGCTATAGTTGTGGTATTTTTTTTGACTTATCTTTTAATCCTATATCTGCTATGTCTAGTGTACTATAAAACAATGTCTTGAGTTCTTAATTTCACATGTTGTATTTATCAGTTCTAGAATGTCTATTGAATTATTATTTTTTTCTTTTTTTGCTTGAGGAAGATTAGCCCTGAGCTAACATCTGTGCCAGTTTTCCTCCACTTTATATGTGGGTCCATGTGTAGCACTGAACTCAAACACTACACCACGGGCCGGCCCCCTATTTAATTCTTTTTATAGGTCTTAATTCATTGGTGAAATTCTCCAACATTTATCAATTTTGTGCATTTTTCTCTCTATTTTCTTTTATATGTTAGAATTCTTTTAAATGATTGTCTTTGTATGTTAAGTCCATTACTGGATCATCTGTGGATCTGATTCTCTTGTCTAGTTTTCTCCTAATTATTGATCATATTTTTGTAACTTTGCATGTTTAGTAATTTTTTCTTGTGTGACAGGCTTTGTGTATGAAAGAACCTTAGAGGCTCCAGACAATGTTACCTTCCCAGTAGGGTTCCCATTTTTTTCTCTTGCTTAAATGAGTGAGGGGCTTATTGCCTCCAATTAATCCGAGATTGAGCTGCTTTAAAGCTGTGTTAAAGTTTAATAAAACTCAATTTTCCTATCATTTTCCATGTTGGATTTTTCTGTTTTGTTTTTTGTTTTTTTCTTAAATTGAGAGCCTCATGCGTATCTGTATTCTTAGCTCTGAGAGACTGTCAGAGACCTGGTTCTACAGGGGTTCCCAGTGTAGCTCTCAAGTTTGCCTGCCTGCACTGCTTCAAAATCTAGCAGTGTCTTGATTGTTCAGAATTCCCAAGGTACAAAAAGTGTCAGAGTCTCCTTGACATCAAGTGCCCCATTCTGAAGTGTTACCAGTTTCCTATGTATTTTTCCACAGATATCATTTTAGTCCTTTTCAAGTTATTTCCCCTGTTGCAGAAATTCTCATGAAATAAAAATTCTCATGTGATAGCCCAATATAAGAGATAAAAAGTCAGCTGTTATGGTTGGAGTAGGAGGTCCTGACACATCTTCAGTTTGAAAAACATTGGAGATTTTATAATGATAATGTAGTTTAACTCCAAGAGAATTTTATTGCAGTATTTTTTGTATTTAAAAATCCCCACATTTTAAATCCTCTCTGAAAGTTTGGTAGAATTCTCCAGGGAAGCTGTCTGGTCCTCAGCTTTTATTTTTTGGGATGCTTTTGATTACTTTTCAATCTCTTTACTTGTGATTGGTCTATTTGGATTATCTGTTTCGTCTTGATTCACCTTTGGGAGGTTATAAGAGTCTAAGAATTTATCCGTTTCCTATAGATTGTCCATTTTGTTGGCATGTAGCTTTTCATAGTATTCTCTTATAATCCATTGTGTTTCTGTGGTATCTGTTGTTATTTCTCCCTTTCATTTCTAATTCTATTTATCTGAACTTTCTCTCTTTTTTTTCTTTGTAAGTCTGGCTAGGGGTTTGTCAGTTTTGTTTATCTTCTCAAAGAACCAGCTCTTTGTTTCGTTGATCCTTTCTACTGCCTTTTTTGTTTCAATAGCATTTATTTCTGCTCGGATTTTGATTATTCTTCTCCTTCTGCTGACTTGGGCTTTGTTTGTTCTTCTTTTTCTAATTGAGTTAGGTGTAGTTTGGGATTGCTTATTTGGGCTTTTTCTTGTTTAAGGTGTGCCTGTATTGCGATGAATTTCCCTCTCATATGGCTTTTGCTGCATCCCGTATGAGTTGGCATGGTATGAAAAAGACCCCACATTTTGTCATGAACACTTTTTAAAATGTTAATTTTCTTTTGGTGTTTTAGATTCAACGTTGTGATACAGTTTTGAATCAAAGTGGTAGAATATAGTGTGATCAGCAACTACGTGATAACAGTTACTACTTTATGAGAAAGTATACTGTTAGCGATTTGAAAATGGTTCTCTCTGATCAAAAAGCTTTTATTATGGGGGCTGGCCCCATTGCCAAATGGTTAAAGTTCTGCATGCTCCACTCTGGGGGCCTGGGTTTGTGGATTTGGATCCTGGACCCAGACCTGCTCCACTCGTCAGCCATGCTGTGGAGGCATCTCACATACAGAATAGAGGAAGATTGGCACAGATGTTAGCCCAGGGCTAATCTTCCTTAAGCAAAGAAAGGAAGATTGGCAATGGATGTTAGCTCAGGGCAAATCTCTCCCACCAAAAAACAAAACAAAAAAACCTTTTATTATGTTTTTGTGCCCAAAATTCAAGTAATAGCATTTTCTGTGTTCTTTTTAAAAATGATAACATTTTCAGTTTTGTGAATCTTACCCAAAATGGTTTTGTAGCTGCTGATACTTATTATTTAAGCTTGGTTTTATACTGCAGATTAAAATTTTAATGATTGTTTGCACGTGTGTGTGTGTTCACTGTAATGTGTTTCAAAAGTTGGATTCATAGAATTTGGGGCTGGAAAGGACTTACTTTTATAGATTATTCAAGTGAGGCTCCAGAACATTTAAATAACCTAATCAAAGCCTTAGAATAATTAATGGCAAATTTGAAACTAAAACACAGACTTCCTGTCTCCAAATCTGTTTTTTTTAAATTAGGTTTGATAACAGTACACAAGTATATACTAGTTGTTATTGAAATTTTTTGAATCTCTATTTTTTAAATTAGATAAATTATATTATAAATGTCATCAGATTGTTTTTTCTCCTTTATATTAGATTCTTGAGAATAATTAGCTCAATATTTCACAGTTTTTCGTTTTCATTTTTTGTAGAGTTGAAAAATATTTGAGTCTCAACAAATGAATTCCACACTTGAACTGTGCTGCATTCCTGTGCCACCTCCTCCTTTAGAAAACTGATCTTAGAACAGAGGTAAAATTATAGAATTTAACTTTTTTAAAGGTAAAGAATGAGTTTCCCATACAGTTAGACATGTTAGAACTTTTGGTAATCTTTGGTGAGTAGCTTCTATTTATTAAGCAATTTTACTTAGGAGTCTTGAAATGACCATGTCTTAATTTTGCCTTTGATTTTTACTTTTGGGAGTGTTTCCTTTTTAATAGTTGTGTCTTTTAACCTTTTTGTTGCCTAAACTTTACAATTATTTTATTATCGAATTTATTCAGGATAATTGTATTATCTAGCTACATCTAGATCATTGCTGTCCAATAGAATTTCTCCAGTGGTGTCTGTGTTCTATATCTATGCTGTCCAGTATGGGAGACACCTAGTCACATGTGACTACTGAGCACTTGAAATGTGGCTAGTGCAACTAAGGAACTGAATCTTTAAATTTTATTTTATTTTAATTTAAGTAACCACACGTGGCTAGTGGCTACTATATTCTACAGTGCACCTCTAGGTTTTTCCTTAGGGAATTTAGTGTTTATAATAACAGCATGTCCTAGGTGCTTAAGTTTTATATTTCTGCCTTGAAATATCTTCATAGTTTTTTGCCTAGTTTGAAAATTTGCAGTAGCATAACTATTTTTTCCTATCTCATAGGTTGCCCTGATAATTGTATAGCTTTGTTTATCCAGTAATTTTGGTCCACTAGAAACCCATGAAAGTAGTTATCATAGTTAGTTTCGCTCATTGATGTGTTAACTTAGTTAATCTTTAAAAAAAAAATTGACATAGGTACTTCTATTATCCCCGTTTTATAAATGAGGGATTTGAGGCCACAGGTTGGTTAGGTAACTTTCCCAAGGACACATAGCTTGTAGGTCATGAAGCTGGAATTTGAACTCAGGCCGTCTGGAGCCAGAGCCCATACTCTTTAACCATTAGGCTGTGCTGCCTGTTATATTCTGATTCTCTACAAATTGACAATTCCTGAAAAAGATATATGCTCTCAACTAAGACACACTTTC
The DNA here is from genome assembly GCF_037783145.1 of Equus przewalskii. Classification (NCBI taxonomy): domain Eukaryota; kingdom Metazoa; phylum Chordata; class Mammalia; order Perissodactyla; family Equidae; genus Equus; species Equus przewalskii. Next base: position 75,254,127 of record NC_091847.1, on the reverse strand, counting down.
TACCCACGTAGAATGGTGAGGTTATTGTGCTTGCACAAGTTCTCTGAGTTAGCTTCCTGGAGAATAGTTATTGACCTCCTTCAGATCATGTTCCAGCAGTTTATTATTTTGGTCATTATCTTTTAGTCAAAGCCTGCTAATAAAGGTTGTCATTACCATGGTCACCAAAAAGATAATCATTTTCTGTGATATCCTCTTTACTTTGTTAAATATACTCTGAAAGTGAGGTAGTATGGGCCTGAATCAAGCTGCATGCTAGAAAATATCATCTTGATTTTTGCTTTCAAGTAGAGTTTTTATATACCAGGTGATGGGATTGGTATAATATACAGTAGAAGAAATTATCTTCAGAATTCTATATTGTCTGCATAAATAAAAAGAAAACTCGCAGTGTGTTTATAACTGTGTTCATAGCTACCTCTAGATACTAAAAGATACTGAGTCTAGTTAGGAAATAAATATTTACAAAATTGCTCTGTAACCAGTGCTATTCTATTTTTTAAATGAAGCTACTAAAATATATATTTATAGGATTTTAGATTTAGAAAGTAATTTATCATTGTAGAAAACTGAAACCCAAAGGGTTTAAGTGATTTGTCCAGGGTCACATAAGCAGTGTGGTTCATGATTCAACAAATAGGGTTATGTGTCACTTCACAATGGGAATATGTTCTGAGAAATGCTTCATTAAGCAATTTCATCATTGTGCGAACATCATAGAGTGCACTTACACAAACCTAGATGGTATAGCCTGCTGCACACCTAACCTATATGGTGCTAGTCTCATGGGACTGTCATTGTGTATGTGGTTCATTGTTGACCAAAATGTCGTTATGCAGGGCCTGACGGTATACACTGAGTACAAACCTAGATGGTATAGCCTGCTGCACACCTAACCTATATGGTGCTAACCTCATGGGACTGTCATTGTGTATGTGGTTCATCGTTGACCAAAATGTCGTTATGCAGGGCCTGACGGTATACACTGAGTACAAACCTAGATGGCATAGCCTACTGCACACCTAACCTATATGGTGCTAGTCTCATGGGACTGTCATTGTGTATGTGGTTCATCGTTGACCAAAATGTCGTTATGCAGGGCCTGACGGTATACACTGAGTACAAACCTAGATGGTATAGCCTGCTGCACACCTAACCTATATGGTGCTAACCTCATGGGACTGTCATTGTGTATGTGGTTCATCGTTGACCAAAATGTCGTTATGCAGGACCTGACGGTATACATTGAGTACATACCATATGTCCAGATACAGTAGTATTCTTACTAGCTTTGAGTGCATACTGAGCACGCAAATGTGAGCAAAACAGGAATGGACCCTCCTCTCATGGAACTTAAACTCTGGTGGAGAAGATAGACTATCAATAAGTAATAAGGTCGAACAAACAAGGTAGAAAATCCAAAGCTCTAGGAAGGAAATGAACCATATTTGTTGGAATAGAAAATATTGGAGAAGGGAGAAAGGGCTGCTATTTAAATAAAGTGATCAAGAAAAGTCTGCTGAGACTACCATAATTGGGAAGAGCCAGGCATTTAAACATGAGGAGTAGGATAGCCTTCCAGGCTGGAACAGTCTACCCAGATGCCCTGGGGTGAAGGTGTGCACGAGGCTATAGAGAAACTGGAAGGAGAGGATGGCCAGGACATAGTAAGCTGTTGGAGGAGTAGCATGAGCTATACAAAAGGGGCTGGGTTACGTAGTGGCTTTTTCAACCATAGGTTTTAGAGTAGGCATTAACCTCAAATCCGAGTTCTGCCACTTAAACTGTGTTACCTGGTGTGGATCACTCAACCTCTTTACACTTTAATTTTTTTATCTAATAGATAGGACTAACAGAAGCTACTTTATGAAGTACATAGTATCATGAAGATTGTTTGTATACTTGTAGCAAACACTTATATAGTGTTTACCTTGAGGGAAGAACTCTTCTAAGCACACAATAACTCTATGAAGTAAGTACTGCTATTATCCCTCTGTTTGGAATGAGGCACAGAGGGTAAGTATAGCTAATAAGGGAGTAAGAGGGTTTAAACACAGCTACAGTAAATGACCTTAAACTTAGTTTGGCTCTGGAGTCCATGCTCAGAGTGTGTCATGGGAATTCTGGAAGTGGGTCTTTGGGGTCAAAACTATTTTTCATATTAATGCTAAGATAGTATTTGCCTTCTTCACTGTCATTCTCTGGTGACTATGCAATGAAGTTTTTCAGCAACAAGGTGAATGCAGAAGCAATTATGAGATTTGCAAAAAATGTAAAACAGTGCTACTCTTCTCACTAAATTTATTTTTGTTTTGAAAAATAAAGTTTTAATTTAAAAATGTTATTTATGTTGACATGTAATAGACTTATTATTTTTATAATGAATAGTGAACTTTTTAAATGTAGGAGTGAAAGGGGGTTCTGAGACAAAAAGTTGAGAGCTGCTGTTAGAAACCACTAGATTCTACTGCCTCTTAAATCAGAGAAAATCGAGAAAACAGCTGATACAGTGTTTGTACTTGATGGGCTCACTAATAACTTACTTTTCCCTCACTTTTAAGACACTTTCTTTTTTACATTTTAACATTTTTGAAGTCAGGATGTGTCTGTCCAAATAAACTTTTCAGCAGCCATGAAATAGCAGAAGTCATTGATATTTGGTATTTTGAGAATATATATTGATAATTAGTATCAATGAGTATTAGCACCACATGGGGTTGAACTTTTAAATGAATTTGCATTCCTAATTGTTGCTTAAAATGTCTACAAAATATTACAGTGTAAAACAGCTTTGCCGTGAACAATTGTCTCAGCAGAAGATTGCCCAATATGTGCCAGTTAATTCAAAGACAGCAAAATTGCCAAATCTGGGGCCGGTCCCCTGGCCAAGTGGTTAAGCTCATGCACTCCACTTCGGGCGCCCCATGGTTTCACCGGTTCAGATCCTGGGCGCAGCATGGCACTACTCATCAAGCCAGGCTGAGGTGACATCCCATATGCCACAACTAGAAGGACCCACAACTAAAAATATACAGCTGTGTACCAGGGGGCTTTGGGGAGAAAAAGGAAAAATAAAATCTTTAAAAAAAAAATTACTAAATCTCTCAGCATCTAACTTCAAACCTGGGTAAGACTGGTATGAATGATTCATGCGTCTTGGAAAATGTCTACCTGAAGAAAGTTTCTGGGTCACTTTTAAAGAAGCTATTAACTTCCATCTATGTTTAATTTTGAAAAATAAAATTATTAAACTTAAGTAGAAAATGCCGGCAGATGGGGCTGGCCCCGTGGCCGAGTGGTCAAGTTCGCGCACTCCGATGCAGGCGGCCCAGTGTTTCATCAGTTCGAATCCTGGGCACGGACATGGCACTGCTCATCAAGCCACGCTGAGGTGGCGTCCCACATGCCACAACTAGAAAGACCCACAACTAAGAATGTACAAGTATGTACTGGGGGGATTTGGGGAGAAAAAGGAAAAAAATAAAATCTTTAAAAAAAAATGCCAGCAGAAATCTCAGGTTTTGTTATAGCCAAAAATAAAACTGTCATTGCTAAAGGTGCTAAATAAATTGAGTTCATGAGCACAAGTAATTAAATCAACACGTGTTTGAGTGCCTGCTAAGTGCCCGGAGGTTGGGATACAGCACTTGTCCCTGTGAAGTACTGATTCTAGTGGGAAAGACAGACAATAGTAAGTAAACAAATAAACAGGATAATTACAGATTTTGCTGAATGCTATGAAGAAAATGGACAGAGTGATAAGGGTTGGAGGGAGGAGGAACTAGGGAGAGTCAGTTTAAGTAAACAGGAATGCTTCTCTGAGGAGGTGACATTTGAACTGAGTCTAGTACAGTCATAATCAGAGCGCCAAGTGGCTAGTATAAAGACCAAAGGAGGCCAGAAATGGAAACGATAATGTAAGATGATTATATGGATAAATTTATGCTCTTGTCCTTTAGTTAAACATCTTTTTTTTTGGTGAGGAAGATTGGTGCTAAGCTAACATGTGTTGCCAGTCTTCCTCTTTTTGCTTGAGGAAGATTGTCCCTGAGCTAACGTCTGTGGCAGTCTCCCTCTATTTTGTATGTGGGATGCTGCCACAGCATGGCTTGATGAGCGGTGTGTGGGTCCACGCCTGGGATCTGAACCCTCAAACCCTGGGCCACTGAGAAGCGGAACATGCAAACTTAACCACTGTGCCACCGGGCCAGCCCCAATTTGTAAATTTAATTCCCGTAAGGATGGAGTGTGGGAAAGAAACTTAACAATATAAGTCTTATATTCATCTGAAAGAAGGAAGCAGGCAATAATAATGAAATATTTTTAGGAAAAAGAATTAAGATAGGACTTGTACTGTTATATATTAAAGTGTATTATAAGGCCATGGTAATTAAAACATTGTAGTTCTGGTGCAAAATCAATGGGAAAAATAGCTCAGAAATGGTTCCAAATACAGAAAGACTTTTAGTAGATGATAAAAATAGCATTTCAAGTTAGGGAAAAAAAATGGATGTGCAAACAATGTATTTGAACAATTGAAAACTATGGAGAGAAAAACAGTGTTAGATCTTAATCTCATATCACATTCTAAAATAACTTCCAAATTGTTTAAAGAGCAAACTATAAAAGTAGTTTCTTTTTTTAACAAAAATATATGGATGATACTGCCTTTTTTTTTTTTCTTTCTGGGAAAGATTTGCCCTGAGCTAACATCTGTTGCCAATCTTCCTCTTTTTTTTCTTTTCCTCCCCAAACCCCCAGTACATAGTTGTATATTCTAGTTTTAGATCCTTTTCATTCTATGTGAGCTGCTGCCACAGCATGGCTACCGACAGACAAGTCATGTGGTTCCTCCACCAGGAACCGAATACGGGCTGCCGAAGTGGAGCATGCTGAACTTTACCCACTAGGCCATCAAGGCTAGCTCTAAATGTGATTTTTAGCCTCAGAAGATTCAAGCCTTAACTAAGCAAGCAAAGTGACTTTTAAAGTAAAATATGTTGTGATATGTTTTTGTCATGTCCCTTTCAAATACATTATAGCATTCTGTGTATTAAATATTTAGTGTTTTGGCAGTAGATATTCACTCAAATGTGCTGATACCTATTTTTATTGTCCTAGTTTGAAAAGTCATATATGTCATAGTAATATATATAGGAAAACTGAAGTTTTTATATTTAAATTTATTTAGATTTCTGTGCTATTAGCTTTATAAATAGAGCAGGAATCCATCAAAAAATCAGTCTTGTTCAACTTTCTCCAGTTGTGTCATGCTCTTGTTAATTATTTGAATCAGAGTCCAAATAGGATTCATACTTTGGCTATTGATTTTTTTTTTTAACATCTCTTTTAATCTGTAGGTTTCCCTGCTGTCTCTTTTTTCTCTTGCAATTTATTTCAATAAATCTGTCAGTATATCTTAAGTGCATTTGCTATTTGAAAACAAGGGGCATGTCTTACTCCTTTTTGTACTCCTTGCTTATGTAGTACTTGGTGTAGTGGATTATATAGGGATATTTAAAAATCCTTTTGGAATTGAGGGGAAAAATTAGAAAATCTGACTTCCTTTTTTTAGGTAGAAATTTAGTGTGAATTTTGACACACTCTTAGGAGATAGTCTTTTTTAATAAAAGAACTTTTAGTTACTTGGAAGACATTTCTCTTCCCCTCAAGAAGTTCTTTATTTCTTCTTGTTCTTACATTATAAGCTTTAAATTAAAAACCAAACCTTTTATTGTCTTTCTCACTTTAAAAATAATACATGCTTGGGGCCGGCCCGGTGGCGCAGCGGTGAAGTTTGCACGTTCCGCTTCTCGGCGGCCCGGGGTTCACTGGTTCGGATCCCGGGTGCGGACATGGCACTGCTTGGCAGCCATGCTGTGGTAGGCGTCCCACGTATAAACTAGAGGAAGATGGGCACGGATGTTAGCTCAGAGCCAGGCTTCCTCAGCAAAAAGAGGAGGACTGGCAGTAGTTAGCTGAGGGCTAATCTTCCTCCAAAACAAAAACAAAAACAAAAAATAATAATACATGCTTGTTATTATTTTTTTATAATTCAAAATGACATAATTATAATAATATAAATATCCTTATAAGTAATTCTTAGTGATCCTTCCCTCAGAGACAAACACTTAATAGTTTAGTGTGTATGTGCTTCCAGGCTCTTTTCACATTTTAAATAATTCTTTTAGTGGAATTATAGTTTGCATGCTATTGCATGCAATGTGTTTTTTACTTGGATGTTTTTCCATTTTAGAAGACGTAGAAATCTACCTTCTTCCAATGCCTTATTTTGTATAATATATATACGTTTATAATCTGTTTTCTGAATATATGACCCTTGATTTCTAGTTGTTGTCTTTGTCATTTATAATCTGTCACATGATTTGCTCTAAAATGTGTTACTTGTTCCAGCTGTATATCTGGTAAAGCTCAGGCATAGTGTGTGTGTTTGTCTTGGGTAACGAACGTACAGTTTGATTTCGCTCTGTAAACTTATTTTTGCCTCTTTGAAGTATAGTTGTTTGGGAAAATATAAAGGCATTAGGAAATAGGTTTCAAATGTATTATTAAAAAATAGAACTTATTGGGGCTGGCCCGCTGGTGCAGCGGTTAAGTGTGCATGTTCTGCTTCGGCGGCCTGGGGTTCCCCGGTTAGGATCCCGGGTGTGGACATGGCACTGCTTGGCACACCATGCTGTGGTAGGCATCCCACATATAAAGTAGAGGAAGATGGGCACGATGTTAGCTCAGGGCCAGTCTTCCTCAGCAAAAAGAGGAGGATTGGCAGCAGTTAGCTCAGGGCTAATCTTCCTCAAAAAAAAAAAAGAACTTATTTTTTAAAAACAATTTTGTTTTAATTGCATTCTAGACAAAAAGAAAGCCTCCCTATCTAAAATATATACTAGATGAGTTTCTCTTTTAGGGAAAGGCACACATCATTTTCCTTTGGTAGTTTCTGTAAGTAATACCGTCGTCAAGTTCAGTGCTTTTTTCCTTTCAGAGATAAAAGAGGAATAGAAGGTAGAAGAAGATGCTGGGATCAGAACGTGGTGTTGTAGAAGAATGGTTATCAGAATTCAAGGTAAATTCGACTGGAGATAAGAATGTGTCATTTGATTCTATGTGTCAGTAATTCAAACAGTGAGTATGTGTTCTGTGGAGAAACTGAAACAAATGTTATGATATGAAGTGGAAATCACAAAATCTGAAATAACATGTTTCTATAATTGCAACTCTTTAAAAAGGCGCTAATGTAAATAAGGGCTAGAAGATATATAAATATGAAAATAGTTAAGATTGATGAGAGGGTATGTAAATTTTAAAATGTATTGAATAAGAAGGGAAGCCTCCAAGCTTTAGTAAGGCACAGACATAGAATTGTGCCTTATGTTTTTATTTGCTGTAATTAAAAACCACTTACTGATTTGATTGAAAACTATATGATTTATTAACACTATAGAAATTAATGTTTTGTAAATGTAAAATGCAAGAATTAAAATATATCCTACACTATTTTTTTAGACCAGATTAGTTTAAGGTAACCCATTTCAACAAATCTCAGTATAATGTGTGATTTCTAATCATTTTTCATGGCTGAGTAGTGAGAAGAATTGTGTTACCTCCTAACTTAATTCGTTTTATTAACTCTCATGGTTATTTCTTGTATTAATTCTTTGTACTTTTGTTAGCTGACTCAATTATAAATCTTTTCGGGAGGAACTCATGTAAAATAAAGTTCCTGACTTCCCAGATATGAAGTTCACTTTTGTCTTCCTTTGATCTTTCTTTCAGGCATTACCTGACACTCAGATCACCAATTATGCAGCAACTTTACACCGGAAAAAAACACTGGTACCAGCTCTCTATAAAGTTATTCAAGATTTGAATAATGAGGTAGGAGAGTTTAAAAGAAAAATAATTTCAACACACTAAAATGAACTATGTGTACTAAAACACATATTTGTGAAGTGTTGTAGTTTTTCCTCTTTTTTTTTTTTTTTTTTTGTTTGATCCTTATGGGACTGGAAAACTTTCTTTCTGCTGCTTCTCATTCTGGTAGTTGCTTTGGCTTTCCCCCTGCCCTCCTTCTCCGTATTTTTTAAATGTTTTGATCAAATTTGTTCCTGTCGAGGACAATATGTTTTGATTCTTGATTTTGAGTGACTTTCTTTATTTAATTTGGACTTTTTCTCTGTTTCCTGTTCTGGAATGTTTCCTTTTCTGGAAGCCAAATTTTAACTATACACTGATTGAAATTTATTTATTTATTTTAAGTATTGTTTGAGTTATTTTACTGACAATATAGAACTATGTGTAATCACTCTAATGACTGAACTCAAACTAGTAACATGAAATGATGCTGCTAGTAAACTTAGCTTGAAAATGATCAGAGAAAGCACTTTTTGGTCTGAATAGTCAAGATCAGCAAACCTAGAGTAAGAGTTTCCGCACAACCAGGAGGACCTACGACTAGAATATACAGCTATGCACTGCGAGTCTTTGGGGAGAAGAAGAAGAAAACAAAAAGAAGATTGGTAACAGATGTTAGCTCAGATGCCAATCTTTAAAAAAAGAAAAAAGTTTCCTATTATTCAGCTTTGTCATAGAAGAAGGGAAAAATGTAGCTATTGAATCTATATGTTGATTTATGCAAAATACACACATCTTTCTGTTAACACAATAGTATGACACAGTTTTATCACCACTGGATTCATGTATGCTTTAAATGAAAATGAAAGGAACACACAGGAAAGTAGCTTCTTATCTTCCCAGATACAGCCTCCAAGAGTGCCTCTGCTGTGTACTGGAGTGAGTTTGAAGAAGTTCAGGTAATCATCTCCTAACCAGCAGCTTAACTTAAAATGCATCTCCATTTTTGTCCTATCACTAAAAGCTTGCTTACTGACCTCTTTCTTTCCTATCTCCTAAATTTGGATTGGCTCTCAGTCAGGCTTGCGTCTGTTGCTATTTGTAGCAGCAATTTCAGGATTCATTTGCTTCTTTTTCTCTTGCTGTGTATTTATGGATGTTTTATAACTTTAGGTGTGGTAATGTACATATATGCGTATCCTTCTTGGTCAGGAGTTTTCAAAATTCTGTTTGAATAATGAATGTGTGTGTTCCCTACTCCTTGTTTGGCATCATCTTAACATTTAAGCTTTGCTTATTAAGATTTATTTGTTTTATGCTTTCTCTTTAGATTGTAAGCTCTTCACGGGCGTTGGTCATATATTCTGTATTTGTTATTTCCCCAGAATCTAGTATTTTTGTCATATACGTAATGAACACTTAATAAATGTTGATTAGAAGAAGAATGAAATACAAAATGAGAATCTAAAATGCTATCATTTTCATTAGGACTCACAAGTGTGTAAAAGTATCAGTTTCATTTTTTCTTTTATACTTGGGAAGCTATGATATTAAAAAAAGTTATTCACATTACATTATATTGTCATACTTCATAATATTAACATGTGAGACTTCATAATGGCTAGAAATGGAAATCTTACAACTTGAGAGATTCAAGCTCAAGATCCAGCATTCATTATAATCAGCCAGGTGCCAGAGCAGGTCTGTCATTCCATCCTTTCTCCTGTCAGATCATAAATTTCTAACCATGTGTTCATGCTTCAGAAGAACAGAATGTTAAACTCTGTAGAGTCTCAAAGCTTGTCTGGACTTTAGTCCTAGAGGGAGGGCCCTTTCAGTCCTGATTTTATTATATTCTGAAACATAATCAAATGTATTATTTAGTTAACAAGAAAGTATTTCAGAAAATTTTCACATGCCATATATAATATTAATTGAAACTTATAACAATCTTACAAGCACTTTTGCTTTAAAGACTATAAAAGTTCTTAAGAAAGTATATTTTCTAGAAGTTTAATATTATGTATCATGGCCAACCTGTATTACAGCTTAAGTTTTAATCTCTAGACGAACATATTACTTTATTGTTCTCCTTTCTCTCCTTCCAGATCCCATAGTAGTCACTCTAGCATTCTTTCACTTCAGGGAGACCTCCATCCAACCGATTAACCCCATCACTTTTGCATGATTTGGTTGCCTTGCCTCCTCCTCTCAAATGTCTCACTTTTCTCTTTCCCAGCCAAATTTTCGTCGTCTATCATTACAGTCATTCCTGTGCTAACATTCTTAGCTCTTTTGCCTCTCGTTCCCTTAGTTCATATTCTTTGGGCATAATCTCAATACTGGATAAAACCCAACCATTTCCTATACTTCATGCCTGTACCTGAGTGGCTGGACATACCTGGAGAAAACATAGTTTTGTTGGCTTTCTCCACTTTAAATGCAGGACTGAAAATCTCAGATGGATGTGTAATACTGCCTTGCAGTCTTGCTTTACTTCCTTGGTACACTGTCCCACTGTTCATTTTACACCTTCTCTTTCCTTATACTCTTACCCTCCTTCCTCCTCGTTGTCAACTTGCTTTCTTTGTCACTAAAAAAGAGGAAAAAATAGGGGGCTGACCCCGTGGCCAAGTGGTTAAAGTTCCATGCACTCCACTTTGGCAGCCCGGGTTTGGATCCCAGGTGTGGACCTCCTCCACTCATCAGCCATGCTGTGGAGGCATCCCACATACAAAGTGGAGGAAGATTGGCAACAAATGTTAGCTCAGGGCCAATCTTCCTCTCCAAAGACAAACAAACAAACAAAAATAGAGGGAAAAAAAGATGGGAACTTCCTTGTTTTCCCATTCAAATCTACCACTCTACCAGCGTCTGTCTCTACCCACACTCTCCTGCTTTTGCTGCTGTTTGGTGGATGGAGTGTCCCAGGTTGTATCAAAGGCCTTCTTTTCCACATAGGCCTGGATCCCGTCTTCGCTAGCCTCCTCAAATGCCGCGTCTGCAGTTACCTCCTCTTTCCTCCATCATTGATTTCTTGCCTTCCCTGATGACTGGAATATGGAAAAGAACCATATTCTGCTTTTTAAAAAGCTTCTTTGGTTTGCCTTCTATTTTATCATCTACCCCATTTCTCTGTCCCTCTGCACAGAGGAACTTCATAAAGTATTGCTTATTTATAGCCTGCTTGTCCCCATTTCCTCACCTCACCTTCTCTCTTTAACCCACTCAAATTGGGCTTCAGTCTCCATTAGTCCACCCAAACTGCTTTCAGTGTGTTCATCAGAAAGCATGTCTCTTAGTAATTACTGTGTCAAAACTGGTTGCTAAATTTGGAAAAGGTGTCAGTTATTCTTAAGCTTTTTTTCTAACCAGAGAATAATGATTTTTAACACCTTTTGATGTGGTGATAGTGCCCTTTAGGGGAGGTCAGAGTCATTTATGACACTGAGAAAGTGAGAATATGATGGCATAATACATATGCTTTGAATTAACAGATATTAACAGCACTGGCAAGTTTTTAAGTCTTTTTTTGCAGCGGTATCTGATTAAAAATTCTTGGATTGCCAGTCACTCCTCCTCCCCACTTTTAAAGAGAAACAGAGTTATAATTTTGGCAACTCTGTATATCCTTGCTATGCTTAAGTAGAATATACATGCCAGTGTACTTCTGGGTACTGAGGAAGGGAAATTCAAGTCTTTATAACATAACAAATCGTATTTGTACCATGGCCAGTAAAATTTAGAGAAGCAATTTTGGAGTCTTTTGCTAAAGAAGAAAGTAGATTTGAAACATGGATGTAGATTTTTAGTAAATAAATTTATGAGAGCAATAATCTTTAACTCCCCAAAAGAGCTAAATATTGTTGTCTACTTTAAAAAGATGCCAGCAGTTGACTATTTTTGAAAGTTTATTACTTCATTATTGACATTACATGAAATATACTATTTGTAATTAAACAGCCCTTACCTGCTACTCCACCTCCATTCTAGTATAAGAAATGTGATATAGTTGGAATATCAAGTTGGTGTCAGAAGACCTGACTTCTAAGGTTTTCCTCCACCACTAACTACTGTGACCTTGGGCAAATTGTCTGACTGGTTTAGACATCAGTGTAAGGGGAGAGTTGAGGTGTTTTTTAATTTTAAATACTATGATAATGATATCACAAAAAAAGTTTAGTAGTTACTGACTAGAGTGTGTGTGTGTGTGAATTTTTTAGTTTCAGAGTTCTTCCTTAAGAGCTAAGCTTGGGGCAGCCTCGGTGGCCTAGTGATTAAGTTCAGTGCGCTCCGCCTCGGCAGGCGGGGCCTGGTTCCTGAGTGCAGACCTACGTCTCTTATCTGTTAGTGGCCATGCTGTGGTGGCAGCTCACATACAAGAGAGGAAGATTGGAAGTGGATGTTGGCTCAGGGTGAATCTTCCTCAGCAAGAACAACAAAAAAAAAGCTAAGCTTAACTCATCTAAATGTATTAACTATACAGTGGGATTTGCTGACTTTAATTTGCAATTGTGAAAGTAGTGAGTTATTCTAGAGTGTTAGATTATTATACACATATATAACTACATTCAAGATTTCCAAATGTATATGCATTATTTCAATCATTCAGAATAGAGATAAGCATATAAATTACTGAATTATTCATGTTTTTGAAAGCTAATGTTAATTTAAATATTATTTTATAGTTTCCTGTCAGTGTTTTATCTGCATTTTAAAATCACAGCCAGTTTAGTGTAGTCTGCAGTTATTCCAACAAAACCATTCTAAATTGGCAGTACACGTTTTGGGAAAAGGGGGGAGGTTTATTTAAACTTCTCATTTTCTTCCGTTTGCAAGGTCCTGAAGCTCCTCATAAGTTATACTGTGTGAAAAATGAAAAATTATCCAATTAAACATTGAGAAAGCTATTTCTGTGTACTTTCCTCCTTTTCAAAATCTTTCAAATAAGTATGATTAGTGAAATTTGTTAATCTTAAAGCCTAAAAATAATCGTTTTGGTTTACGTGTGTACTTAAAATATTAGGTAGCATTTTGGATGTCCAAATATTATGTATTGCAAAATCCCTATCTTTTCTGAGTGATATATAATTTGTTTAAATCATAGTCTAAATCATATATTTAAAGTTTATTTCCAACAAGATGATTTGAAATTATTTTTTTCCAATAGAAACTTCTAAAAATGGAGGATAGTAAGGGTTGGTGAGAACAAAAAAGGAAACTCACTAAATATAAATGTAGTCCATTGGTTGAAGATCTAATTATCTAATAAATTTAATGGTGCAGTGTATTGAAAGATATGTTGATATTGTATGGGCACAAAGTACTTCTTACAGTTAATGGATTAGTCAGTTTAATATGTTTGGTTACATTGGTTCAAAATATGCAAAAATTAATATTGAGAATTTATTTAAAAAATACTACACGAGTATATGTGCCTTTAAAAGAATACAGTTACACCAAAAGAATGGAAATGATTAATGCACTTTATTTTCCTTTTAGCTCCTGGAGCCTGTCTGCCACCAGCTATTTGAGCTCTATCGTAGCTCTGAAGTTCGACTTAAGAGGTTCACACTGCAGTTCTTGCCGGAATTGATGTGGGTTTATTTACGGCTTACAGTTAGCCGAGACAGACAGAGTAATGGTTGCATTGAAGCACTCCTTTTAGGAATTTATAATTTGGTAAGTTGAAGATGATAGTTTTGGAAATTTTAAGTTCTTTTTGTGTGTGTGTGAGGAAGATTGGCCCTGAGCTAACCACTGTGGTGGTCTTCCCCTATTTTGTATATGGGATGCTGCCACAGCATGGCTGGTGAGCAGCATGTAGATCCAAGCTCAGGATCTAAACCTGCAAACCCTGGGCCACCAAAGCGGAGCATGAGAGCTTAACTGCTATGCTACTGGGGCAGCCCCAAGTACTTTTTAAAGTCCTCTGAGAGGGGCTGGCCTGGTGGCGTGGCAGTTAAGTTCGCACGTTCTGCTTCTCGGCGGCCCGGGGTTTCACCGGTTTGGATCCCGGGTGTGGACGTGGCACTGCTTGGCAAAGCCATGCTGTGGCAGGCGTCCCACAGATAAAGTAGAGGAAGATGGGCATGGACGTTACCTCAGGGCCAGTCTTCCTCAGCAAAAAGAGGAAGATTGGCAGTAGTTAGCTCAGGGCTAATCTTCCTCAAAAAAAAAAAAAATAAAGTCCTCTGAGAGCCAGTCCTGGTGGCCTGTGGTTAAGTTCAGCACACTCCACTCTGGCAGGTCAGGTTCAGTTCCTGGGCACAGAACCACACTACTCGTCTGTCCATAGTGATGCTGTGGCAGTGGCTCATAGAAAAACTAGAAGGACTTACAACTAGAATATGCAACTAAGTACTGGGGCTTTGGGGAGCAAAAAAAAAAGAAAAGGAAGATAACACATTTTATAAAGTAGTTGAAACTATTATAATTGATAGCATTGCTACTATTTCATGACTTATTTCTTCAAATTATTTGACCAATATTTATCAGTGCCTTGCATTTAAAATTTATTTTTTGATAATATATTTGTATTTGGTACTTTTTTTTCTTTAAAGATTTTGTTTTTCCTATTTCTCCCAAAGACCCCTGGTACATAGTTGTATAATTTTAGCTGTGGGTCCTTCTAGTTGTGGCATGTGGGATGCCGCCTCAGCATGGCTTGATGAGTGGTGCCATGTCCACACCCAGGAATCGAACTGGTGAAACCCTGGGCTGCCAAATCAGAGCCCGTGAACTTAACCACTTGGCCACAGGGCCAGCCTGTGTTTGGTACTATATTGTTTATGAAACTCTTTTCTTCTAAGGAATTCTTGAGTACCTTCAACGTTATTCTGGTTTTTTTCTCATGGTGCCCAGTTTAAGACATTGGTATTGAAATTCCTGCCTTCTGAAATCTTATATTCTGTGTATTCAGTTCTCATCCTAATAAAGTTAAGTTTATACTCCACCTAAATAAAGTTTTGTAGTTGAGAGGTGATAAAGTACCTCACAAAACATTGAGTCTCAGAAAAGTAAATATTCTTCTGCACCAGTGCTCTTTCCTCTATTGTCCCTTAAAAAATAATTAGAAAACATTTCCATCACTAGAACACGTATCTGAAGGAAGGAGCATGGCCTTTGAAATCACTTGTATTTTGTTTAAAACCAGGCCCTGCCACTTACTGGCTGTTTTAAATATAGGCAAGCTACTTAATATCTTGACTTCAGTTGCCTCATCTGGAAAACAGAAATAAAACATTGTTATTAGGATTAAAACCAATTAGAAGAATCCAGCATGTTGCTTGAGGTGTTTAATAAATGTGTATCATTATTATTATTAATAGTAGTAGTATTATCATCATTAAAGATTAGTTTTTTTAAATGAAAAGCTGGTCTAGGTATAAGATTCTCTACTTTGCAAACTTGCCTGATTGTTTTTTCTTTTAAAGCAGAACATTTGTTTCATATATCACTGTCTCCTCTAGTGCTTAGCACATCTACTTAGTAAATGTTTGCTGATTTAATAATTGAATTTAGTGTTTCATATTATGTTTAACATTAAGCTGTCATTTTTGTTAATTAGTGTAATAAAATTTAGTAGCCTGGTGGCGCAGCGGTTAAGTTCGCACGTTCCGCTTTGGCGGCCCAGGGTTCGCCGGTTCGGATCCTGGGTGCGGACATGGCACCGCTTGGCAAGCTGTGCTGTGGTAGGTGTCCCACGTATAGAATAGAGGAAGATGGGAACGGATGTTAGCTCAGGGCTAATCTTCCTCAAAAAAAAAAAAAAATTCAGTGGGACAAATGAAGCAAACATGTTTTGTGTAGCAGAATGCTTGACAAGTTCTTGACAGTATTTGTTGGTGCTATGGTTTAATCATCTTTTGATATCTCAAAAATAGTGCCTAACCACTATTAAACCACTAAAAAGCCCTATAAAAAATGCTCGATTATATGTGAGAAATATAACCTTAGGCTTCTGTCTTTGACTTCCCTTGACACTTGTGTCCTTTCTTCTCTGTGGTTCTCAATTTTTCTTACCAACACGGGGTTTTTTTCATAGATTCATTTCTCTTCTTTTTTCTTTCCCTCCCCAGCACTTCTCTGTTCCTTAAAATAGCTCCAGGGAGAGTTTTCCATTGCCCTCAGCTTAAAGAAATTTCAGAACAGCCTTCTCCACAGATACACACAGAGATAAATCAGAAGTAGGTGGGAGAGTTTTATATTGCCCTTAGCTTAAAGAAATTTCAGGAACGCTCTTCTCCACAGATACACACAAATATAAATCAAAAGTATTTGGCTTAATTTGAAATTTAGGAATAAAAATTAAAATTTTTGCTTAAGTCAGGTCCATACATCTTAGCATAGACTTTCTCTGAGACACAATGGCCCAGATGTAGTGGTGACTAGTTTGACTACAAAGTAGTTTAAAAAAAACTCTAGGGACTTTTTAAACCCATTTTTCTGCCAAAATAGAGGTATAGCCATTGTTCACATATAATTGAAACTCTCCTGTGACATAGTAAACTCAGAAAGGAGCCCTAGAGAGAAGTTCTTTTGGGTTTGCGTTTTGGTAACAATAGTTGGCTTTGTTTTTGTTTCTTCCTTTTATGCTGTGTGACTACCCAAGTCTCTCTCTGACCACCTTCCTTCTAGGTCTGCTAAGGGCAGTCTTCTCTCTATGGATCTTGTAGTTAGTCATGTGTTATTATATGAGTTGTAAAAGAAATATAGAGTAAAATAAGGCACTAGAGAAAAGGAATGATACAGAAGGAACATTTCACCCCTTTCATTGCTGGCTTCTGTAGGCAGATTTTTTTTTTTAATTTGGTGGGTATAAAATGGCATCTCATTGTCATCTAAACTTGCATTTTCCTCCTTACTCATGAGCTGGAGCCTATTTATGGACCACTGGTCTTTTGCCTATTTTTCTTTCTTTCTTTCTTTTTTACTTTTTATTAAGATTATGATCGTTTACAACCGTGTGAAATTTCAGTTGTACATTATTGTTGGTCAGTCGTGTTGTAGGTGCACCCCTTCACCCTTTGTGCCCACCCCCCACCCCCTTTCCCCTGGTAACCACTAATCTGTTCTCTTTGTCTACATGTTTAACTTCCACATATGAGTGGAGTCATACAGAGATTGTCTTTCTCTATCTGGTGTATTTCACTTAACATAATACTCTCAAGGTCCATCCATGTTGTTGTGAATGGGACGATTTTACCCTTTTTATGGCTGAGTAATATTCCATTATATATGTATACACCATATCTTCTTTATCCAATCATCAGTTGATGGGCATTTAGGTTGCTTCCACTGTAGGCAGATTTTTATTGATACCTGTAGAAGATAGGAGCTATCAGAGACTGTAGAAATGAAGACACTGTTATCGGTGTGTTGGGCTCTTGTTGTCCCCCAGCATAGAAGTCAAGAGAGACAACAAACTGGAGTAGAGAAGTAAAAGTTTATTGGCTTGTGCATGGAAGAGGCACAAGGGAGCTGGTGCAGAAAGGAAAACAGCAGGTGACCGGCCTGTTAGGGAGCAGGATTGTGGGGCTTTTATTAGGCAAAGGCTGGGGAGGAGTGCCTTTTCACAGCATATAGGGGTGGAGTTGTGCTTGCTCCTGTGCCGTCACTACTACATGTGATGCATGTATTGTTAGCATGCCAGCTCTCCACCTGGGGGTGTGATTTTTAGTATGGTAATGGGGCTAGGGTCACCTTCAGACAACTCCTGGGTCCTGGGGTACATGCATAAGCCGGGGAGAGTCCCAGGGCTGCAGAATGTGGATCTTGATGGTCTCTATCTCATTCTCCCGGCTTGCGGATTGGTTTTGCGGATCGGTTAGGGACCTTATCTTGTTAGGCCAGGGGCCTTGCAGGTGGCCCTGTCTGCTTTGGCTGGTTCCTATCTCAATACTGTTGTTCTTTTCAAGGAAAGATAAAGTGCTTTTAAAAATCACAAGAATTGTCTTGCAGTTCAATAAAAATTACCTAAATATGAACTTACTTTTAATCACTTAGACTAATGTTAATTATGTTAATATGTAGCTTATCAGGTCATCAGTTTATTGTTGAATAATTATAAGTCTCTTTTAGTCAAGAATGATGTGTTTTTCTTATTTTAATGTGTGTGGATCTCTTGGCTACGACCTTTAATCTGTTTAACTCAGCCATGTTTCTACTGAAAAAGATCTAATCACTTGTAATCTTCCTGTCCTGTTTGTAAATTTAACGTGAAAATTGATTTATGTGCCTGCTTCATGTCTTTGCTGTCATGTTGTATTTGATGTAATGTCGTATTGTGCTCAATCAATATCACAGTATCACCTAAATGTACAAATTTGCTAATAGGTTAGAAAAGATACACTAGGGTAGTAATATTTTTTTACATATTAGTATTTCTAAAAATCTTCCTTAGTTGCCAATGATATATTTGGTAAATGAAGAAAGTAATTATTTCTTATAATGCAGTCCTGTGAATATTTCATTATCTTTGTATATTTTTTAACTACAGGAAATTGCTGATAAAGATGGAAACAATAAAGTTCTATCTTTTACTATCCCTTCCTTATCCAAGCCCTCAATATACCATGAGGTAAGTAAGATTGGAAAGGTGGAATTATTTAAAATTATATTGAATAAGAGATAAAAGTCAGTTTCTTACCAGAGATAAACAGTCCCAATGTGTCTTTACTGATTTGCATCTTAAAAGTAGATGTGTATTATTAGCAATATAAATCTGAGCTGTTGTCAAGAGAGGCAGAAGGTAGTTAATGGAAAGTTTTCCTCTGGTTCTTGTTTGTTTCTTTTTAATCCTTCCACTAATATAATTTTCAGTCTTTTTTATTAGACTTTTATCAATTTTCAAAAATATTCTTCAATTTTCTTAAATCTTTGCCTGTTAATTAGAAGTCATCTGTGTTAGATTAATTTGTTTTAATTGTTTTTAGGAAATTGACTACTTAGAAGAATAGTAACACTAATTATTTCTGTTTAGAGGAACCTAATTGATGCATTCCAGCTGTTCAGTAACATTACACTTCTGATTTTTGCTTATATTTATTTGAAGAATGTGAGAACACTGGTAATCACATAGGCAGATGATTCCTGTTGAGCTGAACTCATGCTGTCTGCTCTATTTAAGGGTATATCTTAGGAATCAAGCTTCTGGTCTGTAGTGGCTTTACTGCATAAAGTTGTCAGGAAAGCAATTAAAGAAACTTTACCAGTAGTCTAAAAATCATATTCCATTTTCTTATCAACAAACAGTATCCTGTTGTCTCACAGCTCTATGTAGCTATTGATTTTCTTAATTAATTCCCCTGGGACTTTGTTTTGTGTTGGAAATAGAATGCCTCCTATTTAGCCAGGACTCATGTTTAGCCAGCACAGATATTTCTGAGTAATAGAATTTAGTTCAGTTCTATGTGTCATGTTATGAAATAAAATAGAGGCTAGTGAGACATTTGTGAATGGATGGCTCTTCTAACTTTAGAGAGAAGAAATCAATTATGTCATTAAAAGACATTTGATCATAGTCTTCAGTATTGTTTGTGTTATATAATTATAACTCTCTATGCCTTGCTTTCTTCATTGTAGAATGGGATTAATAAGAGGACCTACCTACCTGAAGTTAGACAAACTGCCAAGTTTGAATGCACAGTTGCCAAGACTGCTCTGTGTTCTGGAACACAAACAGATTAAAATTGATGTATTTGTAACCTTTAGTCTTTTCAGCAACTTTTCTTATTCTGTAACCTAAATATAGACTTATTCCATAGTCTTTCAAAAAATAAAGCAGTATATTTTTAGTTCTATATATTATATATAATTTCCAAAGAGAGTTGTAAAACGTATATAATTGAAAAATGGGAAAGGTTTTGAAAGAGAAGAAGAAATAGTCTGAAACTGCCTTTTGTTGAAACAAACTTAAATATCCTTTCATGATAGAGATTTTTAGTTCATTTTAGAGGTGCAGTCAGTCTCATACTTTACCTTATCTTTGTAGCCGTCGACAATTGGATCCATGGCTTTGACCGAAGGGGCATTGTGTCAGCATGATCTCATCAGAGTTGTTTATAGTGATCTTCATCCTCAGAGGGAAACATTCACTGCACAAAACCGGTAATGGTCAAAACTGTAGACAGTAATAATTATTAATTTGTGCTTAACAGTCAACTATAGTTACTTTCACTTAAGTTTGGTATGAGAGGAGGCAAAAAGTTAAATATGTCATACTAGTGAAATACATCATACAGTGAAATACCCATCCATCTAATGGTTGGTACTATGTATGTTGTGGTCATCTTGTATAATAAAGCAATGTAAAAACTAGAAGTGTGGGCATGAAGTCAGCCAAACCAGGGTTTGTGCGCTAGCACTACACCTTAGAAGCTTACCCTCTCAGGCAGTTTATCTACTCTGTGCTCCTTGCTTTCTTCATTGTAGAATGGGTTAGTGAGAGTACCTGCCTACCTGAAGTTAGGCAAACTGCAAAGTTTGGACGCACAGTCCTTAAGACTACCTTCACTTTTGACACCAACTGCAGGTTTGGGGGGTTCCCATAATCACTCTTAGGTTTAGTAACTCACTGGCAGGACTCATAGAACTCATTGAACGAAAGCTGTTATATTCACACTTATTGTTTATTACAAGGAAAGGGCACAGATTAAAATCAGCTAAAAATAGAAATGCATGGGGTAGAGTCTGGGAGGGTTACAAATACAAAGCTTCCGTTGTCCTTGCCCCTGGAATCAGGATGCATTACACTCCCAGCATCACTGTGTGACAGTATGCATAGCATCAGGCTCAGGTGAGCATCAGTGTCCAGAGTTTTTATTGGGCTCCATTAGGTAGGCATGATTGATTAGATTGATTGTTCGCAAGGTTGATCTCAGCCTCCAGGTTGATTGATACTGTGACCCAAACCACAACTGTAAATCACATTGGTTCTTTCTGGTGTGGCCAGCCCCCAGCAAAGAATGTTGTATGTCACCACTTCCTCCCTGAGATCTGTTGTCACCAGTCCCCATCCCAAACAAAGACACTCCTATCAGATATGACATAGGTTACTTCTTAGCGGTGGGGAAGAGCCTAGACCCTTTTGGGCAAGGCCAAATTCTTTACTACACAGGCCATCCCCTGACCTTTGGCCAAGGATCTTTTAAACAAAAACAATCTTGTTTATCTGGGCATCTACTTTAGTATAGCATTTATATGACAGACACAGATGGCAATATGGTCATTGTGAATACGCCTAACATTTGAGTAGCCAGTGTAAGTTAGGGATATATTTGAAGAAACAACTAATTTGTTCTATAAAACTGCTACATACATTTACATATTTTTGTACCAATTTTTGATTATTCTTTCCCATTCTACCCCCATCTGCTGCTATTTGTACCTTACGATAAACTTGAGGAACTGTTTATCATAGAAATTAGCTGATGAGTAGCTAAATTCAGTTCTTCCTTCAGGCCAGTAATTTTCCATTAGTATTCATCATAAGGAGCCTTTAACTCAATTTACTAATACATTTGACTATCAGTATTAGTATTATAACCTTACCAACAGTGCCAGCATTACACTGTATCACGGAATGGCAGTAGATGTAACCTGAAAAATAAGAGTCAAAGATCCTAGCATATTACCAGAGTCTCACTTAGTCATTAACTGTTATTCCAGTTCGTCATCATAGATCTCGCCAGTGTGTCCCAGAACAATGCCACTCAAGTTTGCAGGCTTCCATTTGATTTTATCAGGTTCTAAAAGCAGGAGTGGTCTCACCAACATATGGCTTCACTCTTTCAGGAATCTGATATAATTGAGCCAAGAGACAATATTAGCTCTTGCTCTGAACCTTTCTCAAGGTAGCAGTGTAGTATTGAATTTCCCTCATTGCATAATCCATTTATTGATTCCCTTATCTCAGCTACCATTCCTCCCTCTCTCCATTTGTCCCCAAACTTTTCTACCTTTCGAAGGGACATTAGGTTGAGCCATTGTGCTGGTCTGGATTGCTGGCAGCAATACCAGTCTAGCATGTGCCTCTGCTACTCTTCTCCCATCCATATAGGGTAAGTTTACTCAAGCACAGAACTAGTGGGCTATCTCACCACTGGGCAATATGTCTGCATTCTCTTTCAACCCCAGTTTTACTGGATGGAGTGAAGGCACAACCCACCCCGTTGGGCCCTTAGGAATTCTGACATAATGGTTAAAAGATATAGTTACAGCTTCTTGCTTAGGAAGGTCTCTGCTTCTGACATCTGCAGTCACAGTGCTGGTCCTCAGACCACTGCTTTAGGTAGGAAAAAAAAAGTTGAGGTGATTTGGGGAAGAAAGTTATACGACCATCTTACCCCCATGGGAAGAGTTGCGTAGTCATACCACCATTGTCCCCTCCACTCATCTCTTTCCAAACCCCCAGAAAAGCAGAAGAATCTATCTAGTGGTGACCCTCCCTTGGTCTCCCTTTTGTTGAGTGCGAGTACTCAACATAGTAAGCTCATGAAGGCATTTAAGCCAACCCTTCGTGCTTTATCCCTCCCCGTACCGTCCCCATTTTAGGTAACAGATGTTTCACTTGTTTGTTCCACTTCTCTATCAAACCATTACCCTGAGGATATCTCCTTACCCATTGTTAGGCCTTATGGGCTGTAAAGTGTGTTCCTTGCTCTGAAGAAATGTGACTCAGTAATCCAAATAGGTGCAATATCTTATATTCTGGTCCCTTTGTAGTACTATGAACATTTGATCTGCCATCAGGTAAGCAAAGCTCAGTGCAGAGTAAGTGTCTATTCCTGTCAGGACCCATTTGTAGCCCTCGGGGCTACTGACATCAGTCCACTGTCAACTGTGTGCAGGCCTTTATTCCAGGGGAATCTTCCCTATGGCCATCTGCAGTCTGTCTCTGTTGTTGGTAGAACATTTCTTACTGGCATTTTGTGTCTCGCAGGTTACAAAAGGAATATGTCTAAATTCAGCCCATCTCTGCATTGCCACAGTACTGCCATGTCGACTATTTCATGGACCCAGAGGGCCACCTTAAGCAAGCACACTGGAATATCTACTCATTGAAACCAATCACCTTCCAACTCTGGAAGGGGTTTCTCCTGATGGACATAGACATATCCTACTTTAATGCACTCTTCAAATTCCCATAGTGATTTCCATAGGGCTGTTCCCTATACAGACACTTCTTTAAATAGGCCAGTTTTCTGTGGTTCTCCTGCCTGATCATATGGCCAGGCCATTGGCCACAGCCCATGAGTTGGTAAAAACCCAAACATAGTGCCAAACAGCATGCAATTAAGTCCACTCACCAAGGTGATTTGTTTTTACCTTCTTCAGTCAGAGTGGCAGCCTTCCAAACAGGATGTAGTCTATGCATGTTAGAACTGCCATCCATAAACCAAGCAGCTATTTGTTGGTCATTAGAGAGCACTTCATAGGATAGTGTCCAGGTGATGATAGAATCTGGCAGCCTGGCACATGGTGCCAAAGTTGGCCCTACGGAAAAAGAGGCTCCCTGCTTATGAGTACTCTGAGTATCTCTTTGCATTCCCCTAGTAGCATATTCCTGCACAAACCGTTTCCACTTTATGTTGGAACTCTTCTGGCACTGCCCATGTTTTTCTGACATCACCCAAGATATGGGAATTTTAGATTTCAGGATTATTTTGTTTCAGTCATAGGGGCAGTCTCAGTGCCTAATGGCAAGCTAGTTGTCTCTCAAATGGAAATTTCCTGGTCGCAAATCCCGGAAGACGTCACTAGGTGGCATCTACTGGGTTTTGCCATGAGCCTCAGTCTGTACTCCACACAGGGCTATTGTGCAGCAAATTAATGACCTTATAGGCTTGGCGATCTTACTGGTCCCCATTTAGCATGTCCAATTAATATTGGAGGAAGGGAGGATTTACATGCTTTCTATTTTACAATACTAGATAGGGGAGGTGTTCCCCAGGCAGACACAATGTCGTTCCCATAATATGTTCAGGTAAATGACACACGATCATTTCAAATAAAGTTCATCCAATTTATAATTTCAGTAAGTTAAGATGATGCCCAAAACATGCTTAGCATAGTGTCTGGCACATAATGTTAGTGATACTATTATTTGTTATGTAATATTTTATGTTCATAGTAAAATAGTACTCTTATCTTATTGGTTATAATATTAGAGTTATGTAGCAAACATAGGATCAAGTGAGTTTCCATAGTCATTGGCATTTTGATCAAGTGCTTCAATCTGGAATTCCAGTTCTCCTTATGGGTTTTTCCAATATTACACATATGGTAGAAAATGCAGTGGCTTCCCTTGTGTCCTAACACACTCTTGTGGAATTCAGCTCTAGTGATCATCTTTTGTTAGCCAGCAGGGTGCTGTGTAACACTTGGAGAAGGCCTTATCCCAACATGAAGTGACAACTTAATTTTTTTCTATACAGTTATGTTGGTTTACTCAAATCATTTCACAATATAAAATTTATGTTACAATAGTGGTTGATAAGTATAGTTTGCAGACTGGTTTGCATTAAAATAATCTGGTTACCAGGTTTCTTTTTTGTTTTCTACTTTTAATTTTTAAAGTATAACATTATATACATGTGGTAAATTTAAAATAGAACAGAGTATAAAGTGAAAATAGATGAAAGTACAAAGAACAAAGTATATGTGTCCTCTTCCCTCTAACCATTCATTTCTACTCTCATTAGTTAAAATGTTAGCAGTTTTTTATGTGTCGCTTCAGAAATTTTAGCGCATATAAAAGCACGTATTCAACCTTAAACACATGCAGGCCTATACACACTGAATTCACTTGCATATCTTGTTCTGCAACTTGCTTTTTTCATTTAAGAATAAATCTTGGGGGGCCAGCCCCATGGCCAAGTGGTTAAGTTTGCACGCTCCACTGCCGCCGCAGAGCTGCATAAAAATATACAACTATGTACTGGGGGGCTTTGGGGAGAAAAAGGAAAAATAAAATCTTTAACCAGAAAACAAAAAACAGTTTTAAAAAAACAAGAATAAATCTTGGACATATTTCTCTAGTATCATATAGAAGTCTCCTTGTTCTTTTTTAACGATTACTTGTTATTCCATTCTGTGTATGTACCATCAGTTTTTGTTTTTAGAAGATTGGCACCTGAGCTAACAACTGTTGCCAATCTTTTTGTTTTCCCCTGCTTTTTCTCCCCAATTCCCCCCAGTACATAGTTGTATATTTCAGTTGTGGGTCCTTGTAGTTGTGGCATGTGGGATGCCACCTCAGCATGGGCTAATAAGTGGCACCATGTCCGCGCCCAGGGTCCGAACCGGCAAAATCCTGGGCCGCCGAAGTGGAGCGCGTGAACTTAACCACTCGGCCACGGGGCCGGCCCTGTACTATCAGTTTTTAACCAGTCTCATCTTGACTAAAATTTAGATTGTTTTCAACTTTTTGCTACTATAAACAATATTGGAAGGAACACAATATTTTTTTGTATATATATATATTTGCATGAGATCACCAAAGTATCTGTACGATAAATTTCTAGCAGGGAAATTGCTACGCTAAAGAATGTCTGCTTTTTTCAGTTTGAATAGATACTGCTAAATTACCCTCCCCAAAACAAGCGTACCAATTGAATGTCCTAGTAGTAGTCTGACATACTACTAGTCTGTAGTATGCCTATTAGTACCAGTGCCTGTTTCCTCATACTAACCCCCAATACTGGGTATTTTCAAATTTTTTAATCTTTGCCAGTCTGATCATTAAAAATTGATGTCATATTGTTTTACTTGGCATTCCTTTAATTATGACTGGGCCTGAATGCTTTTAATATGTTAATTCATTAATTATTTTTCTTGACCTGTAAACTGCATTTGCATGTCCTATATCCATTTTTCTTATTGAACTGTGTATTTTTTCTCTAGTGATTTTTAAGTATTGAGGAAACTGCACTGTTTTACACCTTGCACATTTTCAGTTAATTATTGACCTTTTAATTTATTTATTTTTTTAAAGATTTTATTTTTTCCTTTTTCTCCCCAAAGCCCCCCGGTACATAGTTGTATTTTCTTTGTTGTGGGTCCTTCTAGTTGGCGGCATGCGGGATGCCGCCTCAGCGTGGCTTGATGAGCAGTGCCATGTCCGCGCCCAGGATTCGAACCAATGAAACACTGGGCCACCTGCAGCAGAGCGCGCAAACTTAACCACTCAGCCACGGGGCCAGCCCCCTTTTAATTTATTTTTAATTGAGGTATAATTCACATCGTAAAATTCACCCCATTAAAGTGTACAATTCAGTGATTTTTGGTGTAGTCACAAGATTGTGCAACCATTACCACTATCTAAGTCCAGGGCATTTTCATTGCACCAGAAAGAAGCTCCCGTTTCTTCCCCTCCAGCCCCTGTCCACCAGGTATCTTACTTCTCTGTGATTTTGTTTCTTCTAGATGTTTCATATGAATGGAATTATGCAATATGTGGCCTTTTGTGGCTGGCTTCTTTTACTTAGCATGTTTTCAAGGTTCATTCATGTGGTGGTGTGTATCAGCCCTTCCTCATTTAAATGACTGAGTAATATTCCATTATATTGATAGATATTTTATTTATCCATTCATCAGTTGATGGACATTTGGGTTATTTCCACTTTTTTTGGCTGTTTATGAATAATACTGCTAGGAACATTTGTTTATGAGTTTTGTGTGAACATCTGTTTTCATTTCTTTTGGGTATGTATCTAGGAGTCGAATTGCTGGATCATATGGTAATTCAATGCTTAACTTTCTGAGGAACTGTCATACCATTTTCCAGATTGAGTGTACCATTTTGCATTCCCACCAGCCGTGTGTGATATGCCAGTTTCTCAACATCCTCACCAGTGCTTATTTTCCATCTTTTTGGTTCTAGCCACCTTGGTGGGTGTGAAGGGTGATATCTCATTGTGCTATTGGCTGTTGTTTTGTTTTTGCTGTATGTTTTAGTTTTTTGTACAGTCAACTGTGTCAGGAATATACACACACACAGACACACACACATATATATATTTTGAAAGTTAAACACGTATGCATTAGCTCTATACAGTTTATTAAGAAAAACTGCAATTTCCGGTTCCCTCCCCCCCTTCCATTTCTCCTTTCCCAGGTGTAATGACTTTTAACCAGTGGTTCTCAGCCGGGGCAGTTTTGCCTTGTGGGGAACATTTGCTAATGTCTGGAGACTTACTTGATTGTCACAACTGGGTGAGAGAGCAGGCTGCTACAGGCATCTCATGAGTAGAGGTCAGGGGTGCTGCTCAACATCTGCAGTGCCCGGGCTAGCCCCCACAACAGAATGCCAACAGTGCTGAAGTTGAGAAATCTTGCTTTAACTGACTCTCTCCACATCTTTGAGTAACTTCCTGCTTCTTAGTTTTTCAGTTTGGGGCATTATCTAATAACTTGTCTCTGTGAAAGATAAAGATTTAGCTTGTTACCTCTCTCATTCTCCTATCTTCTGAATGTAGTAATGTTGCAATTGTGGGAACTCGTTACTCAGATTTCTCATTATTATGATTGACTGTGGTTCATTTGGAGCTATTCAGTACTGGGCTTTGTGATTAACTGATTACTTGTCCTTCATACCTTTTTGTTTTCCTTGGAGTTCATAATTTTCCTTTTTTTTTTTTCCTTTGTTTATTATGTGCTTTGTAATTCAACCCCTGCAAATTCTCTATCAGTTGTCTAAATCTCCTTTCAAGTCTTCATTCATATCCATTACTCTCTCAATTTCATCTTCCTGAAAAAGGAGCTCCTGGAGCCTTTGACTTACTCCAGTCTGGACTGTGTTGCCCTCTGTGGCTGGTGTACACTTATTATCTCAGGATCTCCTTTCACTCTCATCCTGGGAATTCCCTTTTCTTTTTCCTATGTGGATCTGTTTCCTCTGCCCTATATCCTCACTCTTTGTTCCTACTATTCTGAAATTCAACTGTGATATTTCTTGGTGTGGGTTTATTTCCTCCATTGTGCTGAGCACTAGGTAGACCCTTTTGGTTTGGAAACTCATGTCCTTCGAACTGGGAGATTTTCTTCAATAATTATTGTTAATTAATTGAGCTTCTCCATTTTATCTGGCCTTTTACCATCTGTCTTCTGGAGCTTTATTATTTGGATGTTGGAACTCCTGCAGTGGTCCTCTTTCCTCTCTCATTTGTCATATCTTTTTCCTTTTGCTTTACTTTCTGTGGTGTTTCCTCAACTTCAACCACCAATGCTTTTCTTGAGTTTTTAATTTCTGCAATGATATATCTAAAAGCTTTTCTTGTTTTCTGAATGGTTTTTCTTTTTCTTTTTCTTTTTTTTTTGTGGAGGAAGATTTGCCCTGAGCTAACATCTGTGCCAGTCTTCCTCCACTTTATATGTGGGTTGCTGCCACAGCATGGCTGACAAGTGGTGTAGGTCTGTGCCCGGGATCTGAATCCATGAACCTGGGCTGCTGAAGTGGAGTGCGCTGAACTTAACCACTATACCACAGGGCCGGCCCTCTGAATGGTCTTTTTAAATAGATCTTGTTTTTCTTTTTGTTTTTTTCAGAAACGTCTTCTCTCATATTTTTGAGAATAGTAATGATAATTTGCTTTATTGAAAGTTATTTTTTTTCTTTGTATATTCTCTGTTTCCTCCAAATTGTGCTTTTTTATTTTCCTATATATTTTGATCTTGTTTTCATGTTAGTGGAGTTCCTCAGATGTCTGGTAATCCTTTTTTTCCCCCTTATATTTAAGAGCAGGAGAATGAAAAATTAGAAGCTCTTTCCATATTAGTAGGGCTAGTTGACTATGAACTTCACAATTTCTAACTGGATCATTCAGTTGGGGAACTTCCCAAGTCCAAATCTCTAAGTGTTTCCTCTTAGGGTGGTCAAATTCCTTAGAGAAAGCTCTTCTAGTCTCTTAACTAGAGAGCTGGCTCCTAGCCTGCTGGTGGCCAAGTCAGGAGGGAGAGTTTGAGGTCTCAATATCCAGTAAGACATATTTCATCTAACTTTCCTATTTTCCGTCTGGTATTTTCCCCCTCCTCCCTGCTGCCCCAAACCACGATTGTACCTGGTGGTTCCCAGGTGGGAATTTCTCTTTTATCCTTTCAGAAAATAAATCTTTAATTTCATAAAATAAATGTTCAATAAATGTAGTGGCATAGAGAAAGAGAAAGGATCTGAAGATGTACCTACCTCCAAGTCAGACTTTCAACTCAATTTTTAACTTCATTTTGAAATAATTTCAAACTTATAAAAAAGGTTTCAAAAATAGTACAAAGAGTTACCAAATACTCTTCATCACCTATGGGCAGCTTTTTAGAAATACAACTTCCCTGGGTCCTGCCCTCAGAGATTCTAATTGGGTCAATCTGGGTTGAGACACAGGAATATGGTTATTTCACAGTTTCCTTAAATAACTGTAATGTGCATCCAGACTTAGGAGCCACTTTCTTAGAGATTGTAAAGATTAGGAAAGCATTCATTTATTCATTCAGTAAAAATTTATTGAGCAATTATAATGTGTTGGACACTGTGCTGGACACTAGAGACAGAGAAGAATAAATCCGGGTTTCATCCTAAAGTTGCTTATTATTAAATAGGTAAAACAGAGGTAGAGTCAGAGAATTATGATTCAATGGGATAAATGCTGTATTAGAGCTACACAGATAAAGGGAACAATTTCCTTTATCTGGGAGAATTAAGAATGGCTTTATGTCCAAGGTAAAAATTTGAGCCAGGACTTGAAACCTTAGCAGGAGTTTCCCAAGTGAAAAAGTATGTTCTAGGAAGAAAGGACAGCATCCATAAAAGCAAAGAGTTATGAACGATTATGCATATTCAAGGGGTTGTAAGAAGATTGATGTAGTGTCAGGTATGTGGTAGGCAGTGGAGGAAAGTGAGGTTGGAGAGGTAGGTTGAGCGTGAATTTTAAAGGACTTAGTAGAAATAACTGTAATCCTTTTCCCTTGTTTTTGTTGTTTCTAGGTTCGAAGTCCTGAGTTTTCTCATGTTGTGTTATAATTCTGCTATTGTGTATATGCCTGCTTCATCTTACCAGTCTCTTTGTCGGATGGGCTCCAGGTGAGAAGAGTAATTATCATTAACCTTCACATTTATTCATTTGATGGATGTTTATTGAGCACGTTCTCAGTCGCAGGCACTGTTATAACTTCTGGTGGTACAGCAGTAAACAAAACGCAGGGAGCTTTCATTCTTGTTGGGCTCCTTATCATCCCGCATGCATCATGACCTTGAAAATACTTCGGCATTAAAGAAGTGTTTTCTAGCTGAACATCAAGTTAAGCCAAGATGTCTTAAGTTTAGGGTGGTTTAGTGATACACCTAATCACTGCCTGGATGCCAATTTTTATAAATCACTTTGAGAGCTTTGAATACATAGACCTATATGTGGAGAAAGTCTTAAGAAATGTGAACTTTTTTCTGTATATCTTTCACAAATAACTGTCTCTGCTTTGGATAAGATTAGCAATAACACCAATTATCTGTATGTCTCATTTGTATTTATGTGTTCAAATCTTTACTAAATCAGAACTTCTAATAATTTGGACAGACTTGAGCTAAAATTTAAATGTCCACTACAGAAAAAAAAGCTTAAGTAATATAAATTAGTTTGGAGACAGGACATTTAGCTTCACAGAATTTCCGTTACGGAAGGAACCCTGAGTTCATCCTGTCCAACTGATTTTTACTTGAGGAAACTAAGCCCCAAAAAGAAGTTAAATGTGTATTAGTTTTCTGTCGCCTCATAATATACCACGAAATTAGCAGCTTAAAATAGCACACATTTATTATTTCACAGTTTTGTGGGTCAGGAGTTTAGGCATGAGTTAGTTGAGTCCTCTGCTTAGGATCATAAAAAGCTGCAGTTAAGATGTTGGCGGAAGTTGCAGTCTTCCCTAAGGCCCGATTGAGGAATTATACACGTTTGTTGGCAGGATTCAGTTCCTGTAGTTGTAAGACTGAGGGCTTCAGTTTCTTGTTGGCTGTCTGCTGAAGGCCAGCCTCAGTTCCTTGCCACGTGGACCTCCCAACATAAGCAGCCTACAACATAGCCGTGGCAGCTTGCTTCTTCAAAGCAGAGAAGAGATGAGAGAGACTCCAGCAAGACCTGCGCTACAATCTTATGTACCATAGGCACATATTCTTGTACACGGACTCAGGGAGATCCTGTTACCTTTGCCCAGCCACACTCAAGAGGAAGGGATGACATGGGGCATGAGTACCAAGAAGGAGGGGTCATAAGGATCGTGGTCCCCCAAGGGTCTGTCCACCACGATGCTCTGCTCAAGTTCATGCTGTTGTTGGGTTACTGGGAATGGAATGTGGCCCTGTTTATAACAAAATTCAGTTTTCATAATTGGGGGAAGGCCAATCTTAAATTAGCTGTAAGTTTGATTTTATAGATTATCCCCTAAAGAATTTTAAGAAACTATGTGGCCATTGCACATTTAAAAATAGCCTCACAAACATCACTATTTTGAAATACTCCTTTGTTTGTTTTTGAGATTTCTGTATCTCCCACTAATTCATCCTGATGCAATTTGCAATGTGTGAAATTATGCATTTCTCTCGTGAAGAGGGAGAAGAATGATTATGAAAGAGATAGTTAGCTATTTGAGAAAAGTTGTTGCTTTATTGATATAGTCCTCTAGAATGTATGCTTTTTGAGGGCACAGATTTTATTATCTTTTTGCCTTTTCACAACTGTATGCCTAGGCCCAAGACAGTGACTGGCACATAGTCACTAATTAAGGAACGAATAAATATTTGAGGAATGAATGATTGAATAAATGAATTTATGAAAGTAAAAATATTTAATGAATTGGGAAATCACACATCATAAATCCTGTATTTTCCTAGGGTTTGTGTAAGTGGGTTTCCACGGCAACACGAAAAACACTGGAAAGAACTCTGTGGTCGAATAGTATTGGATCCCGAATTTATGGTGCAACTTCTCACAGGGGTTTATTATGCCATGTAAGTAGGTGGACTGTGAAATTGGGTAGACTCTTCCTAATGTTTGGAAATTTAATATTTCTCTTTTCTCCTTATCAGTTGCACAACACTGAATCTGTTGTTCCATGATGGACACATTATCTTGTTTTTCTAATATGAATTCCTTTTAATACTTCTTTTTAGATGAATAATACACTTTCTATTTGAAAGCAATATAATAACAAAGACAACTTTTTAATTGAGATATAATTGACATATAAGATTGTATTAGTTTTAGGTACACAGCATAATGATTAGATATATTTTATATTGTGAAATGATTACTACAATGAGTTTAGTTAACATTCATCACCTCACATAGCTACATATTTTTTTTTCTTGTGATGAGAACTTTTAAGATTTCTTCTTTTAGCAACTTTCAAATGTACAATACAGTATTATTAACTATAGTCACCACGCTAACTGTAGTCCCAATACGCAGGACATATTTCTCTTGTAACTGGAAGTTTGTACCCTTTGAACACGTTCAACCTTTTTGCCCACCCACACTGCCTATGGCAACCACCAGTCTGTTTTGTGTATCTGTGAGTTTGGTTTTTGTTTTTTTTTTTTTTAAATTTCTCATGTAAGTGAGATTATACCATATTTGGTTTTTTTTGTGTGTTTTTGTTTTTTTTTTGAGGAAGATTAGCCCTCAGCTAACTACTGCCAATCCTCCTCTTTTTGCTGAGGAAGACTGGCCCTGAGCTAACATCTACGCCCATCTTCCTCTACTTTATACATGGGACACCTACCACAGCATGGCTTTTGGCACGCAATGCCATGTCCTCACCCGGGATCCGAACCAGCGAACCCCGGGCCACCAAGAAGCGGAACGTTCGAACTTAACTGCTCTGCCACTGGGCCGGCCCCAATACCATATTTGTTTTTCCCTGTCTGGCGTAATGCCCTCAAGGTCCATCCATGTTGTTGCAAATGGCAGGATTTCCTTCTCTTTTTAATAACTGAATAATATTCTGTTGTATATATATATACCATATTTTCTTTATCTATTCATCATCTGTCAGTGTATACTTAAGTTGTTTCCATGTCTTGACTATTGTAAGTAATGCTGTAATAAACATGAGGGTACAGATACCTTTTGAGATAGTGATTTCATTTCCTTCGGCTATATACCAGAAGTGGAATTGCTGGCTCATATGGTAGTTCTATTTTTAATTTTTTGAGGGTACTCCGTACTGTTTTCCATAGTGGCTACACCGAATTACATTCCCACCAGTAGTGTACAGGGTTTCCTTTTCTCCACATCCTCCCAACACTTGCTATTTCTTGTCTTTTTGATACTAGTCATTCTAACAGGTGTGAAATGGTATCTCATTGTGGTTTTGATTTGCATTTCCGTGATGATTAGTGCTGTTGAGCACCTTTTCATGTACCTGTTGGCCTTTTGTATGTATTCTTTGGGAAAAAGTCTATTTAGATCCTCTGCCCATTTTTAATTAGATTTTTTTTTTCTATTGACTTGTGTGAGTTCTTTATATATTTTGGATATTAACCCCTTATCAAATATGTGATTTGCAAATATTTTTTCCCATTCTTTAGGTTGCCTTTTCATTTTGTTGGTGGTTTCCTTTGCTGTGTGGAATCTTTTTAGTTTGATGTAGTTCCACTTGTTTATTTTGCTTTTGTTGCCTTTTCCTTTGGTGTCAAATCCAAAAAATCATTACCAAGACTGATGTCACGGAGCTTACCTCTTGTGTCTTCTTCTAAGAGTTTCATGGTTTCAGGTCTTAGGTTAAAATCTTTAGTCCATTTTGAGGTTTTTTTAAAATATGGTGTAAGATAAGTGGTCCAGTTTCATTCTTTTTTTTTTTTTTTAAGATTTTATTTTTTCCTTTTTCTCCCCAAACCCCCCCGGTACATAGTTGTGTATTCTTCGTTGTGGGTTCCTCTAGTTGTGGCATGCGGGACGCCGCCTCAGCGTGGTCTGACGAGCAGTGCCATGTCCGCGCCCAGGATTCGAACCGACGAAACACTGGGCCGCCTGCAGCGGAGCGCACGAACTTAACCACTCGGCCACGGGGCCAGCCCCTCCAGTTTCATTCTTTTGCATGTGGTTGTGCAGTTTTCCCAGCACCATCTACTGAAGAGACTGTCTTTTCTCTATTGTATATTTTGACTCTTTTGTTGTAAATTAATTGACCACGTATGTGTGGGTTTATTTCTCAGCTGTCTATTCTGTTGCATTGATCTGTGTGTTTTTATGCCAATACCATACTGTTTTGATTACTATGGCTTTGTAATATGAGTTTGAAATCAGGAAATGCGATGCCTCCTGCTTTATTCTTCTTTCTCAAGATTGTTTTGGCTATTCAGGCAGGATCTTTTGTGGTTCCATACAAGTTTTAGGATTGTTTGTTTTATTTCTGTGAAAAATCTTCTCAGAATTTTGATATGAATTGCGTTGAATCTATAGATTGCTTTGGGTGGTATGGACATTTTAACAATATTAATTCTCCTAATCCATGAGCATGGAATATTTTTCCATTTATTTGTCTGTTCTTCAGTTTCTTTTATCAGTGTCTTTTATGAAAACTATAAGTGTACAGTGTACAGGTCCTTTACCTCCTTGGTCAAATTTATTCCTAGGTATTTTTTAGGCAATTGTAAATGGGATTGTTTTCTTAATTCTCTTTCTGTTAGTTCATTATTAGTGTACAGAAATGCAAAAGATTTTTGTGTATAGTCGTGCATCATTTAACAATGAGGATATGTTCTGAGAAATGTGTCATTAGGTGATTTTGTTGTGTGAATGTCATAGAGTGTACTTACACAAACCTAGATGGTATAGACTAAAAGCTATACTGTCATACGACTGGCAGTGCAGTAGGTTTGTTTACATCAGCATCACTACAAACACGTGAGTAATACATTGCACTACGATGTTATGACGGCTACATTGTCACTGATAGGAATTTTTCACCTCTATTACGGTCTTATGGGACCATATTGTATATGCAGTTTGTTGTTGACAAAAACATTGTTAGGTGGCACATGACTGTATTGATTTTGTATCCTGGAACTTTACTGAATTTGTTTATTAGTTCTAATAGTTTTTTGGTGGAGTCTTTAGGGTTTTTTATGTATAATATCATGTCATCTGCAAATAGAGACAGTTTTACCTCTTCATTTCTGATTTGGATGACTTTTATTTCTTTTTCTTGCCTAATTGCTCTGGTTAGAACTTCCATTACTGTGTTGAATAAAAGTGGTGAGAGTAGGCATCCTTGTCTTGTCCTGATCTTAGAGGAAAAGCTTTCAGTTTTTTCACCATTGAGTATGATGTTAGCTGTGGGTTTGTCATATATGGCCTTTATTATGTTAAGGTATGACCCCTCTGTACCCACTTTGCTGAGAGTTTTTATCATGAATGGATGTTGAATTTTGTCAAATGCTTTTTTTGCATGTCTTGAGATGATCATATGATTTTTATCCTTCATTTTGTTAATGTGGTATGACATTGATTGAATATCAGATGTTGAACCGTCCTTGCATCCCAAGGGTAAATCCCACTTGATCATGATGTGTGATCCTTTTACTGTATTGTTGAATTTGATTTGCTAATATTCTGTTGAGGATTTTTGTCTAATATCTCACAGGGATATTGACCTGTAATTTTCTTTTCTTGTAGTATCCTTGTTTGGTTTTGGTATCAGGGTAATTCTGGCTTTGTAAAATGAGTATGAAAGTGTTCCTTCATCTTCTTTTTGTCAGAAGAGTTTGAGAAGGGTTGATGTTAATTCTGCTTTAAACGTTTGGTAGAATTCACCTGTGAAGCCATGTGCTCCTAGACTTTTGTTTGTTGGGAGATTTTTGATTACTGATTAAATCTCCATGCTAGTAATTTGGTCTGTTCAGATTTTCTATTTCTTCATGATTCTATCTTGGTAGGTAGTATGTTTCTAGGAATTTATCCATTTCTTCTAGATTGTCCAATTTGCTGGTGTATAATTGTTCATCGTACTTTTAGTACTCCTAAAATAGCTGAAATGTAACATAACTGATCATTAAATTGGAGTCTAGAAATTGCCATGTTTTCCTTATGGAAAACTATGTCTCTTTACATAGTTAATAACCCAGGTTTTCATGAATACATTAAATAGATTACCCTAAATATCAATACGTGATAAAAACCAATTTGTATGAAGAGATATCTGTAAACTATTATAAATGTTAGTATTTTAAATCTTCATTTTGTTTTATAACCAAAAGTGGGATAGTTTAGAAATGAAATGATGCAAAATTTGATGTGAAAATTTTGTTTCAGAACCAAAACAGTAGGACTTGGAACAATAAAAAGGTTGTTGTTGAAGATTAGAAATATTTGCTGAAGATAGTAAACGATCTGCTTTTCCATAGGTATAATGGACAGTGGGACCTTGGCCAAGAAGTCCTTGATGACATCATTTATAGAGCTCAACTAGAGCTCTTTTCTCAACCACTGTTGGTAAGTTATTACATTTACTCTTTATTAAACATACCTGTGTGTTGGCCCTGTGGCCTGGTGGTTAAGTTCGACGTGCTCCACTTTGGCGGCCTGGGTTCAGTTCCTGGGCCTGGACCTACACCGCTAGGCAGCAGCCATGCTGTGGCAGCACCCCACATACAAAACAGAGGAAGACTGGCACAGATGTTAGCTCAGGGTGAATCTTCCTCAGCAAAAAGAGCAAGATTGGCAGATGTTAGCTCAGGGTGAATCTTCCTCAGCAAAAAAATTAAAATTAAAATAAATTCATCTTTGGGGCCAGCGTGGTGGTGTAGTGGTTAAGTTTGTGCACTCCACTTCAGTGACCCAGGGGTCATGAGTTTGGATCCCAGGTATGGACCTACAAACTGCTTGTCAAGCCATGCTATGGCGCATCCCACGTACAAAGGGGAGGAGGATTGGCACAGATGTTAGCTCAGGGACAATCTTCCTCAAGCAAAAAGAGGAAGATTGGCAACAGATCTTATCTCAGGGCCAATCTTCCTCATCAAAAAACAAACAAACATACCAGTGCTTGAACAGGGCAGTAATGGGTAAAAAAAAAATTCAATATGTGATATATGAGGCAATCCAAATCATAGAGGGAAAAAGGTTTGTTCCACAATAACAATTGGTTAACTGTTGGAGAGAAGACAAATTGGTTTAGATCCTCTCCTTCTACCACATACCAAAATGGAGTTCAGATAAATTAAAGAATTAAATGGTTTAAAATCCTTTAAGAAAAGAAAGAGTTAGAAGTTATAAATATTTACTCAAATTTCTAGAGAAGGGAGGACTTTCTAAGCTTAAGTAATGGGACAAGTCACTAAAAAAGGTTGATCTTCTATTTTGACCACATAAACATCTAAATGTTAAACCATTAGTTTTTTAAAAACAAAATTAATATGCAATGCACAAACTGAGAAAAATATTCTCAACAGTCATGACAAGAAAGCCCATTAATATTTTGTTCTATATAAAAAGATTTCATACTCTTCCACAAAATGAATACACAGTTATGCACCACATAACCACGTTTCAGTCAACAACAGATGGCATATACGACAGTGGTCCCATGAGGTTAGTACCATATAGCCTAGGTGTGTAGTAGGCTACACCATCTAGGTTTGTGTAAGTGCACTCTATGATGCTCACACAACAGTGAAATTGCCTGATGACGCATCTCAGAACATATCCCCGTTGTTAAGTGATGAATGACTATATCTCTGAAAGGTAAATGATCAATCCAAAAACAAACGTACATCTCCAGTAGTGGACTAAGGAAGGCATTCTCGACGTTACCAGTAGCAGTACAGCACAACTCTGAACATCCCTTGCAGAAGCAGTTTGGTAATGTGTGTTTGTTTTCTGTGACCCACTATCCCATGTGTAGCAACGTATCCTAGGAAACTACTTAAAATTCTTTTTAAGTGTATTATAAGCATAATGTTCGTGTTATTTTTAATTGCAAAGAAATCAAAATAATCTAAGTGTTCCACAACAGAGAATGATTAAGTTATAATGATGTTTCCTTGATGAGATTATATGTTTCAGATTTTATATTAAAGAAAAATGCTAGCTTGTGATAAGCAGTAAAACAGTATAGAACTATTTTTTTAATCTGGACAGGACAGAGGAAACATACAAAATGCTAATAGCTGTCTAGGTGATTTGACTGGTGGTTTGTATTTCTTTGCAATTTTCTATGTCTTCCAAGCTTTTCGTAGTATTTCTATAATGGCATTTTAAATATATGATTTATGTATTTTTTACTTGCCATACTTTGAGTACAATTTTTTAAAGGTATTTTATTCATATAAATTTTTATTATATTTTAAGCTAAATATATATTTATTGAGGTAGCATTTACAGTAATTCTTTGATACTTGAATTCTCTTTTTTTCCCTCATGTCAGCATCCCTAATTTTACCCTAAGGATTACATTAAAACAAATGGATAATAAGATTTTTTAAATTACATCAGAATAATAATACCTTGCGTTTGACTCTTTAAATTCATACTTTTATCCTTGTCTTATAAATTAAGTAGAGGTGGCATTTCCAAGGCAATATAGGTAAAGAGATTAGTAATCTATAGCCCTAGAATAATCTTTTATTGCTGGGGATCTCTGAGGAGCCCAATGAATAACACTTCTTTTCTCTATTCAAATCTAGAGCCAGGAGATAAATAGATAAAAATGGTTGGCAGGGAGAGAAACTAGCATTGTCTTTATTACTGGTAAAGGCTAAATTGAAAGACTTAACTCCCCACTCCTCAGTCTAGACCTTGGAACAGGCCTCTGGAGAGAAGGTTTGAGTTGGCAGAGCAGGCAGTTTATCTAGGTTGCTACATTCCACTTGTCCTTGTCCAAGTGGAGAGGGAGGGAGAAAGACAATCCTTGAGCTCAAATCTTTGCTAGATTAGCACTACCCAGTTAAGAAACAAAGACCAATCAATGGCAGTTACTCTCCAACCTAATATTTCACTCTCCTCTCTGGAGGGCAGAAAGTGCCAGATGTGTTTAGGGGAAATTTCTCCTTATGGAAACAAAGGAGTGAACAAAAGACTACTGATTTTTTTTTAATCAGAGATTAAATTTTGCGTGTTATTTAGCATGTGAAGAATTGGAAACTTAGTCTAAATTTTCTTACATCAGGGTTCAAATGTCAAATAATTTTTCTTTCTTTGGAATACTTTTTCTCTTTGAAAGTCAGCAACTTCAAAGAATCCATAGGAGGTGTAACTCACTTTTTTTTTTTTTTTTTTACCCTGAGGAAGATTCGCCCTGAGCTAACATTTATGCCCATCTTCCTCAATTTTTTAATATGTGGGCTGCCAGCATAGCATGGCTGCTAACGGAGCAGTGTATTTCCGCACCTGGGAACCAAACCTGGGCTGCTGAAGCAGAGCACACTGAACTTAACCACTAGGCCACTGAGGCTGGCCTGTGACTCACATTTTTAAAAATAAATTCTCATTTAAAAAGCCTGCCTATTAGCATACAGGATAATGGAGATAGAAACATTTGTGACACATTGTACTTTTATAGTACAAGTTTTAAATACATATTCAAAAAGTTATGAAACTATGGGCTGGCCCCATGGCCAAGTTGTTAAGTTTACGTGCTCTGCTTTGGCGGCCCAGGGTTTCGCTGGTTCAGATCCTGGACATGGCACCGTTAATCAGGCCATGCTGAGGCAGTGTCCCACATAGCACAACCAGAGGCACTCACAACTAGAATATACAACTTTGTACTGGGGGGCTTTGGGGAAAAGAAGAAAAAAAAATTATGGAAATATGTAGAATAAGCATAAATTGCATATTAGGTGTAAATATGTACAGACTTACATTATCATTTTAGGTTGCCAATGCCATGAAAAACTCATTACCATTTGATGCTCCGGATTCTTCACAAGAAGGCCAGAAAGTCCTTAAAGTGGAAGTCACTCCAACAGTGCCGAGGATTTCTCGGACTGCAATTACAACAGCTTCAATCCGTCGCCATAGATGGAGGAGAGAAGGTGAGTACAAAACCCTTATAGCTCATTCATGGATTCAAGTAAATTTATTACTGTTTTTATAGACTATATTAACACATGATATTATACTACTCTGTATAATTAAAGTAAAATTGTTTAGATTTTTATAAATAGCACTAGAAATGTGGTTTAAATGCCTGAATGTATTTTATTATAAATATATGTATTTTTTATATAGTAGAAAGATGTTATTGATTGCTCTATGAATGTTAAAATGGAAAATAAAATCAAGTTAATTTCTGTCTTTTTTCGAACTAGTAATAACAATAGGAAAGAAATTTCTTTAAGCCTGTTACCATGCTGGGAACAAAAGGTGCATGTATGAGCA
Organism: Equus przewalskii; assembly: GCF_037783145.1. NCBI lineage: Eukaryota > Metazoa > Chordata > Mammalia > Perissodactyla > Equidae > Equus > Equus przewalskii. The sequence goes on along the minus strand of NC_091847.1, from coordinate 75,213,892 downwards.
TTGTGGGAGAAAATTATATAAATGGCCAAACTAATGGTATAATACAAGCTATATATAAAAGAATTGAGTATTCTAAAATTTTTATCTTTGCTTTTCCTTTTTTTCTAAGTGCTGAATCCAACAGTATTTCATAGGCATATGGTACTTGAATAGTCAGGCTGTCTTGCCTAAGAGATTAATTGCCATTTTGATGATCCTGATTTTTCTGTCCTATTCATTTGCAAACCTCACATTGTTCATCTGCCGCCTTATGTGTGTGCATACTCTGCACACACATGTAACTATATAAATAGTGTTTGTGTTTATATCATATCCATATATACATTCTCTTATCTGCCTGGGTCAAAATGCTCACAAAAGAATAGAGCAGCACAAAAGCACTAAAATTTTATATGTTGAATCCCAGATGGCTTTGACTTCTCAAACGAGGCTGACTCGAGTATTCCTGGCTCCCCGATCCAACACGGCTCCACTGACCTAGGGATCAAACGTGTGCAAGAGGGGGAGGTGCTGGTGCGCAGGACCCCTGAGCACGGCTCACCGGAGCCCAACTCAGCAGCAGCCACAACAGAGGGTAGGACAGAGATGAGGAGGCAGAAGTCAGTGAGGCAGTTGCTGGAGAAGGATCCTGGCTCTCTATCCCCAAGCAGAACATCTTTCCATTCTAGTGTGTGTTACTACTACCCCAGGGTGTATTAGCTCCTCTTTGGAAAGCACACTCCCCTGTCCCCCGCCCCCAATATGCCTAGCACCAGGTCAGGTACAATCTTTAGTTACCATTTGTGCTGGCCTGGAGTCTGCATCCCTGTGTAATCAAAGAACAGCTTGGCATGGCTACTAACAAGGCGGAGGCCTGTCTCCAAAAGGTCTGCAAATGCTTGGGATTTTTCATTACTGAGCATGTTTATTCTAACAGTAGGAAAGGAAAAATGCACCCAACGGACATGAGCCTTATTAACTAATATGAATTGACTTTATTTATATATTAATTTATTCTTTACAAATATGTGAGGGGAGTTTTAAAACTTTGATACATTATTTTTGAGAAATTGGACTAAAATGGAGCTGGTTAAAGTATGTCTAATCCTCGGGTGGTCAATTAACAAGAATTTCTTGTCTCTTTGACAGAGTAAACTGGTATTGATTGTCTTTTTATAATCTTTGGGTCAAGTTGCCTGCATCTAACTAGTGAGCTGCTGACATCATTCCTCTATAAATGCACTGTCCTGGTGCACACTGCATTTTATCATCTATTGTAAATAATGATTGTCTTATCTAGCTCCCAAACAGAATTGAAATGTATTATCTGGAGGTCAAGAATCCTAGTAGATCTTTGTTTCTACAATGCTGGTCTCTTAGGATGAGAATTTTGTTTTACACTCCCCCTCTCCCCCATAAAAGAAGACCTCTCTCTGATAGGAAGGTATTCATTTGCTATTTTACATGTGATGCCATAGGAGTTGACTTTGTGAAAGAGGGAACTGTAGCTTAATAGTTTTTTCATTATTTAATGTATTGCTACTGTGGAACCTTTATACTAATTTATGAAATTTAGCAAGTATTTTTAAAATAGGTTACATATTTTTACTTATTGTAAAGACCAAACATACAGGAAGCAGTTACCTTCCACTAAGGGAAGTCTCTTGCTCTTTGGTGCATTAGAAATTTGAGCATGCTCAGTAAGACTCTAAATCTGCCCTCTGTTCCCTTGCCCATTTGCCCAGATTGACCTGACTTTGTTTAGCAGTGTTGCATGTGCATGATCTAGGGACCCAGAGAAGGTGGTGCTGTTTTACAGACATCCTTGTGTAAGTGGCTGTGAAAGATGCAGCTCTCTCTTTGTTTTTCCCATATCTCTTTGTTATCCCTGGGAGTCAGTTTTATCTTGCATAAAGGCATAAAAATAAGTATATGAACAGTTGTGGAACCCAGAGTTGGCCTAACTTGAACAATAGCCTGTTTCTCAACATTCTTGGTGACTAAATGAGCCACTTGATGTGCACCTACTACCATTGTTAGAATGTTGGAGTATTTGTGCTGAATGTAATACTATGGTAACACTTGATGAAATTCTAGAAAATGTGGGGTTAGTGTGAAACATTTCTTCCATTCATTGAGTCATACACTTTGAAAAAAGAACCAAAACAGTTCCTTTTAAATATCCTATTAAATATTAAAATATCCTATTTAATATCTCCTATCACTGGTAAAAATTTCAGTGGGTGAGGGTGGGTTGTACCCATAAGGAAAGAGGAATGAGTTCCTTCAGTGTATTTGAAATTTCTCAGAAATTATTTTGCCTTTTAATTTAGATTAATTGTAGCTTTAAATCAATATTAGTAGAAGCTAAATTTATAAGGAGAGGCAGACATGAACAGAAAATTTCATTAAAAATCCTTTTTGGATGTCTCCTCTTTGGATCATGAATAGTATTATTATCACCCAGGGAGAAAATTAGATAGGAAAAAAGTAGTGAGACACAATTGCCTTTTTATTCCTTGAAATTTTTTAAAAGAAGGAAGGAAATTACCAAAACCCTGGAAAAGTTTGGTAATTCTGGGGGGCTGGCCCTGTGGCGTAGTGGTTCAGTTCACACGCTCCGTTTTGGCAGTCTGGATTCGCGAGTTCGAATCCTGGGTGTGGACCTACACCACTTGTCAGCCATGCTGTGGTGGCATCCCACGTACAAAGTAGAGGAAGAGTGGCACAGATATTGGCTCAGAGTGAATTTTCCTCAGGAAAAAAAAAAAAATGGGGCTGGTCCCATGGCCTAGTGGTTAAGTTTGTCACACTCCACTTTGGCGGCCTGGTTTCAGTTCCCAGGCACAGACCTACACCTGGTGGTGGCCATACTGTAGCAGTGACCCACATACAAAATAGAGGAAGATTGGCACAGATATTAGCTCAGGATGAATCTTCCTCAGCAAAAAACACTTGGTAATTCTGAAGTCTGCTGGAGCTTTTTGATTAACATTGATAATTGGCCTTTTTTAAAAAAAAAAACAATTTTCCAGTATGATGGTTTTTAATAGTTTTATAATTAAAATTATATTTATTATGTGTTGAAATTGAAGGAAGAATATGAGCCTATCACCTACCTTTATCCTGACTGTCAAGTAACGTTTTATTTGTAACTTTTAAAGCTGGATTTAAAATTATATGGAACTGAGGACAACACCTATAATGAAAGTATAGTCAGTGTTCCACTATACTTAAACAGCATTTCTTACTGTATAACTTGTATAACTTATCAGTGGATTCTCTTGCATGGTGACTTTTATGTTATCATCTTCTCTTTTGTGGCCATATTGCTTGGGCATCAGATCTGCATGTGGCAATATTCAGAAGCTAGCACTAAGTCTCTCAGTCTCCTTTCCTAATTATGTATGTCCCCAATGATACATTCTGTTCACTCCCAGTTTTATAGTACTGATATCAATTCTGAACCAATAACTATCTTTTCTTGGGCATTTTAGAGTTCTTTATACTAATCGTAAGTAAATTGCTAAGATGATATATGAATATAATTTAAAGTTTTTATTTTGAGATACATTGTATACTTTTCTTTTGAAGAAGAGGTTGAGAGAAATGGTGTCAGCTGTATTTTCATATGGCTTTGCATGATGATTAAAGGTTATTAAACTGCTGGATATAATAACAAGGTTCCTTTTGCTTTAAGGATAGCCTATTTCATTCTTCTTTTGAAGGAAGGAAATAACTAATCCATATGAGAAAATATGGCTAAGAAAATATTTTTATTTTTCCAGGAACTATGTTAAATAAAGATTGTGTTTAAATATTTCATATGTATTTTACTTAGGTAACCTGTTATCTCAAAATACTATTTGTTTAGAATTCTTTCCTAACATTTTACCTTAAGTATAATAGTGATATCTGTATGTAGATCCAGATTAAACTTTTTGCAGTCTGGTAAACATATTAATGAGGTAGCACACAACTATCAGGTTTTGAAAGAAGCAAACGTGTTACTTTCTAAAAGAATGTTGATCATACTTTCAGTAAGAGAATTGAGATTCCTAGAAACCCCCAACTAAATATATTGTGTATGCTTCTCCCCTTTTTACAGAATCCTAAGATAAGGGTTCTTGCATTAACTGCAGTTTCTGCATGAAACATAATGGGACACTATGGTATTTTATGACAATAATAAATCTTGATACTAAAAATCTAATATATTACAAAAATACATCATATAGAAAGAAGAAATCCTTCTTAAATATCCCTTCTGGTTCCCTACCCTTGCTCTCTGATAATTAAATATTTTCTTCACATTAATTGATCAAGAAAATATGGAAATCAGTGAGTAGATATGTCCATTTAGACAGCATACAATTATAAAGTTACTGGAAGCAATGTAGAGTTTTTTAGAGTTAGAAAATTTACTGTTTTCATGTTAAAGGTTTTAAAGCCATTTAGAAGCAGTTAGCTGTTGAATAAATATAAAATTTTATTGTAATTAAAGAGGGTTTAGCTTGTAGGGATAAATGTGTTTTTGGCGTTATTCTGGGTGGCTGAAATTAGAAGGGGGTCTCTTTTGCACAGTCTGTTTTATGATGGGTAAGGAAGACAGAAGGAAAAAAATTTGTTTTTTAAAATAGATAGATATGGTCACCTCAAATTGACAAGGGTGTATTATAAAGATTTATGATAACAAAATGTTGTATTTTACCTAAAGTTGTTTTATGTGCCTAAATATTGATAGTATACTAAGTTTGTTTGTGGATAGTTTTACAAAAGCTGAACTAATGAAAGCTAAATGAACAGAATGAATAACACATTGGAATTCTGTGTAGATTAGGGTTTCTTCTCCTAAATTATTTATGAGAAATGTTGATAGCGAGGCCGTTGCCAACCTCTAGCAAAAATTACCCAAGAGAGAAGGTCAGTTGAGTTGTTATTCACAGCTGCCTCTTATTTAATTTAGCTATTGCTGAGTCTGTCTGATTTGTTTTTTAGGTGCTGAGGGTCTAAATGGAGGAGAGGAGTTGGTAAACCTGAATGATGCAGATGAAGGATTTTCATCGGGGGCTTCCCTCAGCAGTCAGCCAATTGGGACCAAACCATCCTCCTCTTCTCAGAGGGGAAGCTTAAGGAAAGTAGCAGCTGGGCGTTCAGCCAAGGATAAAGAAACAGCTTCTGTCATCAAATCCAGTGAGATCCCTCGAGATTCAGTAGTTCGCAGGCAGTATGTACAGCAACCACCCGATCTTAGTGTAGATTCAATTGAGCTGACACCGATGAAGAAACACCTGAGCCTGCCCGCTGGCTCGGTGGTGCCAAAAACCAATAGCTTAAGTCTAATCCGGACAGCCAGTGCTTCTTCAAGTAAATCATTTGACTATGTAAATGGCAGTCAAGCAAGTACCAGCATTGGGGTTGGCACTGAGGCAGTTACTAATTTAGCAGCTAACAGTGCTAATCGATATTCAACCATCAGTCTACAGGAGGACCGGCTAGGTCAAGCTGGAGAAGGTAAAGAGCTCCTCAGCCCAGGAGCTCCCTTAACCAAGCAGTCTCGATCCCCAAGTTTCAATATGCAGCTAATATCCCAGGTGTAGTTTGACATCCTTTCTCATCTTTCTGCTTACCTTGTAAACTGAACATTTCATTGTGCAAGAAGACACTTCATCCCACATTGTGAAAATATTGGTCATCATAATCAGATTTGATTTAGTTTAGGTATCTTCATACTGTATTTTGTATGGAAACAGCAATAAGGTTTTCTTTTCCCTCCTTCCTATATCTTCTCTTCACCTATTCCTTGTAAATGTGTTTGTGAAGCAGTATAAAATGTTTGCATTTTCCATGCCTTCTCTTCTCCTTGGGTGATGTGCAATCTGTCGTAGGCTGATCGGTCCCATTTCAACACTGTGAGACTGAGGATACGTTAGAGGAAATGGTGTATATGATCCCTATGAAATGATTCTTTAGCTTTCTTTTAAAAAAACAAAAACGGGTTTGTTCTCATGATCTGTAGAACTATGAAGATTACTGGATCATATTTTTTTTCTCTTAACCAGGAGTGCCTCAGAGATTCTGCTATGACTTTGGACTTCTCTGAGTCTGTGCAATCATTTTCTTGAGAAGCGTGGGGAAAGGTGGTAGGCTGCTGCACTTTTCTATTGAAATAAGGGTGGCTCTTTTTCCCCCTGTCTCCTTTATCTCGAGGACACAAATGTTCAATTACTGAGGCATTTAAATCAAGTGGTGGCCACCTCCATCAGAGGGCAGGGCTCTAAGTTGATTGTGTAATTGATAATGCACTTTCTCGATGGCTCTGTAGTCATTATTAACATGTCTTCCCTCCTCCCCGCAAGGACATAAGGTCGTTTCTGTCCTTTAAGTTTGAACAACTAACAAATCAGAGAATCCAAGGGGCGTGTTCTATTTCCTAGGAATGAGTGACACTTTGGTGCTGGGGTTTTGTGGGCGGGAGGGGGCAGTTTTTGTTTATCTTGTATGGGATTGTGTGTGTGAGGGGAAGTTTTGATTGGTTTTTTTCTTTTCCTTTGTGAGCTGATGATGACTGAAGTAGAACAAGTACATCTTCAGGTAAAGAGAGGGATTTCTCAACCCACTTTCTGTGATGTCAGACTATTGGAGAAGCCCTTTCAGCTGCTTTCTAGATGTACCTAAATTCAGTCAGATATCTTGGATTAAGAAACCTGAAGTCCTGATAGATCATATACTCCAAGGAAATACATCAGGGACAGATAATTGGCTGAAAACACTGATGCTTCAATGTGACACATTTTTATAGAACATTTCTACCAGGGGGTACTGACTTGATTTCTCCTACAAGGACTACACTGCCTTTGTGTTTAATGTAATGCAATTGTGTACCTTATAATCATATATCTCCAAAAGTTTCTCATTTTTATAAAACTTTGGAATCATGCCAGTAAGCTAGATGTTGAATGTATGTAAGTAACATTTGGTAACTGAGCTAAGAGGCTACAAAAATGCATTATTGGTAAAAAATTTTTAGTTCTGATTTGATTGGATAAGATTTCATTATGACCTCTTCTGGGTCTCTGGCTCTACTGCTTGATTGAAGTAGAAGAGAATATATTGATTTTTGAAATCATTGTTATGACTTGAACTGCTATACATTATCCTTCCACAAAAGACATCAGAGCTATTAGTGCTTTGTACGTTGAGACATTTTTGTTTTATTATCGTGAAATAAAAATATACTGAATTTATAGAAAGCAAGTATTCTCCTAGTTAACAGTTTAAAATTTTCTCTCTCCAATAAAAATTACAATACATTTTGATAAATAAAATAACCAGAAAAATGCCTCTTTTTTTTCACACCTAAAAATCCTCTCCTCTTTTTTTTGATTGTAAGAGGTTTGTTTGTTTAGTGGACTTTCTGTTAGAATCTTTATAAAAACAATGAGTTGCTTGATTGAATTTGGTGATCTGTAACATTTTTCAGCTCATATGAAAATGGAAAACTAGAACCTGAACTAATATCTACAACATTGCCAAAGTCTGAGGTAAAGCTAAAAGTTGATAAATAGAGATTTATTGTTTTGTATATATGTGTGTGTGTATGTATGTATGTGTGTGTATATATATATGTATGGTATGTATATATCACAAAGACATATTTTAGATATCCCTTAGTTCTTTTAATTTAACTAAGGATGTCAGATAAATGAATTTAAAAAGCAGCCAAAATAAATGAGGTGTAAAGGTCTATAACATACTAAGGGAAACAGAGTTTCAGCTATGAGAGAAAAAGAGCATTGTACTTCCCAGGGAGTGAGATCTTGGCCATGGCTGGAGGTCAGTTTATGGCAGAAATACCTGGTTGATTTAGGAGGCTGAAGAGTTGTTTGTAATTTAACAAGTTGTGCATTTATTGACATGTAAAGATAGCATAATTTTATTTTAGTTAAAGCACAAAAAAAAAACCAAATAATACCAAATTACAGCAAAAGCTGTAATAAATGTAATAAGATCTCCCTTTGGTTTGTTAGCAACCTTGTTACACCTGAAAAGTTGGTTTTGAAAAACTTTCACTTTAGAAGATTTCTTTTATCTGTATGTGTATATGTTTATATTTTGTACGTATACATACCCATTAATGTTCCATGACTCTGTAACATTTGTGTTCTATTCTTTTAAGTGATATGATTTGGCCTCAATGAAGAAACATTTCATTTAGTTCAAACTTTGCATTCAGGGTCCTAGAACAGATTTCCTGTGCAAGATTTGGTTGAAATGGAATAAGTTTAGCAAACCTAAGTCATGTCTTCCAAGAGATTTTTGATATTCATTTGCATTATTTATTGGCATATAATTTAAACTACTCTTCAGTTATACAACAGCTGTTACAAATATATCCCAGCAATATTCATACTTTATCCTTCAGCAGCCTTTTGTTTTATACTTCCTAACTTAGATTAAAAAAAAAAGTCCTTCCATCTATGGAAAAGCTAGTTAGGGAGGAAATACTTGTTTTCTATAATAAAACAATTTGATTGGTGCCATCTTTGCCAGGTTGGATTAAGAAATACAAAGACATATCTGAAGGTTTGGGGAACTCTTCTCTGTGTCATTAATTTGAAATCATGTTACTAAAAAGCAAACTAAAATGTAAAGTGAAAAGCTAACTTAGAAGTAAGATTTTTAAATAGAAAAAATATTTTGAGAAGCTAGGGGGAATATTGTTGTACTTTGAAATCCTGACCTTTACCTCTACTCTCACCCTCCCGATTACTCCTCTGTGCCTATTTAATATAGAGTCAGGACTTTTGTGCTAGAAGAGACCCTAGAGATAATCTAGCTAGTCTCCCAACACCCACTCCCCCATATCCATCCTCAGGAAACTGAGGCTCAAAAAGGTTGTAAAGTGATCAAGGTCACATAACTAAGAAGCAGAGCCAGAATCAAACTCCTGTCTCCTTTCAAATGCATATTAACACCCCACTGCCTCCCTTTACTTCTACTGTGGTAGGTGTGGTATGTAACACACTCCATTTATGCAGTTTCTTTACAGTTCTGGTCTAGTAGTTGGTGAATACTGCACATTAAGAGAAGCATTAAATCCAGAAAAAATATAGAGTAATAAACATAGATGGGGAAGTGTTGGAAATGTAGGTATCTATACCACAGATGTAAGGATAGATATATTTTTCCTATTCTAATTTATGCCTTACTATTTTCTGCCACATAACAGTTGGATGCTGCCATTTTATAATTGATTATATTCTGGGGATTTATTTAGATGCAAAAATAAACCCAATGTAATGGCTTTGATCAGTGTTTCTAGCTATTTTAAAGTAATTTTTGAATCAGCCAACTTTCACAGTCACCTAGGTGGCAAGTTAATTGTGTTGCACAATGGAGTATCACAAAGTAGATTAAGTAAATTTGATTTCATTAATTTCTAATGTCGAAAGAGATTGAACCTTACTTGTGCTTAGAGCAGATAGATAAAAGCAATATTTCCTGATGTGACTGAAAAAGGTTCATAGTGTGAAACTTAGGATTCCATAATGGAATGGTGACCATGATGTCATTGAAAGTGTATATACCATATAAAATGTCTTAAACCCGGTAGTCTCAGCTATGTAAGCTCAATATTTCCCACCTGTATTCTCAAATTCCACTTAGTAGCTTTAAATTAATTATAATTATTTATTAGACACTGGAATACTGAGAATAACTTCTTTCAGACTGTTTTGTTTGCACTATTTTTGTGACTATTTTAATGAAGTGGGATGTTTTTCCTACCTCACTTTGTGAGGTTTGTATGGGTCCATTTTTGAGTACTTTAGTTGTTGACAATCAGTTGTCTCAGTTAATTTTCTGCATGTTCATTTGTAAATAAAATAATTAGTATCTGTTTTTAGGGGATAGTAGACTATACAAACACTGGCAAGGAGGCTGTATTTCTGATCTTGGATTACAAAGTAAGTTTTGTTTTATGTTGGTTTTTTTTTTAAATCAGTATTTAAGTTACATATTTGTTTTTCAATTTAAAAATGTTTAATAGGTCATGCCAGTGGTTAGAAAATCTATAAGAATTTTAGGGCAACTTTTCTATACTATGGCTATGTTAAACAATCTGAACATGAGACTTTTTATCTTTCAAGTTGAATGATTTTTGTCATGTTTCAAACCACTAGGTCGGTTGAGACACATATTTGTAATACTTTAATTTTTTTAAAGTGCGTTTTAGAAACAAGTTGTTTGAAAACCAACTAGAAATTATTGATAGCCTAAACTCTAAATATTAGAATATTTGCGAGATCAAGAAGATGGAGTGCAGTGTTAAATTGTTAACAGTGCTAATAAAATCATAATGAGTCACCAGATTGGTAACAGTTTTCCATTGCCAAGGTGGTCATGTTGATAACATAAGACATAAATTTTACTATTATCTGTGTTGTGTACCTAATGGGTCTATCATATTGGCATGGAACATACTAGGAAATACTACTCATAGAGTCGACCAGTGTGCACTTAAACTATATTAGACTTTTGGCAGTGCCAGAAATTTGTGTGGTGATCCCAAACCATTAGAATTAGAGGAGTCGTCATCACTCAGCCTTCCCTGCCCGTGTGGGCACACTCCTTCTCAGCCTGACCACACAGCCAGAAAATTGTGGTAACTTCAATTTCTTCAGTATGTTTATAGTTTTAGCCATTAGTCACATGAGAAATATATATGAGAGCAAACAGTTCAGGATAGAATAGAAGTTCGCAGAAAGATGTGAAATAACTGGCAGCATAGGACAGAAATCTAGGTTCTGTGTTTTGCTTCTGGATTTTGAGAAAATGTTTACAAATTAAGGCACATTCAGATGTCTGCTATTATCTTTAATATAGATTTTACCCAAAAAATTAGAATTAGATATAGCTTAAAGTATCACTGAGTCTTTTTTTAATAATTGTGTATCTGGAGGCAGGCTTAATAAAGAAATTCTTTTATTTTCAAAGAGAAAGGAACTTAATTGGACAATCCATCCCCAACTACAGAATTGATATCAGTCTGGTTTGCTGTATTTGAGTGTCAGCAGCTCAGTGTCATTTATGTATGAGGAAATTCTTTACATCTTCATTGGTTACAAAATTTACCAAAGAAAATGTATCAATCAAATATAATTTTTAAAGTACCCAACTGTTAAGGAATGAGGCTCCTTTAACATAAAGGATTGTTTTCTAGACCTAAGGGAAATGAGTATCAAAAGATTGATTAGAAACATAGATATATAGTACCTACAAGATTCCATGTGAGGTTTTCTTATCCTGTCAGCAAAATGCCAACATTTCACTTCCAGCAAAATACCAGTTAAAGGTTAAGTCCAAAAATTATTCCTTATGGCACATTTTCATGTCTCCTTAACTCAAATTGAGGATTCTGTTCATCAGTATTGAATAAAAAATGAGGGAAATTCTTAAAATTTGTATATTGTATGATATTGTGGCTTTTTCAAAATAAAAGGGGAAAATGATGGAAATAGACATTTTTAAATGGGCAATGGCAATTTCTAATAAGTATGATATTGGCTAAAATGGTATTTTACATAATTTATGTACATGATCATTCTGAGTGTTTTTTTCTTTGCAGAAAAACATGATTGGGTTAAGAAAAGCTGAAATACTCATTTTTTTTAATGTATAGACCAATAAGAACTAAAGGATTTACATAAACTATTAAATAATGATTTTTTTTGAAAACTTTAAATGTAATTGTATGTTAACTGATGTTCCAAACAGGTTCTATGTATTATTTTTTTTGTATCAGGTGGTAGTTAAAAATTAGTGAATGTCTTGGTCAGGTATCTTGGAAAGAGAACATTGGCTTTCTAACAATTACTAATGTAGATTTTGGGGCTTTTTAAAGTTTTATCATCCCCACTGATTTGAGAGAGATGCTCAGTGCTCTGTATGTTCTTTTAAAATATTTGTAATAAGTTCATCAACTGCTTAACAGTAAGTCTTTCTGATTCTTATTCTAAAAATTCTGTGGGCTTTAATTCAGTTTAACTGGTTAAGTGAAACAGTTTTTATGGTGCAAAGATTATTTTCCCACTATTTTTCTCATAATAATTTGGCTCTTCTGAGCTACAGTTTCTGAAGAGTTTTTACTACTTTAGCATTATATAGTCTGATCTCTATCACAATCGACAAACAGAAAATATCCCACTTTCCTGTGTTTGCTTCATAAAAGGATATGGAATGTATAGATCAGCTCTTTTTTTTTTTTTCTTATCAGCATCAACCTATAACTTGGTATAAACTTCTCAAGTATTCAGAGAAGAGTGGTGGTAAAAATTTAAATAAGATAGGCATGAAGAAAATATGATCTCTTTTGATTGTGTCCTTTCAACCTAGGACTAGTGAAGACTTTCACTTTTTCAGAGCTGAAGAAAAATACGCACATTTAAGATCATATTTATTGGTGCATGTAAGCCATTATCTTAATTGTCTTACAGAACTGGTTAATGCTGTTGATTGTTGAAATGTGAAATGTAGTCACTGTTGACCTTGTAAATATCTGCCAGAGATGAAAAAATATTTTAAGTTATTGTAAATAAAGATGTATAAATTCATTATAAGTCTGCAATGCAGAAACATATCTAAGATGTTAAATATTGTGTTTCTTGAGAGATGTGTAATTTTTCCCTAGATGTATCTAGTTACATTAAGAATGTAAATTTTCTTTTGTACAGTATAAAAATACAGCTTTATTTGGCTTTTGACTGGATTCTCCTGAATTAATCTCTTACCTAAATTACATTCCTTAAAATGATCCTTCATTGCATTTTTTCAAAGCATTCCATTTTATTTATGCATGTCTGAACTTTTTATTTAAATGACACTATTAAATTAAGGCAATTTATAAGATGAATTAAGGCAATATATAAAGTTACATATGGCACCATAAAATATGAGCATGAAGGCAGGAGAGAAATTAATACAAAAAATATGTGCCATACGTTTCTGTATGTTATTGTTGAGATACAAACATATCTCTGAACTTTAAAGCAGCCAAATGCAAAGAGAGAAGATGATTTACGTGATTTTCAGATACCTTTAAGATAAATCAGTTTGTCAGGTGAGGCACAACTGTTTCTAGTACTAGATGTTAGGAAATTTTCTTTCTTGGGTCCTCGTAAAGAGGAGCCATCATTATTACAGTACCATTTACACTGTCATCAACAATGTATGAAAGTGCCCGTTTCCTCACACTCTTAGAAGCATTACTTCTCTAATCATAAAGTTTTTGGTCTTTCTCTCATTGTGTTTTCTAAAGCTATACTTTAGTCTACCCTTGGGACATAGGTTTAATGAAGGGCTGAGCTCAAGGCCCTGTTTTCTTTTCCTGTTACATGCATTGCTAGCAAAATCTCTTCTGTGCCTTTTTTCCTTATGGCTATTATTCCTTACTTATGGATCAAAGCTTTGTTCTCCCTTTTATTTTAGATTGAAGCAATACAAAGCACATTTTTTTTCATATCCTGTTTAGTATGCCTTAATCCAAAATTTCTGATAATAGATTAGTAGTTCCAGAAGAGAATGACTTAATACAACTCATTAAGCCTGTTTTCTTTCCTCCTTGACTCGGTATCTATGTTAGTCAGGAAAGATGAGATTCACCAGTTGACAGTTTTAATTTTTTCCTTTTATTAAGAATGTAGTACTTGTTCGTTTTGAAAACCTTAGAAAATACAGAGGGGCCGGCACAGTGGTACAGTGGTTAAGTTTGGTGCTCTGCTTCGGCGGCCCAGGGTTCGCAGGTTTGGATCTGGGGTGCGGACCTAGCACTGGTCATCTAACCATGCTGTGGCGCCATCCCACATTAACTCGAGGAAGGTTGGAGCAGGTGACATCAGCGTCATGGCAGAGTGAGCTTGCCCGGGACTCTCTCCCCTCCAACATACAACAAAAAGGAGTAACCATAGTCAAACAAGAAATATCCTTAATAGCACAGGAATCCTTGGAGACTCACAGCAGCCAAACGACGGAGGGTGGAGAGGCTGGAGCCCACCTCGGAGGAGCTGGAACAGGGTAAGAGAGAACTTCATTCCCTCCCCTAAAGACTGGGATCACTGCTGTGGGAGGCTCTGTGAGGGAAGGAGTGGTGGGGGCGGGGTGTCGCGCATCCGCAGGATCACCCAGGACTCCCTAGTGCCCTTGCAGCCCAGAAGGAAGCCCTCTAATGGGGTGAAAGCTTTCGTGTGGGGTGACCTCATCAAGCCAATACCCCAGAAGACCAGATAGCAAGAGCTGATCGGAAAAACTCAGGTCGGCACAGAAGAGAAAGCTCCCCCTCCCCACCAACCCACGCTGTGCCATGCCATCTCAGCTGAAGGCGGAGGGCTCAGAATATGTGGCTCTTGACCCACATCTAGTGGCGATAGGCTGTAACTGCAACTGAATAATATCACAATGGGGAAAAAATCATACTTCCAGCATCCAGCAATTCATTAAGTCCCCAGACCAGAGGGAAAACAATAAATAGCCAGAATTATGTTCTGAAGACTCAGAAATAAGTAAACTAAACGACAATGAATTCAGAATAGCTATCGTCAAAAAACTCAATGAGGTAAAAGAAAATATACAGAAACAATTCAATGAGTTCTGGAGCTACTTCACGAAAGAGATTGAAACTATAAAGAAGAATCAATCAGAAATACTAGAGATGAAAAACAATGGAAGAGAGAAAACAAAATATGGATTCTCTGAGTGTTTCTGTGGACACCATAGAGGAGCGAATCAGCATAATTGAAGATAGACATGTTGAATGGCTCCAGACAGAGGAGGAGAGAGAACCAAGACTAAAAAGAAATGAAGATAATCTCCAAGAAATAGCTGACGCAATGAGGAAATGCAACATAAGAATTATAGGTATCCAAGAAGGTGAAAAGAAGGAGAATGGAGCAGAAAGCATGCTCAAAGAAATAATATCAGAAAACTTCCCAAATCTAGCGAATCAGAGAGAAATGTGTGTGGAGGAAGCTTTCAGATCTCCTAGATTTGTCAATGTAAAAAGATCTACTGCAAGGCATATAGTAGTAAAAATGGCAAAAATGAATGACAAAGAAAGAATACTCAAGGCAGTAAGGTAGAAGAAAATAACCTACAAAGGAACACCGTCAGACTTTCAGTGGATTTCTCTGCAGAAACCTTATAAGCTAGGAGAGACTGGGACAACATATTCAAAAAAAAATTTTTTTTTTAAAGATTGGCACCTGGGCTAACAACCGTTGCCATTCTTTTTTTTTTTTTCTGCTTTATCTCCCCAAACCCCCCCGTACACACTTGAATATCTTAGTTGCATGTCCTTCTAGTTGTGGGATGTGGGACACCGCCTCAACGTGGCCTGACGAGCGGTGCCATGTCCACGCCCAGGATCCAAACCCTGGGCCGCCGCAGCAGAGCATGCGAACTTAACCACTCGGCCACGGAGCCGGCCCCTCAAAATTTTAAAAGATAAAACTCTTCAGCCAAGAATACTCTATCCAGCAAAAATATCCTTCAGATATGAGGGAGAAATTAAATCTTTCCCAGACTAACAAAAGCTAAGGGACTTCGTAGCCACGAGACCCCCCACCCCCACAAGAAATCCTCAAGAAGGCCCTCACACCTGAAAAAAGAAAAAAAAGGAGAAAGAGGTCACAAAACACAGAGTAAGGAGACAAATAGAATCACAATAGGATAGCAAATATTCAACTATAGCATTAGGGTAAAGGGAAGGACAACACCAAAAACAAAGACAATCTTGTCACTTTAACTACAAACTGACAACACAACTTGGAATAAGATATGAAAATAATAGGAGGGGAGGAGGAAAGGGACGGAATCAGTTTAGACTAAGGAAACAGGAGGCCATCAGAAAATGGACTATGTTATGCACGAGATTCTGAATACAAACTTCAGGGTAGCCACTAAACTAAAAAGCAGAAGAGAGACAAAAAATAAATAAGGAAAAAACTAAGAAACACAGCATAAGAAACGGCAGAAGTCAATGGGTAGACCAGAACACAGGACAAGAAACAAAGGAAAAACGGGAAAACCAGAAAACGAGTGACAGAATGACAGCATTAAGCCTTCATACATCAATAATCACCCTCAATGTAAATGGATTGAACTCTCCAATAAAAACACACAGAGTGGCAAGATGGATTAAAGAACAAGATCCAACAATTTGTTGCCTCCAGGAAGCACAACTCAGCTCCAATAACAAATACAGACTCAGAGTGAAGGGGTGGAAGATGATACTCCAAGCTAACGGCAAACAAAAGAAAGCAGGTGTCGCAATACTTATATCAGACAAAGTAGACTTCAAGATAAGGCAGGTAAAGAGAGACAAAGAGGGGCAGTATATAGTGATCAAAGGGACACTCCATCATGAAGAAATAACGCTTATAAATATCTATGCACCCAACACAGGAGCATCAAAGTTCATAAAGCAACCATTAACAAACCTAAAAGAAGATATCAAAAGTAACACAATAATAGTAGGGGACCTCAACACCCCACTCACATCATTGGACAGATCATCCAGACAGAAAATCAACAAGGAAACAGTGGAATTAAATAAAAAGCTGAAACAGTTGGACTTAATAGACATATAAAGAACACGCCATCCAAAAACAGGAGAATACACATTTTTCTCAAGTGCGCACGGAACATTCTCAAGGATATACCATATGTTGGGAAACAAGGCAAGCCTCTATAAATTTTTAAAAATTGAAATAATAACAAGCATCTTCTCCAATCATGATCCTATAAAGCTAGAAATTAATTAAAAGAAAAAAGCTGAGAAAGGGACAAAGATGTGGAAACTAAACAATGTGCTATTGAACAAGCAATGGAACATTGAAGAAATTGAAGAAATCAAAAAATATCTAGAGACAAATGAAGACGATAACATGCCAACCCAACTTATAAGGGATACAGCAAAAGCTGTATTAAGAGGGAAATTCATCGCAATACAGGCACACCTTAACAAACAAGAAAAATCCCAAATAAGCAATCTCAAATTACACCTAACTCAATCAGAGAAAGAAGAACAAACAAAGCCCACAGTCAGCAGAAGGAGAGAAATAATAAAAATCAGAGCAGAAATAAATGCTATTGAAACAAAAAAGGCAGTAGAAAGGATCAATGAAACACAGAACTGGTTCTTTGAGAAGATAAGTAAAATTGACAACCCCCTAGCCAGATTTACAAAGAAAAAAGAGAGAGCTCAGATAAACAAAATCAGAAATGAAAAAGGAGAAATAACAACAGACTCCACAGAAATACAATGGATTATAAGAGAATACTATGAAAAACTATATGCCAACAAAATGTAACCTAGAGGAAATGGATAAATTCTTAGACTCTTACACTCTCCCAAAGCTAAATCAAGAAGAAGCAGACAATCTGAAGAGACCAATCTCAAGGAAAGAGATTGAAACAGCAATCAAAAGCATCCCAAAGAATAAAACTCCAGGACCAGAAGGCTTTCCTGGGGAATTCTACCAAACTTTCAGAGAATATTTAATACCTATCCTTCTCAAGCTATTCCAAAAAATTAGGGAGGATGGAAGACTTCCTAACACATTCTACGAGGCCAACATCAACCTGATACCAAAGCCTGACAAGTACAGCATGTAAAAGGAGAACTACAGGCCAATATCGCTGGTGAACATAGATGCAAAAATTCTCAACAAAATTTTGGCAACCCAAATTCAGCAATACATCAGAAGGATCATACATCACGATCAAGTGGGATTCATACCAGAGACACAGGAATGGTTCAACATCCGCAAATCAATCAACATGATAGACCACATCCAAAAATTGAGGAATAAAAGCCACATGATCATCTCAATAGATGCAGAGAAAGCATTTGACAAGATCCAACAGCCATTTATGATAAAAGCTCTGAACAAAATGGGGATAGAAGGAAATTATCTCAATATAATAAAGGCCATATATGAGAAACCCACAGCCAACATCATACTCAATGGGCAAAACTGAGCGCCATCCCCCTGAGAACAGGAACGAGACAAGGATGCCCTCTATCACCAGTCTTATTTAACATAGTACTGGAGGTTTTGGCCAGAGCAATTAGTCAAGAGAAAGGAATAAAAGGAATCCAAATAGGGAATGAAAAAGTGAAACTCTCGCTGTTTGCAGACAACATGATCTTATATATAGAAACCCCAAAGAACCCACTGGAAAACTTTTAGAAATAATCAACAACTACAGCAAAGTTGCAGGGTATAAAATCAACTTACATAAATCAGTAGCATTTCTATACTCTAATAATGAACTAACAGAAAAAGAACTCAAGGACACAATATCATTCACAATCGCAACAAAAAGAATAAAATACCTTGGGGTGAATTTAACTAAGGAAGTGAAAGACCTATACAATGAAAACTACAAGACTTTCCTGAAAGAAATTGAAGACGACTTAGAGAGATGGAAAGACATTCCATGCACATGGACTGGAAGAATAAACATAGTTAAATGTCCATACTACCTAAAGCAATCTACAGATTCAATGCAATCCCAATCAGAATCCCAATGATATTCTTTACAGAAATAGAACAAAGAATCCTAAAATTCATATGGGGCAACAAAAGAGCCCAAATTGCTAAAGCAATCCTGAGAAAAAAGAACACAGCTGGAGGCATCACAATCCCTGACTTCAAAACATACTACAAAGCTACAGTAATCAAAACAGCATGGTACTGGTACAAAAACAGGTGCACAGATCAATGGAACAGAATTGAAAGCCCAGAAATAAAACCACACATCTATGGACAGCTAATCTTCGACAAAGGAGCTGAGGGCATACAATGGAGAAAAGAAAGTCTTTTCAACAAATGGTGCTGGGAAAACTGGACAGCCACATCTAAAAGAATGAAAATTGACCGTTCTTTTTCACCATTCACTAAAATAAACTGCAAATGGATCAAAGACCAAAAGCTGACACCTGAAACCATAAGGCTTCTAGAAGAGAATATAGGCAGTACACTTTTTGACATCAGTATTAAAAGGATCTTTTTGGACACCATGTCTTCTCAGACAAGGGAAACAATAGAATAAACAAATGGGACTTCATCAAACTAAAGAGCTGCTTCACGGCAAGGGAAAACAGGATTGAAACAGAAAAACAACCCACTAATTGGGAAACAATATTTGCAAGTCATATATCTGACAAAGGGTTAATCTCCATAATATATAAAGAACTCACACAACTCAACAACAAAAAATCAAACAACACGATCAGAAAATGGGCAGGAGATATGAACAGACATTTCTCCAAAGAAGATATACAGATGGCCAATAGGCACATGAAAAGATGTTCATCATCACTGATCATCAGGGAAATGGAAATCAAAACTACGCTAAGATATCACCTTATACCCATTAGAATGGCAAAAATAACCAAAACAAAAAGTAACAAATGTTGGAAAGCTTGTGGAGAAAAAGGAACCCTCATACACAGCTGGTGAGAATGCAAACTGGTGCAGCCACTATGGAAAACAGTATGGAGATTTCTCATAAAATTAAAAATAGAAATACCATATGACCTAGCCATCCCACTACTGGTTATCTATCTGAAGAACTTGAAGTTAGCAGTTCCAAAAGTCCCATGCACCCCTATGTTCACTGCAGCATTATTTACAACAGCCAAGACGTGGAAGCAACCTAAGTGCCCATCAACTGATGACTGGACAAAGCAGATGTGGTATATATACACAATGGAATACTACTCAGCCATAAAAAAGAATAAAATTGTCCCATTCACAACAACATGGATGGATCTTGAGGGAATTATGTTAAGTGAAATAAGCCAGATAGAGAAAGACTATCTCTTTATGACTCCACTCACATGTGGAAATTAAACATGTAGACAAAGAGAACAGATTAGTGGCTACCAGGGGGAAGGGGGCGTAGGGGTGGGCACAAAGGGTGAAGTGGTGCACCTACAACACGACTGACAAACAATAATGTACAACTAAAATTTCAGAAGGTTGTAAACTATCATAAACTAAATAAAAGTTTTTTAAAAATAGAGCAAGATTCGCACAGATTTTAGCTCAGGGCCAATCTTCCTCACACACACAAAATAAATAAATAATAATAAATGAAAATACAGAGAAAGTACACAGGGAAAAGTCACTTTAAGGTAATGTAATAAAATAGTGAATATTAATAAGATAGTGGAGGTACTGTCCCTCCACGCACATACAACTCTGGTTCAGGTCACAGTATTTTATGGTCCGAAGATTCTTCCCACATGAATTAAACAATAACAACTAACTTTTATTGGATGCTAGGGTGTGCTATGCACCTTTCAAAACACTTTAAAGAAAATGCAGTAATTCAATACTCAATACAACAGTGCCAATAAGTACTATTATTCTCCTTTTATAAGAAAAAGAAAGTTCATCTGTCCAAGGTCAGAGAACTACTAAGTGGGAGAGCTAGGACTGAACCCAGACATTCAGGCTCATGAACTTGTGCACTTAACCATCGTGAGATACTGCTTCAAACAGTGTTGGTTGTTCTCAGCTATTAGTGCGCTTTCCCGCTCCCCACAAGGCCAGTGCGCCTGGGGGATGGGACGGCAAGGGAGGCTGGATCTCAGTTGAGCTGTTACTAATAGACAAACTAAATCCATGAAAGAATCAAACTCTAATATCCTAGGCGTCCATAGTTATAATTTCTGTGCTACGCATGTACAACTCTTCTAGTTGTGCACTATCCTTAATTATGTACCGTCCTCAGGAGAAATGAGAAAATAGTTTTTCTGTGGTTCCTATGAGGAGCCTCGGTTGAGAAATGCTGGTTTAGACCATAATAAAGCAGAGGAGCCTCTCAAAATATAAAACTTAATTATTGTTCCTTCTCCCCGGAAAAAAGCTGCCAGGTGGCTTGGGAGGAAATGAGAATTTTCTTGGACTTACTTGCAATTATTTTGTGATTCAATGTTATTTTAAACTACAGGAGAGAGAGTGGAAATAAAATCTTTGGGGTTTAGAGCCCCTAAAGGTCTAAATCTGGCCCTGGGTCGTAATTGAAATAAGATGGATATAATCCGTAGTAACGGCCCTAGTTTTGTTCAAGATGTTACATCAGAAAGGGGTGGAACTGACTTCTAAAACTCACTTTAAGGGCCGATCACTTTTGGCACTTTATCTTAGGGAACAATGTCTAATACACATTAGGAATGAAAATATTTTTTATGGCCAGGTCATGCTGACCAGTATAAACTTAAGTTCTGAATCATTGTACAAGTTAACTAAAAACACTTACATTCAAAAGTATTTTTATTATCTCTAGTATTCAGTAGGGAATTCCCCAAACCATAGGCTTTCCTCATTTCCTCAAAGTAAAATAATCACAGGATTTTAAGAAATCTATAGGGGCCGGCCCAGTGGTGCAGCAGTTAAGTGCGCACGTTCCGCTTTGGCAGCTTGGGGTCCGCTGGTTCGGATCCCAGCTGCCGACATGGCGCCGCTTGGCACACCATGCTGTGGTAGGCGTCCCACATATAAAGTGGAGGAAGATGGGCACGGATGTGAGCTCAGGGCCAGGCTTCCTCAGCAAAAAGAGAAGGATTGGCAAAAGTTAGCTCAGTGCTCATCTTCCTCAAAAATAAAAAATAAATAAAAATCTGTAGACATTTAATTTAACAACTGTTATAAATAATGGCTTTATGCACCCTGTAGACTCTTTCTGTATTGAAAATTATATTCTAAAGCTAGTTTCCCAGAATTTGAATTACTATGTGTACATTTTTTAAAGTGTATTCTGCCAAACTTTTCATTACTAATTTGTGTGTGCTTTATGAGAGAGCCTCATCGGCCCTGGTACAAGAAAACCCTGGAGATAAAGTAGGTTCTGGCTACCACATTCTCTAATTCCTAGATGCACAGATAGAAGGAATCACTTTTTCTCTTCTGAGCATGATTGAAATCAAATTGATACCTTAAGAAAATTTCTGGGTGGAAATTATTTGCTGAGGCATCTGCCTCTGACATCCTAGACCTACTATATCCTTATCAAGTGTGTATTTAATGCACAGCGTCTAGGTCATTTCATATCTGACAGATATTTTTATTGTGAGTTTTCCATTCTCCCTAGCTCAGTGGTTCTAACCCTAACTGCACATTAAAATCATCTGGGAAATTTTTTTTTAAATTCTGATGACCAGGTCACATTCAGACTCTCTGGGGTTGGGATCTGGCATTAGTAGTTTTAAAGGAACCCCAGGTAATTCTCTCATGCAATCAGCATTGGAAACTCTCTTTAATCCTCTAACAGTCTCTGGCATTCATACCTAGGCTTTCCTTCTTTTAGAACCACTGACTCAATAACAACTTTTCCTAGAGAAATATATAAAATAGTAACTGACAATATAAGAAAGAGATGTTAATCCATTCCATAAATATTTTTAAAAATAGACTCACTCATATCAATGCTGCAATCTGCCTTCTCTATTCCCATGCCCAGGCCACTGGGCACTATAGGCATCAATACAACTTCATTGGTCCCAACCTTAAGCCCTCAACACTTGGATGTCCTTGTACTTCTTGGCCTGCCCTGTTTATCATTCCCTTCAGTTTCTGTTCCAAAGCTTCATCACTCTAAGGACCACTTTCTCAGCAGCCTCAACTGTTACTTCTTCCATAAAATGGAGGCCATCACACTATAACATTCTTAATTTCCTGTTCTCCCCTACCACTTCGGAGAACAACTATATCTGCAACTATCCTCTCATCTCCTTGCTGCCTGTCTCTGAAGATGAGGTATCTCACTTCATTTATTATTTTACTCAACATCCCTGGGCAATTCTCATTTTCCCCCCTTTGGCTTTAATCTGTATGGTGATTACCCCTCGTTCTCTATCTGTAGGCCTTGACCTCTTAAATGAATTTCAAACTCATGTCCTACTGTTTGCAGGGTAATTGGATATCTCTCAGGCACTTCAAAGTCAAGATGCCCCAAGCTAAACTCAGTTTTTCTCCTACCCTTTCCCTCTCTGCAATCTCTCTTTCACTGCTCTCTTGGGACTGATACGCAGGCAACCAAGCCAGAAACCTGGGAATTATATCTTCCCTCTCCCTTACCTCTATATCCAGTCTCCAAATCCTGCTGACTTTGCCTTTTTTTTTTTTTTTGCATATCCATCCTTTCCACTTTTACTACTGCAGCTCAAACTCATGTCTTCATCTTCATATCCACACTGCTTCCATAGCCTCCTAACTAGATCCTTTGTTCCTCTCACATTTATCGTCCTTAAACATCTCTCAGTCCCCTGGTTACATTAGTCAGTGGTTCCATCATAGAGGATAAATTCTATGTTCCTTACCCTGAGACTTATTTCTCCCACCCCATCTCCTATCATTCTTGCTTTCACTTAAGGTTTAAGTAACACCAAGCTGCTTTGTACTACCACACCCAGTTTGTATTACCATACTCTCTTCCTGAAAGCCCTTCCCCACCTCCATTCTCTACCATTTTAAGTTGGATTGGCTTTTCCTCTGCTACCTGGCCCCTTTACATGCCCACCCATCAGGCTGAGCAAAGTGGTAGTTGTCCTAGTAGTTCTCAGTAGATTCTCTCTTTGCACTTAACAATGCCTTATTGTATTGAAATTATCTGATTCTTTGTACCCAAATAGAATCTAAGTTCCTTAAGGGTAAGGGACATGCAGGCACTATGTCCCTGCTACAGGTATGTGCTCAACGTTAATTAAATAAACTGAAGTGTTTAAAGAAAAAGACTCAGAGATAAAATGGATTTTGAAAGCAGCAATAGCATCTACATAAAGCTTTTCCTGACACTGGCAGTAAAGACAGAAGTTAATTTAGTTTCCCAAATTCAGCAACCAATGCAAATATCTCTTGTCCGTAAGACCTACCTGGTCCTGATTGTTTAATCTAGATTTCTTACTGACATCTATGCAGCTATTTAGATTACATTTCTTTTTTTTAAAGATTGGCACCTGAGCTAACATCTGTTGCCAATCTTTGTTTTCTTCTCCTACTTCTCCCCAAAGCACCCCCCTCCAGCCCCCCAGTATATAGTTGTATATTCTAGTTGTAGGTCCTTCTGGCTCTGCTGTGTGGGACACCACCTCAGCATGGTTTCATAAGCCATGCTAGGTCCATGCCCAGGATCCAAACTGGCAAAACCCCTGGCTGCTGAAGAGGAGCATACGAGCTTAACCACTTGGCCATGGGGCCAGTCCCTAGATTATATTTCAATTTGCAATATATAAACTGATATTCTTGAATTTGATCATATAAAATATGGTTTGGGTAAAAAAACCTTGTTTGATGATAAAAGCAATTAAACTTGAAAAAATGATTTCACATTTTTTAACTGAGTCATCTCCCTGAGGAAGAAATATATAAAATATCCTGATTTTCTTTGTTGTGCTGACAGATGAGATCACTGGTGAAGAAAAATACACAGCTGATATTTTGATCTTGCAATCTACAGTTTAAAAATTAATTAAAACTTTAAAACTTATTTTTCCTTTAAATTTGATGACATTTCTTTTTATATTCCTTGTTTTGTAGATATAGAATCTTTATCTCTGAGATTTTTTAAATTACAGTTTGGAATAAATTTTCTTCTGGGTTCTATATAGTCTTTTTGCTCCTGGTCTATTTGTTTTGTCTCTCTCAGACTTGAGGCTTTATTTAAAAGTTTGGTGATGCTAAAATAGATTGGAAACTCTGCCTGCAGGGGCAGAGCTTATCAGTTAGTAGGTTTGACTGTGGATCCACAGGTGAACTGGCTTTTTCAGTTGAGGCCTCCTAACTGTCTTCTGATTAGTCTGCCTGGAGAGGAAGTGTTTACATTTAACAACCAGGGGATATATGACTAGTTGGCAGTATTCTAGGAGCCAAACAGGAGAAGGTTCTCAGTCTCCCACATAATCTGCCCAATTGCACCACCCCTCCAATTTCAGTGTGACTTCTCATTCTTAGTCTGCTGTGTTGCCTAGAGCCTCTGGTTCACGTAAACTCCTGGTCTTCCACTAAGTAAGACAGGAGATCTGGGAGCTCATTGTTCCTTCTTTCAGACTGTAACCAGTCCTCCAGTTCTCAGCCCCGGGCTGCTCTTCTGACTTCAGAGGGTCCTGTAGACGACCCGGAGTTCTGTGACAGGAACAGGCTTCTTGTCGGCGTTCTCCTTTGTAGGCCTGGGTTTCAGCTTACTCTGTTTTGCCTAAATCACTGCACATCTTCCAAAATTTTGTTTACTTATCTCACCTCCTTTCCTGTTCTTTTAATTGTAGGTTTATACTTAAAAAATTCTTTTTGATACTGTTGTTTTAGTGGCATTTCAAGAGAGTGTTCAATTCACCATGTTTAATCAGATTATGTTAGAGAATTTTAAAGCCAGGCCCTCAATTTCAAATTGTAACCCTATCAGCTGCTGGTGTCTCTACCCCTGTAAGATGCATACAAAATGAACTTGGTCCTCTCTTTCCCTATGGAAAAGTCTAATGCTCTGCCCCAAATTTCTGTGAATACATGGGGGAGTTGCCATGTTATGGTTATCTCTAGCTTCAATTTCCTGCCACCCCTAAATTCCAGATCTCCATGCTGAATGGTATTGCTGTTCTCATCCATCCTGTCAATTTAAAAGGGAAACACAACTCCTTCCCTCTACTTTGCACACATATACCACAAAAACAAAATCAAAACCCACCACTCACACCAAGGCCTCTGAGTCTGTATAAGACTTTATGGAAGATTTTAGAGGGAAATGGAAGAGGGTTTACATCATAGAAACATATAGAACATATTAGTTGAGTATCTATTCGATATTCCTAGATCTTCAAATTTTTGAGAACTCTTCGAGCACTTCATTGTTAACTGTTGGCTATGCTCTTTCCTCTTATTCTCTCTACATACCCCCCCCCACACACACACACAAGTTCTTTTTTTATTTCCAATGTAGAGAAAATTATCTTTCTTTTTTGTTTTCTTAAACCCTGCTAACCAGAATGGAATATTGAGGCATCCAGGGCACTATCATTTCAGTTGCTCAATTGGATTTCCTAAACAGCCTCCAAAATGCTGTGACTCCATCTCTTCCTTCCCTCTGCTCCACCTCTTACCTCCTTTATCCACATAATCTTTCAGTACAAATCTGACTAGTGCCCTAAGGGTCACACTAGCCCTTCATGACAACAGACCCAACTTTGCACTTGCCTCTCAGCACTTTATGTACCTGTTATATTGATTTGGGCCTTCTACCTGGAAAATTTTACCCCTCCTCTGTGCCTGGCTTCAATCTACTCAGTCCTCAGGTTGCCCTTTAAGTATCTCTTCCTCCAAGAAAATTGTTCCTGACTCCTTTTGTCCTTTAATTAGATACTCCTGCCACATGGTCCAATAAACACTGGACTTCCATATGGTAGCATTTTTCTCAATATTGTCTGTTATCTTCCCCTCTAGTATCTACCGTGGGGGCAGAGATGGTGTTTGGCTCACTCAATAGTCTATCCTTATTATCTGGGCATTCTGTAGTTTTGTTTTGAATTGTTGACACAAATAACCCATAATAAATCTATAAATCAAAATTGGGGTGAATTTATTATGAGCCAGTTTGAGGACTTTAGCCCAGGAGGACTTTCCCACCGAGGAAAGCAGCTCTCTGCAGAGGTGGGGTGCACAGAGTGGTTATATACCTCTTGGAACAAAGAGCATACATCACATACGACACAAACGGCTCTTTTACTGCTGTCGTGAGATGCTTTGCCAACACAGCAGGTCAATGGTCACAAGGTGAGCACAGCAAGTCAGTGGTCAACAGGTCATGAGGGTGAGTTAAAGCAGGTCAGTAATTAATCCTTAGTTTCTGGGAAGAGATGCTTATTCTTTTTGTTTTGTTTTTGTTTTTTTCCTTTTACTCCCCAAAGCCCCATGGTACATAGTTGTGTATTTTCAGTTGTGGGTCCTTCCAGTTGTGGTATGTGGGTCACCGCCTCAACGTGGCCTGATGAGCGGTGCCATGTCTGCGCCCAGGATTCAAACTGGCAAAACACTGGGCCACCAAAGCAGAGCACGCAAACTTAACCACTCAGCCACGGGGCTGGCCCCAGAGATGCTTACTCTTAAAGAAATGCTGATATGGGGGAGGCAACACCCCCATCTTTAAGAGCATCATTCTTGTCTTTGGGACATAGTAAATGTTTAAAGCAGATGGACCATGCATGTTCAACAGGCCACATGAGGCCGAATTAGTTTTAAACCAAATGGCTTCCTCACATACTCCAATATAGCCTATGGCTTTTCATGTATTCATCAGAATGAATGAATCCAAATGAAACAGTATTCTGTTAGCGGGTAACACTAGATCCAGGCAGGTTCATTCACTTTCTTCCACATTCTCTCTCCCTACCTCTGTTAATTCTACTTTCCCAGTCTCTTCATCCTATTAGCAGCCTGATGCCATCTCCATATTCACTGGTCGGCTCTAATTCTCTTCTTTACAGAAGACTTCTCCCCTCCTCCCTTCCCCAAGCCCTTGAGATGCACAGGATCCTACCTTTCGCCCCAAATGAGGTAAAGTTTTTAAAAGACCAAGAATTCATTCCCATTAGCTTTTTCCTCAACAGAAGGTATCTAGACAAACCAATGCACACTTTTTAAGATTGCCTCAACAGAGAGAGACCGCTCAGATCGCTACACCTCTGCATATTTCCTCAGGTCTAATCAACACTTCCTTCTCCCGTCACCGGAAACGGAAAGAGGAAAGGAAAGGGCCGGAACCCAGCCCTTACGGATTCATTTACCTCGAGTTTTTTGGGGGGCGGGGCCGCCAGGCCGGCGCTGATAGGCCGGCAGGGCCGTCGCTCTCAGGCGACTCCGCTTCCCATTGGTGTCCCGGGGCTCCGCCCACTGGGCAGGGCGGGAGATTCGGTGTGCAGCAGGCAGGCCTCCCATCCCCCGCCGCCTCGGGGCTGCCCTGCTCGACCTTGTGACCCTGCGACCCTGCGACCCTGCTCCTGCGCCACTGTCTAGAATTTGGCTTTCCCGCCGGGGCCGAAGCCGCCTTCCCTGCGGCGGCCATTCAGCGAGGCGGCCGGGGGCCCCCGGACGGACACCTGGCGTGCGTGGCGGGATCACCGGGCCGCCCGCCTCCCTCTCCTGCTCCGCTCGGGCGTGCGAGGTGAGTCCAGGTGCACCCGGCCCGGCCTGCCCCGCGGCCTGCGGGCAGGGGCGCTGTGCCCACCTCGCGGCCCTCCCCCTGCTGACCCCGGCTCCGGAGCGCAGCCCACCGGTCAGCGGCGCGAGGCCCAGGCCGAAGCCCGTGACCACTTGTGGGGATGAGGGGCTCCCTCTGCAGGACCGTCCTTCCGTCTGTCCAGCAGTGATAGACTTTCTGTACTCGGGACGCCTGTTGCCAACATACCTGGTTCCCGGCGTTAGAGCCTTGTGCTTGGAAAGAGAGAACCGTCAAAGTCCGTAAGGACAGCGTCCCGGGAGAGGAGCAGGTCCCGTGGTCTCGTCCCAGAACCACCCCGAGCGAGGACCCGGCAATGTTGTCGTCCCAGCCTGGAGGCGCCAAAGGAATCCTGCCATCTGAGCGGTCACCCTGGGCCAGTTGCTTGATCGTAAAATGTTGACAAACCAGGCTCTTTTGGTAGAGCTTCTTAAATTAAAAGGATGTTGATGCGTTCCTTTTTGTTTTACAACTGAAATCCTAATAGAACAGTTACGTCTTCCTTAGTTAAATTGCCATCTGAAAAAAACCCAGCAGGGCCCTACACCTTTGTGTATTATAGGCACTGCATGTTAAATGGCCGTCATTCATTCATCGTTTATTGCGCGCTTCTGTGAGACGTTAGATGAGATATAGAGATGGGTAAGAGATCTGCATGGTTAAGTTGAAGTTTAAAGTAAAAATACCCGTAATAGGGAACATTTCATTAGCATTTTCACGTGCCAAGCACATGATCTCATGTAGTCGTCACAGCTTTGTCCAAAGTCACACAGTTATACGTGTGGAGTTAAGATCAGAACCCCCATTTATCTGGTATTAAAATTGGTGCTTGACCACTAATCTGGGCCACCTTCTTTTTTAAAGGATTGTATTTTTAAAAATTGCAGCAAATCCTTTATTTGCTTTCAAAGGAGAGTGTGATGCTCTTCAGACCCATTTGGTGCTGCTGTATTGCCTTGTTCGCTTCTTAAAGGGAGTCCACTTAAAAGTAAGCGCCCAAGACAGTGCCTTAAGGAGTAAATGGTCACTAACTGTTTGCATTTTGTTCTGTGTTTGTTGGGTAGGTTTTTTAAAGAAATTGTTAGAGAAGAAGGAAGGAAAGGTTCCTTTCAAGGTCTTTGCAGAAAAGACTTCAGTTTGGTGGTTCTGTACTATATGATAAGATGTCTGAAAATCTAGAAAAGGAAATTGTGTATAAATGCACTTGGCTACAAACAAGAGTGAGTAACACTGTCTCCCTCCAGGCAAGTCTTCTGTAAAATACCATAGGGAAATTGCCCAGGACAATATTGAGGTGTGAAAAGTATTTGTTTTTAAACTTTCTTTGAAAATATTTTTTCCCCCGAAGGATCTACTAGACTTGTGCTAGTGAGAATTATGTAACTGACCTTTATTCCTTTTTCACTTTGATTGCCAGGAGGCTCAGAGCCCAAATTCTTTGTATGATTTCATTTTCTTCTTTTTTTAAAATATTTTCCCTGATCCAGACTCCCTATCAGTATTTATAGTTTATCATTTGTTTTATTGCATTTGCTTATTGTCACTGCTTCAGATTCTTTGTGGAACACAGCAGTATATAATTTAAAATAATGTAGATTATGCTGAATCTGGCCATGCTCTCAAAAGTATGCTTGATAGAACTAGTGATGTTGAACTTAGTGAAGTGGAAACCTAGAGGAACTGTGGAAGTCTTGGATATTTGAACTGCCGTGTGGGAAACTGAGTAAACATATTATGAGTAGTTTCCAGAGGTAAAACAAACATTTAGGAAAACAGATTTATATGTAATGGCAGGAGAAGTGTGTGGTGTAATAGAATGATCAGGGACATCAGAATCAGGCAAACGTGGATTTCAGCCCTACCACATTTTCTACCTGTGTAAATTTAGGTCAGTAATTTAATATTAACCTCTGTTTACTCATCTGTAAATTGAGGGAATTATATGTATTTTAACTACCTCAAAGAACCTGAGGATTTAGGGGCCGGCCCTGTAGCCGAGTGGTTAAGTTCACGCGCTCCACTTCGGCGGCCCAGGGTTTCACTGGTTCAGATCCCGGGCACGGACATGGCACCTCTCATCAGTCCATGCTGAAGCAGCGTCCCACATGCCACAACTAGAAGGACCCGCAACTAAAAATACACAACTATGTATCTGGGGGCTTTGGGGAGAAAAAGGAAAAGTAAAATCTTAAAAAAAAAAAACAAAAACCTGAGGATTTAATGATCTGGTATACATAAAAATGCCTAATACAATGCCTGGCAAACAGCCCCTCAAAAAACTATTTTATACACATACAAAGAAATTGTCAGTTTTTTTATTTTATACAAATGTCTTGTAGATGCATTAAACTTCTTCTCTGATACACTCAAATTTCTTATAATAAGAATCAGTTCGTCACTAGAAAGATGGCCCAAAAGGGTCCATTCTCCTGGCAACGGTCAGATAAATTATAGATGAAGCATTATCCTTAGAACAAAGCATAAACCTAATAGCGTTGTTGTGAGAATTAAAGGAGAATACATACAGAATAGTCTAAATGTCTAGCACAAAGTAAGTGCTCACATTTTGGCCTCCTCCCTCCGCCTACCTGCCCCCCCATTCCAGATCTTCTCAGTTTGTAGGGCTTTGCTGCGCCATCATGATAACTCTGACTTTGTAAGAACTGCATTTATCCATTTATCTTGTTTGCTTAAACTCATGAACTTCTTTGGTGCTTTCGTTTTCCTATTAGCTGACCCTGACTGAGTTCTTTTTCCAATTGCAGGTGACTGTACCTGAATTTTCCAGCTGCAGAATATGTAGTACCTTTAAAGGTAAATGAACACTGAGACGAGTCATTTCAGTGTGCTAGTTACAAGAGAAAACTTGGCAACGTTTAGTAAGTTATCTGCATGCAAATAACTGACTCATGAGGGACACAGTCAGTAGTTCCTCTTGTCAGGAGAAAGTCAAAAATAGGGTTTATAAGAGAGAGAGAGGAGAAAAAACTTCATTTTTCAGGTAAACTGAGTAGCTGGCAGCTAGTTGGAATCATCATTAATTAGTTTCAGGCAGTTAGTATTATAAGTTTGAAACTAAATTTTGTCAGAGTACCCAGAGTTGATCAAGTTTTGCTTGCCTAACTCTGAAGTTTGTTCAGTGAAGAACTGTCTGTAAGATATGGGAAAGATTCATGCTTACTGTTTAGTTACCAAGAAACCCAGAAAGCCATATTCCTAATTGTAAAGTTGTTTGGTGAGCGGGCAGTAATAGTAAAGGGAGGTGCTTGAGGATCTTTGATTCAGACGTGGTCCATCAGTGAAGTATGTAGACGTCCCCCAGTGGACTGTGTGTTTCCAGTGGGCAGATACTAAAATCCACCGAGCCGTTATTCTGTGTTTGGCTGCCCCTTTTCTAGACTCTCCTGTATTAACCACCGCTTCCTGGTATGGCTGTTATTCTATAGATTGGTTAGAGCCTCTTTACAGACAGAATTGTTTTCCTGTTATTATGTTTTAGTTGGCTTGATTGGGTTTGGCTTTTTCCAACTCTCAGACACCTCTTCCATTTTTCAGATAAATAATTGTTACCTATTATCAAAAACATAACATTAATACAATACAGAGTCCCCCCTTATCCACAGGGGATACATTCCAAGACCCCCAGTGGATGTCTGAAACCGAAGATAGTACCCAAACCTGTATGTGCTGTTTTTTCCATACATACATACCCATGATGAAGTTTAATTTATAAATTAGGCATAGTAACGGATTAACAATAATAACTTCTCTTGGCATATCCAAATAGCCAGCAAAACTACTGTTACACCTTGGGGCTGTTGTTAAGTGAAATAAAGGTTACTTGAACACAAGCACTGCTGTACCATGACAGTCGATCTGATAACCAAGAGGGCTGCTAAGTGACTAACGAGCAATATGCTGGACAGAGGAATGATTCACGTCCTGGGCAGAATGAGTGGGGGGGGCGTGAGATTTCATGACACTGTTCAGAATGGTGTGCAGTTTAAAACTTATGAGTTGTTTATTTCTGGAATTTTCCATTTAATAATATTTTGGGGCCACAGTTGACCTCAGGTGACTGAAACCGTAGAAAGCAAAATGGTGGATAAGGAGGGACTACTGTAATGCATAATATATATTTCATACTTAAAAGACTTTTAAAATTGTTATACAAATACGTGTATTCATTACTGAATGTTTAATTTATTTGGCTGTTGATGTGAAATTTTCATCACTTTTGAGTGCTGTATTGCTTTTCTTTAGGTTGGCAGTGATGAGTAAACCTGAGTTAAAGGAAGACAAGATGCTGGAGGTTCAGTTTGTGGGAGACGATGATGTTCTTAACCACATTCTCGACAGAGAAGGAGGTACTGCGTGACTGTACGATTTGAGAGATGCTTATGTAGCGATTATGAATTATGTCACTTTTTACAGTATTTTAATCTTCTATTTTGAAAATATAGCACACAGTATTTCATCTGGTAAGATTGTAAATAAAAATTTAATTTTTAGTTCACTCCATTCAAACTTTATTGAAAATAATAAAGCTTCATCTGATATGAAATACTCAGTCATAGTGGTAAGTGATAAGTACCCACTTTAATTAAAATATGTAGTTATTTTGACCCCCAAAAATATAATAGTTTCAGGGTTGTTTTTTTTTTTTTAACTAAATTATATAAACTGTGGAAGAGTGGTCTTTACTTTAATCAAAGAGAAAACGCTAAATTTTTTTCCAGCTTTTAAGTAATGACAGTATAAGTAATACAGTTTGTTTACTTATTTAAATGTAATGTTTAGAGAGAATTTATGCCTGTCATGTTCTAATTCTTTGGATGTTCTTATAGGAGCTAAATTAAAAAAGGAGCGAGCTCAGCTTTTGGTCAATGCAAAAAAAATAATAAAGAAGCCAGAATATGATTTGGAGGAAGATGACCAGGAAGTCTTAAAAGATCAGAACTATGTGGAAGTTTTAGGACAAGACATTCAAGGTATCTGGCGGGGGGATAGAGGAGGAATGTACACGCATATTTTTGCTAGTAGCCAAAATTGCTTTGCAGGATGCATAAAATAGTCTGGTAGGTTAAGCAGTGGTGTGCTATATTATTTTTTTTCCAGTTTTTTTATTATAAAATTAACATAAAATTTACCGTCTTTACCGTTTTTAAATGTACAGTTTAATTGTATTAAATACATTCATAATATTGTGCTGCCGTCACCACCATCCTTCTCCAGAACTCTTTTCGTGTGCTGTGCTGTATTATTTCTCACCAGAGAAGCATTGCTTCAGCTTCTTCTCTATAGTTGGAAGGGTTGGAAGCACGAAGTTTCTACTGAGTTTTTTTTCTGTAGTTTTTTTTTATAAATGGCCAGTCCTGTATTTAATTATTTTTAGAAAGATGAATTCTACAGACCAACCACTCTAAAGTTATTTTTTAAGATATTTGTATTTTTAACTAATTTGAAATAATTTCATAAAGCAAGTCACTTCATTATTACCTTGCTCTACTTTACAGAGATAGTTAGAAGGAACGTTCCGAGAAGTAATGTTGTTCCAACCTAGGCATGCTAGTATTATGTTTTTTTAAACTTAAGCCAGCTTCTCCTGCCAGATAATACATAAAATATTTTAGACTTGAATTATATTATAGGGTGCAAGAGCACAGATATATATTAGAGTAGAAAGAACACAGATCTACTCAAGTTGACTTAAAAAAATAAAGACCAAAGAACGAAATCAGTATTGTTGGGCACTAGGGGCATTGGACTGGAACCACATTTGGCTTTCATGGCTCTCCTAATCTCCCTCATGTCTTCTCTGTGCATCCATTCTGTTCTCTCTATGCTTCCTATCTGCTCGTGTACATGTTTCTTACTCTCTTATGCTTGGCTTATTATTGGCCATCATGACTACTCCTGATGTCTTTCTCACTTCTTGAGTCATAATGTTTCTAGTTTAGTTCCCAGTGTTAAATGACATGATACCAAAAAATGACCATTGTTCCTTAATAGGCTTGTGGGCAGGGTGGATTCTCTTAAAAGAGTCCCCAGCTAGATAGTTGACAATTCTAGGGCATAGTCTGAATAGAACTTTGGATTTTTGACTGCCTGTTATGCTAGACCTAAGTAGAGAGATTGAAAATAATAATCAGGGGCCGGCCTGGTGGCGCAGTGGTTGGGTGTGCGCGTTCCGCTTCCGTGGCCTGGGGTTTGCAGGTTCGGATCCCGGGTGCAGACATGGCACCGCTTGGCAAGACATGCTACGGTAGACATCCCACATGTAAAGTGGAGGAAGATGGGCACAGATGTTAGCTTAGGGCTAGTCTTCCTCAGCAAGAAGAGGAGGATTGGCAGCAGATGTTAGCTCAGGGCTAATCTTCCTCAAACAAAAAAAAAGGAAAGAAAATAATATTCAAAAAAACCAAAAACGTATTCTCTTAAAAATCATTTCTTATTGTAAAAGTAATACATATTTGTGGTAGAAACTCATTGCTTCCACTGTTTTTCACATATTGGCACCCACACAAATGATATTTGGAGGCACACTAGAATAAATGGAGAATACTCCAAATCAGGGACAAATGCTGTAGGGCTTCTAATCCTTATTCCTACCCTGTCTGCAGGCCCTGACTGGCATCCTGAAAGGCCAAGAGGATCAATACTCAGCACACCTGTAACCCGTACCTTTAATTTCTGCACACCAGTTGGAAAACTTCGCCTTAGAGCAGTGTTTCTCAACTTTTTTTTCATGATTATATCCTAAGGAGCCTTTCTAGGCACTTTCTCCTAATCACCTCCACCCATGAAATTTTAATACTACATATGTACTATTTATCTGTTTATTTACTATGACGCTTTGGAGGGTCTAAGATGTTTTTCGTGCTCTCTCTCCTCCCACAAAGAGCCAGTTTTCATTCCATGAGGAGCAATATTGTTCCTGTTGAGAATGCGTGCTTTAGAGAACGTGGAACTGTTAACAGTTTGGTGTTTATCTTTTGTCTGTCTGTACATGCATGCAGACACATAAGCTTGTGTCTACACTCTGAGTCCAGGAAAGGAACTGCTCATTTGACTGTGGGCATGTACAACAGAGGAGCCGATAACCAGTCTTGCAGACATGACTTTCGGTTTTGATTTGTTTTTTCTTGTCTGCCAAAATATGTATAGGAGGGGCTAGCCTGCTGGCGTAGTGGTTAAGTTTGCGTGTTGTGCTTCAACAGCCTGGGATTCGTGGGTTTGGATCCTGGGCACGGACCTACACACCTCTTGTCAAGGCATGCTGTGGCAGCGTCCCACATAGAAAATTGAAGGTTGGTACAGATGTTATCTCAGTGCCAATCTTCCTCACCAAAAAACAAAAACAAAACACCAGAAAAAATGCAAAATGTGTATAGCAGTGGAGAGTGGTGTTCCAGATAAGATGGAGGAAGGAGAGCTTTTTAATGTTTTTTTCAGGGAAGAAATGTTGACATCTATCACAGACTTCTTTAACCTTGAGATACTGAACAATAAGCTTCTGCCTAATCTTTTATTAGAAACAGAAGAGAAATAAGCTTTATTTTTAAAACACAGAGGGATATTTGACAAAGAATCTTTAGGAATAGTTAAAAAAGAAAGCTTTTCAACAAGAACCTTTAAATACTTTATTAATTAATCCATTTACTTACTATTGAAGTGTAAGTTGCTTCTTATTCGCAGCACACATCTTGACATACCTGGCGTAGTTCTCATAGTCTATTAATGCATCCAGTCTGGAGAAAAATCATTGCATAGCAGTACTAGGTGATCTCAGGCATGAAATAGAAGATTTCCCAAAGGTCTCCCAAAATAATTAGATAGGTGTCCTCAAGAGGAATTTGTCTTGTTGATGCTTCTCTTGAACATTTGGTTTGTTTTTTAATCTTATGAACAGTGTGATTCTATAATTGATTCTTTAAAAGTTGGCTGCTAGAAAATTCTGAGACAAATATGTGGTCCATTTGTAGTATTTTTATTTTTTTTTTGGTGAGGAAGATTCACCCTGAGCTAACATCTCTTGCCGATCTTCCTCGTTTTTTTTTGCTTGAAGAAGCTTAGCTCTGAGCTAACATCTGTGCCAGTCTTCCTCTATTTTGTGTGTGGGATGCCTCCATAGCATGGCTTGACGAGTTGTGTGTAGGTCTGTGCACGGGATCCGAACCTGCAAACCCAGGCCACTGAAGCAGAGTGCACAGAACTTTAACCACTTGGCCACAGGGCCAGCCCCATATGAAACTTTTTAGTAGTTTTCAAATTACTCAAAATTCTCAATACCAAAAAATTGTGAATATATAATTCACAAAAGAAGTTAAAGTAGTTAATAAATATAAGAAAAAATGTTTAATGCTGATGAGGGATCTTAATATTAGTTGATATAAACTTCCTAGAAAGCAGTTTGGCAATATGTGTGTCTTATAAAATTCATATACTCTCACCAGTATTTCCACTTTTAGGACTCTCTTATGAAGAAATCAGAGATCTAAACAAAGATTTATATCCAAGGGTAATCACTACAGCACTAGTTAGAATCATAAAAAGTTAGAGACAATTCAAAAGTCTAATAGAGGAAACTGTATATTATTTATAGATTAGAATGCAATATTACTTGGTTATTAAAGTTCTTTTTCTCCAGAGAATAATCTTTAAGAATTTAACAATATGTAAAATTTAAAAAGAAATAACGCTATGACTTCACACCCATTAGGATGGATACTGTCAAAAAACTAGAAAACAACAGGTGTTGGTGAAGATGTGGAGAAATTGGAACCCTTCTATACTGTTGTTGGAAATGTAAATTGGTGTAGCTGCTATGGAAAATAGTATGGAGATTTCCTCAAAAAATTTAAAATAGAGTTACCTATGATCCAGCAATTCCACTCTGGGAACATATACAAAAGAATTCAAATCGAGGTCTCAGAAAGATATTTGTACACCCATGTTCATAGCAGCATTATTCACAGTAGCCAAAAGGTCGCAGCAGCCCAAATGTCCCTTGCCAGATGAATGGATGGTTGAAATGTGGTGTATACATACATGCAGTGCAGTATTATTCAGCCTCAAAAAGGAAGGAAATTCTGACACGTTACAGCATGGATGAACCTTGAGGACAGCTAAGTGAAATAAGGCAGACACAAAAAGACTAATAGTGTACAATTTCACTTACGTGAGTTACATGGAGGAGTCAAATTCCCAGAGAAAGAAAGTAGAAGGGAGGTTGCCAGGGGCTGTGGGGAGGAGGACTGGGGAGTTGTTTAATTAAATCCAGGATTTCAGTTTTGTAAGATGAAAAGAGTTCTAGAGATTGGTTGCAAAATAATGTGAGTGTTCTTAATACTGAACTATACACTTAAAAATGGTTAAGATGGTAAATTTTATGTATGTTTTATCACAATTTTAAAACATAATTTATTTAGCCATAATTAAAAACTTGACATGGTCCTTAAGTTCAAAAATGGAACTATGAATAAGGCTAAATTAAAAATACTGCAGGGCTTGGCCCCGTGACCAAGTGGTTAAAGTTCTGTGTGTTCTGCTTTGGCAGCCTGGATTTGAACACTTGATACAATCTGAGTGTGCTTTTTTGTTTTTTCCAATTTTTTTCTTAAATCGTTTATGGTTTGTCATCTACCTAATTTGAAACCAATTGTTTTAGTTAATAAGTTTTGTCAAGTCTTTCTAAAGCATTTAATTCAGTTTATATAGAAACTACTTAATATTTTTAAATTCCTATTTTGTCTGTATGCCAAACATTTAATTAAGTTATATAATTGCAGTAATAAGCTCTCCATAACAGACCCATGCATATGTAGAAACTAAATATATAACAGAGGTCGCATTGCACTTCACTAGGCTAAGGATGCACTGGTCAGTGAATGGTGTTGGGACAGTTGAGTATCCTCAGGGAAAAAGGAAATTGGATCCCTACCTCCCATCATAAACAACTTGATTACCTTAATTAAAGATTTACGTGTGAAAAGCAAATTATAAATGCTTTTACAAGAAAATGTAACAGAATATAGTTTTAATCTTGATTATGGAAGAATTTCTTCAAAAATGTATAATAGAAAGAAAAGATTAACAAATTCACCTAATTAAAATTTAGTGCTTCTCAAGAAGACAAACCACAGACTGGGAGAAAATATTTGCAAGAGACATATCTGTTAAAGAACTGTTATTCAGAATATGCAAAGAGCTCTTAAAACTCAGCAATAAGAAAATGAACAACCTGATTAAAAAATGGGCAAAGGACCTGGACATCTCACCAAAGAAGATACAGAGATGGCAAAAAAGCATATGAAAATATACTGAACATTATATGTTATTAGGGAATCACAAATTAAAACAACAGTGAGATACCACTACACACCTAGAGTGGCCTAAATTCAAAACACTGATAACATCAAATGCTGACACAGCTGTGGAGCAGTAGCGACTATCGTTTACTGCTGGTGGGAGTGCAAAGTGGGATAGCTCTTTGGAAGGCAGACTGGCAGTTTCTTACAAACTGAACATATTCTCACCCTGTGACCTAGCAGTTGTGCTCTTTGTGTTTGCTCAAATGAGTTGAAAACTTAATGTCCACCCAAAAACCTGCACATAGATGTTTATAGCAGCTTTGTTCATAATTGCCAAGGCTTGGAAACAACCAAGGATAAATAAACTGTGATACATCCAGACAACAGATTATTATTCAGTGCTAAAAAATAGTAAGCTATCAAGCCATGAAAAGACATGGAGAAGCCTTAAGTGCATGTTACTAACTGAAAGAAGCCAATCTGAAAAGGCTACATACTGTATGATTCTAACTATATGACATTCTGGAAAAGGCAAAACTATGGAGACAGTAAAAAGATCAGTGGTTGCCAAGGGTCAGGAGAAGAGAGGGGTGAATAGGTGGAGCACAGGATTTTTAGGGCCGTGAAACTATTCTGTATGATACTATAGTGGTAGATACATGTTATCATACTTTTGTCAAAACTTATAGAATGTACAACACCCAGAGTGAACCCTAACAGAAGCTCTGGACTTTGAGTGATAATGTTGGGTCAGTGTAGGTTCCTCAGTTGTAACAAATGTCCCACCCTGATGTGGGATGTTGATAGTGGGGGAGGTTGTGCATATGTGAGAGCAGGAGGTATATGGGAAATCTCCCTACCTTCCACTCAAGTTGGCTGTGAACCTAAAACTGCTCTAAAATATTAAGTCTATTAAAAAAATTGAGTACTTCTCTTCATAGGATAAAAAAGATATTTCTTCTTCTGGAAATAAGAAACATGTGAAAAGATGTCCAACATCATTAGTGATTAGGGAAAGGCAAATTAAAACACGTCACCCCGTGAGATTCATTTTATACCCACTAGATTGGCAAAGGTTAAGGAGTCTGGGTAATACTAAGTGTTTGTGCATATAGATCAACCAGAACTCTGAAACAGTAAGGAGAGCGAGCACCAGCTTTGGAAAAGTTGGGCACTGTTTTGTAATAACAGTAATAAACCCATTACATGTTAATGTAAATTACACATATTTAAATGAAAAACAACTATTTGAAAAGATACTAGTGAAGAGGCATTGTTTTACATCTTTGAAATCTCTTTTATGTTTGGCTTAATAGACGACAGCTGGATTTTCATGTCTGCTTTACACGTTCCATTAAGCAACAGAGTGGTAACGTCATCACACGTCGTGCAGTCTCTGGAATACCTCACTATACACTGATGATTGAGAGTCAGAGGGTCAAATAATGTCTTAGTGTTATTAGGAAATAATTTTGGCCTCAGGGACCTCAGAAACTCCCCAGGCCAAACTTTGAGAATTGCTGTGCTGGAGAGTAGGGGACTAGCCGTGAGGGTCCAGTATATTGTACACAGCAGTTGTTATTCAAAAGGAAGGCTGAAGAATGAAATTAAGTCAAGGTCTTAATTGAGAGTAAGAGAGCTTCTACCATGTAACAGCTGTTTAAATCTCAGCCTCAATTCACCATTGTACTTTGCATGTTTGCTTCCAGAAGGAAGCATGACTATAAATTCTCTTCTGTCCTCCCTCCGCAGGGGCAACTCCTGTCATGAGCTGAATGCGTACCCCTCTAGTCTGGAGGGCTTTGTTTAGGGGGCTTTTTTTTTAAATATATTTTTGTGTGTATTTGTGAATAATAATGTTTTCAGTGTTTTAAAATTTATATAAACAGTGACATAGTCTGTTGTATGTTTTAAAATATGTATACGTATGTATTGTTAAACCTGTATGCAAGACTGTGAGGGGTACAAATCTTAAGTTCTTAGTTAAAATTTTATCTTTTTTTTTCTTGCTAACTAACTTTGCCCATTTATCGTAGGTATGTGTTACATTTTCTCTTTCAGGATCCTTGAAAAATGGCTCTGCTACAGATGGTGGGAATAAAGTTTATTCTTTTCAGAATAGAAAACACTCTGAAAAGATGGCTAAACTAGGTATGTTTCTTTGCTGATTTCTGTAATCACTATTCACCTTTTCTAAGAAGGTGTATTTGGCCACATTCCCCACATTTATCATCCCCATGCTGGGGGGTGTCATTTTATATTATTTTATATTATCAAGCATACTTAAAGTCATTAGTTTTTTTTCCTGCTCACATGTCTTCTCATCTAGGTAATAAACTTCTCAGAGTAAGACCCCTATCTTCGTTTTCTTCCCACAGCATCTAGCATAGGTTCTTAACAAATTTTTGTTAAGTAAATGAGTCACTTCTGTCACACAGAGATATTCTGAGTTTATTGAATAAGGATTTTACACTGTATATAGAAAATGTTTGTATTATAGAGAATTATTTGTATAAAATTGTTAAGAATAGGCTATTTTAATGTTTTTCTTACCCAACTTAATAACCATGTAAGCCAATTACATGTGAATTACTGATTTTCAGAGAACCAGACTGTAATAAATTACATATAACATTAAAATTAAACTGTCAATTTTAATTCTTTTAAAAAATTCAGATGGCACTATATTTGGATTCTGTGGTGTGAGGGGTCATCAATTTTGAAAGCTTTGAGGAAAGGAAATAATATATGAAAGCACTTTGAAAATTAAGGAGGTCCATAAGTAGATGATGGTTTGATAATACCAAAAAGTCAAGAGCAAGGGAATAATAGTTAACTACCTGGTAAAATGTAATAGTTGTATAAAAGGGCTTCTAATCTATAATTATAAAACATCTAGATATTTTTAAATGGTATATCTTTATGCAATCATTCTTGCCAGGGACTGTGTAAATGTTCAAGGTCAAGTGGAAATCACTCTTGTTAACTGTTGGCACTGATGAGGGTCATATTAGAATTAATTATAAGACCTTCATTTCTGAATATACTATGATTTAATCATTTGCAAAGTTCAGTTTTTCTGACAGGTGTAATATTAAATTCATCACTAATTTTGAACTTAACATGGTACATACAATAATTTACATTAATTGATGTATTTCTTAGTGTTTATTATCTATATCAGCAAATTAAAAGTTTTTTGATATGTGAAAATGACTAAATTCTGTGTAGGATCTTTGAGAAACCAGAGAAATGTAATATTATATAATGTAATTATTAGAGAAAAGATCAGATAGACACCAAGACCAAAATGAAACCCTAGGACAGTGAAGCAGGACAAAGAACACTGGAGAAGAGGACAACTAATAGTGAAAAGAAAAGGGGAACCCCAGAGGAGTAATCAAGTAGTTCTCCAAGCTGATAATCAACATGTGTCACCACGATGATATGTCCTATATCTGTAAATATTGTCATGTTGTACATTTCTGTCATCTCATCTGAAAGAAATATACAGTCATGAAAGACAGTTTTTTGGATAATTTGAGACTGATCA
Organism: Equus przewalskii; assembly: GCF_037783145.1. Classification (NCBI taxonomy): domain Eukaryota; kingdom Metazoa; phylum Chordata; class Mammalia; order Perissodactyla; family Equidae; genus Equus; species Equus przewalskii. Next base: position 75,171,778 of record NC_091847.1, on the reverse strand, counting down.
TATTTTCCAAAATCTGTGTTTAGTTAGGACTTGTGTTAGATTATAATGCTCTTTAAAGAGTTTCTTTGACTCATTAAGTATTATTGCTAATTGTGTTTACATATAAATATATTAGGAAAATTAAATTCCTTAATGTTTTTTAAGTAACTTAATGATCTGCCAGAAAGTCATATATTACTCTGAGTATAAATGATGATTAACTATAATTGGGCTAGGGGCCGGCCTGGTGGTGCAGCGGTTAAGTTCACGTGTTCCGCTTCTCGGCAGCCCGGGGTTTGCCGGTTCGGATCTTGGGTGCAGACATGGAACCGCTTGGCAAAAGCCATGCTGTGGTAGGCATCCCACGTATAAAGTAGAGGAAGATGGGCATGGACGTTAGCTCAGGGCCAGTCTTCCCCAGCAAAAAGAGAAAGATTGGCAGTAGTTAGCTCAGGGCTAATCTTCCTCAAAAAACAAAAAGAAAATTGGGCTAACCAAGATATAGGACTAGACATAGACTAAGGGTTAGAGTGGAAGGCTTTGTAAAATACAGAGAACATGTCCAGGATGAGTAAATAAATGCAAACAAAAGAAGAAAGGTGAAGTACCAAGTAGAAAGCACAGCAGGGGAGCCAGCTTGGAGAAATAGATGACACTAGGGAAGTTGAAAATAGATTGGTTAGATAGGATCAGATAATAGCCTGATGAGAAGCTATCATTAGGCAAAGGGGAATTTTATTTTCAAATTTCTAATATGTTGCAGATCAGTTGTATAATATAATAATGTATAATGTATAATATGTATAATAATAATAATAATGTATAATATTATATATATGATAATATAATATAACAATGTATAATATAATACAAATGAATTATTAGAAAAATCAAAATAAAAAAACAAAATATAAACCCCAATTTTTAATTATTAGTCAGTAGCCATACACAATGACTGTCTCTTGTTCTTTTCCTCTTCTTCCTTTTTCTTTGTTTCTCCTTTTGTAGTTTAATAGTCATTTAAAAGCAGATAGAGAATTTTTGTTTCAATATAAAACCAATATGATCTCAGGTAAGTTACTTTGTACTTACGTGGCTTTTTGTTGATGTGGAGTTTTTTCCTATCCTGTGGATCAGCAGCCTTTAATCCAAAAATGGTGTATTTTTCTGGTGTAAAGAGAAGGCCAAGGCCTGAGCCTTAGGCATACCCACAGGTAGAATGTTGAGGAGGATGAGGACAGGGAAGAAGAGGTGGATAACTACCAACAGTAGTCGGGGGCCAGGGTAATGTCATAGAACCCAAATGGAGGAATAATTTCAAAGAAAGATTTTTAAAAGACTAGTAGATGATACAGAGGACCAAAGAGGTTAAGAAAAAAGAAGCCAGTGCATTTGTGGGGACTGTCATGAATATGTCAGGTCAGTTTCAAGATTGGAGGATAAAACAATGTGAAATAGGTTAGAAAGAGTTTGAGTCAGTAAAGTGGGTTTAACTTACACAAATTCAACTCTATTGTCTCCTTTAAAAAAAAAAAAAGGAAGGAGATAATTTAAATAATGTATACCTTTTTTCTTAGTGAACAGTGTCCCTGAGTGTGTTAATTTGGGAAATGTAAATCTATTCCTTCAGTTAGGCTCATTTCCCACATGCCTATCATAGTGTGAGAATGTGAGCATCTTTAAAGATAAAGATTGTATTTTTCATTTAAAATGGCCCCTTCTATTTAGAAGCCAACTATTTCATCTGATGCTCAATTGAAGAAACGGCCATCTATTCAATGCTATATTATATTTTACACATTATTCATAGGTATTATACAGTTTTAGACACAAAATAAAATATACCACATTTTATGAGAGATTTAAGAGCTTTTAAAGTATAATTTTAAATATACACAGTTTCAATTTGATGTTATATCCCACTTTCTGGCCATTCTTTCTTACCTCCTAGCAAAGATGTGCCTCAAGTATATACTGTAAGGAAATAGAAGGAGTCTGATCTGATCAGAGGAGAGGAGGGAGGGAGTATGTTAATTAGGGAAAGCAGCAAGGTCAAAGTTAGTTCTCTATTTGTGTTTGTTTTAAGTCCTGTGGGTAATTGAAGGAAGAGTTAAAGATGCTTGGGACACAGCGAGTAGAGCTGAAAGCAGTAGTACTCAGTATGGGTAGGTTTGTTTGTCTTTCTGATAATAGTTGCAGGCATGTTTTTTTCTTTCTTTTTAGAGAGTTTATGTGAGTGGAATAAGGCTGTTGCTCCTCTTCAGCTGCTGTTGCCCATTAAAGGGTCTTTTATATATTTCTTTTGTCTGTTTATAGCTTCCGAACTAGCAAAAACACCAAGAAAAAGTGTTTCGTTCAATTTGAAGAATGATCCTGAAATTATGATAAACATTCCTCAATGTAGCAAGGGTAAGATTTTACCTCCGTTCTTTGAAGAGACTTTTCATAGTTGCTTCAAGTTACAGTATGTTACTTTTTTTTTGTCAAAGTGCATTTTTGTATATTTTTTACTTTTCTATTCTGAAAATTGATTCAACAGCGTGCAGTTAGTACTCCAACCTGTGTGCCTTAGTATACCTGTATTTAGCTATCAATAAAAGGGTAAAATATCTGTGCTGGTAGAAGTCACGCAAATTGACAGGGCCAACTAGAAACAGTCTTAAAACCCTGTTGTCATTTGTTTGAGTTAGCCAAATGTTCATGGAAGATTTGCTTTGGCAAATACTATTTGAAATAAGGTTTTGGGGGTTTGGAAGTCTTATAGTTTGTAGAGAATTGTGGAGCAGTTGTTTTTGAGTGACCCATTCCAACTAGGTTAAGCAGTATACTTTTTAAATAATGAACAATGAAAATGGATCCGTTTTTTCTTGTTAGATGAGTACTACAGAAATTCAGGATGTAGCTGTCACTAATGGGAGTAATCATGACATTAATAATGACAATTCAGCCTCTGGTGGAGATGCAGTTAGTTGAGAATTCATTAGTATGTCATGGCTTCTAGGTAGAAACGGCAACTTTGCTTTTAATGTAACTAGACTATGATAAAAAGTGAAGTATTTGTAGTAAGTAGTGGCTTTTTGTTTCATTCTTTAGGGCATCCTGCTTCAGACAAAGTTCAGTTGAAGGTAAGCAATTGAGTAAAAACCGGCAAAAACCTTGGTGTTACAAAGTAAGACATGATGAAAAATACCCATTTTGTCTCTTAATTTGTATAGTGCTTTATAATTGACAGGTATCTGCCAATTAAATACCTAACTTATGATGACGAATGTGAGATTCAGAGAGCTGAAGTGATGTGTCCCAGTTCATTCACCTAACTAGGAAGGAGAAAAGCTGGGAAATGAAGCCAGGTCTTCTGGACTCAACTGTCGTGACTCTTCTGTCAGAACTATCCCTGAGTATTTTCAGCTTAGAAGAGCTGACCTGGGAATTTTAGGGTTTTGGTTTTGTTTTGTTTCACTTTTGTATATAGTGTTCTGTTGTTTCTTGGGAGATTGATCCCAAGGTCCATTAAATCCATTAATCTATCCTGTTATAATTTACATTTGAAAACTAAATTGGATTTGGTAAATTCATTCCAGGGTAGCTGAAAGGAACTGACTATTTTTATCCTCTCCTTTGTGTTTTTGTGGGTTTGTTTTTTCATTATGCCTTGTCAAGTGGCCCTTCCTGGATGTGGGCAAGCCCAGATGGGCATGATGAATCCAGGACGATGAGTATGTGAGTGGTGAGTTGTCTGCGCCCGGGCAGCTGTAGATTTAGACATGCCTGGACTTGTGCACAGGCTAAGTTCGGGGAGCTCCTTGGGTCAGAATGTGAGTGCAGATGTTCAGGGCCATGGTTCTGGCCTGTGCGGGAATGTGCCATTTAGGCAAGTCGGGGTGTGGGATTGGACATGTCAGAGCCTCCTTTGTCTTTATAATGCTTTTTTCCTGTATCATATCTTGTATATTACTTCACTATGAAAGAATAAACCTCATTCCCTTAATCCAGTGAAGAATGTAGATATACTAGCGTAATTTTTCAAGTTGTGGCTCGTAACACATTAGTGGATCCTGTCAGTCCCCAAGAGACCATCAGAAAACCTGTTAGTCAAAGGTTCTATCTACCACAATAAGAGACAACATCACTATAACTGAATCTAAGTGCACTGTCTTAGAAGGGGACTTCAGGAGAGAATCTGTGTGCTGCGGTTAGGGCTTGGGGATCTGGACTCGAGGGGTTTAAGGCACGTCTGTCAAGATGGGGAACTGATGTGTGTTAGACAGATTTATGACATGGCATTTTAGGAGTGGTGGACACAGCAAGGAGAGGGCCTTGAACTGAGTCTTTCTAAGCAAACTCTTGTTTGATCAGCAAGCTGTTCGCCTGGTGAGTAACCTGTTGTCCTGATGGGAGAACAGGTTGCCCAAATGAGCAAACTGTGGAGGTAAATTAGTTTGCAGAAATTTCTGTAGCAAAGTGGAGTTATTTATTAGTTCATGGCCTTATCTTTTTGAGCAAGAATTTTCTGAAATGGTTATTTTGACACAGGTGTTCTCAGACCTGATAATTAAGCCATATGGATGCAGGTTGTCACAACTGTCAAACTTGAAATCAGATTAATGGACATGACCTACAGTTTAAAAAATGAAATAGAATAAATAGAAAATTTCTTTTTGTAAGTATTATTTCAACAGAATTTGTTTCAGTTATATATGTACAAGAGTAATAGATCAAGATGGCAAAATGTAAAAAACATTTTTGAAGATCTGGATCAAAAAAATTTGAAATATACTGTAATATACTTTATAAACCCATTGGGATTGGCTGAATTATTATGACACTATTCTTAATATCCCAATCAAAATTTATTAACATCTATAACTGGCACAAACAACTGATCACAAGACAACAGACTTAACTTTTTTGTCATTTTTCATATTGCCAAAAAAATACAGGATACTTTATCTTTTTATTAATACCATAAAAAGTTAACATGTGTATAGCAGTGGATATTTTAATGAGGTTGAAATTTAATGGTGTTAAAATATATTATGTAAGGGAAGGAAAAACATACTATACTTCTGTAAAATGTTTAAAAATACAGAAGTAAAAGTTATAAATGTGTTTCTCTCTTCTTCATAGAATGTAATGCTTTAACACCAGTTAGTTTCCCTTTTTTTGGTGAGGAAGATTAGCCCTGAGCTAACATCTGTTGCCAACCTTCCTCTTTTTTTTTGAGGAAGATTAGCCCTGAGCTAACATCTGCTGCCAATCCTCCTCTTTTTGCTGAGGAAGACTGGCCTTGAGCTCACATCTGTGCCCGTCTTCTTCTACTTTATATGTGGGACGCCTACCAGAGCATGGTTTGCCAAGCAGTGCCGTGTCCACACCCAGGATCCGAACCAGCGAACCCTAGGCCGCCAAAGTGGGCTGTGCGAACTTAACCGCTGTGACACTGGACCAGCCCCAACCTTCCTCTTTTTGCTTGAGGAATATTGTTGCTGAGCTAACACCTGTTCCAATCTTCCTCTATTTTAAATGTGGGATGCCTCCACAGCATGGCTTGATGAGTGATGTGTAGGTCTGCACCCGGGATCCAAACCTGCGAACCCTGGGCCACTGAAGCAGAGTACGTGAGCCTAACTGCTACACCACCAGCCCAGTCCCGAACACCAGTAAATTTCTCGTGCATTAAAAGTCGTGTTGCGGTGTTTGTAGGAGTACCTCTTTACTTGCTTCCTTGTCATCACTGCATATTATTACCTTTTTTTAAGAAAAAATTCTGCTAATCTGAGTGAAAAGTGGTTCAAAGGCTGATGTCTTTATGTGATGAAAGTACATACATACTTTACCGCCATCTGGAATACAGCTTCTAGAATCACTCTCAGGATCCTTTGGAAGTTGTTACATGGTTTTTGTTGTTATACTCTTTTTATTTCTTTTTCCCCAACAAATTGCTTTGTCATTGTCTTCTAGTTCTAGGAACTTGGCTCATCTGGTTCTAATGTAGTTTATTGAAAACAAGATATTTTTCTTCTTTTCTAGCCTCTTTCAGATCCATCATTAATTTCCATGTCATCATTATTACTTGACTATTTAACCTATATTGCTATTTTATTTTTAAACAGAACAATGATAAAGGTGAATTTCTGTCAACAACGCCTCGTGGTCTAAGGAAAAGATTAATGGGTATGTAGTTCTTTTTACACTGAGTTTTTATAAGAAGAATCCTCTGAACAAGGGGCAATAATGGTTAAATATACAGATTCTAGTCTTAGACTGCTTGCTGCTTGTCTTCGGCCTGCCACTTCCAGGGACTTCTCTGTGCCTCAATGTTGTGATTTGCAAAAAGGGATAATGATACTAGCCTCGAAGTTTCTTGTTATTTTTTTTTCTAGGAAGATTGGCCCTGAGCTAATATCTGTTGCCAATCTTTCTCCTTTTTTTTCTTTTTTTCTCCCCAAAGCGCCAGTACATAGTTGTATATCCTAGCTGTAGGTCATTCTAGTTCCTCTACGTGGGACGCCACCACAGCATGGCTTGACAAGTGGTGCTAGGTCCGCACCCAGGATTTGAACTGGGGAACCCTGGGCTGCCAAAGTGTAGCGCGCGAATTTAAACACTCAGCCACAAGGCCAGCCCTCCCAGAGTTGTATTGAGATTAATTGAAAGAAAGAGTGTCAAAAGTGCTTCGTTTAGTGAGTGACTGTGATATGTGCTTAACAAAGGTGGGCTGTTATTATCTTTTATTATTATGACTACTTATTGCTATTTCTTGTCATGGAAGAAAGGATATGTTCATGTCCTCCATTAAACCATAGGTTCCATAAGGTCAAGGATTATATATTTTTAACTCCAATGCTTAGCACTATGTCTTTTACATTATAATCAATGGATGTTGAGGTTGCTTGAAATGTCTCTCCAATAAAATAACATGCCTTTTAGTTTATTTGTTTTGAGATGGTTTTAGTAGTTCTATTGATTTATTTAGAAATTTTATAATGAAATAATTTTGAATATTCATAATTGTACTGATTGCTATACAAAGCCAAGTAAACAGACTTGGGTCCTGCCTTCTGGGAAATTAAAAATGGTTTTAGATTTTTAAATATTTAACTTTGGGGCAAATGACTTGTTGACTTTTATATTTCAGACAGATGTCAGCTCCTTTCTTGGGGTTGACCACTTGACAATAATATTAGCTAAGATTCTCAAATCCATACTGTAGTCTTTTCAAGGTATATATTTCATAGAGCTGTTCATACTACATTTTTAATCAACTTTAAAATGATAATACTAAATGACCAGATATCTGAAGCAATAAAAGCTGATGTATATAATTATGATTATTATTATTTTATGTCAAATACATCCCATATGCTATGTTTCGTCCTTACCCCAAAGAAGAATCCTTTTCAGAGAAAGGTAAAACTTCCTCTTCTTTCTCACCAGCAAACATGGATACCTACATGTGTGATATGTACATATAAATAAGGAGGAGACTTTTTCTGGTACCTCCTACCACTTCTGACCTGTGCACTGCCGTGGGCAGCATTCACTGCAAATCTAAATCTGCTAAGTTATATCTGCCCACAAAACCAAGCTTTCTTTTTTCTTTTTTCTTGAGTTCATAATAGTTTACATCAATGTGAAATTTCAGTTGTACATTATTTCTTGACTCTCACCATGTAAGTGCTCCCCTTCACCCCCTGGGCCCACCCCCCTCCCCACTTCTGGTAACCACTGAACTGCTTCTTTGTCTGTGTATTTGTTTATATTCCACATATGAGTGGAATCATCTGGTGTTTGTCCTTCTCAGACTGGCTATTTCACTTAGCATAATTCCCTCTAGGTCCTTCCATATTCTTGCAAATAGGATGAATTTGTCTTTTTTTCTGGCTGAGTAGTATTCCATTGTATATGTACACCACATCTTCTTTATCCAATCATCGGTCTGTGGGCACTTGGGTTGCTTCCATGTCTTGGCTATTGTGAATAGTGCTGCAGTGAACATAGATGTGCATATGTTACTGTGGGTTGTTGATTTCAAATTGTTTGGGTAGATAACCAGGTCACATGGTAGTAGTATTTTTAGTTTTTTGAGGAATCTCCATACTGTTTTCCATAGTGGCTGCACCAGTTTGCATTCCCACCAGCAGTGTATGAAGGTTCCCTTCTCTCCACACCCTCTCCAATATTTCTTATTTTCAGTCTTAGTGATTATAGCCATTTTAACAGGTGTAAGGTGGTATCATAGTGTAGTTTTGATTTGCATTTCCCTGATGATCAGTGATGTTGAACATCTTTTTATGTGTTTGTTGGGCATCTATATATCTTCTTTGGAAAAATGTTCATCTCCTCTGCCCATTTTTTGATCGGGTTGTTTGTCTTTTTATTGTTCAGTTGTGTGAGTTCCTTGTATATTATGGAGATTAACCCTTTGTCATATATATGATTTGCAAATATTTTCTCCCAATCGGTGGGTTGTCTGTTTTGATTCTAGTTTCTTTTGCCTTGCAGAAGCTCTTTAGTCTGATGAATTCCTGCTTGGTTATTTTTTCTTTTGTTTCCCTTGTCTGAGAGGACATGATATTTGAAAAGATCCTTTTTAGTTTGATGTCAAAGAGTGTACTACCAATATTATCTTCCAGGAGTTTTATAGTTTCAGGATATATCTTCAAGTTTTGATCCATTTTGAGTTTGTTTTTGTGTATGGCATGAGATAGTGATCTACCTTCATTCTTTTACATGTGGCTGTCCAGTTTTCCCAACACCATTTATTGAAGAGACTATCTTTTCTCCATTGTATGTTCTTGGCACCTTTGTCAAAGATTAGCTGTCTGTAGATGTGTGGTTTTATTTCTGGGCTTTCAGTTCTGTTCCATTGATCTGTGTGCCTGTTTTTGTACCACTACCATGCCGTTTTGATCCTATGGCTTTGCAGTACATTTTAAAGTCAGGGATTGTGATACCTCCAGCTTTGTTCTTTTTTCTCAGGATTACCTTAGCAATTCGGGGTCTTTGGTTGCTCCATATGAATTTTAGGATTCTTTACTCTGTTTCTGTGAGGAATGTCATTGGGATTCTGATTGGGATTGCATCTAATCTGTAGATTGCTTTGGGTAGTATGGACATTTTAACTATGTTTATTCTTCCAATCCATGAGCAAGGAATCTCTTTCCATCTCCTTATGTCATTATCAGTTTCTTTCAGTAATGTCTTACAGTTTTCATCATATAAGTCCTCCACCTCCTTGGTTAAATTTATTCCTAGGTACTTTATTCTTTTAGTTGCGATTGCAAATGGAATTGTATTCTTGAGTTCTCTTTCTGTAAATTCATTATTGGAGTATAGAAAAGCAACAGATCTTTGTAAGTTGATTTTATACCCTGCAACTTTACTGTAGTTGTTAATTATTTCTATTAGTTTTCTGATGGATCTTTTGGGGTTTTCTATATATAATATCACGCCGTCTGCAAACAGCTATAGTTTCACTTCTTCACTCCCTATTTGGATTCCTTTTGTTCCTTTCTCTTGACTAATTGCTCCGGCCAAAACCTCCAGTACTATGTTAAATAAGAGTGGTGATAGTGGGCATCCTTGTCTCGTTCCTGTTCTCAGGGGGATGGCGCTCAGTTTTGCCCATTGAGTATGATGTTGGCTGTGGGTTTCTCATATATGGCCTTTATTATATTGAGATAATTTCCTTCTATCCCCATTTTGTTCAGAGCTTTTATCATAAATGGCTGTTGGTTCTTGTCAAATGCTTTCTCTGCATCTATTGAGATGATCATGTGGTTTTTATTCCTCAATTTTTGGATGTGGTCTATCATGTTGATTGATTTGCGGATGTTGAACCATCCCTGTGTCTCTGGTATGAATCCCGCTTGATCGTGATGTATGATCCTTCTGATGTATTGCTGAATTTGGGTTGCCAAAATTTTGTTGAGAATTTTTGCATCTATGTTCACCAGCGATATTGGCCTGTAGTTCTCCTTTTACATGCTGTACTTGTCAGGCTTTGGTATCAGGTTGATGTTGGCCTCGTAGAATGTGTTAGGAAGTCTTCCATCCTCCCTAATTTTTTGGAATAGCTTGAGAAGGATAGGTATTAAATATTCTCTGAAAGTTTGGTAGAATTCCTCAGGAAAGCCTTCTGGTCCTAGAGTTTTATTCTTTCGGATGCTTTTGATTGCTGTTTCAATCTCTTTCCTTGAGATTGGTCTCTTCAGATTGTCTGCTTCTTCTTGATTTAGCTTTGGGAGAGTGTAAGAGTCTAAGAATTTATCCATTTCCTCTAGGTTACATTTTGTTGGCATATAGTTTTTCATAGTATTCTCTTATAATCCATTGTATTTCTGTGGAGTCTGTTGTTATTTCTCCTTTTTCATTTCTGATTTTGTTTATCTGAGCTTTCTCTCTTTTTTTCTTTTTAAGTCTGGCTAGGGGTTTGTCAGTTTTTACTTGTCTTCTCAAAGAACCAGCTCTGTGTTTCATTGATCCTTTCTACTGCCTTTTTTGTTTCAATAGAATTTCTGCTCTGATTTTTATTATTTCTCTCCTTCTGCTGACTTCGGGCTTTGTTCTTCTTTGAATTAGGTGTAATTTGAGATTGCTTATTTGGGATTTTTCTTGTTTGTTAAGGTGTGTCTGTATTGCGATGAATTTCCCTCTTAATAGGCTTTTGCTGCATTCCGTATGAGTTGATATGGTATGTTATTATTTTCATTTGTTTCCAGATATTTTTTGATTTCTCATTTAATTTCTTCAATGGTCCATTGCTTGTTCAATAGCATGTTGTTTAGTGTCCACATCTTTGTTCCTTTCTCAGGTTTTTTCTTTTAATTAACTTCTGGCTTTATAGTATTATGATTGAAAAAGATGCTGGTTATTATTTGAATTTACTTTTTAAAGATTGACACCTGAGCTAACAACTGTTGCCAATCTTTTTTTTTTTTTTTCCTACTTTTTCTCCCCAAATCCCCCAAGTACATAATTGTGTATTTTTTTAGTTGTGGGTCCTTCTAGTTTTGGCATGTGGGACACCACCTCAGCATGGCCTGATGAGTGGTGCCGTGTCTGCACCCAGGACTCGAACCAGCGAAACCGTAGGCCCCTGAAGCAGAGCATGTGAGCTAACCACTTTGCCACAGGGCTGGCCCCTATTTCAATTTTTTAAAATTTGTTGAGGCTTGCCTTGTTTCCCAATATATGGTCTATCCTTGAGAATGTTCCGTGTGTATTTGAGAAGAATGTGTAATCTGCTGTTTTTGGATGGAGTGTTCTATATATATCTATTAAGTCCAGCTGGTTTAGTTTTTTGTTTAATTCCACTGTTTCCTTGTTGATTTTCTGTCTGGATGATCTGTCCAATGATGTGAGTGGGGTGTTGAGGTCCCCTACTATTATTGTGTTATTTTTAATGTCTTCTTTTATGTTTGTTAATGGTTGCTTTATGAACTTTGATGCTCCTGTGTTGGGTGCATAGATATTTATAAGCGTTTTTTCTTCTTGATGGAGTGTCCCTTTGATCATTATATACTGCCCCTTTTTGTCTCTCTTTACCTGTCTTATCTTGAAGTCACCTTTGTCTGATATAAGTTTGGCAACACCTGTTTTCTTTTGTTTGCCGTTAGCTTGGAGTATCGTCTTCCACCCCTTTACTCTGACCCTGTGTTTGTCATTGGAGCTGAAATATGTTTCCTTGAGGCAGCAAATTGTTGGGTCTTGTTCTTTAATCTATACCACCGTTCTGTGTCTTTTTATTGGAAAATTCGATCCATTTACGTTTAGGGTGATTATTGACATATGAGGGCTTACTGCTGTCATTTTATCAGTCGTTTTCCAGTTTTCCTGCATTTCCTTTGTTTCTTGGCCTGTGCATTTTGGTCTACCCATTGAATTATGTAGTTTTTTATGATATGTTTCTTTGTTTTTTCCTTATTTATTTTTTGTGTCTCTGTTCTGCTTTTTAGTTTAGTGGCTACCCTGAAGTTTGTATTCAGAATCTTGTGTATAATATAGTCCATTTTCTTTCTTTCTTTTTTTTTTTTTGTGGAAGATTAGCCCTGAGCTAACATCCACTCGCAATCCTCCTCTTTTTGCTGAGGAAGTTTGGCCCTGAGCTAACATCCATGCCCATCTTCCTCTAATTTACATGTGGGACGCCTGTCACAGCATGGCTTGCCAAGTGGTGCCATGTCCACACCCAGTATCCGAACCAGCATACCCTGGGCTGCCGAAGCAGAATGTGAAAACTTAACCACTGTGCCACCAGGCTGGCCCCAGGATAGTCCATTTTCTGATGGCCTCTTATTTCCTTAGTCTGAACCGATTCAGTCCCTTCCCTCCTCCCCTCCTAAGTTGTTTTTCTCATATCTTATTCTAAGTTGTGTTGTGAGTTTGTAGTTAAAGTGACAAGATTGTCGTGGTTTTTCGTGTTTTCCTTCCCTTTATCCTAATGCTATAGTTGAATATTTGCTATCCTATTGTGATTCTATGTGTCTCCTTACTCTGTGTTTTGTGACCCCTTTCTCCTTTTTCTCTTTTCAGGTGTGAGGGCCTTCTTGAGGATTTCTTCTAGGGGTCATCTTGTGGCTACGAAGTCCCTTAGCTTTTGTTTGTCTGGGAAAGATTTAATTTCTCCCTCATATCTGAAGGATATTTTTGCTGGATAGAGTATTCTTGGCTGAAGATTTTTATCTTTTAAAGTTTTGAATATGTCGTTCCAATCTGTCCTAGCTTGTAAGGTTTCTGCAGAGAAATCCGCTGAAAGTCTGATAGGCGTTCCTTTGTAGGTTATTTTCTTCTGCCTTGCTGCCCTGAGTATTCTTTCTGTGTCATTCATTTTTGCCAGTTTTACTACTATATGCCTTGCAGTAGATCTTTTTACAGTGGCAAATCTAGGAGATCTGGAAGCTTCTTCCACACATATTTCCCTGTCTTTCCCTAGATTTGGGAAAAATCTAGATTTGGGAAGTTCTCTGCTATTATTTCTTTGACCACACTTTCTGCTCCATTCTCCTCTTCACCTTCTTGAACACCTATGTTCTTATGTTGCATTTCCTCACTGAGTCAGATATTTCTTGGAGACTTTCTTATTTCTTTTTAGTCTTAGTTCTCTTTCCTCCTGTGTCTGGAGCATTTCAACATGTCTATCTTCGATTTTTCTGATTTGATCCTCTGTGATGTCCACTCGAGCATTCAGGGAATCCATATTTTGTTTTCTCTCTTCCATTGTGTCTTGCATCTCTAGTATTTCTGATTGATTCTTCTTTGTAGGTTGAATCTCTTTTGTGAAGTAGCTCATGGACTCGTTGAATTGTTTCTCTACATTCTCTTTTACCTCATTGACTTTTTTGATGATAGCTATTTTGAATTCGTTGTCATTTAGCTTACACATTTCTGTGTCCCCAGGACTGAGTTCTGGGTGCTTGTTGTTTTCTCTCTGGTGTGGAGATTTGATGCAGTCTCTGATGTTGGAAGGTCAGCTCTTTCTCATTCTGATATTATTCGGTTGCAGTTACAGCCTATCGCCACTGGATGGGGGTTGAGAGCCACGTATTCTGAGTGCTGCGCCCCCCCCCCCCACCTTCAGCTGAGATGGCGCAGTGCAGGTCGGGGGAGGGGCTCTTTCTCCTGCATGCACTCCAGGATTTCTTGATCACATCTTGCTATCTGGTCTCCTGGGGTCATGGCTTGATGAGGTAACCCTGTGTGAAAGCTTTCACCCTGTTAGAGGGCTTCCCTCTAGGCTGCACGGGCCATGGAAGTCCTGGGTGATCCAGTGAACGCACGGCCCCTCCCACACTCCTTCCCTCATGGAACCTCCCACGGCAGTGACCGCAGTCTTTAGGGGAGGAAATGAAGTTCTCTCTTACCCTCTTCCAACTCCTCCCAGGGGACTGCAGCCTCTCCACCCACTGTCATGTGGCTGCATGTCTCTCTGAGGTTTTTGTGTTGTTAGAATGTGTTCTGTTGGAGTATGTTGCCCCTTTTTGTTGTGTGTTGGAGGGGAGAGAGTCACAGGCAAGTTCACTCCACCATGATGTTGATGTCACTCCCAAGCTTTCTTTTTTTCTCTTTTAGTATCTATATTTGTTATATGCTAACTCTGGATATTCTGAAATATATCTATTAGTCAAAATAAATATACTGATTTAGTTAAGTTATTTCACTCATATTTTGGAAGTTAATTTTTTATAATAGTTTTATACTTATTTCTTTAAGTGTAAAACTACTTTTATCTTTATGAGTGTAAAACTAGCATTATTATTTCTGCGGAGTGGTGGAAGTGGCTATGGTTTGTTTAAAAATAGAATTCTTGTATCAACTCTGGGATGGAGTGTGCCTGTAGACTAGTGGTACTTGTGACACTGGTTACCGTTTACTGAGCACCGTCTCAGTTAGGACTGCACTTTGTGGACTAGTGGTACTTGTGACAGCGGTTACCATTTACTGAGTGCCGTCTCAGTTAGGACTGCGCTTTGTGGACTAGTGATACTTGTGACACTGGTTACCATTTACTGAGCGCCGTCTCAGTTAGGACTGCACTTTGTGGACTAGTGGTACTTGTGACACTGGTTACCATTTACTGAGTGCCATCTCAGTTAGGACTGCACTTTGTGGACTAGTGGTACTTGTGACACTGGTTACCATTTACTGAGTGCCATCTCAGTTAGGACTGAGCTTTGTGGACTAGTGGTACTTGTGACAGTGGTTACCGTTTACTGAGCGCCGTCTCAGTTAGGACTGTGCTTTGTGGACTAGTGGTACTTGTGACACTGGTTACCATTTACTGAGTGCCGTCTCAGTTAGGACTGTGCTTTGTGGATTAGTGGTACTTGTGACAGTGGTTGCCATTTACTGAGCACCATCTCAGTTAGAAATGCGCTTTGTGGACTAGTGGTACTTGTGACAGTGGTTGCCATTTACTGAGCGCTGTTATCAGTTAGGACTGCACTTTCAGTAAGCAGCAATAGGAAATTCTACCACATGGCTTAAGCCGTAACCATTTCTCACACCATAAGATGTTGAGGGATACACAGTTCCATGGTTGATGTAGTGACTCAACAGTGTCATGAAGGACCCATGTTCTTATCTTTTTGCTTTGCCACCAGCATTTTTCATCTTTAGATTTGATACTTCACATTGCAGAATGGCTTCCATGGCTTTAAGCTATGGGTATAAATAAGGGGCTTTCCTTCTTCAATGAGGAAAATCTTTCCCAGAAGCTTTCAGCAAATTTCACCTCAAGTTTCATTGGTGAAAGGGTTATATAGCCAACCCTAGTTGCTAAGGAGACTGGGAAAGCAAGTATCTGGCAAAGAAAAAGATGATTACCATGATTATCTATCCCTTAGGGTGGAGCACATTGCCACATTTTACAACATTGGAGTTCTGTTTCAAGGAAGAAAGAGAATAGTGTTAGGTGTGATAGTGTCTGCCACAGTTCCTGTGTGTCGGGCATTGTTGGTTCCTTTCCATACATATCAATGTAATCTTCACAATGGTTTATTAAATTAGGCACTGTTAGCCTCATTTGATAAAGTGAGGAAACTGGTGGTCAGAAAAGTCTCATAACTAGCTCTGGTGAAAGTGAAATCATCAGCAATCATGAGAAAACCATCAGTCAAGCTCTCTTACTTCACAGCCCACACTCTTCCTGTCACTCCGCAGTGCCTCTCTTGTCAAATTGGAAATTTTCTTCCTTGCTTTACCCCCACAGTTCCAAGGTCTCATTCTGACAGTGAAAGTGAATATTCTGCTTCCAACTCAGAGGATGATGAAGGAGTGGCACAAGAATGTGAAGAGGACGCTAATGAAGTCATACTGCGCCCAAAGAGTCAAGCTCAGAATAGAGTAGTTTCAGCTCCTGTTTGCAAAGAAACGCCTTCTAAGAAAATGAAAAGAGATAAAACAGTAAGTGAAGAGACTTTAGCCTTAAAGAAAAGTTGTGTAACGTCTTAAGATAAGCTACCCTAAGAAAAGAGATCCAAATGGGGGGATGACCATAATTTTTTCTTCACTTTTCTATATTTTCTCAGCCTTTCACATAAATTCTCATGTATATTTGTGTCTATTTCTGGACTGTCTATCCTGGAGTGTCTGCATCCATATTCATGTATCAACACCACAGTGTGTGCTAACGGTGACATCTCAATTCAGTTGTATAAAAATAAGCTTTTACATAAATAAATAGTGATTGGATCATTGGAAGCAGGACCTCTCAGTTTATACCTTTTTATATCGTTTTGTTGTTGTAACGTGGTTGATGTAGTCAGCTCAGTGTAAGCAATAAATGATCTGGCTGTGGATCCACAGTGAGTTGTTTGGAAGGACATTGCAGACACCATGGTTGGAAAAAAGGCTGATTATCCTGGTGTTCTGTGTAAATATTCAGAGCAGTCTAGGAAGCCTGCTGTTTCAAGGGCTTCCCCTCTCTTCCTTACCACCGTGGAGGTTAGTCCTGCGCCAGGTCAGTAGAACAAAGAGTGAGCCAGTAGTGTCTACTGGAATAGTACACAAAGCTGTTTTTACCTTGCTGGTGATGTCTTCCTCATTTTCACAGTTTTTCAACTGTACTAATATTAAGGGATTTGTTAGGACTGTGTGAGGCAAAAAAAAGGTCCTGATAGGTAAAACCCTTTTCTTTTCCAAAATCTAAATGGAAATTATCTGTTGGAACTTAGGAATCATTTTTGGGAACAGATTACTTCAATCTAGTCATTTCTTTAACTTTTATGATCTTAAGAGTTACTCAGTTTTATTACTAGAATTAAATTTGCTTGGTCCTTAATCTGTGGTGTTGCTTCAAAAAGAAAATATTGACTGCCAAATGAAGACTTTCACATATCCTAATTTACACTAATATTACTGTCTGGTTTTGATAGAAAACAAATATCTGAAAGTAAGAAGTGACTTTGCTCTGTCCGCTTTCAGAGTGACTTAGTAGAAGAGTATTTTGAAGCTCATAGCAGTTCAAAAGTTTTAACCTCTGATAGAACGCTGCAGAAACTAAAGAGACCTAAGCTGGATCAGGTATGTTGTAAGAAATGTTACTTCTAAATTTTTCTTACTGTGAACTGAAAAATATACTACATAAAGCAGCAATTTTGAAGAGTAAGTGTACGCAAGCAGAATTACTGTCCTGATCAAACGAAACACAAATTACTGTGATGTAACTATTACGTATTTTGTTATGTAAATGGTAGGTGCTTCACTGGATTAGAATTCTGTTTGACATACTATAATTATACATTTTTTTCTCTTATCATTTCTTCAGGATTTGTAATAATCATTTGGGTCATGCTTTCTTTGCTATCCATGTACCATTAATCTTTGCTATTCATTTAACACATATGTTCACTGAACCTCACACTGGTCATAAAACAAAGGCTGTGACCAGCCTCTTTCAGTTACAAACCTTACAAAAAACTGAGAGTGTTCTGCTTCTTGATATCATGGAAAACCTGCCGAGCACAGTAGGGTAGCAAGGTTACTATATACTGTGATTTCAGTATCTCATTTTATACAGAATACCGTACAGTTACACTTGTTGGGGTTTTGACTTATATCTCCCTAAGAGAGGAGACAGAACCATCTGAGTAATAAAATCTTTCAGTAGAAAGTGGAGTTGATAATCTAAGTCAAGAAGAGATTGTTATTGGCTCAAAGAGTATCAAGATTTCATTATTCTCTGCAAATTAGAATTTAGTCCAATTTTCTAAGGTGTACAGGGCTTTTGACAGAGTTTTCAAGGTATGGAAAAGTGGTGGGAGAATATAGGGTATGCTTCTGAGACCTGGATGACATGGTACTATGTGGTGGGTTTTTTTTTTGCTCACCTAGCTCGTTGGCACTCAGACTAAGCCCAGAAACTAGCTGAAAGTGTGAGTCAAGGAGCCCAGGTGTTCCAGGGACGAGATGGCACCAGCATCTGTTTAGTGCATATATTTTTATATAAGCAACATGGGAGAAGGATAAATGGATCTGGGTCAGAGGAGGACTTCATGGGACCTGGAGACAAACAGACCTCTGGGAGGATGAAAGAAAATGCCTGTAGCAGATAATGAGGACAGGGGAAGTCTCATTGATGTGGCCATGGCTTACCAATGCAGGCTCAGCAGCATGTGTCAATAAGCAGTTATTTCCCGTGTCAGCGGGTCAGCTGGGTGTTGGCTCATCTAGGATTTGCTCCGTTTGTCTCTCTCCCTCCTTGGACTAGCAGGCTAGCTGAGCCACGTTCTTCTCATGTTAATGTCAGAGATGTGAGAACAGAAGTGGAAAAACATAAGACCTCTTAAAGCCTGGTCTCAAAACTGGCTCAGTGTCACTTCTGCCTCATCGTAATGGCCACAGCAAGTCACAGGGCTGAAAACAACGTCAAAGAGCAGGCAACGAGATTCAACCCGGACTGCAAAGTCACATGGCAACGGGTATAGATATGGGGAGAGGGGAAGTCCTGGGGCCAATAGTGTGCTTTTCCACAGAGGCTATATTGTGGTTCCCCGCAGGCGCTATAGTGTGCTTCTCCACAGACACTAAAGTTTGCCATGAAAGTTCATAGGTGAGATAACATTCCAGAGTCCACACTCAGGTGTGAGTATGCTCTGATAACCCAGTATAAATGACTACTGGAAATGATGCTAGCGTTTCTCTGCTTTTTCAGGTCTCTAAACTTCAGAAGGAATGAGAGAAATTTTTTTAAAACTACTCAACAGTTTTACTTAGAACTTCTCCTGTTTTTCTTTAAGTTTGTAGATAAATAAAAACTGTGCAGGCCACAGTGCCTGGAATGATGATTGCAACTCTAGTCTTCAATATTAAAAGAATATTTTATTTAAGGGTAGAATCATGAAAGCATGGTAGTGCCAGGGTAAAAATGCATATACAGCTTTTGCTAGAGATTTCATTTCAAAAAGTGAGCTATGTTTGGTTCACCAGCATGAATTTCCAAGTTTTGAGTATAGGGCAGTGTACTTTACTCAGTTTGTTTACATTATTGTTTTAAACTCTTTGCCATACTTATCAAAGATAAAGCATTTGTTAGAAATAGCTTTTGGAAGAGGAGCAGTGATGCAAGTTTATTTTACTAATGATAATGGTAAATTATAAAGAACCTTTGATTTTTTTCTGAGAATTAACATTAAACTATTACCTTAAGCTTTTACATTTTTTTCAAATCCGTAGGTTTTTAAAAGTCTGTCTGGGGGCCAACCCTGTGGCATAGTGGTTGAGTTTGGCACGCTCTGCTTCAGCAGCCTGGGTTCGTAGGTTCACATCCCAGGCGCAGGCCTGCACCACTTGTCAGCCATGCCATGGCGGCGACCCACATATAAAAGAGAGGAAGATCGGCATAGGTGTTAGCTCAGGGCTAATTTTCCTCACCAAAAAAACGTCTGTCTGGATTTATTGTCAAAGCTGGGAGGCAGGTTTAGTCATCTCCTTATGGTAATGATCTTTTTAGAAATTAAAGCCTTATATGTGGAATTTATGATCATGTAAATGGTTCTAGTTAAAACTTAGTAAAAAATTCTCTAGTGCTATTAAATATTTGTACTAAAAAGAAAGTTTAAAAAAATTTTTTTTTTTTTTTAAAGATTTTATTTTTTCCTTTTTCTCCCCAAAGCCCCTGGGTACATAGTTGTGTATTCTTCGTTGTGGGTTCTTCTAGTTGTGGCATGTGGGACGCTGCCTCAGTGTGGTCTGATGAGCAGTGCCATGTCCGCGCCCAGAATTCGAACTAACGAAACAATGGGCCGCCTGCAGCGGAGCGCGCGAACTTAACCACTCGGCCACGGGGCCAGCCCCCATAGTTGTATATTCTTAGTTGTGGGTCCTTCTAGTTGTGGCATGTGGGACGCCGCCTCAGCGTGGTTTGATGAGCAGTGCCACGTCCGCGCCCAGGATTCGAACTGACAAAACACTGGACCGCCTGCAGCGGAGCGCACGAACTTAACCACTCGGCCACGGGGCCGGCCCCAAGTTTTAAAAATTTTAAGTCAACAAATATTTAAATCACATTTGAAATATTTTGTGTATTTTGTTGATGCACTCATTACCAAACCTGATTAAAGTCCTATTTCCACTGAGGGCTTCTCCTAACCTCTACCTCTAAGGCAATATCTTTAGTTTGGATTGAGTTGATGTATGCAGTTTGAGAATGATTTTCTTTCCTCTCTCCCTTTTTTTCAAGCAAACTTTGCGTAACTTATTGAGCAAGGTTGCTCCTTCCTTTTCTGCTGAACTTAAACAACTAAATCAACAGTATGAACAATTATTTCATAAATGGATGTTGCAGTTACAGTAAGTACTATTATCGTTGATACCCTTGTAAAACAAAGAATAATATAATATTTATGTGTCTATGTTAAAAATCAAAGCAATTTCACATTTAATCTTCTTGCAATGAACTTGATATAAATTTTTATTTATGTATAAAAATTTGAAAAAATAGATGTTTTCCCAATTTTATGACTCAAATACGGAAATGTCGTATTATTGTGTGACTCTTCTCAGAGATTCTACAGTTTTCAAGAAATTTATCTTTTCTAAGTTGATCACATGTGAAAATCATTTGTAAAATAGCCTTTCTTAGAATTATATGCTATTACTCATAAAATATTTGAATACTTAATTTTTCAAGGTTGACAAATATATCAATTAGATTTTAATCCAGTTTTCCACAGCAAAGTTCCTCAAATGAAAGAATGTATATTTCTTCTAATCTCATTCTGTATACATGTGCTATAGACCATGAGAATTTCGTGAGATCAGTCCTATAAACATTTTACAATTTTAAAATTATTTCGTAGAATAGTTCTTCAACTTTATCATTTTTCAGATACCTCAGGTTAAATTTTAAATCTCCGTTAAAATACCTAAAAGAATGATTAAAATTAAAACATAGTGGCTGGCCCCGTGGCCGAGTGGTTAAGTTCACGTTCTTTGCTTTGGCAGCCCAGGGTTTGCCAGTTCAGATCCTAGGCAAGGACCTACACACCACTCATCTGGCCATCCTGTGGTGGCATACCACATAGAAGAACTAAAATGACTTACAATTAGGCTATACAACTATGCTCTGGAGCTTTGAGGAGGAAAAAAAAAGGAGGAAGAGTGGTAAGAGATGAACAGATGTTAGCTCAGGGCCAATCTTCAAAAAAAAATAGTTTTTTCTATAATTACTTTTATACTTGTATTTTAAAAAATGGCCTTAGTGTAAGGAAATGCTTACAATGTATGCTAATGTTAATAGACATACACATTCACAGTTACATAGTCACTGGGGTAAGTTAGAAGGCAGGTCCACAAAGTAGTAAGAGCATAGAAATGGCCACAGTTTTCCCCAATTGATCCTGATGTTCGTTTGCCAATAATACATCAAAGGGTTATGCTAGTAAGAGAATGATTATCTTCCCTGCTAGGACCTCAGCTTCTCTCAATAACTACTTATGCACCTGTTCATTAGGAATTATAAAGCAGGTCTTCGCTCTACTCCCGTGCCCCATCCAGCAATTCTTCCTTCTTCTAGTGTGTCGGCTCCCCTGGCTCGAGTTGCTTTGCTCTGCAGCCTACACCTCAGTCAACTGCTCCAGTAGACTTGCTAGCTCTCTGAATTCCCTTGCTTCTTTTTTCTGCTGCTTCTGCCTTGCTAATCTCTACCTTTGGGGGTTCTCTCTTTTCTCTTCTTCTATTTCCAGGCTATCCTGCATGGCTACAGCACATTGCATAAATACTGTTTCTGCTTGGCCTCCCTAAACAATCACGGAGTTGAACTTTAGCTTGACCCCTAGTGCTCGGTTTACTGGGTCGTCTCCTTCAGTCTCTTGGCTTCTGTTGTTTTCTTTATGTGAATGACTCCCATAATTGAATCTCCAGCTCAGCCCAGATCCTACTCCTCGGCAGCAGACATGGATATCTGAATGTATATTGGAGGTTTCCAAGTAGATGTCCCATAAATAATTTAATATGCATAAAATTTAACTCATCTTAAACCTGGCATTCCCACCTGCCCCTGCTCCCTAGCACAGTGAATGTCACCCCATTCATGTTGCCTGTGCCTGTGCCAAAAACTGAGTTATTCTTAAAAATTCCCTTTCTCTCACCTTCTACATCTAATCACTCTCCAAATCCTGTTGATCTGACCTACAAAGCTCTTGACATCTTACATTTTTCCCCATGACATCTAATTCAAGTCCATAGTCTTTGGCAGTTTTGTTTTGTTTGTTTTGAGGAAGATTAGCCCTGAGCTAACATTTACTGCCAATCCTCCTCTTTTTTTGCTGACGAAGATTGGCCCTGAGCTAACATCCATGCCCATCTCTCTCTACTTTATATGTGGGATGCCTGCCACAGCATGGCTCCATAAGTGATGCCTGTCTGCACCTGGGATCCGAACCAGTGAACCCCAGGCCACCAAAGCAGAGTGTGCGAACTTAACTGCTGCGCTGCTGGGCCAGCCCTTCTTTGGCAGTTTTGTCCCTCCTTTCTATCCATTCCCCCTACTCAGCCAGTGTGATCTGTCTGAAGAGACCATGTTACTTTTCAGATAACATCTGACTAGTCACTTTTTTTTTTTGAGGAAGATTAGCCCTGAGCTAACTACTGCCAATCCTCCTCTTTTTGCTGAGGAAGACTGGCCCTGAGCTAACATCCGTGCCCATCTTCCTCCACTTTATATGTGGGACACCTACCACAGCATGGGTTGCCAAACGGTGCTTTGTCTGTACCTGGGATCCGAACCGGCGAACCCTGGGCCGCTGAAGTGGAACGTGTGCACTTAACTGCTGCGCCACCGGGCCAGCCCCTGACTAGTTACTTTTAAATGCTCATTGTCCTTGGAACAAAATCTAGTTAATGTCTCAGTTGACTTAACAAGACCTTCGTGACCTGGCCCCTGCTTACCTTTCCAGTTTAATCTGTCAGTTAGAACTCTGCCCCAGCCTGTAAGGCTCTCTAGTGCCTTGTACCTACCGTATTCTCCCTGGCCTCCAGGCACCTGTCTGGAAGGGAACAGGAGCTGGAGAGAAGGCTGCTGGAGTTGAAGCTGCAGGCTTGGTGTATGATAATAAAATGGTGCTTTTAGCTCCTGTAAGTTGGGAATTGGTATAGTTGCTTAGCCATCCCAGTTCTTCCTGTATTCTTCATGAGCTTAAATTAAGGAAACTGGTTGTTGATAAAATTGGCAGTAAGAGGTACTGAACTTTAATTTCATGAATGCTGTCTTTCCTAACAGCCTGGGGTTCAACATTGTCCTTTATGGTTTGGGTTCTAAGAGAGATTTACTAGAAAGGTTTCGAACCTCCATGCTGCAAGATTCCGTTCATGTTGTCATCAATGGCTTCTTTCCTGGAATCAGTGTGAAATCAGTAAGTTTCAAAAATGTTAAAAGGAACAACATTGTATCCCCTGCCCTCCATACCCCCACGTTAATGAGGATGCTACTTCTCGTTCTGGAGCGTTGAGTTTGGTTTGTAGCCTTCACACTAGTAGGATTGCACAGTGCTTAATGTAAGATCGTTGTTTGCACTGAGAGGGCTCTAGCTTTGAATCCCAGTCTCTGAATTTCCTGTTCTGTAACTGATAATGTATTAAATCTTAGGGAGCTGTTAGCTTTGTTCGCTACACCTGATACCAGCCGCGCTTCTCTGAAGGACAGGATTAGTACATTCAATTTTATTATGCTTTTATGTCACTTTGGTACTCTAAAAATAACAAAAATATAAGTAATAGTTTGTAGTTTTATATTTATTATAGATCATTTTTACTCCAAATGCTTATATCTCTTCACCATTCAAAAATTACTTTAAACCTTTTGGGTGCTGGATATTAACCAATGTCATATTCCTTTTTAAAACTGTCCTTAATGTTTATGTCCTGTTTCCTGTGATCAATCTGCAGTTTTCTAATGTTTCTCATATTGTTGGGGTATTTTTGTTTTTTCTGCCCTCTTATATTATCTTTACATCTTTGCTATTCATCCCTTTTTCCTTTTAGTCATAACTTATCCAAAAAATGAATTTTAGATATATTTAAGTACCGGTAGAATTTTTTAAAGTGATTTTTCAGACTTGATGGGAAATCCAAATTCATTTTTAATTTATAAAGAAGGATTGATTTGCTAGTTGTATATATCTCCCATGAATATATTATAAGAATAAGTTGTAATTGATGTCCCTCTTCCACTTGTGTGCTATAGATCCTGAATTCTATAACACAAGAAGTCCTTGATCACACGGGTACCTTCCGCAGTGTACTGGACCAGCTGGACTGGATAACAAACAAATTTAAAGAAGGTAATAGGAAGTAAATTTGTCTATTTTTAGGGTGAAGCTAGGCATACACTTCTACTTCTTCATTTATTAGTTTATACAAAATTGAGGATTACTTTAATAATGGCAACTCTCTCAGTGCTGATTTGGATTTCTCCAAAATAATTTGTCCTTTCTTTTTCTATGAGCTTTTTCTGTGAACCTCACTTACCTAGCAGGAATTACTCCTACTGCCTTGAATTTGTGTAGCCAAAAGCCTCTTATTTCAGAATAATTTCAGGTTTTGTGCGGTCAGTGTGAAGTGCCTCTGGTTGATTGATAGATCTTTGTCTGATATTTTTATATTGTTTAATATTTTTATAAAACGTTCTTATTTCTTTATTCTGAGTAGAGATCACTGTATGTGAATAATTTCATATACTAAAATCTGTGGAGTGGGAAAAAAACATTTTTGTTATTGTTTAATGTGATTGTTTTGGTTATGTGAGCATTTCAGAAAATTAGAAATAAAATTATTTAGGTTCTAACAGTTGTCATTTAGTCATTGCTTAAGAATTAAAGGGAGTAACTGGTTATGCTTAACTGATTTGATGGATAATTTCAAATTTTTTTGTATACTCATTAAAATAGATGTCTACGTGGTTATATATATATTTATATATACTATATATAATATACTTATATACATTATATGCAGGCATACCTCGAAGTTATTGTGGGTTTGGTTCCAGAGTACCACAATAAAGCAAATATCACAATAAAATTAGTCATACGAATTTTTTGGTTTCCCAGTGCATATAAATGTTATGTTTACACTATACTGTAGTCTATTAAGTGTACAATAGCACTATGTCTAAAAAAAAACAATGTATATCCCTTAGTTGAAAAATACTTTATTTGTTGAAAAAGAAATGCTAAGCATCATCTGAGCCTTCGGTGAGTTGTAATCTTTTTGCTGGTGGAGAGTCCTGCCTCGGTGTTGGTGGCTGCTGACTGATCATGATCAGGGTGGTGCTTGCTGAAGGCTGGGGTGGCTGTGGCAATTTCTTAATATAAGACAGTGAAGTTTGCTGTGTCATTGACTCTTCCTTTCACAAACAATTTCTCTGTAGCCTGCGATGCTGTCTGACAACATTTTACCCACAGTGGAGCTTCTTTCAAAATTGGGAGTCAGTCCTCTCAAACCCTGCCGCTGCTTTATCAACTAAGTTTATGTAACATTCTAAATCCTTCGTTGTCATTCAACAGTCGTCACAGCATCTTCACCAGGAGTAGATTCCATCTCAAGAAACCACTTTCTTTGCTCACCCATAAGAAGCAACTCCTCATTCATTAAAGTTTTATCATGAGATTTCAGCAATTCAGTCATATCTTCAGGCTCCACTTCTAATTTTATTTATTTATTTATTTATTTTAAAGATTGGCACCTGAGCTAAAACTGTTGCCAATCTTCCTTTTTTTTTTTCCTGCTTTTTTCTCCCCCAATTCCCCCAGTACATAGTTGTATATTTTACTTGTGGGTCCTTCTAGTTGTGGCATGTGGGACATTGCCTCAACATAGCCTTGTAAGCAGTGCCATGTCCACACCCAGGATCCAAACCAGCGAAACTCTGGGCCACTGAAGCGGAGCGTGTGAACTTAACCACTCGGCCACGGGGCCAGCCCCTCCATTTCTAATTTTAGTTCACTTGCTGTTTCTACCACATCTGCACTTACTTCCTCCACTGAAGTCGTGAACCCCTTAAAGTCATCCATGAGGGTTGGAATCAGCTTCTTCCAAATTCCTGGTAATGTTGATATTTTGACCTCTTCCCATGAATCACGCATTTTCTTAATGGCGTCTAGAATGGTGAATCCTTTCCAGAAGGTTTTCAGTTTACTTTGCCCAGACCCACCGGAGGAATCACTATCTGTGGCGGCTATAGCGTCTGTGTTCCTCGGGTGGTAAGACTTGAAAGTCAGAATGACTCCTCGATCCATCCATGCAGAATGGATGTTGTGTTAGCAGGCAGGAAAACATTAGTCTCATTGCACAACTCCATCAGAGCTCCTGGGTGACCAGGTACATTGTCAATGAGCAGTTATATTTTGAAAGGAATCCTTTTTTCTGAGCAGTGGGTCTCAACAATGGCCTTAAACTATTAAGTAAACCAGGTTATAAACAGATGAGCTGTCATCCAGGCTTTGTTGTTCCATTCATAGAGCACATGCAGAGTAGATTTAGCATAGTTCTTAAGGGCCCTAGGATTTTTGGAATGGTGAATGAGCATTGGCTTCAACTTAAGGAAACCAGCTGCATTAGCCCCTTGTTAGGGGCTCCTTTGAAGCTTTGAAGCCAGCCATCGACTTCTCCTTTCTAGCTGTGAAAGTCCTAGATGGCGTCTTGCAGTCTAAAGCTGTTTCGTCTACATTGAAAATCTGCTGTTTGGTGTGGCCCCTTCATTACTGATCTCAGCTAGATCTCCTGGATAATGTGCTGCAGCGTCTACGTCAGCACCTGCTGCGTCCCCTGCGCTTTTATGTTATGGACACAGCTTCTTTCCTTAAACCTCATGAACCAGCCTCTGCTGGCTTCAGACTCTTCTGCGGCTTCCTCCGCTCTCTCAGCCTTCAGAGAATGGAGGAGAGTTAGGGCCTCGCTCCGGATTAGGCTTTGGCTTAAGGGATTGTTGTGGCTGGTTTGATCTTCTGTCCAGACGACTAAAACTTTCTCCGTATCAGCAATAAGGCTGTTTCACTTTCTTATCATTCGTTTGTCCACTGGAGTAGCACTTTTAATTTCCTTCAAGAACGTTTCCTTTGCATCCACAGCTTGGCTAACTGGTTCAAGAGGCCTAGCTTTCAGCCTGTCTTGGCTTTCGACTTGCCTTCCTTAATAAGCTGAATTGTTTCCAGCTTTTGATTCACACTGAGAGGTGTGCAGCTTTCCTTTTCACTGGAACACTCGGAGGCCGTGTAGGGTTACTAACTGGCCTAGTTTCAGTGTTGTGTCTCAGGGAAGAGGGAGGCCGCGGGAGGGAGCGAGATGGGGAATGGCAGGTCCAGCCGGCTGGTGGGGCAGTAACACACAGCGTTTATCGATTAAGTCTGCCATCTTGTATGGGCATGGTTCGTGGTGCCCAAAAACAGTTACAATAGTAACATCAAAGATCACTGATCACAGATTACCATAGCAAATATAATAACAGTGAAAAAGTTTGACATATTGTGAGAATTACCAAAATGTGACACAGACACAAAGTGAGCAAATGCTCTTGGAAAAATGGTGCTGATAGACTTGCTCAGCATGGGGTTGCCACAGACCTTCAATTTGTAAAAAAAAAAGCAAAACAGTATCTGTGAAGCACAATAAAGTGAGCTATGCCTGTATATAGTATATATTATACATATTATATATAATATTGTAATAGAATATATTTATACAAAATTTATAGTTATATAAGAATATTTTATGTAGACATAGATAATATAAATATATAATTATGAACTATAACTATAATTTTATATTTTTATAATTAAATGTAAATAATATAAATAAAACATGAAATAATGTAAAATATGTATATATTTATAATATAAAACATATATTTATATGTCATTTAAATTTTTATATATAATTTAAATACTGTTGGCTGTGATAGCTTCTAGAATTGAAGGAACCTTGAACTTGCAAAATGCGTCATCTCAGAATCTTTGTCACTTTATTATCGTTCTGCTTCTACCCTCCAGTGGAAGAGCAATATAATTGTTCTCTCTACAAGGCTCATCCTCGATCATAGATTCCAAAGGTCCCCTTTCTTACCAACTCCTGAGAGACTACCAATGGCTTTTTAACACGTATAGGACTTCTTCCATCTTAAGAAAAAAAACTTACCTGATTCCACTGCCTTTCCACACTGTTTTATTTTCCTGTTTCAATGTGATTTCAGAGTTTTTGAAGACATGTCCTGCCTTCTACTTTTTACCTATTTCCTTCTTAATTTCTTGCTTTTGTGCTTTCTGAACTGCGTGCTTGAGGATCACCTGTAATTTCCTTTTTACTAATAACCTCATTGACCTTGGCTTATCCTTTATCTTGATCTCTGCAGTATTTGATGGTGTTGATAACTCCATCCTCCAAATTCTTTCTTCATTGACTTTTATGATATTTTACTTCTCTGACCTTCCTGATGCCTTGAGCAATATCCCAAACACCTCCACTCCCTTTTTTTTTGTCTACTTTAGCTTTGTGATAATCAGGGTTTTCTATATTATTTCTTAATTTGAGCTCTTTTGTTTTGTTTTTGTGTCCTCCCCCCTTTCCTCCCTCCTTGTAATTCAACATGCACAGATTCACCTCCAGTCCAATATGCATCTTGGCTTATTTTCTATGCCTTATTAAAACTACTTTCTTGGGGCTGGCCCAGTGGCACAGTGGTTAAGTTTGCACGTTCCGCTTCAGCAGCCCGGGGTTTGCTGGTTCAGATCCCAGGTACAGACATGTCACCGCTTGTCAGGCCATGCTGAGGCGGTGTCCCACATATAAAGTAGAGGAAGATGGGCACGGATGTTAGCTCAGGGCCAGTCTTCCTCAGCAAAGAGAGGAGGATTGACAGCAGATGTTAACTCAGGGCTCATCTTCCTTAAAAAAAACAAAAACTGCTTTCTTTGTGATCTGATTCAAGTGCTAACCATTCCAGTTAAGTCTCTAGCCATGGTCTCTAGTGCCTGCTGATTCCAGTGAAGTTCTTTTATTTTAGGACTTTAATAGTGTCTTACTTATTTTGTGAATGACTGCGTTATCTTCTTAGATAAACTGCATTCCTCTAAGCAATGGTTGTTTTGTCCTATAATACTTTGACATATTCTTTAATACTTAGCATTGTGTGTGCTAGGGACTTCACAAATACTGAAAATAATAATTGAATTCTCTTTCTTTTTAGATTCTTCATTAGAACTCTTCCTTCTCATCCACAATTTGGATAGTCAAATGTTGAGAGGAGACAAAAGCCAGCAAATTATCGGCCAGTTGTCATCTTTACATAACGTATACCTCATAGCATCTATTGATCACCTCAATGCTCCTCTCAGTGAGTTAAATGTTACTATTTTTCTTTCTCAAGATATCAGTCTTACAAAATTAATTTTCTTAATGTTGTAAGTCACATTTTTATTCTTTTTCAGTACACTTTTCCTTTGTTTCATGTTTGAGGACACAGGTTACCAAAAATATAGGTGTCCTCAATCTGATTTAGAACATAAATAACAATTCAGGTTGTAAAGGGAGTGTTTTACACCTGAAGTTTCATGAAGGAGAGGAGACTCCTGATTTTGGTCTCTTTCTACTCTTCGTGCTATTGCAGCAGTTTTTTTATTCATTTAATTCAGAGACATTGGATAATCTTATAAAACAAAATGTTAAATTATTAAATTTTTTTAAAAGAGACTTGGTAGCACTAATATATTTTAATTTGTATTTAATATACACGTAAAGATTCAGATGTTGATTGACAGTGAAATTAGATTGTGAGGTACTGATTTGGATGGGGATATGGCAAAAATGAACAATTTCAGAATTCATTTTTTATTTAATGCTTTCTGATTCTTTCCTAAAGTGGAATGTAGTAACATGACAACAATTGGTAATTCTTGGTTTTGTTTGATCCTGTGCTCTAGTGTGGGACCACGCAAAGCAGAGTCTTTATAACTGGCTCTGGTATGAAACTACTACATATAGTCCTTATACTGAAGAAACCTCCTATGAGAATTCGCTTCTGGTTAAACAGTCGGGATCACTACCACTTAGTTCCCTAACTCATGTCTTACGAAGCCTTACCCCTAACGCAAGGTAAGAGGGAAACTGTAGTTTCTGTCTTCAAAAACTCTGTACATTTTAAGATATGCACTCTCAGGTTTTAATGGCAATACTAAAGTGCCTACTTAGTTTGAAAGATTAGGAGAAATAGTAGTAATAATGTTGCAGTACTGGGTATACAGTAGGCAGACTAGTAAGTTGCCCAGTAATAAAGCAGGAGTACTAGCATTCTTTTTCTTAATAGATTTTTATATTTCTGAATAAGAACAACTCGGGGATCATTGTGGAGGAAAAAGCAGAATTTTGATGAATTTTGCTTAAATTCGATGGTTATTTTTTTCTTTTTTTATACCTTTATTGAGGTATAGTTAAGAGACAAAGAACTGCACATATTTAATGTGCACAATTTGATGAGTTTGGACATATGCAAACATCCATGATGTATTTGATGATTATTTTTAATTAATATTGAACATTTTGATTCAAACATGGGATGCTTTACATGAAATAGCTCGTTTGATACTCATAACCACTCTAAGGTAGATGGAAAAAGGCATAGAGATGTTGGTCCAAATCTACCTGGCTCGAAAGCGCACGCTCCTAAACATCTTTGTCTGATGTCTCCAGGGAAGCCCTTTCAGCAGCCTAACCAGGAGGCATGTCTGAATTAATAAAAGCTCTGAAAAGCTGAATATAGCATAGGCCTGAAAAAAATAAATTTTGCGTGATAATTAACCTGTTGAAAGAGGCTTTTAGTAGCAAACTTCCCCTCCCCCAAAGCATAGAATGCTAGAACTATTTTTAGCAAGACGATGTGTTAGAAAACAACAAACCGGGCACTGGCCCCATGGCTGAGTTGGTTAAGTCTGCGCGCTCCGCTGCGGCAGCCCAGGGTTTCGCCAGTTCGGATCCCAGGCGTGGACATGGCACCACTCATCAAGCCATGCTGAGGTGGCATCCCACATGCCACAACTAGAAGGACCCACAACTAAAAGTATACAACTATCTACTGAGGGGATTTGGGGAGAAAAAGAAAAAAAAAAAAAGATTGGCAAGTTATTATCTCAGCTGCCAATCTTTAAAAAAACAAACAAAAAAAACACAACAAACCTTGTTGAGAATAGATAAGATTCCAGTAGATGAAGAGAAATATTGTGTTCTTGCATGAGTGAGCTGAATGTTATAAAGATAGCAATTTCTCCCAAGTTAGAAATGTATTAGACCTATAAATTAATCAAAACATAAACGATATTTTTACGTTATAAATTTGACAGAAAATTCAAAGTTTCTTAAAGAATAAACAGGTGAGACTAGCAAAGACTTTTTTTTCTTTAAAGCGCAATGAGAGGACACTTCTGGTCAAGATGGCATAGTACTTTCACACTTTAATTCATCCTTTTTTGTTCCAAACATCCAGCATAAAAGATAAAATGTGAAACAACAAAAAATAAAAAGATATAGCCTGGCTCCAAAATATGAACATCTCGGTGGAACAGACTCATAAAGCAGTGAGAGAGTTGAAACCACAGCCCCGCTGTGTTCTGGATCTAGAAGCAGCATTGGCAGCCACGAGTGTGACTTATGTGGGGTAACAGCAGTGTGACAACATCACTTAGTGTCCAAAACAGGGCAAATGCTAAACCAGACAGGATGGTAGATGGAAAAACAAAAAGCATGTAAAACAATACTATATAGTGTTGAAATTTTATTATTTTATTATTTTTTTCCCCTTTTTTTGGTGAGGAAGATTCGCTCTGAGCTAACATCTGTTGCTAGTCTTCCTCTTTTTTTGCTTAAGGAAGGCTAGCCCTGAGCGAACCTCTGTGCCAGTCTTCCTCTATTTTTGTATGTGGGATACTGCCACAGCATGGCTGATGAGTGGTGTAGGCCCACACGCAGGATCTGATCACATGAACCTGGGCCGCCAAAGCAGAGCCTGCTGGACTTAACCACTAAGCCACGAGCCCAGCCCCTGAATAAAATTTTTAAATGTACATGGAAACAAAAAGTACCTAATTCAGGATAGTACTGACCCTGGAAAAGAAGGGAAGGGAGGGCCAGCCCTGGTGGCCTAGTGGTTAAGTTCAGCACGTTCCTCTTTGGCATCCTGGGTTTGGCTTCCTGGCTCGGACCTGCACCGCTCTGTTAGCAGCTGTGCTGTGCTGGCGGCCCACATACTAAAGAATAGAGGAAGATTGACACAGATTTAAGCTCAGGAGGAATCTTCCTCAGCAAAAGAAGAAGAAGGGAGGGGAATAGGTGGAGGACGGGGTACACAGGAACTTTCAAATAGATCTTTCTCTTTTCTTTTGCTAGCACTTTCTTTTCCATTTAGTTACTTTTATTTTATGTGTATCTGGTTTTTTAAAACCTTTTTGTTTTGAAATAATTACAGATTCACAGGAGGTTACAAAGAAACGCGCAAGGAGGTCCTGGGCACCCCTCTCCCAGCCGGCCTCCGTGCCAGCGTCTCCCGCCAAGCGCAGTCCTGAAGCAGGCAGCCGGCGCTGGCACAGTCGCAGGGCCCAGTCAGGTCCCGCTGTGGGTACCTGCACTCACTCGTGTGAGCGTGAGCGCTAGCTCTGCGCACTTCTGTCACGTGCAGCCTTGTGTAACTACCACCACAGTCGAGATGCTCAGTTGTATCATGATAAGACTCCCTCGTGTTAACCCCCAGATGTTCACTTTAATGAGTCTTGTCACTCTATAAAGTTGTTTTTGTACACTTTAAGCTAAGCATTGCATTAAACTGAAATATGCATCAAATAGGTATCTAATCAGAATTTTTGATGGAACTGGGAACAGAAAAAGTCTTCGTTCAATTTTACTGTTACACTTACTGCTAATGGACCGTCGCAGGTCGTTACATGTGAAGCTGGGCATCCACGCAGTAGAAGCACTCACGGCGTTGAATGTGACGCTGACTGCTCTAACGCAGGTGTTTCTCAGTTTGGCATACCTGTGTGTCTGCGTGGTAGCCTCCAATGCTTTTTGTTTTTTAATTTAAACTACTTTGAAATTTTTCTTCGTTTTGCAACGTTCAGTATCGTTTAGTCTTTACTTGGTGTGAATGTGACTGATCAAAAATCTCTTTTTTTTGAGGAAGATTAGCCCTGAGCTAACATCTGCCAATCCTCCTCTTTCTATTGAGGAAGACTGGCCCTAAGCTAACATCCGTGCCGATCTTCCTCTGCTTTCTATGTGGGATGCCTACCACAGCAAGGCGTGCCAAGCAGTGCCATGTCCGCACCCGGGATCCTAACCGGTGAACCCCGGGCCGCCAAAGCAGAACGTGCGCACTTAACCGCTGCACCACCGGGCCGGCCCCTGATCAAAAATCTTAACCGAAATGTAGCTGTAGATTCAGAGGGAGTACTTAATTATAAAGTGGTCGTTCAGATGATCTGAAATGTTTACAGTAATTATTCTAGATGATTGTAAAAATGAAAATGCAAAGGTTTAAAATTTTTGCCACACCCAGGGATTCCTGGGAATCTTAGTTTGTGTAACACTGCTTCCAACCCCATAATGCCACTTAGCGCACTCCCCTACAGAAATAATTCCAGACATGAAAGGATATTTGTGTGCAGTTTTCTTTAATGTGGAGTTATTTTTAATAGTTAAAATTGGCAGTACTGTAAGCATCAAAGCCAGTAGGGAAATGGGAAGTTTACGATACAGTAGATGAGCAGCCATTAAAAATGATATGGGAAGAGTTTTTAAAGACATGGAGAAATCAGTAAGTGAAAGGGTGAGGTGTACACGGTGTGAACCATATAGAAATGCATGAACTCGTGTGTCTCCACCTGCCTCCGAGAGAGCGGCACAGGCGGATAGAATCTCCACGTCAGATGTTAGTGGCTGTTATTTTAGGGTTATGGGATTGATATTTTCCTCTTTAGATTTTATTATGTATTCCAAGTTTCCTATAGTAAACTAACCTTAATTAAATTTAACTTAATTGAAAAAAGTACTAGATTTTCCTTAAAAGGAAATTAAAAAGCTTCTTTTTAAGAAGGCCAGGATATGATGTTCCTTGGAGAAAGGAACAGAAGATAATGCAGACAGGCCAAGTATTTCACACTCTTTTTGTGTGTCTTTTGATGTTAGCAATTTGGATTTGAATTCCTGTTTGTTTTTTTCCTTAGGGGAATTTTTAGGCTCCTAAGCAAGTATCAGCTGGACAACCAGGAGAGCCCGTCTTACGCTGGTACCCAATCTTTGTGATGTTCAGTTGTCTGACTTTTGTTTTACCCCACAGATTGCTTTTTCTGGAATCTAGTAACAGCACTGCAGTTTTTCATAGTAGCGAATAGAAGGTTTGCTCTGTGCTCACTGTGTCTGCCACGTGGCACATCTCCTGGCGGCCCTGTAGAGACACTGCTGAGCAGGCTGTTTGCCAATGTGAATCGAAAGGCAAACCCAGCTTACCTTTTAACTTTCCTATGCCAACTATGGATGGGTCTACCAATTACATATATTTCATATGGGCATCTTAGGAGATTTCCTTCCCCTTGAGTAAAAATAGTGTGTTAATTTAAACAAACATTTTAATAATCATTCAGTTCTCATGACTTACTAGTTCCCTCTTTAAAAGTCAACTTTATTCGCACTGTTTAAAACTGCCCACAGGATTATGTTATACTTGGTCACAGTTGACTACTTTGAACCAGTCAGTTCTCTTTAAAAAATATAAGCCACAGGGTATAACACCTAAGTATTCTTCCAGAGGTATCTCCTTTTTTAGACCGATGCTTACTGTCTGCCTTGACATACTATGGCAACAGCATTTTTTTCTGTGTTGCTTGGTGTGGGTATCCATATACTGGGGTCATGTCTTAAATGGTGACTTATGTTCACTTAAATGAAATTCTGTCTCCTTTTGAACTCTCCAGGACTGTCTTTTCAAGATTTTTATCAGCAGTGTCGGGAGGCCTTCCTTGTCAATAGTGATCTGACACTTCGGGCCCAGTTAACTGAATTTAGGGACCACAAGCTTATAAGAACAAAGAAGGTGAGACTTTGCTGTTGTGGCAAAGGTATAGTGTATTGCATTTACTCAGGGACAAGTATGCCTTTGACCCAGATCTGATTATGAAACTGAAGTTCCGTGATGGGTCACAGGCATCTCCTTAGGCAGTGTGCCGCTTGAGTTCTGTAGAAACAGAGAGGGTGGAAGTGCTCTGCCGCGGAGCCGAGCAGGAAACTTAAAGTTCTCGTCCAGAGTCCTAGGCCATTAGAAGTCTGTTGTGAGTTAAATAGTTCTGTTCCCCTCTCCCTCTCTTCCTTCCACCCCATTCATTAATCTGATCTATGCTTATTGAGCACTAACTATGTCAGATATCACACTAAGTATTAGGATACAGTAGTAAGCAAAAACCTAAGTCCTTTTCTCAGAGAGCTTAAAGTCTAATGGAGGAGATGCACATTGGTTGAATAATCACACACACGTAAAATTTTAACTGTCGTAAGTCCTATGATTGGAAGATACATGGTTCTGAAAGAGCACATTAAGGTAAGTAGATTTGACCTCGTTATGGTTATCACAAGAGACCACTGAACTGAGATCTAAAGGAAGACTGGGAGATAACTAGTTAGAGAGGGAAGGGAAGAGCGTTCCCAGCAGAAACAGCAGGGAAAGAGACCCTGGAGCACAAAGAGGACCAGCATGGCGCACGATGAGGCTGAAAGAGTAGTGATGTAAGGGCTAGACCATGCGCGACTTTTAGGCCAAGGAAAGGACTTTAATCTTTGTTCTAAAATAATGGCAAGCATTAGAAAAATTGTTCTGACTCTGGCATGGAGAGTGGAATGGGGTGGAGTGGGATGTGGATTGTCAACACTCGATGCAGAGAGACCAGCTAGGAAGGCGTTAGTAGTCTGGGTGAGATGATGGTAACCTGGACTAGGGTGAAGAGAGGAAAGGGTTGGATTCAAGAGGTACTTGAGGCTAAACTGACAGCAATTGTTGATGGTTTGGATATGGGAACCAAGGGAAAGGAAAGTGTCGAGTAATTCCTGGTTCGTGGCTTGCACAACCAGAGAGATGTGGGATCATTGGATGAGAAACTGGAAGAGAAACATTTTTGGGGAGACAGATCATGAGTTCATGATCTCAATGTGTTTGGATTTATCATGAACTCACTCTGAGCTTCCTTTGAGATTCCTCAGAGATGTCAACGAGGCGGTTGGATTCCTGGACGAGAAACCAGAGCAAAGATCTGGGCTAGAGATACAAGAGTTTTGATTCCTACGTATTTAGCTTGCAACTGAAACCAGGCATTGGTGCGACTACCTAGAGAGGACATATATTGAGATTAGTGGGCCGGGAACTAAGTGTAACATTTACTGGCCAAGTAGAAGATAAGGCTCCAGAGGTGAGAGAAATAGCCAGAGCCAAGAAGAAATGCTGTGATGTCAGCCAGGGTATGATGTCATAGAAGCTAAGAGAAGCATGTTTTAAGAAAAAGTCAGGTGCTGCCAAGAGACCAAAAAAGATGAAGACTGAAAATACCTATTGGATTTAGGAACGTGAAATTCCTCGGTGGTCTAAGCAGAGTCTCTTTTGGTGACATGATAATGGTGGCAGTGGCTAGGTTGGACTGGGTTGAGTGAAAAGTGAGGAAAAGGAGACCACCCTTTACAGACAGCTCCCCTGGGAAGGTGAAGAGGTTGCGTGACAGTTGGAGAGGAATGAGGAGCCTGGTGAGGCTTACTTTAAAATGGGAGGTACGTGAAAGGACTTAAAAGCCAATGGGAACGATCCAGTCGAAAGGGGGATAAAAGAACCAAGAGATCAATCGTGTAAGATTCTAGGAAGAGCAGGCAGGGTGAAGAAAGTAAATACCCACCCACTCACCCTCTAGTCTCCTTTTCCACGATAAAGTGGTTTAACTGTAAGCTCAGTGTATTTAAGTAGATATATATGCCTGTGTGCCCTTTTGCCTTTTTATACTTGTGTATTTATATAACATACTGAGGAAACCAAATCCATTTTTTGTTTGAACCTACAAGAGGATTCACATATCTCTCTTCCAGATGACTAACACCCAGGGTCTCCTTGCATCTTTCAGGGAGCTGATGGAGTGGAATATTTATTAATTCCTGTTGACAGTGGAACGTTGACTGATTTCCTGGAAAAGGAGGAAGAGGAGTCTTGAAGCTGTCCTTCCTCTTGAGTCTTCTGCGAAGGGTCGATGTACTCCAGCTGCCACTCCTCTCGTCTGAAGTGTTGTGTTGCCATCCAATGTTGCTTTTTCCAGTGTACAAGATTGAAAATTGGGAGGGGGAGTGTCCTTGGTTAGAACCTTGGTTAGCCTGGCTGCTGTACTATCGCTAGTACTATGCACGGTCCTCAAGTTGGAGAAAATGTGCCTTTCATTCATTACCTCTCTGGAGACATCTTGCTGGAATGAACAGTATGCTCAGGGACTATTTGGAACTGGATGTTTTTGAATTCTTTTATACTAGAGATTATATTATTCCTAATTTTTTGAGGGCCTTTTAACACTTCTGGAGCTGGTTGTTTGCAAGTGTGCTTGTTCCAGAGTGTGGAAGTACAAAGACGTTGGCATCACGTCAGTCTGCTTTATTTGCTGTTGTGTGTCAGGACTGACGAGTGTCATGGAGAGGGCAGACCATCTCTTGGTGTTCCTGAAATGGCTTAACGAAAGGTGGAAGACTGGGAAGACGCAGGTGACTCGGCTTTCTCCTTTGGGGTTTAGGCTACATACTGGGGCGGGGAGAGGGAGCTTGACACCATTCAGTTGGGATGGTGGGAAAAGCCTAACGAGTGTACACGGTGTGCACCCAGCGTAGCAAGCACATGAACAGTCACAGACCATGGTGTTGGCACAGTTCAGGTCTGTGCCGTCACCTTTTGATACAAGTGAGAAGCCAGGCTAGAAAAAGACAATCCTGAATTACATTTTAGTCATTGTTTTCAAGACAACAGAAAATAAAAATTTAATTATTCTTGTATATCAACATATTTTTGTTTTAACATGCAAGCGAGTAGCATATTAATGGCTGGCTTTAAATTTATCTTGATTTTTCTATGAAGAAGACCTAAAACTCACTGTAAGACATTTCAGTTTTTTTCTTTATTTACAGAAGCCTTTTTTCTTAGGAAAGGAAAATTGGCTAGCCTTGGCCAGTGTGTCCGCTCAGTCTTCACATACTCCCTGATCGGTTTCCAAGTGTGAAACTCTTTGTTTAAACATCACTGTAATAAAGTATGTACTGCATCAGCATTTTTCACTCATCTCTTCTCTTATAAAGCTCTTTCATGAAAATATTTCCCAAAATGCTCAGAATTTTTTAAATAATTTATTTGTGGCATATAATTTTGTTAAATCCATATACTAAGTCTTTAGTCTTAAATATAATTACTAATCAAAATATGTAATCAAACTGTACACAAATATGATTCTAAAAAATTTTAATTGTATCAAAGGATATTCAGTGAAGCATGAGTCAGCTTCCTTCCCCTGCTCGAGTGCCCGGGCAACCCTGCTGGCGGTTAGTGCTCCTGCAGAGGCAGCCTGTGCTCGAGTAAGGCACCTGTCTCTCCTTTCAAAACACAAGTGGCAGCACATGATACTTGCTGGTTTGCACCTTGCTTTTTTTGCTTAATATATCTAGTTTATAATAATTTACAGTATAAAAGAGTATACAAAATCTTTAATGACATAATTTGCAAACTGCATTTGCCCTTAAGTATCTGGTTTATTTTTATAATTTTTGTGTCTATACTATACTATTTGCAGGCAGTGTCAATAGTCTTTACTACTAAATAAAAAGCCAATTTAGATAAAATCACTTTTTTTTAAATTATAGTACTGGTTTTTTACTAAAAATATCTTGAAGTGTTTCCAAACTTTCCTGAGTACGTCTTCCAGACCTGAGGCAGCCCTTGCCGCGTTGTGAGCTGCTCCTCACTGGCCTGCTGCAGCGTCGGTGTGCGCTCTGTCAGTGAGACTCGGCTGCTGAGGCTGCATCTTCCGCTGCTCCTCCCTTCTGGCAAGATGGAACAGACCTGAAACCTTGAAAGATTTCTCTGGCTGCTCTTTTAATAAAATGGCTAAATAAATAAATAGGCCCCAAAAAGGCACTGGGTATGCAGACAGACGTTTGCAGACTCGGCACAGTGCTGAATCCTCGTGCAGCGAGTGCTGCGTCAGTTCTCGACACTCCGGAAACTGCACTTTCTCAGCATCACGGTTGTCACTCTAATGTACGGACACTTCATTCTTATACAAGATCAGTGAGTTCGGGGGATTGGTAAGAGATTTTGCTTAACTTTTTAAAACAACACAACTTTAGAAGTCTTTTTTTCCCCAGCTAACTCAAATGCGGAGCCAGGAGCATGGTTCAGAATGTATTTTCCTACATTCTAGGAGGTGAGAGGACTCGTGCAGCCTAGTCCTGAGAAGCCATCAGCGATGACCGTGAGTCATGAGGGTCTGCCCTGTCACAGACTCTGGCTCCAAAAACCCAAGGGACGAATAAACTGTCACATAAATGGCTCTGTCCTCAGGCTTTCACACTGCTGTTAAGCCATTTTAATTCATGTTTATTGAGCTCTTATTAGAAGGCTCTGTGCCATACAGGAGTTGTGTGGATATGAAGATGAAATCTGAAATATCTATTTAAAGGTTTTAATAGCATTAATTGTCACAGTATCCTTAATGTGCTGAATAAAGTAAATTTGAAATAACTGATGCTATGGAAAATACAATTTTAAATGTGAGTATAACAAAGCTCATTAGCGAATTTTCTTAGCAATTTTGGCATATATCACCTTGGGCCCAAGCATTCCCAAGTATTTAGGTCACCATCTTTACTTTTGCTACTCAAAATGTGGTCCTCAAAATGGCAGCATCTCTTGGGAGCTTAGAAATGCTTAGGCCCTACTGGAGCATCTGAATCAATCCGCATCTTAACTACAGCTCCAGATGTTCTTGTGCACGTTGAAGTTTGAAAGCAGTGATATATACAACTAAGCAACACCTTAAAGTTAACAGTTCAGAGAACTTGACAAGTGCAAGTAAAGAATAATCTTCAGCAATACTTTAAGAAACTACAAAGGATGTGTTTGGGGGTATTTTTAGTTATTTAGAAATGCTAGCGTGCCAGTAAAGAAACTTTAAAAATTTATTATAGGGCTGGCCCGGCAGCACAGCGATTAAGTGCACACGTTCCGCTTCGGTGGCCCGGGGTTTGCCAGTTCAGATCCCGGGTGCAGACATGGCACCGCTTGGCACGCCATGCCATGGTAGGCATATAAAGTGGAGGAAGATGGGCACGGATGTTAGCTCAGGGCCAGTCTTCCTCAGCAAAAAGAGGAGGATTGGCAGCAGATGTTAGCTCAGGGCTAATCTTCCTCAAAAAAGTAAATAAAAATAAACATTTATTATAGAAACAATGTCATCCTTTAAAAGAACACAAAACCTCGACAATAAGTAAGTTTGTAAAAAAAATCCTTTAATCCATTAGCCCTTCTGGACCTCTATCCAAAGGAATTAATCTACAACCTTCAACTCCACAAGCTCCTTGCTGCCATCGTCACTGTTACAGATGAAATCACCTCACACCTTAAGTGACCTAAAGAAAAGGTTTGAGAGTCACTGGCCCCAGGCTCGCTCTTCAGCATCATTTCTGATCACATCTTTCCTGCTTCCTGCCTTCCACCCTGACAATAAAGAATTAATTCCTTCAATGTATTATGCTGTTTCTTTACTTAGTGCATTTGTTCAAGCTGTCCCTGTTGGCTGAGTTCTACCCCCTTTTCCTAGAAAACTTTCCCCGTAAACCCTATGCCTATTCTTAGCGTAGTTATTTAAGAGTTTATTGTAATTATCATCCACATTTCTGTCCTATTCTCCCATCTCTATGGGCCCCACATACAGAAAGCGAACGATAAATGACTGAAGCAATTGCCATTACGATGGTCTCTAGAGCTGTCTGCTAGCTCATTCTCTACTTGACGCTGCTGGCCACCGTCATCACAACTTTCTACTTCTTGGCTTCTGACACTTTGCTGATTCTCCTCCCCTTTCCTTCCTTGGCTCCTCCTCCAACTACCTGGGGGCCTTTCATAAGGCTCAGTCCTACTGGTTATTTCTGTAGTGAAGCAATATTACAGGTGAACCACCAAAAATAATTTGAAAGTTGGGATCCCAAATCCTCCAGGAGGTAAGATTGATAGAACAGCATCCTACAAAAGAAATGTAAAATTCTGTGCTTTCTCATACTAGTATTTTACCAAAGTAACAAGCTCAGAAGAGAAATTGGAAATATGTATTAAAAGTATTTAAAAGCATAACCTCCCATCACATCACCCAGAGAAGATCACGGTTAAAATGGGTTTCTTTTCCTTCAGGATTTCTTCCATCAGTTTTATCAATGTATTTGATTAAGAAGTAGGTAAGCACAAGGCCTGGAGCCAGACTGCCTCGAGCTGTGTCCTAACTCCAGCACGTCTTAGCTATGTGGCCTGGGGCCAGCTCCTAAACCTGTTTCAGTTTGCTGTCTGTAAAATGGGAAAGGACTCGCGGTGTTCCTAACGCACCTAGCAGGGTGCCTGGCACAAAACTAATACTGTGTAAGTAATCACTAGTATTTTGAAGGCTAACCATCTTTACATATTACTAGTAAGATTACAGGCGAGCTACCTAAAAAGCAATAAAACAATAGTTGTATGAATAACGATCATGCATACTAAAAAAAGAAAAACCTCATCCTGAAAAATCTCATCCTGATTCTGAAATGTAGGTGGGACATTAGTGACCCAGGAACAGGACAGACAGACCTTATCACTGCTGGAGGCTACCACCCAGAAAGAAGTGCTCTAATCCCAAGTTTTTAAAGTGTGTGTTTAAACTAATCCAGGGCATGGAGCTCGAGAATGGCACATCCCATCTATAATTAAACTAAGGAGAGGATTATAAGCATGTTAAGTAAAAAGATTTTAGTCGATCTTTCCTCGAGTTTATAATGAATATATACTTCATACATCAATATTATTCTTGAGTTTGTCCTTTATAATGAACACTTGTTCTTTAATGGTAGTTATGGTGCAGTTTTCATCTTATGAGCTATAGAACATTTGGTGAAGCAGGTTAACAGACCAGAAATGATAATGTACATTCTTTTTTTTTTTTTAAGATTTTATTTTTCCTTTTTCTCCCAAAGCCCCCCTGGTACATAGTTGTCTATTTTCAGTTGTGGATCATTCTAGATGTGGCGTGTGGGATGCTGCCTCAGCATGGCTTGATGAGCAGTGCCATTTCCGCGCCCAGGACTCGAACCAGTGAAACCCTGGGCCGCCGAAGCAGAACGTGCAAACTTGACCACTCGGCCATGGGGCCGGCCCTGATAATGTACATTCTAAGACATTCTTCCGAAGGACACCAAACCAACTCCACTGATTCATATTATGCATTCGAGCTGGGTGCCAATCAATTTGCGGACTGTGTCATCCTGTTGTTCCTGTATGCATTATACCACATGAAGAGGGTCCCTGTCTGTCTCTGACAGGATAATATTAATCTTCTTCTCCAAGTGAGCACCCAGCATATCTCGAAGATCAGAAAGAAAGCCTCGTTCAGTGTTGCTGTGTTCACAGAGGATGACATTTATTCCCTGGGAAGCAGCATCCAGAATATCGTGATGGGACATCTCACCTGCCAACACAGGAAAGAGCAAATACATGTTAGAGTCTGTGGAATGCTGAACTGTAACAGGAGAAATACCAAGTTTGCATTCTGTATGAAGCAAATAGAATACAGCAGAACTTTTCATATAAATCTAGTCATTCTAGACTTAGTAGACATCTAACATGTCCTCCAATTTAAAAAGGACAGAGGCCATCCTACTGAAAATCCTTCTCTTTGGGAGACCCCACTATCCAAACTCCCACATCCAACAGTATCTAACACTGCAAACAGACCTGTAAAAAACACCCATTCAAAATGTTTCCGTAACAAAATGACCACTGCTAAGTAAAATGGGGCTTTCAGCAAGTTTCCTTCTTACTTAAGTATTAAATAACAAATATATCAAGAAAATCCTCGGTATACGTCCCAGAAGACTCCTTCATGCTTTGTGAACACCAAAACTTTCAGCACCAACCCTAGACTGATTCATAAGGGTGAAATGAACTTAAAGTTCTTTCTAAATTAAAAACAAGGTATTTTCCTTTGACTTAGGCAAAATTCCTAGACATTCTGAAGTTACTGGTAGAAGAGGATCTCATCTTTTGGGAAAAGATTTTGGGAAAACTCAAATGTTTTCAATTTTTAAAATCTGATGACTTCTAATTTAAGAGCAAAAATATATTGTGCACAATTTGGCTTATTCATAATGAAGCATAATTTTGAGATATATTTAGAGACATAAGGCATAAAAACTAAGGGAAAAAATGTTTCTAGGAACAAAAGGGTTTCCCCCCCCAAAATTTTCAGGTCCCCCTCCCCACAATATGTGCCACTTCATCGCCATCTGTAACAGTAAGGGAAAGTAAAGGAGACACTAAGGTGGCCTGGCTGGAAGCCACGCCTTAGGAGAGCGCCACGCACTGGCGGGGAAAGGCATGACAGTGGGGAAACCCAGGAAGACCCCGCAGTAAGAGCCGAAGGCAAAGGAAAGAAGGCTCGCTCACGATGGCGGCTGTGGGAAAGAAAAGGCAAATGAAAGAGAATTTATATCTGCAAGGAGCAAGCTCCCTGTCTGCTGATCTTTCGAGACATGACCTTTAACGACCTAATACCATGCCAAGCTCCAAGGAATGAGGGCAAACGTCAGCAGAGGCCTGTACTTGGTCTTTCGGCTGTTGCTTCCCATCCCTGAAGTTATATTCAAAATGATGCCTCACTGATCAGAGACATCTAAAGTTAGCCAGATAAAAAGGTATTTTTGGGGCTAGCCTCATGGCGTAGTGGTTAAGTTTGGCACTCCACTTTGGCAGCCCAGGTTTGCACGTTCAGATCCCAGGCGCAGACTTGCACCACTTGTCAGCCACGCTGTGGCAGCATCCCACATATAAAGTGGAGGAAGACTGGCACAGATGTTAGCTCAGGGCTAATCTTCCTCAGCAAAAAAAAAGAAACAAAAAACGAAAGATATTTCCTGTTTCCCCAAGTAACCAGATTGGAAGGACATTTTAACATTTTGGAATTGTGTGAATTTAATTATGCACATATTGCTTTATAATTAAAAAAAAGGTAAAAAAAACTCATTATTTATGAGGAAACAATCTGACACTCCAAACTGAGAGATATACTACAAAGCAAATGGCCTATACTCTTCAAAAATGTCAATGCTCTGAACACAAAGCTGAGGAACAACTCCAGGTGCAGTGTGTGATCACAGATTGGATATCGATCAGAAAAAGAAATACTACAAACTTTGACCAATTGGCAAAAGTTGAATACAGACTGTGTACTAAATAAGTGTTTTAACAATATTAAATTCCTGAATTTGATCACTGTTCCCATGGTCATATAAGAGAATGGCCTTGTTCTTAGGAGATATATGCTGATGTATTTTGGGGTAAAAGGTCATCATGTCTGCAAGTTATTACAAAATGGTTTTGGGAGTTAATACATAAATATTGATATTTATATACACACATATATAATATGAACAGAGAGAGAGA
The DNA here is from genome assembly GCF_037783145.1 of Equus przewalskii. Lineage (NCBI taxonomy): Eukaryota > Metazoa > Chordata > Mammalia > Perissodactyla > Equidae > Equus > Equus przewalskii. Next base: position 75,127,089 of record NC_091847.1, on the reverse strand, counting down.
GAATGTACAAATGTGGCAAAATAGAACCATCAGTAATCTGGGTGAAGGGCATCCAGGAGTTCACTGTACTGTTCTTGCAACTTTTCTATAGGCCTGAAATTCCTTCAAAGTAAAATGCTAATTAGGTTTAAAATAGTCACGCACCACGCTGTAAGATATTCCCTCAAATTGCCTACACATTGAAAGTTTATTTCAATCTGGTACAAGTTTGAGGGCTTATAAAAATCCTACATCTTCAGAAGGATAGAAAAGAAAGAGGTAACAGTCACGTACATTTTCGGTTGGTCAGAGCAAGGACTCCGGCTTGCTCAGACGCTGCACCAATCCTTCAGGATGTGACAATGTTTCAAGTGCAGCAGCCTTTCTAAGAGTGTGCGCTAGACAACGAGGCACAGGTGTGGGGGCAGGAGAGGCACAGAAGTAGCCAAGGAAACGGCCAGAGGGTTAAGACCCCTGCACCTGGTCCTAGAAGTGAGAAAGCAATCTTCAAGTCCCTCTCTCCCAAACCTGGGGAGGAGCAGGGGTGGAAGTGCAGCTGGTGGCAAGTGTACACAGGGTCTCCAGCTCCTATGTAGGAATGATGGGCCATGTACCTATCAGGTACTGTCCTTGGGGACACAGTTACTGTGCCCAGCCTGGAAGCCAGTTACTGTCCAGTGGAAAGGCCTACAGGAGGGTAAGGACGCAGTGACAGGGTTGGAGGAAGGCACGTCCATTGGGGCAGGCCGGCCAGTGTCAGCAAACGCTTCTTGGTAGAGAGATGTTTGAGCTCATCAGGAGAAGCACAAAGGGGCCAGGAAAAGGCATTCTAGCCAGAGGGTCAGCATCCGCAGAGGCTGCAAGACAGGGTGAAGTCTGGGCTCCTCCAGGACAGATAAGGGACTCACTAAAGGCTTTTAGCCAGAATAATATTATACACCATCAATCTGTACTTGCGAAAGTTAGTTTGGGGAGAGTGTGTGGAAGATTAAGATGAGAGGCTGATAAAGTACTTCAAGTAGAAGATGATGCTGGATGGGCATAAGGGAGAAGGTTCTAGAAAGATTTTAGAGCTAGAACTGATAGGAACTGATGAAGTTTAGGGCTGAGTAAAAGGAACCATCTTTTAGCTAAGGTGACCAGGTAGAGAGTGTTCCATAAGTGACATATGAAATCTGAGGAGTCATGTTTAGGAAGAAGGCAGGTTAAATAAATGCTGAACATCAGTTTTTCAGATACGCTAATAACAAATTGTTAAATGATTTTTTTTCCTCCACAAAGAATATGGTTTGTCCCCAATTTTGGTGTAGTTCCTGTTTAGTTCAGTTCAAAACACATTTGGGTGGCAAAGAGATCGCAAGGCTGTCCTACCTGTGAGGTAAAGGTCGGCCTCCGCCCCCTGCAGGACTCTGCTCCCAGAACCAGCGCACAGGGCCACGACTTTGACCTGGGACTCTTCAAGACAAGGAAACAGGAGACCAACTCATTCCAATTCCCCTTCATTTTAACATTGTAATTTGTACCAAGAAGCCTAAATGTAATGCAGATTTCACTCCAGGTTTCAGAACCAGTGTATGAATTCTGCTTACCAAATTTTTAAAAATAACAAAACGTGTCCTCATATAGACAGATTATCCCTTGGTACTGCACAGCTAACTCAAGGCAGGGCTATGACTCCTTCGGGCGTACGTGGCTGCACAAGCCCACGTAAGGCACACCAGAGAGTGCAGACAGCGCAGCTCTGCGCCTCCCTCGACGCTGCCAGGGAAGCGACCGCACCAGGGCTCCAGGCAACAGGGAGAGGCAGGCAGCTACCACCTGTGTTCTCAGGTAAGGAAGCTGTGGAACTAAAAGGGCTAGTCAGAGGAGGGCTGCAAATGGATCTGACACACACTTTTAATACTGTATTTATCCTAACAGCGCATCTTCTGCAGAGTGAAATAGAAACTTTCAAGCCAAAATCCAACAAGTACTTGGCAACTAGTTTCTCGAATGGATGCTCCATGAGTGGTCACTCCATTACCGGCATTTCAAAAGGGGGGCTCTGAAGTCGGATCAGAAGCCACTTCTCATCTCTGCCATCCATTTTCTTTGGATGCTAACTCCCATGAGTTGTTTGATCCAACTGTGGACTTTGGGAAAGTTACTTATCTCTCTGAACCTCAATTTCTTACCTGTACAATGGGAATAATAACTCCAACCACAGAGCTAACAACAGCTCGCATTTACTGCACGTGAGGTGTGCTAGTCACTGGGCCCCGTCATGTGGATTATACCACCACCTTGATGACTCAGGTTTTATTATTCCCACAGTTTTTACACATGAGGCTACCAGGACGCAGAGGGGTTAAATAACTTGTCAAAGTCATGCAGCAAATGGGACTGAAAGATTTGAACCCAAGGCATTTAGAATCCACACTCATAACAACTGCATTCCACTCCCGCCTTTGCAGTGAGAACTCATGTACTCAGGACACTCAATATAGCGCTGGGCTCACCGCAGGGGTCCAACGAATGTTCCCGTCATCCCTTTTGTCCCGAAAGTATGGGGGAAAAGCTACAAGACTCAGAAACTGCAGTGCATCGCTTCACTTAGTAGCACCTCATGTAAAATATCACCAGTATTGTAAAATGCAAGACCACATTGTAATCGGAGCCATGATAATTTCCAGCTTTCTTCCTGGCACATGGTAGGACTGCACGTCGTGCCCTCCCTGGGTCGTGTTGGGCAATGTGACTAATTCTGGACAATAAGTTGAACAGAAGTAATAGACGTCATTTCTAGGCTAGAATGTCTAACTGATGGCTGAAGACCCTCCAAAACTCTGCCTCTGCAACAGCAACGAGTCTACAATGGGCAGCCTTCCCCTGCTGACTCAAGATGAACGCGGACAGTGACTGAGAAGTAAACCTCGTTTAAGCCAGTGAGGTTAGAGCATGGCATAAGCTAGCCCACCCAGACTGATGGAAGCTGCTAACGCGATTCCCATCACTTACAGTAACACAACCAAGAGTTTCAACTTTTGCCCAACATTATCCGTAGGTAGACCGGACAAATAAAGGAGACACATTTACCTAAGGTTCTCCCCACACCAAGAGCAAGGCGGACATGAGACAGTTTTAGGTGCCTTTTGATTCGCTCAACCATGGTGGCCAAGGAGACAGATTCTTCCAGTGTGCATAACCGTCCCATTCCAGTATGCAGAAGCAGAGGCTGAAGAGAAACAGAAGTTAGAAAACTACCTCTGAAATTAGAAAATTATTTCTGAAATAATGTGCTTTTTTTTTCACTGTTTATATTAATACCCACTAATATGGGGTATTAGGAAGGAAAAAAAAAAAAAAAGCATTCTGAGCCTGAGCCAGAAAGTAAAGATAAAGGGACCATCAACAGAATGGCTATCAAGCTAAAAGAAGTGAATAAAATGGTCCAAGCAGAGAGTATATAAAATAAGAGACAGACCCTGTAACCCTATAACCGAGTCTCTAACCCTCAAGTACTGGTAAGTTTGAACGTTTGTGTCCCCCAAATTCATATGTTGAAATCTTAACCCCTAAAGGTGACGGGATCAGGAGGCGGAGCTTAAGTCACAGGGAGGAGCCCACGTGAACAGGATCGGCGCTCTATAAAAGGCTCCAGAGAGCCCTCGTCCTTCCAGTGGGAACACAGGCAGGGGCACTGTCTGTGTGCCCACCCAGGAAGCGGGCTCTCACCAAACACCACCCCAAATTTGGCAGTGCCATGATCTTGGAATTCCCAGGCTCCAAAACCGTGAAAACTACATTTCTGTTGTTGATAAGCTACCCAGACTGTGGTACAGCAGTCTAAATGGACTAGGACAAGTGCATTTCCTTCTTCCTGGAATAGCTCCCTTTCTCAATATACTTCCCAAGGCATATTATGGTCTCATCACCGCCTTGTGCTTCTTTAGGTAGCAGTTAATAGATTGCTGATCTAAGAATTTACAAATGAATTTGCCAAACAAAAATGCACAATATACGACATTTTGATTACCTTCTCCAGTGACACAATTTCAGTCTTCTGATAAAGCTGTGTGTTCTGAGACAGAAAAGCCACAACCTCCATCAAAGCCTGCTGAGTACAATTCAGACTGATCCGTGTCTGGTCTTCATCCTCAGTCCTAGAAGCAAAGTCACTTGTTGGTTTAGGATAAATATAAACAAAATGTATTTTAATAATCCACAGTTTACAACCTCCTATCATAGATTAGATTTATATGGAATTTAGGATTTAACCTAAACCAATCTATTTTCTAAAATAATGTTTCTCAGACTTTAGTATGCCTCAAAATCACCTCATGGACTTAGTGAAACAGATTGCTGGGCCCCCCCCTAGGGTTTCTGATCAGCAGGTCTCAGCAGGGTCTGAGAAGTTGGCTGGTCCAGGGATTTCTCTTTGAAACTGCTGTTTTGGAACTGTTCTTAATCCAGTTGTGCACAAGAAATCTCCTACTAGCTTCTTAAAATGACAGCTGCTGGACCCTTCTACAGATCCAGTGAAAGTGAAGATCTATGAAGGGGGCTGGGGCAAAGTGAATTTTCTTAAAACCCAGAGAAGTTAATTTTCAAACATCATTGAATACAAGAATCTCCCAAACAGATTCTCAGACAAACCCCATTCTAATTACATAGATCCTGGATGAAGCCAAAACTCTGCATTTTTCATAAGCACCCCATTAACAATGATGCAGAGAGTCCTCAAATCACCCTTTGAGAAGCAATGCCCTGGAGCCTCTCCAAAGACTGGCAGCAAGAAAGTTTTGTATTTAACTATAAACTCTATTTATAATCATAGAATTCTAGAACTAAAAGACACCTTAAAAGATAATCTGGAAGTGTAGGTGTCAACATTGGGATCATCTGCGTGGCTCTGAAAAGAAAAAACAACGCCTGGACCCCAATCTAATGGTAAATCCCACACATTATCTGGAAAAACTGGAACCAAACTAACTGCGCATGAGTTGAAACAAAAAAGTCCGTCAGTGAGGAAGAGGAGCGCTCGAAGGGGCTGCAGTGCGTCCTCCCACTGCGGAGAGGCCTGGCACACCACAGCTCTGGAAGGCCCCTGAGACACTCTAGCTGAAAAGGCAAATACAGCACACCATTTAATTAAGAAAACAAGTAATAAAACAAAACTAGACATTTCTTCGTGTGCCTGTATGTTTGGAAAGATATCCACTTCTCTGAAAACAAAGGAAACGATGACTTGACTTGAGGACACTGGGACTGAGGAGAGGGGACGAGGAGGACTTGTGCACTGTTTGAATTTTTCATGCTTTATTTGTGTAATTTTCTTTTAATTTCAGTTTGTACAAAGTATTTCAGTATGGTAAAAGACATCCATGACTGGAATCTACGCCAAGTGCTATAAATAATTTTTCTTGAGATTCTTGAAATTCCCCAATACTATTAAAGGACATTTGCAATGACTTTACGGTCTCTATAATCCTTACTTTAGAATCACTCATCAAAGAGCCACTCTTTGGCGTAGGCTGACATAGATTTCCATTTTATTAAAAAATCATTATATTTATGCTTGTTTTTAAAATAATTATTAAATCCCAGCTTTGTATAACTTGTCGTTTATGATGCTTCAACAGGTATTAGGACAAATTAGCCTAAAAGAAAATCTCCAATGAGGCAACATTTTGGTACCTCTGCCCTAAATAAATAAATGACCTCCTAAGAGGCACTTTCATGTATTTTTCCTTTAAAGTGCTTGGGACTCACCGCCTTGCTGGGAACTCATCAGTGTAAACCCATGTTCTCTGTGTATCACTAGGGTTTATCTATATGCCCTAAAGTAAAACAACGCCCTGTCAACACTGCCAGAGGATTAGGAACACTGCATGTAAAACGTGTGGCATCATCCCTCCCACACGGAAAATAGTCAATAAATGTTACTTATCATTTTTACTGTTTTGAAAATATCCCATAGTTCTCCTTCTTGAGGACCCACATGCAAATGAGAGGCGTGCTGCTTTGCAAACTCGCCCCGGGAAAACAATTTGTTTCAAACCTGAAGACCAGGCTTACAGAATTTGTAAGATCCTTACAATAAATACACACAAAAAAGAGAAAGATATACTGTACCTAACAGAAAAAGAAGTGACAGAAACACCTGCAATTCCTTTCACTGCAGAAATGACTTTGCCCAGGTCTTGGGTGTGGCTAACACTGAATTCTACTCTGTGCGTTCCCTCCGTGAGGCAGCTGGCAGCTTTGGAAGGATGTATGGGCCTGGAGGTGCAAGCTCCTGGAAAAAAAATTGTGGGGAAATGGAGATTTTGTGGTGGTTGCTTTTTTTTTTTTAAATTAAAAAGACAAACTATTATGGGCAAAACTTAAATCAGTATTTTTTTAAAAATTAATTCTCGGATGCTTATATAATATACACACATATACATCCAACAGTTTCCATAATGTAGGGATTTATTATGGACATACAAAATCAAAATTATTTTCAGAATTATAAAGTAGAGGAAGATGGGCACGGATGTTAGCTCAGGCCCAAGCTTCCTCAGCAAAAAGAGGAGGATTGGTGGTGGATGTTAGTTCAGGGCTAATCTTCCTCAAAGTAAAAAAAACAACCACATACAATGAATTCCCTCATTGTGCTGGGCATAAGTAAGCTTTCAATAAAACTCTGATGTCTATTTGACTGACATGTGAAGCATATTCTGGAGAGGCCTGGGCTTTCGATTCAATTTAACAAGCATTTCTGGAGTGCCTGGGTGCTAGGCACTGTGCCACATGAGAGAGGAACCACAAAGCTCAGTCCAGCAATGAGGATTTCCTATGTTCTCCTCATTCATTATGGATAAAAATGTCATTTTTAAAATGCAATTTAACTGCCAGATTTCAGCAACATGATTTTTTTTTTTTTGGTAAGGAAGACTGTCCCTGAGCTAACATCTGTGCCAATCTTCCTCTATTTTGTATGTGGGATGCTGCCACAGCATGCCTTGATGAGCGGTGTGTAGGTCTGCGCCCAGGATCTGAACCCACGAACCCCAGGCCACGAAAGACAGCGTGTGAACTTAACCATTACGCCACTGGGCCAGCCCCAACATTTTTTTTGTTGTTGAGAAAGATTCACCCTGAGCTATCATCTGCTGTCCATCTTTTTTTTGTTTCCTTTTGCTTGAGGAAGATTAGCCCTGAGCTAATATCTGTGCCAATCTTCCTCCACTTTGTATGTGGGACACCTGCTACAGCATGGCTGACAAGTGGTGTAGGTCTGCGCCTGGGATGCAAACCCATGAACCCAGGCTGTGGAAGCAGAGCGCACCAAACTTAAGCACTACACCAAGAGGCTGGCCCCCCAATGTTATTTTTAAATAAATAAAAATAGAATAATGGTCCCCTCCCCCACAGCAGTTCAAGCTCTATTGGAAAGACATTCTAAAATTTCAAAGCATCTGTAGGGAAAATATTAAACATGAAAGAAGAGTCTTCTCACCGAGCCCTTTTGCCAACCAGCTGTTGACTCCCTGGGGTGCAGCATCATAGGCTGTGTGAGGAGAGTAAATACCAACTCTGTTCTCCAGAGCCTTGATCACCAGGCGCTCCTTCCAGGTTTTCCAGGTTATGCGCTTCATGGGTCGGAAAACAGGGGGATGGTAAGAGAGAATGAGATCCGCCTTCTTTTGCAGCGCCTCCTCCATCACTTCCTCGGTCAAGTCATTGGTCAGGAAGAGGGTGTTTACAGTGTGTGGTGGGCTTGGTTCCACCAGTAATCCAACATTGTCCCAACTCTCAGCAAATGAGAGGGACGCAAAGTCATTCAAGGAGGAAAGGAGAGCCTTCAAATCCATGAAGGAACGGGAAGAAGTGCTGATCAGGGAACGGACCAGCTGAACCGTTGTGGGGAGCAGGTGTACACGAGATGACAACATACAGAAATGAGGTAAAACTGAGTATCTGGAGTCAAAACACAGAAAATGGTACACATGTACACCTCAGGCCTGGACCTTTGAGGTAGCAAAGCAAATGGGCAAAAGAGCTATAGTCATACATACCTGGGCTCAAATACTGGCTCTGCCACTTACCAGCAAATGGTATCTTAGGTAAGTAATTTAATCTCTCTGAGCTTGTTTTCTCATCTACAGAATGGAGATAGCATAACCTACCTCACAGGCCATCAGAGGAGCAAATGGATTAATATACGTAAGTCACCGAGCACAAGCCTGGTACATAACACACAAGTTCATCCCCGCCTCCCCAGCCCCACCCTTGCTTCAACCACCCTCCTCCCGTCTCCATTTCTCTAAATATTACCCTTATTCCAAGTCCCCTTCAACCTCCTAAATAAAGCTTTTCTTGACAAACCTTCCTTTCCAGTGTCTCCCACTCCAGGCCTCCCCGGTCTCTGCCCTGATGTTCTCAGAACGTTACACTCCTGTGTGTCTATGCCACGGCTGCCAGAGAACAGGAACTATCTTTCATACATCTCAGTATCACCAACAGAGGATAGCACTACTCGCTTACTAAACAGACTGACACAGTCCCCTCCGCCCACCACAGCAGACTTTGGAGCTGGGGTGGCATATACTGGCATTAAAGTGTTTTACAAAAAAAATAATAAAATATTTTTAAAAAGTTAAGTGCTTTACCAGCAGCCAGAGTCATGGGATGTACTGATGAGTCATGCTACGGATGGGCAGCAGGGCAGGAAAAGGCAGGAGCTGCTGCCCCCGGAACCAACACCTGCTACACAAAGGCCAGGCTCAGTAGGTGGGAGAGGGGGCGGTCCGGTGGAGGGCACTCTGCCCACACAGTCTGTAACCTCTGAGAGAGCCATACCCAACACAAAAAATAACACTGTCAATGCCATTCTCACGTTTACTATCCATGAGCATTTCTGTTTTTGAAGAAAAGCATTTCACAGTATGCACGATAACTAGCAACAAAGCATAGCCAATTGTAAATTTAATGAAATATTCATAACCCAATGATTTCAAAAGCAGATTTTTTTCAACAGTTCTACAGCAAAAATACTTAATACGAGGTGTAAGTACTTATTCAACACATGATTTGTGATGTGGTGCCTCCAAAAACCACTGGAGCCCGGGGCCTGGAAGGTCTTCTAAGGGTCCTTATAACACGTCTACTCTCCAGATTCCACGCCCTGATACTACTCTACTCTCCAGAGTCTTCTAAATCTGGCAAGCGCGAAAATGAAGCTCCAGTGGGTACCACGCCAGTTCTGAGTTATCTAGTGTCCTATCTGAAAGGGCACTTGGCGACAACAGAACACCCACCATTTCAGAGATTAGGAACCCGGGACGCCGCGTAGCTTGAAGCCAGAATTAACAACAGGAGGCGGCACAGCCTGGCGGGTAAGAGCACCGACTCCCAAACCAGACTGCCGCCCAGGGCCCCAGCTGCGCAGCCAATCACTTAAGCTCCGCGGTTTCCGCCGCTTCAGAATGGAGAGCCCAGCCCACAGCACCGTCGGGGGAGCGTCCCTACGGCTGCGAACGATGCCTGGCCTGGCGACGGCACTGATGGTTACTGTTAAGTAACGTTAGCGGGGCCCACTTTACAGCCTGAGAACTGCACCCTCTTACCTCATCCACTTTCACTGCAGTCCCACTTCAGGCCTCTTCCAGGACAATGAAGAGCCCGACTCAGGACCCCTGCCCCACCGTGCCCTACGCTCTCGCGCGGGGGCCAGTTTTCCTCCCCTGTCTCCTCTCCTGCCTCCTGTCGTTGCAGCACCCCCATGACAGCCGCAACCTGCACGGACCACGCCGGCCGCGAAGGCCTCACCTTCCCACGCGGGAACTTAGATCGCCTAACACTCACCAGTCCCAGGCGCGCTCCTTGGCGCCACTTCCGGTGCTGCGCGGAACCTCCTGGCGTTGTGGCAACGGACCGGGCGGAAGTGGTCCTTCCCATTTCACATCTGAACCCCGAGGCACTTGTAGAGGTTGCCCAGAATAGTTCCGGGTTACTCTTGTTGTCCTAGTGTAATTATTAAAAGAATTCCCTTTCACGGTCAAAAGTGTTCCAGGTGGGGTTAAATGACACTTCTCTCTACTTCTAGTCCTTTTGGTTTGAGAGAGGGAGGCGGGGGGAGGTAGAAGGAGGCGAGCAGGTGAGGGGCGTTCTCTCTAATGGGTGCCGTATTTGACTTCCGGTGGCCCGAAGAAACTAATTTCAAACCTACAGACCCGTGGGCGCACCTGCGATTGCATCTTTTCTGTTTTAACAATTGTGCTGATCGAAGTGGCTAAGTAAGTACGCGGTAACGTCACTCATTCTTCCATTCACTTATTCAAATACTTGCTGAGCGCTGTGTGTTTTAGTTCTTGGGCTGCTTTGAGTGAGCATTCTGGGCGGGGAGGGTATTGTTGAAACAAGAGACTTAATAAATTAGTCAAGGATATAGTATATTAGTGGCAAGTGCTAGGGTAAAGGGAAATAGGGCAGGTACTAGGTTGAAGGCAATTTTGAATAGAGTTATCAGGTCAATGAGACCTGACTCCTGAGCAGACTTGGAGGTGAGGAAAGCAGCGGTAGAGCTGTCTGCGTGTCAAGGTTCCCGGCAAAGGGAACGCCCAGCGCCCAGACCAGGGCGGGCATGTACCTGACTTGTGGGGATCCAAGGAGGACCTGAAGAAGAGTAAGCAGGAGCAGTAGGAGATTGAGGGGCGTGAGTCTGGTAGCATCTCCTCATCACTTCCATAACCGTATTTTTATTACTTTGGGGGGTTCTCTTTGAGACTTTTTCTTTTTAACATGTAGTGAAGTTGTGCACATGTGAGTTAAGAGAGGAAAATGAAAATTCTTCTTCTTTTGGGAATAGACTCATTTTTGAACTTCTCTTGATAAGACTGAGAAATTAAGAGTACTTCCTGAAACCATCAAAAAGAAAAATGGTAAGTTTTATAGAATTCTTATGAATGTCTTTCATTATAAGTAATTTTTAGAAATTTAGTCAAAAGAAATAAAACTGCATGGAAATTTCAATGACAAGACAGAAAAATGATAAGCTGTAGAAGCATCCAGTGTAAAATGATTCTAAACAACACAAATAAGCAAAATTACTTTTTGTTTTAAAGATTGACACCCGAGCTAACAAGTATTGCCAATCTTCTTTTTTCCCCCCTGCTTTTTCTCCCCAAATCCCCCCAGTACATAGTTGTATATTTTAGTTGTGGGTCCTTCTAGTTGTGGCAAAATTACTTTTAAATTCTTTGTTTTCACCTAAAACACACAGAATTTACCTTTTATGGAAAAAGACATTACAAGATAGAGATGGAAAGGGCGAGTTGGAAGAGGAAGAGTATAGCCAGGCATGATCATTTTAATTGAATCCTTTTGGTCTGGATGTAAGGTGGGCAACTAGAGCTTACAGTAGAAGAAAAGCAATGAGAATAATGCCCTACTCCCACCCCCAACACACACACACTCCTGTCCTCTGCCTGGCCATACTCTCTGTTAGATATTACTGTAAGAAGAAAAGAAATGACAAAGGAAGCCTCAGAATGGCTTTTCCCCCTCTGTGAAATGGGGAAACAAAAGGAGTAGTTAAGCTACCAAAACAATAGATTAAAAAAAAAAAAGCAGGCAAGAAAGAGTACTCTGGTTACCGCTGTACATTTAGGATCTAGAAGCACTGATGCTTTTTATGTCTCTTGTCTTTAGTCAAGAAAGGAACTGTTTCTTAACCGTGTCTCACACAATTAAGTTACATAAAGGGGGCCAGCCCCAGTGGCCTAGTAGTTAAGTTTGGCACCCTCCACTTTGGTGGCCAGGGTTCAGTTCCTGGGCCTGGACCTGCACCCCTCATTTATCAGTGGCCATGCTGTGACAGTGGCTCACATACAAAATAGAGGAAGACTGGCAACACATGTTAGCTCAGGGCAAATCTTCCTCAGCCAAAAAAAAAAAAAAAGTTACATAAGGGAAATGGTGGAAACTATGTTTTGAAAAATCATTGTCTTATTTTTCAATAAAAATGATGTTGGTGAATTGCCATTTAATCAATAATACTAACATAATTTTTATTTTTATTGATGAAAAATTCAAACTTAAAATAATTATTTCCATCACAATGTTTGCTCCCAAATTTTTAGCAGAAATACCATTGTACCTTAATATTTATATTTGTCTTCTGGCGTTTTTTTCTACTGCTGATATAAATTTTGAAGAAGTACAACTTATCTCTCAGAGCTGCTATGTGGGTGGGTCATCTCTGAAATGGTGTTTCTTCCTGTCTGTTTTTATTCAGTTTGTCATCTTTAATATCTAGTTAGGGAAATAATACAGTGCATAAAGTCACCTGAGGAAATTTCATTTGTTCTCTCATCTTCTCTCTCTAGTCTGTGACACTGCATACAGATGTAGGTGATATTAAAATAGAAGTCTTCTGTGAAAGGACACCTAAAACATGTGAAGTGAGTACCATTATGTACATTAAAAAGTGAGTTAATATAACAGGATGACCATTTGAAATTGAATCATCTAACCTAAAAAAACAATATCAAAAAAAACTTTTCTATAAAACCATCGTCAGGAAAAACCAGCCATCTTAATTTCTGGCCTAATTTCCACTTACCTTCCTGATGTCAAAGGTGGATCAAAGAAAGGGTAGATAATTTTTCTCTAACCATAGAGTGACTGGTATCTTTCTTTTGGCTCATTTTCCTCAGGAAACCTAAATAATCATTAGGTATTACATAAGAGAACTATTCCATCCATTATTTCACTTGTTTAAATCAGCTACAGTCATTCCCTCAACAATTGTAGGTTATAGGCCAGCATCTGGGAATATAGTGATGAACAAGAGACATCATGGAGTTTGGACATTGTGAGCATTGCCTTCATGTAGCTAATATTTTGGCTGAGAAAACAGGTAGGGGGGAAAATTCATTATAGAAAAAAAGTAATTCTAGAGGGTGATAATGCCTTGAAGGAAATAAAGTGTTGAGATCAAGAATAATGGGAAAGGAATTATTTAAAAGCAGGTGAGGGCAGGCCTAGCCAAGAAAGTGATACTTAAACCTAGTGTGAAAGGTAATGCAGGCATCTCCGTGGAAAAAGATATAAAAAGAACATTCCAGATATAGAGATGGCAGGTGCAACGGCCTCCAGGTGGGGAAGCCTGCCTATTTGGGTGAATTTTCAGAAGGCTGGTGGGGTTAGCATGGTTAGCAACAGGGAAGGGGTTATCCCAGGAGATGCAGAGCTGGATCAGGTCATGCGGGGCTTGTTAGGATCTGCTGAGGATTTTGTGTTTTATGCCAAGAACAGAAGGAAGCCATTCAAGTGTTTTAGGAGGGGAGTGACATCATCCAAAGTAATGTCTAAAAGACATAGTTTAAATATGCTATTATAGTGTTTTCAGTAAAGTCAATTGGTTCTTTATCTTAAATGCATTTCTGTTATATCATTTCTCAATGATTATTTTTACTCTCTTCAGAATTTCTTGGCTCTTTGTGCCAGTAACTACTACAATGGCTGTATATTTCATAGAAATATCAAGGGTTTCATGGTTCAAACAGGAGATCCAACAGGTAAGTTATTCCATTCATATCTAGGGAATTGGGTATATAGTGTGAAAAAGAAGGTAGACAAAGAATAGAAAAATAAAAGCATGCGGAGTTTTTATAACTGGGCTACCTTACCACAGCAAGAAACTTTTAAGCAGAAGCTACTGGCACCTAGCCCGAAAATATGACAGCTATTGATAAGGAGGGTTTTTGGTTTCTGTAGAGATATTTTATTTTTTTGGCCTGTAAAGTAAAATTTTGGGAAGGAAGAGAGGCCATATCAAATTTTATTTGTATATAAAGAGTTATACTATAAACTAGCCCTTAAGTTTTAGAAAATGAACACTTTTCAACTTTAATTAGAGACTTCTTTTGTTTGTCTTGTAATATAGGGACTGGAAGAGGAGGTAACAGTATCTGGGGCAAGAAATTTGAGGATGAATACAGTGAATATCTTAAGGTATAACCCTAGTGCTTCAAAATCGATTTTCTCATGCCTTATTTACATTTGGAAACTTTGATACATGTATTGTAGTAACACAAGTTAATGTCATCAGTAAACAAATATACTTTTTTGTAGTTTTTGCACACTTGATAAATGATGTCAGGGAGAAAATACAAATTATCAGTTCTAGCCTAAAATATATAATGGAATCTCACCATTACATGGATCTTCATATTACGTGAGCTAATCTTTGGGTCCAACCTGAAATGTTTAATCAGTAATGCATCAGAGGAGCTTAATGTCTCACATAAAATTCATGTTTTATATGAATCATTGGCCTTTTCTGAGAGTGGGGAGGAAAGACTGTCAGACCTTCTGGTTGCAGTATTGTCCATTATCAGTTTCCAACTTTTATCATCTTCTGTTAGATGTTTGAATATTCCTCTATTAACTTTACCTAATGCCTGTGGTACATCTCAACTAGGTGAAAGAGATGTGTGTATAAATAAATCTTCAGCATGGTAAAATTAGGGATTTTTATTTCCTTTTCATATTTTTTCTGTATTTTTCAAACTTTCTAAACAATCTTCTTTTTGTCTAAAATTGAAAAACTAATGCATGCCAGTTTAAAAAGAAAATCAGTTCCACTTCCCAGAGATGACATCAGTTAATTTATCATATGGTCTTTTAAATTTTCTATCTGCATAGAATGATAACTTTATAATTAGAAAAAAAGAGAGAAATTCTCCTCAATCAGAATATGTAATTTAGTATATTGTATTTCAGTTACGTTAAAATATACCCAGCAGGGCCGGCCCTGGTGCCTAGTGGTTCAGTTCAGTGTGCTCCGTTTTGGTGGTCCAGATTCAGTTCCCAGGTGCAGACCTACACCACTCGTCTGTCAGTGGCTGTGTTGTGGTGGCAGCTCACATACAAAAACAGGAAGATTGGCAGCAGATGTTAGCTCAGGGCAAATCTTCCTCAGCAAATAAATAAATAAATAATAAAATATACCCAGCAAAAGTTCTGAAAAAAATTCATTACAGTGTTTATCTCTGGATGGTGGGACTAGGAGTAATTTATCTTCTTTTTGCTTTTCTATCATAAAGCGATATTACTTTTGTTATATTGAAGTGTCCTTTTCCTGAATTAGAAAAGAAATAATTTCTTAGGCATTAATTAATGACTGCCTCCATAACACTAATCTGTCATCCTATACCAGTGGTTTTCAATCTTGGCTGTTACAGACTCATCTGTGGAAGTTTTAAAAATACAAAAGATTAGAGCCTTACCCCACTAAATCTAGAGAAAAAGAGTCAGTAGGACTGATTAGAACCTTCATTATATTCTAAGGTTCCCTGGTGATTCCTACACAGCCAGGAACCATTATTTTACATACCAGAGTTGAGAATGTATGTTGAATATTCACGTACTCTGACCCAATGTTACATTCGCAAATGCTTAGCCTAGAGAAACTCTTGTACATGTGTACCAGGAGACATGTACAAGAGTGTTCCTAGAGTACTACTTGTAATAGCAAACATCTAAATCAACCCAAATGTCCATTGATCATAGAGTGGACAAATTGTAGTATATTCAGTAGTAGAATATTATACAGCAGTAAACAATCAGAACCACAGCTACATATACATGTGTGAATCTAAGAAACATAATGTTAAGTGTAGAAAGCATTTCTCAGAAGACTATAGATAGTATGATACTATTTTATAGACCTCAGAAACAAGCAAAAGGAAACAATATATTGTTTAAGCATGTATAAAGATATTAGAACAGTGGTTACCTCTTGGAGAGGCTGAGGTAATAGCTGAGAGGAGCACACAGGCTTATGCAACAATTCGTAAATTTTCAGTCTTAAAGTTTGGAAATTGGTTAATGGGTGCTTATTTTATTAATCATAAGTAGTACATATATTCTTATCTATGTATGAAATACTCTTTTTGATGGAGGTCACCTTTTAGGCACACAATAAAGCAGTAATATCTTGATGTGACTGCATCTCTATGGATTGTCTCATTGGTGGTGTCCCCTGATGAATAGCTAAGATAGTAATCATTGGAGTTACTTGTAGTGTATTTTATATCTGGGCACCTCCCTATACTATGGTTGTGTCACGTCTTCAAGCTTATCAGTAAAGTCCTTTTAATTCCTGTACACAGTCCCTTACATAACAAATAGAATCATGAACATTAGAGCTAGACAAGACCTGCCTTAGATCATCCAGTCATGGGGTTATAAACTGACCACTCGTGGGTGGAAGACCTACGCATGCATTCTCTGTGGCCACTGGTTAAAAAAATTTGTAGGGGCTGGCCCCGTGGCCGAGTGGTTAAGTTTGCGCGCTCCGCTGCAGGCGGCCCAGTGTTTCGTCGGTTCGAATCCTGGGCGCGGACATGGCACTGCTCGTCAGACCACGCTGAGGCAGCGTCCCACATGCCACAACTAGAGGAACCCACAACGAAGAATACACAACTATGTACCGGGGGGCTTTGGGGAGAAAAAGGAAAAAATAAAATCTGTAAAAAAAAAAAAAAAAAAAAAAAATTTGTAAAGGTCAGGAGGCAAGAGATACACTATTCCTTTTGCCAGACTCCACCACTCCGTGATGTTTACATTCTCCCCAAGTGTCAATTTATTATCTGCTGACCCTTGTGAGCATTTGGATTACAAATAAACCCCTGAACTAGTCCAACCTCCCTTGTTTTACAGATAAAGAAACTAGCCAGAGTCCAGTGTATGTGTGATGAGATTATGCGGATTTTGGTTTTGTTATCTGCCTGATCGTTTCATGCCAGCACACTGTTCCTTAATATAAATGTAAGGATTATTTCCATTACACATTGGTATTGCTAAAAGTGTTGGTGGCTGTACTTCTCGCAAAATGAAAATGAAATTAATTGGGGAATATGATTTGATGTATAAACCATTTATATACAGAGATACAGATAATACAGAAACTGAACATTTGGGTTAGCCCTAATAGAGAGAAGCTGATGAAATGTTTCCTTGCTTCCTCAAATAGTGGGAAGGTAAAGAGCGCATGTCTTGTGTCAGTCCTATATTTGGAATATTTATATAAAAAGTTAAATTAATACTTTGGTCTGTCTTTTTCAGCACAATGTTAGAGGTGTTGTATCCATGGCTAATAATGGCCCAAACACCAATGGATCTCAGTTCTTCATCACCTATGGCAAGCAGCCACATTTGGACATGAAATACACAGTATTTGGGAAGTGAGTATTCTGGTTAAGGTTTTCTTCCTTGGAATTTCAATGCAAAGGATGTATATGAGTGGCTGTGATAGTAGCATAACTAATATTGAAAGAGCAGTATGAGAGCTAAAAATATCTGGAATTTAAGTCCACCACTCACCAGCACTGTGACCTTGGGAAACTTACAGCCTCTCTGAGCCTCAGTTTCCTTATTTTGTAAAAGAAGGGCATGTACTGTTTTTTCAGGATTGTTATGCAAGTTAATAGTAACATATCTGTTTTCATTAAGAAGAGCATCTTGCAATAACATCTGAAAAACAGTGGCTTAAACAAGATGGACTGGGATGGTGGTTCCATTATGTCACCAATGTTCCAGGTGCCTTTGTCTTTCTTCTTGATCATCTTTAGCTTCCATCCTCAGGCTCACCTCATGGTAATAATGTGGGCGGCACAGCTCCAGTTGGAACATCTGTGTTCCAGGCAGAAAGGAGGAGGAAAGGCAGAAGGTCCTTGCCAGCTGAGTCAGCCACTTTCTAAAGAGCTTTCCTGGAAGACCCAGAAGTTAGCAGTGTGGCTTCCTCTTACCTCCAAGGGAGGGCAGGAGATGTTTTCCAGCTGGATGTACTGGCCCTCTCCATAAAATCAGGTTTCTGTGAGAAACGGGGGAGACTGGATCCTAGGGAGCATTTAGCGTCTCTGCCAGAATATCCATTACAAGCACTATACCTGGGAATTGCTTTTATAAACCAAGAGGAGATCAGTTTGTCAACAAATATTTACTATGCTCAGTAAACCAAGGCACAGTTCTTGAGTTTTATTTAACAGTTTGGATGCCAAGTTAGGTTAATTAAAAATAGAAGATGCCACAATTTTTTTCATTCGATATACTTATGTCTAATTTATAGAATAATCATCAATGACATTAATGAAATAGTACAGCCTTTATGTGAATAATCCTGGTTCTCTTCCTTTTATTTTCTTCCTTAACCCACCATTCAGAATTATCAATCAGTAATTACTAGGACTTATTTTATAGGATCTGTAACAAAACTGTAGCGTTTAGAACAAGGATTCTTAACCTTAGGTCCATTAACTCCCTGAAATTGTGTGTTTTTTGTATATGCACACACATTTTTCTAGGAAGATGGTACATAGCTTTCCACTGGTTCTCACAGGGGCCTGTGTCCCAGATGCCTGGCTAGACTGACTTGCCTCAGTTCTACATGCCCTTTTTTGCCTGAGATCTGTTTCCTGTATCCTCTGTTTCTTGCCCTTACTGACCCAGATGGTGAGAAAGTCTTTAAAACTTAGAATTTAAAGACCTTAACTGTCCTACATTTAGGAGTAAAATCAAAAGGTTTTGACTGTAGTGCCATTTTAGTGGAAATGCTAAATAAAATGTAAATCTGTTATCTTTTTTTTTTAAGTGCATACGATAAGTCTTGGGAATTGATTTGAGTTGCACTAAGAGGTATAATCTAAAAAGCCACCTTTTCTTAGCAAATGTTTTAGACTAACTTTCCAGAACATATTTAAAGAATAGCTCTCAATGTGGTTTTCCTTGGTGGAAACATGAAGTGGGCTTGCTGGAAGGAGGCTTAACTGTCTATCTTCTCTTCTCCTATTTTTATTATTATCGCTTTTCGATGTCATCCAGAAGCAAAAAGTCAAAACACCATATTTAAACAATAAAGTACAAAGTGGCCACCCTCTTCAAGACGTTCCGTGTAGGGCAGTACTGATAATAGTGTCATCCTTACACACTTTCTCTGGGTATTTCCTATAGCAATGAAAATCTTACTACTGGTTGTATTGGCCCCATTTGTAGCTATGCTGTGTGAATGGGGCAGAACACAACCTTTAGATACTTAGGTGGAATATTCCTATCTATTGCTACGGTTGTCTAAAGGCATAAAAATGAATTTTTGTTTCTGAATTTTGGCCCATATCTATGGCAGAAAATCAAATCGGTAGTTTATTGTACACTCACTTAGGCAATTCAAAGAACTATGAAACATGGTCCTTTTCTCTTAAGGGGACTATCATTGATATAGACATTTGGATATTATGTTTCAATCTGAGGAAATTTTCATACATTCTGTCATTTCTCTTTCAGGGTAATAGATGGTCTGGAGACTCTAGATGAACTGGAGAAGTTACCAGTAAATGAGAAGACATATCGACCTCTTAATGATGTACACATTAAGGACATAACTATTCACGCCAACCCATTTGCTCAATAGCTATAATAGACCTGGACAAATATTTGGCAAACTATTCAAGCAACACACCCATTGTGGTTTACCCAGTTTTAATTATGTCACAGATTGCATCATCTTTCTGCTTGTTTACAACAAAGATCTTCTATGAGTTGGTCATACCAAGGGGAGCCAAACAACTTTTACTCCCATTCTTAGAGCATATTTTTTACTATAACTATTATCCAATGTATTTCCTTAAGTTAAAAAAAAAACCCTCCTGTTTAATTTTTATTACATGTAAACATTTATTTTTAAATGCTGAACCTCAAATCCAGGCATTTTTGAACACCTTAAT
The DNA here is from genome assembly GCF_037783145.1 of Equus przewalskii. Taxonomy (NCBI): domain Eukaryota; kingdom Metazoa; phylum Chordata; class Mammalia; order Perissodactyla; family Equidae; genus Equus; species Equus przewalskii. The sequence continues at coordinate 75,107,356 of NC_091847.1, read as the reverse complement.
TACATACTCCTACCATATCTAGTCCACATCCTGGAAGTATTATTTTCCATTAATTATTCACTTTCTGCAGGTGGAAAGAGGAAGGAAAAGATAAAGAAATGATCTAGAAAGGCCAGCTACTCCATTTGTTATTTTCTCTGGTCTTTAGATTTACAGTAAAGGCCGAGAGAAGTCCTGGATTACAGTAAACACTCAACTTTCCATGGAACATTTTTCTAAAGCATATCTTTTAAAATATTGCAGGACAGAGTTCTAAAGATGATCCATTTGAAAAATGCAAGGAGTTGGTTAAGAGCAGAAGTTGTAGGGTCCTGGTCTGTGTTTGAATTATAGTTCTGCCCCCTACTAGTAACTTTAGACAAGTTAACATCTCCAAGCTTTATTTTTCTCATCTATAAATAATATTCCCGGGGCCCGCCTGGTGGCACAGTGGTTAAGTTCGCATGTTCCACTTCTGGGCAGCCCGGGGTTCGCTGGTTCGGATCCCGGGTGTGGACATGGCACCACTTGGCACGCCATGCTGTGGTAGGCGTCCCACATATAAAAGTAGAGGAAGATGGGCATGGATGTTGGCTAGGGCCAGGTTTCCTCAGCAAAAAAGAGGAGGACTGGCAGTAGTTAGCTCAGGGCTAATCTTCCTCAAAAATAAAAATAATAATAATAATATTCCCTCATGACACTATTGTGAGGATTAAATGAAATCATGTGTAAAGCTTCTGGATGTAGTAAGGGATCTGTAGTGAGTAAATGGAAGCTGCTCTCCTGCATTATTTCTACTATAGGGCTCTCACCTAATCAGGCCATTTATCAGACCCTACCATTGATTTCATCAAGAACCATGTTCTTCTCACTGCCTAGATCACCTTGATTAGATTTAGGGTATTCCTAAAACTGATAACATTTCTTGGTTTGTCTCATTTCTGCAGATGGCTGGTCTAATTAATGTTTTGATTCTTAACTGTAGTTTGGGAGTTAGCTTGCAGCTGTCCTCTTGTTACAAGCATCTATACCTCCCACTAAACTGAAGTGCTAGTTCTACTAATGCCCTCATGCTTTGTTTCACCCTTTTAACTTAATCATTTAGTTTCTAGAAATATTAAAGCCTCTTTTTTGGCCAGTTTGTTTTGCCACTTGTTATACCTGATCTCTTCCTTCTCCAAACATTGAATTTTTTTGTCATCACTCTTGAGAGGCTTTTACTGATGGTCAAGATGTTTTTGTACTGATGGGCGTTCTCTCAACTTTTATTCTAAACTTGGCCATTTTTTTTTCAGTGGTGCCAATATGGTGACTTTTTGGTTCTTAGAGCTCATTCTAATAATGTGTGCTCAGTTATAGCCATAAAGATCTCATAGATAGGGAGGTATACTGGCTGCCCACCTTGGGCCTATGGTAGGCACTAGGAGAATCAAGATCCAAACACTGATTTCTGTCCACTCCCAGTGGGTTGACTGGTTCACATTAATCACATCAGCAGTTGGGTGACTGATGTTCTGTTCCATGTATTAATTGGCAGTAAGTATAAACCACTAAGACTGGAATATTGCGGATCAACCCAAATTCTCTTTACAAAGAAAGCAATGTGGTTTCCCATCTAGACCCAAGGTTGGCAATATACAGCCCTCAGACTGGCCACCTATTTTTGTAAATAACATCTTGGAACTCAGCCATTCCATTTATTTGTGTATTGTCTCTGGCCGTTTTGTGCTAAAACAGCAGTATTAATTATCTGTGATAGAGACCAAATGGCCAACAAGCCTAAAATATTTACTGTCTGGCCTTTTAAGAAAAAGTTTGCCAACCCTTGATCCAGAAGTTGCCAGATAATCATGATTTCACAGCAAAGGAAGGTGGATGAGCTTAAGGGACAGTATAGTCAAACGATGCCTGAAACCTCCTTCACCAGTCTAGAATTGTACCTGCACTTAGGCATTAGAATATTTGGATCCTGTTAGACCTTGGTTTGGAGCTCTCTGTTGCGTAGACGGCTTGAAGACTTTTTGGTTAATGGCAAATTGAACAGTTAACAATTTATACCCTGGTTGAACTTGGGAATTTCCAAATCCACTTAGCAACACATTTATAAGCTCTCTCTGCTGGGTATTTCTGAAGACATGTATTCTCATCTATTTTTGAACAGCTAAAACTAGTCCAGGCATACCTTGCTTTATTGTGCTTTGCAGATAGTAATTAATTTATTGAGGTTCTTCCAGGCTTGGATACAAAGGTGCTTTGGACACTGCCTGCTCTGCAGGAGCGCAGTCTAAGGAAATAACAGACATGTAATTAGATAAATTAGAATACACAGAACTTTTCATCAGTTCAGCAAAGTGGTTAGATTAGTTACTGTTTCACTAGTGAATTGAAAAGAAAACTGATCATTCTTTTCCATTAAATCCTATTTCCAATTGTGGTAGTAGAGGTAGGGATGAGACTTGATATAATACTTCTAAAGCAAATCTAGAAGAATAAATGATAATGGTAACCATGAAAAAGGGATTAGCCCCAATCTTTATAATGCTGCAAATATTAAAACTATGATGGGGTGGGGGATAAGGCTAGAATAATAGAACAAGAGTATAAACAGTATTATTTATATAGGAGGTTAATATATAATTAAAGCAGTATCCAAAAACATTAAAAAATAGAAGGATTACTCCATAAATTGTGTTAGGGTAAGTGATAAATGATATGGAGAAAAATAGCAAAAGAATTTCACTTCACACATCACAAAATTCCAGATAAGTTTCCTTTTTAAAGAAAACAGGAAAACTTAAAAACATTTTAGAGAATTCCTCTGAAAAGAATTTCTCAGTTTACAAACATGACAGAAGTAAAGATGGAACAGCTTTAACTACATGAAAATTGAAAACTTTACAATTAAAAAACAAAAGGACAAAGAACTGTACATTCAAAAAAGTAATGAGGTGTGAATGTGTCAAGTCACAAGAGAAGAGGAAATGTTCAAATTCATTAATTAGAAAATAAAGTTTCAAGTTTCGTTTCCACCACAACTTTTTTTTAGCGTTATACACTATATTTGTCAGGGCTGTAATAACAGTACCAGACACTGGGTGGTTTATACAACAGGAAATTCCTTCACACTTCTCGAGACCGGAAGCTGGGAAATCAAGGTGTGCGCAGGGTTGTTTACTTAGAGACCTCGCTCCTTGGCTTGCGGATGACCATCTTCTGTCTTTAAATGGTCTTTGCTCTGTACATGTCTGTATCTTAATCCCTTTTTATAAAGAAACACCAGTTACTGGATTAGGGCCCACCCTAATTACCACATTTAATCTAATTCTCTCTGTTAAGGCCCTATTTACAAAGTCACATTCTGAGCTAGTGGGAGTTAGTACTTACACATGAATTTGGGGGGTTATAGCCCTCCAAACAGCCCATAACACACACAGAAGGACACACTAAAATAGTTGATTTCATAAATGAGACTTTGGGTATATCCCAAGTTAACGATTGGCTGGATTTGGGCTTTGCTAATTTTAAAACCAGTCTGGAAAGCAATTTTGGCAATATGTACAACGTTTTTTTCAACGTTCATTGTCGCTCATCCTGTAATTTTAGTGTAGGGATCTCTCCTAAAGAAATTATTTAAACCCCCTAAATTGCTCTGCACACAGTCGTCCACCGCGGCCTTTACCTGTAACAGCAGAATACGCGCGATGCCCATCTCGTGCACCGTAGTTAGGGTCTGTGAGAACCTATGCACAGGGCTGCGCGGTGACGGTCAGTAGCTTCGTCCTCCTGAGACCGGGATTCCGTAGGTTTGCTTAATTAAACGTGCTGCTACCTGCATCCTGAACAGCTATCCATTTCCCGGGTTACTGTGACGAATTTCTCCCTTTTTACCTTATATTTAGTGGTCCTGGCCTCGATGTAAGGATTTAGGTATTAATGGTTTCAAGCACTTTCAAATCCTTTAAGGGGCTTAAGAAATGCAAACCACCATAGGAATTTTGGGAACGTGTTTTCCTCATCACGTTACCCCACAATCGTTGTGCATCTGTACAGGGCAGGTTATCTGCGTTGTTCTCCTGTGCAAACATGACCAGTAAAATTATGCTTTATCGTAATAGGTGATAATTTTATGTGCTTCCGACTAAGTCTGGAACGAGTGAGGATGTTTTTCAAGTGACAAAACGGAGGCGGGCGGGGCGCGGGGGTCGGGATCGGCACCTCGTTCCGTCAAACCGCAGGCGGACGACTGTCGTCGTTCAGAGGCTGTTCCCCGACGCTCGTCTTGTCCTCGCGCCCTCCGCGCCTCCGGGCGCAGTTATTCGGCCTGAACACTCAGGCCCCCCAGGGAGGGAACGTCGTCTGACTTCCTGAGTCCAGCTCCTGCTCACTCATTAAACTTTTAATTCAAACTTTCGGAAAATCTTTCCAAACCAACGTCAGTGCGTGTGGGTCCCAGCCAAGAATGACTTAACTAGGTTTAAATACGTCTCAGACCCTTAGCGAACGCCCAAATCAAGACAACTACTACGTGGGGCTATTTGACGCAGGTAATTTTTTTAAGCATCCTTTTAGTAGTTACAATCCGGGCGCAGGCTATTTTGCACCCTGCTTCCCTCGCTGTTCTTGTTTCTGGCGTTCACAAATACGGCTTTTAATGGGCAGAGACGAGGCTGCCCCCCACTACCTGACGTGTTTTCTCAGAGCGAGCCAACATGGCCGCCGTGAGGCCCTTCCTCGGTCCTCCTCCCCGCCGCCAGCTCCCGACCCGGCGCCTGCGCACGAGGCCGCCGCTCAGGCTCCCGACGCGGCGCCTGCGCACTCGGCGCCCACACGCGCCGTCCCAGCCCCTCCCGCGGGGACGCGCTGTTCGCCCCGCCCCTCGGCGGAGACGCGCTCGCAGCGTCACCGGTGTTTTCGAGCAGAGTCTCGACGCTGCGGCTGTCAGCTCCATTTTGTTGTCGGAGCTCGTCGCGGGCGGCCACGTCTTCTCCGTGGTCGCGTTGCAAATTTTGTCGCTTTCGGCTTGGGCTCTCTAGCCAAGACGGTAAGACGCAGGAGGAAGCCGGCTAGGTGCCGGGGCCGTCTTTCTGTGGCTCGAGAGCGCACGGAGATGCCCGTCTCCGGGCTTGTTTGCCCCCCGCTGTCTCCGGCCTGACGGCGCCTTCCCCGTTCCCCCGGGCTGCACGGAGGCGGCCGGCTGGTCCTCCCTGCTCCGCTATGCCTTCGCCGCGGCGCCCTGGCGGAGGACGGTGGCAGTGCTGGCTGGGCGGGGAGCTTCCCGACCTTCGCCTGCCTGGGGGCGGGGAGGCCCGCGCCAGTCTGCGGGCGCCATGTTGTCGGCGGCGGCCTCGGCCGCGCTGTAAGATGGCGGCGGGGGGCGGAGCCGCGGGCGGCGGAGGCGGTGTTTGCTTGGGTTCTGGAATGTGCGTGAGTCACGCTCGTGAGGAACGGTGTTCGCAGCAGAGAGAGAGGAGGGCGGAGCGCGTTGGTCGGGTGGAGGGCCGTGTCGTCTGTCGGGTGGTGGAGCCTCAGGAGTGGAGGGAAATTGGCGGTGTCTCCCCTGGTGGTGCTGAGCGGGCGCGCGGGCGGGGTCGGGCGGCCGGCGGTTGTGTGCAGGAGCTGCGCGCCCGGGGTGGGGCGGCCGGGGAGCCGGTGGAACGCTTTGATTCCTCCGAGTGTGGGCGCGGGCGGCGAGGCGCTGCGTCTGTGTAACGTCCTTCCCAAGTTGGGCGTTTGTGTTCGAAGCCTTTCTGAGAGGAAGGTGGCTCGCCCTCCCCCGAACTGCGTCAGCTTGCCCTTAGCGGGGCTCGGTGTCCCGAGGTCCGCGCTGGGGCCTGGTACGCAAAGGCCGGGGTGCCATAGTTGTGTTTCTGTTGCTTCGTCGCTTGCTGTGTGCAGTGGAAGGCTCTGGCAGTTGGATCGATTGACCTCCTTTACAGAAATGTAGTGTTGGTTGTGTTGCGGAGAACATCTGTGATTGCTTATGAGTTGGAGGCCAGTTTCTGAGACACATTTAAATGGGGAGAGTTACGGGGACCTATAGTAAATTTGTGCTGCTGGCAGGAAAGGAGTAAGATTTTGCCAAAATTGATAAATTGGGATTTCCACCCCCACTCCTTTTTTACTTTTCCCGAGTTCTTGCAATAAATCCGAGCATGACGTGGAAAGTGTGGAATGTCTGTGACGAAAGGTCAGGCTCAAGTTATGGGACAACCCAATCCTGGGTTTATCAGTGACTTCAGATTGGGTACCATTGACTTTTGGACTTCGATTTGAAAGAAGAATTTAAAACTTCACAACTAGAGTGAATTTGCAAAGAGTGTAATTAGGCTGTTCAGTGTTGACACGTGGGGCAGCATTTAACTGAGAAAAATTTGTCTTTTGTGTAGATGAGACACTCGAAAAGAACTTATTGTCCTGATTGGGATGAAAAAGATTGGGATTGTGGAAAATGGAGGAGCAGTAGCAGTCATAAAAGAAGGAAGAGATCACACAGCAGTGCCCGGGAGAACAAGCGCTGCAAATATAATCACTCTAAAACATCTGATAGGTAAGGAGCATAAAGTGTCTCACTATAAAAATAGGTTTTCTCTCCAATGCTTTGTGTCGATTATATCTCAGTAAAACTAGGGAACAATACATTTTCATGATTAAAACTAGTATTAAAATTTAGCCTGATCACCATTCCCTTTTCCAGTGATGGCTTGTAATGGTTGATAAAATCGTGTGGGGTTTGTTTGTGTTTTGGTGGAGAAAGCATAAAATGTTACTAGGGTTACTGTCTTAAGAGGTTTACTGAGAATTTGAGGCTATTTGGTATTAACATAGAGCATTGAGAAAATATTTAATTTTTCTAGCTATTATTTGGAAAGCAGATCCTTAAATGAGAAAGATTATCACAGTCGACGCTACATTGATGAATACAGAAATGACTACAATCAAGGATGTGAACCTGTACATCGCCATAGAGACCATGAAAGCAGATATCAGAATCATAGTAGCAAGTCCTCTGGTAGAAGTGGAAGAAGTAGTTATAAAAGCAAACACAGGATTCACCACAGTACTTCACGTCATCATTCACATGGGGTATGAGCTCTTTTAAAACATCTTGAAAATTTTATTTCCCATGTGGAACAGGAAAACTGTTGAATTTGTGCTTGATCATTTGAGAAAGTTTTGTTTAAGATGAAGTCATGCTAATTTTAACTTGCAGGATTTTTCAGTGTTTGTGCATTTGATAGGAAATTCCTGAAATAGAATACATGTTTAGCTATGTAATAACAGATTTTATTACTAGTTGGCAGCTAATTGTCATTCCAGTGAAAGAGTGAAAGTAATTAATTTAGGTTAGTTTAGAGCAGTGATTACAAAATATTCTGAAAGATTTTTTTGTGGTACTTCCAGAGTTCTGATTTGTTTTGATAAATTGAAGCTCTTATCACAAAAATAGAATAGACATTTTATTTTTGTATGATTGAGGATTAGGCATGCCTGTGTTCTCGCAAAGCATGCTCTAATCCTTTTTTCACTAAACAAACCACTTAACATATTTGAACATTATGGGTTATGTGTTAATTTGCAGATCAGCTCAGATGACATTTAAAATGCCACAGTGTTATTAAATGCCGAAACTTTTTCTCCCTAAAATTAGGACTTTAATTTTATTTACTGTTTTGATAATTTGTTTTCGTAGATTAGCTAGGAAATCTTAATTTGGCCACTTTGACAAGTAAATACTACATCCTACAATTTTGCAACATTAAATTAGGACACTAGAAACTTAAAATTATGTTTCAGTGAATACAACTAAGCATTTTTTTAAAAAAGAAAAACAATTGTATTATGTTTTGTTGCCTTGCCACTTTGAGTATCTTATCTGAAAATCTGTTCCTTGCCATGTTTTTCTCCTGTTAACATAAACTATGTGCCCTGTGAATTTCTGGGGACTGAATTTGAAATTGCTCCTGCCAACCGTTTGTGGCCTGGCGTGTATCTGAATGCCTGAATATCTCCCCGCTGAATGAATTTCGTATTCTGCCCTGAATTCACTCGGGTATATTGATTGGCTGGATGATCTTGGTGCCGCCCACTTGACGTTTCCAGAAGAGTCACCGAAGGAAAAGAACCAGGAGTGTAGAGGATGATGAGGAGGGTCACCTGATCTGTCAGAGTGGAGACGTACTAAGTGCAAGATGTATAGAATATTTTTCAACACTTATTAACTTTTCAGATAACATAATCTATATATAGATTAAGATTTCAGGGATTTGGAAATCTTTTTCTTTCTCTGTTTTTTCTGTTCTGTTTTATTTTGTTTTTTCCATTTCTTTTGGTGGGGGGGGATTGTGTTTTTGCTTTCTTTAGAAGTTTAATGTTTGTTATGCAAAACTTCCAAAACAGTAAATCAAGTTAATGAAATTAGCTTAAGAATGAAATTAGACCTAAACATAGTTATATATGTTTTTTGATGGTGTTCACCGATAAAATATCTAGTGATAAAGAAATTTGTAGCATCAAATAGAATAATCTGCATTGATAGCATTTATTATGATAAGTAAACTGTTTCCACTTCTTGGTATGACTGAGATTTATTTCTCTCTTTTAGATGAAATTGTTGATACTTTAGGTGAAGGAGCTTTTGGAAAAGTCGTGGAGTGCATTGATCATAAAGCGTAAGTTTTCTGGCGCAGGATTGCACTTGGGAGGTCAACAATATAGAAAATTTATTTAGCTTTAGATTACGTTCTGACTATGAGTTAGATAAATTGTTATACAGTCATGTGTCACTTACCAACGAGGATATGTTCCGAGAAATGCGTTAAGCGATTTTATCATTGTGTGAACTTTATATAGTGTACTGACACAAAGCTAGATGATGTAGCCTTCTACGCACACAGGCTACGTGGTACTAATCTTATGGGGCCACCATCATATATACTGTCCATCATTGACCAAATCGTCATTATGCAATGCATGACCATACCATTTTAGCTTGAGATTTTCACTTTGATGTAGGAAACTCCCAGTAAAAGGTACTAGCCCTTTGTATTTTTAAGCAGTAGCTATTAATAGTGTGTGTAGCCTGTCATACCAGTTTTCAGCTGAGAACGAATTATCTTGTTTCAGAAGGTATTCTTTCGTTGTCCTACTGGGCAGGAGCTGTGGCCATCAATTTTTTCCTAGTTCAGTGATTCTCAGCCTTGGTTTTATATTAGGAGTCTTTGGAGTTTTGCTTATCCCAGACATATTGAAGCAGTCTTCACGGTAGTTTATGTGTGACCTTCAAACTACTGATTGAAATTTAAAATAGTACAAGAAATTTTGCCTTTCCCTTTTTTGCCCTGTTGAATTTTTTTTTCCTTTGTAATGGCAAAGCTTTTCTAAATGACTTATTAGAGAGTGCTTCCTACTCTTGATTGATAAAGTTCTGAGAGCTTGAGTTCTTTATTATGACCCCATCATATGCCAACTTTCCTGGTAACCTGGACCAAAGGAAGATTTGGTAGAATATTTGCTAGTGACAGGAAGAAACTGCTTTACGTACATTTGTCTTGCATCTTACTTGGAATGCAAATTGGGGTGGTAATATCCCAGTATTCTTTTTAAGTTAGAACGGTTGATACGTAGTTTACTTGAAGGACCAAAAAATAATACATGTGAGTGGTGGTCTGATGAAAGAAATTTGTGTCATTCAATGTGTATGTGTATTACCAACCCTTACCATGTGCCCAAAGGTCATTCTAGTTGCTTACATAGAGTTGCATTTAGAAGAGAGTACTTCTATGTGATCAAACTGAGTACTAGACTGTAAATTCAAGAAAACAACCATGATGGGTCAATGTAGAAGTAGTACATTTTGAAGAGTGCTAGAAAAGTGGAATTGGATGTCTTTTTTTTTTCTTTTTAACTTGGATTTATTCTCTGTAACAGGGGAGGTAGACATGTAGCAGTAAAAATAGTTAAAAATGTGGATAGATATTGTGAAGCTGCTCGCTCAGAAATACAAGTTCTGGAACACTTAAATACTACAGACCCCAGCAGTACATTGTAAGTATCACAATAGAGCTTAGAAAATGGCCTCAGGTAGATTTGAATTGTGAAAAGCTGTACTCAGTTACTTTTCATATGTTTCTAGCCGCTGTGTCCAGATGTTGGAGTGGTTTGAGCATCATGGTCACATTTGCATTGTGTTTGAACTGCTAGGACTTAGTACCTATGATTTCATTAAAGAAAATGGTTTTCTGCCATTTCGACTGGACCATATTAGGAAGATGGCATATCAGATATGCAAGTCTGTGAATTGTAAGTACTTAGCCTATCTTTCAGAAATTTCAGTTTAAGGCTAATTTTTTTCCCCCTCTTCCCAAAGCCCCTCAGTACCTAGTTGTATATTTTAGTTTTGGGTCCTTCTAGTTGTGCATGTGGGATGCCGCCTCAGCATTGCTCAAAGAGCAGTGCTATGTCCACGCCCAGGATCCAGACTGGTGAAACCCTGGGCCGCCAAAGCAGAGTGTGCAAACTTAACCACAGCCACAGGGCTGGCCCCCTATTGAGACTAAGTGAACGCCATACTGACTGGGATCTTTCAGGAAAAGAAGGAATCTAAAATAATAGGACTTGGAAGCCTGACTTAAGAGTAGGCATGAGGAAGATGTAGCTGATTACAGGCTATTGGTCAGTTTACTGCATTTTATTAAGTAAATAATATGTTGTCCAGCATATAATAATATATTGTCATGTGGAAGACCTATAGCCTTTTTTTTGTTTGTTTGTTTGTTTTTTTGGAGGAAGATTAGCCCTGAGCTAACTGCCACCAATCCTCCTCTTTTTGCTGAGGAAGACTGGCCCTGAGCTAAAATCCGGGCCTCTACTTTGTATGTGGGACGCCTGCCACAGCATGGCTTGCTAAGTGGTGCCATGTCCAAACCCGGGAACCGAACTGGCGAACCCTGGGCTGCGAAGCAGAACGTGCACACTTAACTGCTGCGCCACCGGGCTGGCCCCAACTATAGCCTTTCTGATTCCTAAAATTATTAACCCAGAACCACTGGGTTAAAATTAAGGAATGGCAAATTTTAGCTTCATAAGAGAAAGGTATTTCTTTCTTCAGTTTTTAAGCAATAGCTGTCATTGGACTAATTTTTTTAAGGAGGGTATTCGATTTTAGTACGTGGTGGTTTTCTAGCAGGCTATTTGAATGTTGACCACTTACTTGGACATGTGGAAAAGGCATCAGAGAGGCTTTTTATTATAGGGCTTTTGGGTTTGGCTAAGTTTTTGGCTTTTGATTTTCAGATTACAGCAATTTTTTCTGTTTCATTCTCAGTTCTGCACAGTAATAAGTTGACTCACACAGACTTAAAGCCTGAAAACATCTTATTTGTGCAATCTGATTACACAGAGGCTTATAATCCCAAAATGGTATGTCTTCGATGTATTATCTTCATAATTTCAAATGAATATTTTATATCATCTTAATATTATGCCTAATTAACCATCATTTATAATTTTCAGAAACGTGATGAACGTACCTTAATAAATCCAGATATTAAAGTTGTAGATTTTGGCAGTGCAACATATGATGATGAACATCACAGTACCTTGGTCTCTACAAGACATTATAGGGCACCTGAAGTTATTTTAGGTAAGTATTTCTTAATTGTGCTTTGGAAACCTGTATATCTTTATTGAAGCTGACTTGAAAATTTATTTGTAGTTTTAAGTCTTATTTGTGGGACCTTTTGTCTTTTTCCTCTTAATGGGTTAGTGTAAAACACATTAAAGATTTTAAGCTTTTATTCCAAATATCTCTGGGACTTTGAGTAGGTAGTAGCTTGACTTTTCTGGGGGTTTTTTTGTTTGTTTTTGGTTTTTGTTTTTGTTTTTTTGAGGAAGATTAGCCCTGAGCTAACTGCTGCCAATCCTCCTCTTTTTGCTGAGGAAGACTGGTCCTGAGCTAACATCCATGCCAATTTCCTCTGCTTTATATGTGGGATGCTTACCACAGCATGGCTTTTGCCAAGCAGTGCCATGTCCGCACCTGGGATCCAAACCGGCACACCCTGGGCCGCCAAGAAGCAGAATGTGCGAGCTTAACCGCTGCGCCACCAGGCCGGCCCAACCTCTCTGGAATTCAGTTTGCACGTTTGTAATATGTAGTGGGGTTTTAAAGATTTTATTTTTCCTTTTTCTCCCCAAAGCCCCCTCGTATATAGTTGTGTATTTTTAGTTGTGGGTCCTTCTAGTTGTGGCGTGTGGGACACCGCCTCAGCATGGGTTGATGAGCAGTGTCATGTCTGTGCCCAGGATCTGAACCAGCGAAACCCTGGGCCACCAAAGCAGAGCATGCAAACTTAACCACTTGGCCACAGGGCCGGCCCCTCTGGTGGGGTGTTAAAACAAATGTTTAGTGCTTTTTATATCCCAGACACTTTCCATGTCAGTCAGTCCTTGCATGGTCTAGATAGCTCCCGTTTTGCAGGTTAGAAAATTGAGGCTCATGAAAAACAAATGTTTTTGCCCAAATCATTAGTGAGGAAAGAGGTGAGCCAGAATTGGAACTCTAAACCAGATGTCATCAGAGCCCTAACTGTTACATACTCTGCTATTATATTACTTTTAATCTTGGATTGAGTGATTCCTTCAGGATCTTCCCAGCTCGAACTTCAAATTATATATGTTTTTTTAAATGTCTTTAAGAAATATTGAGGATTTTTTTCCCCTAACAGTTTGTTTTGTTTTGCAGCCCTAGGATGGTCCCAACCATGTGATGTCTGGAGTATTGGATGTATTCTTATAGAATACTACCTTGGGTTTACAGTATTTCCAGTAAGTGACAGTGATCTGTTTCAGTGGTGTTATGACTGCTTTTAATGCAAAGTGTCCGCATTTGGGTAGCTTCGCCCCCTTCCCCCCATGATAGACTGTTAGTTGTAGATAAGTCTAAAGCAATAAGTATATTATCCTTGTTCATTCAAGAAAATCATTAGTGAGCTTCTGTAGGCCTTAGCATTCTTCATTGTAGCTGTAGTGTGCTGAAAGTATGCCTTTTTTTGTGATCATTTTCCTTGTGACCTCTCATCATCTATGGACTAGAAATCTAGCAGCTATGTTACATGAGAACAAAGCATAATGTGCAAGTAAAGTTGGTTAACAAGTTTTCTTTATTATTTTAGACACATGATAGTAAGGAGCACTTAGCAATGATGGAAAGGATTCTTGGACCTTTACCAAAACATATGATACAGAAAACCAGGTATGTTTTATTTAAGAATAAGTGCCATCCTTAGTACCACTTGATCACGTCTTCTGATTAGAACTTTATAAAATGAAGTCAGTCAGGCTAAGCTTAAGTAGCAGATTACCTTGCTGGGAACCCAGTAACTGTCTCTAGGCTGCCTTTTAAATCTCTAAAAACGTGTTTATCTTTGAGCTTTAAAAGTATAATTGGTGAAGCCATTCACCTTTGCTAGATGTTTAAGTTTGTGTTGTCAACATTATAAACATGAGTGGATATTGACTTACTCTTAGGAAACGTAAATATTTCCATCATGACCGATTGGACTGGGATGAACATAGTTCTGCTGGGAGATATGTTTCAAGGCGCTGTAAGCCTCTGAAGGTAAGCCTGGGTCATTGCTTAAATGATCAAAACTTTGAGCTACCCGTCTTTTCATGGTGGAGAAATAGAATTATAATTGTGGTAGTAGAAAAGGCTGATGACTATTTCTTTTCTTTTCAGGAATTTATGCTTTCTCAAGATGCTGAACATGAGCTGCTCTTTGACCTCATTGAGCAAATGTTGGAATATGATCCAGCTAAAAGGATTACTCTCAAAGAAGCCTTAAAGCATCCTTTCTTTTACCCTCTAAAAAAAACTATATAGATGTATAATTGTACAGCTCTTGAAGAGATCTTATAGACTGTATCAGTCTAGTTTTTAAGTATTAAGTTATTTTGTACAGCTTTTGTAAATTTAACATTTTTGTATTGCCGTGTTTATTTTGCTTAAATCATTTGATTTGTTAAGTAAATAGCTAAGTAAAGTAATGAACATTTTTCAGTAATTAATGTATAAAATGATTTCTTCAGAATAAATTTTTTGTGTTTATGAAATTAACATGAATCTGCAGTTTGATTTTAGCACCATTTTTCTTTGTACCTCGGTCACTTTAAAAAATGAAAATATATTTCTCCTCTTGGAGGTTTCCTTATGGCTTTGGAAATACTGTGGCATTTCCATTTTAGGGATTGCCAACTTTGGGACTTAGGCCTTCCTTCTCTAAACCAAGTCTAATGAAACTAATTTACAGGATACAAAGAAGTAGAGATAAGTCAAGATGATTTCGTTCTCCCTGTATTCCTGTTCATAGTTAATACTGCTGCTTTCTTGTCTCCACCCTGAATGGGATTCGGCATATGGCTTAAGGTCCTGTGTTCCTTCAGGACTGATAGTGACAGAGAAGCTTCTAGAATCCTCTGCAGCCAAGTCTGAATTATTAAGTAGTATAGTAAGTCAGTTTTTTGTCTATGGTTTCATCTATAGGTTGATCCATTTATGACTATATAGTCTGGTTTTTGTTTTTTTTTAAGATTTTGCTTAGTTGTAAGTTCCCTGCAAAATTGAGAGGAAGGTGCAGAGATTTCTGATAGGCAGTCATATGCTGCATAATGACATTTTGGTCAACGATAGACCGTGTATACAGTGGTGGTCCGAGAGATTTAAAGTCATGCTATCTAGATGGCATAGCCTACTACACAACTAGGCTATATAGTATTGATCTTCTGGGACCACCGTTGTGTATGTGGTTCTTCGTTGAGTGAAATGTCCTTACATGTGACACATGACTAACACCATAAAGCCTAGGTGTGTAGTACACTGTACCATCTAGGTTTGTCAAAGTACGCTCTGATGTTTGCATGATGACAAAATTGCCTAGCAATGCATTTCTCAGAATGTGTCCTCATTGTGAGGCATGACTCTTTCTTGCCCTGACACATGCATAGCCTTTCCCATTATTAATATTCCTTACCAGAGGGTACATTTGTTAAAATTGATGAACCTGAACCTGCGTTGACGTAATTACCCCAAGTCCCTAGACTACGTTCGGCTTCACTTTTGGTGTTTTGTATTCAATGGGTTTGGATAAGTGAATAATGACATGAATCCATCATTCTAGAATACTGAGTATTTTCAATGCCCCCAAAAAACTCTGCTTTACGTATTCATCCTTCTGCCCCCAACTTCTGGCAACTGCTGTGACTTTCTTTGGCCAATGGAATGTTAGCAAATTGGCTCTAGGACACCACTTAAGAGGATAAGCCTCAAAGCCTAGAACACAGTTTTGTTTTGTTTTTTTTTTTAAAAGATTTTATTTTTTCCTTTTTTTCCTCCCCAAAGCCCCCCCGGTACATAGTTGTATATTCTTCGTTGTGGGTCCTTCTAGTTGTGGCATGTGGGACGCTGTCTCAGCGTGGTCTGATGAGCAGTGCCACGTCGGCACCCAGGATTCAAACCAACGAAACACTGGGCCGCCTGCAGCGGAGCGTGCGAACTTAACCACTCAGCCACGGGGCCAGGCCCTGGAACAGTCTCTTTTAAGTCTAAGAAAATACAGGCCCTTTAAGGTTTATGTAATCCAATCTAATGCCTTGTCCAGAATGTCGTATAATTGGAATCATACCCTGTGTATCCTGTTCAGATTGGCTTATTAAATAATGTGTGTTTAAGGTTTCTCCGTGTCTTCGTAGCTTTCTAGCTCATTTCTCATAGTGGTGAGTCACTATTGCGTTGTCTGGATATCCCACAGTTTATCCACTCACCTACTAAAGGATGACTTGATTGCTTCCAAGTTTTGACAATTAGGAATAAAGCTGCTGTAAACATCCATGTGCAGGTTTTTGTGTGGACATGTTTCTGGTTCCTTTGGGTAGATGCTGAGACGCCTGATTGCCGCACCGAGAGGTAAGAGTATGTTGACTTTCGTGAGAGACTATGAAGCTGCCTTTTGAAGTGGTTGTACCATTTTGCGTTTCCACCAGCAGTAAGTGATGGTTCCTGTTCCACACACCACCAGCATTTGATTGGGTGGTTTTCTTGTTGAGTTCTAAGAATTATTTGTATATTTTGGATAACAGTCGTTTGTCAGATGTATCTTTCTTAAGTATTTTCTTCCAGTCTGAAGCTTGCCTTCTCAATATTGTCTTTTACAGAGCAAAAGTTAACTTTTAGGAAATCCAGTTTATTGCTGCTTTCATGGATTATGCCCTTGGTGTTAATAAAAGTCATCACCATGCCCAGGATCATCCAGGTTTTCTCCTGTGTTATTTTCTGGGAGACATATAACGTATAGTTTCGTGTTTTATATTTAAGTCTATGATCCATTTTCAGTTAATTTTTGTGAAGGATACATGGTCTTTCTAGACATATGGACATCTAGTTCCTGAACCATTTGTTGAAATGAGGGTTTTTGTGTTGCAGTTCTTTTTTTTATTGTAAGTTTAAAAGTACAATTAAAGCTGAGAGATTTTAAGCAGATTTGTAGCCTATACTATAAATTCTTCCTTGTTGGCAGGATAAGGATCCCAACTCCAGAGCCAGACTTCCTAGGTTCATATCTATCCCTTACTAACTGCGTGACCTTGGAATGTCACTAAATCTTTGTGCTTACCTGTATTATGTGTAAAACTAAGGAAGATTATAGTATTTACCTCAGAGTTATGAGTACCAATTAGTTGAATATATGAAAAGGACAATTGGAATAGTGGTCTAGATTCTATGTTAGCTGTTCTGGTAGAAGGGGCATGTGTGTCCTGACGTATTTTGCGTGTTCCTTTGGTTCCATGCGTTAGTCATTTGAATTTAATTAACTTCCCACTCAAAAATTATGTAAAGATTCTCTGTGCAGAGGATTTCTCTGAATCTTTTTCTCAAGAGTAAATTGTTAGATTTTAAATGACTTAACCTTAGATGTCTTAAATTATGTACTATATTGTAGTCCTAAGTTTTGAGTTATGTAAATTTTGCCATTGCAGATGGTGACATGGACATTCAGTTGTACTAATTCCTAGGCTAAGATCTCAAAGTCAACTGCATTGGTTACATGTTTGATTGAAAGTAGCATGCATTAGATTGGATTACATAAACCTTAAAGGCCTGTATTTTCTTACATTTAAAAGAGAGGTAGTTCCAGGCATTGAGGCTTATCCTGCCTCTTTAGAAGTGGTGTCCAAGAGCCAATTTGCTAACATCCCATTGGTCAAAGAAAGTCACGTGGTTGGGCCAGACTCTACATGGAAGGGCATTACAAAGTTACAGGGCAAAAGGTGTGGACAAAGGCAGAAGTGGAGAATTTCGGACCATCGGTGGAATTAGTCACCCCCCCTGTCTACCCCCAGACTAAACAGAAGCCAGAGTGAGCCTGTTAAAACTAAGTATCAAGTCACTCATCTCAAAATCCTCTATCAGTATTATCAAAGTCCTTATAATCACCTTTGTAATGTATCTGCTGTGGCATTCCATCTTTCTGACTACACTGCCAGCTACTTTCTCCTCTAATGCAGTGTTCTGGCCTCACTGGCCACCTTATTCCTCAAGCATACTGAGTACAGTCCTTCTAGATATGCACATCTCTTTGTCCTCCTTCAGGTGTTTATCTCAGGGAGGCCTTCCCTGACCACATTACTTAAAATTGCCACAACCCTTATCAACACCATCCACATGTCCCTTTTTCTGCTTTATTTTTCTCTATAGGAGTTTATTTTTACACCTCTGAAAGGTAAGCTCCATGACGTCAGAGAGATTTTAATTTGTTCTCTGCATATTCCAAGAACCTATAACAATGTCAGGTAGATAGAAGGTGCTCAATAAATATTTGTTGAATGAATGGATGATGATTTTTGGGGAGAGCAGTTCTTAGGAGGTTAGGAAGAGATCCAGGTAAATAACCCAGGAAAGATTGTGCAGGCGGAGGAAACAGTAACTGTCCCTGAGGCAGAAGCATCCTTGGTATGTTTAGTGAACAGCAAGGAGACCAGTGTGTTGAAGCTGAACGGGTGTTGGAAGGAGTGTTAGGAGATTAGATTAGAGAGAGATCCAGGGCATCAGATCACATAGGGCTTTGCAGATGATTGTAAAGAGTAGATTTTGTTCTGCATGAGATAGGAAGTCACTAGAAGGTTCCACATGGCTACAAGAATGATTATGTGCAGCCCCTGGCTTATATTCTCCCAGTAGAGGAGAGAAAATTGCCTCCCTTTCAATAGTCAGAAAAGGATTCCCAGAAGAGTTATAGTTTCTTGATTTTGTGTCACAGAAATCCAGGTGGGTTGGTGGATGCAGATGGGGGCAAAATAAGATTGCCCATGAGATAATCATAGTTGAAACTGGATGATGGATCAACGAGTGTTCGCTGTATTTTTTTTCTTGTATATTTTTTTGTTCTCCATGAAAAAATTTTTAAAAAGCTTTCCTTGGAACTGGACCCTATTAGCTAGAAGGCATATGTATTCATTATACATTGATTGGCATTCTTATTGATGCAGCCATATTGTGCAGACTAAATCAGGTTTTTGAACCTGAAGAGGTCAGACTGGATCAGAGGTTAGCAAATTTTTCTGTAAAGGGATGGATAGTGAATACCCTGGTCACTGCAGGCTGTACTCAACTTTGCTGTTGTAGTGAGAAAGCAGCTGTAGGTAATACATAAATGAATGGGTGTCACTATATTCCAATGACTTGATTTACAAAAATAGGCAATGGCGGCTGGATTCACAAGTTTGGCTGTGATGTGTCTTCTTGTGTTTCTTTGGGTGTTAGCCTTTTTGGAGGTGCATTCAGATTTTTGAATCTTTACGTTTTATCTTTTACCAAATTTAGGAAGTTTTCAGCCATATTTCTTTGAATACTTTTTCAGCCCTGTTCTCTTTCTCTTTACTTTCTGGGACTCCAATGACATGGATACTAGGTCTTTTGTTGTAATTCCACAGGTGCCTGACCTCTGGTCTTTTTTTTTTTTTTTCATTCTTATTTTCTCTATTACTCAGATAATTTCTGTTATTCAAGAGTATTAATTCTTTCCTCAGTTCCTTCCTTTCTGCTGTCTAGCCCCTCCATTGAGGACTTTTTACCTCCAGTTATGTTTTTCAGTTATAAAATTTCCATCTGCTTCCTCCTTATGTCTCCTGTTTATTTGGTGAGACTTTCTAGTTTTCCATTTGTTTCGAGTGTTTGTAATTGCTCATTGCAGTGTTTTTATGATGACTGCTTTAAAATCATTGTTGGGTAATTCCAATATCTATGTTATCTTGGCATCTGTTGTTTACCTTTCCTTACTCAGGTGGAGGTTATCCTGGTTCTTGGTATGACAAGTGATTTTTTAAATTGAAACTTGGACATTTTTAGGGGCTGCCCTGGTGGCATAGAGTGGTTAAGTTTGTGCACTCTGCTTCGGTGGCTCAGATCTTGAGTGTGGACCTACACACTGCTCATCAAGCCATGTTGTGGTGGCATCCCATATACAAAATAGAGGAAGATTGGCACAAATGTTAGCTCAGGGACAATCTTCCTCACCGAAAAAAAGAAAAAAGAAAGTTGGACATTTTTGGCATTTTATGTTACGAGACTCTGGGTCTTATTTAAATATTCTGTTTTACCAGGCCTCTTCTGACACGACCCTCATGGGAAAAGAGGGGGCACACCTTGTGACTGCCAGGTGGGGGTGAAAGTCCAGGATCTCCACTCAGCTTCTGTTAACACCCAGGGTCAGGGAGTGCTTCCTCATCACTGCTGGGCAGAGTTGGGAGTTCTGGCTCCCCGCTAGGCCTCTGCCATCACCCCGGCTGGGAGGGGTGGGATTGCATCTCTATTACCTCATAGGGCCTCCACTGACACTGGGTGGAGTGGTGTCACTCCATGTTATCCCTGGACAGTGGTGAAACTTCTGACTCTCCACCTGGCCTCCTCAAATGCCACACCAGCAGGGAGAGAGAGGGCTAGCTTGTTAGCACTGATGGGAATGGAAGTCCAGGCTCTCCAAGTGGACACCACAGTGAATAGGGAGGAGAGTTATAACTCAGCAGGGATAAGCCCCAGCTCCCTACTCAGCCTTCTCTGACACCACCGAGTCAGGGGTTGAGGAGTCTTCTTAGAACCTGACGAAGGTGGAAATCTGGAATCCTCTCTCAGTGTTTACTGGCAGGGGTGGACGCTGGGCCGTGGTTTTCCTTGTGGTATTTGACTGAGTAGAGCAATCATTGTCTAAAAGTATTCTGTCTTGATAGGCTGCGCTCTTCCTGGACCTTTGGCTAGAGAGAGCAGACTTTTATTGAGGCTTTTTCTTCTGTACTTGGTATTTCCAGGTTGCCAGCTTCTCCAGCATCAAGTCTGGGATAGATGAGCAAAAAGAGAACCCAGGGAGAACTCACCACCATGTCATTCCTCAGATCCAGCCAGGTCCCCAGCTGTTCTGTGTACTCTGCTTCTCTCAGACCCTCCTTTTATTTTTATTTGATATATAATGCTCAGGGATTTTAACTGTATTTAGTGGGAGGAGTGGGGAAAAGTCCTTCATTTCTGTCTTTCTGGAAGTGTCTCTCATGTTCTTTTTATATTTCCCATCTTCTCCATGTTTCCAGTTTGTGGATTTTCTTATTGTCCATTTTCCCGTTCACCAATCCTGTTTTGTTTGTCCACTCTGCTGTTAAATTCATCTGTTGAAGTCTTAAATTCAGATATATTTTGGCTCTATGGGTGTGTGTGTGTGTGTGTGTGTGTGTGTGTGTTTTCTTTTTGAGGAAGATTAGCCCTGAGCTAACATCTGCCGCCAATCCTCCTCGTTTTGCTGAGGAAGACTGGCCCTGAGCTAACATCCGTGCCCAGCTTCCTCTACTTTATATGTGGGATGCCTACCACAGCATGGCTTGCCAAGTGGTGCCATGTCCACACCTGGGATCCGAACTGGTGAACCCCAGGCCACTGAAGTGGAACGTGCGCACTTAACTGCCACACCACTGGGCCGACCCCTCGGCTCTGTGGTTTTTATAATGATTCTAGTTTATAGCTTCTAGTTTTCTGCTGAAGTCCTTCATTGTTAGTATCTTGAACATATTAGTTATAGTTATTTGAAAATCCATGTCTGATAATAGTAAAATCTGGATTGCCTGTGAGTCTGTTCCTCTTGTCTATTTTGCCTCTTGATTTTCAGTCGTTTTTGTCTTTTTGTTTGCCTAGCTATTTTTATTTAAATGCCAGGCATCCTGTATGAAATTGTAAAGATAATTTGCAGCCCAGGATGATATCTTTCTCCAGGGAGGATTTCCAAATGTAAATAGAGGAAAGGCAAATTATCCTCATCCACTCAGGGACTGAGCTGAATTGAAACTGGGCTTCAGTCTCTTCCAGGGCTAGTCTATTTCCAATCTGCTCTTACTCCTAAGTTATGTACTCAGGTCGTCTCTGTTAGTTTGGGTTCCCCTAAGGGCGGACCCTAAGACAAAAATTTGACTGCAAGTAGTTTATTTGAGAGATGGTCCCATGAAATATCAATTGAGTGAGACACGGAAGGAAGAGCAGCTAATAGAGGATACACTATCAAGCCAGATCCTACTGTGGGTGGAGTGTAACACCACCGAGGAAGTCTAGGAACCAGTGGACTTAAAGTTACGTGTCTTGAAGTTATCCCACCTGAGGGGCAGAGACAGAGATATTTATACACCAACTCCTGTCAGTCGCTGATTTAGGCTGCTCTGAATAAACACCACAGGGTGTTAATTCTTGGCACTTCTGGACTCTGCATTCAGGCAGAGTGGGCTCTGGCTCAGGCAAAGCCCTTAGGCAAAAAGAAGCAAGTGTTGGTAGGAGAGGTGGGACCTGTCTGTACTGTCCTGGTAAGGCCTGAGGGGGTAAGGGAGGACAGCAACAATATCTACAGATCAGACCGTACATTTATTCAGGCCATACATTAAGTTTACTCTGTCCTGTCACTGCTTCCTCCAGGTGTTGGTTGGTCATATTTTTTTTTTTTTTAAAAAAGGAACTTAGAAGGTTGATTAGAAGAGGCTATAAAGTCCACACTGCTACAGCATTGGTGCTGAGACCAATACTGATATTTATTGCCTCTCTCCTCTACCATACCTTCTAGGTTTGCACTCTGCCGGTCTACAATGGGCTGCCCAGACCTTCATCCCTTCTGAGGCACTGAGTCCCTGCCTACCTTGCCCTTGTAAGGCCATGGTTGCTGCAATTGCCCTCCTGTCATTACCAAGTCAGAGATGTACCAAGAGCAAGTCCTTTAAGTTCCAGACATGTTCTGCTCTGCCCCTGTAGCAGCGACCTTATCTTTCTTAATAATCAGGCCAATTTCCCTGCCAGTGTACTAACGCCTTTATTTGGCTGATGGTCAACCAGCATAAAAAGCTCCAAATAACTAGACAGCACTTGGTGTCCCTTTGTGGAAGTTTCCTCCTATCCTTGAACAGAACCTCTAGTTGAGGAGTGTTCCCAAGCGGGTTGCTGGAGTGAGAGAAGCCACTGTCCTTCCCCTTACTGTTTTCTAGACCCGTGCATTCTATCCAGTGGGGACACAGTGGTGGTCATTGTTTCAAAGTATTACCCACGTGTTGAAGGACAGTGCTCCAGTCTCCTAGATTGTTACCCCTAAGTTGGTGTCCTGGCCGCACTTTCAAGAGGCTCGTCCAGTATTCTGTCTGATCAGCAGCTTGTGAGTGAGGTGGTGTAGGAAGACTGGTGAATCCCGCAGCCATGCGCCCACTGTAGCACCTCCTCTGTCAAAGTGTTTCCAGTGCGATTTTGAAGCAAGATCCCATTATGATAAAGCAGACATTCTGTAAATCCTTGGATAGGACAAGGAAGGCAAACCCATATTTGGAATATGTGTCAAATTCCACTTAGGAGGAATTGCTGTCCCCTCCGGAGTGGGAGCAGTCTGATATAATTAATTTGCCACCAAATGGCTGGCTGGTATTCTCAAGGCAAAGTACCATATTGAGAGGCTGTACCGTCACAGTACCATCAATTTCTGCTGCTGACAGGTCAGACATATAGCAATGGAGAAGATGTATCAGTCTTAATGAGGGGAAGCCCATAATCTTGGGCTCATTTATAGTCTCCATCCCTCTCATCATAGTTTCCAGGGCCCATTGTGCAGGAGATGGGGTGGCTGACCTTTAATAGATGGATCATCCTAACCACCTGGTTGTTCCATGCCTGTTCTCCCTTCCAGCCCACTCCCATAGGTCTCTCCACATGCTTTTTCTCCAGACCTTTTTGTCTGCCATCTTTCAATTTTATTCTTTTCAGGCCTGTGACTTACAACACTAATTTATTTGCCCCTGATGCTCAGGAGTCCATATATATTCTTACATCAGGCCACTTTTCCCTAAAACGTGTTAATGACCAGGCATACTGCTCAAAGCTCTGCCCACTAGGAGATTTTTCCCTCACCACTATCAGAGCCACCCCTGAGTGGGACTATAATGCAAAAGCAGTCCATTTTCAGCTACACCAACCCACTGAGCTGACCCATCCACAAAAGGTCTGGGACACCCACTTGCCCCCCTCCCTCCACGGCACCAAGGCCAAAGTTTTGCGATGAAGCAGAAGAGCTGGTGCAACACAAGTCCACGATGTGAGCTACTTGTGCCCTCTGGACCTGCTTGAAATGGATCCCCTCGATAGACTGTGTTGGAAGACAATGCTGCATGGGTACTTTCATGTTTCTGCACAGTCAGAGCTTCCTGAGCAAAAACGACTGTCATTCTAGGTTAAAGAATGATTGAGTGACAAACATATCTTGGAAATTAGAGATAGTGAATTACTCCAAAAGTTGTTAAGGCTCATCTGCCCTGGAGCCATTTGCTTATATTGTAAGAGTAATAAAAACCTAAGGACCTTCTCTTCTTCTTCTCGGAGCAAAGGTCGAGAGAGATACAGAGAAGGCACAGGTGTGCCAGCCCCCCTGTATCGCTCTGAGTCGCATAGTTTCAGGGTTCCTCTCCTGTGGGTGCAGTCCTGGCATGTGGATATACATCTGGCCCTTACTGCATCGCTGTATGGGGAATTGGCACTGCCGGGATGCTCTCTGAGTAAATGTTCTCCTCTCTGATTCAGAGGTGGGGTGTGTGTGTGTATGAAACTGTGACAGGGTGGGAGGCTCACTAGATTATCCAGGAAGGATAATATCTTAGACCCTTCACAGTTCCAGACTTAACAGATGGCTGTTGCCCACCTGACCTCATGGCTGTGTGTGTGTCTGAGAATACCCAGCCCAGGGTGGGCAGCTCTGGTGTTCCATGGTCAGACACTCACTCTCTGTTGGAGCTCAGTTGCATGCCAGAAGCTACTTTTCAGGTGGTGAACAGTTCTCTGCTACAGACGGCAGAGCCTTGCTGCAGAGCCTGAGAGATCTGTGCTGCGACACTCCTGTGGAGGCTTTGCCACAACAGCCTTCTCTACGTGGAAACTTCCAGTACCATGCCATATGCCCTGGCCCAGGAGACAGGGCTGCTCATACTGCTCATACCACAGCCTGACTTCCTGCAAAGCCCTGTCTTGCTCTGGGCCCCACTCATAACTGACAGCCTTCTCAGTCACCTGATAAACAATTTACAGCAGTATTCCTCAGTGGGATACATGCTATCTCCAAAAACATGAAGGGGTCTACCGGGCACTGCTCCTCGCTTTTAGTGGTAGAGAGGGCAGTGTGTCCTTTACTTTGCAGACAATGTGCTGGCATGCCCTAGACTACTATTTTCCTGAAAACTTCACTGATGGGGCAGACCCTGAATCTTTGCAGGATTTATTTTCCACCCTCTGACCTGCGTGTCTTTCCAGAGCATCCAGAGTCCTTGCTACCATCCCAGGTTTGGTTTAAATGATGTCATTGATAAAGCGGGCTGGTGTGTTGTCCCCTGGCATGTGCAGATACTGTGGCAGAGAGCAGGAGCACTAATATTGCCCTAGGACAAGACCATGGACAGGTATTGTTGGCCGTTCAAGTGAATGTGACTTGCTTCTGATCCTCTATCTTTATGGGATTAGAAAGACTGAGCTTGCCAGATCAATAGCTGCATACTATGCCAGAGGCTGTGTTGATCTGTTCTAATAAAGATACTAAACCTGATATAGCAGCTAAAATTGAGGCTACCACTTGGTTAAATTTAGAGTAACCCACTGTTATCCACCATGATCCTTTTGCAGATGCCAAATGGGAGATAAAACCATCCCCACATTTTTAAAGACTTTGAGGGTATCGTTGATCTTTGGTATTCTACCTGAGATGCAGTCTTGCTTCTGAGTCACTCTCTTGGCTGGGGTGGGGAAGCAGTTTCAGAGGCTTCCACTCGGCCTTTTCTACTTCAGTATCTCATACTGCAGCTGAGGGATCAATGTGAAGATTCTGTGACCTGTTAAATGTGTCCATCCTTATTTCAAAGAATGGGGAAGTGACTGCAGAGCACGATCTTGGGACCCATTGGACTCACTGTGAGATAGACCTGGGCCAGGACTCCATTTATCACCTACCTGGCCTCCGCCTGCCTTCACTCACTCTAACAGGAAAGCCATGATGGTATTTTGGTTTCCCTAGGACCAGTATCAGCCCAGACCCTGTCTTCGCCAGTTTGGGCTGTTGTAACAAATATACCATTGACTGGGTGGCTTAAACAACAGAAATTTATTCCTCGAAGTTCTGAAGGTTGGGAAGTCCAAAATCAAGGTGCCGATCAGTTCGCTTCCTGGTGAGAGCCCTTTGCCTGCTTGGCAGATACCTTCTTGCTGTATCCTCACATGGCAGAGAGAAAGAGAGATCTTCTTACAAGGGCACTAATCCCATCATGCAGGCTCCACCCTCATGACCTAATTACCTCCCAAAGGCCCCGTCTCTAAATGCCATCACATTGGGATTAAACATGAATTTGGGGGGATCCAAGCTTTCACTCTATAGCAGACCCTGACTCAAAAGGCCCTCGAAAGTGCTAGGGATTCCAGTTTCCCCAGTTTACATTTACTTTGGTAAAGGCCTTTGAGGGAAGAATAGAGAAATTGGCAGAGTTTACACTTGCTGAGATGTTGCAGGGTTCTTCCTCAAGGGACCCCAGCCTTCCCTTCGATCTGTGGGCTCTTGGTGTGAGAGCCAGCTCAGATCTGGCAGCTGAGGAGGGGTTGTGATTTTCCGTCATGGTGGCTGACATCAGCCTTCTGCTCATTTGTCTTGAACGTTTTTGGTTATGATATACATCAAGCAACACCCTCACTGTTGTCTCAGCTCTCAGGAGGGTGAGATAGTTGTCACAGATCCCCACAGGTCAGGGCTCCCCTAGCTGCCAAAGTGAATTTGCTGCCTGTTACAGTAATTACATGCGCTTTGCCTTTGATGGTGACATATTGCATCCTGCCCTCTGCTATTCTAGAACCCGTTCGTTCCAATTGACGCTAAAAAAACCAGTGCCATACTAGCATCTCCTACTGATAATCCTGGCCACAGAGGAGAGCCATCTCTTAAGCTTCTCAGAGATGCTGGGTCTCATGTTCCTTATTAATTTAGTGAAGAGTGTCCTGTGGCCCTCCTGTGGAGCATGGCCAGCAGATGGGTTCTCTCATCTAACATAAATTCATTTTAGCATGCCTGTTATCACTCTGAGACTTTTGGCCCTTTTCTCAATATTCTGCCAAGGCAGTTCCAGCATCTCCCCCTCATTTTACGGTAGGCCATCAGTTTTTCAAAGTTTCAAGGTATCATCCTAGCAGCATATTAGGACAAGCTACAGATGCCCTTGGAGTTAAGTCCTGAGCCAAGAGAAAATTCCCCCATATCAAAAACTCTCCCTTATCCGTCTTGTGTTCCCCCCCTCCCCAACCCCTGGTCCAACACCTTCAAGTTCAGTTCCAGCCATTCTTTCCCAGCTCCTCCTGTATGTATTAGCCAGGTCCTGCAGGGCTTTTGGTAAATACCTTTCTTCCCAAAGCAGAAATAATACTTCTCCAAATAGGCCATGCTAAAAATCCTGGTTTTGGTCTAGAAGCAGTGAGGAAAGGCAAGGACAGATCTTCAGGAGGAAGTAAATCATGTCGTGAGGCATCTGCTTTAAGTGAGGCCTTTTAATGGTCATCAGGAAAATCGGAGGCACTATCCGAGCAAGGGGGAGTGGGCCACTGCTGCTATGTCAGAAGGTTCAGGGAATCTAGGGATTCAGGGTTCTCAAGCACACCCCATCTTAGGTCACAGTCCCACTCTCCTACAAGGGTCCAGATTTTAGCATTGAAGGGCTGTAAATGTAGCTGTCTTTAGAATTTTGTTACTCTCACAATTGAGTACTGGTCCTGATTTCTAGCACAGTCACTGGCTGCAAGAGATGAAGTTCTCTTTAAATGCTGCCATGGGTACCTTTCTGGTTTTTCTACTTCTGGCAATGAATTGATAGAAGCTGACCCAAACCTGTAATTTTCTTCCTTCGGTTCATCTATGGCACTTAACAACAACAGAACAAACCTCAGTCCTTATAATTACCGTTGTTGCCATCTCTGAAATGTCAGTGATGGTGTATAAGCACATCGTCCTTCCACTCGCATGCTATCCCAGTTCACCACAGGTGAGAGCTAATGGAGGTGCTATGGTATTTAGGGATTATCAGCATCCCATATATGATCCTTGTTACCATCTGGTCAGTGAGTGACCCAATCAGGCATCCCATCTTGAGGACCCCATCTTGGAGGACCATTTCTTTGCTCAACTGCTTTAGTTTGGGATTTTCCCCGAAGCAGAAACTCTGAAACATAAATTCAAATGCAAGTAGTTTATTTGGGAGGTGATTCCAGAAACCTCCGGTAAGAGAGTGAAGAGGTGAGACAAGGAAGGGAAGGCAGCCAGAATAGGATGCATTATCAAGCAAGTGCTTATTGTGGGTACCTGGAGGTTAATCCCTTCATGGAACTCTGGGAACCAGTGTAGAACATGGACCTCAGAATATTCTACCCAAGGGGCAATGTTGAGGACTGCTGGGGTGGGGAGAAGAAGCTCTTGGCACTTCAGTCTGCCAAACACAGTCAGAGTGGGCTCTGACAGCCAAAAGAAGCCCTCAGACAAAGAAATGCAAATGAGATACTGGGGGCTGAAAGTTAACCTCCATTCGCTATAATGGGAAGACCCAAGGGGGATGGGCAAGGGCACCAGTGGCGTATGCTACAAGGTCCCAAGTGAAAAATCTAGGGTCCTCTTTGACAGGCCTTCAACATCTATTTTCCCCCCAGTCCCATGCAACTACCTAAAATCCTGCTCAACCTCTCAGCCACCGTTGGTGAATTCCCTAATACTCGGAGGGGTTACCTCTTTGGACTTCGCTTTTCTTCTTTCAAGGAAGTTAGCTCCTCAAGTCATCACTGCCTTGGTAACGCCCCAATGTTTTCAAACTGACGTATTTTACATTTTGCTCAGGGTTTCTCATTACTTTTAGAAAGAGATTTTGTTTGGAATAAGTTATCCTGCCATTGCCAGAAGCAGAAATCCCAACTACACAATATTGAAGGAGAGAAAAATGAGTGTGGGAAGGGTCCCTCAGACTTTGTTTAGATAACCAACAAACAAAAACCTTTGTGCCTTATCCTAAATGGCAAAACTTGGGAGTTTCATTTTGCCTGTGGATTAGCAACCAAAACATTTGTAAATCTATATTGCCCTCCATAAATTCTTAGTTTTCCTGCATCTTGTGAAATTTACTCTACGGCTAGATTTATAAATTTGGTAAGTGCCAAGTATGGAATAATTCCCGTTGTTCTGCCTTCACAAAGAACTTTGAATTGTAGGTTCTAAAAAATCTCCCCTCAAAAGTCTCACGTCTCTCTGAAAATCCCTGTGTTTCTAATCCCTGAGGCTTACTCAGTGGCATTATGTTGTGTCATATACATGTTGTCTTAAATTAGTCTTTTGTCCCGTAAATTGAAGGCATCTGTAGATTATATCATTTATTAAAAAATATTTTCAACATTTACATTATATTACTCAAGTAATTAATAGTTCTCATTGTAAAAGATTCCAACAATACAAAATAAGGTAGAGCAAAATATATGAAAGTCCTGTTTCATCCATCTTCGCCATTCCCCTCCCAGAGATAGACGTCCCGTTCCCTTCTAGTTCTCTCTCTATGCATTTGCATCTGTACATACGTACGCATTTTTAAACTTTATAGATAACATCCTGCCTCTTGCTATTTTCACTTAAGAAATGCAAGTATTTCTGTAAGATAGGTGTGGCATATTTTTTCCAAAAATATCTACATCTCCCACCTCGCATACTCTTTGGAATTGATAACTGCTTCAAGTAAGAGATGACAGCGGAAAGCACGTTAGGTTATAAAAGCTCATGCAGCTTCCATCTTGTTTTCTTTGAACGCCTGCTCTCGGCTGCTCTCTCGGGGGACTACCTTTGGAATCCAGCTACCATGTTTTGCGAAGCCCAATTCACAGAGAGGGGTCACATGGAAGTGCTCCCCCTGGTCTCCAAGTCATCCCAGACCAGCCCCCAGATGTTTCCAGGCTACTGTCATTTGAGTTACTTACCTCTCCAACTGTTTGAATTTCCCAGATTAGGCCCCAGACATTATGCAACAGAGGCAATCCATCTTCACTCTGTTCTACCCGAATTACTGAACCACAGAATCTGTGAGCAGAATAAAATGGTGGTTGTTTTATGCCACTAAATTTTGGACGGATTGTTATATAGCAATATATAATGGAAATAAATTCCTGGGATTGGATTACTAAATCAAAAGATATGCTCATTTAGGGGCAGGCCCCGTGGTGTAGTGATTAAGTTCGGTGCACTCCATTTCAACGCCCCAGGTTCACAGGTTCAGATCCCAGGTGCAGACCTACACCACTTGTCAGCCATGCTGAGGCAGTGACCCACTTATAAAATAGAGGAAGACTGGCACAGATGTTAGCTCAGGGCTAATCTTCCTCAAGCAAAAAAAAGAGGAAGGTTGGGAATGGATGTTAGCCCAGGGTGAATCTTCCTCAGTAAAAAAAAATAAAAGATATGCTCATTTAAAATTTTGACTCATAATGCCAAATTGCCTTTCAAATTTGCCAAATTGAGTCAACTGATTCAAGAAGAAATACAGAATCTGGATAGACTTATAACAAGAGATTGAATTAGTAATCAAAAAACTTTGCACGAAGAAAAGCCCAGTTATAGATAGCTTCACTGGTGAATGCTACTGAATGTTTAAAGGAGAATTACCATCAATCCTTCACAAACTCTTTGCAAACACAGAAGGGGAACACATCCCAGCTCATTTTGTGAGGCCAATATTAACCTCGTACCCAAACCAGACAAAGATGTTACAAGAAAAGAAAACTAAACACCAATATCCTTTTTGAATACAGATGAAAAAACTCTCAACAAAATACTAGAAAACCAAAGAGAGCAACATAGAAGGATTGTACACCATGACTAAGTGGGGTTTATTCCAGGAATGCAAGGAATATGGTTCAACATATGAAAATCAATCAACGTAATGCACCAAATTAATAAAATAAAGGACAAAAACCAAATGATAATCTCAATAGTTTCAGAAAAGTCATTTGACAAAATTCAACATGCTTTCATGATAGAAACAATAATTTGGAATAGAAGGGAAATTCCTATAATATTATTCAACCAGATAAAAGAAAGTAATACTGCCATTTGCGGCAACATGGATGAAGTTGGAGGATGTTATGTTAAGTGAGATAAGCCAGACACAGAAAGACAAATACTGTAGATCTCACTTATATGTGGAATGTAAGAGTTGAATTCATAGAACAAGAGAGTAGAATGGTAGTTGCCAGGGGATGGGGGAAATGGGAGATGTTGGTTACGGGATACAAACTTTCAGTCATAAGATGGATAAGTTCTGGGGATCTAATATACAGCATGGTGACTATACTTAATATCACATATTGAATACTTGAAATTTGCTAAGAGAGTAAATCTTAAGTATTCTTACCACACACAAACACACACACACACACAAATGGTAATTATGTGAGGTGATGGATGTGTTAATTAACTTGATTATGGTAATTATTTCACAATGTATACATATATTAAATTATCGCTTTGTACACCCTGAACATGTACAATTTTATTTGTCAATTATATCTCAATAAAGCTAAACCAAAAACAAAGGAAAAATTCTCAATATGATAAAGGGCATCTATGGAAAAACCCACAGCTAACATCATCCTGAATGATAAAAAGACTGAAAACTTCCCCCTTAAGGTCAGGAAAAAGAAAAGGATGTCTGATGTTGGCACTTTCATTCAGTAATGCACTGCAGATTCTTTTTTTTTTTCAAGGAAGCTTGGCCCTGAGCTAACCTCTGCTGCCAATCTTCCTCTTTTTGCTGAAGAAGGCTGGCCCTGAGCTAACATCTGTGGCCATCTTCCTCTACTTTATATGTGGGACGCCTGCCACAGCCTGGCTTGCCAAGCGGTGCCATCTCTGCACCCAGGATCCAAACCAGTGAACCCCGGGCTGCCAAAGCAGAACGTGCGCACTTAACCACTGCGCCACCAGGCCGGCCCCTGGAAATTCTATCCAAGGCAAATAGGCAAGACTTCCTTGGAAAGAAGTAAAATTCTCTATTCGCAAATGATGTGAATTTAGTAAGTGTCAAGAAATATCTTAAGGAATCCACTAACAAAAAAAGGTCTTAGAACTAATAAATGAGTTCAGGAAGGTTGTAGGATACAAGACCAAAAAGCAAAAATCAATTCTATTTCTATACACTAGCAATGAACAATTTGAAACTGAATTAAAACAATTTCATTTACGATAGCCTCAAGAAAAATAAAATATTTAGGAATAAAGTTAACCAAAAGGAGGCAAGACTTGTATACTGCAAACTACTAAACATCACTGAAAGAAATTTTAAAAGACCTGAATAAGTGGAAAGACATCTCATGTTCATGGGTTGGAAGACTGAATATTGTTAGCATGGCAATTCTTGCAAATTGGTCTAAGATATAAAAATTCTTATCAAAATCTCCGCCTCCTTTTTTGCAGAAATGGATATGCTAATCCTAAAATTCATATAGAAATATAAAGAACCCAAAATAGCCAAGATGATCTTAGAACAAAGTCGGAGGATTCACACTTCTCAATTTCAAAACTTACTACAAAGCTACAGTGATAATCCAGACTGTGTGGGACTGTCATGAGGATAGACATATAGATCAATAGAGCAGAAATGAGCATCCAGAAATTGGGCAATTGAGTTTTGACAAGGGTGCCAAGACAATTCAAAGGGGAAAGAAATGTCTTAGCAAGAAATGTTGCTAAGACAACTGGATATCCACATGCACAGGTTGAATCTTTACTTCACACCATATATAAAAACTAACTCAAAATGGATCATATACCTAAATTTCAGAGCTAAAACTATAATACTCCTACAAGTAAACATAGGAGTAAATCTTCAAGAACTTAGATTAGGCAATGGTTCCTTGGTATGACAACAAAAGCACAAGGGATAAAAGAAAAAAATAGATAAATGGGACTTCATACAAATTTAAAACTTTTTTGCTTCAAAGGACAGCATCAAAGAGATGAAAAGAGGAGCCAGCCCCCTAGCCTAGTGGTTAAGTTTGGCGTGATCCACTTTGGTGGCCCAGGTTTGGTTCCCAGGCACAGAACTTCACCACTTGTTGGTGCCCATGCTGTAGTGGCTACCCACATACAAAACAGAGGAAGATTGGCATGGATGTTAGCTCATGGCAAATCTTCTGCAAGCAAAAAGAGGAAGATTGGTAACAGATGTTAGCTCAGGGCAAATCCTCCTCAGCAAAAAAAAAAAAAAAGAAAGAAAGAAAGAAAGAAAAGAAAAGAAAACCCACAGACTAAAATAAAATATTTATAAGCCATATATCTGACAAGGGAATCATGTCCTTGTGCCCAGAATATGTAAAGAAACCTTATAACTCAATGATAAAAAGACAAACAACTCAATTTAAGAATGGGCAGAAGATTTGAACAGACATATCTCCAAGGAAGATATACAAATGTCCAATAAGCACATGAAAAGATAAGCAACATCACCACTGATTAGGGAAATACAAATAAAAACTGAAATGAGATAACACTTCAGATCCACTAGGATGGCTATAATCAAATAGGCAGACAATAATAAGTGTTGATGAGGATGTGGAGAAATATGCTAGTGGGTATGTAAAAATGGTGCAGCCACTCTGGAAAACAGGTCCTTCCTCAAAAAGTTAAATGTAGAGTTACCATATGACCCAGCAATTTCATTCTAGGTGCATTCTTAATAGAAGTGAAAACGTATGTTCACACAAAACATTGGACACAGATGTTCATAGCATTATTATTCATAATAGCCAAACAGTGGCATCATCCCAAATGTCCATCAACGGAAGAATGGATAAATAAAATGTGTTGTAGCCATACAATGGAATATTTGGCCTTTTATATAAAGGAATGAAGTACTGATGCATGGTACAACATGGATGAACCTTGAAAATTTTATGCTAAGTAAAGGAAACCAGACACAAAAGGCCACATACTGTATGATTCTATTTATTTATTTTTAAAGATTGGCACCTGAGCTAACAACTGTTGCCAATCTTTTTTTTTCTTCTGCTTTTTCTCCCCAAATTCCCCCAGTACACAGTTGTATATTTTAGCTGTGGGTCCTTCTAGTTGTGGCATGTGGGACACCACCTCAGTGTGGTCTGATGAGTGGTGCCATGTCCACACCCAGGATCCAAACCGGTGAAACCCTGGGCCACCAAAGCAGAGCACGAGAACTTAAACACTCGGCCAGGGGGCTGGCCCCCTGTATGATTCTATTTATATGAAATGTCCAGAATAGGAAAATCCATAGAGATAGAAAGTAGCTTAGTGGTTAGGAGAGGCTGATGGGAAGAGGAGTTGGGGAGTGACTACTAATGGGTATGGGGTTTCTTTTGGGGAGGATGAAATGTTTTGGAGTTAGGTACTGGTGATGGTTGCACAATTTTGTGAATAAACTAAAACCAATGAATTGTATACTTAAAAAATACACTAGGTCTAAAAAAATTAAATAAGTTTTTCCCCCCAGCCATTTGCACATGCTGTTCCCTCTTTCAGGAATAATCTCCATATCTTTCCCTATCCCCAATCCTATGTTTAAAAATTGTCTTTCTTTGTCTCCACTAACAATATTTGTCTTAAAGCTACTTTTCTGCTGTTGATATAGTCCCCCATGTTTTGGTTACTATTTGCATAGTATATCTTTTTCCATCTTTTCACTTTCAATCTATTGGTGTCTTTGAATCTAAAGCATATTTCTTGTAAATTGTTTTAAAAAATCTTTTCTGCCAATCTCTGCCTTTTGTTTGGAGTGTTTAAAGCATTTACACTTAATGTAATTACTGACAAGGTGGGATTTATGTCTGCCATTTTGCTACTTGTTTTCTATACAGCTTTTGTCTTTTTTTTGCTTCACTACTGCCTTCTTTCATGTTAGAGATTGTCTGTGGTATCATTTTAATTCTATAATTTTGAAATTATTTTCTTAGTGGCTGCCTTGGCATTATCATTAGCATCTTAATTTATAATCTAGTTTGGAATAACACCAACCTAATCTCAATAGCATGCAAAAACTTTGCTCCTACATAGCTCTGCTCTGTCCCTCCTTCTTTGTGCTATTATTGTCACACAAATTACATCATTATACATTATGTGCATTAACACAGTTTTATTGTTATTGCTTTATGTACTTGTATTTTAAATCGGAAGAGAAAAAAGAATTACAAACAAAAGAATGTGTTTACACTATCTTTTATATTCACCTATGTAGTGGCCTTTACCAGTGCTTTTTATTTCTTCATGTGGGTTTGAGTTACTGTCTAGTGTCCTTTCACTTCAGCCTGAAGCATTCTCTTTAGTGTTTCTTGTAGAGTAGATCTGCTAGTGACAAATTTTCTCAGCTTTTTTTTTCTGGGAATGTCTTAATTTTTCCTTCATTTTTGAAGATAGATTTGCTGGATGCAGAATTCTTAGTTGGCATTCTGTTTGTTGTTTTTTTTTTAAAACACTTTGTATCATCTCATTGCCTCTGGCCTTCATGGTGTCTCATGCCTTCAAACTCAACCATTCTAAGCCACTGTCCTTGCAGTAATCATTACTGCAGTAGTGGCCAAAATGCAGCAGCCACTTGGCCTCCCAAACACTTAATTCATTTATTAGGCACTTTATCAATAATTTGATTAACTATTTGATGCTATTCTTTCCCATGCATTTCTAGAATTCCACTTCCCACTGGCAAAAAGCTCAGCGGTGTATCCAAGTACAAACCAAACCCCAGATACCCTCTTTCAGAGACTGTGTTTTCTACCACCACTCCTGGTACCAATTCTTTCCAGTTAGGAGATAAGAAAATTCTAATTGTTTTAACAGAGAGATTTAATATAAAAGTATTTTAAAGCAGGAACTAGAGAATTGAAAAGGCAAAGAGGGGATTCTGCTTTATCACAGAGGTAGTAAATGCAAGAAGTGGCAACCAGCTCTACGGCTGGGAGTAAAAAGGGAGGATGTTAGGATTATTAAAATGTAAAGGTTTGGGAGAGAGCCCAAAGAGCTGGAATTTAGCTTGGAGAGGGGCCCTTACTTGGCTGGTATTTCAGCCTTGGACTCAGAGAATGAACCTCACAGAGCTAGGGGCAAACCTTTGAGAGGGAAATGCCAGCTGGCTGGTGCTGCTGTTTCTGAGAATGACTGTAACAAGCTTGATTCTAGTTGTGTGGGAAAACTGCGAACTGGAACCAAGTGCCACTGCCAGGGTGAAGGACCGTTGCTGTGGTGACACTGACAGGAACAGGAAGCAGACAGGAAGGAGCAAGTCCTTCTTCCTCCATCATTCTAGTCTTCCTCTAGAACCTCCTGTGAGCAAAGCCTAACTGGGAACCAGCTGACATATAAGAACTGTAGCCTGCAGAGTTGCAGCCCCAGCACTGCATAGGGCAAAAGGGTGTGTTTGAAGCTGAGAGATAACAGCTTACTAGCCAGCACACTACCACTTGATGTTTCCTATGATGATTGAGCGATTCAGATTTTCTCCTTCAGTCTATTTTGGCTGTTTCTTTTGCTATTTCTCTTTATAGTTTCTAAATAACCATTCGGTATTACATCAGCTGCATGCAAGGAGACCTAAAATAAAAACAACTTAAACAAGATATTTTCTTTCTTTATCATCTGAAAGAAGTCCAGATGTAGGTTGCCTAGGGATCAAATGCTGAATGTTTGTGTCAGGAAATCAGGCTTTCTATTTTGTTGCTCTGCAATTCTCAGCAAAACGTTCTTCATCGTCATGGTTCAAGAACCCTGTTTGAACTCCAGTCGTCACGCCCATTTTCCAGCTAGCAGGAAGGAGAACGGGAAGGAAGAAGACGTGGTCCTCCTTTAAGGGCACCAGAAATAGCCCATCCCACCATCT
The DNA here is from genome assembly GCF_037783145.1 of Equus przewalskii. NCBI lineage: Eukaryota > Metazoa > Chordata > Mammalia > Perissodactyla > Equidae > Equus > Equus przewalskii. The sequence goes on along the minus strand of NC_091847.1, from coordinate 75,070,891 downwards.
AGAGCTTACTCTATGCCCACACTTGCTTACAAGGGAGGCTGGGAGATGTTTTTTGAGCAGTCATGTGTCCAGTTAAAAGTTGGGGACTCTAAGAAAAAAAGGAATAAATATTGGGGATCACTGTTAGCATTTGCCACACAGGCATACAGTGCTAGGGATCTGCCCGTATTATTAATTTTTGTTTTGCTTTGAATTTTAATTTGGTGTTCTTACTCTCAGCTGTGTCTGGTCTCCACCAGTCGATAGCCCTCACATTTTCCCCAAACTTCTCCAGACGGTAAACTTTGTTTTCTGCTGAATTCCTGGAAGGGCAGTCACCTGGTGGTAGAGGTTAAGGGGAGAGGATAAGGAAGGTGCCTACTCCTCTTAAAAGACTCCAATAAACTCATCTGTTTTCAGCTGCACTCCTTACCCTCACCCTTAGAAGAAATTAGTGCCCCCAACTCCTGAGACTTTCCTGGGTCCTGCAGTATCAGGATTTGTTGTTAGCTCTCTGCTGTACCACAGGGGCTTAGCAGAACAGAGAAAGCTAAAACCAAGCCAGCTGGTCATCTATTGCTTTCCTTCCAACAGCTGGATATTGTTCATCTGCCATTAACTCCTCTCGTTGTCTTTGTGGGTTTATAACTTTTGTTATTAGCATGGCGTCGTGGGAGGACACTGACTCTAAATACTTGACCACACTCCCACAAAACACGATTTTCATTCTTACTACTGGGCCATGAGGATTTCAGTTATCTTACATCTCTTTCTACAATTGCTAAAGCAGGCATCATGATGGTTGTTGGGACTTCCATTACCTTCAACCAGTTCAAATCAAACAAGAAACCTGTGTCCAGGGCTTATGGCAGTCAGTAGCTCTTTGCTCTCCCATGAACATATCCTTGGCAAACGTAACAGCCACTGTTCATTGAGTGATTATTATCTAACAGGTATTGTGTTAAGTACCTTTAAGTAGATCATTTCATTGTAAATTTCTCAACCACTCCGTGAGGCAGGCATCATTTGATATTCTAATTATTATTTTACAGATGCAGAAAACAAGGCTCAGAGGTTGAATTATTTGCCCAATCACACAGCTAGTAGATGGATGAGACATCTTTCTCCAAGACTATGTTTCAGGTAGGCACGCACTGTTTATTTTGTTCAACGTCAGGGGCTTGCAAACCATATTTTAAGTATAATTTGTCTCTCGTGGTTTTTTTTTTTTTTTGAGGAAGATTAATCCCGAGCTAACATCTGCTGCCAATCTTTTTTTTTTAACTGAGGAAGACTGGCCCTGAGCTAACATCCGTGCCCATCTTCCTCTACTTTCTATGTGGGACGCCTGCCACCGCATGGCTTGATAAGCAGTGCTAGGTCCACACCCAGGATCCCAAGTGGTGAACCCTGGGGCCCCAAAGTGGAACATGTGAACTTAACCACTGTGCCACCGGGCCGGCCCCTCATGGTTTTTTAAAGATTTACAATATAGCCCTTGAACCTGGACTCTCTAACTTGCCAGTACCTACCATGTCCTGAGTTTGCACTCAGGTCCCTCTGATTACCTTCCTCCTCCTGGAGGCCTGAATTTTGGCGTCTAGTTCTGTTTACCACCATAGCCCTAAAGCTCAGCAGACCGCCTGACAACATGCATTTACTATTTGTGGACTGACAGCTTCTCATTCCATCTTGGTCCCATCAGTTTGAGCAACCCTACCAAAAGCACAGAAATCTTGGATTTAATCTTGTCTAAGAAAAGCTGCTTCTATTGAAGTATTTGTAATTCACCAGAGCTTTCATTCTACTTGTAATCATCTCTCCCAGCTCATTTTCACATCCTCTACTTCAGTATTCTGACTAATCCAGGAGATGGTATCAACGTGCCTATTCTCACTTCTTCACTTACTCAACTAATACTTAATCCTTACTACCTAAGTACTACTGGATACTGCGCATATAGTGGAGAGGGAAAGGCAGATTAAGCTAAAGAATCATGCAGGGCCCTCCAAGCAAAGGTAAAGGTCTTGAACTGTTCAATTACACTTGCATTTAAAAACACTACCTTAGCTGTTGGAAGATGGCAGCCTGAATTAGGGTGGTGGCAGTGGAGAGAACTTATTTTGGAGTTGGGATGGACAGGACTTGATCATTACATGTGAGGACTGAAAGGCAAGGGACCTGAAGTTTTCTGGAGGGTGGAAGCGAAACACTGACATTTTTTGGACACGTACATGTTGGGATATGAGATTGAAGTACATGTAAACGAAAGAAAAGCAAAAGTGGTCTGGAGAAAAAAGAAATTCTGGAGGCACAGGCCTTAAAACAGAGGCAAAATGGAAAGGACCAGGCCAAGGACTGAGCCTTAACCAACTCCAGCACTTAAAAGGTTATTATCATACAACAGTCATTGCTTTTCTCTTTACATTAACAAGGAGTCTCATGAAATTTTATTAAATTTCAAGGGTACAGACAAGAAGCAAATTTCACAGTTAAACACAGAAAAATGCAGCAATGTAATTACTGGCTGGGATGGCTGTACTTGAGGTTGTTCAGAGTACCAAGAACTATCTGTATTGTCAGCTACCCACTTTTCTCCGTTCTTCAACTGTGTGCCATGCTGGGATCCATTACTCCTAACTAGAATGGAAATGAGGTGTATTTACAGAGGAAATACTTTATTCTTAAGATGCCAGAGAATGCAGAACATCTCTTTGAAGTAATGGCTGCTTCAGTCTATAAATGGGTCACTTATTTCCCCAATACGTTTACCTCTAAGTCAACTTTTAAGCACAGCCTTCAGGGATTTCAGCTTTAGAAAATGGTTTAAACTATTTTTGTCCTTAGATATTTTAAAATGGTTACACTGACTGGGAATTCCCTGAAATGGAGCAGCTCAATTATATTTGATAATTTGGTAGCACCCCAAATTCATTACACACATTTAATGCATTGTTCCCAACCTGCATGAATACAACCATCAACATCCTCAACATAACATCATACGTAACAAGACATTGGTCCCTCTGCATGAAGTCTATAAAGCAAAGGATTCGTCCGATTTTGATCCCTGTCTCCTCCAGAGTACCCTAGGAGGCCCCACAAGCAGTCACGCTTTTAACTACAGTTCTTTATTAAGAGTTACTAAACAGACAGTGAGTAAGTATATTTGTAATACATCCTCATCCTCTTTTCAATTCATTGAGAGGTGCGACTATAATCCTAGAATAAGGATAAAAGGATTATAAATGCATTAAAATGATTAGAACTGATAAAGCTGCTAATTGCCCATAGTTAAATAGGGGGGAAAAGTGGCGAAGGGAGGAGAGTTGACAAGCCTTTCTAACCCACACCAAGTTCCATACAATTATGTGTAAGATTGTGTTTAGGTACAAACCCACTGCGATTCAGGTATTTAGACAGACGCCAATTATAAATTCATTATTTTGAAGTTAAAAGCACTTATCTTGTAGATTCCACTTAAATAAAGCCTACTGAAAAACTTTATTTCTTAATAGTTATATTTTAAACCTTCAGGCCTCAGTAGGCTGGTGAATAGAAATACTTTATAGCAATACTAGAGGACTAATACTTTACATGAAAAATCACAGCAAGGCAATCTACCATAATTCTCACAGAAATCCTCATTAAACTATTTTACACGGCACCTGTAAATAGCATCCAAGGAAAATTTTTGCAAAGGTAATTCAGTAGTCTAAGCAATAATGTACTCTAAAACTTTGGCATCTGTTACATTTGAAGCCAACCAATAGTTCTGTCAGTTCCTCCAAGCAGCCTACTTGAGTATGACAGTAGACATTTGTCAGTAAAATTTCAATACCATTTATCAAAACCCAACAACTTTAAAATAAATCATTCACCTAAGCTTTTAATTGATTTTTATAGATTATGCATGAAGATATGACTGCTGATGCAAATGTCTGTCACTAGGTCCATTCCTCTTTAAAAAAAGATATATTAGGGCATGCATTCTCAACAGGGGTGCTATCGCCCCCAATAAAAAAAACCTTACTCTTTCCACGTATAATGTAGATACTATATATATATGTGTATATATATATATATATATATGTATACACACACACACAGCATATCTGTGATATTAAAATTTATCGGGGTGCTATTAAAAAAAAAGTCTATGAATGAGCTAGCCCTGATGGCCTAGTGGTTAAAGCTTGGCATGTTCCGCTTCGGTGACCCACGTTTGGTACCTGGGCATGCAACCACAACACTTGTCTGTCAGTAGCCATGCTGTGGTGGCAGCTCACACAGAAGAACCAGAAGAACTTACAACTAAATACAACTATGTACTGGGGCTTTTGGGGGAAAAGGGAGAAAAAAGGAGGAAGACTGGTAACAGACGTTAGCTTAGGGAGAATCTTCCCCTGCAAAAAAAAAAAAAGATAAAAAGTCTAAAAAGCCTTCTTGGGAGGGTTGATAACGAGGAAGAGTTTTGAGAAACACTGAATTAGAAGTAAATCTCTCAGTCACATGCATTTCCTCTCACCACCATCATTATGCTATGTCAAAATATCCTGTGGCATTTTTGATATTTGGAGTTTTCATAAGAACACAACAATAAATATCTCTAGGACAATACTCCCAGAATAATTAAGATTAAGAAACTTATGATCAGCTCTATACACACATTTAATTATGGCATCTAAGAGAAGACTTATCCTTAGAAACTGACAGCAAGTTGGGGAAAATCAATTAACATTTATCCAATCATAATTACAAGTACAATTTTAACATATTAAGAATTACATATTTGAGGCCATAGGTTGGCACTGGCAGCTGAGTTTCATAATTACCACTTAAAATTCAAAAGGAAAATCTGCAAAGTCTTTTTAGAGCATTCTCTTTCTTTATACTGTACTGTCACAGGTGACTTTTCCATTTACTATAACATTGTAGTAAGTAAACACTACTTTCTCATTATGAAGAAAAAAAACTCTATGATCAGACAAAGATCATAATGTAGTTCTGGAAGACTACACACTCTTTCACTATACACAGTATATAATAATACAGGGTAGACTTTGTACGGCAGTAACATGCAATGATTTGGTTGTAGAAATGTTAATGTAGTTACCACTACATCAGAATTCTGTGTAGGTGTTTACAGTTTGGGAGTCATAAGGATGAAAAGAGCAATTATTTAATGATTACACAGTAGAGACATCTGAATGTGTAACATACAGTTACCACTTGGTATTAATATGGAATTTACAAAGAATAAAAAATTAAAAAAGAAGACTGACCTATGTAACCTAAGTGTAAGGATGGACTTTATTTTTTAAAAAAAGTCTTTTGAGGACTACAAATTACAAAGTAAAAGCAGATCACTATGTAGAAACCTAGTGAATACATTTTGTCTGTGCATGAAAACTTTATCAAAAGTTATTCATTTAACAATTTCACCCCATTCACAATGATATCAGTTATAATGCTCTTCTTCATAAGGATACTATACCTTTATTTCAAATTATATTACACATCATTCCCACAAGATGAATTTTTAAACACCAATTTCTTCGCTCACAAGAATGGCACCTTTGAAACGGGCAATTTCCACTCAGTCTTCAGTGGCATTATTCCAAGCTAATTTCTTTCACTCATCAAAGAAACTTTCAAAATGTTCACTTTTAACATGAAGTCTTTCCACCAAAAAGTGTGGCCACGTTTCGTTTTCTAATGACTACGTCTATACGATGGGTAGCAGCAAGAAAAGAAAGATAGAAATGAAAATGCAGCCATTAAAATAAATGGGCCAACCGTATAGAAGAGATATTTGGCTCATGGCAATTTAAAAAAAGGGCAACTAGGTTTATGTTAGCAGCCAGATGCTTGTGTTCTAAGTGAATGTGTTAAGAGAATGAAGCTGGTCCAGTATGACCAAGTGGGAATATATCATTATCGTTGCACTTCATTCTTTACAACAAATACTCCATGCCAATAGGAAGTATGAGTTATATTTAGAGTCCCAATTAGAACATGCTGACCACTTTACTTTCTCAACAATTTACTGGGTTTAGTACAGTCATTTCCTTTACTCACACTATTTCGTGAGTCCTTTCCTATCAGTCTAAGTGTATGACAAGTGTAAAATACTTTAAATGACAAGACTTTCCTAATGTACATTTGAAACGGTTATATGAAAAGAATACCCATTTGTTTTGCCTAGAAAGATTCAAACTGAATGCAGAAGTTTCTCAATGGGAAAAAGCTCAACTTTCTTTTTCCCACCACCTCTGCCACATACAATTTCCCAAAGACCTACTTTCAAGCTTGTTCTCCATGGCTTCACTAAGGAATGAAAATCAGAGAGCAAAAATTGAGCTCAAGGACATCTGGGGCTAAAAATGCAACAAAATATTAACATGCAAGCAATGGTCCAAATATTCAAGATTCACGTTAATGAATTCAATTACTGTATATGAGATTTTTCATTGATGAGCAGGGTTCTGGGCATACCAAATTATCACACAAATCATTGGTTTTTGAGACTTTGGATACTTTTACAGTTTAATTTGCAAACAGAATTTTTATAACAAATTATTTTTAACCAAATCATATCTTGAAAACTATTTATATAGAAAACCCAGGGAATAAAGTGAACTGTTCATTGTGGAAGGCCTTAAATTACATTATTACAGTAGAAAATACAGGAGGTAGAAGATAACTGAAAAGACTAATGCAACATTAGATTCAAATCTATAGCTCCTGTAGCTACTTAAAACATGGTTTTAGAAACTAAACCCAACATTTCCAGTAACCATAGAAACAGTTAAAATAAAATTTGCCATGAAAGCCCTTATATCATGCTTGATATAGGGAGGTAGGAAGATGTAAGAACCAGGACACATGAGACATGACATTTTATCTACAACTCCTGTTTGCTTTACTGAGGGTGTAGTTTCAAAATTCAGTCACCTTCTTCAGCTTCAGACTCAGATTCTAGAAAAGGAGAAAAACGTAGTCAACCATTATAACATCAGAAAGCAAAAGTTTCCAATTATAACTTTGAAAGCATTTTATTATACTTAAGGAATTTTATTAATAATGTCCTACTTAAATGAAGGGGATATTCAAAAGTATTCATTTGTAATTCTCAAAGTTCATAAATATTTATTAGGTATTCTCAAAAATTCTGATTTTCTTCCTAAGAATGTTTAGGATTATGGCTGAGCCATCAAAATACTTCAATAATTAAATTCTAGTTCTCCCTTGCCTTAAAGTAAATAAGTATTTTCAGGTCTGTCATAAATAAAAATCTGTACTTCAGGTACAAAATGGTATCTGAACGAAAGAAGGCAGCATGTGTGGACACATTCTATGACCACATTAAAATCAGTTCTCAGGCTTTACCAAACAAACGGCACAAAGGCAAAGACTTACCTTCTTCAGCATTTTTGAGCCACTCTACAAACTTTTTCATTTGCTCAAGGAAGACACTTTTCCCCTTTGCAACATGTGCATCTTTATACCACTTCAGAATGGGCTCTTCACTCAGGACTTCAGCTATATATAAAGAAGAGAGCAGGCATTACATTCAGGGAGTTTGCATCTACTTCTCTAACTCAGGCAGAGTTAGAACTCACCTAAGGTACAAAGACCTACATGGCAGAAAAGAGCCCACTGAAAGGTTAAGTGAAAACAATCATTATTTTCGTTGCTTACAAAATCAATCTGTATTCAAAACACTCCCTTAACTAGTTTACTCAACAAATTAATTTTTAAAGAAAAACAGAAAAGATGAAAGAAGAGCCCTACATTAAGAAATTTTTATCAATTTACTGCCAATGTTTGAACCTACAGCTAGGAAAAAAACTGCTTAAACCAGTGATTCTCTCAACTGAAGGCAAATTTCCCCCGTCTGACCTTTAGAGACATTCTTGGTGTTACAGTGGGGAGAGGTGCTACTGGCATCTATTGGGCAGATGTCAGGGATGCTGTTAACCACTCTACAACGCACAGGATAGTCAACTACAAAAAGAGTTCTCTGGCCCAAAATATCAGTAGTACCAAGGCTGAGAAACCTTGTGATAAATGATCAAGGATATTTGATGGATAATTTGTTAATTTTTTTAGTTGTGAAAATGGTACCATGATTTTATTAAAAAGGAAAAAATGTCCATGTACTTTACAGATCCATACTGGAAAAATTAAGAATTAAATGAAGATTTCTAGGATTTGTTTCTAAAGAATCTGAGTGGGAGGAAGTAAGTGGCAGTATACATACTTTCAAAAAACCTAACTAAAAATTGATAATCTTGAAGCATGGGCACTTAAAGAGTTCACTACCATATACTTAAAAAAATGCTGAGGATGGGGGTAACCTCTAACTGTGGAATACAGGAATCAATAAAATCATTCACAAAAACTAGGGGACAGAAGTTACACATGTGCACACAAACTACACTCACTAGGATTAAGGCTGGTCTGATTTATGCAGAATTAAAAAAACCCTTTATCACAAATGATAGTAAATTAAATACTGCAATGGGCTCTCTTCCAACAGAGGCCTTGTTTGTTAACCACTTTGGATCAATTTTCTGAAATTGGGACCACAGAAAAGGTAACAATAACTGAAACAGGGAGTTCTACAGAAGCACTGTGAACTGGTCTCGAAAGACAAGTGCAAGCCACATTGCGTAGTGGGGCAGGCTGAAGGGATGTCAACTTCTCACAGGCCAAAGACTACAGAGGTGTGACAAGTGTGGCTGGGGAAGAGAGGGTGAATACAGGAGGTGAAGTCTGAGGCTACATCACAAGGCATTAAGTTTTAACTTAGGCTTTAGAGATGTTTTGATATCAATGCACAAAAAAGCACCCAATTAAAACAGAGACAACTCAGTCCTGTGATCACAGTAAAACATTTTAGGGGGCTGATATTCTGACAACTACTCATTGCAATTATTTTGAGTGTTCTAGGACTTTTATTAAATGTATTCACAAAATTCAAATTACCTTTATAAAAGAGCACCACTATTTTCTGGAAGGCTTTCATGAAATGAATGTTGTCATAGCAGTACTCCTGAATCTTCAGTAACAGAGTCAGCTCAGACTGACCTTGAGTAGTAAAGGCAGCAAGTAGAGGGCTGTATTGCTTTTACAGGGAAGGGAGAAAAGTTTCAGTCACTCATTGCAATGACCACCCACTACAGTATTCCTAAAATTCAGAACAGAACTCATTTTGTATAACCACTGTACATTATATTCTATTTAATGGAAATTGAGGGGGAAAAAAGTAATGCAGAAAAATCTACTAAGCCTCTAAGTCAAAAAAGCAATACTGCACCAAGGATTTCAGATAACTGTCAATACAACGTTAATATTTTAGAGAAAAGAAGGAAAAAAGAAAGAAAAAATGCTTGTATTTTCCAATATTCCCTCAAAAGCAAACACCAAATTGTAGGCTTAAGCTACTTTTAAACATGTATTTGTTTTTAATCTGTGAAACAAAGAAAGCCCAAGTCAGACTTTTTAAAAGGTTACCATCAATAGTTAACCAGCTACCCGTTTACTTACTGGTGGGTTATCCCTCGGAACCACAGGATGTCATAAATCCTCTCAGAAAAGCATACTGACAGTTCACTTATCCCCACTTAAAAGAACGTTTTGCCAAGGCACAGTTCTAATACCTTCAAGTGCTTGATGGCTTGCTCTGCTACAAGCTCCTCTTTTTTGTTCCATTCCACTGTGCTCATTACACTGGACCAGACTATTCCGATGACAACAGGTTCTGGGATGTTGTTTTTTTTCATCTCCTCCTTGACATACAAAATTATCTGCAAAAGAATCCAAACTTAGTTACAGAAATCAGTTTTGATATGTACATACTCCACACATCAAACGTAGACCTTTTACAAAAGCATACGAACACCTTTTCAGGCAACTGGCAACGACCACCTGTGTACTACATTATGATCAGAGAACTCTGAGAATGGGAAGGGATGGATCTCTAGTTCAAACCTTATTTACACATAGGCAAACTAGCTAGGAGAGGATTGAGATGGAAACGGAGGGTCGGTCCACTGGCTTGCACCCTATGAAATCCCCAAGTGTTATAATTTCTGGGCACCAGTAAGTCACTGAGTATAAAAAACAGTGAGGCAAAGTCCCAGCATAACATTCTACAGCTACTAATTAAAAAACACTCTGATGAAACACTTAAGTTTCCCAAATGAGTAAAAATTTTCTTTGCCAGAAACTCAGTCATATAAAGATGGTTTAAACAAAAATATCTTACATCCTTAAATGGATCACCACGGGACATCTGTTCCTGCAGTTCTTTCTGGAGTTCCTTACGAGCTCCTATGGTTTGCTGATTCCGAACATATTCTGAAAGCTCTTTCAAGCCTGCCTCAGTAAAATACTTTGTGAAGTGTTCCACGCTTTGTTTATTGGCAGGAAAAAGTTCCTGAAAGGAGAATTTAATCTAGTTAAATGGTCTTTCAATCAGATTAAGAAAAACACTCTTCTTCCTTTCACAGATTAAAAATGAGAAAGCTCTCTTATTACACTTTCCTCCAGTATTGGCAAGAATGGCAAGGAAAAATGAAGAATGTTACAAACCATCAGTCTGTTATCCATGCTGACTTTCCGCAGACTTGCAGCTACTGCATTGATGTCTTTTTCATTTATCCAGGATTTAAAGAGCTTCACAGCAAAAGCTGCTGAAACCCCTGGAGAACGAAAGAGCTTACTTAACAGAAGTACCTTCCGGGATTTCAACCACATCTCCCCACTTCCTCCCTCCACAGCTCAAGCACACAGGATTACTCTCTTTCTTAACCCTAAACTTCCCTCAGCCATTGCTTACCATTTCACTCCCATTTTTCTTTTCTACCATTTACTACTTGTATATTCTTAGTCAAGTTACTTAAACTGTTTTCTAATGTGTAAAATGAGGGTAACAGTTCTTACTCTTGACAGGCTTTGTTGTCAGAATTTAAAAAAAAAATTCTTACTCTACATAATAAATTAACTATGGAAATTAGAAAAGGGAATTTATTTTCCTTTTCAGCTTGACGTTTTCCCCAATGTCACTTTCTCTACTAAAGATGTTCCCAAGTCTCCCAACTGGAACTGATGTCTTTCTGGGTTTCCACAGCATTTCTCTTTTTACTTCATAATCACATTTTGTCTGGACCCTGGATATTTGCTGTATGCCTAAAGAAAGGCATTAACCCTGGATGCCAAAGGTATACATTAAATGTCTAGTGAATTTGAATCAACCTATTAAATTTAATAGTAAAAAAACGAACACTATTATACAAGTCAAATCTACATAATCTATACCCTTTAATATCAGATCATCTTTCATGCTCTTCTCTACTCCACCCTCAGCCAATTAGAGACCATCCTTTACTAAAGGTTGATTACCTTCTTTGACCAAATTCTCATTATAAAGGCTATTAAGAATGGATGCATTAAGTGTTCCATTAGCCAGAAGTACACCAGTCAACATAGCCAGCTTGTTCCTCTCCGACTCTGAAAAACCTTTTAAGAACAGCAGCAGCTATAAAAGTAAATAGTTAAGGGTTAAAAGAGCAACTGTATTATATAAAGAGTAGCAGCAAAACATACTACATTGGTTAAAAGTGGGGGCTCTGGGGTCTAACCATCCAAGCTTGTATCTCAGTTATAATATTCACTAGCTGAGTGCTCTTGGGCAAATTACTTAACCTCTGTGCCTCATTTCCTCATATGTAACTGTGGATAATAAAACTTGCCTCACAGGGTTTTTGTGAATATTAAATGAGTTAATAATTAGAACAGTGTCTGGTACTTGATAAATGTTGCCATTAACATTACCAGATTTCCTATGCACTATATGTAGAATAACCAAGACTCAAATAGCAAACAATAACTTTCTTTTTCTCAATGTGTTTAGCCCTGATCCTCTACCCTCTATCTTTTGAACAAACTCCACTTTGATTCTTAGCCTTCTGCCACTTGTCTGGACAAGGAGCTAAGAAACACTGTACAGCAAATTATATTAAATGATATACCCCAAAGCCATATTTCAAAGACAGCCTACCTAAATATCCAAAATTATCTCAAATCTGTGGCAGAATGAGGACTTGGCATTGCCCTCTTTGACCCCAACTTTTGCTTTCCACAAACCATACTGCTCCTCATACCTTTTTAACTTCATCTTCAAACCCTTTCTCCAGGTATTTGTAGCGCCTGATTAACTTGTTAAAAACCTATAAAGAATAGTAAAGGAATTTAATAAAGACTTCTTATGTACAAATGCCAGATTCCTAATAAATTTAGGTCCGGGCCATTGAGGTCTCTGCCACAGTATCTCTAGAACAGCAAAGTGAACCTTCCACTGGATAAAACAGTTTTCAAGCCATTTACACCAGCGTGGGAAGAGTCTGTCGACTCCCAAACCCTATAATATACCAATGTTGTCAGCACTTTAATAGACACCCTGCAACAGATTTTTATTGCCAAATACTAAAGCAAGGACGAACTACTGCTTAAATACAAGTCATTTACCCATTTATAGGATATTAACCTAAGATCCCAGAATACAGTTTCACTTTCCTAATGACATAGGTAACATTCTCTAGGTTGGATGCACTTGAATTCTTTGCTTAGAGTAATACAAACATAACTGTGATGAAACCTTCAAATGAGATTGTGATCGATAAGCTAATCTTTAAAAAGTTGTATGTTAGTTCACCTTCACAAAGTTATATAAAGAGTAATTTAATGATGGAAATCACAACAGGGAACTGATCTTCCTTTTCAATTTAATGTTTCTCTTGAAAATGGGTTAATCCCAGAGGGTTAAATATGAAAAGGAGAGCTAATTCAATCTTTTTTTACTTTGTTTTCCTCAACACACCTGAAGTTTCCAATTCATCATATTGCACCAAGAACAGTATCTCAGAATTCTGAGAACATTAAACTGAACAATATTGAACCTTCAGTTCAAATTCCTTCTCTTTTCTACCTGCAACCTCTTAAAAGTACACTTATTCCTTAAACATGAATCAGATGGATAACTGTTAGTAACTGAAATAATTATGCAAAGTTTCACTCACCTGAGCAAATGCTTGCATGGTCTCTAGGTCCTCCTGTGCTGCGAACACACAGACATCTGTACGCATCATGTCATCTGCCAGTGTACCACCTGGGGCTAAGGTATATTTACAAAAAATCTGCAGTGACTTTCATTTACAGTTAGTAATTGTTTCAACCGCACTTTCTATAAGGATTCTCATTATGAAATAAAGTGATAAAAATTCTAAGAGAAGATTTGAAAGCAAAGTCAATTTCTCAGGAGGAACACATGGCTAGTTGGTTCAATGTGTGTGAATAAAGTGAAACAATTTACAGGAATAAAGAAAATAACTCACTTTAGCAACCCAATGAAACTCACTGCATTAACTATTCAATAGCGCCAAATCTGTCACTCAAGTGGAGATGTTCACAGCTTGTTTTTGATGTGTAACTTTCCATACAGAAAACAACCCTTCAAGCTTCCAAAGAAGCTGGGCTATAAAAACCCCCAAATTGTAGTCTTCATCTTTTAGATACATTTGTAAGCATTTATGGACAAAATGATATGAGGTATATTTTAAAATTTGGGGGGGGGGGGTAAAGTCAGTGGGGGCGTAGAGTAAGATTGTTAACAATTGTTGAAGTTGGTAACATCATAAGTTTGTTCTACTTACTATTCTCTGAAAATTTTTAAAAAAATTTCCTTAGTAATAAAAATAGGCTTATTGATAGCAGTACTATAAGTAGAAAACAGGTATCTTTCACATTTCTTACTACAAACTGGTAACAGAATGAAAGAAACACTCATTTGACTAGGCATTAGAATGTAGGAACGGAAGTTCCTGGTTCCACTACTGAGCAATTGTTTGCATGCAAATCACTGAAGCCTTTCTAAGCCTCCATTCTGCATGTATACAAATGCAGCTCTGATTCTACCAGGTTGGCTGTGAGGGTCAATACACTATCGCTGTGAAAACTTCTGAAATACTGTAAAGAGCTATGGATATTATATAACCATCATCATTTAAAGATCTATAACTAAGTAGCACATTCTGTTAAGTTGCTAAGAGTGGAAGCAGAACAGCACTGTGCAACAGAAATATAATGTGAGCCACACAATGTAATTTCAAATCTTCTAGTAGCCATATTAAAAATAAAGGGTGAAATTAATTTTAACATACTTTAACCCAACACATCAGAAATACTATGATTTTAACATTTCAGTATTCAAAATATTATTGAGATGTCTTACATTCTTTTTTTATATTAAGTCTTTAAAACCCAAAGTGTATTTTACATTTACAGCACATCTCAATTAGGACTAGCCACATTCTTAGTGACTGACAGCCACATGTGGCTAGCGGCTAATATGTTGAAGAGCGCAGGACTAGAGTTTTCAGGTATACAGAAGTATTTCATAAAAGACAACAACAGGTAGGGGTTTCTTCATTAACTGGGAGTGTTCGAACACAGGTTGGAAAAATCTCTGATTGATGATATTGTAGAGACTTAGGTATCAGAAAGAAAAGTCACCCCCAAATGTTATGGTTTTCTAATAGATTACCAATATAAAGCTAAGCAAAGCAAGGCAATCTGTTAAGTTACTAGAATAACATGGAAAATCCGAAGGTGGTAAAAAACACAAAAATAAAGCCACCCCAATTTGACAAGTTTGTCAGAGAGTTCATATTCTGGATTCTCTATAATCTCCATATATCACACTTCCCACAAAACCCAGACACTTACCCAGCATTCCGCCGGCCACCAGAATGTCAAAGAGTGTTTCTGCATATCGGCGGTAATCAAGTTTTGCTCCAGAAGCATCAAGAAACTTTGCTACTGCTTCCAAATCAGTACCAGTCTCAGTTAAACCTTGAATAATACAGTCTTGAAACTGAGTAGGGTCAAACCTCTCTTTTTCATCTGGGAGGAAAACCCCAAAGCATTTAGTTTTAAAAGGCTCACCAAATTGCCACAAAACCACCACCTTATGAAGCTTTAACTACCAAGTAAGTTAACCAAATTCATCACAATTTCATTTATTTCAACAGCTGGAAAAAACAAAGACAAGCTAGATTACTCAAGACCTGCAACACAAGCAAACACAACAGGAGACTAAACACGCATCCTTTGGAAGTTTCCCCTCTGCCAAGGGCAAGGCAGGACTGCCTAGTCACAAGGATTGTGTGGCTTTCCTCCCACTATTTTTTCATGGAAGTCTCATAAGTGAGCTAACTGAGCTGCTGTGTTCCTACTGCCAGGAGACAATTTCTACCTGGAATGCCCTCCTGTTGCCTCTGCACTTTCCTGGAATTTAAGACATCCTCTGAACCTCAGGTAAATTTTATTCCCAACTGAAATTTTATCCAAACACTGAAAGCTCTTGATTCTTTTCTTTATGTTGTTGTTGTTTTCCGAGGAAGACTGCCCTGAGCTAAAATCTGTGGCCAATCTTCCTCGTTTTTGTATGTGGGTCACCACCACAGATGGTGGACAAGTGGTGTAGGTCTGCACCCAGGATCTGAACCTGCAAACCTGGGCTGCTGCACACCAAACTTAACCATTACACCACGGGGCCAGCTGATCTATGGGTTTGTTGTTTTTTTGGGGGTGGGGGGGTGGTGAGGAAGATTGGCCCTGAGCTCTGTTGCCAGTCTTCCTCTTTTTTGCTTGAGGAAGACTGGGCCTGAGCTAATATCTGTGACCATCTTCCTCTATTTTCTATGTGGGACACCAGCACAGCATGGCTTGATGAGCAGTGTGTAGGTCCACGCCCAGGATCTGGACCCAGGAACCCTGGGCCACCAAAGCAGAGCATGTGAACTTAACCACTGCACCACCAGGCTGGCCCCTCTGTGGTTTTTTTTTTTTTAATCACATACTTGGCACTTATTAAGGTAATCTTTAGAAAGTACATTTACTGCATATCCAATATTTGGCAGTATCTGTAATAGACGCCTTGCTTTAATTAATCCTTACAACAACCTTGTGAGGTAGATCTTTTTGTTCCCATAATTCAAAAGAGAAATCAAAGGTCAGAGGATTACGTAATCAAGACTATACTGTGTAGTAATTAAGACCAAGGGCTCTGGCATCAGGCTGCCTGATCCAAATCCTGATCGCCACTTCCTAAACTGTCTGAATTTGAGCAACTAGCCTCATTCTTCATGCCTGAATTTCCCTACTGTAAAACAGTGATTAAAAGCAATATCTATCTCATAAAGTTGCTGTGAGTATTAAGTGATACAAATAAAATAGAAAGCACTGAGAACAGTGCCCTGGCTAAGTACCTAGTCTTTACTGAGTTGCTATCACACACAGCATGATGGGGTTTGATTTCTCTACGTAGGTTACATGCTGTTTTAATTTTCGCACAGCACTAGGGTGACCAACTCCTCCCTGTTTGTCCAGGATTTTCTTGGTTTTAACAATGAAAGCTCTATGTCCTGGGAACTCTCTTCAGTCCCAGGCCAATTGGGATGGCTGTTCACCCTACCCAGGACCTAATCATCCAGAACCAGAAGGCCCGAGTGACTTCAATCTGGAATGGGGAAGTGACATCTCTTCCTGATGCTAACAGCAATTAACAAAATTACGCGATACCGTGTTTACTCAAAGGCAATACCAGTAATCCACATACTCAAGACAATCCAGACTTCCCCCCACTACTGCTGAATCGCTCTGGTTTCTAACTTCTGTTCCTCCTCTTGAGAAGATCTGCTGGCTTAAATCTAGACGAATCTGCACACACTAGTCAAGTCACTCTTGGGTCTCCTCACTGCAAGGGGACAGGCTATGGTGAGATTACAAAAGACAGCAGAATCTTATCCCGAAGTGCCTGCTACTCAGGGTAGAAAAAGAGTCTATAACCAGTAGCTGCCCCAGCTCTGTATTTCCTCAAAATCTTCTGGAAAATAAGGTCAAAATGTGCTTTTGAGCAGTAACATTGAAAAGTTGTTTTTCAGAAAATATTAAGCTCAATACAAAATATATGTGAAACTACATCTCATTTAACTGCGTATGACTAGTGCAGCGCCTTCTTCAACATTTCTCTAAGTCCCCGCACATAGAGAAGTAGTTAATTCTACTACTTTTCTCATTAATCTGTGGGAAACACTTAATTTCAAAAGACATTACAATGTGAACTCTGTTCCATAATTAACTTCCATAAGGAAAGTCGTCTTTTTCTCACGAACCTTCAAAGTTCGGGTGAAATTAGTGATTACATTAGGAACTCTCCTGTAATTAACCTTTCCCCTCAAGCAAAAGTTTGCTTAAATGAAATTTAGCCAGTGAAGGTGAAGCCCGTGCTTTTTGAAAAGTACTTTATCATCACAGTAAAAAGACCATCCACAAACCTGTTTACAGATATGTGTTGATACTAAAAAACTACAAGTCTGGAAAAGCGGCAGAAAATCTAAGGGTCCATCTGAAATGGCAAGTTCCTTTGTGGCCCTTCCCCTGAGGTGTGAGTACTCGGCAACCGCCCGCCAGCGGAACCGAGATCCACAAGGCGCTCTGGAGACTTGGAGAGAGGGTACGAAAACATAAACATTTACCTCTTTTTCTGGTTTTAAAACGCTGGCCTGATAGCGTTGGCTTTTGCTGCTTTTGATTATTCATAAAAGACACCCTATGAAAATAAAAACAAGGTCTTAAAAATATCAGCGCCATAGCACTCCCTTCAAAACCAAACCATCGAGCCGGCCCGCCGCACAGAAGTCGGGGCGGGCGCGCAGAGCCACCACCTTCGCGCGAATCAAATGGAGCTTCAGACCCTGCATTTCTCCCTCACAAGACCCTCCAGAGACGTCCACAGTACACTTCTAAGTGGCTTTACAGCGCGACAGTGACCGGCGCAAGTCGCCCGGCACCAGCAGAGTTGTCTGGGCCGTTCCTCTTTAAATCCGCCCGCCTCCTCCACTATTTCTCCGCCCCAGCGGCGGCCGCGCAGACGACCAGCACCTCCGGGAGGGAGCCGGGCCGCGCGCGCCGCTAAGGCGCCGGCCAAAGGCGCCCCCCTCCTCCCCGCCCTCGGGTCGCGCCCCGAGGCGGCGGCCTCCTCCGCGGGCAAGTGCCTCCCGCCCTCGCCCAGGACCCCTCGGCCGCGGCGGGGCGCCGTCGGGGCCGCTCCGCTTCTCCACCGACCCGCTGGCCGGCGGCCGCCGCGACGAGCGGACCACAGGCGCCGAGGCGCTCCGCGCCGGGGGCCCCGCCGCCCCGTACATCCGCCCGCCCTCAGCGAAAGGAGCGGCGGAGGCGGCGGCGCGGCGGTGGTGGCGACTGCCCGCCCCGCCCGCCGGAACCCCCCACGCGTACATCACCCAACAGAGGCGGCGGCCGCTTTGTTACCCAGGCCGGCAGCGCGGCCGGGCCGCCTCCGTCCCGCCCCCGGCGCCCACCGGCCACGGCCCGCCCGGCCCCTGCCCCGGCCTCCCCGCTCAGGCGGCCCGGCCCTCGAGTCCAGGCGCCGAGGCGGCCCGGCCTCATGCGGGCCTCCGCCCGGGCCCACCCGAGCCCGGCCGCCCGGGCCTGCCGCCGCCCTCGCCCTCTGCCCGGTGACGACGGGCCGCGCCCTCGGGCCGGGGCGAGCGGGCGTCGCGCCTCACCGAATTTAAGGCGAAGAGAAGAGAGCCAGAAAAGCCCGAGGTGGCGGCAACTGCGGCGGTGTCTCCTCTGCGACCGGAACTAACGCGAGGAGGAGGAGAAGGGGAGAGGTGTCACCCCGCCCCGCCGGCCTCCTCTCGCGAGATTTCTTCTCTGGGCCCTCCCCGCTCGCAGCCTGGAGCCTCGGCCCCTTCCACTCCTGGGGTTCGGGGTGGGGAAGGGGGAAAAGGGACGGAGGGGGATTTTCAAGGCTTCCCATTCCCTCTTTGGGCCCCAGTTTCTCGGCCACTCATCCTAGACTTGCCTGCCTTTCTCCCACTCCCCGCGCCATCCGGCCTCTCAGCTCACGGAGGGCTTGGAAGGACGAGTATCCCCCCCCGCCGGTGTCGAGGAAGGTGGACACGTCCGCCCAAGTCCCTTCCCCCGCGACCCCCGCCTCTGGCGCCGGAAGTCGAAGCCCGCTGCTGGGAGCTGGGCCCTGGGTGGCGGGGCCTGGGGCTGGAGAGCGGTCCACGCCCGGCGTTCTCGCTGGCCGGGCGAGTCCGCGCAGGCCAAGTCCGCGGCGCGGCGACGTTGCCCTGCGCTGCTGGCTGGCTGGCGCCGTGCGCTGCCCTCAGGGAGCAGGTCCAGGCAGAGGGTTCAGAAGGAAGTTCTGCCCTCCGACTGCGGCCTCCCCTCCTCGCGGTGGTCTCTCTTTTCCCTCCTGAGTGTGGTGGTTGTGGGGACTTGAAGAGCTTCGGAACCCCTTAGAGGACTTGTTAAAACACGGATTGCTGGGCCTCCCCCGCAGAGACGATGGAGGTCTGGTGGGCTCAAGAATGTGCGTTTCGGGGCTGGCCCCGTGGCCGAGTGGTTAAGTTCGCGCGCTCCGCTGCAGGCGGCCTGGTGTTTCGTTGGTTCGAGTCCTGGGCGCGGACATGGCGCTGCTCATTGGGCCACGTGCCGCGGCTAGAAGGACCCACAATGAAGAATATACAACTATGTACGGGGGGCTTTGGGGAGAAAAAGGAAAAAATAAAATCTTAAAAAAAAAAAAAAAGAATGTGCGTTTCGAACAAGTCCAGGGGCCACACTTGGGGAACCACGGAGTTAGAGGGTGTATCATCGGAGAACTGGGGGAGGATAACGGAATGCATGCGGAAAACACTGTGGACATCGTAAAACTGTACGAATGGAGATGCACGGTGTCGCCAGGATCTACTTTCATGTTTTTATCCCCCGTTTGTACCTTAGTTGTTACCTCTCCATCTGCTTCCTTACTCTCCTATCAGAGAAACCCTAAAAACAGGGTTTGTCCCTAAAATCACTTTCCCTGGACCCTACTTCTGTTTCTTATCAAACACTGGCAAATTCGTCTATTCTAGTTGACTTGTTTTTGCTAACAATCTGACCTCTGCCCTGCCCTTCCCAACTTCATGGAAAATTATTTTCTCAGAATTCTTTCCCAAATTATTGCCAAATCCAGTGATTCTTTCAGCCTTCGTCCTTCTTGCCGCCTCTGAGCATTTCAGGCGTTCCCCGTCTCCTTAAGGCTTGCCCCGACCCGTCCTAGTTCCTTCTCCGATACTCCTGCCGATCCGCCGGTTCCTCTTTGCTGTACTCACACATTTTATCTTCTTTCCTCATACTTTCTTACATGGCAGTCCCATACATTGCCAGGGATTTAACTTTTATCTCCATTTAAAAGAGTTCCAGGTTCATCTGTTGAATCATTAAACAAGTATTTGTTGCGTCCGGGCTCCGTGCTCTTCCAGGCTGAGGGGGCAGCAGGGGGAAGGTCCTGGGAAAGGAACTCTTCCTTCCCCACCCTCCTGTTGGAGGGACTGAGAGAGGCTGGTGTCACTGGAGCCTGGTGGGAGATGAGAGGGCAGTGGGGAACACAGGGAAGAGGTAAGAGTCAGATCTCTAGGTCCAGTTCTCTCCTTTCTGTCAGGCCCCTAACCCACACTGTCTGGTTCCTCTATTGGAACGCGAAACGAAACACTTAGTACTATGGATCATTCTTCCCCCAAAACTGCTTTTCTCTCTTCTGAGGTTCTGTAAAACTTATGTTTCACTAATAAAAATAATAGCTGCTTTAATATAGCAGGTATATGTGTCATCCATTTTTCTAAACACTCTATATTAACCTCATTTAACCCTCAAAACTACCCTACAAGCTAGAAACTATTAGACCCATTTCGTAGATGGGAAAACTGAGGCATAGAGAGGTCAAGTAATTTACCCAAGGTCATAGAGCTGGTAAATGGAAGAGCTCCAATCAAACTCAAGCAGTCTGGCTCCACCACGGTAATGTCCTGCCTTGCCACCAAGATCTTGTTTATTTATTCATCCAGTCAACAAATATTTATTGAACTAGAGGTCATTAGAGATACAGAGGTGACAAGTTAGACCTGTGCCCTCACAAAGTTTATCTTCTACGTTTGTCACATTTCTCAATTCCATTGTCTTTTTCCAGTACCATCTTGATTTAGGCCTCTATTACCCCTAATTAACTGAGACTTTTGCAATAACTTCCTCACTGTGCTATCCCATTCTCCACACTTCCAGAGTAATCTTCTCAAATGCACCTAAATCATTTCTCTTCGCTGTTTAAATGCCTTGGTTGGTACTCGAGACCACCCAGGGGTAGCTCTGACAAATGTTTTTCACCTTCCCGTTACATGGTGGTTCTTAACCTGTTATTACCATCTGTTGTAGGCTGTGTAGTAAGCAGTTTTTGGCTAAAAACTGCATTAAAGTTAGCAAGTTATTTTCCTTAAAAGTTAAAGCAGATTGGAGGTTATTCTAAGATCATTGTCGCTCATTTGCATTCTGATATATGTTCTTGGAAGAGAGAGGGAGTGGGGTTACTGGCAACGTACATGGCAGCAGCCCATCTTATCTATGCTTTCGGGAGTGCCCAATGGACTAGAGGCTGTGGGGAATGCGTGTAAACTATACCATGGCAGAAAACGGTTCCTAACAACTGAACTCTGTGCTTTAGTCAGACTGGACACAATGTGCTTTCCCTCTTCTTGGGATGTCCTTCCTTCACTTTCTGTTGTCGAAGTCCTACTTACTGTTTCAAGCCTTATCTCAAATACTGCCCTCTGCTTTCAGCCTTACTAGTCACTGCAGCTGACGTGAACACATTCCTTTTTGGGACTTCCTTTGCACTTTGTACTTTCTTTCTGTTTGATTTACTTTTGTATTTGCAGTTGTCTTATCTTTTCTCCTAAACTGAAATTCTTGATGGCAGGGGCAATTCCGTACTCATTCTGGTACTGCCTCAATCTGTGGCAAGGAACATGCTTTAATAAATATGGAACGAATTTGATAAAGCCAGTACTTTTATCACAGTCATGGACTTGACCCTGCGGGGGAAGGGTGAGACAAGGAAGTTCCTATAAGTTTCCTTACAGAAATGCTGGAAGATAGACATTTAAAGGAGGATCTAGTCCCTGGCTGTTTTTGTGATTTCACGAGTCATTTAACCTCTGTGTGAAATGTGAGGGACGATGCTTTACATGATAGTTAAGACTCTTCTAACTCTCATAATTTGGGTTCCATATCTTTTTGTGGCATCCTTGAGCTGACTGGAGTTCCCAGCAATATACTCTACCTCTTCTTGCTCAATTCTGTACTAGTGTAACTGATGAGTAAGGACAGGAGGGGTAAACCAGATCTTGGAGGAAATATCTTAGACAAGGCTGAAGGCTGCCTCAAATTGGCTTTTGTTTTGCTAGTGCTGTGCAAGACTTTGTTATTCAGACTTTCAGTGCTCAGTTAAGAATTCTGCAGTGGCTAACCTTGCAACCTTCAGCATGTAAATAATAGACTTTTTGGTAAAATATTAGCAACATTCATGACAATGTCTTATGATAAATGTGTTTCAGAACTTTTCTTCATTATCGATAGGCCAGATTGGCTTCCCTACTTTGAATCAAGATTTATTTCACGAATGAAAATATTTTGTAATCACTCCTGGCAGTCTTCGTAACATTTGTGTAGGGTTGGTATTATTTCTTTTTGAAATATTTGATAGAATTCAGCAGTGGAGCTGTCAGAGTCTGGGCTTTCTTTTGTGGGAAGGTTTTTCATTAATAATTCATTCCTTTACTTCTTATAGAGCTGTTCAGATTTTCTGTTTCTTTGTGAGTCAGCTTTGGTAATTTATGTCTTTCTAGGAATTTTTCGTTTTGTCTAAGTTGCCTAATTTGTTGGCATGAAGTTGTTCATAATATTCTCTTATAATCCTCTTAATATCTGTAGGGTTAGGAGTGATACCCCTTGTTTCATTCCTGATTTTGGTAATTTGTGTCTTTTTTTTCTTGGCCAGTATAGCTAAAGGTTTATCAGTTTTGTTGAGTTTTCAAATAAACAAAATCTTTTGGTTTCATTGATTTTTCTCTATTTTTTGTTTTTGTTTTTTATTTTATTGATTTCCTCTCTGATCTTTCTTACTTCCTTCCAGGCAAGAATGCCACAGACCCCTGTTCTTACTGAAATTTGGCAGTTTTTCATGAATAAATGCTTTTCAATTCATTGTTGGCCTTTGGTTGATTTCCAGAGTCCTGAAATGGTAGTTTTGGGCAATTTTGCCCAGTTTTCTAGTTGTTTTTAGCTCTGGTGGTCTAGTGGTTAAGATCCAGCGCTCTCACCGCCACCCCCCTGGTTCGTTTGCGGTCAGGGAACCACACCACCCGTCTGTCAGGTGTCATACTGTGGTGGCTGTGTGTTGCTGTATGCTGAAAGCTGTGCCACTGGTGTTTCAGATACCAGCAGGGTCACCCATGGTGGGCAGTTTTCAGCGGAGCCTCAGGCTCAGACAGGCCAGCAGGAAGGACTTGGCTTCTCACTTCTGAGAAAACTGGCCCTGCAAACCCTGTGACTAGCAGGGAGCACTGTCTGATAGAGCGCCAGAAGGGGAGAGGATGGCGCAGAAAGACGGAGCAGGGTTTCAGTCTGCTGTCCCCAGGGGTGCTAGGAGTCAGAATCCACTTGAGGACAGTAACAACAAAAAAATAGCTGTTTTTTGAGAGAGGATTTGCTGACCTCTTATTCCCGCTAGTGCTGCAGGTTCCCCATAGTGCTTTGATTTAAAATTTCCACCTACTTACGTGAAAGGTGCTTGGTGCAACATGTGAACTTGATATTGCTTTTAACTTTGCGGGTGGAAATAGATAAATGTTTCTTTTTCAAGGGCTAGTGACAATAAGTCTTTATTCCATCAACTAGGAAGATGCGAAGGGCCTGTTTCAAAAAGCACATTGCTTCCCTTGGAAAATGATCTGAGAAAAGTATTTTTTTTTTTTACAGATGTTATTTTTCCTTTTTCTCCCAAAGTCCCCCCCCCCGGTACATAGTTGTGTATTTTTAGTTGTGGGTCCTTCTAGTTGTGGCATGTGGGTGCCACCTCAGCGTGGCCTGATGAGCGATGCCATGTCCGCACCCGGGATTCGAACCAGTGAAACCCTGGGCCGTTGCAGCGGAACGTGCAAACTTAACCACTCAGCCACGGGGCCAGCCCCCCTGAGAAAGGTACTTATACTCTTGTGCTTCGATAGAAGATTGTAGAACACTTGATGAACCTGGCTTAAAAACTGTGTCATATATATGTAAGCCACACACGCACGTATGTATGTATGCGTGCGTGTGTGGCTAGAAGTATTTCCATAGTCTCTCCAAGGTTATTACAATGAAAAACCTTTGAGATACAGTGAGCTTTCAAATAATTTCATTTTAGGTGAAAATGTGTTAAATAGTTGCTACATATCTCATATATACCATTTCTTTCAGTGGCTGCATAGAATGATTTAAATAGTTGACTATTAATGATATTTACTGTTTATAACGTTTGTTATAATCAAGATAACGAAAAATAAAAAATAAACATTGCTAATTACCCGAACATTTTAGTAAAATTTTGCAGTAAGTTATTTTTTTAAGAGTCTTATTCTTCCTCTTTTAAACAAACGTACTCTATTATTTAGACTTTTGAGGCTTAGGGAGTCAAGAAACCTGGCATTCACTCCCTCTCTCTTTCTCCACATAGGAATGATGGTAGGTTAAGGTGAAAACTCTTTGCTCCTGTAAAGTGTTGATTCAGAAAATAGTTTGAGGTCACTTGCCTTGTAATATTTGGATGAGTATAATATCTACATTCTAAGTCATGTAACATTCAAGGCATCCATTAATAAAATCCCAAGAAGGTTAACTGTGACGGCATATGGCATAATTTTTGGCTATGGGATTATTTAGGAGGAACTTTTAATTGCTTCTTAATTCATATCTCTTAATATATTAAAATGCAGGAAAAGAACAAGAAATCTTCTTGATGACCCAGATCTAAACATCTCTGTTTAGAAAATTATTTCAGGGGCCGGCCTCGTGCCTGAGTGGTTAAGTTCTCATGCTCCGCTTTGGTAGCCCAGGGTTTCGCTGGTTCGAATCTCGGGCGCGGACATGTCACCGCTCGTCACTCCATGCTGAGGTGGCGTCCCACATGCCACAACTAGAAGGACCCACAACTAGAAATATACAACTATGTACCGCGGGGCTTTGGGGAGTTAAAGGAAAAATAAAATGTAAAAAAAAAAAAAAGAAAGGAAATTATCTCAATCCTATGTTGCTTGGCATATTTGGATGGCCATCTATCTTGGATGTCTTTTATAAACCCAAATTTCACTTTTTGGGGGCCTCTGTGTGGTATAAAGTGATTTACCCCAAATGGAAAAGCAACTAAACTCAATAGAACTTAGTCACTGCTTTATTATTATTATTACTGTAGTAGTAGTAGTAGTAGTAATAGTAGCAGCAGCAGCAATACTACTACTAGTAAGTACTACCGCTACTACCTGGTTTATACTATTACTGCTTGTAGTAATAGAACGGTCATAGAACACCTTACATTTATATAGGATGTTACTGTTTGCGGAATATTTTCGCGTGCATTTCATATGTGAGTAAGCAGGGCTGTTTTGCTTTTAAAGTCAGCTAAGTATAATATAAGTGATGATTATTCTTCCAAAAGAAGGCCATGGACTACCATTAAGTAAATTTAATGTCAATCTATCTGATGAGACAAAGTAGAACCCTTTAAGTTATTATGCATTTCAAGTTCTTCTCTTAAAATGCAGTATTAAAACGGCCTTGGGGCCAGCCCAGTGGTGCAGAAGTTAAGTGTGCAAGTTCTGCTTTGGCGGCCCGGGGTTCGCCGGTTCAGATCCCAGGTGTGGACATGGCGCCGCTTGGCAAACCACGCTGTGGCAGGCATCCCACATAGAAAGTAGAGGAAGATGGGCATGGATGTTAGCTCAGGGCCAGTCTTCCTCAGCAAAAAGAGGAGGATTGGCAGCAGATGTTAGCTCAGGGCTAATCTTCCTCAAAAAAAAGAAAAAAAACTGTCTTGGAGGATTTCCCATGTCTTTCTGGGATAAGAATAGTTTTCTTTTAAATCGCGGCTTCATTTTTTGGACCCTGACCAGGGCAAAAGGCCGTAGCCTCAGAGGGCATTCTGCAGTAAGGCTGGCCCACAGTGGAGCTCCTCAGCAGAGGCGACTTGCTGCAGGAAGTGTGACAGGGAGAGTCTCCGTCAGGTCTCTACACCTCTTACTGTGAATGCAAGTCACTTTTTTTTTTTTTAAAGATTTTATTTTTGCCTTTTTCTTCCCAAAGCCCCCCAGTACATAGTTGTATATGCTTCGCTGTGGGTCCTTCTAGTTGTGGCATGTGGGACGCTGCCTCAGCGTGGTTTGATGAACAGTGCCATGTCCGTGCCCAGGATCCGGACCAGCGAAACCCTGGGCTGCCGAAGCAGAGCGTATGAAGTTAACCACTTGGCAACGGGGCCAGCCCCTCAAGTCACATTTTTAAATACATAAGTTCCATGAGGAGTTTTTAGAACCCAGGCAAAAATGGCTATGAAATAACATTAAGAACTTTGGTGTTTTGTGCCATTTTGAAAATCAGTTGCCTAGAAAGAACAATCTACAAGCAACAGATTTGTATTTGAGAAATGCATTTGCTGGGAACACGTTAGGAAGGTGTCTGCTTTTCCTAGGCAGAAAAGAGGTAACAGTGAAATGTTCTAGGACCTTCACTTTTATTTCCTTTATTCAATAAGTATCTACTAAATACCTACTGTGTGCCTGGTGTGCTGTGATGGCGGTGCAAAGACAGTAAATCATGGTGCTTATGATATGCGCTGTCCACTGAGGGACAGGCAGTAACAATAAGCGTATCACCACTGTGAATGTGCAGATGTGGAGGTTTGTACGAGATGCCATTAGAATGTGGGTGAGGGGGTACCAAATCCATGGGGCTGGGAAGGAAGGGGTGCCCAAAGATCCTGTGTGGGAGATATTGGAGGTGGGTCTCGAAGGAAGAGAAGAGGTTGGTCAGATGGAGAAGTGGGGGCAAGAAGTAGCATGTGGAAAGGCTGGAACTGTGATGATGGCTGCCAAATTCTAAGAGCAGGGAGCAGCTTGGTGTGTCTAGTGTAGGGTGTGTGTATATATGTCCATGCATGTTGGGGGAGGGAAGGCAGAGATGAAGCGGGGGTTAGTTTGAGAAGGACCTAGGGGGCTATGCTAAAGAGTTTGGTCTTAATCTGTGTTCTGTTTTCTGTGTGATAATTTATTTTAAAATACTTTAAAAGTTTAGTATAAATGATGTGATGTATTTAGGCATAAATTAACTTTTATCTATACCCTAGATGTAATAAGTTTGCACCCTAGGTGTACTAGTTTGCTTTTGAAGAATCCATATCATGAATCTACACTTCAAAATTGGTCCCCAACCATTTCAAATAATTTTCCAAAACTTTATCTTAAGATTTCATCAACTGGTATAGGGGATGTTAGAAATAAGATGCATGGTTGGCTAGAAAGATTATACTCGCCCTATGAACCCGCTCTGAAGAAGGTGGAGGAATCCCACAGGCCGTGCTGGGAACAGTGCTCCAGCTCTGGGATGCTATTGGTTCTGAGTGCCTTCTTCCTGGAAGACGCTGTCACTTGCCCAACTAGAAGGTTAGATGATTCTGTCATCAGAGTGTAGTGTCCACTCAAAGTGAACCTACCAGGCAAGATGCTGGACCTAGCTAGTGGAGACTGCCAGTACTTAC